>NC_071612.1:0-1250000 GCF_014839835.1 Dryobates pubescens
GTCTCTCAGGTAACGAGGCACAAAACTCCTTAAGGGCTTTCTAGGCCTAGGGTAAACTATGGTGAAGAGAAAACACTGACATTTTGCAACCAACCAGAAGCACTTTTAGACCTGTTGCAAGAATATCTGTAAACACTGGATTCAAGCTGTGGGAGCAAACCCTGTGATGGACTCGGTATGGGAAAGGCGAGGAGTCTGAAGTGAACTTCTGAGCGTATGCCCTGTATTGAATTAAATCAATTAAAATCTTTACAGTAAACTATGGGGAAGTGTGACTTTGCTTTTGGAGAGCCTATCCCTAGAGATCATGGAGATAGGAAATGCTGAAGAAGGCTGAGGAAAGTAGTCACATTTAGTCAGTAGTCAGGAAAACTTCAACACCAGCAGTCAGGTCCCAGGCAAATGCAGGTTGTTTTTTCTCACAAGTTTAGACCTAAGAGGCGTATAAAAAAAGCTGACAGATGTAATCATACTGTGTGAGATACTGAAATGTAAGACGGCAAGAAAGAACGGAGAGGCCGGGTTGTCCTGAGGAGTAGGTGCTACTATACCTTGAGTGATGGAGAGACACATGTGCTCTGGAGAGCCTCGAGCTTCCAGGTTCCCTGAACGATTTGCTCTTCACGTGCCAAGTGTGTTTTTCAAGTGGAATAAACTGCAGCATCTGGATTGAGTCTCGGTCCCAGTCTATGGCAGCACAGAGGTTCCCGGGATATCCACCTGTTTAGGTAAATGAGGGGCCTCTAGAAAAATGAGCAGTGCTAAAAAAGGAAACAGAAATGAAAAGGAGAATTTTAAGAGATGAAATTTTTAAAGGTGTAATGGAACTTCTGCAAAGCTTGTGACAAGAAATAAAATCACCTTACTGATAAAAAGCAGAGTAAGGAAACTCCCCACATCCAAATCTTCTTCGCAAAGGCAGCTCTGTAGCCGTGCAAGGAAGAGGTGAATATCATGAGCTCCGAACCTTTCGTGTTGAATCAAGCCAAGACTGAAAAAAGGTTCAGAGCACAAGCTCGTGAAAGGCATGAAACCAATCACGAGCCCTTGGCCCCTGCCCATCGGAATCGGTATGTCTGCCAGAGTCTGCAGAGCTGACAGGTGATGGAGGGCTAAGAGGACAACCCAAAGGAGAGAAGACCACAGCAGAAAAATTAAATGAGTTCTTCAGATTGAAACCACTGCAGAGTTTAGGAAGGTTCCCACACAGTGGCTGTATCCTTAGCCAAAGATGACCTGTTGGAACTCTCTTAAATGAAAGCGTCAACAGAAGTGATTTTAGAGCAGAGAGATCCACGGATAGCAACAAACTGCCAAGGCAAGACGGCATAAACTCAGGGCTTCTTCAAAAAAACTCAGCTAGGACCTTGTCACTTGATCACAGGTCTTTCTGACGGTCCTGTTGCAGTCAGCTCCGGGGTGAGAAGAGCAAGCTAGCAAATGTCAGGTCATTTTCCTCCAAAGGACCCCGAGACAAATTCAGGAGGGGGAAACGTGGGGAAGAAGTAGAAAATGAAGCAGCTGCACGTCTGATGCTTTACAGGTGGCTTAGTGGAACTAAAGTCACAGACGGATGTAGAGATAAATACCAAAGCAGGAACACAACTTCATTGTATTAAGCAGTCAGAAAGAATCCATTCATGTGTCGACAAGGGATTCTACAAACGGCTGAAATGAGGCCGACAGTCGTGGCTTCTCAACACAAACGTCCGCCCCTGGATGTACAGCTCCCTGAGAGACGGTGCATTAACACAGGCCTGAAGGACAGCAAACAACGGGAGGAGAAAAAGATGGCTTTGAGCAGCAAAAGCCCCACAAGTTTTGAAAGGTGGCAAAAGCTCCTCGCACAACCGTCTGGGCGGTATAAAGGCAGAGGCAACACAGACAAGGCTATGCAGATGGGAAAAGGACAAATGGAAACAGTGAAACCTCTACACTAGGTATCCTGAACCCAGGAAAGGCACTTGGAGATCCACTGGATACCCCTAAGGAAATGCCAGCTCAGTGACAAACAAAACCAAACCCATCGACCACAGGCAAAGCCCTAGGGATGATCGGGGCAGAAAATCAGAACACGGAAGTCAAGTCCTTCACAGAGCAAAGTCATTATCAGAGCCTTAGGTGAAATTATAGTGCAGTGGGTTTAATTTGGGGGTTTTCCTTTAACGTAGGACTAAACCTCGGGATGCATTGTTACAGCTTACTTTGGATGCCGACAGCAGAAGCGAGTTCGAGAACAAGTCAAGAAGGTCAATGGAAACTCACAGAGGGCTGTAACACACTGACATACAAGCTCCGCTTTAGGAAGTCCCCTAAGCCACACAAAGCTGATGAAGTACCCTGGGGAGTATGCTGGTCTGCACCTGCCGGTTTGGTCTCCACTTGAAACCGGCAAGGCCCAACGCTCGACCGAAAGGAAGGAAGATAGGGCTGGGCTTGGGCCTTTGGTCTAATCCTCAACAGCCACCAGTGACACCACAATGCTGAGAAATGCCATTTCCCCAACAGATGGAGTCACCTGTCAGACAGCGAAAAGCAGTCTCGGGGACAGGAGGCTCTTGGCAACAACCAGGCTGTTCTTCTGACCCGAGTGCCACAGAAGGCTGTAAGAGTAGGTCACCTTGAGGGCCATCGCACGGACTGTAGAGGACATTCAGGTGCTCATGCCCGACACAAAAGATGTGTGAAAAGCAGGTGTTGCATCACTAACCTAACCTCCCTCTGTGACCAGGGGACCTTGCTCCCAATCCCACCGTCGGGTGGGAAAGTTTTCCTGCTGCTCGCTGTAAGGCAGGACTTTAATGCTTTCCCTAGCAAGTGTCTCTGAAAAGAAGATGGGGAATGAGAGTTGAAGGAGTAAGGAGGTGATGAAGAAGAGGGACTGCAGCAGAAGCCACCTCACCAGCTGAAGTCCTTTTCCCCTGCCCATGTGCTCTGTGGACTAAGAAGAGTTCCCTTCTTTTGGTGTGAAAGCACTGGGTTCAATGAAAGAGCTGGCCCCTCCTGAAGGGCAAGTATGAACAGAGCTCTCCAAGTACCACACTTCAGAGCCTCCTACGTACCAGCACTAAGACAATTGTTCATGTAGACTACTGGCCACTCGCTTCAACAAACTCCATAGAATTGGCTCTCACCGACTCTCCAGAAGACACTGCTGCACTAGCTGGGCTGCCTGACTGTCTCAGTTCAAATGGCTTAGGGCCTCACAGAGGGTACCACAAGAACTGAGTCTACTGCAACCTTTGCAGCTTCAGCTCCCCTTCTCTGCTACTTCTCTTTTCAGCTCTATGTTTCTCAACAGGATTGCTGGATAGCAGAACAGGATGGATGACTGGGCCCCAAGAGCGGTGGGGAACAGAGGTAAACCCAGCCGGCGGGCGGCCGGGCACAAGCGGTGTTCCCCAGGACATGGAGGTGATAGAGGGTGTCCAGAGAAGGGCAACAAAGCTGGTGAAGGGTCTGGATAACAAGTCTTAGGAGGAGTGGCAGAAGGAACTGGGATTGTTTCATCTGCAGAAGAGGAAGCTGAGGGAATTGTGGTGTGGGCTGGCTTCAGCTCTCAGCTATTTCCCTGTTGAACAAGGACAGCTTGTACTCACAGAAGGCACTGGCTGCCTGGGTTCAAGGTTCCTGGAGAGCTCAGGCTGTCTCTCTTCATTAGTGAGGTCATCCTGTCACCTAGGCAGAGAGAAGAAAACGCAGCTGTGAAATCAGACCGCTGGAATCATGAGACTCGTGCTGTGTGAGACCCCAGGAGAATCCAAACCTAACCTTGTAGCTGGCCTTAGAGCTCCTCCTCGGAAAACTACCGCTGCCAGGCCCCACACACCCAACATCCTCAGTCAGCAAACTGGACGTAAAAGCTGAAAAGGGTCAACAGAAATTGTACTCGGACAGCTCAGGAAGATCCTGCCAGTCTGAACACACCAGACCTGGAATGCGCAAAGAAACTCTGTTAACAGCTGTCTGGGTGTCTGTTCATAGCTTTTAGAGTCACAGAGCAGAACCAATGCCCGAGAGGTTTTCACTGCATTCCCAGGGCACTTGAAGGATTGCTCTGGCTGGAGTTCAGACCTAGAAATTCCCATCAAAATCTTTGCAGCACGGCAAGGAAAATAAAACAACCAACAAACCACAGACTGCTTTATAGTATCAAGCAGGCACTTGAAATCCTACAGACCCAACACACAACAGGGACTCCATAGAGACCCCAAAACCTCACTGAGAACCCCCCAACTCCTTCAGGACCCCCACAGATTCCCCAATTTAGATGCCGCAAAACCCCTTTTGATGCACCCAAACCCCCCGTCTGATACACCCAGCTCCGGTTTAGGTAGCCCCAGACGCTTCCAATGTCCCCAGACCCGCTGGTACACCAGCCCAGAACCCCCTAACGCTATCCCAGACCCTTTCAGGGGGCTCCAGACCCCTTCCAGATGCCCACAAAACCCCTTCACACGCCCAAAGAAACCCTTACCTGCCTCCAAACCCCATTCGGAGGCCGCTCAGACCCCTTAGCAGCGGGCGGCAGCAACCAAGTCTGTTGCTCTCACCAATTAAACCCTTTGGTGCTTTCAGCTCTCTGACCCTGTGTCAGTGCAAGTCCTTGCTGGGGCACCGCAAACAGAAAGAGACAAACCTTCCTTCTGTCCAGTGGTTCCAGGAAGAGTCCTGGCACTCTTAAGCAGGCAGCATGGGGGTGGCAGCCGTGAGGTGACCCCAGATCCCCCTAACACTGCCCCAGACCCTTTCAGGGGGCTCCACAAAACTCCTTCAGATGCCAAAGAAAACCTCTAATAAATTAAACCCTTTGGTGCTTTCAGCTCTCTGACCCTGTGTCAGTGCAAGTCCTTGTCGGCCTGCACCTTTGTCCTGATCCAGCTGGGGAGAGAACTGCCAGGAACACAGCTTCGCTGCTCCGCCTGCGGCACGCCCGGTGCCGAGGGCAGCCTCGGCCTCGGCCTGCCTGGGAGGAACGCGGCCCCCGTCACAATCTCCCGGGGTCGGGGGACAAACAAAAGCCTTCCACAAAGGAAACAAGGGAAGTCTCTTGGCCACTCTTCATGTGCCAAGTGTATTTTTCAAGGGAACCAACCTGCAGCATCTGGATTGAGTTTCAGTCCCAGTGCCTGGCGGCACAGAGGTTCCTGGGATATCCCGATACGTCCAAGCCACAGGACGTTGCCTTTCGATCCCCGGTCTGATGGTTTGCAGCACAGCCATCACATCACTCCTCTCGAGTGCTTGGAACTGACAATTCATGCACGAGAAGAAGAGCGAAACAAGAACAGAGAATCAGCCAGGCTGGAAAAGACCTTTGATCGTCACCGGGCCCGGCAAGAGGACACGGTCTCACGCTGCACCAGGGCAGGTTTAGGCTAGAGGTTAGGAAGAGGTTCTGCACAGAGAGAGTGATTGCCCATTGGGATGGGCTGCCCGGGGAGGTGGTGGACTCACCATCATTGGAGGTGTTCAGGAGGAGACTTGATAGGGTGCTTGGTTGCATGGGTTAGTTGATTAGGTGGCGGTGGACTCGATGATCTTGAAGGGCTCTGCCAACCTGGTCTATTCTATTCTACTCCATTCCAACACCATCTAATCAACTAAACCACGGCACTGGGTGCCTCATCCAGTCTCTTTCTAAACACTTCCAGTGACGGCGACTCCACCACCTCCCTGGGCAGCACATTCCAAAGGCCAATCTCTCTTTCAACCTGGTCTATTCTATTCTCTTCTATGAAGAACTTCTTCCTAACATCCAGCCTAAACCTCCCCTGGCACAGCTGGAGACTGTGTCCTCTTGTTCTGGTGCTGCTTGCCTGGGGGAAGAGACCAACCCCCACCTGGCTACTACCTCCCTTCAGGGAGACGTAGAGAGCAAGGTGGTCTCCCCTGAGCCTCCTCTTCTCCAGGCTAAGCAACCCCAGCTCCCTCAGCCCCTCCTCACAGGCCTGTGCTCCAAACCCCTCCCCAGCTTTGTTGCCCTTCTCTGGACACCTTCCAGCAACTCAGCACCTTGCTTAAACTGAGGGGCCCAGAACTGGACACAGGACTCAAGGCGTGCCCTAACCAGTGCCGAGTGCAGGGGCAGAATCACTTCCCTGCTCCTGCTGGCCACACTGTTCCTGATATCGGCCAGGATGCCAGTGGCCTTTTTGACCAGTCTGCTGGTCACCACCAGAAGACAGCGGGTCAGTATTCAAGGACCACCTCCTCTGTGTCCGGGAGCAATGGATACCAACAAAGGGAAAAGCAGGAAAGAATGCTAGCAGGCCTGCCTGGATGAGCAAGGAGCTGCTGGACACACTAGCACTTAAAAGGAAACTCTACAGGAAGTGGAGGAGAAGGACAGCTAGAACGGGGGGGTGTAAGGAAGCTGCCCGAGCAGCCAGAGACCTGGGCAGGAAAGCCAAAGCACAGTTAGAATTGAATCTAGCCAGGGAGGTCAAAGGGAACACACAGCACCCAAAGAGTGGCTGTCAATGGGTCCGTGTCCCAGGGGAGGCCAGGGACAAGCGCAGTCCCTTAGGGGTCAGCCCTGGGATCAGGCTTCTTCAACATCTTTGTGGGTGCCATGGACAGCGGCATCGAGTGCACCCTCAGCAAGTTTGCCGATGACACTGAGCTGTGTGGTGCAGCAGACAGCTGGAGGGAAGGGATGCCACCCAGAGGGACCTCGACAGGCTGGAGAGGTGGGCACAAGCCAACCTCAGGTGGTTCAACGAGACTAAGTGCAGGGTCCTGCATCTGGGTCGAGGCAATCCCAGGCACCAACACAAGCTGGGCAGGGACTGGCTGGAAAGCAGCCCTGAGGAGAGGGACTTGGGAGTGCTGGTGGACGAGAAGCTCAACAAGAGCTCTCAATGTGCACTTGCAGCCCAGAAAGCCAACCAGATCATGGGCTGCATCAAGACAAGCGCGGCTAGCAGGTCAAGGGAGGTGATTTTCCCCCTCTACTCAGCTCTGCTTAGACCCACCTGGAGTACTGCCTCCAGTTCCGGAGCCCCTATTACAAGAGGGACACAGGACATCGCTGGAAGGTGTCCAGAGAAGGGCCACGAGGACGAGCAGAGGGCTGGAGCACCTCTCCTGTGAGGACAGACTGAAAGAGTTGGGGCTGTTCAGTCTGGGGAAGAGAGGCTCCGAGGTGACCTTATGGGGGCCTTCCAGTACCCGAAGGGGGCCTACAAGAAGGCTGGGGAGGGGCCTCTTAAGGTATCAGGTAGTGATAGGACTAGGAGGAATGGACTGAAGCTGGAGGTGGGGAGGTTCAGGCTGGACGTGAGGAAGAAGTTCTTCCCCATGAGAGCGGTGAAGCCCTGGAATGGGTTGTCCGGGGAGGTGGTTGGGGCCCCGTCCCTGGAGGTGTTTAAGCCCAGGCTGGAGGAGGCTCTGGCCAGCCTGATCTAGTGTGAGGTTTCAAGCACTGGCCCTTGACATGCGCACCCCTTACCCTCGCACCCAGCAGAAGGCTCTCTGGCGGAACACTCCTGTGGATGACTCCCAGCTGCTCGACAGCACTGGTGGCCAGCACAGATCCAGGCCTGTCAAACTGTGTCTCCTCTTCTGAGTAAGGTCGCTCTCTTCATTAGTGAGGTCATCCTGTCAGCCAAGCAGAGAGAAGAAAACGCAGCTGTGGAATCAGACCGCTGGAATCCTCAGCCTCGTGCTGTGTGAGACCCCAGGAGAATCCACACCTAACCTTGCAGCTGGCCTTAGAGCTCCTCTTTGGAAAACTCTCGCTGCCAGGCCCCACACACCCAACATCCTCTGTCAGCAAACAGCTTACTTCCCAGTAAGAGCTCCATGATGAGGTCAAGATTTCTTTTACCCTGAAAGCTGTAAAACGTTTTCACTACCCAGGCTCCCTCTGCTTCAACCAAAAGCTCTCCTGCTCAGATGGGCTACCTAAAGTTTATTTCAGTAGTACTTAGTACTAAAGGACAATTTAAACACTTCAACAAGGAGCATGGGATTATATCCCCAGTCCTACAATCTATTGCCATCTTCTTTAGCCAACAAACTGCTTCCCACCCTCTCCTCAGCAATCATGTTGTTTGTAATGGGGAAGGGTCTGGAGAACAGGGCTGAGGAGCAGCTGAGGGCGCTGGGCTGTTTAGTCTGGAGAAAAGGAGGCTGAAGGGAGACCTCATTGCTCTCTGCAGCTCCCCAAAAGGAATCACAGGAGGGGTGGGGTTGGAAGGGACTTCCAAGGTCATCTAGTCCAAGCCCCTACAGCGAGCAGGGACATCCTCCACACACAACAGTTTCAATTGCACAAATAGCCTGGTTCTAGCCTTTTAAAACTTTGGGGTTTATATTCTTGAGTGACTTTTTCCACCCAGACTTGGGCAGCTGGGTAGAAGGCAGAAAGGAGCACGGGGAGCACATCCTAAGATTGTACAGGGGAGGATTCAGAATGCTACACTAGTCAGAAAAGGCACGCTCTGACTGGCTCTGAGCTCCGTCATCTGAAGTAAAACGTTGCTCAAGTGTTGGACTTAGCTGCAAGCAGGGAGAGTGCTTAAAGCCTCACAGAGGAATCAACAGCTACAGATTAGATCATTTTCAGGATGTGAAAAGTATGCTGTCTGCATGCTTCAAAGCAGAGTCTACTGACTTAGATGACCACAACCCTCCCAGGGACTGCTTCCTCAGATGCTTACCTGGGCTGAGACAAGCATTACCTTCATCTCTCCTCTCTCTCTTCAGCAGCACATTTTGCCAGGCTCCCTATCCTGACCTGCTGCCATATAAAGCAGGCCACAGTAGTTGTGATCAAGATAAGCCTGGAAGAAGAAAAAGGGCAAAAAATGCAGATAAATGGGGGGAATGAGGGGGGAAAAAGCTAAGCTAAGAAGAACCAGCACTCCTCAGCCATGATGAGGGAAGGACAGAGGACCGGTTTTGAAGGTAGGAAGGCCTTTTGGGCAGCATTTGCACTGCCAGCTGCATGTCTGTTATGGGCTGGGTGGCACAGAGGAATTGCACTGAGTCACTGCAAAAGACACTACAATAAATGTGCTTAGATGGAGGCTTCTGCAATCAAAGCTACAGGAATCGACAAAGGCCACGGCTTGCTCACTTGTTTCTTTACCTGAAAAGTTTCTCATTTGTTCTAATTCCCCAAAGCTTTTCCCTGCATTCCCAGGGCAATCAGAGCCTTGCTCTGGCTGTACTTAATACCTAGAGATTCCCATCAAAATCTTTGCAGCACAACAAGAAGAAAAAACACAAATACCAACAACCAAACCACAAACTAATTTCTATTGTTAAGTAGGAACTCCATGTCCGGCACAGCCCTGAGGCCACTCGCCAGCTAGCAAACAAGCACAAATCCAAACCCAAACCCACATCGAGACACCCCCAGCTCCAGGATTACTGGCAGGTACTGGGAGGTATTGGGAGGCTGTGGAAGGACTCTGAGGGGGAACTGGGGTCTCAGGAGGGCAGTGGGGGTTACTGGGAGGTATCCGAGGGGTTCTAGTCATCTCCAGTTGTCTCTCTTACAGTTGTGTCCCAGGGCTCCAGCAATGCCTCCACTTGGTCCAGATATGTCTCCCAGTGCCTCCTGGTCCCTACCAGTCTCCTCCCATACTGGGATAGGAGTAGAAGGGATTGGGAGGGACTGGGAGGAGAGGATACCACAAGAACTGAGTCTACTGCAACCCTTGCAGCTTCAACTTCCCTTCTCTGCTACTTCTCTTTTCAGCTCTATGTTTCTCAACAGGATTGCTGGATAGCAGAACAGGATGGATGACTGGGCCCCAAGAGCGGTGGGGAACAGAGGTAAACCCAGCCGGCGGGCGGCCGGGCACAAGCGGTGTTCCCCAGGACATGGAGGTGATAGAGGGTGTCCAGAGAAGGGCAACAAAGCTGGTGAAGGGTCTGGATAACAAGTCTTAGGAGGCGTGGCGGAAGGAACTGGGATTGTTTCATCTGCAGAAGAGGAAGCTGAGGGAATTATGGTGTGGGCTGGCTTCAGCTCTCAGCTATTTCCCTGTTGAACAAGGACAGCTTGTACTCACAGAAGGCACTGGCTGCCTGGGTTCAAGGTTCCTGGAGAGCTCAGGTCTCTGAGCCTTCTGAACAGCTCTGCTTAGCCCAAAATCAGACAGTTTCACGTGACCCTGGGGAAAAATCAAATAAAAGAATTCAGAAAGATTGTGCTTGAAGAATAGAAGAGGTTTAACAGCGGCACAGCCTTCTGAGCCCACGGCAGACTTGCACAGAGCTACTGCGAGCACCACTCTGCACGGCCTCAGCTGCAGACTGCGGGGTTTCAAGCACAGGCACCCCAGGAGAATCCAAACCTAACCTTGCAGCTGGCCTTAGAGCTCCTCTTCGGAAAACTCTCGCTGCCAGGCCCCACAAACCAACATCCTCTGTCAGCAAGCTGGATGCAAGAGCTGAAAAGTGTCAACAGAAACTGTAATTGGACGGCCCAGGAAGATCCTGCCAGTCTGAACGCACCAGACCTGGAACGCACAAAGAAACTCTGTTAGAAACTCGGGGGGTGTGTGTTCATAGCTTTAGGAGTAACAAAGCAGAACCAATTCCCAAAAGGTTTTCCCTGCATTCCCAGGGCAATTAGAGCCTTGCTCTGGCTATATTTAATACCTAGAAAGTTTCATCAAAATCTTTGCAGCACAACTAGAAGGAAAAAAAAAAAAACCAACACCCAACCAAACCACAAACGAATTTATATTGTTAAGTAGGAACTCGAAATCCTACAGGAATTGTTTTTTTATGACAAATTATTCCTTTTCTTTTTTCCTTCTTTTGGTGTCATCCCACCTAGCACACACTCACCACCTAACTGAATGTCACAGTTGTGACTCAAAGCCAAGCAAGACAAAGTGTATCAAGGGAAAAAAAAAACATAGAGAGAAAGCTAAAGAATTCTCCTCCCCTTCACTTCTCCCCTTGAGAGATCCAAAACTATAGTAAGGCAGGCCTGAATTTCATGAGCCCTGGGATTCGGATGAGCTCGGGAAATCATTTGGTTTGCACTCCGTGGGTCTTGTGGTCAGTTGTAGAACGACCTCCTTGCAACGTGAACTACAGGCTTCTGAAACTGGAGCCTCCCTCCCTCTGATACTTCCACGACCTTGTGTCCAAACCCTAATTACACGTAAATTAAATTGTCCACAGCTTTTACCACAGGTCAGTCTTAGCACCTGAGTTTCAGAGCCTAGATGAGTCTTACTGCTGTCTGAGCTCAGGAAAACATGCCAAGCTGCTGGCTAACTGCGGACATCACATCGATAGGACGGCATCGGCCCAACTTTAGATTTCAAACAGGCAGCACCTGTCTGAGCGCTGGAATCACGTAAGCGTGCCCAGGCAGATCACACAAGCAGGCTCCCTGTCCGGCACAGCCCTGAGGGCACTCGGCAGCTAGCAAACAAGCATCACACCGCCGCTCCCGGCACCCAGACGATGTGGGGGGAAGAGAACACACGACAGCTTCAATTGCACAAATAACCTGGTTCTAGCCTTTTAAAACTTTGGGGTTTATATTCTTGAGTGACTTTTTCCACCCAGACTTGGGCAGCTGGGTAGAAGGCAGAAGGGAACACGGGGAGCACATCCTAAGATTGTACAGGGGAGGATTCAGAATGCTACACTAGTCAGAAAAGGCACGCTCTGACTGGCTCTGAGCTCCGTCATCTGAAGTAAAACGTTGCTCAAGTGTTGGACTTAGCTGCAAGCAGGGAGAGTGCTTAAAGCCTCACAGAGGAATCAACAGCTACAGATTAGATCATTTTCAGGATGTGAAAAGTATGCTGTCTGCATGCTTCAAAGCAGAGTCTACTGACTGAGATGACCACAACTCTCCCAGGGACTGCTTCCTCAGATGCTTACCTGGGCTGAGACAAGCATTACCTTCATCTCTCCTCTCTCTCTTCAGCAGCACATTTTGCCAGGCTCCCTATCCTGACCTGCTGCCATATAAAGCAGGCCACAGTAGTTGTGATCAAGATAAGCCTGGAAGAAGAGAAAGGGCAAAAAATGCAGATAAATGGGGGGAATGAGGGGGGAAAAAGCTAAGCTAAGAAGAACCAGCACTCCTCAGCCATGATGAGGGAAGGACAGAGGACCGGTTTTGAAGGTAGGAAGGCCTTTTGGGCAGCATTTGCACTGCCAGCTGCATGTCTGTTATGGGCTGGGTGGCACAGAGGAATTGCACTGAGTCACTGCAAAAGACACTACAATAAATGTGCTTAGATGGAGGCTTCTGCAATCAAAGCTACAGGAATCGACAAAGGCCACGGCTTGCTCACTTGTTTCTTTACCTGAAAAGTTTCTCATTTTGTTCTAATTCCCCAAAGCTTTTCCCTGCATTCCCAGGGCAATCAGAGCCTTGCTCTGGCTGTACTTAATACCTAGAGATTCCCATCAAAATCTTTGCAGCACAACAAGAAGAAAAAACACAAATACCAACAACCAAACCACAAACTAATTTCTATTGTTAAGTAGGAACTCCATGTCCGGCACAGCCCTGAGGGCACTCGCCAGCTAGCAAACAAGCACAAATCCAAACCCAAACCCAAACCCACCCCGAGACACCCCCAGCTCCCACGGGAGCCTGCAGAGACCTCCCAAAGGGTCCTTCGGAGGTGCCCGGCTGTCTGTACACGACCCTTGAGCCTTTCAGATGACCCCACGAGCACGTTAGATATCCCCAGACCCTTTTAGGTGCCCCCAGACCTCCTCTGGCACCCCCAAAAGCCGTGCGGATGCCCCCAGCTCACCTCCAGACGCCGGGAGGAACACACCCGGGAGTGCCGGGCGGGCAGCGAGACCGGAAGCCGCACTACAGCCTCCCCGATGCGCCGGGACCCCATCCCCCGCCGAAGGCTGGCGGCTCACAGGCACGCCGGGCACAGAAGGACGTCAGGAGCCGAGGCGAGGGCTGTCCGTGACCGCTCCTGTGCTAAAGGCGCACACGGCGGCACCCCCGTGCGCGCCAGGAAACACGCCACAGGCGGCCAGGAGCGCGCCTGCGCGGGACCGGCCCCGCTGCGGCGCATGCGCGGTATCCATGGCGACGAGCGGGACGCTCCCACAGGGGCGCGAACAGCGCCTGGCTAGGGCGCATGCGCTGTATCCATAGCGACGACCGGGACGCTACCACGGGGGGGGGCCGAACAGAGCCTGGCTAGGGCGCATGCGCTGTATCCATAGCGACGAGCGGGACGCTACAACGGGGGGGGCCGAACAGAGCCTGGCTAGGGCGCATGCGCTGTATCCATAGCGACGAGCAAGACGCTACCGCTCGCGCGCGAACAGTGTCTGGTTAGGGCGCATGCGCCGAATCCATAGCGACGAGCGAGACGCTACCACTCTCGCGAGAACAGAGCCTGGCTAGGGCGCATGCGCTGTATCCATAGCGACGCTCGAGTCACTCTCTCCGCCCTCCCATTTTCCCCTAAGAATTTTCAAGCATTCAGCGCAGTTAGGCTGCAGCCCTGCGCTCCCGCGGGGCGGCACACGCCGCGGCACGGCTGCACTGCCGGCCATTACACACGGGGTGCCAGCCCTGAGCTCCCGCGGGGCGGCACACGCCGCGGCACGGCTGCACTGCCGGCCATTACACACGGGGTGCCAGCCCTGAGCTCCCGCGGGGCGGCACACGCCGCGGCACGGCTGCACTGCCGGCCATTACACACCGGGTGGCAGCACTGAGCTCCCGCGGGGCGGCACACGCCGCGGCACGGCTGCACTGCCGGCCATTACACACGGGGTGCCAGCCCTGAGCTCCCGCGGGGCGGCACACGCCGCGGCACGGCTGCACTGCCGGCCATTACACACGGGGTGCCAGCCCTGAGCTCCCGCGGGGCGGCACACGCCGCGGCACGGCTGCAGTGCCGGCCATTGCACACCGGGTGGCAGCACTGAGCTCTCGCGGGGCGGTGTACGCCGCGCCACGGCTGCAGTGCCGGTCATTGCACACCGGGTGGCAGCCCTGAGCACCTCCCTGGCCGTGGGCAGCCGCGGGGGGTCGCTTCCAAAGCTGCCTTACGCAGCACTCGCTCCCCTTCCTCCCTCTCCAGCTGCAAACCAGAGGTTTGGCTCCGCCTCGCCTCCCCCCAGTACTTACAGGTTTAAAGATTCTGCGGTCCCCTCCGAGAATTTTCAGCACTTTAGGGGGGTGCCCCCAGCCCTCGCTCACCTGCTCCTCTGCTGCTGCAGCCCCCTGCCCCACGTGGCAGAATCACTCCACCCACAACCCCCCACTCCCTTTGATTCAGCCCCAAAAGGCACAAAAGAAAGCAAACTGCCCAGCCAGCAGCTCCTTCCTTTCACAGCAATGACCATACATTGTGTCTTTGGCCAAGACTCTCAGCCCAAAGGCAGGCCTGGCCCCTGATGAACTGAATGCAAGTGAACCGTCTGACACCACCACAACCCTGTGAATATTGCAAGGGAGTAGTGCACGCAGTATGATAATTAGACAGTTAACTGCTGCTCAAGCTTTACACAAAGTATCCTATTCACTTTGGGATTCCACTTAACACAAAGTAAAAGTAAAAAAGCCCAGAGGGACAGCCAACTCTACCTCTGAACTGCATCAAGAAATACTGGAATGAAGGGGGCATTTCTTCTGCTATTAATAGACGAAGATAACATGAAAACTGATGGGCTAAAGCAACAGGGCAAGAGTAGAAGAAAGATTAGACAGAATGGAAGATACAAAGCTTCAACTACATCTATTTATCAGCGACTCCAATCAGATAACTTTCATTCCACAACTTTACTGGATTCAAACAAGCCAGTTGGTGAAGCGTCCTTGATTACAGGCGGTCGACGAGGAGACGTGCAGAAGGCGGAGGCGAGGGAAGTAGTTCTGAGCTGCGCTGCAGGCTGTCCTGCGGGTTCCCCTACCGGCTCCTCCCTGTACATCACCGCAGCAGGAGTGGTGTGAATTTTGTCTCAAACCAGCTCATAAGACAACCTCTGCTTTTTCCCTGCGTGCCTGCATGGGTTTTGCTTCGTCTTTCCCTCACGGTCGCTGTGGCATTCGGGTGCAGAGCAAGGCTCCGGACAGCCAAACCAAACACCTGTGCCGAGGAAAAGGAAGTGGAGAAACAGGCTGAGCCCGTGAGCTCCAAACGTTCACCGAACCCCAGCAAACGCCTGTTATCTGCTGGCTGCTGCCACCTCCTCCTTGCCCTGGTCCCGCTCATTGGAGGCCGTCTGGCAAAAGCATCTGTCCCCACTTTCCTTGGCATTCTTTGAATACCCAGATTGGAAACCCGAGAGGCAGTGTACTAATTGGAAAGCGTGTTCCGGCGTGCGTGTCTGGAGGCTGGGCACCGACGTCTCACTACCCTGTGAACTCAGCATGATGAACCAAAGCTCTTCAGCTTTTTCTGCGGGTGAAAACACAACAGGACAAACTCTGTCTCTCAGGTAACGAGGCACAAAACTCCTTAAGGGCTTTCTAGGCCTAGGGTAAACTATGGTGAAGAGAAAACACTGACATTTTGCAACCAACCAGAAGCACTTTTAGACCTGTTGCAAGAATATCTGTAAACACTGGATTCAAGCTGTGGGAGCAAACCCTGTGATGGACTCGGTATGGGAAAGGCGAGGAGTCTGAAGTGAACTTCTGAGCGTATGCCCTGTATTGAATTAAATCAATTAAAATCTTTACAGTAAACTATGGGGAAGTGTGACTTTGCTTTTGGAGAGCCTATCCCTAGAGATCATGGAGATAGGAAATGCTGAAGAAGGCTGAGGAAAGTAGTCACATTTAGTCAGTAGTCAGGAAAACTTCAACACCAGCAGTCAGGTCCCAGGCAAATGCAGGTTGTTTTTTCTCACAAGTTTAGACCTAAGAGGCGTATAAAAAAAGCTGACAGATGTAATCATACTGTGTGAGATACTGAAATGTAAGACGGCAAGAAAGAACGGAGAGGCCGGGTTGTCCTGAGGAGTAGGTGCTACTATACCTTGAGTGATGGAGAGACACATGTGCTCTGGAGAGCCTCGAGCTTCCAGGTTCCCTGAACGATTTGCTCTTCACGTGCCAAGTGTGTTTTTCAAGTGGAATAAACTGCAGCATCTGGATTGAGTCTCGGTCCCAGTCTATGGCAGCACAGAGGTTCCCGGGATATCCACCTGTTTAGGTAAATGAGGGGCCTCTAGAAAAATGAGCAGTGCTAAAAAAGGAAACAGAAATGAAAAGGAGAATTTTAAGAGATGAAATTTTTAAAGGTGTAATGGAACTTCTGCAAAGCTTGTGACAAGAAATAAAATCACCTTACTGATAAAAAGCAGAGTAAGGAAACTCCCCACATCCAAATCTTCTTCGCAAAGGCAGCTCTGTAGCCGTGCAAGGAAGAGGTGAATATCATGAGCTCCGAACCTTTCGTGTTGAATCAAGCCAAGACTGAAAAAAGGTTCAGAGCACAAGCTCGTGAAAGGCATGAAACCAATCACGAGCCCTTGGCCCCTGCCCATCGGAATCGGTATGTCTGCCAGAGTCTGCAGAGCTGACAGGTGATGGAGGGCTAAGAGGACAACCCAAAGGAGAGAAGACCACAGCAGAAAAATTAAATGAGTTCTTCAGATTGAAACCACTGCAGAGTTTAGGAAGGTTCCCACACAGTGGCTGTATCCTTAGCCAAAGATGACCTGTTGGAACTCTCTTAAATGAAAGCGTCAACAGAAGTGATTTTAGAGCAGAGAGATCCACGGATAGCAACAAACTGCCAAGGCAAGACGGCATAAACTCAGGGCTTCTTCAAAAAAACTCAGCTAGGACCTTGTCACTTGATCACAGGTCTTTCTGACGGTCCTGTTGCAGTCAGCTCCGGGGTGAGAAGAGCAAGCTAGCAAATGTCAGGTCATTTTCCTCCAAAGGACCCCGAGACAAATTCAGGAGGGGGAAACGTGGGGAAGAAGTAGAAAATGAAGCAGCTGCACGTCTGATGCTTTACAGGTGGCTTAGTGGAACTAAAGTCACAGACGGATGTAGAGATAAATACCAAAGCAGGAACACAACTTCATTGTATTAAGCAGTCAGAAAGAATCCATTCATGTGTCGACAAGGGATTCTACAAACGGCTGAAATGAGGCCGACAGTCGTGGCTTCTCAACACAAACGTCCGCCCCTGGATGTACAGCTCCCTGAGAGACGGTGCATTAACACAGGCCTGAAGGACAGCAAACAACGGGAGGAGAAAAAGATGGCTTTGAGCAGCAAAAGCCCCACAAGTTTTGAAAGGTGGCAAAAGCTCCTCGCACAACCGTCTGGGCGGTATAAAGGCAGAGGCAACACAGACAAGGCTATGCAGATGGGAAAAGGACAAATGGAAACAGTGAAACCTCTACACTAGGTATCCTGAACCCAGGAAAGGCACTTGGAGATCCACTGGATACCCCTAAGGAAATGCCAGCTCAGTGACAAACAAAACCAAACCCATCGACCACAGGCAAAGCCCTAGGGATGATCGGGGCAGAAAATCAGAACACGGAAGTCAAGTCCTTCACAGAGCAAAGTCATTATCAGAGCCTTAGGTGAAATTATAGTGCAGTGGGTTTAATTTGGGGGTTTTCCTTTAACGTAGGACTAAACCTCGGGATGCATTGTTACAGCTTACTTTGGATGCCGACAGCAGAAGCGAGTTCGAGAACAAGTCAAGAAGGTCAATGGAAACTCATAGAGGGCTGTAACACACTGACATACAAGCTCCGCTTTAGGAAGTCCCCTAAGCCACACAAAGCTGATGAAGTACCCTGGGGAGTATGCTGGTCTGCACCTGCCGGTTTGGTCTCCACTTGAAACCGGCAAGGCCCAACGCTCGACCGAAAGGAAGGAAGATAGGGCTGGGCTTGGGCCTTTGGTCTAATCCTCAACAGCCACCAGTGACACCACAATGCTGAGAAATGCCATTTCCCCAACAGATGGAGTCACCTGTCAGACAGCGAAAAGCAGTCTCGGGGACAGGAGGCTCTTGGCAACAACCAGGCTGTTCTTCTGACCCGAGTGCCACAGAAGGCTGTAAGAGTAGGTCACCTTGAGGGCCATCGCACGGACTGTAGAGGACATTCAGGTGCTCATGCCCGACACAAAAGATGTGTGAAAAGCAGGTGTTGCATCACTAACCTAACCGCCCTCTGTGACCAGGGGACCTTGCTCCCAATCCCACCGTCGGGTGGGAAAGTTTTCCTGCTGCTCGCTGTAAGGCAGGACTTTAATGCTTTCCCTAGCAAGTGTCTCTGAAAAGAAGATGGGGAATGAGAGTTGAAGGAGTAAGGAGGTGATGAAGAAGAGGGACTGCAGCAGAAGCCCCCTCACCAGCTGAAGTCCTTTTCCCCTGCCCATGTGCTCTGTGGACTAAGAAGAGTTCCCTTCTTTTGGTGTGAAAGCACTGGGTTCAATGAAAGAGCTGGCCCCTCCTGAAGGGCAAGTATGAACAGAGCTCTCCAAGTACCACACTTCAGAGCCTCCTACGTACCAGCACTAAGACAATTGTTCATGTAGACTACTGGCCACTCGCTTCAACAAACTCCATAGAATTGGCTCTCACCGACTCTCCAGAAGACACTGCTGCACTAGCTGGGCTGCCTGACTGTCTCAGTTCAAATGGCTTAGGGCCTCACAGAGGGTACCACAAGAACTGAGTCTACTGCAACCTTTGCAGCTTCAGCTCCCCTTCTCTGCTACTTCTCTTTTCAGCTCTATGTTTCTCAACAGGATTGCTGGATAGCAGAACAGGATGGATGACTGGGCCCCAAGAGCGGTGGGGAACAGAGGTAAACCCAGCCGGCGGGCGGCCGGGCACAAGCGGTGTTCCCCAGGACATGGAGGTGATAGAGGGTGTCCAGAGAAGGGCAACAAAGCTGGTGAAGGGTCTGGATAACAAGTCTTAGGAGGAGTGGCAGAAGGAACTGGGATTGTTTCATCTGCAGAAGAGGAAGCTGAGGGAATTGTGGTGTGGGCTGGCTTCAGCTCTCAGCTATTTCCCTGTTGAACAAGGACAGCTTGTACTCACAGAAGGCACTGGCTGCCTGGGTTCAAGGTTCCTGGAGAGCTCAGGCTGTCTCTCTTCATTAGTGAGGTCATCCTGTCACCTAGGCAGAGAGAAGAAAACGCAGCTGTGAAATCAGACCGCTGGAATCATGAGACTCGTGCTGTGTGAGACCCCAGGAGAATCCAAACCTAACCTTGTAGCTGGCCTTAGAGCTCCTCCTCGGAAAACTACCGCTGCCAGGCCCCACACACCCAACATCCTCAGTCAGCAAACTGGACGTAAAAGCTGAAAAGGGTCAACAGAAATTGTACTCGGACAGCTCAGGAAGATCCTGCCAGTCTGAACACACCAGACCTGGAATGCGCAAAGAAACTCTGTTAACAGCTGTCTGGGTGTCTGTTCATAGCTTTTAGAGTCACAGAGCAGAACCAATGCCCAAGAGGTTTTCACTGCATTCCCAGGGCACTTGAAGGATTGCTCTGGCTGGAGTTCAGACCTAGAAATTCCCATCAAAATCTTTGCAGCACGGCAAGGAAAATAAAACAACCAACAAACCACAGACTGCTTTATAGTATCAAGCAGGCACTTGAAATCCTACAGACCCAACACACAACAGGGACTCCATAGAGACCCCAAAACCTCACTGAGAACCCCCCAACTCCTTCAGGACCCCCACAGATTCCCCAATTTAGATGCCGCAAAACCCCTTTTGATGCACCCAAACCCCCCGTCTGATACACCCAGCTCCGGTTTAGGTAGCCCCAGACGCTTCCAATGTCCCCAGACCCGCTGGTACACCAGCCCAGAACCCCCTAACGCTATCCCAGACCCTTTCAGGGGGCTCCAGACCCCTTCCAGATGCCCACAAAACCCCTTCACACGCCCAAAGAAACCCTTACCTGCCTCCAAACCCCATTCGGAGGCCGCTCAGACCCCTTAGCAGCGGGCGGCAGCAACCAAGTCTGTTGCTCTCACCAATTAAACCCTTTGGTGCTTTCAGCTCTCTGACCCTGTGTCAGTGCAAGTCCTTGCTGGGGCACCGCAAACAGAAAGAGACAAACCTTCCTTCTGTCCAGTGGTTCCAGGAAGAGTCCTGGCACTCTTAAGCAGGCAGCATGGGGGTGGCAGCCGTGAGGTGACCCCAGATCCCCCTAACACTGCCCCAGACCCTTTCAGGGGGCTCCACAAAACTCCTTCAGATGCCAAAGAAAACCTCTAATAAATTAAACCCTTTGGTGCTTTCAGCTCTCTGACCCTGTGTCAGTGCAAGTCCTTGTCGGCCTGCACCTTTGTCCTGATCCAGCTGGGGAGAGAACTGCCAGGAACACAGCTTCGCTGCTCCGCCTGCGGCACGCCCGGTGCCGAGGGCAGCCTCGGCCTCGGCCTGCCTGGGAGGAACGCGGCCCCCGTCACAATCTCCCGGGGTCGGGGGACAAACAAAAGCCTTCCACAAAGGAAACAAGGGAAGTCTCTTGGCCACTCTTCATGTGCCAAGTGTATTTTTCAAGGGAACCAACCTGCAGCATCTGGATTGAGTTTCAGTCCCAGTGCCTGGCGGCACAGAGGTTCCTGGGATATCCCGATACGTCCAAGCCACAGGACGTTGCCTTTCGATCCCCGGTCTGATGGTTTGCAGCACAGCCATCACATCACTCCTCTCGAGTGCTTGGAACTGACAATTCATGCACGAGAAGAAGAGCGAAACAAGAACAGAGAATCAGCCAGGCTGGAAAAGACCTTTGATCGTCACCGGGCCCGGCAAGAGGACACGGTCTCACGCTGCACCAGGGCAGGTTTAGGCTAGAGGTTAGGAAGAGGTTCTGCACAGAGAGAGTGATTGCCCATTGGGATGGGCTGCCCGGGGAGGTGGTGGACTCACCATCATTGGAGGTGTTCAGGAGGAGACTTGATAGGGTGCTTGGTTGCATGGGTTAGTTGATTAGGTGGCGGTGGACTCGATGATCTTGAAGGGCTCTGCCAACCTGGTCTATTCTATTCTACTCCATTCCAACACCATCTAATCAACTAAACCACGGCACTGGGTGCCTCATCCAGTCTCTTTCTAAACACTTCCAGTGACGGCGACTCCACCACCTCCCTGGGCAGCACATTCCAAAGGCCAATCTCTCTTTCAACCTGGTCTATTCTATTCTCTTCTATGAAGAACTTCTTCCTAACATCCAGCCTAAACCTCCCCTGGCACAGCTGGAGACTGTGTCCTCTTGTTCTGGTGCTGCTTGCCTGGGGGAAGAGACCAACCCCCACCTGGCTACTACCTCCCTTCAGGGAGACGTAGAGAGCAAGGTGGTCTCCCCTGAGCCTCCTCTTCTCCAGGCTAAGCAACCCCAGCTCCCTCAGCCCCTCCTCACAGGCCTGTGCTCCAAACCCCTCCCCAGCTTTGTTGCCCTTCTCTGGACACCTTCCAGCAACTCAGCACCTTGCTTAAACTGAGGGGCCCAGAACTGGACACAGGACTCAAGGCGTGCCCTAACCAGTGCCGAGTGCAGGGGCAGAATCACTTCCCTGCTCCTGCTGGCCACACTGTTCCTGATATCGGCCAGGATGCCAGTGGCCTTTTTGACCAGTCTGCTGGTCACCACCAGAAGACAGCGGGTCAGTATTCAAGGACCACCTCCTCTGTGTCCGGGAGCAATGGATACCAACAAAGGGAAAAGCAGGAAAGAATGCTAGCAGGCCTGCCTGGATGAGCAAGGAGCTGCTGGACACACTAGCACTTAAAAGGAAACTCTACAGGAAGTGGAGGAGAAGGACAGCTAGAACGGGGGGGTGTAAGGAAGCTGCCCGAGCAGCCAGAGACCTGGGCAGGAAAGCCAAAGCACAGTTAGAATTGAATCTAGCCAGGGAGGTCAAAGGGAACACACAGCACCCAAAGAGTGGCTGTCAATGGGTCCGTGTCCCAGGGGAGGCCAGGGACAAGCGCAGTCCCTTAGGGGTCAGCCCTGGGATCAGGCTTCTTCAACATCTTTGTGGGTGCCATGGACAGCGGCATCGAGTGCACCCTCAGCAAGTTTGCCGATGACACTGAGCTGTGTGGTGCAGCAGACAGCTGGAGGGAAGGGATGCCACCCAGAGGGACCTCGACAGGCTGGAGAGGTGGGCACAAGCCAACCTCAGGTGGTTCAACGAGACTAAGTGCAGGGTCCTGCATCTGGGTCGAGGCAATCCCAGGCACCAACACAAGCTGGGCAGGGACTGGCTGGAAAGCAGCCCTGAGGAGAGGGACTTGGGAGTGCTGGTGGACGAGAAGCTCAACAAGAGCTCTCAATGTGCACTTGCAGCCCAGAAAGCCAACCAGATCATGGGCTGCATCAAGACAAGCGCGGCTAGCAGGTCAAGGGAGGTGATTTTCCCCCTCTACTCAGCTCTGCTTAGACCCACCTGGAGTACTGCCTCCAGTTCCGGAGCCCCTATTACAAGAGGGACACAGACATGCTGGAAGGTGTCCAGAGAAGGGCCACGAGGACGAGCAGAGGGCTGGAGCACCTCTCCTGTGAGGACAGACTGAAAGAGTTGGGGCTGTTCAGTCTGGGGAAGAGAGGCTCCGAGGTGACCTTATGGGGGCCTTCCAGTACCCGAAGGGGGCCTACAAGAAGGCTGGGGAGGGGCCTCTTAAGGTATCAGGTAGTGATAGGACTAGGAGGAATGGACTGAAGCTGGAGGTGGGGAGGTTCAGGCTGGACGTGAGGAAGAAGTTCTTCCCCATGAGAGCGGTGAAGCCCTGGAATGGGTTGTCCGGGGAGGTGGTTGGGGCCCCGTCCCTGGAGGTGTTTAAGCCCAGGCTGGAGGAGGCTCTGGCCAGCCTGATCTAGTGTGAGGTTTCAAGCACTGGCCCTTGACATGCGCACCCCTTACCCTCGCACCCAGCAGAAGGCTCTCTGGCGGAACACTCCTGTGGATGACTCCCAGCTGCTCGACAGCACTGGTGGCCAGCACAGATCCAGGCCTGTCAAACTGTGTCTCCTCTTCTGAGAAGGTCGCTCTCTTCATTAGTGAGGTCATCCTGTCAGCCAAGCAGAGAGAAGAAAACGCAGCTGTGGAATCAGACCGCTGGAATCCTCAGCCTCGTGCTGTGTGAGACCCCAGGAGAATCCACACCTAACCTTGCAGCTGGCCTTAGAGCTCCTCTTTGGAAAACTCTCGCTGCCAGGCCCCACACACCCAACATCCTCTGTCAGCAAACAGCTTACTTCCCAGTAAGAGCTCCATGATGAGGTCAAGATTTCTTTTACCCTGAAAGCTGTAAAACGTTTTCACTACCCAGGCTCCCTCTGCTTCAACCAAAAGCTCTCCTGCTCAGATGGGCTACCTAAAGTTTATTTCAGTAGTACTTAGTACTAAAGGACAATTTAAACACTTCAACAAGGAGCATGGGATTATATCCCCAGTCCTACAATCTATTGCCATCTTCTTTAGCCAACAAACTGCTTCCCACCCTCTCCTCAGCAATCATGTTGTTTGTAATGGGGAAGGGTCTGGAGAACAGGGCTGAGGAGCAGCTGAGGGCGCTGGGCTGTTTAGTCTGGAGAAAAGGAGGCTGAAGGGAGACCTCATTGCTCTCTGCAGCTCCCCAAAAGGAATCACAGGAGGGGTGGGGTTGGAAGGGACTTCCAAGGTCATCTAGTCCAAGCCCCTACAGCGAGCAGGGACATCCTCCACACACAACAGTTTCAATTGCACAAATAGCCTGGTTCTAGCCTTTCAAAACTTTGGGGTTTATATTCTTGAGTGAGTTTTTCCACCCAGACTTGGGCAGCTGGGTAGAAGGCAGAAAGGAGCACGGGGAGCACATCCTAAGATTGTACAGGGGAGGATTCAGAATGCTACACTAGTCAGAAAAGGCACGCTCTGACTGGCTCTGAGCTCGGTCATCTGAAGTAAAACGTTGCTCAAGTGTTGGACTTAGCTGCAAGCAGGGAGAGTGCTTAAAGCCTCACAGAGGAATCAACAGCTACAGATTAGATCATTTTCAGGATGTGAAAAGTATGCTGTCTGCATGCTTCAAAGCAGAGTCTACTGACTTAGATGACCACAACCCTCCCAGGGACTGCTTCCTCAGATGCTTACCTGGGCTGAGACAAGCATTACCTTCATCTCTCCTCTCTCTCTTCAGCAGCACATTTTGCCAGGCTCCCTATCCTGACCTGCTGCCATATAAAGCAGGCCACAGTAGTTGTGATCAAGATAAGCCTGGAAGAAGAAAAAGGGCAAAAAATGCAGATAAATGGGGGGAATGAGGGGGGAAAAAGCTAAGCTAAGAAGAACCAGCACTCCTCAGCCATGATGAGGGAAGGACAGAGGACCGGTTTTGAAGGTAGGAAGGCCTTTTGGGCAGCATTTGCACTGCCAGCTGCATGTCTGTTATGGGCTGGGTGGCACAGAGGAATTGCACTGAGTCACTGCAAAAGACACTACAATAAATGTGCTTAGATGGAGGCTTCTGCAATCAAAGCTACAGGAATCGACAAAGGCCACGGCTTGCTCACTTGTTTCTTTACCTGAAAAGTTTCTCATTTTGTTCTAATTCCCCAAAGCTTTTCCCTGCATTCCCAGGGCAATCAGAGCCTTGCTCTGGCTGTACTTAATACCTAGAGATTCCCATCAAAATCTCTTTAGTACAAGAAGAAGAAAAAACACAAATGTCCTCTTGTTCTGGTACTGGCCGCCTGGGAGAAGAGACCAACATCCGTCTGTCTACAACCTCCCTTCAGGTAGTTGTAGAGAGCAATAAGGTCACCCCTGAGCCTCCTCTTCTCCAGGCTAAGCAACCTCAGCTCCCTCAGCCTCTCCTCGTAGGGCTTATGTTCCAAACCCCTCCCCAACTTTGATGCCCTTTTCTGGACTCGTTCCAGGAAGTCAACCTCCTTCTTAAACTGAGGGGCCCAGAACTGGACACAGGACTCGAGGTGCGGCCTAACCAGTGCAGTGTACAGGGGCAGAATGACCTCCCTGCTCCTGCTGGCTACACTGTTCCTGATGCAGGCCAGGATGCCACTGGCCCTCCTGGCTGCCTGGGCACACTGCAGGCTCATGTTCAGTCTACCGTCGACCAGCACCCCCAGGTCCCTCTCAGCCTGACTGCTCTCCAGCCACTCTGACCCCAGCCTGTAGCTCTGCATGGGGTTGCTGTGGCCAATGTGACCAACAACCAAACCACAAACTAATTTCTATTGTTAAGTAGGAACTCCATGTCCGGCACAGCCCTGAGGCCACTCGCCAGCTAGCAAACAAGCACAAATCCAAACCCAAACCCACATCGAGACACCCCCAGCTCCAGGATTACTGGCAGGTACTGGGAGGTATTGGGAGGCTGTGGAAGGACTCTGAGGGGGAACTGGGGTCTCAGGAGGGCAGTGGGGGTTACTGGGAGGTATCCGAGGGGTTCTAGTCATCTCCAGTTGTCTCTCTTACAGTTGTGTCCCAGGGCTCCAGCAATGCCTCCACTTGGTCCAGGTATGTCTCCCAGTGCCTCCTGGTCCCTACCAGTCTCCTCCCATACTGGGATAGGAGTAGAAGGGATTGGGAGGGACTGGGAGGAGAGGATACCACAAGAACTGAGTCTACTGCAACCCTTGCAGCTTCAACTTCCCTTCTCTGCTACTTCTCTTTTCAGCTCTATGTTTCTCAACAGGATTGCT
The DNA here is from genome assembly GCF_014839835.1 of Dryobates pubescens. Taxonomy (NCBI): domain Eukaryota; kingdom Metazoa; phylum Chordata; class Aves; order Piciformes; family Picidae; genus Dryobates; species Dryobates pubescens. Next base: position 25,646 of record NC_071612.1, read on the forward strand.
GGATAGCAGAACAGGATGGATGACTGGGCCCCAAGAGCGGTGGGGAACAGAGGTAAACCCAGCCGGCGGGCGGCCGGGCACAAGCGGTGTTCCCCAGGACATGGAGGTGATAGAGGGTGTCCAGAGAAGGGCAACAAAGCTGGTGAAGGGTCTGGATAACAAGTCTTAGGAGGCGTGGCGGAAGGAACTGGGATTGTTTCATCTGCAGAAGAGGAAGCTGAGGGAATTATGGTGTGGGCTGGCTTCAGCTCTCAGCTATTTCCCTGTTGAACAAGGACAGCTTGTACTCACAGAAGGCACTGGCTGCCTGGGTTCAAGGTTCCTGGAGAGCTCAGGTCTCTGAGCCTTCTGAACAGCTCTGCTTAGCCCAAAATCAGACAGTTTCACGTGACCCTGGGGAAAAATCAAATAAAAGAATTCAGAAAGATTGTGCTTGAAGAATAGAAGAGGTTTAACAGCGGCACAGCCTTCTGAGCCCACGGCAGACTTGCACAGAGCTACTGCGAGCACCACTCTGCACGGCCTCAGCTGCAGACTGCGGGGTTTCAAGCACAGGCACCCCAGGAGAATCCAAACCTAACCTTGCAGCTGGCCTTAGAGCTCCTCTTCGGAAAACTCTCGCTGCCAGGCCCCACAAACCAACATCCTCTGTCAGCAAGCTGGATGCAAGAGCTGAAAAGTGTCAACAGAAACTGTAATTGGACGGCCCAGGAAGATCCTGCCAGTCTGAACGCACCAGACCTGGAACGCACAAAGAAACTCTGTTAGAAACTCGGGGGGTGTGTGTTCATAGCTTTAGGAGTAACAAAGCAGAACCAATTCCCAAAAGGTTTTCCCTGCATTCCCAGGGCAATTAGAGCCTTGCTCTGGCTATATTTAATACCTAGAAAGTTTCATCAAAATCTTTGCAGCACAACTAGAAGGAAAAAAAAAAAAACCAACACCCAACCAAACCACAAACGAATTTATATTGTTAAGTAGGAACTCGAAATCCTACAGGAATTGTTTTTTTATGACAAATTATTCCTTTTCTTTTTTCCTTCTTTTGGTGTCATCCCACCTAGCACACACTCACCACCTAACTGAATGTCACAGTTGTGACTCAAAGCCAAGCAAGACAAAGTGTATCAAGGGAAAAAAAAAACATAGAGAGAAAGCTAAAGAATTCTCCTCCCCTTCACTTCTCCCCTTGAGAGATCCAAAACTATAGTAAGGCAGGCCTGAATTTCATGAGCCCTGGGATTCGGATGAGCTCGGGAAATCATTTGGTTTGCACTCCGTGGGTCTTGTGGTCAGTTGTAGAACGACCTCCTTGCAACGTGAACTACAGGCTTCTGAAACTGGAGCCTCCCTCCCTCTGATACTTCCACGACCTTGTGTCCAAACCCTAATTACACGTAAATTAAATTGTCCACAGCTTTTACCACAGGTCAGTCTTAGCACCTGAGTTTCAGAGCCTAGATGAGTCTTACTGCTGTCTGAGCTCAGGAAAACATGCCAAGCTGCTGGCTAACTGCGGACATCACATCGATAGGACGGCATCGGCCCAACTTTAGATTTCAAACAGGCAGCACCTGTCTGAGCGCTGGAATCACGTAAGCGTGCCCAGGCAGATCACACAAGCAGGCTCCCTGTCCGGCACAGCCCTGAGGGCACTCGGCAGCTAGCAAACAAGCATCACACCGCCGCTCCCGGCACCCAGACGATGTGGGGGGAAGAGAACACACGACAGCTTCAATTGCACAAATAACCTGGTTCTAGCCTTTTAAAACTTTGGGGTTTATATTCTTGAGTGACTTTTTCCACCCAGACTTGGGCAGCTGGGTAGAAGGCAGAAAGGAGCACGGGGAGCACATCCTAAGATTGTACAGGGGAGGATTCAGAATGCTACACTAGTCAGAAAAGGCACGCTCTGACTGGCTCTGAGCTCCGTCATCTGAAGTAAAACGTTGCTCAAGTGTTGGACTTAGCTGCAAGCAGGGAGAGTGCTTAAAGCCTCACAGAGGAATCAACAGCTACAGATTAGATCATTTTCAGGATGTGAAAAGTATGCTGTCTGCATGCTTCAAAGCAGAGTCTACTGACTGAGATGACCACAACCCTCCCAGGGACTGCTTCCTCAGATGCTTACCTGGGCTGAGACAAGCATTACCTTCATCTCTCCTCTCTCTCTTCAGCAGCACATTTTGCCAGGCTCCCTATCCTGACCTGCTGCCATATAAAGCAGGCCACAGTAGTTGTGATCAAGATAAGCCTGGAAGAAGAAAAAGGGCAAAAAATGCAGATAAATGGGGGGAATGAGGGGGGAAAAAGCTAAGCTAAGAAGAACCAGCACTCCTCAGCCATGATGAGGGAAGGACAGAGGACCGGTTTTGAAGGTAGGAAGGCCTTTTGGGCAGCATTTGCACTGCCAGCTGCATGTCTGTTATGGGCTGGGTGGCACAGAGGAATTGCACTGAGTCACTGCAAAAGACACTACAATAAATGTGCTTAGATGGAGGCTTCTGCAATCAAAGCTACAGGAATCGACAAAGGCCACGGCTTGCTCACTTGTTTCTTTACCTGAAAAGTTTCTCATTTTGTTCTAATTCCCCAAAGCTTTTCCCTGCATTCCCAGGGCAATCAGAGCCTTGCTCTGGCTGTACTTAATACCTAGAGATTCCCATCAAAATCTTTGCAGCACAACAAGAAGAAAAAACACAAATACCAACAACCAAACCACAAACTAATTTCTATTGTTAAGTAGGAACTCCATGTCCGGCACAGCCCTGAGGGCACTCGCCAGCTAGCAAACAAGCACAAATCCAAACCCAAACCCAAACCCACCCCGAGACACCCCCAGCTCCCACGGGAGCCTGCAGAGACCTCCCAAAGGGTCCTTCGGAGGTGCCCGGCTGTCTGTACACGACCCTTGAGCCTTTCAGATGACCCCACGAGCACGTTAGATATCCCCAGACCCTTTTAGGTGCCCCCAGACCTCCTCTGGCACCCCCAAAAGCCGTGCGGATGCCCCCAGCTCACCTCCAGACGCCGGGAGGAACACACCCGGGAGTGCCGGGCGGGCAGCGAGACCGGAAGCCGCACTACAGGCTCCCCGATGCGCCGGGACCCCATCCCCCGCCGAAGGCTGGCGGCTCACAGGCACGCCGGGCACAGAAGGACGTCAGGAGCCGAGGCGAGGGCTGTCCGTGACCGCTCCTGTGCTAAAGGCGCACACGGCGGCACCCCCGTGAGCGCCAGGAAACACGCCACAGGCGGCCAGGAGCGCGCCTGCGCGGGACCGGCCCCGCTGCGGCGCATGCGCGGTATCCATGGCGACGAGCGGGACGCTCCCACAGGGGCGCGAACAGCGCCTGGCTAGGGCGCATGCGCTGTATCCATAGCGACGACCGGGACGCTACCACGGGGGGGGGCCCGAACAGAGCCTGGCTAGGGCGCATGCGCTGTATCCATAGCGACGAGCGGGACGCTACAACGGGGGGGGCCGAACAGAGCCTGGCTAGGGCGCATGCGCTGTATCCATAGCGACGAGCAAGACGCTACCGCTCGCGCGCGAACAGTGTCTGGTTAGGGCGCATGCGCCGAATCCATAGCGACGAGCGAGACGCTACCACTCTCGCGAGAACAGAGCCTGGCTAGGGCGCATGCGCTGTATCCATAGCGACGCTCGAGTCACTCTCTCCGCCCTCCCCTTTTCCCCTAAGAATTTTCAAGCATTTCAAGCATTCAGCGCAGTTAGGCTGCAGCCCTGAGCTCCCGCGGGGCGGCACACGCCGCGGCACGGCTGCACTGCCGGCCATTACACACGGGGTGCCAGCCCTGAGCTCCCGCGGGGCGGCACACGCCGCGGCACGGCTGCACTGCCGGCCATTACACACGGGGTGCCAGCCCTGAGCTCCCGCGGGGCGGCACACGCCGCGGCACGGCTGCACTGCCGGCCATTACACACGGGGTGCCAGCCCTGAGCTCCCGCGGGGCGGCACACGCCGCGGCACGGCTGCACTGCCGGCCATTACACACGGGGTGCCAGCCCTGAGCTCCCGCGGGGCGGCACACGCCGCGGCACGGCTGCACTGCCGGCCATTACACACGGGGTGCCAGCCCTGAGCTCCCGCGGGGCGGCACACGCCGCGGCACGGCTGCAGTGCCGGCCATTGCACACCGGGTGGCAGCACTGAGCTCTCGCGGGGCGGTGTACGCCGCGCCACGGCTGCAGTGCCGGTCATTGCACACCGGGTGGCAGCCCTGAGCACCTCCCTGGCCGTGGGCAGCCGCGGGGGGTCGCTTCCAAAGCTGCCTTACGCAGCACTCGCTCCCCTTCCTCCCTCTCCAGCTGCAAACCAGAGGTTTGGCTCCGCCTCGCCTCCCCCCAGTACTTACAGGTTTAAAGATTCTGCGGTCCCCTCCGAGAATTTTCAGCACTTTAGGGGGGTGCCCCCAGCCCTCGCTCACCTGCTCCTCTGCTGCTGCAGCCCCCTGCCCCACGTGGCAGAATCACTCCACCCACAACCCCCCACTCCCTTTGATTCAGCCCCAAAAGGCACAAAAGAAAGCAAACTGCCCAGCCAGCAGCTCCTTCCTTTCACAGCAATGACCGTACATTGTGTCTTTGGCCAAGACTCTCAGCCCAAAGGCAGGCCTGGCCCCTGATGAACTGAATGCAAGTGAACCGTCTGACACCACCACAACCCTGTGAATATTGCAAGGGAGTAGTGCACGCAGTATGATAATTAGACAGTTAACTGCTGCTCAAGCTTTACACAAAGTATCCTATTCACTTTGGGATTCCACTTAACACAAAGTAAAAGTAAAAAAGCCCAGAGGGACAGCCAACTCTACCTCTGAACTGCATCAAGAAATACTGGAATGAAGGGGGCATTTCTTCTGCTATTAATAGACGAAGATAACATGAAAACTGATGGGCTAAAGCAACAGGGCAAGAGTAGAAGAAAGATTAGACAGAATGGAAGATACAAAGCTTCAACTACATCTATTTATCAGCGACTCCAATCAGATAACTTTCATTCCACAACTTTACTGGATTCAAACAAGCCAGTTGGTGAAGCGTCCTTGATTACAGGCGGTCGACGAGGAGACGTGCAGAAGGCGGAGGCGAGGGAAGTAGTTCTGAGCTGCGCTGCAGGCTGTCCTGCGGGTTCCCCTACCGGCTCCTCCCTGTACATCACCGCAGCAGGAGTGGTGTGAATTTTGTCTCAAACCAGCTCATAAGACAACCTCTGCTTTTTCCCTGCGTGCCTGCATGGGTTTTGCTTCGTCTTTCCCTCACGGTCGCTGTGGCATTCGGGTGCAGAGCAAGGCTCCGGACAGCCAAACCAAACACCTGTGCCGAGGAAAAGGAAGTGGAGAAACAGGCTGAGCCCGTGAGCTCCAAACGTTCACCGAACCCCAGCAAACGCCTGTTATCTGCTGGCTGCTGCCACCTCCTCCTTGCCCTGGTCCCGCTCATTGGAGGCCGTCTGGCAAAAGCATCTGTCCCCACTTTCCTTGGCATTCTTTGAATACCCAGATTGGAAACCCGAGAGGCAGTGTACTAATTGGAAAGCGTGTTCCGGCGTGCGTGTCTGGAGGCTGGGCACCGACGTCTCACTACCCTGTGAACTCAGCATGATGAACCAAAGCTCTTCAGCTTTTTCTGCGGGTGAAAACACAACAGGACAAACTCTGTCTCTCAGGTAACGAGGCACAAAACTCCTTAAGGGCTTTCTAGGCCTAGGGTAAACTATGGTGAAGAGAAAACACTGACATTTTGCAACCAACCAGAAGCACTTTTAGACCTGTTGCAAGAATATCTGTAAACACTGGATTCAAGCTGTGGGAGCAAACCCTGTGATGGACTCGGTATGGGAAAGGCGAGGAGTCTGAAGTGAACTTCTGAGCGTATGCCCTGTATTGAATTAAATCAATTAAAATCTTTACAGTAAACTATGGGGAAGTGTGACTTTGCTTTTGGAGAGCCTATCCCTAGAGATCATGGAGATAGGAAATGCTGAAGAAGGCTGAGGAAAGTAGTCACATTTAGTCAGTAGTCAGGAAAACTTCAACACCAGCAGTCAGGTCCCAGGCAAATGCAGGTTGTTTTTTCTCACAAGTTTAGACCTAAGAGGCGTATAAAAAAAGCTGACAGATGTAATCATACTGTGTGAGATACTGAAATGTAAGACGGCAAGAAAGAACGGAGAGGCCGGGTTGTCCTGAGGAGTAGGTGCTACTATACCTTGAGTGATGGAGAGACACATGTGCTCTGGAGAGCCTCGAGCTTCCAGGTTCCCTGAACGATTTGCTCTTCACGTGCCAAGTGTGTTTTTCAAGTGGAATAAACTGCAGCATCTGGATTGAGTCTCGGTCCCAGTCTATGGCAGCACAGAGGTTCCGAGGATATCCCGATACGTCCAATCCACATGACATTGTCTTTCAGTCCCTGCCATCTAATCAACTAAACCATGGCACTAAGTGCCTCATCCAGTCTCTTTTTAGTCCCTTCCAGTGACAGGGACTCCACCAGCTCCCTGGGCAGCCCCTTCCAATGATCAATCATTCTGTGAAGAATTTCTTCCTAACATCCAGCCTAGACCTCCCCTGCTGCATCTCGTCCGGCCAAACTCCTCACAGAGCGGAAGAACCACAGGGGCCAAGAGCCACAGAGCAGACGAGGCAGAAGTTCATTTCCTCCATGCAAGCTTTAAGGGAGGTGGTGTTCAGAGTCCCCAAGGCTGGCACCTTGCAGCGCCTTACCACAGCGACATTCTTGCCCCCAGTTGCCAAAGGAAATTCATCTCTGAGCCGCTCACAGTGAGGAATTTGGTTTCCAACAGCTTCACATTCTGACACCAAAGCAGCCCGCTCCGTGTCAGGGGGTGTGGCTGAGGCCCACTACAAATCTGCAACTGGTCCTCAGGCAAAGCAGTTGAGCTCCCTGAAAAAAAAAAGGAAAGAAAACAAGAGTGTTGCCCTTCTCTGGACACCTTCCAGCAACTCAGCATCTTTCCTAAACTGAGGGTCCCAGAACTGGACACAGGACTCAAGGCGTGCCCTAACCAGTGCCGAGTGCGGAGGCAGAATCACTTCCCTGCTCCTGCTGGCCACACTGTTCCTGATATTGGCCAGGATGCCAGTGGCCTTCTTGGCCACCTGTGCACATTGCTGGTCACAACCAGAAGACAGGGATCAGAAGAGTCTCTGGCCAAGCTGTAAACCTTGCAAACGTGCAGCCAGCTTTAAGCAGGGTGGTCACAGTCTCCTCTGCGTAGCCTGACTTGAGGCCCAAGGGTGTGCAGCTGAGTAAATGCAGAGGAAGCCAAACAAGGGAAACAGATTAACTGCATCGACACAAAATGTTCTCTCTGGTCTGAAAATGTCAGCTCTACATAGAAAGAATACTCTAAGAAGGTTGTGTTATTCATCATCTGAAGAGGAAGGCAAACTCAGGCATCATGAAAAGCTCAATTACTCCCACGAAGATTGGTAAGAAGTAATTTTGGGACACATTCTAAAACTACTTTTAGATGCCATAAGGGTTGCCTCTTGCAGCAGTTATTCTTACATAGTTCTGATGAGACCCTAAGAACTGACCGAAATTAATACTGTCAGAGGACTGCTGGACAGCAGAACAGGATGGATGACTGGGCCCCAAGAGCGGTGGGGAACAGAGGTAAACCCAGCCGGCGGGCGGCCGGGCACAAGCGGTGTTCCCCAGGACATGGAGGTGATAGAGGGTGTCCAGAGAAGGGCAACAAAGCTGGTGAAGGGTCTGGATAACAAGTCTTAGGAGGAGTGGCAGAAGGAACTGGGATTGTTTCATCTGCAGAAGAGGAAGCTGAGGGAATTATGGTGTGGGCTGGCTTCAGCTCTCAGCTATTTCCCTGTTGAACAAGGACAGCTTGTACTCACAGAAATCAGACTCCAGACACAACAGGGACTCCACAGAGACCCCCAAAACCTCACTAAGAACCCCTCACCCCCAACTCCTTCGGGACCCTCCAGAGATCCCACACATGGCCCCGGGACCCACTTGGATTCCCACAGACCCTCAGACCCAATTCAGATGCCAGCAGACCCTCTCTACATGCTCACAGAGTTCCTTTAGATGTTGCCGGACCCACTTCAGTTTCCCCCTGTTGCAGTTTGAGCACACCAGGTGCCCCCCTGGTGTGTTCACTTCCTGTGTCCAGAAGTCCAGCCCAGAGGGATGGACACAGGAAATTGTGTATTCCCTACCATAATTCTTTGCACCACTATAAGATCCAGTGCGGGGTCTGGCACCTTCTCTTTCCTTCCTCCTCCGCCAGCCGGTAACTGGGGGAGATGTCTGCTGGCTTTGGGCCTGGCTAGGCCCAAGGCCACGGGGGGATGGGCAGTCTCAGGCCTGGCCAGCTGAGACTAGCCCAGCAGAGGGAGGGGGAAGAAGGAGCCCTGAGGGTCTCGGGTGTCCCCTCAGGTGGGAATGGGATGCCTCTGGGTTTGCTTTGGGATCTTTCTTTGTCACTGCGCTTTGGGTTCTCTGTAACATTCACTGCTTTCTATTTAAACGTTCATCACTTTTGCAATCCGTTTGTCTGAGTGTTTTATTCCTGCCCGTGGTGGGGAGAGAGGGGGCTGCCTCAACCCAGCACACCCCCAGACCCATTTCGGTGCCCCTCCAAAGACCTTTTGATACCCCCTATACGTTCTCTCTAATCGTTCTAAGAACTAAAGTGAGCACCTCCAACCCTTGATACACCTTCCCAGCACTAAGGGAACATCCCGGCCTCATAGTATGCTGATTCCCCCCGACTCTTCACCTCCCGACTCCCCCCCCCCCCCATATCCCCCCCAATGCGGAGGTCTCCCGAGCTTCTGCCGGGGCCTGCATGGGCTGAGGGGCTTCAGAGGACCGCTGAGACTTTCTTCGGGGGTGCCCCTGGCCTCATATGGCTTTCCCAGGCCCCTTTCTTTCTTCTGAAAGCCCCCCGAGTCCTCTGAGCACCACCCGACAGCCGCTCACCCGCTGGCAGCGAAAGGCAACGCACAAAGCAAACGCGCACCCGGCACGCGAACCTCAGGCGCCACTACCATAGCGCGGCGTGCTTACGTCACTGCGTGAGGGGCGGAACCATCCCGGAGGATCAACGATGAGGAGGAGTGGCAGAGCGGCTCCGCCATAGAGAGAAGTGCCCAGAGTGACAGCCAGATATGCTGACGTTATGACGCAATAGGCGGAGCTACCGTGGAGGACCGGACGCAGAGACGAGTACCGACAGTAGCCTTGGGCAAAGACGAGAGGCAGGACGTTTTTATGTTATGATGTCAGGCGCGGAGCTACCGGCTACATAATCGACTCTTGCTGTTCTTGCTAGGCTTACTTCGTCTCTTGTCGCTCTTTCTTCTTCAGGGCTCACCCGAGACTAGCTCTGAGGCCCCAGGGGAACCTCCAGAGGTCCCCTTTAGCGGCCACCAAAACCTCTTCAGAAGCTCCCAGAACCCCATTAGCTGCCGGGGCAGGAGCGGGGGAACGGCTGGCGGCTGACGTCACCCCCTGAGCAGGCACGCGGGAAGGCGACCCCGGGATCCTCGCTGTCTGTCGGTGTCTTCCCGCCCCGGTGAAGTCCCCAGAAGAAACCAAAACAAAGCTCAGCTCGAGCTTCCCGGTCCCGGTCCCTGTCCCGAGTCACTCCCCGAAAGGCGATCTCCAAATAAAAACTCGGGACCTTCAGATTAAGCCGCAGCGCATGCGCGGAGCCCGTAGCACTTTGCCGCTCCGCTCCCATCGCAGCGAGGGCTCCTGTGGTGTGCGCTGCAGCCCATGGCGTCACGGGTTTACATCTTCTAAACTCCTTTTTAGAATATAGTCGAAACAGGCTTGTTATTTTTAAATCTTATTTTAACTATAAGTTAATACTTTAATACCTATACAAAACCAAGAGATTTTTGTCAATCTAACTCCTCACGCTAAGTTGTTTAAATAATTTTTAACCTCTACCCCGCTCCTCCCACAACGCCCCCGGAAGAATTTTCAGGCATTCAAGGCGTTTAGAGACGAGGCAGCAGCACCGAGGACTGACGGGGCCGCGCACGTCGCAACAGAACTGTGGTGCCGACAATTAAGCACAAGGTGGCAGCACTGAGCACTGACCGGGCTGCACAGGTCCCTGCAGAAGTGCAGTACCGACAATAGAAGGTTGGGTGGCAGCACTAAGCTATTCATGGTGCTGTTCAGTGAAACGCTCGTTCAGCTAAGTGCTTGGCTGCGTCAGGGCTCTTTTCATCAAACGCAGTAAGACTTGACCATGTATTCTGCATAGTCCCAGGTCATACAAAGGAATTCACCAGTGCAGGGACCATGGATCCAGGAATCTAGCAGACAGAAGGAAAGATTCTGCCAGGGCAGGGTTTGAACTGACTTTAGAAGCTTTTAAAAGCTTCATCTAAACGTAAGGCAAAGAGAGGTAGCTAAGTGTATTCCATTAAGATGATACTTGTGATCCAGAGAGCAAAGTGACTAAGTGAGAGAAATTAGGGGTGGGTGGAGATGGACATGGCCAGGATAAGGCAAATAGCTGCATTGATGAAGTCATGACCGGCTTCCTCAGTTAACAAACAGTGTAAGTGGAAAAACAGAGGAAATCAAACACATGTAAAAATTAGGTCTGGTGAAATGTAGTTGTTTGTTTTGTTTGTTTGTTTTTTTCCCCCTGAAGTATTTCAGGCTCTTGGGAGATCCTTAAATCACCTTAATTGATACACTTAGGTAGAAGGAAGAACAAGCTATAAGAATAGTATGGGCATGCCCGTGTTGCCAGCATACCTTTTCCAGTGAGTACCGGTTAGGGACCTCCAAGACTTGCAGGATATTTGAAGGGGAGCCAAGACAATTCTATTTACTCAGGAAAACTGATTGGCTGGACCATACTCTGGGTTGAGGTTTGCAACCACACCTTACAGATTCAGACATACCATTGGAAATCACCTTGAAGCATACACTCCCTGGTAACCAAATTCTTTAATATCTTTGGTGTTGGTAAAGAACAGAAGTTCTTTACCGCAGTGAGGTCCTTCCCTTGTTGATCTGAGGGATCTGCAAGGAAAACTGCTTCTGAGCTCAAGACCACAACTCAAGAGTTGCTGAGCTATTAAATACTAGCTGCTGGTCTCAATCCACCATAGAGAGTTTTTGCTTCTCTAGGCCTGTCTGACAGGCAAATACCAGTCTGCTTCTCCACATTTCAGATTAGTGTAAAAATATGGTTGAGTTTTGCTGACATTTTGCAGAGTGACTTACAAGGGAGGGCAGTCCCTCAATCCCCAAGAGTCAGATGCATTGAAGCAGGCTGTTGAATGTACTAACATACAACTTTATTTGCTGTTGCTCATGGTTCAGGTGGCTGCAGGATGGTAGCAAGGTAGCAAGCACCTACAGGGTTAATCAGGGCTGGTATCTAGGGATGACACAGTAGCAATGAAAAAACCCCAGTCTTGAAGCACATATTAATCCTTTTGTGACAGCATGTGCATTCTTCATTATTATAGGAAACTTGCTCCACTGGTGACTTAACAGTTACTCCTTTTTCTGGTATTTTCTGGTAGGTGGAAGTGAGCCCCATTTGGTAGTCACTCACGCAACAGCAGAAGTGCTGCCTCCTTTTCTTTTGCACCTCAGGCTGGCTGCTTTTGAAGTGAATGTGAAGACATCACTGTGTCCTGAAACCTGTGGCTTTCCTGAGACTGGAGATAAGCTGTTTGCCTGAAGGGGCACTTAGGTTTCTGTAAAAGTACAGTATTTGTAACTTCCCCCAGAAAGAGGAGCTGCATTTAGAAAGTGCAGCGCTTGGCTCATATGTGCATATTTCTCTCAACATCAGATATTTCTGTGTGCACGATGCTCTGGGCTTTATTCCTTACTTCAAACAGTCTTTGGGTTTGATTTCAGCAGATATTTTCCTGAGAAGAGGCAGCAGAGACAAAGGGATACTTTTTCTGGGAGATGAGTTACACCAGGATTGTTATGCCATGAGTTGTTTTTCTCCTACTTCCCAGGCACTCAATTGGAAACATTACAAAATAGATGGCCTGGGAAGTTCAAGTGTGCCAGTTCTTGTATTTTGAGGAATTTAACGTTGGAGAATGACCAGTTTAACAGTCTGTCCAGACAGACACTTAAGAGTCTTTTTTTTAAGGTCCTACAGGACAGACTTCTTTAATTAATCTTCCCTTAGGATGGGTCAGCTTCTAAAATTCTAACACAGGATTTGGGATACTATGGCTAGCTCCAAAGCTTTTCTCCATGTGGAGTGATGGGCATGGGGAGCCAGCAGATTTGGTAAAAAAATAAGGGGGGGTGAATGAGATTAGAACAGAGGCAAATCCAACTTTTGCTGAAGATGTGATGAATCCAAGTTTTGTGATGGTGAAAGATTGGAGATGCCCTACATAACCTTTGACAAAGGTGGCCAAAGCAAAGATGGGTGACACAGGTCAGCCCCCAAACAGATGAGACCAGAATCACTATAGTAATGTTGTAAATATGGAAAGCTATCTTGATATAAACAAGACCAGAGCAGCACTCGCTGTCTTCCCATCTGACAGAACCTAGTGTGGGATACAGCAGAAATAAAACACACCAACCACATTGTCAGGGGCAGGCAGCGAGTCAGATGTGTGAAAGTCCAGCAGACATTTTCTCTCCTGTTTCCACCACTGTAAGCAGCACAGTGTGGTGGCCAAAAGTTGTCTAATAGGATCATTTGAGGCAGATAATGAATTATGAAAAGCTGAAAAGAAGTAGTAAAATTTCCGAAAGCCAAAGAACAGCGAGATTAGCCTTGATAAGGCTCTGGACAGCCTGATCTAGTAGAGGATGTCCCTGCTCACTGCAGGAGGGTTGGATTAGATGACCTTTGGAGGTACTTTCCAACCCAAACTATTCTATGATTCAAGCCAGTATTGAGTGTTCAGGAATGGCTGAATGTGGCCAAAACCATTTGATGCGTTACATTATTTGTCTTTGTCAGATCTCTTCCAGTAATCTGTAAATTCACTACTCTTTTTGAGGTGTCCTGGTTTCATCTGGGACAGAGTTAATTTTCCTCCTAGTAGCTAGTACAGTGCTGTGCTTTGGATTTAGTGTGAGAACAATTCTGATAACACTCTGATGTTTTACTATGGTTTATGTTGTTGCTAAGTAGCACTTAGCCTAAGTTAAGGATTTTTCCATTTCCTGTGCTCCATGAGCGAGCAGAAGCACAATAAGCTGGGAGAGAGCATGGCCAGGACAACTGTCCTTAACCAGCTGGAGGGCTGTTCCATGCTGCAGAGCCTCATGCTCAGCATAGAAACTGGCGCTGGCCGGCACGGGACAGATTGCTGCTTGAGCACCCGTCAGCAGGTGCTGAGCAATTGCACTGTGCGTCACTTGGATTTTCATGGGTTTTCTTCTCTTTTTATTACATTCCTTTTCATTCCATTATTGTTTCTGTTGTTGTTATATTTTAGTTGACTTACTAAGCTGTTTTTATCTGAATCCACAAGTTCTACTTTTTTTTCTCTCTCCAATTCTCCTCCCTTGGGAGGGTAGGAGTGACCAAACAGTGACATGGTGCTTAGTTGCTGTCTGGGGTTAAAGCACAACATGAGGGAAGATTCAGTATACAGAAAACTATCCCTACAAGGTATGATGCTAAGAGCCTTAGGTTCAAGATGTTTCCTAGTTCTGTGTAAGCACCTGTGGTCTCATTTTTTGGTTTAACTGTACTAATGCTGCAATAGTACTGCAATGAATACATCACCACCCCAGAAACTACAGAAAATGGCATTACCTGATGTGTTTCATGCAATGAACAACCTCCCTTCAGTTCTACTGGGACTAATGAACTGTTACTCAGTTTATGTTTCACGTAGTGATAGATCATGTGTTCCCCATAAGCTTCTGCCAGTCTGCATAATAGGCTGCAACAAATTAGAATGCTTAAACTGCACTCATGCCCGTGCAGTCTGCCAGTGGCTCTGTCCATTGCTGTGAATAATTGAGTGTAGTGACAGAGGCTGGGACTGTACTAATAGTTAGAATGCTTTTCAAATAAAGCAAGTAATGGAGGGAAGAGAAGCCTGTCTGTACAAATTACTTTGCTCTTTGGGGCAATCATCAGAGCAGTCACCCTCTTTACAGGGAAAATGAAGCCTAAGAAGGTTATTAAATAGAATTGTTTTTTCTACTACAGCAGGGTTTGACAGAAAATGTTGTTCTTTATGGGAAACTTTTCATTACAGGAAAGTCTGGAAGACTTTTGGGTGAAAAACACCATATTGCAAAAATAGATGTCCCCCATGTCCTCTAGGCATCAACCAGAGATTTCATCTTCCATGACCCCTCTGTGAAGCTCTGCCTCTCGTTAGTCAAGAGCAGATTGCAGCTGGACATGAGAGTTGCACCACAACATGAGCCTGCTGCATGGACAAGGTGACAGGGACGAGATCACAACACCCAGAAAGTGCACAATGGCATTCCCAAACACACTGTTTTGCAGCAATATTTCAGTTTTGTATTTCCCTTTTTGTAGAGGTTAACTTTTTCCACCCAGTCAATTAGAATAGAATAGACCAGACCAGGTTGGAAGAGACCTTTGAGATCATCAAGTCCAACCTATTCTACCAATTTCCCCAAGGCCAGGTGGCAAGCTGGTGGTAACACTGAGAAGATTCCCTGTCTTTCTGTCCTTTCCAATCTCCAACCTCTAGCATCTAAACCAGGTCACCATCACTTGAACAGAACAGAAAAACAAAGCAGGCAAAGATCTCTCCATGCTCCTGTGGGAAAAAAAAAAACTGTCTTAAATGCATCTCTCCGATCCTATTTGGTAGCTCCTGTCCTGTATTTAAAGGGCAGTGACATAATTAACTTCCTGTTGCATATGCAAATGAACTGATAAATTGACTGCTTTGTTTACCAATACAATCCTATTGAGTCACCCCAGTAAGTGTGATTACATTTTGCTCTTAGCAAGAAACACTTACTCTTAGCATCAATAAAACTTTTGTAACAAACAATAATACAACCACCAGTTGCTTATATTGCTTCTGGGAAATTAAGATTTTGCCTCCTGGTGGCGATGTGGACTATGCCCAAATTATGCCCATGAAAGCAGGAAGACAGAAAAGTTTCACAGATCCTGAGCATGCAGCTTTGAAATTTCATTTCCAGCTGCTGACTGAAGGATAAGTTTAGTTGTGGTGACAAGATTTGCTGTAGCTAAGCATCTGATTACATTACATCCAAGATAAAATCACTATCCACAGGGATAGCTGGATTGCTTGAAATTAAAGCCATTAGCTCTCAGATGGAAAAAGCAGTAGCTTCATTGCACAGCATCACCAGTTGGATGTCCATATCTCTCCTGATAGCAAGATCTTTGATGCTAAGTCTACAATACCCCTTTCTGTGTCATTGCAAGAGAAATTTCATTTTGTTTTATCAGGACAATCATAAGTAAAACAAAGCAAGAAACGACAGATAAAACCTAAGGCCTTTCTGCCTCTGAAATCAGACAATTTTCAGCAAGCCTTGACCCTCCACAAACTGACCTACAAAGCAGTGCAATAAAAATACAAAGAAAGAGCTGTCACATCCACAAATGCCACAGGGCCCAGGTGATAATATTTGCTTGCTGGGTCAAGATGCAGTACAGCCCCAACATCACCTAGCTTGAAGAGGCTTTGCTACACACTAAAACCAAAAGGTAGCTGTAATCATCAAACACTTACAGAAATCAGGCCAGGCCCATAGATGATTCTGTGACCACATTCAAGAATGTCTTAACATTAGTATAGTGAGTATCTGCTGCTGAAAAGCACAATTTTTAGCAAGGAAAGAAAGTTGAAAAATACTCAAGAGAAACTGAAAGAAAAGCTGAATCCTTTCCTAGAAATTTTCCAGCTCTATGTTCCTTGTCTTCTACCAGCAAAGTAGGACCAGCAGGACCTCTGTAAAGATTCCATTTGTCACTTCATTACCCAAAGCCATCACCCTGCATTAGTTTTATGAAGTTTTACTGGTAACTTCACCCTTTAAAAGGTCTCTGCAAATCGCGTGGATTGTAGAACAGTGTCTTGGGGTAAATAAAGGAATAATAAAAGTGAAAAAGGAAACTACTATGTCCAGCAAACACCAGTTTGTGTCAGTTCTTTCTCTCCTCTCACTCTCTGTACTGTTCTCATTAGTTCACATCTGTTGTCCTGCACATCTTAGAGTCATAGAATTATTGCATTTTTTCAGTTGAAAAAGACCTTTAAGATCATCCAGTCCAACCATTCTCTAACTCTACCAAATCCAGTGCTAAACCACATCCCTTAGGACCACATCTCTGCGTCTTTCAAACACTTCCAGGCGTGGTGATTCAGCCACATCCCTGGATGGCCTATTCCAGTGTTTGAGAATCCTTTCAATGAAGAAGTTTTTTCTGATAGCCAATCTAAACCTCCTCTGGTGCACCTTAAGGCCATTTCCTCTCCTCCTTTCACTTACTAGAGAGAAGGCTACAGCCTACTTTCAGGTAGTCTTTTCATCTCCATAGCACTGCTCAGACAGAGCCTAAAACTATGCACTACTGCCAGTAGCCTGTCCCACTGAAGTCCTACCCATTGTTTAGTTGTCCTACAACAATAAACTGCAAGTTCCTTTTAATTCTCTATCAACACAGATCCCATAGAACATGACCGGAATAGATAAACACCATCTTACCCATTTCACAAGAAGGGATCGCTTAAGATACCATGATGAGTCACTGGCATAGCTCAAATAGCATTCCTGTTGCAGTCTCAACACTGAACTCCGGATCCATCACCAAGGCTCCTGAGAACTCCCAGCAGGATGTTGCCTCATCTGGGAAGAGAAGTGGGTTGCAGTTCCTGCTTAGAGGAGGTGGCAACAAAGGCTTGGATTTGTTTAAATTATGCAAGCGTCCTCTTCAGAGTGCAGAGCTGTTGGTCAGAAATGTGATGTAACTATAGACATGCAGAGCAAGTGCCATTCAGTTTTGGTGCTTTGGTACTTGCCAGAGGTGAACATAAAGTGAATGGCAAATATGAGGTACATCATTTGATTCTTCAATTTTTATTGTTTGATTGGGTGCTAAGCCCTAAAGAATAGAAGAAGGAGAGAAAACAAACAAAGATTCACCAGGAGCGTTTTGCGTTAGGCAGTGGCCAGTGTGTTCTTGGGCATCCTTGCAGGAAAGCATGCAGCTAGGAAAGGTGCTAGATCTGAGCCCAGACCATGGAACACACTTTCAACAAAATTGAAAGAAGCAAAGGAAAGCGAGGAAACAGCCTGCATGGGCAATCCAGAACCAGAGAGTATAAGAGCTGATTTAGTTCTGTGTGGGTAATTGATCTCAAGACTGTAAAACAAGGTGGATTGCAGTTGTGTTTTAAAATGGGATTCCAGTGGAAACCCCTAAACAGACCTTCCCAGGAGCCCACATATACTGGAGGATAATGCTTATGAGGGTGTCAGCACAAGCGAAGAGGCTTTTCCCCTCCAAGCATTCGCTCCTGAATTGCTGCCACAAGGATCTCGGTGTAGAATTCAGGTATGTCTTTCAAAGATGGCCTCAGCCTGAGTGGCACCAGGATAGGTGTTGCCTTCCTGTCCCAAAGTGAGAGAAGAGTTGCTATCACTGGAGGTGACTTGATAGGGTGCTTGGAGCCATGGTTGAGTTCATTAGACAGCGTTGGATGATAGGTTGGACTCGATGGTCTCGAAGGTCTCTTCCAACCTGGTCTATTCTATTCTATGTCAGGCTCACCATCTGCCAGAAAAGATATTGCAGAAGCCTTGTCAGGGGCTTCACAAAGGTGAAGCTTTCTTAACTTGGATATAGGAAAAGGCCGTACTTGCCTTTAGTTTCAAAATTAATTCCAGAAGTGACCAGTGAATGGCATTTACCCCAAAGGAGGCTGAAAACAGTACACTATGCCAGACTCCAGTTTCAGAGGATGCAGCAGTCTGAGAGTCAAGGTCTGAGCAC
This sequence comes from Dryobates pubescens, assembly GCF_014839835.1. Classification (NCBI taxonomy): domain Eukaryota; kingdom Metazoa; phylum Chordata; class Aves; order Piciformes; family Picidae; genus Dryobates; species Dryobates pubescens. The sequence goes on from NC_071612.1 coordinate 43,660, forward strand.
TGCTGACTGAATTTCTGCTTTACACACTTGTCAGAAGCATCTGCATATACTGACAGCAGTACCAAAATGCTAAAGTTTCCACTAAACAGCCTCTCCGTACATACATCCCTAGCCTTCAGCAGATGGCTTGGTAACAGTTGTGCCCTTTTTCAGACAATAGATTAAGCCTCACAGGAACAGACATCTCTTCCATCCCTAGGACTCTATATATGGATCATCACCCATTGTTGACATAAAGGTTTTCCCTTCCCCGATGAATGCCCCTTGCAGGATCCCATACTCTATCTGTTCCTCCGGGGAAAGGAGGACTGAATGTTTCCTAAGGCATCAAAAACACTCTGATGGAAGTTTCTTTCCCATGTCTCTTTGGAAGACCTGAAATTCTCCATTTCTCTTCCAGCAAAGTTCTCATGTTGCCTCCTTTTCATGTCATACTTTCAGCTGCTACTTTTAAATGGAGTCCATCTAGAAGTGAGAAAGTGTAGTTTATTCTCATGGTTGAAGGGTGGCAGAAGCCAGGTAAGTTGCCACCTTAGCTATTGAGCAGCAAAACAATTTAAAACAAAGCAAAACAAAACCTCAAACAAAAGTCCAACCAAGCAAGCCAACAAAAAAACCAAAACAAACCAAACCCACCCAAACAACCCCAACATCTGTACTCAGGGTGCAGGGTCTGTGCAGGCTTATAGCAGCCAGCATTACTACAGAGCCAGTTAGCCTCAGATGGGAAACTGAGGCTAAAATATGACCAGTGGCCCCAAAAACACACCCCTGGAGTCTGAACCACAGAAGTCACCAAGAAGAGTTACAGAGGGTGCACATGCCCGCAGGGCTATGATGACATTGGCATCACTGAGAAATGGTGGGACGGCTCTCAGGACTGGAGCCTAGGAATAGACAGATCCAAGCCTTTCAAGAACGACAGTATCACCAAGGTTGGAAGAGACCTCGAGGATCGAGTCCAACCTGTCACCACAGACCTCATGACTAGACCATGGCACCAAGTGCCACATCCAATCCCCTCTTGAACACCTCCAGGCACGGTAACTCCACCACCTCCGTGGGCAGCACATTCCAATGATGAATGACTCTCTCGGTGAAGAACTTTCTCCTCACCTTGAGCCTAAACTTCCCGTGGTGCAGCTTGAGACTGTGTCCTCTTGTTCTGGTGCTGGTTGCTTGAGAGAAGAGACCTACAGGGGAGAAGGGCAGGGGGTTTTGCTCTCTACATCAGTGAACAGTTGGAGTCCTTGGAGCTCCACCTGGGGATGGATGAAGAGCTGACAGAGAGCTTATAGGTGAGGGTTACAGGAAAGGCAAGGAAGGAGACATCACACTGGGTGGCACCTGACCAGGAAGACCAAATGGATGAGGCCCTCTATAAACAGATAGGAGTAGCTTTACATTCACAAGCCCTGGTGCTCATGGGAGATTTCAACCACCCAGATGTCTATTGGAAGGGCAACACAACAGGGCATCAACAATCTAAAAGGTTCTTGAAGTGCATTGAGGGTAACTTCCTCCTCCAAGTGGTAAAGCAACCCTCAGGAAAAGGTGCTGTGCTGGACCCTGTCCTCACCAACAAGGAGGGGCTGGTGCAGGCAGCCTTGCTGCAGCAACCATGAAATGGTAGAGTTAAGAACCTTAGGGCATCAAAGGGGATGAGAAGCAAGCTCAGTGGTCTGGATTTCAAGACAGCAGACTTCATCCTCTTCAGGGATCTGCTTGGCCCAAGAAAGTTGACCAATATTCAAGGAACATCTCCTCCAAGCCCAGGAGCAGTGCATTCTAAGGAAGAAGGTGGCAGGCAAGAGTGCCAAGAGGCCAGCATGTTCCTCCTGGATTTGCTTGGACACAAAAGAAGAGTTTTTAGGGGGTGGAAGCAAGAATGTGCCACATGGGAGGGCTACAAAGAGAAGGACTTGGGGTGTTGGTTGATGAAAAACTATGACCCAGCAATGTGTGCTGGCAGTCCAGAAGGCAACTGTGCTGCATCAAAAGCAGTGTGACCAGCAGGACAAGGAAGGCGATTCTCCTGTCCTGTTCTGGTGAGACCCCACCTGGAGCACTGCATCTAGTTCTGAGGCCCCCAACACAAGAAGGACGTGGAATTGATGGCAGAGGGTGAGAGGAGGGCCACAAAGATGATCAGAGAGATGGAGAACCTGAGAGAGTTGGAGCTGTTCAGCCTGGATAAGAAAAGGCTCCAGGGAGACTTTATAGTAAAATTCTAGTACCTGAAGGGATTTACAAGAGAGCTGGGGAGGGACTTTTGACAAGGGCTTGCAGTAACAGGATGAGAAGGAATGGATTGAAGCTTGAGGAGGGCACATTTAGACTGGAGATTAGGAAGAAATTCTGTACAGTGAGGGTAGGGAGACACTGAAACAGGTTGCCCAAGGAGGCTGTGGCTACCCCCTCCCTGGAGGGGTTCAAGGCCAGGCTGGATGAGGCCTTGAGGAACCTGGGCTGGTGGGAAGTGTTCTTGCCCATGTCAGGGTTTGGAACTGGATGATCTTGAAGGTCCCTTCCAACCCAACCCATTCCATGAATCTGTGGATCATCCTGCAGTTCCTTCACTCTATCATATTGATAGCTGCTGGCCCATAGCTTGCTTTTGAGTCAGACTGTTTTTTCACATAGCATATTTTTGGCTGATCTGGGCACAGATTCAGTCAAAACTAAAGGAGGTTTAATTTGGAGGGGTTAGTGAGGTGCCATTGCCAATTAAATTGCTTTCTTAGATGAGTTTTCTGCTCCATTTCACCATATAGCTACAGAAAGGACAACATAGACTTGAGGGATGGTGCAAGCACAGGATGAGGGAGCAAGTTTACTGGGTTTGGATGAAGCATCAGGCTGATACTGCCACAAACCGTATATGTATGATATTTTAACGTAACATTTTCTTAGGATGGAGCAGGATACGGTTAAGGCTCAGAATGTCATTTGAATACATAGAATACACCAGGTTGGAAGAGACCTTCAAGATCATCACGTCCAACCCATCAACCAATCCAACACCACCCAAACAACTAACCCACGGCACCAAGCACCCCATCAAGTCTTCCCCTGAACACCTCCAGTGATGGTGACTCCACCACCTCCCCAGGCAGCCCATTCCAATGGGCAATCACTCTCTCTGTATAGAACTTTTTCCTAACATCCAGCCTGAACCTCCCCTGGCGCAGCCTGAGACTGCACTTAAAGGCATCTTTACAAAATATAAATATCAGACAATATGACCTAATTTAGTGCCAGTAATTTTCTGCTGAGGAAGAATATTCCTGTTCCATGTAATCGTTCCCTAATGTTGTGAGTCAATGGAAAGCAACATTTTCTTAGGATGTCTGGGATACAAGACAGTAAAACTAACTGTAAATGGGAAATGAAAATGACATCTTCTGCTTTGTGTTCCAAATGGCATGAAGTCTAGAAGGAAGGAGAAGACCATCATCGGAAGGAAGGCAACAAGTTTTTTGTGGTTTTGGTTTGTTCTCTTAACAGGATTTAAGTGCCTTCCAGATTTGCTCTTTAATCTATAGGTTTGGAATGTGTTCCGTATTACTCTCCACTGACATCATCCTTTTAATTCATGCGTTTAAAGGTCACCAAAAACCCACGAATGACTGTAAGTGGGTGTAAGTGCACTTTAAAGAGAAGATACACATTGTGCAGGGTAAATGGCTACTGCGCACTCTCCCACAGGAGCCCCTTCCCTGGGGGTACTCAGCTCCTCTACAAAGGTGCTGAGCACCAGCGGCAGCCAAGGGAGAGTGAATGCTCAGCATTTCTCAGCATGAGCCCTGTCCTACAGGAATGTGATCATTTGAGGCTGTGCCTTTAAGACAAAACAGTGCTGGGACACTCTGGCTAAATGTTTTCAGTCTAGAACCAAAACATTCTGATATTCTAAACGAATTTCATTGGTGCATGGATAAAATGCAACTTTAGATTGTGGAGCAGTTGGAATTTTTTTTTTCCTCAGTTCAGTTTGGTTTGGGAGTTGGGGGAGTGTGGGTTTCAGCCTGTTCTCCCTGCCTGCTCTCTCTGCGAACTGCTGGAGTTGGCCTTCAGATAAGCAAAAACTAATCCTGCATGGGCTTTTGAAGCTTACTAACAACTCTTTCCCTTAATAACTTGCCTTTCTCTCTGACCCCTTTTTGGAAAAAAAAGGGAGGTAGGGGGGGAGAGAGGGGGTTACAGGGAGGGGATCCCTCCCGGGGGAGGGATTTTTGTTGTGTTATTTCTCTTTGCTGTATATTTCTGTGTATATATTGTAAATACCTGTATATATTGTGTTATATATAACCTGCTTTCCATATATGCTTGTAAATATACAGAGCTACAGGCTGGGGTCAGAGTGGCTGGAGAGCAGTCAGGCTGAGAGGGACCTGGGGGTGCTGGTCGACGGTAGACTGAACATGAGCCTGCAGTGTGCCCAGGCAGCTAAGAGGGCCAATGGCATCCTGGCCTGCATCAGGAACAGTGTGGCCAGCAGGAGCAGGGAGGTCATTCTGCCCCTGTACACTGCACTGGTTAGGCCGCACCTCGAGTACTGTGTCCAGTTCTGGGCCCCTCAGTTTAGGAAGGAGGTTGACTTGCTGGAACGAGTCCAGAGAAGAGCAACAAAGTTGGTGAGGGGTTTGGAACATAAGCCCTACGAGGAGAGGCTGAGGGAGCTGGGGTTGCTTAGCCTGGAGAAGAGGAGGCTCAGGGGTGACCTTATTACTCTCTACAACTACCTGAAGGGAGGTTGTGGACAGATGGATGTTGGTCTCTTCTCCCAGGCAAGCAGTACCAGAACAAGAGGACACAGTCTCAGGCTGCGCCAGGGGAGGTTCAGGCTGGATGTTAGAAAAAAGTTCTATACAGAAAGAGTGATTGCCCATTGGAGTGGGCTGCCTGGGGAGGTGGTGGGGTCACCATCACTGGAGGTTTTTAGGAGAAGACTTGACGGGGTGCTTGGTGCCGTGGGTTAGTTGTTTGGGCGGTGTTGGATTGGTTGATGGGTTGGACTCGATGATCTTGAAGGTCTCTTCCAACCTGGTTTATTCTATGTATTCTATGTATATATAGCTTTGCTCCTCCGACTGGGTTAGCTGTGGTTTCTTACTCTGTGGAGGAAGGAGAGCTAAGCCTTCTCTCAACCTGCCACAAGGAAACACTTCTAGACTCTAGAAGAACTGAAGGAGGGCATAGGGCTGATGAGATAGAGGCTCCTGCTAGCAGCTTGTGCTGACTTTATTCTTGGCTTTATTTGATTATTTTCCTTGTCATGTTTTGTTAGTATCAGCAGGGAAGAAAATTGCTGCCATAAACTATCCATTAGATTATAAGCTGCCTTCCAAGCTATAATTTTCAATTATTATCCAGCTGCTACCTGTATCCTCTGGGGACTGACTGACAACGCAGATGGTCAAGGGAGTGCAATGCAGTAAATGACTGTCTAAAATAGGCTGTGACTTCTATCCCTTTCTTATTTTTTCCCCTGCCTTTCCCTTTTTTATTTCTTTTTGGTCCTCAAGGAGAAAACCAGGAAATTTTAAGTAGAATGAAGGACACACCAATAAATACTTGCCATGAGACATTCATTGAAATGGCACGAGCTGTAGTGCTAGAAATTGTGGATTTAAAATGCTGACCTTTTAGTGGATGATTTGCCATCAGCACTGCATGAGTAGCAGGTCTGTCAGACCTGCCTGACTGCAAACCCTTTTTTTTTTTTTAGTTATTATTTTGCAGTACTATAGTGTAATTGATAACAATTACTAGCCCCATTTCACAGCTAGAGGAAATAAATAAAACATTGGTTAAGGTACTACCAAGGTCAAAGTACTCCACACCAAGGCTCCTGCTCAGTGGTCACGCTTTGGGAAAGCGCAATGACCTGGTGTGATGACTTCCTCTACCACCTACTTCTCTCTCCCTTTCATTGTTGGGCTGTGACAGGCCTCCGTGACAGCAGCAGCACAAGCTGGTGTGTTTTAACACAACTCCTCAGACAGGCCCCTGGACGTAAAAATGAGAAATCTAGACAGGCAAGGAAGGTGCGGCAGTGGGGTGGCCCTCTGTGTCAGGGAGGGATATGAATGTCTACAACTTAATGATGAAGATGGCAGGGCTGAGTGTTTATGGGTGACAAACAAAGGGAAGGCCAACTAGCAGACACCATGGTGGGAGTTTGTTACAGACCACCCAGTCAGGGTGAGACCGACAAGGTACTCTAGGAACAGCTGGGAGAGGTTTTGTGATCGCTACCTCTTATTCTAGTGGGGGACTTTGACTTCTTATATGTGTGCTGGGAATACAAGGCAGCAGAGAGCCAACAGCCCCAGACGTTCCCGGGGTGTGTAGCAGACTTTGGGCTGTTTAGGAGACTGCAGTGTCCCTTGTGAGGCCATTCTGAAGGAGCTGAGCAAGAAGAAAATCGTAAAAGGCACAGGACCACCCCATGTCCTGAAAGATGTGCCAGCAGGGAAGAAGGGCAGCCTGGCGGGATGGAGAGCTTTGGCTGGAGCTCAGGGCAGAGTGAGTTTGTGGCCTTTGGAAAAAGGGATGTGCCACTCAGGAGGACTACAAAAATGCAGTGAAGCTATGCAGGAGAAGAGAATCACACCAGTGAGGTCCAAGTTTGCAAATGGAGAGACTGACAGCAAGCAAAGTTCTCTTGATCCAGCTTAGTTCCTGAACCCTTTGGGAAAGTTAAAGGTCACAATAAACAATCTCACAACCCTTTTCCTGTGGGCTACATTCATCCTCTTAACACTTCTGAGTAAGCTTTAATGATTGTTCACAATGAATATTTATTGTCTTAAATACTAAAAGTTCTGGGGACACTTTCTCAGAGAGAAACCACTATGCAGACGAAAATGATACTGTGTAGAATGTACACACTCAAAGGCAGCAAATTACACAGGTTCTGAGAACAATTGTAACTTTTTTTCCAGATCTGGGAGCTTTTTTGTGCCTTACCTTTCAATAAAGCAAGCAAAGCATTTGACAGGGTGTCTTCATAACAAAGTGCTCTCTGGAGAGTGTGATAAATTCATATGAGCCAGAAAACTGCCGTCATTAAACCAACATTTTATTGGTGTGGATGTCTATCTATTCCCCATGCAGACTCATTCTCATTATCTAAGAGATGCTGTGCAGCTTTACTCAACTATGCAAATCTGCAGGGCAGGAGGAGATGAAGGGGGGAGAGGAAGAACACAGTAATAGGTCTTCACAGGCTTCTAAGATCAAGAGAGGACAATCCATTGTAATTTGCTAAGAACATCTCACTCCAGGATGGGAGCCAGGCATGGCAATTGTGGCAGGCCACAGAAAGGTATCTCCCCTTCCCCTCATTGCATGCAAAATGTTGGTTTTCTCTTCTACTGCCCTAAAAACTAGCCTTGTTCAAGCACTGAATGCAAAGTTTAATAAGCCTGAATCCAGCCATCCCCTCTCGGGGAGCAAATAGATACCACCTTTGTGGTATCTACCCTGCACTGGTGGAAGAAAAGGACTCTGTCTCAGATGCAAATGCAATAGCACAAGTATTTATCAAAGGACAGGGAAACACACCCGTTCTCTTTGCAAAGTGCAAGCAGCCAAAAGGAGATGGCTCTGTGCAGTTCACAGTGAAATCACGGAGCTCTTTGACAAGGGGCAAGTTTAAGCAGATCTCAGATGGGGATAAAATTCTAGAGAGAAACAACTCCTCTGGATCTAGGAAATCCTGGAGCCACAGATCTCTTGAGAGTGGGAAAGCAGCCTGGGGGATGATCATCATTAAGGCATCTGTATTTGCTACTCTGGGATACAGGATGCTGGGCTGGACAGGCCTTTGGTCTGACCTACATGTTACATAGAATACATATACATGGCCCCACTTACCTCCTTAGGCACTGCATGAAAAGTCCTGAGAAACCCCAGGCCAGTGGCATACACCAAGCAGGACTGTCCTGCAAGGCCACAGGCAACAATAGCCAGCATGGTCCTTTGCCATGGAAATGTCTGGCCAGACAAAGGCTACAGACATTTTGTGTCTCTCAGCTGCCCCAACAACCTGCCACTGCTGGCCTAGTCACAGAAGACAGTCTCACAGTATAACCAAGGTTGGAAGAGACCCCAAGGATCATCAAGTCCAACCTGTCCCAACAGACCTCACAACTAGACCATGGCACCAAGTGCCACGTCCAATCTCCTCTTGAACACCTCCAGGGACGGCGACTCCACCACCTCCCTGGGCAGCACATCCCAATGACGAACGACTCGCTCGGTGAAGAACTTTTTCCTCACGTCAAGTCTAAACCTCCCCTGGCGCAGCTTGAGACTGTGTCCCCTTGTTCTGGTGCTGGTTGCCTGGGAGACAAGGTGCCTTCTCATGCATCGAAGGGCAAAGGAAAGCCCTCCATAAACAGGCCACATAGTTCACCCTTCTGGCTGCTTAACTCTCTAGCTGGAGGATACTCCAGCTCATACTGGTCTTGCTTCCAAGCACAAGAACTACAGAGAAGGCAGATTTTGCATCAGCTTGTCAAGAAAAGCCACCACTGCCTCTGTGGAGGCTGTTAATAGTACCCTGCACTACATGGACCAAAACAAGGGCTTTCTCAGACCTGTCAAGAGCTGCTGCCCTGAGGAAATGGACACAGCAGCTACAGTGGACATACACTTCACCTCTCTACAACAAAGGTACTGACAATTTGAGTTAGGAACACATTCCCACAATGGGACCCAATTCCAGCCAGGAAAGTGTAATTTATGACCTCAGCAGCTCAAACCCAGCTGGAGCACTTCAGGACCATGTTCTGTAGGCAGAATAGATTATTTACTCTGAAAATCTTTGGTGTAAAACACATTTAAGCCTCCATTTAGTATCATGATGTGAAAGTCAGTATCTTTGAAAGAGTTTACTCCATGCTCTGTAAATGAGGGAGACCTTTGGCCAGCAGGATCTACTGATAACCGTGAAAGGTGGTAAAAGTTAAGGCTGAGCTTCTACATCTGTGCTCAGGGCAAACCAATGTGCAATTATGACAACCACTGAACAGCCACAGAGCTGCAGGCATACATAGTGCCTGCACAGAGCTCTGAAGCAAGTAGATACAGGATTAGATCCTCCACCAACACGAACTTGAGCCAATCTTCCCAGTCTGCCCAGGCCTTCATTTTCTGATGAAGGAAGAAATGGAAAATCTCTTCTTTCAAAAGAGGCAGGATGAGAGCGGCTGCCAGCATAACTGTAATGGGTTGGGGCAGATCCCCTCCCCACCACAGGCAGAAATAACGACTCAGGCAAATGGATTGCAAAAGTGATGAAAGTTTAAATAGAAAGCAGTGAATGTTACAGAAAACCCAAAGCGCAGTGACAAAGAAAGATCCCATCCCCACCTGAGGGTGCATGCAAAACCCCCAGGGCTCCTTCTTCCCCCTCCCTCTGCTGGGCTAGTCTCAGCTGGCCAGGCCTGAGACTGCCCATCCCCCTGTGGCCTTGGGCCCAGTCAGGCCCATGGCCGGGAGATCTCTCCCCCAGTTACCAAGTCTCGGAGAGGGAAGGAAAGAGGAAGTGCCAGACTCCGCACTGGATCTTATAGTGGTGCAAAGAATTATGGTAGGAAATACACAATTTCCTGTGTCCATCCCTCTGGGCTGGACTTCTGGACACAGGAAGTGAATGCACCAGGGGGGCACCCAGCTCAAACTACAACAATAACCAATATATTTTCTGAGCACTGAAGGCCACTGATGAGAAGCATTGTGGGAATGAAAAACCTCTTTCCCCCTTCTGCAAAGGAAAGCACCTTCTGCTCCATCCCACCTGAAGATACAGGGGAGTAGGCTTTGGCCCAGGTGCTAGGAAAGAAGGCAAAGCTCTGATCAGCACCAGTTCTGAGCCCACATTTTCTACTTCCACGATGCACTTCTTGTCTAAGAGTCCCAGAGTTACCTAGGGGCTGGCATCCCTCTCAACCCTAACGCCTTTGGGATAGTGCCTGTTATGATGCAGTACATATAGTCACAGTATCACAGTATCACAGTATCACAGTAACTAAGGTTGGAAGAGACCCCAAGGATCATCAAGTCCAACCTGTTCCAACAGACCTCACAACTAGACCATGGCACCAAGTGCCACGTCCAATCTCCCCTTGAACACCTCCAGGGACGGCGACTCCACCACCTCCCCGGGCAGCACATCCCAATGACGAACGACTCGCTCGGTGAAGAACTTTTTCCTCACGTCAAGTCTAAACCTCCCCTGGCGCAGCTTGAGACTGTGTCCCCTTGTTCTGGTGCTGGTTGCCTGGGAGACAAGGTGCCTTCTCATGCATCGAAGGGCAAAGGAAAGCCCTCCATAAACAGGCCACATAGTTCACCCTTCTGGCTGCTTAACTCTCTAGCTGGAGGATACTCCAGCTCATACTGGTCTTGCTTCCAAGCACAAGAACTACAGAGAAGGCAGATTTTGCATCAGCTTGTCAAGAAAAGCCACCACTGCCTCTGTAGAGGCTGTTAATAGTACCCTGCACTACATGGACCAAAACAAGGGCTTTCTCAGACCTGTCAAGAGCTGCTGCCCTGAGGAAATGGACACAGCAGCTACAGTGGACATACACTTCACCTCTCTACAACAAAGGTACTGACAATTTGAGTTAGGAACACATTCCCACAATGGGACCCAATTCCAGCCAGGAAAGTGTAATTTATGACCTCAGCAGCTCAAACCCAGCTGGAGCACTTCAGGACCATGTTCTGTAGGCAGAATAGATTATTTACTCTGAAAATCTTTGGTGTAAAACACATTTAAGCCTCCATTTAGTATCATGATGTGAAAGTCAGTATCTTTGAAAGAGTTTACTCCATGCTCTGTAAATGAGGGAGACCTTTGGCCAGCAGGATCTACTGATAACCGTGAAAGGTGGTAAAAGTTAAGGCTGAGCTTCTACATCTGTGCTCAGGGCAAACCAATGTGCAATTATGACAACCACTGAACAGCCACAGAGCTGCAGGCATACATAGTGCCTGCACAGAGCTCTGAAGCAAGTAGATACAGGATTAGATCCTCCACCAACACGAACTTGAGCCAATCTTCCCAGTCTGCCCAGGCCTTCATTTTCTGATGAAGGAAGAAATGGAAAATCTCTTCTTTCAAAAGAGGCAGGATGAGAGCGGCTGCCAGCATAACTGTAATGGGTTGGGGCAGATCCCCTCCCCACCACAGGCAGAAATAACGACTCAGGCAAATGGATTGCAAAAGTGATGAAAGTTTAAATAGAAAGCAGTGAATGTTACAGAAAACCCAAAGTGCAGTGACAAAGAAAGATCCCATCCCCACCTGAGGGTGCATGCAAAACCCCCAGGGCTCCTTCTTCCCCCTCCCTCTGCTGGGCTAGTCTCAGCTGGCCAGGCCTGAGACTGCCCATCCCCCTGTGGCCTTGGGCCCAGTCAGGCCCATGGCCGGGAGATCTCTCCCCCAGTTACCAAGTCTCGGAGAGGGAAGGAAAGAGGAAGTGCCAGACTCCGCACTGGATCTTATAGTGGTGCAAAGAATTATGGTAGGAAATACACAATTTCCTGTGTCCATCCCTCTGGGCTGGACTTCTGGACACAGGAAGTGAATGCACCAGGGGGGCACCCAGCTCAAACTACAACAATAACCAATATATTTTCTGAGCACTGAAGGCCACTGATGAGAAGCATTGTGGGAATGAAAAACCTCTTTCCCCCTTCTGCAAAGGAAAGCACCTTCTGCTCCATCCCACCTGAAGATACAGGGGAGTAGGCTTTGGCCCAGGTGCTAGGAAAGAAGGCAAAGCTCTGATCAGCACCAGTTCTGAGCCCACATTTTCTACTTCCACGATGCACTTCTTGTCTAAGAGTCCCAGAGTTACCTAGGGGCTGGCATCCCTCTCAACCCTAACGCCTTTGGGATAGTGCCTGTTATGATGCAGTACATATAGTCACAGTATCACAGTATCACAGTATCACAGTAACTAAGGTTGGAAGAGACCCCAAGGATCATCAAGTCCAACCTGTTCCAACAGACCTCACAACTAGACCATGGCACCAAGTGCCACGTCCAATCTCCCCTTGAACACCTCCAGGGACGGCGACTCCACCACCTCCCTGGGCAGCCCATTCCAATGACGAATGACTCGCTCAGTGAAGAACTTTTTCCTCACCTCGAGTCTAAACCTCCCCCGACACAACTTGAGACTGTGTCCCCTTGTTCTGGTGCTGGTTGCCTGGGAGAAGAGACCAACCCCCACCTGGCTACAACCACCCTTCAGGTAGTTGTAGAGGGCAATGACCCACTGGAGAATGCCCTGGTGCATGTCCATATGCAGCCTTCCTTTTGCAGACCTCCTTAGCCCAAGCAAGGCCTAGGTTTTCCCAACCTCACTATGGCTCAGGCCTCAGGTCTGCCTTGCCACAGTGGTCCCACTCACAGCCCCAGGCAAGCCAACACAATCCCAGGTGCTACCACAACAGCTACTCCAGGAAATCACTAGTAGTTTTTTGGGGCAGAAGTGATCAGGGACAAGGTAATATACACACCAAAATCCTGCACAGCTAGAAAAGCTGTGAAGGGACTGCTTTATGCATTTGCTGTTAAGAGTCTTACACATGGACTTTTAAGAATAAGTGTGCAGAACAAAGCAGCATCTTAGAAAGGACTGAGCAAAGTCTCTATACCATAGAGAAAGGAAGGAAGACAGTGATTCGAGAACTATGACCTGTAGTTACATGACCTGAACCCAAACTAAGATGCTGATCCAGGAGGAGGGTGGTGACACCTAGGGAGGTTTATCTCAAAGAATCAGCCAGTGGAAAAAAAATAAAGGCAAAACTAGATGGAAAAGAGAAAAGCAGATTTACTTACATGCTAAGATTGCACTGGGGGGGCGGAAAAAAGGGGAGAGGGGGAAATTGGATGAAAAAAATACATAGAATACATAGAATAAACCAGGTTGGAAGAGACCTTCAAGATCATCGCGTCCAACCCATCAACCAATCCAACACCGCCCAAACAACTAACCCACGGCACCAAGCACCCTGTCAAGTCTTCTCCTAAAAACCTCCAGTGATGGTGACCCCACCACCTCCCCAGGCAGCCCATTCCAATGTGCAATCACTCTTTCTGTATAGAACTTTTTTCTAACATCCAGCCTGAACCTCCCCTGGCGCAGCCTGAGACTGTGTCCTCTTGTTCTGGTACTGCTTGCCTGGGAGAAGAGACCAACATCCGTCTGTCTACAACCTCCCTTCAGGTAGTTGTAGAGAGTAATAAGGTCACCCCTGAGTCTCCTCTTCTCCAGGCTAAGCAACCCCAGCTCCCTCAGCCTCTCCTCGTAGGGCTTATGTTCCAAACCCCTCACCAACTTTGTTGCTCTTCTCTGGACTCGTTCCAGCAAGTCAACATCCTTCCTAAACTGAGGGGCCCAGAACTGGACACAGGACTCAAGGTGCAGCCTAACCAGTGCAGTGTACAGGGGCAGAATGACCTCCCTGCTCCTGCTGGCTGCACTGTTCCTGATGCAGGCCAGGATGCCATTGGCCCTCTTAGCTGCCTGGGCACACTGCAGGCTCATGTTCAGTCTACCGTCAACTAGCACCCCCAGGTCCCTCTCAGCCTGACTGCTCTCCAGCCACTCTGACCTCAGCCTGTAGCTCTGCATGGGGTTGCTGTGGCCAATGTGCAGAACCCGGCACTTGGATGTGTTAAATCTCATGCCGTTGGACTCTGCCCATCTGCCCAGCCTGTCGAGGTCCCTCTGCAGAGCCTCTCTACCCTCCAGCAGATCAACTCCTGCGCCCAGCTTGGTGTCGTCAGCAAATTTACTGATGATGGACTCGATGCCCTCGTCCAGATCATCAATAAAGATGTTAAAGAGCATGGGGCCCAGCACTGATCCCTGGGGCACACCACTGGTGCCTGGCTGCCAGCTGGATGTGGCACCATTCACCACCACTCTCTGGGCTCAGCCCTCCAGCCAGTTCCTAACCCATCTCAGTGTGCTCCCATCCAAGCCATGGGCTGACAGCTTGGCCAGGAGTTTGCTATGGGGAACGGTGTCAAAGGCCTTGCTGAGGTCCAGGTAGACTACATCCACAGGCCTCCCCACATCCACCAGGCGGGTCACCTGATCATAGAAGGAGATCAGGTTGGTCAGGCAGGACCAGCCCTTCCTAAACCCATGCTGGCTGGGCCTGATCCCTTGGCCATCCTCTAAGTGCTGTGTGATTGCACTCAGGATGACCTGCTCCATAATCTTTCCTGGCACTGAGGTCAGGCTGACAGGCCTGTAATTCCCTGGCTCATCCAACCAGCCCTTCTTGTGGATGGGCACCACGTTGGCCAGCTTCCAGTCAGCTGGGATCTCTCCAGTGAGCCAGGACTGCTGAAAAATGATGGAGAGCGGCTTGGCCAGCACATCTGCCAGCTCTCTCAGCACCCTAGGATGGATCCCATCTGGTCCCATGGACTTGTGGGGGTCTAAGCTGCTGAGGAGAGCTCCTATCACTTGCTCATGGAACACAGGGAAACCATGCAGCTCCCTGGTTCCCTCTGCCAGCTCTGCAGGCCAGCTGTCTGGTAGACGTTCTTTCCAGCTAGTAAAAACTGAGGTAAAGAAGGTGTTAAGTACCTCTGCCTTTTCCTCATCCTGTGTTACAACATTTCCCTCCATGTCAACCAAGGAGTGGAGGTTGTCCCTGCCCTTCCTTTTGCTATTAATATATTTATAGAAGGACTTTTTGTTGTCCTTCACATCAGAGGCCAGTTTAAGTTCCAAATGTGCTTTTGCCTCCCTAATTTTCCTCCTACATGCCCTAGCAACCTCTTTAAACATTCCATGGGTTGCCTCACCTTTCTTCCAAAGATTATACACCCTCTTTTTTTCCCTTAGTTCTATTAAAAGTTCATTACACAGCCAGGCTGGCCGTCTGCCCCGGCGGCTCCTCTTCCGGCACACTGGCACAGCCTGCTCCTGAGCCTTCATCAGCTCTTTCTTGAAGCAGGTCCAGCCCTCCTGGACCCCTTTATTTTTAAGGGCTTTCTCCCAAGGAACCCTCTGAATTATTTCCTTGAGCAACCTGAAGTCCGCCCTCCAGAAGTCCAGAGTGGAGGTCTTCTTGCTGCCCCTCTTAGTTTGACCAAATACCGAAAATTCTATTATTTCATGGTCACTGGCCCCTAAACAGCCTCCAACCACCACACCCCCACCAGCCCTTCCCTGTTGGTGAAGAGGAGGTCAAGCAAAGCCTTGCCCCTGGTAGGCTCACGCAGCACCTGGGATAAGAAGCTGTCCTCCATGCAGTCTAAGAACCTCCTAGACTGCCTCCTCTCTGCTGTGTTGAGATCCCAGCAGATGTCAGGCAGATTTACTGACTGGAAAGTGGGCAGTTAAAGAAGATTCATTAAATCACAGAGACATCATTGTCTCAGCAGCCACATAGGATGCTATCTATCAGCATTTACAGATCATGATGTTACCCCAAAGACTACTGTTGTGACTGGCAGTGTATACTTCAGCTAAGATGCAAATGACCAACAAAGCCATGGAGATTCAACTACTTTTCACCTTGAGAGGCAGATACCAAGGAGAACAGTGGAGACCCACAAATAAGGGCAGAAGGGGCAGCAAGTGGAGCAGGACTGCACTTACAACCTTCAACTAGTGTTGAGCTGCCTGTTAAACTTGAACCAGACTCAAGTCCTGAACTGGCAGGTTTAAAGGGTATACAGCCACTGCCCTGTCAATGCCACCCCAAGCCCCAGTGTGACAATGCAGTAATACAATTTTAGACGCCCTCCTATTCCAGAGAACTGTATCAAAACCACTACAAGCACCTAGGCAGTGTGCTGTGCCAGCCTGAAACAACATCTTTTGAACAGCTTTACAGCTGGTCCTGGCATTGCCCTACCTGCTTTGTCACAACTGGAATGAAATTACCTAAACTGTGGAGTGTACAAATCTTTCTGTGAATCAGCACCTAAAGGAATTTCTAAAGTATGCTATTAAAAAGAAGTCAGCTGTAAGCCAAGGTTACTGAAAACATTGTATTCATGCCAGGGGAAGCAATCCAGGAATTCTCAGCACACATGGAATTTCTAATACTCAGTAGCTCTATAAATGCGCTGCAGAACAACCCTTTGGCAACCTGCTTTTCTTTTCATTTAAATCAAAACAGTTGCTTTTAAACAGGTTTTTGCCATATTTTTTTATTCTGCTTACTCCACTTTTTTCCACAATCATGAACTCAAAAGTGAAATTGGCTATAAATTAAAATGAAGCCGGCTGTCCTGCTTTCTCTTTGCAGTGGCAAAGAAAACAGCAGAAACTGATTGTGCACACAAAATTAGATTTCAAAAATTCTGCAGTTGGCTATACAGAGAAAGACATCTGTTATGCAGCTTTTAAGTTGACAGTGTTGCTTATAAAGAAAAGCCCAAACTGAAAAAATAGGATGTAAATCTGATATCCCCCTTCTATAAATGCTCTGAAGTGATGCTGCTGCTAATGAATGCTGAATTACAGTGTAAATCTAATAGATCAACTCCTGGCACCTAGATTACGATGACAGGATTTCATCAGGTGTAATGAGTATGCCAGAGGAGTAAACAATGATTACCTCATTGTGTTAAAAATGTTACCCATTTTTCTTTATTACAGAAACATTCATTTTGGTTTTGTTTCCAACAAAGCAAACACTTGAGGAGCTCACATTAGCTTCACATAGCAGGGTCTGGGGTTTCAGCAACAATATCCTCTATATTATTGCAAGATACCTGAGGAGGTAAGAAGAGGTCTGACTGCTTGATGCTGTCAGAACGAAGGCAGCATTTTCAAATGATGAAATAGCAAATCAAGGAGGTTTTCTTGGTTGCATTGAGCGAGTTTCACTTTCCAATTCAACTCTGTGGATTTTTCTTATTGATTTAGCATTGGTGTTTTCCAGTAAAAGTGGCAAATAAGGTTCTGTCATTGTTCACAGAAAGAGGACAGCAAAAGTCATTCAGCAAGAGGTGGCTCTAGCGCAGCCAGGAGCATTTTGTCCTCAGAAGGGTAAGGACCAGGACTGCCAGGGTTTACTGCTCTGCCCTGGAAACAGGAGAAACTTTGGGATGAAGATCTAGGGGCAGACAGAGAAGACAGACATGTCACTACAGAGACAGATGGGTGGAGAAAGTAGCTGTTGCTTCATGAAGAGATGGGAGACAATCTATGAGTCTGTGAGATATGGAAAGTCAACAAGCCCACAGTAAGTCTGCCTGTGCTAAGAGAACTGGGAAACGCAGTTCCTCATCTAGGAGCTTTAGAAGCCAGCTGCTGCACCAGCTGTGACTTCTCCACAGTGTAGAGATGACTTCTGGCTCAGATTTGGAGCAGCAGGGTCATCTCCCCTTGCCTGCAGAGGTACCTGTGTATCAACTAATAATGTAGCTCATAGGCCCCAAAATAGCTTTCAGCAGAGTTATCAAGAACTGAATGATGACAAAGGAAAAGAATGAGTGATTCTTTCTGAGTTGCACAGAAAGACTTTAAATGCAGACAAAATCCCCCTAGAATATGCTAAAACAGGACATATATCTGGAAGCCTTTTCCATACTTGCTGCAGGATGCAACCTTCATATGAAATGCTTGGAGCAGAGAATAACTGCTGGGAAGTAATCTCAAGATTCAGCAACGGCACAGTATGTCACAAGCCCTTTGAAATACTTTCTCTGATCCCTTTTGAAGTGGTGTGGTGTAAGAAGATTGCATTAGAGTCTGAATACAGGTATAGCTATAAACTCATCATTTTGCAGAGACATATTTGTAAGAGATGGTTGGATTTAGAAGAAAAGGATTTGACTTTTCCCAATTGTGTTTCAAACTCAGGGATATTCCTGTTCCTGTATACTATTCTGTAAAGCAGGATATTGTAGATCCATTCAACTGACTAGTTAAGCTGAGCTTATGGCTGCATGGTATCTCTGGAGAAGCAGCACCTTTACTATGACCCTTTTAAAGTATTAGAAGGTTTTTACAAGACCAGGTTTGCCAGGTCTTACATGTCCCTGCCAGTAGTTTGCATGGTCCAAAGCAACCACAGCTGCCAACTCTTCATGCAAAGATTTTTTTCTACTGGTACAGACATTACTTTCCAGTAGCTCTGAGGTCACTGAAACAGTTCACAGCAAAATCAAAAGCCCTTGGTCTCTATTCTACTAAGTCTGAAAGTTCTTATGGCTGCTATTACCTAAAGCTAACAAACATTCTTCAGAAAACTGTGCATTGCAGGAACTTCGGTTTTGCACCATGTGTAGTCACGACACCCACTTGGAGCTGTTTTAAACCCTGCTATGGTTCAGTCTGTCCTTTAATGATTAACTGTTTCTCTGCTCCTTCTCATTGTGTTTGAAAGTTTAGGACAACTGCAGTCCTGAGCAGACACCCAAGAAAATGATGTTGCTGAGCACCTGGTCTTGTCTGATTAAGTGCTGACCAATGGAAAGCAGCTGCAGATCCACCCAGGTGGAAGGAAGGGGCGTTTGTTTATAATGCTTTGATTTGGGCCCTGTATGGATTAAATTACAGCACAGGTAAAACACAAGAAGCATGCCTACATCATACACAACTGTCATAACTTCTGTCTTGACTTCTGCAGCTAGCAAAGAATTCTCAAAAAACTTCTGCATGCATCTTATGTGCAAGAGTGCTCTTTCCTTCAGCACCAGCTAAGAGCAGCCACCACAGCTAGTGCCCTGTGCTACAGCTTTGCTCTTCAGCCCTTCTGCTGGGACAGGAACCTCCGTCTGAGGCCAAACACTGGTGCTCTGTATTTTACTACATGCCAAACTCTATCACTAGTATTTCTCCTCCAACCCCCACCCCAAGGATTTGCTTTAATTCTGCATTTTTACAGAATCAACCGGGTTGGAAGAGACCTCCAAGATCATCATCCAACCTATCATCCAACCCTAACTAATCAACCAGACCATGGCACTGAGTGCCTCATCCAGGCTTTTCTTAAACACTTCCACAAATGTTGACCCCACCACCTCGCTGGGCAGCCCATTCCAATGGGCAATCTCTCTGTGAAGAACTTCTTTCTAACATCAAGCCTAAACTTCCCCCTGCACAGCTTGAGACTGTGTCCTCTTGTTCTGGTGCTGGTTGCCCTTCTGGGAGAAGAGACCAACCCCCACCTGGCTACAACATCCCTTCAGGGAGTTACATAGAATAAACCAGGTTGGAAGAGACCTTCAAGATCACCGCGTCCAACCCATCAACCAATCCAACACCACCCAAACAACTAACCCACGGCACCAAGCTCCCCATCAAGTCTCCTGAAAACCTCCAGTGATGGCAACCCCACCACCTCCCCAGGCAGCCCATTCCAATGGGCAATCACTCTTTCTGTATAGAACTTTTTCCTAACATCTAGCCTGACCCTCCCCTGGCGCAGCCTGAGACTGTGTCCTCTTGTTGTAGATGGCAATAAGGTCTCCCCTGAGCCTCCTCTTCTCCAGGCTAAGCAACCCCAGCTCCCTCAGCCTCTCCTCACAGGGCTGTGCTCAAGGCCTCTCCCCAGCCTCACTGTCCTTCTCTGGACACATTCAAGAGTCTCGATGCCCTTCTTAAACTAAGGAGCCCAGAACTGGACACAGGACTCAAGGTGTGGCCTAACCAGTGCTGAGCACAGGGGGAGAATGACCTCTCTGCTCCTGCTGGCCACACTGTTCCTGATGCAGGCCAGGATGCCATTGGCCTTCTTGGCCACCTGGGCACACTGCTGGCTCATGTTCAGCTGCTGTCAACCAGTACCCCCACGTCCCTTTCTGCCTGGCTGCTCTCAGCCACTCTGACCCCAGCCTGTAGCACTGCATGGGGTTGCTGTGGCCAATGTGTAGAACCTGGCACTTGGATGTGTTCAATTTCATGCCCTTGGTCTCTGCCCATCTGTCCAGCCTGGCAAGGTCCCTCTGCAGAGCTCTCCTACCCTCTAACAGATCAACTCCTGTCCCCAGCTTGGTGTCATCTGCAAATTTACTGATGATGGACTGAATCCCCTCATCCAGATCATCAATCAAGATATTGAATAGGGTGGGGCCCAGCACTGATCCCTCACACACCAAGTCAAAACATTGTCAAGGAAACTGGAATCTTTGAATCTTGCTGCAACACTTTGAGTAAATGTCTGCCACCGGACCACCCGACCACATCTGACAGAAATTTTATGACTCTTGCAAACACTGACTGTCTGATAATGTGACTCCAATAATCTTCCTTTTCAAGTCTTAGGAACAGCTGAGAAAAGCTAATAAATCTCAACTTTTATTGCAGACATCACTTCATCCATACTCTGCTGACGGTTAGGCAATGTTTAAAGCCCAGAGCTGCAAAATTTCACTAGAGAGGAGTTCAATATCAAGTGCAAATTACAGGCTACAGAAACAAGGAGAGGGCAGTAATAGATGCAACGTTTTCTTAATACCCACAAGAATAATTCTGCAGTGGTATTTCAAACTGACATCAATTATCTTTTAAAGGCCAGTTACTTGATGATGTTTATACAGTTGTGGTGAAGGTCTGGTAGCAGTTAGGGCTAGACATCCAGGACCCATAAAGGAATTCTACTAAATGCTCTCCACACAAAACTGGAAGTGGATTCTTTAGCCTCTGTCAGGAATGGATTCTAGATACTTCCATGATGGTATGAATACCTGCTTGGGCCCAATGATCACTGTTTTGTACCAGATGGCACATCATTTCACATGGAACACTTCCATTGCAAGTTACACAAAGAGCTGGAAAGAAAGAAATTAAAGTCTCCATCATGCTTAGTGTGCTACACATCCCTTGTGAGACACCAGAATAGAATAGATCAGTTTGGAAGAGACCTTCAAGATCATCATGTCCAATCTATCATCCAGCACCACCTAATCAACTAAACCATGGCACCAAGCACCCTATCAAGTCTCCTCCTAACCACCTCCAATGACAGCGACTCCACCACCTCCCTGGGCAGTATATTCCAATGTCCAATCACTCACTCTACAAAGAATTTCTTCTTAACATCCAGTCTGAACCTCCCCTGGTGCAATTTGAGACTGTGTCCTCTTGTTCTGGTGCTGCTTGCCTGGGAAAAGAGATCAACCCCCACCTGGCTACAACCACCCTTCAAGTAGTTGTAGACAGCAAAAAGGCCTCCCCTGAGCCTCCTCTTCTCCAGGCTAAGCAACCCCAGCGCCCTCAGCCTCTCCTCACAGGGCTGTGCTCCAGATCCCTCCCCAGCTCATTGCCCTTCTCTGGACACCTTCCAGCAAGTCATCATCTTTCCTAAACTGAGGGCTCCAGAACTGGACACAGGACTCAAGTTGTGGCCTAACCAGTGCAGTGTGCAGGGGCAGAATGACCTCCCTGCTCCTGCTGGCCACACTGTTCCTGATGCATGCCAGGATGCCTGTATACTCCATTCCTGGGAGTAACAGCAGCTCCTGCAGACAGCAGGTACATCAATTTTTAAATCTAAGTAGACAAGGAGAAACAAAATACTTATATACATTTACCTCCTATACACATAAGCACAGACATACATAGACTGGAGTCCTGTACCACAACATTTATGTCCCAGTAGGTATCAGAGTATCTCATACGAGCAAAGTCCTGCTTTGATTTAAGCCCATTCCTGACAGTTTTTAACGATACTGTAGCCATGTCCAAGCCAGCAGGCCCACCAGAAAGGCAAGTGCCAGCAGAAGAACCGTGTCTTTTCCTCCAAAGGTTCATGTGATTTACTGATACTTTAATCTCACTACTTAGAAGATTTAGCCTCCTTTCTTGTTCCAAGTTTCCTAGGAGTGACATGAGAAGAGATTCATTGCTGTTGGAACCTGCTGCTGTAAACACTGTTACATGTTCATCTGCAGCAGGATTAACTCAGCTGTCAAGATGTGCTGTGAGTGAAGGTGCTTAAACCAGGTCACTAAGTGCTGTTCAGCAAATGTCAATGATGAGCTTTGCTGTCAGTTTATCTCTTGTTTGCCTCATCCCTAGACAGATGAAATACTTCCAATCAATACTTCCAACCTTTTTATATTTACCTGTCTTGACAAATCTGCTGTCCCTCAAAATTCAGAGATGTTATTTTTCACTCTGCTGTCTAATATGAAAGGCAGCATCTTTGGGTTAAGGACAGGCTGTGGCTCTTCACAAGAGGCAGAGTGACAAAAAGCATTTCTGTGATAAAAATGTATCCCTGCCTGGTATGAAATTATCTCCTCTTTGGGCCAGACCTTCTCATCCCTCAGAATTCACATCAGGAACCCAGAGCCCATTGCCCTCTGCACGTCTTAATGCTGATGAGGAAACCCAACCACACATGAGCAACAACATGCTTCACCTATTTGCAATTCCACATTCAAAACTCACTTCAAAACTGTTCCAGTACAGACTGCCTGAAGATTCACAGGATAAATCAGCTTGCAGCTGGAAGCTAGTGCCACAGATATTTCATTCATTTAGACTATTTTCTGCTACCATGCATTGACCTGGAATTTAAAAGCCCTCTGCTCCCAGCCAGGCCAGAACTACAAGCAGAGAACACAGCCACCTTTAGTTATTACTGTCTATGTTCAACCCGTATCTGGAGCTAATTATAGCAGTTGTTCGGTTAGCCAATGAGCCCTCCCCAGCAAAGAAAGGGGATCAGGAAAAGGAGAGAAGAAATAGGTTAAAATGAAAACAGATTGCATGAAACAGCCAAACTAACACCAATGCCAATATAAAGTATATAAAGCAAAGGCACAGCAGTCACACTAACCATGAAGGCAGTTCTCCGGAGAAGGAAAAGAAGCTGGATCAAGATGAGCCCAAGCAAGAGTCTCTCTGTCCTCAGAGAACTTCCTCCTTTATACTAAGCCTGATGGTCATGGTCTAGAATTCTTGTGGCCAACTCAGGTCAGCTGCCCTGGATGATGCCAAACTGCTAACAGCCTGTAGACCACAGCTGGCCCATGGTTCTCTCCCAGCAACACCAGGACAATTACATTATTAACTTTGTTGGTTATTTCTGGTACAGCCATATACATAATCTATACTTAATTACCTGGTCTACTGGTTGATCCTGAAACTCATGATCCTGTGTGTGACCACTGAAGATAAGCCATCACTATTCCTTGTCTAGCAAGAAATCACTCCAAGTTCACTTATGTTCTCAAAGCCTTCCTGTTAATGTTTGTAACAACAAATCGATTAAATTCACATTGCAATGCAGAGTCTCACAGCTCTCCAAAGCTTGAAGCAGCTCCACTGCATTTTGTTTTCATAGCCTAGTAGAGATCCATGTCTGTTCTCCAGAAAAAAAATAAGAGAATGCAACAACCCAAGCAGTCTTCCTGGACCCAAACACCAGTTTGTAACTGTACACACCCGTAGGTGATGGAGATGGGCAGTGCCTAGCAAACATTTGATGGCTGCACGAGTGTGACTACAGAGCAGAAATGCATGCTTTCAGAAATAGAGGACTTAGAGGCCTGATAATGCTGTATTTCACTTGTAGGCTGAAACCCAACTGAGATCAGCTGCAAGCAATGCCATTGCTACCTAATGACTGTTAGCAGCCTATGGAAAATGCATCTATGTTGTGAAAACTTACAGCTCCAACATACTTTTTCACTCAAACAACAGACATGGAGAGCTGACTGGAGGTGGCTCCTCTGGCTCAAGAAAGGCTGAAGCCAACTGTCCTGAATTCTTTGAGCTGACCATCCATACAGTGACAACAGCTGTCAGCTTCAAGACCTTTCACCAGCACCATTTCAGGGGTGAAGCCAGCAGCCCAGCTGAAGTGCATGGACACTAATGCATGCAGCATGGGCCACAAACAAGAGGAGCTGGAAGCCTTGTTGCAGCAGGAAAGTTATGATGTAGTTACCATCAGAGATGTGGTGGGATGACTCACATGACTGGAGCGCTGCAATTGACGGCTACAGGCTCTTCAGGAGAGACAGGCAAGGAAGAAGGGGTGGAGAGGTGGCCCTGTACATCAGGGAGGCTCTAGATGCCATTGAGCTGGAGAGCAGGGATCATCAGGTTGAGTGCTTGTGGGTGAGAATTAGAGGGAGGACCGGCAGGGCTGACATCCTGGTTGGAGTCTGTTACAGACCACCCAACCAGGAGGAAGATGTCGATGAAGCATTCTATAGGCAGCTTAAGGCTGTCTCAAGATCTCCTGACCTTGTCCTCATGGGCGACTTCAACCTGCCTGACATCTGCTGGGATCTCAACACAGCAGAGAGGAGGCAGTCTAGGAGGTTCTTAGAGTGCATGGAGGACAGCTTCTTATCCCAGGTGCTGCGTGAGCCTACCAGGGGAAAGGCTCTGCTTGACCTCCTCTTCACCAACAGGGAAGGGCTGGTGGGGATGTGGTGGTTGGAGGCTGTCTGGGGTCCAGCGACCACGAGATAACTGAGTGTTCAATATGCAGCCAAGCTAAGAGGGGCAGCAACAAAACCTTCACTCTGGACTGCCGGAGGGCAGACTTCAGGTTACTCAAGAAACCAACTCAGTAGGTACCTTGGGAAACAGCCCTTAAAAACAAAGGGGTCCAGGAGGGCTGCACCTGCTTCAAGACAGAACTCTTGAAGGCTCAGAACAGGCTGTGCCAATGTGCCAGGAGATGAGCCCCGGGGCAGACAGCCTGGATGGCAGTGAGCTTCTAAAAGAACTAAGGGGAAAAAGGAGAGTGTACCATCTTTGGAAGAAAGGGGAGGCAACCCATAGAATGTTTAAGGATGTTAGGTCATGTAGGAAAAAAATTAGGGTGGCAAAAGCACATTTGGAGCTTAGACTG
Organism: Dryobates pubescens; assembly: GCF_014839835.1. NCBI lineage: Eukaryota > Metazoa > Chordata > Aves > Piciformes > Picidae > Dryobates > Dryobates pubescens. The sequence continues at coordinate 68,494 of NC_071612.1, forward strand.
GCCTCTGCTGTGAAGGACAACAAAAAGTCCTTCTATAAATACATGAATAGCAAGAGGAGGGCAAGGACAACCTCCACTCCTTGGTGGACACGGAGGGGAACGTTGCAACTAAAGATGAGGAAAAGGCAGAGGTGCTTAACACCTTCTTTGCCTCAAATTTTACTAGCAGGACAGAATGTCTTCCAGACAGCTGGCCTGCAGAGCTGGCAGATGGAGGCAGGGAGCAGCATAGTTCCCCTGTGATCCAGGAGGAAGTGGTTAGAGATCTCTTTAGCCGCTTGGATCCCCACAAGTCCATGGGACCAGATGGGATCCATCCTAGGGTGCTGAGAGAGCTGGCAGATGTGCTGGCCAAGCCGCTCTCCATCATTTTTCAGCAGTCCTGGCTCACTGGAGACATCCCAGAGGACTGGAAGCTGCCAACGTGGTGCCCATCCACAAGAAGGGCTGGTTGGATGAGCCAGGGAATTCCAGGCCTGTCAGCCTGACCTCAGTGCCAGGCAAGATTATGGAACAGTCATCCTGAGTGCAATCACACAGCACTTAGAGGATGGCCAAGGGATCAGGCCCAGCCAGCATGGATTTAGGAAGGGCAGGTCCTGCCTGACCAACCTGATCTCCTTCTATGCCCAGGTGACTGCCTGGTGGATGTGGGGCAGGCTGTGGATGGAGTCTGCCTGGACTCCAGCAAGGCCTTTGACACCGTCCCCCACAGCAAACTCCTGGCCAAGCTGTCAGCCCCTGGCTTGGACAGCAGCTCTCTGAGCTGGGTTAGGAACTGGCTGGAGGCTGAGTCCAGAGAGTGGTGGTGAATGGTGCCACAGCCAGCTGGCAGCCAGGCACCAGTGGTGTCCCCCAGGGATCAGTACTGGGCCCCAGCCTGTTCAATATCTTTATTGATGATCTGGATGAGGGCATCGAGTCCATCATCAGTGAATTTGCTGACGACACCAAGCTGGGGGCAGGAGTTGATCTGTTAGAGGCTAGGAGAGCTCTGCAGAGGGACCCTGACAGTCTGGACACATGGGCAGAGTCCAAGGGCAGGAGATTGAACACATCTAAGTCCTGGGTTCTACACATTGAACACAACAACCCCAGGCAGTGCTACAGGCTGGGGTCAGAGTGACTGAGAGTAGCCAGGCAGAAAGGGACCTGGGGGTAGTTGGTTGACAGCAGCTGGACATGAGCCAGCAGTGTGCCCAGGTGGCCAAGAGGGCCAATGGCATCCTGGCCTGGATCAGGAATAGTGTGGCCAGCAGGAGCAGGGAGGTCATTCTGCCCTGTACTGAAGGGAGGTTGTAGCCAGGTGGGGGTTGGTCTCTTCTCCCAGGCAACCAGCACCAGAACAAGAGGACACAGTCTCAGGCTGTGCCAGGGGAGGTTTAGGCTGGATGTTAGGAAGAAATTCTTCATAGAGAGAGTGATTTGCCATTGGAATGGGCTGCCCGGGGAGGTGGTGGAGTCAGCATCACTGGAGATGTTTAGCAAGAGACTGGATGGGGTGCTTGGTGCCATGGTTTAGTTGATTAGAGGGTGTTGGATGATAGGTTGGACTCGATGATGTCGAAGGTCTCTTCCAACCTGGTCTATTCTATTCTATTCTATTCTATTCTATTCTATTCTATTCTATTCTATTCTATTCTATTCTATTCTATTGACAGGTCACTGTTCCTATTGTCTGTGTCTTCAGTAGGTGTAAGAGAAGTCTGTTACACTTCTGCCTTTTTCAGATCTGCTCCCACTTTCATTAATGTCCCAGACCTGAACAAGGAATTTCTCTGATTTTCTTCTTTACAATTTGCAGTTTATAAAAAGTCAGGGAGAGATCTTTTTTGTTAGAGAAATCGAACAAAGGAAGTGATTCTATAAGCTTCATAACAGACATTGCAGGCAATCTTCCTATTTTAGACACATGTGAAAGAAGCATAACAAGAACAAACTTTAGTTTGACATCATCCTTATTGATTGCACAGCAGCACTAATGGATGAGCCAATTAATTGTTTCTTTTCATCGCCCAGAAACATCCTGAGCCAGGGCGTGGGCTCCTTCCCACCTTCAGCCAGTCCACAATTCTTGCAATACATCTCATAGCACGTTTCAAAAATTCATACAGTGTGTATGAGAGGGGAAATTAATCAGTGCCACGTCTCTGGTTTATGAGTCACTGTGGTTCCTCTGATCACATGGGAAACGTGGAAGAGAGATGGAGTGCCTCACATCTGACAAAAGCAATGGTTAATATTCATAAGCATATGGCTAAAATGCAGCTTATCTGATTGCTCTGCAGGAAATAATCTTCATGGGCTCATTTTTTTTTATCTACAGTTCAAGTCTTTCTCGCACCCTTTCCTTTCCCTACTAAAAACAATATTTTATTGAATGAAATGAGCACTAGGAAGGCTCCATCTGGGAAAATACATGCTGAGATCATTCACTTCTCCTCCTCCTGCTCTCAGGACAAGACTATGGAGAATCTCTCATATTAGTACTGACCTGGACATGTTTCAGATGCAAAATGTTAGCTGTGACTAAAAGGAATTGATTAATGACTGATTCTGAGCTGTAAGAGCAAAATCTTGTGCTCTGTTGGGACTGTGTGTGAAAACACTTAACAACTTCAAAGCTTCTCCACACACAGGACCTTCATGAAGCCTTGCAACCCCACTGCTTCTACTGACTGAGGTACTATTATTTCTACTTTTTATAGGCAGAAGCAAAATCATGGAGTTGTCAGACAGAAAGCTAAGCAGTAGGCTTCATCATGTGAGTTACTGTGCTAATTGCTCAGAGGTACCTCCTTCAGTTGCTAAAGGGCACAGAGTGGGTCTTTGTACATCCAGCAACTCAGGCAGGGTAACCGTGGTCATTCACTTACCTGTCCTGAGCAAGAAACAGCCATTTGCTAGATGAACTGTCCCACTCTCCCTCATGATCATCAACATCCAAGTGAGATGCTCTTCTGCTTCACAGAGACCAGGGATTGCAATGCCAGCAAGGTGAAGGCATACCTGGACAGTACAAGAAAGGCTTTGCAATTAAAAGATGCCAGCTCTGGGAGACTGCTACATCAAGTCTTACTGCCTCTGGCATTTAAAACCTTCAACAAAGATACTCTTCTTAGACGAAGGACCACCATCCTTCTGAAGAATACCAATTTCACATATATATGAAATAGACAGGAAATACAAGCTTTTGGGGGGCAGTTTGATGCTGGAAAAATTCACAGAATTTACAGAAAAGACCTCAGAGATCATCAAGTCCAACCTATGACCTAATACCCAACACCTCCTGACAACCAAACCATGGCTCCAAGTGCCACATCCAAGCCTTTTTTGAACACCTCCAGGGATGGGGACTCCACCACCTCCCTGGGCAGCACATCCCAAAGGCCAATACTCTCTCTGTGAAGTACTTTCTCCTCACCTCCAGCCTAAACCTCCCCTGGCACAGCTTGAGACTGCGTCCTCTTGTTCTGGTGCTGGTTGCCTTTCTGGGAGAAGAGACCAACCCGACCTGGCTGCAATCTTCCTTCAGGTAGTTGTAGATGGCAATAAGGTCTCCCCTAAGCCTCCTCTTCTCCAGGCTAAGCAACCCCAGCTCCCTCAGCCTCTCCTCACAGGGCTGTGCCCCAGACCCCTCCCCAGCCTCATTGCCCTTCTCTGGACACATTCAAGAGTCTCGATGTCCTTCTTAAACTGAGGAGCCCAGAACTGGACACAGGACTCAAGGTGTGGCCTAACCAGTGCTGAGCACAGGGGGAGAATGACCTCTCTGCTCCTGCTGGCCACACTGTTCCTGATGCAGGCCAGGATGCCATTGGCCTTCTTGGCTGCCTGGGCACACTGCTGGCTCATGTTCAGCCTACTGTCAACCATACCCCCAGGTCCCTTTCTGCCTGGCTGCTCTCCAGCCACTCTGACCCCAGCCTGTAGCACTACCTGGGGTTGTTGTGGCCAAAGTGCAGCACCTGGCACTTGGACTTGTTGAATGCCATCCTGTTGGACTCTGCCCATCTGTCCAGCCTGTCAAGGTTCCTCTGCAGAGCTCTCCTACCCTCTAACAGATCAACTCTTGCCCCCAACTTGGTGCCCAGACTTCATGTGTCATGGCACTCAGTTCAAGGATGAGAAGATGCATGAGTTTTTTCTTGCCACACTGTAAATTCAAGTGGTGGAAGAATACTTCTCTTCATTTAAACCTGCTCCCAAGGCAAGTCAGGGCCCTCTAATTCCCTTAAATCTTCCAGCATCACTCAAGACACAGCTCCTAGGTCTGAATATTAGTCTCCTTGTGTAAGTCATATACATAGAATACATAGAATACATAGAATACATAAACCAGGTTGGAAGAGACCTTCAAGATCATCGTGTCCAACCCATCAACCAATCCAACACCGCCCAAACAACTAACCCACGGCACCAAGCACCCCATCAAGTCTCCTGAAAACCTCCAGTGATGGCGACCCCACCACCTCCCCAGGCAGCCCATTCCAATGGGCAATCACTCTCTCTGTATAGAACTTTTTCCTAACATCTAGCCTGAACCTCCCCTGGCGCAGCCTGAGACTGTGTCCTCTTGTTCTGGTACTGCTTGCCTGGGAGAAGAGACCAACAGCCGTCTGTCTACAACCTCCCTTCAGGTAGTTGTAGAGAGCAATAAGGTCACCCCTGAGTCTCCTCTTCTCCAGGCTAAGCAATATAGGTCAAATCTATGATCAATAGGCAGTGATTTTGCACTTAGTCTTTGAGACAATTAGCTATTTTAAGCAGGGCATGCTGAAGTGAAGATCACCCTAAATATCAAGTGTTCCACAGGACAGATCCCATAGGAAACCTTCCCAGTTTCTTTATAATAACCCTGCCTAATGCTTGACTACATTTACTGTTACCCTCTAGGCTTCCAGCAATTGCCTCAAGACATGAACACATTCATATATCAATGCAAAGCCATTAGATTATGAAAACAAAGGTCACTGCAAAGAGCACAAATGCCTGCTGGTCTTGGCTGCAAGAGCTCTGCTCTTCATTAATGAGTGCTCAGGGAAAGTTAACTTTTTCCTCATCAGGAGTAATCTGTGAGCCTTTTTTCCTCGTGCACAATACTGCTGATGAAGTGTGAAAGAGCCATGCCTATGTGCAGGACAAGCAAGCAGTGTTTGACAGGCACACTTTCTGAGTGGGGAGTGGGGATGAGGGACAGGCAGTTGTTACCATCAGCCAGCCACACTGAGCATTCCCAGCTTGATCCTTAGCACTGAAGAATTCTTTTGAACCTGGAATATACACAATCCAGACACAAGCCATAATCTCATGTTTATAAAGGTCAGCCTGGGGCTGAGGAACACACTAAAAATCAAATTCTTCACACTTCTATACAAGTCTGAACTGTGCTTGTTGCAGGTTTGGCTGTTCATCATGTTAGCATTAATCCTTTGAGAGGTGTCTTCCATGCTTCCTGTTCTCTACGGAACAGACACAGTTGCTGGTGGTCAAAAAGCATGTCAGCTGCTAGGGATGTTTAGAAGAGGAAGAAACAATGAAGCAGGCATCATTATTCCAACGGGAAAAGTGATGCTGTGGTAACACCTTTAATCCTGCAGTGCTGTCCCATGTCAGATAAAGGCCATGAAACGGAAAAAAAGATAAAGAATAAATGGAATAAATAGATCTGCGAAGTGACTCTTTCCCAGAGTGAGAGCACCTGGTTTAACTGTTCTCTAGACAATGTGTTCAGCTCTTCTCTGACAGTAGAAAACAGAAAATTAAGCTAAAATGAATAGATTTTAAACAAAAGTGCTTTCACACAACACATGTTCAAGTTATAGAAAGACTAACAGTTTAGAGGAAAAAAAATTGATGAGGCACATCCATGAAAGAAGAATTCACCAAAGGGTTTTTTTAACACAAAGATATCATTTTTGGCTGCAAATGAACTACAGGATGCTGGAGAGTGAGAGTACGCTGGAGTAAGACAGTGATCTGCTCCTTACATTCTTACACTACCTGCTGTTCCTCCACTTCTGGCTAACCAGACACAAGACACAAAGCCATTGGTCAAACCAAGTACACCAAAGCTAAGCAAACCCATGCCTTGCTGGGGTGTTATCAGCTTACCCACTGCATTATACTTACTGAGGCTGTGTGAGAGATTGGAGACAGTCTGTTGTTTGATCCAGCCCACATCATCTCACAGACCAGTCAGGTACAAGCTGCAGACAGGAGCCAAAAGACTCTGAACTCCACCTCTCTCTCTCTCCACTTTTTCTGCTTCCATTGATCCCTGCCTGCTCACACACTGATCAAATTCTGGCCCCAACACAGCTGGTATGAAAAACCCACAGCTCTGCATGTTTTGCCTCATTATAGGCAAGTGCTAAGTAAGGACAGACAGCCAATAACTGAATATTTATTGAGATTTCAGCTGTAAAGAAAATACACCAGTTTTCAGTGTCTGAGTTTTGCTGGGTTGCCAACATTTATCTGAGAATTCAAAAAAGTCCTCTGCAGCACCTGAACACATTTTAAAATGCCAGCTGATCACTGCAAGTGTCACAGCAGAAAAAAACCAACACAAACAACAAAACCAAAAAGCAACAACAAAGAAAATCAAACCAAACTAAACCAACCAACCAAACAAGAAGAAATAATTTTTATGGGCTCCTTTGTCACATCTGTGCCTAAAACAAATCACCCAAATAAAGGGTTTAATTCCATATTAGTGCATACAGCAGTTTATTGAGTTTATGGCTGATGCTTAAGCTGCACAAATACTGTAGTATTTCAATACTACAAGGAAGGAAGTGCTGAGCACAGATGTTTGTGAAGAGTGGGAATAGGATAATAAATTACTGCAAGGTAAAGACAAACTCTCAATGCCACAGACCTACTGCTCTTATTTATGCATGAAAAATATCTTAATACATTCAGTAATAAGTTGTCAGCAACACCTGGCAGGTGTTGCAATGGGCACACCACTGCAGTGTGCTGCGCCTGAGGACTAAGGGATGTTTGTAGGCATGCCTTTATCTGCTTTGTTGAGTTTTCCTTTGCTCACAGCCCCAGCTGATGATAAAGAAGTAAGTTCTGGAGGTGGCAGAGGCTGGGAAGAGGCTGAAGGAGTTGTGTTGCCTCTTGAATGGCAAGGCAAAGCATCTCTCTTCGTGATACCACAACTCAGGAAGTGAGGGCCAGAGAATAAGAAGGGAGGTTACAGAGATGGGATGGATGATTCCATCAGGAGCCCCTTTAATGTAAAATGAGACCAAGAAAATAAATTTACAGTAGCTCTGTGTTTAATTTCTGCCTCTCTTTCTACCACTTGTTGCCAGCGTGTGCTTTGTCTAGAATATCAAAACTAGACAGCCTGCTCCTGAGACAGACCTGGATTTCACAGCACATGCTCATCCCGACTAACACCTTGCTGCCTGCACCCACATCTACACGGCACGGGTGTAGAAAAGGCTCGCACTCAAGCCAAGCAGTAGATAAGTGAACTAGCAATGACGAGAAATGTCAGCACTTCCATGGCCATTTCATACTGCTCTGTGTGGAACCAAAGCAGGAGATTTCCATTCTTTTATTAGTTTTTCAGAGAGAGATAGGGTTATTAATATTCATCTTCCTCTGATACAATTTGCCTTCAGAGCCTCCATGGGAACCAGCCAGATTAGAATAATAAAATAATAGTAAATTGCTTGTGGCAGAAATTTTACTATAAAGACCCTCTAATACATTCAGTCCCTGGACAGCAACAAGAACATGATAACTGGATTAGACTTTTAACAAGATTTGGACGATTTATGCGGCAAATGCAACCTTTAAAACAAAAACTTCACTCCCCCCAGTCACATCTGAGCTGTCAGTAGAGACACCTCCTTCATGAATTCGTCTGTTTCTGTATTGCCTTTTCTCAGTTGCTCCTATTTGCCACCAAAATGGGCAACCCAGCTTATTTTGTTATGGCATTATTAAAATTGCTGTTATGATTGCAAATGCTTCCAAGGGAGATAATATTAATAACAGTCTCTTCCATCAGCTCCTGTCAGTTCCTGGGATGATTAATATTCCCGTCTGCAAGAAGCATTTTGTCATTTAGGGAGAGCATATTGCTTGGCTCATAGGCTATTCTTCATGGTCTGTCATGAGTGCATTGTGATCTGCCATTTTTGCATTACTGTTTACACAGCTTGAGATGCTTCACAGAGCAGTTAGGAATTCAGACAGATTCAGATCTGGAAAATGAGGAGATCTGAGACAAAGATCTTCAGGCATTCCCCATGTCACATCCCCAGTGACTGCTGCTGTCACCCTTTCCCTACCTGGAGTGCAGATGGCAGATGTATTTCTGCAGGCATGGCCAGTGACCCCATGCTTGCAAGCAGGATCATAAGCAAACTGCTGGCTCCAGAGCACCATGAGCTCCTTACAACTATTTTCTACATAAACACTGTACTGCGTCCTTGGGGAGCTGCTACTCTGTTTTGGAACAAGTTACTTCAAGCCCTTGGCAAGAATTGTCTAGGTGGATTCAAGATCAGTTTTTATTTCAATGGAAATAGCCATAATCTGGAGCTCCCCAGGAAGCCTGGGGGTCCACTCTCACTTGTATAACACTTACTCGAGCAAAGCAATCTTTATTTCAACACAAGCCATTCACAGAGCCTACTACTGAACACTCAATTAAAGGTCCACTTGTCAATTATGCAGACTATATACGGCACATGAGTTCAACAGCAAGATTCCAAGGCAAAGCCAAGGGCAATTCTTGCTTCCACAAACTCCAATCTGTGCCATAAATGATGGCTGAAGGCAGTGATTTTCCAGTCTGGTCTAAAACAAATACCCAGGAGTATTTGTTTTCTCAACATCAAAGCCAGCTGGCAGCTCCTATGTCTTTAGTGCATAGATTGCAGATTATTTCCATCACCTTGATCTTCAGATGGTTGCCCCTAAGGATCTTTCAGGAAGCAGTCAAGCCTTGATGACATTATGGAGTCAAAGCTGCACAGGAAGGGAGTCAGGAAATCTGTCAGGGCAGGTGGATTGCCATTCAGTGACAAGTTGAATGAAGATGTTGGACACCTTAGGGAAGCAAAATCAAGTTCACTAATTCACAGCAGAAGAGATAGCAGCAGCAGACAAAACATCTTAAAGACTAAAAAACTCACTGACTCCTGTTCTTAGACATATACCCCTGTAGAAAAGTGTAAGAATGCAAGCAAGGCAAATTCCCCTCTAACCCTGGAATAGAATGAAAGCAGCAGTGAAAAGGTGGCAGGGATGTATGATGTAGAGATCAGTCATGATAGAGGACAGGGCTGGTGGCTAAAGAAATACTCTCCATGGCTAGGGTAGGGTGGCTTTACAAGATGGTCTGTCACGTCCCTGGTACAAGGCATCCACTTCGTGGTACGTAGGGAGGACTCCAAGGAACACATCACAGGAAGCAGAGGAAACAGAGCTGGGCTGGGCTGGACTTGGAAGCAGTCCAGAATGTGAAGGCCTAGTTTGGTGAGGGACATAAAAGCTGGCAGACACTGGACTTACTTTCAAGTTCCTTACAGAAAACACAGACTAAAGCAATTCCTAGGCTAAGCTGTTCAGTTATTTGTACCCCTGTACAGCTTATGGACTCATGCAGACATAGATACAACTTCCTGTTGAAGAGACTGCAGCTAGCCCTGGATGTGGAAATGCAGAGACAGCAAGCTCACATCCCCTTTAATCACTTATGAGGGGTAAATTATAGTCCAATCCCTTCCATTTGGACAAGCTAAGTCTTTTTAGACAAAGTATTTTTAAGGGTTGGCTGAGATTATTTTGTCATGGACAGATTTTTGACATGAATAGTTTGGATATTTCCCCAATAAATCATCCTGCTTTCATTCCTCCTGTCAGCCTGCTGCTCAGCTCACAACCTGAACAGCTGAGTCAAGCTGGAATCACTTCCAGGCTGACAAGTCCTTTCTTCTGAACCAGTCTTCCACCTGCACAAACCTGCACGAATCACAAAGATGTCTCTGCCTCCAACTTCACAAAGAGCTGCATTCACAAGGATGCTCATTAACTGCTTTTCTCGGGGTCCTACGACATTGCACACAACCCCCATCTTAAGAATATACATTCTGGAATGTGAAAAGCTGTTTCTTACAGGGATCCTTCACAGTAAAAGGTTCACATCTCCTCTGAATTCACAGAAGAGCATGTTCGCGCACTTAAAGCTCTCCTGCTCCAGCACACATTCAGGCAAACACAGCAGAGGTCAGAGCCTAGAGAGTGCATTCCAGGTCACATCCATTTCTCTCAGTAGCTGTTATTTTCTGAGCTGGCTCCTACAGAGAGTGAGAGGGAAAATAAACAGTTTCATTTAGCTGTGGACTTTTAGTAAATAAAGGACAGTGCTAGAGAAGTTGTACAGAAGTTGGTTAGGAGTGCAACTGCTCTGCCACCAATATCTCATCCTCAAAATGATCTTTGCTGCTGGATTTTATATCCCTACCTGGCTGAACACTATGGTTTTCAAGCTGCCTCATCATCTACTCTAGGCAAAACAAGGGGACACAGAAAGGTTTCTGTTTCAATCCCACATCAGGCTCTTCCTTCACAGAGGTACACAGACACTTGGTTATCATTTAGTGTCACCCTGCACGTGAAGTGCTCCTTGGAAAGCTAAAATTTCTAAGCTAACTTAGCTTGGGAATCTAACCAGAGCCATACATCAATCACCCTGCTACAGGAGGACACCTCTCCTTAACAAGGATGAAATGAGAATAGAAATAGAAATAGAAATAGAAATAGAAATAGAAATAGAAATAGAAATAGAAATAGAAATAGAAATAGAAATAGAAATTAGAATAGAATAGAATAGAATAGAATAGAATAGAATAGAATAGAATAGAATAGAATAGAATAGAATAGAATTAACCAGGTTGGAAAAGACCTCCAAGATCATCAAGTGCAACCTATCACCCAGCACCATCTAATCAACTAAACCATGGCACCAAGTGCCTCATCCAAGCTCTTCTTAAACACTTCCAGTGATGGTGACTCCACCACCTCCCCAGGCAGGACAGTCCAATGGGCAATCTCTCTTTCTGGGAAGAACTCCTTCCTAACATCCAGCCTAAACCTCCCCTGCACAGCTTGAGACTGTGTCCTCTCGTTCTGGTGCTGGTTGCCTGAGAGACCAACCTCTACCCCCTACCTGGCTGCAACCTCCCTTCAGGTAGTTGTAGATGGCAACAAGGTCTCCTCTGAGCCTCCTCTTCTCCAGGCTAAACCCACTCATTGAAACTGTGCCTAAGTCCATCTTTTGAGCCATGCAGACTGATCATGCTCCTTCTTCATTCTCTGACAACCGTACCTCTAAGGTACAGATCTCCACATCGTGCCCTATTTCCTCATCTGAGGCTAAATCAAAGTCGTCAGTCTCAATATCCACACACCTGCAAGCTCCATACTCCCTTTTTAATATTTGGAGTAGTTAAAAAAAGAGGTAAAGACATAGTGGTATTGGCTTAATAAAGCTTAACAATTAATTTAATATATATAACCAATGTGTTTTGCTATGCTTCATGCAAGCCTGTCACGACTGTAAAGAAAAATGGATGCAGCTCTGTATGAAATCTGTGTCTCTAGCAGCACACTCCATGGTGCTGTATGGCTGCCATGGCAGAGGCATGAGAGTGGAAATACATCTGCCTGAAGACCACCACAAGCAAATCACGCTTGTGCATGCAGGCAGGAACAATTGTCTTGCTCTGCATGCAACAGTATCTCAGTGTCAAGGTGACTTTTAAGTTCCCATTCAGATCCTAAACCCACCAGTTGTCACCTTGTAGCACTCTCATCTCCAGACAGTGCAAAAAGTTCCCTTTTACCCCTAAAGAAGAGGTGAAATGGCAAATGCCTCCATTGTGCAGTGGAGGCACGTGCCCTTTCCTGAGGAAAAGGCAAAGAATTTGCTACCTGGTGAGTGCAGCAATTGCTTGCTGAACTTCATTCACAAATCCTTGGATATCAGTACTGAAGACAAGCATGACAGAAAGATTTTGCTCTTATTACAAAAGGAATATTATAATTATTATCTTTGCTATGGGCCTTACAGTATCCCCAAGTCCTGCTCTGGAGCTTCCCCTCCACAAGACATTTCAGAGCATGATGAAGAAGCCAGTGCAGGGAACCTTGTTACTCAAGTGCCCACTGGACACTGTCCTGTACTGAACGGAGATCTGAAAGCACAAAGCATTTTCACCGTTTTTTTAAAGTGCAAAATTGACACTTGTCACAGTAAGCAGGTACTGCACAGTAACACATCTGATGCTGAAAGCTCACATATTTTTCCAGCAGAAAGCTTTTTCAGTCAGTAGGTTCTGAGATGGATTCTATGTGGTGGTTTGAAGGAAGCAGAGACGATGGTCCACAGTCAGCTCTCTATGGAAGCATGAGACCTTCACAGCTTTCCCAATTAAAGCTTTGGTAGAGCCATTTGCATATGGAAAAGAGGATAAAAAAAAAAAAAGGGGGGGGGGGGGGTGCAATCATGAGTCTAGGTGAAGCACTGCTAAACTGCTAGGATGTAGAAAACCAGTTACTATAATGCTCCACAAAATAGCAGTCCTACTGTTTGGAAGAACTCCCTGCTTTATCTGCTCTTTTTTCACAAGTCTGCTGCACACGCCAGCACCAGAAGCCAAGAGAGACTCAATTATCTTTGTCTCAGGATTTAACCTAGAGGTAGGTGCCTGCTTTTCCAGAGCTGCAGGAAAAGAAAAAAAATGCATCCTGCAAAATCTCTGACAGAAAATACTTAGAAGATGACCATTCAGAGACAGAACCCCACCTGAAATGATCAGAAATCAGAAAGGTGCCTGCATCTCATCAACCTTGTTCTGAAAGGTCTTGAAGAGCTAGGAAAATATAAAGGCTTTCTTTTATCCTACATGACCTCATTATGGAAAACAAACCTTGTTCCAGCCAGCTGTTATCATTTCATTCCCACCCCCCAACACTTCTCTCATTCAAAGCTGAGCAGAATGTAGAGAGAAGAATGTGAGCTCCCCATGCTCCCTTTGGCTAAACAGGGCGAAGGAACAACCTTTCTCCCATGCAGAACACTAACCGCAAGCCTCAGAGCTGCTCCAAAGCAAGCCACAGGGTAGGCCAAAAAACTGCTTGTGACAGAACAGTCAGGAAGGTACTGAGACACCCAGCTGCTGCAGCTGGGAAAAACACATTTCAGTCTTCCACACCTGGGGCTCACAATTGGTAGGGTCAGAAACACTGCTAACATACTTATGAAGTACACTGCTGTCTTTCAAAGGTCACTCTGCATGCAGCATGGCAGAACCAAACCAGAAAATACAGTGGAGAGCAGACCTATAGCAAATGGGAGAGAGTAATTACACCTCCTATATTTAGCTCATCTTTTCAAGGTATTAAGTTGGAAAGACAGTTTTGAAGCTCAGCTGCAAAAATCTGTATCTCATTTGTGTGCTTTTTAAAAACTGTGGTTGGCAGAAACAGGAGTCACATCCCTACACAGTGTGCCACAAAAACACCACAGACGTGTTTGTTCTAGGAAAAACGTTATTTTCATTCTCAAAGTTTCTCCAGGACAGCATATGCATGTTATTTGCTTTAATTCTTCTTGAAAAACAACGATCAGAGTGTGCATGTTTACCTACAGTAAACACATGTATGTGTCTGTGCACACAAGAATCAGTCTAGGTGTGTAAATGCATACTGAAGTATCATGGAATCATAGCATCATAGAATCAATAAGGTTGGAAGAGACCTCAAAGATCATCAAGTCCAACCTCTCACCACAGACCTCATGACTACTAAACCATGGCTCCAAGTGCCACATCCAATCCCCTCTTGAACACCTCCAGGGATGGTGACTCCACCACCTCCCTGGGCAGCACATCCCAATGGCTAACAACTCTCTATGTGAAGAACTTTCTCCTCACCTCCAGCCTAAACCTCCCCTGGTGCAGCTTGAGACTGTGTCCTCTTGTTACAGTATCACAGTATCACAGTATAACTAAGGTTGGAAGAGACCCCAAGGATCATCGAGTCCAACCTGTCTCGATAGACCTCACGACTAGACCATGGCACCAAGTGCCACGTCCAATCTCCCCTTGAACACCTCCAGGGACAGCGACTCCACCACCTCCCTGGGCAGCCCATTCCAGTGACGAACGACTCGCTCAGGGAAGAACTTTCTCCTCACCTCGAGTCTAAACCTCCCCTGGCGCAGCTTGAGACTGCGTCCTCTTGTTCTGGTGCTGGTTGCCTGGGAGAAGAGACCAACCCCCACCTGGCTACAACCTCCCTTCAGGGAGTTGTAGATGGCAATAAGGTCTCCCCTAAGCCTCCTCTTCTCCAGGCTAAGCAACCCCAGCTCCCTCAGCCTCTCCTCACAGGGCTGTGCTCAAGGCCTCTCCCCAGCCTCATTGCCCTTCTCTGGACACATTCAAGAGTCTCGATGTCCTTCTTAAACTGAGGAGCCCAGAACTGGACACAGGAGTCAAGGTGTGGCCTAACCAGTGCTGAGCACAGGGCAGAATGACTTCCCTGCTCCTGCAGGCCACACTATTCCTGATGCAGGCCAGGATGCCATTGGCCTTCTTGGCCACCTGGGCACACTGCTGGCTCATGTTCAGCCTACTGTCAACCATACCCCCAGGTCCCTTTCTGCCTGGCTGCTCTCCAGCCACTCTGACCCCAACCTGTAGCACTGCCTGGGGCTGTTGTGGCCAAAGTGCGGCACCTGGCACTTGGTTGTTGAATGTCATCCTGTTGGACTCTGCCCATCTGTCCAGCCTGTCAAGGTCCCTCTGAAGAGCCCTTCTACCCTCTATCCAATCAACATCTGCTTCCAGCTTGGTGTCATCTGCAAATTTACTGGTGATGGACTCAATCCCCTCATCCAGATCATCAATAAAGATATTGAACAGGCTGGGGCCCAGCACTGATCCCTGGGGGACACCACTGGTGCCTGGCTGCTAGCTGGCTGTGGCACCATTCACCACCACTCTCTGGGCTCAGCCTCCAGCCAGTTCCTAACCCAGCTCAGAGAGCTGCTGTCCAAGCCAGGGGCTGACAGCTGGGCCAGGAGTTTGCTGTGGGAAGGAGTGTCAAAGGCCTTGCTGAAGTCCAGGCAGACTACATCCACAGCCTGCCCCACATCCACCAGGCAGTCACCTAGAGAGCAGGTTGGAGAGGCAGGACCTGCCCTTCCTAAACCCATGTTGGCTGGGCCTGATCCCTTGGCCATCCTTCAGGCGCGCAGTGATTGCCCAAGTACATATGCAGAGATCTAGAATCAATATTCTTCTTTTATATATATATATATGTATGTGTGTATATATATGCCTGACAGTTCAGCTGAACCTGATGGAAAGCTCCTGATCTTCAAAACTAGGCTGTAAACTAACAAAACACAGGCACTGTGAGGTTGCTCATTGGCCAGGTCATACCAATATAGGAAGGTGTCACAGGTATCAACTACTGTGATCAATCAGTGAAGGTGACTTGACCAATCAGTACTTTAACTGAGATCAATTACATTAGTGCATGAATTTGAAGAGGATAGGAGACCAGCAGGGAAGGCAGTTACTAACTTTGTTTCATGTAGGCCAGGGTGGGAGAACATGAGTGTATTTATAGCTGAAAATGAGGAGGCTACAGCAACCAGAAGAGACAGTGCTAGAGGTTTGGGTAACTTTTCTCTACAAAAAGACAGTTTGAAAAAAAAATAGAGATTAAAAACCATTCTGCAAACCCAAGCTGCAGTTCCCTTGTAGCATTCATAAATAGCCCAAAATCTTGTTTGCAGTTGTAATTTCTATTTGATGGAGTTATTGCCAAAGAGATTAGCAAATCGTTTGAGTTCAGAGACATTTAAATATAGCAGCAGGAAAAAGAAGTTTGTTGAGTGTGGAATCCACCCCTGCTGCTCCAAAACAATCAGAAACAGGAAAAAGTAATCAAAAGGGAGTTTTAATGAGTTATAGAGCTATTGTTTACTGGTGAGGGCTGAAAGCCTGAAGCTCAAGCCTGGAGGACCTCTGTGACCCTGCACTGCCTCTCGGTGGCAAAATATTTGCTTGAAATTACGTCAAGACAACACAATGTGTGTGTCTGAAGGACAAGGCAGGGGAGAACGCTGAGAAAAGCAGTGGAAACTCCCTGAGCCTCCAAATGTGCTGAAGGCTTTCCTTGAAAAACAAGGCGATAAGCAGCTGTATTTGTGCATCCAGGCTAGTGTGGGCAGTGTCTCCCTCAGTGGCTCAAAGGGAAAGGCTGTCTCTGCCACACCGCCCAGCAAACAGTTGCCACCCACTGTTCCACAGCTGCTGAGCCCTGGGCAACTGCAGGGATCCTCCTGCTGGGGCACAAGGCTGAAAGGGGCAAGTGCCAGTTTGTGTGCACACCCAAGGCCCTCTGTAGCCCACAGTCTCAGGGTAAAGAGATGCTGTATCATCTCATGAGGCTGACAAAGAGAAAGCTTCACAGGGAAATGAAGCTCCTCTGCAGAAGGGCTGCAAACTGGAAGCTAATTTTTCCAAGGGAATAACTACACAGAAGTGCTGGGCTTTGAGGAAGACGACTTCTGTTGCTTTCCCAGAACTCTCCCTGAGGAGAGCAGCTTCCAGGTCAACAGTCCCCATGCAAAGTTTGGTTCTTCCAAGAACTAGCTGAAAAGCAATCTTTCCCTTTGCGTATTGCACCCTGTATTTTATCATTATCGCCACAAATAATCAACTGAAGCAGACAGATGAGAGTCAGCTGCCCTACAGGTAACAGGGCATGTTTGACACAGTGCTTGACATTTAACACTCACTAAAATTGTTATTTCTTTGTTGATCTGTTTAACCAGATGAACTGCCCAGACAGACCAAGTGTTTTGATTCACCAACACCTACTGCACTATGATCTGGCTGGTAGGCCCCAGGATTTTATTTTGCTTTTACCTCTGTTAACATTCCAAATAGCCATGTTTTATATGCACAAGGTCACTTAATCAGACATATGGCTTTCCAAGCAAATGCAGAACAATAGTTTTGTCCAAAGTCATATAATTTTCTATTCACTCATACCACTCCAGAAGCCAAAATATATCAGTTGGATAGAATGTGTAAAGTCAGGCTTCAAGGAAGAATTTAAATGCAGAAAACACCCATAAAGAGATTTCAAATGTAAGCCACTTCTAAAATTCAGATTCTACAGCTTTCTACAAGGCCAGTTACAGATTTTCATCCCATTAACATCCACTGCACCTACAGCTGCCACTAGAGATGCAGACAGTAGAATTCAAATGAGCCGAGGCTGGACTCAAGAGAGGTAAAGTGTTCAGGCCCAATGACTGCATCCGGCAGGTCCGTACACACCCAGCAAACGCATGCCTGCACATTTACAGGCACACACCTGATGCTCCAGAACATCTGCAGCCACGAGCAGTGCTAAGGTCTAGCATCTGCATGTGCAGTTCTGTTTGGTGCACCTACATCACAGACATCAAGAAAAAGCTCACCTTGATGCTATGCATATGTCTAAAGAACACCCAAGATGTTTGTTACAAGTTACTCTGTTATTAATACAATCTCTAACGAATGTAATACAAATGAGCTAGTACTGCACAGTTTCTCAGCTTTTACCATGCCGGTAACTTTAGGTTCATTTCTGAGTTCAGATTCAGATGATGGATTTGCACAGACATACCAATACCTGGAAGAACACCATGTTGATAGATAGAAACAGAAACCTAATTGAAACCATTCTTAACATTTTTGGCACTGATTCTTCAAGCCCACAGGACCTCTCGGGACTCAGTCACCTCTCAATCTAGAGAATGCCAGCAAATTCCAAAATGTTATTTACAAACTAATGTGGCTCTGGAGTTTGGCCTCTGGAGCAGAAGGCTCCATGTACACGTTTTTAAGGTGGCAGAAAAAAAGTGACTGTGGTTTCCTCTCTTGGTGAAGGAAAACATGTTTTGCCTTGTCTTATATCTGTAAGCAAAACTGGATCTCGGGAAAAAAGCCCTATGGTTAAAGGCACAGCTACCCCCGCCTTCCTCACTGCTCACTCTCTCCTGCAATTGTGTAAAGCAAGGAAGTAAAAGGCTGGAGGGGACTGACAAACATGTTTTTCTTTGAAAGCCCATCCGCAGAAATATTTATCAGCTGTTGGCAAAACACACCAAAAATAATATTTCTTTTTTAAAAGCCAGAAACAAATAGGTGTCCCCCCCCCTCCTTTTTTTTTTTGACTGAAAAATGGGGGATGTTTGAAGTCCCTGCAGTGAAAAACATGGGTTTTACTCATTGCTCACTAGAAATCACCAAGGCCTTTTGCCTCTCAGATCTGCAGCACTGCCCAATATATTTTTGTCTCCTGGTCATTTGTAGTCTTCTTTCTTCATGAGGATGGCACCAAAGATGTCCAGTTGCTATAAATAATTGGTTAGCAGAATGATCAGTCAAGGATGAGTATATGAGCAGGGATGGGCTGTGTTCCCACTACTGAGAGCAGCCAGAGCTGGTAGACTGCCCTCAGAAGGCTCCCTTTTGGAGGATGAAGGAGCTACGGTGGGGGAAGTTTCTAAAGAATACACCAGGTCCACAGTTCAGCCAAAGCCAAACCTCAGACCTTTCTCTGGTTCAGCGTAAGAAGCCAGGCAGCTCTCAGGGTTCACAATGCTTTTGTGGGTGATGTCATAAACTAGGAGCTAAATCCCTCTTATAGTTCACAGTGAGTCCCAGAAACAGACCTGTTTCTTCCCTCTCTGGCTCCCTCGTCTCTTCAGCCTGCAGCAGGAAAAGTCAGTCCCAAAGGAAACAGACTTATTTTCTGAGTCTTTCCCTAACAGTGCCCAACAAGATCTGCCTGAAATGGACTAAAACTCTTCTCCCACGAACAGGTGCCCAAGAAGGAAAAAAATAAACATAGACCAAGATCTTATCTTCATTCCCTGCTTCATTTCCTCAGTGTCCATTATTCAGAAGTCACAGTACTTCACAACTGTGAAGAGCCCTTCATTATGTCAGGAAAAAGGATGCTTAGAAAATGTGTAGAGACCCAAAAATGTCCCAGAACTAGCATGTGTTGAAGCAGCTTTAGTAAAGAGGTGTGGAGAGTACTGTCAGAAATGCAAAGAAGCCACAGTACCTGTGCTGTAATGATATGAAAGTGACAGCTAAAACCACCCTGGTACACAACAGCTTCCATTACTGTAGCCTGGCATACAGAAACATCCTCAGAATGACCGTGACAAGGGTCTGGTTCAGCCACAGCTAGAGGAAACCAAAGCTGTCCTGAAGTGACTGGAACCCAGGTAAAATACTGTTTAGATTCCTGGAAAAAAAACCAAACATAAAAATCCCATAGCCTGATTTTAGGTATGCAACATACTCTTAACCACATTGATAACACACAAGCCAGTGGGTGCTCCAAACGAACAGTCTGAAAAATTATGCAGAGCAAGAACATTTGGGAACACACCAGAGTCTCCTGGCTACCTGCACTGAGAAGGGAGAGGGACAATGATGACACTGTCTCCATTACTGGAATCAATTACATTAATGGATATATGAGAAGAGGGAGAGCAGGGAGAGGCCAACTGCTCCACAAGCATATGAGTAACGAGGTGTTAGTGTGTCATATCTGTCTTTATAAATCTAAACACTTAAGAAAATTAAATAGCTTCTAATAATATCACTTGATTAAATTGTTTTCCTTTTTCTCTACTGGATCAAAAGCTAATACTCCTTTCAGCTGTGCTCTGCTAGCATTGGTCCTTCAATGATGCAAACTGCCATTTCTTCCAGGGCTGCAATGGACTGCATTTGAGCTGCAAGTGATTCTCTGAAAGATGCATCTCAGACTTGTCAAGGAGGCCTGACCACACATGGGAAACTACTCAAGGAGCAAGGTATGATATGTTAGTATTTTTCAGTCACACAGTGCAAGAAGTGTTCCTTTAAAAAGATACTAAGAGATGTCATGCAAGAAACCTGAGTGGGTGACATTGTTGCCATGTTTAGTCACCTCTCCAATGAGACCCTGGAGGGACAATATTACAAAATCAGGTTGCAGGTGTTGCTGACACAGGATCAATACATAGAATACATAGAATACATAGAATAAACCAGGTTGGAAGAGACCTTCAAGATCATCGAGTCCAACCCATCAACCAATCCAACACCACCTAAACAACTAACCCACGGCACCAAGCACCCCATCAAGTCTCCTCCAGAACACCTCCAGTGATGGCGACCCCACCACCTCCCCAGGCAGCCCATTCCAATGTGCAATCACTCTTTCTGTATAGAACTTTTTCCTAACATCCAGCCTGAACCTCCCCTGGCGCAGCCTGAGACTGTGTCCTCTTGTTCTGGTACTGGCCGCCTGGGAGAAGAGACCAACATCCGTCTGTCTACAACCTCCCTTCAGGTAGTTGTAGAGAGCAATAAGGTCACCCCTGAGCCTCCTCTTCTCCAGGCTAAGCAACCCCAGCTCCCTCAGCCTCTCCTCACAGGGCTGTGTTCCAAACCCCTCACCAACTTTGTTGCTCTTCTCTGGACTCGTTCCAGCAACTCAACCTCCTTCCTAAACTGAGGGGCCCAGAACTGGACACAGGACTCGAGGTGCAGCCTAACCAGTGCAGTGTACAGGGGCACAATGACCTCCCTGCTCCTGCTGGCCACAGTGTTTAGTCATGCAGATTAAAGCCTTTAAAACTGCTTCCAGCAGATAGTATTATCAGAGATTCTGAGATTCAGAGAATACCAGGTTGGAAGAGATCTCAAGGATCATCTAGTCCAACTTTTCAGGATAAGACTAGAGTCTAAATGAGACAGCCCAGCACCCTGTCAAGATAATTAACCTCCAGACCGTTTAAGGAGGCAGCAACATGGACACAGAGAAGTGGGAACAGGGATGCAGAGAGGCACCTTCCAGCCTCCAGGGTAGATTCTGACTGAATTATGACCTCCCACCATATCCGTTATGGCACCCCAGTGGTTAATAGGAACCTTCTTTGTCCAGAGGTTGCTGTGAGACGGTTCCTGTACCTCAGGAAGCAGGGAGAAGAGAAGTTTCCTGTTTTGAAGAAGGTTTGAGAACTGTTTTCCTCCAATCAGGCAGCAGATGCCTGGGCAGGAAATGGAGAACACAGCTGCCAGCCCCACTGAAGTCAGTAGCTGTGCTAGTTCATGCAGCCAAAGTTAACCAGAGCCAGAAAGGCACCAGTGATAAGTGGGTCACAGAGTTAAGAGGAGGACCTGTGCTGAAAGGTGCCTGGAGTGAGACTGACACTTGAGAGAGACCAAAACAAATACAGATCCTGAGAGGAAATGGGTGTTTGTCTTCCTTGCTGTATGTACCTCTCATGCATCACACTGCACCTAGTGGGTGGCCCTGACCAAAATGGAGCCTGTAATTAATCGTGGTTGAAAACAAAGCTCAGAGCTGGCAGCAGACATCACTGCCATAACCTTTTCTCTCTCTGTGATGCACTGAGCAGGAAGACTTGCACGTGTTGTCGGAGGCACGCTGCTGTCAAAGGCAGGCAACCAGTCGAGGTTTCTGCGGAGGAGTGGTTTCACCCCATGCTTCCAGATGGAATTTTATGAGAGTGTTTGCTGACCTCCAGGAGTGAAATTCAGCTCTGGCCCAGTGAAGCTAGAACTGTTGTTGACTTTGTTTATGCCAAGCCTTATCTTTTTTGACTCACTGCCCAATTTTTCTTTCATTGACCTCACTTTTACACCTGCGTAACATTTGACCCAGAGTGGTACTGCCCCTCACTTGCTCTTGATCGTTGTGAGTGATGTCTGAAGCACACATCCTTCAACTCCCAGCTCACAATTTCATTCTCTGTGATGTTATTTCCTCCAGTGCTTTATGTAACAGACAGCTTTCTGAGAGGATGTGAAAGGCTGGAGGAAAACAAGACCAACCGGAGCAGGTAAACCAGTGTATGTTCAGCCGCTTCTCTCTCTGCTGCCACTGGAGCTCTGCTGGCATTGTGCAAATACAGGCACCAAGTGCTTTGGAGTGCAGGATGGTCACATCCCACTGAGTCAAGATACACATGTTTTTGGACATGTTCATGCCCGAAGCTAAGTTACATTAAATAAAGCTTTGCCTGGCCCAGATATGGGCTAAAAGTGAACAAGGACTTGTGAACAAGGCATCTGGGCAGCTAAGAAGAAAATAAAATCTCCATGACATCAAGAAATGAGTGGACCTAGCCGTGACATTATATAAGCTCTCAGATTTTGGACCTTTTTTAAAAGCAAAAGTACTAAGGAATAGAAATCTCAAAAACATGATGCATCAGAGCAGCCTTGATGGCATTATGATCCTGAATAGAATCACAAAAAACTCCTTCCTGAGAGGACTGGTGGTCTTCCTAGGGGCCCTTTGCTGAAAATCAGATGTTCATTTGATTAAGTGAGAGTCAAAGACATACTTAGAGTATTTCACACGTATTCCTTTGCAAGGAGTACAAACACAGGCTGGTCTTCCAGGAACTGACTTCTAGCATCCCTCCCCTAAAGCATTCTGTGGTCTGAACACATCAATCATACTTCAAAATCGGGTGTTTGCTGCAGTCTGGGAGGGACTCTGATCACTAGGTAATAGACAGGATCTGTTCAGTGTTAGTCACAGGTAGCTGACAATTGTAATCCGTTTGCTCCTATTGCAAAAATAAGTACTGCAAAAAAGATACTCTACAAAGTAACAAACTGTGGGGCCAGGAGAGAATACTCACCACCTTGTAGCTGTAACTCCCCATCTCTTCTTCTTCACTTCCTTTATTTCTCTTCCCTTGTCTTCTCTTGCCTTTGATTAGGATGCAAACTCTTCATGGCCAAGACTGTGACATATGTCTGACAAGTCCTTTGCTATCAGTTTTGATGTAAGGAGCACAAATGTAGGGTGAAGGCAGCAAGCAAATTATCATGAAAGGTACATTGGTGCTCAAAATTAGGCAGTTATCTTCTTGTGACAGAAAGTATTGTACTGAATTGGACCAAGATGAGAAGATAGTGCCGTGAACTTAGACACAAGCAAGCTTCACTCTAGGACACTCAAAGTTTAGATAGTCAGTGGGCTCCTGGAGGGTCAAGGGTTCCTTCTCAGTCGCCGAAGGACAACATTTCTTTGAATTACTCTTTTTCAAAGCAGGATTCACCACTAGTCTTTAGGATGTCATCCAAGAGATGATTCTTCAGCTTCCTTCTCTATCAACTCAAGAGAGCATTAACTCCAAACTGCAGGATTCTGGAGTGCTACAGAACTAAGACACGTTTCTGCCAGTGCACCTTAAATCCTAACACACCTCTCTGGCAGTCGCTGTTGTGGGTCCCCAGGCATCTCGCCAGTGACAAGCCCTCCTTACCCTGGCTCTGAGCCTCTCTGTGTCAGGCAGGCTTGTGAAGTGAGAGAGATATCACATACCAATCACTGCAGGTGATGTAAAGTTCCACAGGCACAGGGAGTTGTCCTCAGGCAACAATGACATCAGTCTGCAACTGCCCCAAGTGCTATTCCATCAAGGCAAATATCTAAAAAGTGTTCACCTACCAATATTCACCATAGGTGGCTACCACCACACTCAGCTCATCACAGCTGCCCTCCATCAATTATTTCTTTGCCATCCCAAGCGATGCATGCAGCTATCAGCTTGCATCCTTTTCCATCCTACTTTAGTAAATGATTTCCCTTTTTGTGACAAGTAGCACCACAGCTTAGCTATCAATAACTGAAATCCTTACACAGAATAATGTTAAGGCAGACCTGATCACCATTAATCCATGACAACGTAACAGACTTTCTCCCCTGTATTAAGCCTTTCAGATGTCCCAGGTAGCCTTACAGGGATAACACAAGAGATTAGCTGCCCTGTGTATTCTTCCTATGCCTCATGTACATGCTTGGGCTTTGCCACATCACCGACAGGGAGGAGTGCTGTTGAACCACCTCCCCCCGGCCCGTGGTCTCCTGGGTTGCATACTATCATACAGAATGAACCAGGAGATAGCGAACTAACATCAGAAGACCTGCTGCATGCAAAGACCTACAAGACAGTATTGGTTTCTGAAGTTGTACCTACTAGGAAGTAGGAGTTCAGTTCAGTATCATTTGGGAGAGCAACTTGCTCCTCCCCCACCAGTGCTGCATTCTTAGTTTGAGGACAGAAAATGTCTTTTGCTAAGACCACAGCTACCAAAAGATTAAAAAAGAAACCCCAAGCTATAGACCCTAATGAAAAGGAGATGGCAGGGTGAAAGATTGTGAAAAATGCCCTGCAAGACTGCTTTGTAATGAAGCAGATCTCATCTTGAACAGAATGCCTCCACATAATAAAGAGGCTTAAAAATAAGCACTAGGACACGTGAGCAATGCAATACCATACACAGAGCTCCATTTAAAGGGCACAGTACTAGTTTGTGTTGCAATTATAAAAAAAGGAAGACTCCAACACACCAGATAGCTCTGACCTAATAGCGAACTTAGGTACATGGAGTAGCCTTACTTAAAACAGATTATGAACTTGCTGAAATACAAGCTAGTACTTAAAACATCTGCTGGATGCAGAGCTACAAGCCTAGGATGTTCACCTGACTTAAAATTCATCACACATCATACGAATACTTGGATTATGTCTTAAAGGAAATCCTTTGTTAGAAGTCATCTTATTATTAAAAATTAGCTGGCCTTGTTTAAAGACATATGCTTCACTCATTTCAGTAACTGAGTAATGAGAACAGTCAGGTGAAGTCCCTGGGGACAGCAAGAAAGGAAACATCTCACTCATTTTTTAAAAGGGTAGAAAGGAGGACCCTGGGAACTACCGACCCGTCAGCCTCACCTCTGTGCCTGGGAATATCATGGAGCAGATCCTCCTAGATGCCATGCAGAGGCACATGGAGGACAAGGTGATTCAAGACAGCCAGCATGGCTTTACTAGGGGCAGGTCCTGCCTGACCAACCTAGTGGCTTTCTATGACAAAGTGACTATGTCAGTGGATAAGGGATGACCTCAGGGTGTGATCTATCTGGTGAGGGGTCTGGAGCACAGCCCTATGAGGAGAGGCTGAGGGAACTGGGGTTGCTTAGCCTGGAGAGGAGGAGGCTCAGGGGAGACCTTCTTGCTCTCTCCAGCTCCCTGAAGGGATGATGTAGCCAGCTGCGGGTTGGTCTCTTCTCCCAGGGAAGCAGCACCAGAACAAGAGGACACAGTCTCAAGCTTAGCCTGGAGAAGAGGAGACTCAGGGGTGACCTTATTACTCTCTACAACTACCTGAAGGGAGGTTGTAGACAGACGGATGTTGGTCTCTTCTCCCAGGTGGCCAGTACCAGAACAAGAGGACACAGTCTCAGGCTGCGCCAGGGGAGGTTCAGGCTAGATGTTAGGAAAAAGTTCTATACAGAAAGAGTGATTGCACATTGGAATGGGCTGCCTGGGGAGGTGGTGGAGTCACCATCACTGGAGGTGTTCAGGAGACTTGATGGGGTGCTTGGTGCCGTGGGTTAGTTGTTTGGGCGGTGTTGGATTGGTTGATGGGTTGGACGCGATGATCTTGAAGGTCTCTTCCAACCTGGTTTATTCTATGTATTCTATGTATTCTATGCCAGGGGAGGTTTAGGCTGGATGTTAGGAAGAAGTTCTTCACACAAAGAGAGATTGGCCATTGGGATGCACTGCCCAGAGAGGTGGTGGAGTCACCATCACAGGAGGTGTTTAGGAGGAGACTTAATGGGGTGCTTGGTGCCATGGTTTAGTTGATTAGATGGTGTTGAATGATGGGTTGGACACGATCATCTCGAAGGTCTCTTCCAACCTGGCCTATTCTATTCTATTCTACTCTGTTCTATTCTACTCTACTGCAAGGCCTTTGACACAGTCCCCACACCATCCTGCTGGCCAAGGTGGAGAGATGTGGATTTGCTGGGTGGGTGCTCAGTTGGTAAGGAACTGGCTGGGTGGTCACATCCAGAGGGTGCTGCTCAATGGCTTGAAGTGCAGATGGAGAGCAGTGGCAGTGGTGTCCCTCAGGGGTCTGTACTGGGACCTGTGCTGTTTAATATTTTTATCAGTTCTATAGACAGAAGGATCCAGGTACCACCAGCAAGTGTGGAGATGGCACCAAGCTGAGTGGTGCTGTTGTTACACCAGACAGACAGGATGGCATCCAGAGGGACCTGGACAGGCTGTAGAGGTGGTGCCCAGGTGAACCTCATGAGGTTCAACATGAGCAAGTGCAGGATCCTGCACCTGGGCCAGAACAATCCTCACTGTCAGTACAGACTGGGGGAGCAGGTGAGAGAAAGCAGCCTGAGGAAAAGGACTTGGG
Organism: Dryobates pubescens; assembly: GCF_014839835.1. Classification (NCBI taxonomy): domain Eukaryota; kingdom Metazoa; phylum Chordata; class Aves; order Piciformes; family Picidae; genus Dryobates; species Dryobates pubescens. The sequence goes on from NC_071612.1 coordinate 94,869, forward strand.
GGTGCTGGTGGAGGAGAAGCTGGACAGGAGCAGGCAGTGTGAGCTTGCAGCACAGAAGGCCAATGGCAGCCTGGGTGGCATCCAAAGCAGTGTTGCCAGAGATCCAGAGAGGCGATTCTGCCACTTTGCTGTGTGCCTGGAGTACTGCATGCAGGTCGAGAGCCCTCAATATAGGAAGGACTTGAACCTGATGGAGAGGGTCCAGATGAGGCCACGAGGCTGCTCCAGGGGGTTGGAGCAGCTCTGCTGGGAGGACAGGCTGAGGGAGTTGAGGTTGTTCAGTTTGGAGAAGAGGAGGCTCCAGGGAGACCTAATAGCAGCATGCCAGTACCTGGAGGGGCTACAGGAAGACTGGAGTACAGGTGATTTGGAAAAATGTATTCAGATAAGTTTTCCAGGAGAATAACTTTTTTTGTTAAACAGCTGCAAATACTAATGCATGAGGGAAGGGGGCAGCAGGAAGGAAGGAAACACGTTTTCATAGCAGAACTGAGAATGTAGGCTGCAGAATTTTTGTAATACCCTGGAAAACATACTCTTGGTAGCAAAATTTTCTTATATGTAGACACATAGTAGAAAATGTTATTTGAGTATGTCAAAGCCTTGCTGAAAGGGATTCTGCAAACAGACCAGTTGGTCTTGTAGTTACTGTGGTATTTCTAATGTGCACTGTGCTCAAAATCCTTTTTGGTCTGCTCTAGGGCAAAGAGCTATGATACTTCACAGGTTTTGATCCAAACAACCAGTTTGCCAAAAATTTTGTGGAGCAAAGCATGGCAGCAGCTAAACACACCATCAGAACCCTGCTCTTAAGCACCCAGGGCACAGCTCCTGATCCTCGCATTACAACAGCAGGTTGGAGTCTGGTTGAGGGGCAGGCATGACCCATGAGTAGTTTTGCAACTAGCTCTGGAAAGGGTCTGTGCTTCTCACAAGTTCCTGTCTGCCTGCTCTTAAGTCTGCTTCCTGACACAAAGGGCAGGGTGCCAGGGTACCTCCAGGAGTTGCTGACTCCTCTCTTTCATCAGTTTTGATTGGTTTGAACTTTGAACTGGTTTGCATTGGTTAAAAATGCAACACATGCTACTAACAAGGTGCTCTTTCCCCTTCTTTGCAAGACCCTAAATCTGTATTTCTGAAGCTCCTTCAGATTATTCTTTCTGTTGACATGTCATTTGTGTGACACAGACATCTAGGCTGGAGGTGGCAAGAATAAATCAGGGACCACAGGATATGTATGGGAGAAGGCCGTAGGCAGGCCAGGGAAACCCATTTCATTCCATGCACCAGAGCTCACACCGGGCATGCCATGCCATAATGGAATACAAAGGCCCTTCCATCTCCTTGTCTGTTGTCAGTCAGAGCAGTGATGAAGAAGCTATGGTGAATTTGCCTCCAAAACCATACAGGATAGCAAATGCTTTCTTAGAGGTGTAGTGATACAACCAGGGTCTCCTAGAGAACCTGAATCCAGCAATCCTGCATACCAGCCTCAGTGGGAAAGAGCAAAACTCATAGGAGAAAGGGTTTAACGCCCCTGCCCCTGAGTGCTGGCTTTCTCCTTTCAGAGGTTGTGCACTGATGTGTAAGGTGCTCCACACCCCACTGATCACAATCAGGCAGCACTGAAAGGTCAGGAAACAGAGCTTCAACTACATACACTGCAGAGCATCTGCCAGGTACTTCACAAAAGCAGAACTAACAGCATTTAAAATGAAGTTGCTCTGGATGATATTAGCAATACTCCTGAACTCTGTGGGATTCAAAACGCCACAGCAGCACCCGATCGCTTTTCACTTCTCTAGCCTGCTCATGGGGCTGGTACAATCTGCTCCTTTGCCTTCCTGCCAAGCCTGCTGGCATGCAAGGCTCTGTGACAGCTACGAGCAACTGCCCTGCCCTGAGCAGGAATGGCTCCTTCCTTGACGAGGGAAGGGACCCTTGGGGTCAGTTCAGCCTTCCTGAGGTTTCTTTGCCGGGGAGGGAAATTCGGAAAGCTTCCTGCGTGCGCAGGGCCAGCTCCGCGGGGAAAGGCAACAGGGCTCTCTGTTCTGCCGCCATCGGGAGGAATGGGGCGATCCAGCCCCATGCCTGGGCGTCAGTGCTGCTGCCAGCCCGAAACAGAGAGAAGGGTCCAGCCACATCACCGAGCCAGGAGCTGGTATGCGGGAGAGGGAAAAAACCAGCAGCCCAGAGCTGCCTGAAACTCCTCTGAGCACGCGTGGTTCGCCCGTCCGCGGCTCCCCGGCACCCAGACCGCTCCCAGCTGCAGGTGCTGCCGGCTCCGCAGGGATGCTCCGCGCCCAGGGAAAAGCGCCCAGGCCGGGGCGGGGTCGGGCTGGCAGGGAGGGGGCCGTTCCCGGGCCCCGAGGGTTACCAGGCTGTCCTGCGAGCGGCGGGGGGGGCGGGGGGGGCATCGGAGCGTGAGGTGAATGGACTGGGGAGATGGGGCGGGTGGATAAAGACGGGGAACGGATGGACAGGAGTAGAAGGATGAAAAGGGAGAAAAGGATGTAAGGGGAAAGGATGGATGCATGGATGCAGGGGATGGAAGAGACATGGAGGGAAGAAGGAAAGCGGGACAGGGAACGGAGAGAGGAGGGTGCAAAGCGGGACCGAGAGCAGCGGAAAGCAAGCGGGAAGCGCAAAAGCGGGGCAGGCGAAGGACGGGACGAGCCGCTGCGCCGTTCCATGTTCGCGCCCCTCGGCATTCGCGCCGCGGTCCCCGCCCCCCGCGGGAGCCCCGGGCTCGCCCGGCGGGGGATACCTGCGTGGTGCTGCCCTGCCCCGCAGCGCCACCCTACCCTGCCCCGCGCCGCCCGGCTCCCCTCAGCCCCGGCCGCCCCGCCCGGCCCAGCCCCGCGCGCCGCCGCCACCGCCCCCGACGGGCCGCGCGCGGGGCAGGGCGGAGGCGCGCGGCGGCGCTGACCGCCCCCGAGCCGCCACTGCCGCCCACCCAGGCCGGCCCGGCCCGGCCCAGCCCACCGCTGCCCGCCGCGCCAGCCCGGCTGCCCCGCCTGCGCTCCCGTGCCCCCGGAGGGGCGTCCGCCAGGGGCGAGGGCGGCGGCGACCCCCCGGGACCATGCTCTGAGCGCCCGGGGCAGCCAGCGAGCAAAGTTGCGGTGGAAGATGAACAACGCCGGTAAGTGCATGGGGTGGCCAGGATGGCTCTCCGCCTCTGGACATCCTGTCCCCGGGGCCAACAAACGCCGGGCGGGTTTGCTTCCACCGGTACCGCCACCCTCTATCCCTCGGGCCGGCACACCGCTCCGCGGGGGCCGATATCGCCGGAACGGCACTCGATCCGAGCACTGCTCCGCTGGGGCTGCACGCCCCCATCCCGGCATCCCGGCAGCTCTTGGGCCGTACCACCGGGGCTGGCACCTCTTCTGCAGGCGCCACCGCCCCATGCCGCTCCCTCGCCGGGACGGGGACAAAACGCAAGCTCGGACCAGGCTAGGGTGGGCGACGGCCGGGGACGAGGCTGGCAAATGGCTGTGCCTGCTGAGGGACGCGGCTCGGCGCCCGCGCTTCTTGCGGACACACTCATCCCTTCACAAAGCCCCTTGGAAATTTGCTGTGGCTTCCCTTCGGAAAATATCTTTTTGGGGGCGGTAATGGGGTTTTGCACGATTCTGTCTCCAAAGCAAGCCCAAACCCTTCTTTCTTTCTTCTGTTAACTTCCCAGAATTTTTTTCCGTGGTGGAACGTGGGAAGGTGAAAGAGACAGGATGAGAAGGCATATACTAAAGGCATTCAACAGGCATTGAAAGCAGTCGTTGGAAAATTGGGGCAAACTTTAAATTCCCCACCAATAGTTTCTGATTTTCAAATGTGAGGCGTGTGTAAAAATCATAATAATCCAGGAAACTATTATTACTACCTCTGGGATTATTTAGAAAAATCTAATGCTGCATCTAGAACTGGGGAGAAATAGTCCCTTTGTGTTAGCCCTAAAATATTTCCAGAAATGTTTCCTTTTTCCAGAAAGTGTCACCGGGCACCTCACTCGCGAGGGTACACCCCGAAGCCCAGTGATCTCACCACTAGATACCTTGCCCTACAACTGTCATGTGTTGGGAAACTGTGAATCGTTGTTTGCTAAAGCACAGGAACATAGGATTGGAAAAGATCTTGTAGGTCAAACCCAGGCCTCTGCTGTTGTATCAGCAGGTCACACCACTCCTCTCAGCTCATAGCAAGAGGTTCTCTTTCCTTTTGTGTGATGCTCTCCTACCCAAAAGTGGTGACACCTCCATTTTGTTTTCGCATCCTGTCTGAACCAAACTCTGCCCCTTCCAGGAGACAAACTCATTTGAAAGCTAAGTGAGCCAGCCAAAAAGTGCTTTAGCCCTGATGCTCCAACCTCTCTGTATTCATCTCTTCATTATCTAAAACAGAGCAGCTCTAATCTGATTGTGCTGTCAGTGGAAGTGCAGTGTAAGGAATATTGGATGTATCCATTTGGAAAGACCTGCATTTTATTAGCAGCTTTCATTTTTCAGGAAGGTAGGACTGAGTGGGACTACCTCCACTACCACCACCAGTACCCAGTGCTACAGAACACAGGGGCATATTTCTTCCTTTATTAATTCATCAAATTGTATCTTAAACCAAAATGTTTTAGGCAGCTCTGCTGCTACTCCTCTCACAAAGCTGAGAATCTCTTACTTTTGCTAGTTCTTCCAGTTTCCAGACCAGATTCATCGCCATTTATTCTTGTGATCACATTGTCCTTTCGCTTAAAAATAGTTCTTTTCCTCCTCTGCTGTTTACCTCCAGGTTGTATTTATAGAGTGCTCATATCCCTTCTCAGCCTTTGTTTTCTGCACTCACACAATGCAAGGAATGTCTCTCCCATCACTGCAAAGTAGAACTTCCTACTGAATTGGAAGGAGAGGGGCATTTATTGACCACACATCTCAGGGACCAACATTAGTGATCTTGGTATTGCAATAAGTGCTGTACAGCACCAGCGAGCAGAGCCATCTTTGCAGGCATACAAGGCAGCCTTGATCCCACAGAAGGCACAGTAACAGCAGACAGAAAACAGGAAGGGAGATACGGCTTATGCTTAGAGATGTGGAACCGATATGAGAAGAAAGATGAAGCAGTCCACCCAGGGCCACAGGAAATCTGTGGTAAGAGACGAGAGACAGACCTCCATCTCCCAGCCTCATACACAGGACCTTTCGCCCTCTAAGCACTGACTTGTTTGCCAGGTGGTGAAATGATGCTGCCCACAGGAAGAATGTACAGATGTTAGACTCCAGGGTGTTCGGAGGCGGGGAGCAGACTATATACTCTTTCAGCTGCTACTGAAAGTGAAACAGGAAAAGCTGCCATGTGTACCTGTCAGATATTTTTAACCAACATCTTCTTTGGCTCCTAGAAAGCAATATATGAAACAACAGGTGACTGTAAGTTGTCTGCTGCAGCGTGACTTTCCTGTTGTGAAATCACAGCCACGTAGGAAACATCACACACACATTAAAAAGAAGTACGTGGCCGTAGTTTAGAACAAGGATTACTTAACAGTCATCCACATGTGGTTTTTAAGAGTCAGGCCCCCCAGCCCTACCAAGACTTGTAGGTTCAGTCTGCTAGAGACTGAAAATGCTGGAGAATTTTCAGGATCAAGATTTTTTGGTGTTGAAATTCATCTTTTTCTGATTATGTTGTCTTTAGATGCTTAATTTCCCCAGCAATGTTTCTCTTCTGGATGAGGAATCTGTAAGCTATTGATCTGATACCCTGGAGTCATAATGCATTGATCTAATCATAGAGGATGCATTCCAGTAAATGTACAAAACAGCATTTTACTTCTGCAGAGCACAAGGTGCTCCGAGAGCCCAGCTGTTCACAGTTCAGTTCAGATTTGCAAGGAGGCAGAATTCCCATGAGATAGTTGCTACTGACTATAGGTCTGTCTTCACACTAATGGAGCCTTCTTGCTATAAACAGTACTTTTGATCCTACATTTGAAGAACATACAGTGGTCACAGAAATATCTTCATAAATGTCTGAGGCTGGCTTGGAACAGGACCTCAGATCTCATATGCCTAAACCCCCAATTCTCAGAAGATATTTAAGTATCTAACTCCTCTTCAGGTTAAACTGGGGGCTGGTAACTAGATGTGGACCAAGGTCCCATTTGAAAGGAAGACTTGCATCCTACGTCATTACACAGTCCTAGTCTGAATGTCTTTTGTGTGTCAAGGGACTCATGGTGCAACTGCTCTCATTTCTTCTGCAGCTGTTGCCATCTCAGACTTTTCTCTGACAGTGTGAAATAAGCCTTGCATTTACATGCTGTAAAACAAAGAGAACTACTTATGCAGTGAATATTGCAAAATTAATGACATCTCAGTTATTTACAGTACGTCTGGGGTCCTACCAGTGACAGCACTGCTATTTTATGAGTAAAACCCCTATAAGGGATTATACTTCCCTTGTAAATCATGTTACCTCATCTCTTTAATCTCTGACAAACTGAAGCAGGTTACATGGCTTATGCTGGATACTTCATTCAGAATGACATTAAAATGGCTTATCTACATATGCAGCTTAAGCACACCCTCACTGTCTGACCTGGACAGCTGGCAGAATTGTAATTACAGGTTGGAACCTACAGCTTCCTGTACTGGAAATGTATAAATGAGTTTTAGGAGACTGTGCTTGACTTGCCTTACATTCCTGGCAGCATTACTATAGGGGCTGGTGCCCATGTTCTGGCCAGGTCCAAAATGAGCTCTTCATCTGCAAAGAAGGGCTGTCCATTTCATTTTACAGTGAAGCTCTGATAGGAAGCTCTGCTTACCATTGTCTCAGAACATTTTCTTCTCTGAAGAGTGAGCACTGTGGTCAGAATACACACCTATGTTTTAGACAAGGTGAAACAGGCATGGAACTTCCTCTCTGTCCTGCTTTGTAAGAATGTGGTGTTGTTTTGGTCCTGCCTATGTACAGTGCAGTCACACAGGTTGCATGAGTTTCTGACTTTATGCAGCCCTTGGCACATGTGGCTCTTGTTAGTGGTATGAGGTCTTAGCACTGTCATGCCCTGATGTGAGAGGGAGCATGAGCATGATGGCTGCTAGTCTAGGATAGGTTCTTTGTTGTTTCACGTTGTTTCTAGTTCATAAACTAGAAATGCTGCCATGGAATAACTTTTTCCTGGTCCAACTGATTTCTATGTCTATAACAGTGTTTTGGCACACGACCTGCAAATTGATTCCTATATTTAATGCTATCCTTAAGGTTGTTTATTCTCATTTCCTCAAGAGTGGGACTTTGTTGGCTTCAAATGGGAAATCTGATCCCAGTCTTTGGAAGAAGGTACAGATTTGCTTGATAAAGGCAATTGTCTAGATGCAAAGACTGACTGATGTCTGTGTAGTCATTTAGTCATGCATTCTAATCTAAGAGAAAAGCATTCCTATAACAGAAATAAGGTCTAGGTTAATTAGAGGACTGGCTGGCAGTAGTGAATCTTTGTAGTAGTTATCTCTGTAGCATTATGAAATGGTAGCGTGCACAGCTCTGGGACCAGGATTATGATGATGCTGTCCAACACTTTCCTTGGTAGGAAAGCAGTTAGTCAAGTATCAGATGGCAAAGTTCATTTCCTGATATAAAGATTAGTGAAAGGGCAATTGATGAAGTGGGGAGGGCACTTATATAAACAGATCTGGATCATTAAGTCGGACCTGTTACACCTAATTCATATTACAAAGCTGTCAGATTAGACACAATGAGCAGGCAACATAGCCTTGGAAACAACTTAGAGGTCATAGTGGATGAGCAACTCAACCTCATATGGGAAAAAGCTAAGGGAGACTGCTGAGAACTGGGTCTAAGAGAGTACTGAACTCTGTAGACAGCATCATCAATACCCCCTGTGGAATTCTTCCCATAGGTCTGCCCCATGTATTTTAATTGCGAAATTGGAACAGGTCAAAACCAAAAAAACCCAAAACACATCAGGAAAGGCAAAACTGTCCAACCGCAGAGACTCAAGGAGTTCATTTGTTCAGTTTACCAAAAAGAATGTACTAAGACAGCTGAAGGGAAGTATATTATCTGCCCCAGAGAAACACTGCATAAGCTGGAGATGGAAGCCAGGCAGCACTAACTGGAAATAAAGGCTTGATTTTTAAAATGAGCCATTCATTACAGGAATAAGGTAATGCTGATACTAAGGTGGTCCTACTTTTGTGCACTTCAGTCCTCCTAGAAGACAGGTTTTAACTTTATGCAGCTCCTGATAGAGCTGAATGAGACTTTCTGATGCCATTGTCTGGATATCTCCCTCTATGTCCTGTATCTCAGGCACTTTCCATCAGTGGATTTCAGTCTCTTCTTTCTGAGCAGAAATAGTGACAGACAGGACTCGCGTGCATTGCTTTCCGCTGGGATTACAGGTTTGGTGCAGTCTCATCCCACTGTTGCAATGGGGTCCCTCCATCTGCACTGTCACTTCCATCCAACAGCTCTGCAGATCCCTCAGCTCTGCAGATCCCTGACCTCTGCAGTGCATTTGTGCCCTTAGTGTCTCTCTCATTTTAACATAGGTCTGAGGTGAATGAATGCCAAAGGCATAAAGAAAACACAGGTCCACAAGAAGTTTGTTTTTCAGAAGAGGCTACTTTCAGCATTTTAAGACATGCCTGAACCAGACTGTGGCACCAGCCATGGTTGGAACTATCTGCACTGCAGAGCTAAGTTATTTCTTATTCCACTGTGAAAGACCATGGGCCTGGGGCATGTCTACAAATATCCCTCCAATGTGAAACCTCAGCATTTAATTAGCTCTTCACCCCACAACTAACTGCCTGGGGTGGGGTACGCATGGTCCCATGGTCCTTTATAAGCCTTAGTTAAATTCTAGGCTAATTACTAAATTTGAGAACATTTGAAAGTGGGTGGCAATACCCAACTACAGCATGTCTATTGTTTCAAAGAAACACTTCAGCAGAGAAGGCTTTATGGGTTCACTGCCATTCCAGCACAGCTACTAGGCTGCTCTTCACTGCTTAGAAACCTGGAGTGTATGGGAGTAATGTCATTTCATATGGGCTGTGTCAGGAATGCAACCATGCTGAAATGTGAGTTTGCCTGAGGAAGGTGGGTAAGCAGAGGAAGTGGTCCTTGTCAGTACAAGGAAGCACTAAACAATAAGGGGAGGAGCAGGCTAAAGAAATTCCTATTCCCCAAGAGTTTCCTTTTAAGCAGAAGGTGGGTGTGTCTCCTCCAACATAAAACACATCCTAAAATAAACATGCACAATTATTTGTGATCATACACATGCCTTATGGTGCAGTGGTGCTTTGTATCCATTTAGAACCTTTCAAGTGACTCAGACAGCAAAGGAGGCAGAAGATTGAAGCAGAAGTCAATTGCCAGATAAAGGGCAAACAGCAGTGCTTTCTCCGCAGGGGTTGTTTGGGTCGTGTTTTAAACAAACGCTGGGACTCCTCCTGCTGCCTCTTTCCCCCCACCCCCCAAGGACAGAAAAAAAAAAAAAAGGCAGGAAAATCATTTCGGGAGCCTCATGAAAGGAAGATAAACATGCAGAGCAGTTAGAAAAAATACAGACATAATCAGCAGTGACCAGTAGCTGGCACAAGTGGGTAAGAGGAGGAGGTCACCATGCCTGTTACTGCCATGCTACAAACCTTAAGTTCTCTTCACTAGCAGTGTCAGTGGGGTAGCAGAAGGAAAAACTAGGATTAGTTGATTACTTTTGCTATAGAAAATTACCACTGGAGGGAAAGTGGGTACCCATGTTTACATGCAATGATGAGTTGGTTACATTATTTTACCTCCATTTGCTTACAAAAGAAGGCTTGGGAGATCCTGGCATTCTCTACACTACAATACAGTCGTTTTCCCACTACCTGGTCTGACAAGAAGAAGGATGAGAATGCAGAGACTGTGTTCAAGCCTTGTCACATCTCAGGAGTAGGTATATTTCATGGAAAAGCTTTAGTTGGAAGGGACCAGAAAGATCATCCAGTTCCAACTCCTGCCATGGGCAGGGACACCTCCCACCAGCCCGGGTTGCTCAAAGCCTCATCCAGCCTGGTTTTAAAATGCCTCCAGGACTGAGGCATCTACAACTTCTCAGAGCAGCCCATTCCAGTGTCTAACCACCCTGATAGTAAAGAACTTCCTAATGTCCAACCTAAATCTACCCTGCTCCAGTTTCACACCATTACCCCTTGTCCTGTTACCACAGGCCCTTGTCAAAAGTCCCTCCCCAGCCTTCCTGTAGGCACCCTTCAGGTACTGGAAGGCTGCAATAAGGTCTCCTTGGAGCCTACTCTTGGATAGACACTCCTAGGAAAGCCAGGCATTGCAGGAAGTGGTATAATACCTCCAAAGGGACATTTCTTCCCTGGAGTTACTCCTGAAAATGCCTCATGGTGGTAAGGGGTCCATTGCTGGTTTCTGGTGGGAAAGGTGTAAGGACTCGGTTTTAACTAAGGAAAATGTAATGCATTTTGCTACCAGAAAGTTAGTTTAGGATGTTCAGTCATTGCCATAACTGATTTAAAAATCCAAAAGGTACATCTGGCTGAAGAGTCAGGCTTATAAGATGCTTAACCCACTTCTGTTCCCTCCCTGGTTTTAACTGGCAGCAGCCTTCTGCACTTTGCAGCCTCTGGCTGGCAGTACCAGAAGCAGTTGGTGCCTCAGCACCACTCGAGTGTCTGGCACGTGATGTTTCCCAAGTAACCTGGAGGGAAAGATGAGCTGCCCCTTCTGTGACTGCAATAATCAGGCAGGCCCTGCAGCTCAAAGCAGCAGTGGATACTGTGAAACGAGAGTACCCACTGCAGTACTGCAGGCTGGCTGTTAATTCTTTCCTTCCCTCCCTCCTTTTCCACAAGTTGTTTTAAGTCTCCCACACATGAAGCTGGATGGGGCAGATCCCCAGATAAAGAATCTTTTTGGGTCAGTATATGCAATAAGGTGCCTGATTAGAACAGCCTTTTTGTCCCTGGGCTGAGCTGAGGGCACTGACTCAGTTTTTAACTTGAATTAAACATCTCTAGTGCTTCATAATTCTAGAAAGAGTGACTACACCAGCATGACAAACATGTTGGCACCTTTCTGAGTTTTGGAAGAAATTTCAGCAAGGTTAAGAAGATCAGAAGAAACAGCCTTTTGTGTTTCCCAGAGCCTAACCAAACAACTACACCAGTATTAGCTCAAACACTTTACCCTAGCTGGACTATGACAGCCATAAGGAAAGTGCCATGACACCAAATACCAGAACTGGAGAAGTGTTTTTAAGCCGTTTGCATTCATTATTACTTTATTCTCAGTATGGTGCCAGCTGAATTTTAATTGTCTTCACTTCCAGATGTCAAAAGTCTGCATTCTGAAATACTCAAAATATGACAGGACAGTGGCTACACTTCCTGAAACTTGCACCATGATTTAGGTGAGGACTTTGCACAGGAACCATGTCCTAAATGGTGTCTCTTGAATGCTCCTCCCATATTTTCCTGTGTGCAGGGCATTAAGAGTTTACAGAAATAATTTTTCCTGTCTCTCTCATGGTGCAAGAGTTTGTCCTTTGCTTTTTCCACTAAAATGTGTTAATTAAAACAATTAAAGAGTCCAGATGGACTACCCATGTAATTACCTATTGATATCTAGGAAACATTAGTAAGAGCAAAGTTCTTCTCTTATGACTATCTGTAAGCATTTACTGTCCTGGCTTCTTCACACCACTTACTTCATCTCATCTAAAATCTCAGTCTCATTGCCTCTTTTTGCAACCTTTTAGCATGTCATTTACTTAATTAAAGAATATTAATTCCAGGACTAAGATAGCTGGAAATGGCTGTGGCATGTAAACTGTACTGTGTGTAAAATGGCCATAGATGACAAATCATCTAGCTTCAATCCAGCTTATTGTCAATCTGATTGAATTCCCCTTACATGTGTGTCAGCACTTCCCCTAGACATAGAGACCCTGCCTGGCCTTATTTAGCAAGATTATTCACTGTTTTGAAGTGTGCATTGCAGTTCAGAGGAGATAGTACATGCAGGAGGAGTACATGATAGTACTTACAGGACGCAGGATCTTTTGACTAAAGAACATATTGAAGAAGACGTGCACTGAAAACTGAAGTTAAAGGCAGCTAGTCTCATGTGTTGGGCTGAAGTATTTAATTCAGTGACTTGTCGCTCAGCTGCATAATCCATGTAAAGCACTAGCCAAGCTTCCAGTGAAACATCTTACGCTGGTAATGATGTTATCTGACAAACCAAACTGGGGCCTTACTTTGTTGCCATGGTAACAGCAGAGGGGAAGATGGAGTATGGGCACCAAGTGTTCAGTTTGGCTGGGCTGAGTTAAACCTTGATCCGTTGGCTCAGTGCTGAAATCTTGCGAACTAGATACAGAATTTAAAATGATTGCCACAAAGTGTAAGTACAGGAACAAGAGACTGTGGCTAGACCCTTGGCTCTGCAGCTGTACACCTGTCTCTCCCCAGGTGTGCTGGGGCTGCATCTAGTTCAGTTCAGCTCTGACCTTAAATTGTGTTCCCTGCAATAGTACCACATGGAGGCACCGACCATGTGCTTTGCTCCATCGCTTCTCTTGGCCGGACTCCTTCTGCATTAGAAGTCACTGGTATAAGATAAAGTCTACTGCAGGGTGCGTTCTGCTAGGCTGAAAAAGAAAGCAAGACGACTAACATGGCTTTTCTCTCTTTTCTCCAGAAATCACAAAGCCACCACTAGCTCCGAAGCCAAAGATTAGCGGTCATCTTTCTCCAGTAGCTGTCTCCAGGTTTTCCCCTTCGCTGCCAAGGGCTGATATTCTTCATACCCCAAACTCTATGTCTAGGGGTCCCAAGCCACCTATTGCTCCCAAGCCAAAATTCTCAGCTGACTCTGAGGGCAAATCCAGTGTTTATACCAATAACAACTTAAATAAATGCTCAAATGGGAAACTGGTATATCTTGATGGAGAGCTGTATGAAGGAAACCAATGCAATGCCGATTGCCCAGAATCTGAGGCAGACAATGAATACATTGTAGTTCCTGAAGCTCAGCTGATCAGCAAAGACTGTAATGACTTGGAACAGGAACATGATCAGAACTTAGATTTCTCTGTGGAAAATGAAGTCTTGGAAACTCCAAAAGAGGTAGAGGAGGAAGAGAGTGACATTGCTAATGCTAAGGATACCAGTAATCAAGAAGTCACCGGAGATGAGCACCATAACTCTTCAGAGACTGCTGAACCAATGGAACCAGACTCTGAAAAGTCAAACAGAGACTGTGATCAATTCGAAGCACTTTGTGAGGAGTCCTCAGATGCCCCCGATGGGGATAATGATTCTTCCAATGTAGATGAGGATGTTGGAGGTGATTGTAGTGAAACCAAAACCAAGGAGGAAACTTCTGACAACCTGGAACTGGTTAAGGACAACAGTGATTGTAAGACTGAGAGTAGCACTGAGGAACTACTGGGTGATATCTGTAAAGATGTCACTGTAATGCCACTGCCTGCAGATGAATCAGCCTCAGGCTGTGAGAAGGCAGGGCGGGAGGAGGAGGTACTGCCTGAGTTTTTAGAAAGGGGAGATGATTGTGTAGCACATGAGAGTGATCACAGTGTGCACACAGAGCTTGATCTGAGTATGGAAGGAAAGTCAGAAAATGATGCCTGTGCAAGCACTGACCTGTTGGCTGATGAGGCCAGTGAAGAAACAGCTCCTGGCTTAGAACTGTGTGAAGATGAAGATGAACCCAGTAATGAAAACGGTTTAGGAGAATCCATCCATCAGGGAGCAGCTGACGAGGAGGAAGCAGTCCCAGATGAGCACAGTGAGAGCTGCCAGACCATTGAGAGGAGAGGTGAGGAGAAGACATCAGAGGTAGTCTGTGAAGCAAGCAAAGACTCTGAGAAAGGAGAAGAAACTGTGAATGCAGAGAATACGGATGATGGCCATCAGGCTGATCCTTGTGAAAATGAGTGTGGTGAGGAAATAGCCATGGAACATTCAGATGAGAATCTTCAAACAGAAGGGAGTCCTCCAGATGAAGATGTTGTGATCTCTGATAGTCTACCTAGTAGTCCAGGGATGGAACCAGAGCTGGAAGATGTAACTGTTGAAGAACATGGTGAAAATATTGTGGAAACCTCTAGGCCAGATGAGCTGCAACTTGAGGACAGTGAGGTGGAAGCAATCAGCTGCAGCGGAAGTGTCCCAAGTCTGTCTCAACAGGTCCCACCTGAGGAAGAATCAGAAGCCTGTAAACATGGCAGAATGAATGTAGAATGTGAGACGAAACATGCCTTGCATGAAAATCTGTCAGTCCCTGAAGTGGTCATTGTGCCTGAAGAATCAGAGGAAAGAGAAAGCTGCAGCGATTCCCTGGATGACCCTTATGTGCTTCCCGCAGAAAATGAAACTGCCCATGATGAGCAGACTGATTCAGGAGCTGATCACAGCCAAAGGGATGAGGTAAGCACTGATGGTGAAAGCAGCTTGCTGCCTGTTGATCGTAAAAGCATCGTCACTAGGACACGGTCGCTCTCTGGGAAGATGTCAGGCTATGTCCCGGAAACAGTTCCAGAAGAAACTGGACCTGAAACTGATCTACCATCTTCACACAGTGGCTCTGGGACTGAAGATTTAAGCAATAGCTTATTTGCAGTGGAAGGAAAACCAGCAGAAGCCCACAGGGCATTACCAGCCAAGTCAAGGCGATTCATTTTATATCCTCGGTCATACTCTGTTGAGGGAAGGGAGACACCTGTCTCTGTTTACAGAGAGAGTGACAGCTGTGTCCTGGATGATGGAAGAATAAAAAGGACAGAGGACAAATTGTCTTTGCTTTGCGTCAATGGTTCCTCAGGTAGCTTTTCCCAGAGGAATCTGTCATCGTGTGGCCTATCTACTCCATCCTCGGTTGTTGATATACCGCCCCCTTTTGAACTTGCCTACATCACCAAAAAGCCCATCACTAAAAGTTCCCCTTCACTTTTAATAGAGAATGACTCACCTGATAAGTATTCCAAGAAAAAGAAATCATCCTTTAAGAGGTTCCTCACTTTAAAATTCAAGAAGAAAACTGAAAGTAAAGTCCATGTAGATGTTAATGTTTCCTCTTCAAGGTCCTCATCAGAATCAAGCTATCATGGGCCTTCAAGGCTGATGGAACTGGACAGGAGGAGTCTAAGTAGCTCACCTCAACTAAAATCACATGTGGGGAAGCTCCGTGCATCTGAGTCTCCCTCAGCTATTCTCTTCTATAAGGATGGCAAAAGAAAAGGAACATCCAAGCCCTTCAGCAGGAGCGTGTCCAGGGTAGAGTCCTTCGAGGACCGGTCCAGACCTCCTTTCATGCCACTCCCATTAACCAAACCTAGGTCCATTTCTTTTCCCAATGCCGACACATCCGACTACGAGAACATTCCTGCTATGAGCTCTGACTATGAAAACATACAAATTCCTCCTCGGAGATCCACCAGAGCAGGAACTTTCACTGAGTTTTTTGAAGACCCCAGCAGGGCACTGTCTGCTGCCAATGAGAATGATGGCTATGTGGACATGAGCAGCTTCACTGGCTTTGAGAACAAGCAGCAAACCACGGATCAAGAAACAGAAAGGTACTGTAATAAATTACTGTGTAAGACCTTGCTAGGCCTCTGCTGCAAGGTGTTGTAGGCAGAGCTTCCATGTTGCTTGGCTTATACCCCTCTGAGGAAATGCTTACATGAAAGGTTGGAAGATAAGCTTTTATCAGTAAAAAAAAGACACCAAATTAACTCTAGTGGATCTGGATCCTATCCTTTAGAGATACAAAGCAAAGAACATTTGAAACTATTTGGTTTATTCAGTGAATTTAGCTGTTGTGCCTTGAGCCTGGTTATGGGGAATGGGCAGTGGGTGTGCAGGGAGAGCTTGCTTTGTTCTTCAGAAAGAAAGGTTTATGACTTCTTCACTGAATGAGTAGAAAGGCCTGTTTGCTAGAAGTGGTCCTGCTGTTTTTTTTTCTCTGTCAATTTCTCAAAGCAATATGATATATATAATTTATCTTTTAAAGTACATTAATTAAGTATAGGCCAGAAAATCCTAAATCATGAATTAATCAGACTAGACAAATAACTTTAGAAGTTGCTTTAGAGCCTGTCATTATGGCCTGAGTTATAAATGAATTAAATCTCTTTGTCTGAAATCATATCCATGGCTATCATTAACAATAACCTTTCATTCTGTTCCATTAGATTATTTGCAAACATGAGAATGTCCTTTTCATAGTTGCATAGGAGCAATGCGCTCAAGACCTTTGCACATTAATCTGTCATCAGCTGATAGCATACAATCAGTGGAGTGCAGAGATCTAAGCAAGAAGAGTGTTTTTCATTAAGTTCAGGTTAAACAGGGAATGAGAGAACAAGCTACAAAGGAAGTGCATGAAAAGGAATGTCTTTAATGCAGTTGCATTCTGTTAGGGCTGTGTGCAAATGATAAGCTTAAACCCAAAGTTTTCATGTCCATTTCCCATCATTCTGCAGATTTACTTCTGTTTCTTTGCAACATTTAATGTTTTCTGCTCCTCTCCCCTGTCATTGTGCACGGAACAAACCATGGGCATTTCACACATCCCTCTTTTGATATTTCAGGCTCAGGGAGTAAAAGAACTTTACCACTTCTGAATGAGTCTCACAAACATTTTCTAAGACAAGGATGGTGCACAGTGCTTTGTCTTTCTAAGCCAGGAGAGAATTAGTGGGGCTGGGGGAGGTGAGTATGACCTGGGGAAAGAGACTGCAGTGATGCTTAAGCTGTGGATCAAATGTGTCTGAAGCTGAGAGGTTTGGGACATGGGCCTACGATTTGGCTCTTTGGAGGTGTTGGCTGCCTGCCGTGCTGGGAGCCCCAGTGGTGCTGACCCTGGGGCATGGTGGAGGACAGTTCAGCTTCCCAGTGCTCACAGACAGCTCCCCAGAGCAGTGCTCAGCAGAGCAGGCTGCGACAGCCCACAAGTCTCACTGCTTTCAGCGGCTCATGCTGTGCCCAGAGCGCTGACGCTGGCTCTAGGAAGAGCTACCCAGTTCTCTGGGGCCATGAAATGCCTCCCATTTGCAGTAGTTCTTGAAGAACCAAGTTAAAAATACTAAAACTACGTCAGTTGCTGTGACTTGGGCCCATTTATGAACTTCCTGTGGATGCCTGTTGTTCAAAGGGAGAGCCAATCCAAACTGGTTCAGGAAGTCTCAAGGTCAAGGCGTGAACATAATTTTTCAGTCTGCTGCTTGTTGTGCATGCAGTGTTTGCTGCTGGGGGAGAAATGGAGGCTAGGCTCCTAAACCACCCCTTTATCAAGATAACCAGGGTGGAGAGGAAGAACATCAGGCAGACTGCAATATGCATACATTGCTGCTGAGATAACTGTTTTGCTATATCGGTCAGGATGTTTTGGACAAAGACACGCCTGAAAAGCTCTGAGGAAATGTAAATGAGTAACAGCCAACCTGTGCTTGGAGAAGAGGTGTGTGGGCTGATGGTAAAGCAAAGCACATCATACAAGTACAGGTGCATGAAGCTGTTCACACTTCTGCATACCCTGGATGGTTTATGCCCTGTTAAAGCAGCTCTGCTCTGCTGATAGGTTTCAGAGAACAGAATGTGAGAGATCTGCATAGAGATTCTAACCATCCGCTTACCTCTACTGTTGTGTGTGACTGGGGAAAGGCAGGGCCGGGCTTACAGAAATTGACAGATGAGAAGATTCACTGTTTAATTTTCTTGCTTAAAAGGAAAGCCCATGTGGAGTAGATTTAAACCAATAATTTCTAAATTAGAAGCAATCACATTTATAGAAAAAGTCCAATAATGGAAGTGTTCTAGAAATACATCTTAACAGAGAATTACTATTGCCAGAAGAGATCTGGGCATATTGCCCCTGAAGGCCAGTTACTGTGTATCCCCACAGTTTAGCTTTCTGGTATTAATAATTAAACTCTGATTCAGGTGGGTGACACTATAGATCAGCATTAGCTTTCTGTACAATATAGAAATAATGGAACATAAGTGGAATTGGACAAAGCTCCCCTGATCTGTCCCCAGCCCATAAAGTCTGAATCAGACTCAATCTTCATTTACTTTAGCAGTCACTTTCTAGCCCCGTGGTACAGACTGAAAGCAAGTCAGCTGTGCCACCCCTCTGGGACAGTCTACTCTAGCCTACAGCATTACTTTGATCCCAACAGCTACAAATGAGAGCAATCTCACCAAAGTTACTGGCTAGAATTGTACTCTAGCACACTCCTGAAAGGGTAACTTCACTAACCCAGCTTGACCTTCAGAGCGTCAGCTGTGCATATGGCACTGTGATAAACATCAAGGGGATGCACTTCCAGTGCTTTTATAAGAGAGAGGGAGAGACTCTTTTATTGGGGTTTTGATAAGGTCAGGAAAATGGCTTGGGATGGGTGTTCTCAGAATTTAATTTCCCATTTTGCTTTCTACTTAGAGTCCATAATTTGGATTTACTAGGTTTGCTAAGTCTCAATCCTTTATCCTGCTAAGATGCTCAAAGTCCAGAGAGAAAGGAGTACACCTGTATTTCCACAGGTAATCTCAGTGAGGTGCTGGATACTCAATAAGAGATGAGAGAAAAGCTCATGCTGCTGTTACCTGTAAATTCCTAGATCCTTCTGCATAACATGGTTGTCCATACATACTAGAAGAACCTCAGTCTGATTGTTGTACTTAAGCACAGCAAGACTTGCTCAGACTTTGACTGTTGAGTGAATTCTTGGGAGCCAGTGTGGGGATTCCAGTGCTCTGTGCAATTACACCAAGGCTGATGGTAATTCCTAATAACCCTCTAGAACTGCAGTCTTGTGCCTCAGGGCTCCCACTTTCCACTGCTTTTCAAGACATGGCACCTATCTGATGCCTCCTAACTTCGGTACAATCGAGACAGCTGATCACCTCTTTGCTATCCTGTTCCTTTTATTCCCAAGGGATCTGCTTCAAGAAGCTGGACAAAAAGATGTCTTTAGTAGAAAGTAATGAAAAAATATGGTTTCTGAGTGTTAAGCAAGTGAAACCTTTCCTTCCGTTTGGCCAGACTGAAGCAGGAACACAGAGGTGCTTAGGGACTGATGAAACAGTGCCAGCATCTGCAGTGGATGCACTGAAGAGAGTGCTTCATGGTTAAGCAGCTATGTTGAAAGCTTTGTGATCAATCCTCTTTGCACACAGCCATAATCAGTCTGGGCTTCTGCCAGACCCACGTGCAAGATCACAGGGCATGCACCAGCACACACCAGTTCCAAATGTGTACCAGAATCATGTTATAGTTAGCCCCAATACTAATGTATTGATGTGCCACAGGGACAAATCTCTCTCCTTCAAAAGGAGAAGAATCCAGTAGATGAGTAGTTCCTTACCCTTCCAATGAGTATTAGCTGTCCCCTTGCCTCACCACTGGATTAATTAACCTATTTTCTATTAAATTGCACCACATAAGTTGTACCCTTTCTGCTCCCTGCAGGTCATCAGTCATGGATAAACTCCAAGACTACAGTTAGGGACAGTCTGTGTGACTGCCTGTTCCCTATGCTTCTGTAACATACACAAACACAAAATGCCTAACAGAAGCTGAGCTTAAACGACGTGAATTCTCTGCCTAAAGTGGTCTGAATAACATGCTGCCCAGACCTTCCCATACCCTTGGGCTTAAAGTGGCATTTCAGTCATTGGAGTGAATTTCCTCCAACACAGCGTGGGTTTAAGCAATAAAGGGGAGATGTCATCCTGCTGATTCTTTCTGCTTCCAATGCAGAGCACATATGCTACATTAGATTAAATCAGCAGCTCTCAGAGAGGCATAGCTTGCAAAGGGTAAGGTGAAAGTCCAGAAACCATTACGTAAGGGAAGCTTTGGTATAAGCAGTTCACACTCAGAACCAGCAAGAGCCGAGCTAAACCTGCATGTAACCGCACCTCTGAGAGCAGGGGAAGCTGAGCATACCACCTCCTCAGTTCTTTAATTTAGTTGAGTAAATCAGATCTTCTTCATGATTTTCTTCTCTCCACTCACTCCCATTTTCTTTCAATTAGTGAAGACATTCGAAACAACTTAATCTAACTTGTAAAGTAGGTCAAGTAGTAGCCGCACCGCATAGTTAATCCCCAGGCAGCACACAGCTGAAGCCTTTAAGAGTGTCTGCCATAGATCATAGACTTTACATACTTTCCTAATTGCCAACAAGTCCTGGAGGTAAATAACTTGGAAGGTTGAGCCTCATGTCTGTCATTTAGGAAAATTCATCTGTAGTTGTTGATGTAACAACTCCATTTTCCCATTAGAAAAGAAACCACAACTCTTTCACTGAGTCTTCAAAAATTCACACACTTAAACTCATTCCAGGACTCTGACAGAGATGGAAAGGTTTCTGTGAAGTATCTTGGACAAGTTTAGGAAATGTCTTCCCACTTGGTTAGAGATCCCTTTCATTCACATATTAATCAGACAATCAACACAGACTGTAAAGGACTTGACAGAACATGGCTGAGATTAGTCTGGCCCTGTGGATCTCTGTGGCTTTTAAGCAGAAAGCACCTTTTTTTTTTTACAATAAATGTCATTACCATGCTTTTCCTTTAAATACTTTTTACTAAGAGGATAAGGAGGCAAATCCTTCTTCCCCTACAGTGATGGCTGGGCCCATGTGCTGCAGTCACAGATCGGTGTGCTTATAAAAGCCTGCATAAGAAAAGAGGGGAGAAAGAAAAAGTGCAAGGAGGAGCCAGGCTGCATTCTAGAGCTATTGCCACCCAGTGTCTGTGGCTGAACTGCACAGCATTAAAAAGTCCTTCAATACAAACCAGTCTGTTTGGCAGATTATTGTCAATAGAAGGGGAACATCGAGATGATAACTCCATGCTACATTGGGTGCAGTTATGAGTAGCTGAGCCTGTCCCTCCAGCCTGCCATTCTTCCACAGACACTGCAAGTTTGGAGTCAGTGGAGCTGGTGCTGCCTGTGGTCCTATCAGGAGCATTGTGTGCAACTCTCTGGAGCATGGAATCAAGCTTTTTGACAGGTTTGGTGAATGCATCTTGCAAATGCAAAACCATCTTCCTGCTGCTCTGTCTTCTTGGGGCTTATATAGCATTTGGAAATCCCAGTTTGTGACCTGATTGAGTAAGGCGAAGAGCAAGAGGTAAAACAGCAGATGCAGTGATTCATCCACAGGTCACTGACCAAGGAAGGGCTTTTCAGTGGCTGCAGGGAGAAAGCAGCTAGACATGCCCTCTGCACATCAGTTTCCTTGTTACCACTGAACTCCAGCCCCGGGGCAGGAGCAGTTCTCACACACCTGTGCATTTACTGCTCCCATATACCATCCCTACTGCTGACGCCTGAGAGTGCAGCAGGTGTAGGACTTGGTTTTGCCCTGACGCCTGATTCCTGTAGCAGTGCTGCAGTGCACAGGCTCTCTGTGAAAGCAAAGGAGCAGGTAGGATAGATCCAAGAAGATATCAGCACTTTGGCAAAGAACATGGTGGCTGATCAGAAGAGGATTAAGTCTGAGCAAGCAGCACAAGCTGGTATGACCATGGTTTAGCACTTGAAGTGTGCTGGGACAGGGCTGGCAGGAAATTCTAACAGCAGTGTCACAGCTTTGATCAGCTCTGAGGAACACAGCTATGGTGTTGCATCAGATGAGCAGAGAGAATGGCCACTAGAAACTGCTGAAGCCTTTCACTCCTTGAATAAATGCAACGGCAGCAACAGGTACAGCTAAGGCACCTGACTGCTGTGTATTAAATACAGGTGCAGCCTGCCCTTTCCACTCAGCTGAGCTGTGGCCCTGAGGCAACCATGAGGCTATGGTTGTTTCTGCCCCAGCCAAGAGCAAAAAGGGGGGGGGGAGAATTCTGAAGGGAGAATCAAAAGAGCCTCATATATAAGGAGGACTTGTGGAAGGAGGAGCAGCACCAAGTTTCCAGCTGTTGCTGACGTTTTCTGTATGACAGAGGCAGAAGACAGCCATGTGGTTTGTTAGCTGAAGAGCAGGCTGCGCTCTCTCAGAGCTTTCCCATATGCTGCCCATATTCACACCCCGAGGAGCAGCCCACTTAACAGAGATTCTCGCCCAGGATAACACTGAAGGAGAATTTTGTCCAGAAGATAAAGTCAACTTATGCTTTGTTTGTTTTGCTTGTTGCAGCTAAGGCTGCTCAGTTCAGGCATGGATGCCAGAGGAGATCCAAAAGAAGATCCCCATTTTGCAGAGGGCTCAAGCTGCCTTTTGGCTTTCTGGGAATGCTACAACAGCAATGCTGCCAACATGAGCTCATGCTGCTTTACCCTGCATTTGGAGCAGAAGCAAGTCAACTCCAGGCTGGACCTGGAGACAAACCAAGGCAAAGCAGGCTCTCAAGGTGTCTGGACATGGGAGGAAAGTTAAGCCCTGAGCTACAGATTCAGCCAAGATTTCAGTTATCTGGGGAAAGATGTTCCCATCCTTTCCTCTTTTTGCTTTCTCAGAGAAACAAATTCTAGGTGCTGATTCCCCTCAGCTCCTAGTTCTTTGCCCCACAAACCCCTGCTCTGTG
Organism: Dryobates pubescens; assembly: GCF_014839835.1. NCBI lineage: Eukaryota > Metazoa > Chordata > Aves > Piciformes > Picidae > Dryobates > Dryobates pubescens. The sequence goes on from NC_071612.1 coordinate 117,485, forward strand.
TGTACACTAAGCCAGCACACACCCATAGCACTGATGAGAAGTTTTACAAGAGAGAATTTCCTTTTTATGGGTCAAGTGCTTCCCAGGATTGGTGATAATGTTAATTGTGGAGGTACTCATGGGGTTCAGATGGGTCTGTGGTATGGCATTCTGCTGAGGGTTATTAAGCCAAGGAGAAACATGGGCATCATAAGCTTTGTAAGAGTTGGCTTTGTGGTCGTTTTTAAATAATAATAATTTCAAAAACCTTACATAAATCTATACCTAGCTTTTCTTTATCTCAACATGGAGTACATGCTGCTCTCTGGATCTTGTAAACAGGAGAAAGTCCCATAAAAATGCTGTAGCAGAGGGAAGGAAAATCAGTGATTGTGCCTAGAGACCAGGGAAAGAGATATTTTCTCTTGTGGTCCAGTGAACATGATGGAAAATAAAATCTCAGCAGCTTTCATCAGTTGTTGCACTTGAAAGAGAGTTTTGTAACTTCATTGCAGAGCAGGTGATCCCAGTATTGTACCCTGACTGCAGGTTGTGCACGGCCCATTGAAATTCTTGACAATAGCCAGAGCCAGCTCTGACATGACTCATGCCTTTGCTTCTGTTTACTTTAGTATGGTCTGAATTGCCACAGGGAGTTAGAAAGTGACAGTGGCTAATGCAGGACTTCACCTGCTCAGAGATGACCTCTTGTGGCTCAGGCCTGGCACCTAAGCTTCACCTCCCATCATCAGTCATTAGAGGGCTGGGAATTGTCTTTCCAAGAGAGCAAGGGCAGAAAGGCAGCTGCTAAGTGCTCTTTGATGGCAGAGTTTTTCAAATGAGCAGCTTTGAGAAGTGTCTCTGGACAGCATGGGTAATAGCTTATTGATACCAGAGGAGAGCTTTTAATATGTTGTCTAGATGTAGGTATCAGCCTTACAGAAGCTCCACAGCTCCTCTCCCGTTTCCTCGCACATGTGGAGCTGTTTGTCCTGGTTCATGCTGGGGATACAGCTCTGCACTGCACCTCACCATCCTGCACACACAATAGATGTATCCCAGCGTAGCCTTGGAGGGCTGCCACTGCTTGTCCGTGAAATGCTGGGCCTACTCCTGGCTTTGTTCCTTGTAAGGAATCACAGTCCCATATTCCTCTCAGGACACAGCCCCAAGTCCTCAGCAGATGTCTTTATTAGCAGCTGCACTCACATTTTCTTAGCTACTTTTCTGATCAAATGACAGTACACAGGAGGAATGTGTACCTGTGTCCATCCTCATGACCTGAGGGCTCGTAAGACTGGACAGACTTCTTTGTGTTCCCTGTTTGCGTTGTATGTTGTATGTTCTATTCTATTCTATTCTATTCTATTCTATTCTATTCTATTCTATTCTATTCTATTCTACACAAGAGGAAAGAGTCTGCTGTGTATTGCAGATTTGCCCTGGGTTATGTTCATGGGGCACAGCAGTGAGACTGCAAATTGGCAAGATGCAGCCTGTTTCAGGTGGTCAGTGAGTGTTCTGTGCATGCCTTTCTCCTCTCCCACCCCACACTTACTGAGAAGATTTATGGAACAAGAGACTGCACATTACAATTCTGCAGCCTTTCCAGGACCTGCAGTGGCTGAGTGATACAGGCTGTATCTCTAGCTTAGATTTGAAACAAAGCCACAGGATGTTATTGCATTTTAAATGCAAACCTAATCTCCTAGTTTATGGCTTGTTGTGCCACCCAGCAAAGTTATTTATAACATACATCACATTTTTAATTATCCTACAAGAATTTGTCTTTCACAGGGCCCAAGGGGGGTTAATGTAAAAGCTACCTTAAATAGTTGATGTGCAGTGGCATCCAACAATTCATTTTATCTTAATTGACCAAGTAGAGTTAATGGATGGAAGAACATACTTAAGAGGCCCTGCCTGTTTTGCTAAGACCCCTCTTAAAGATCTTATAAAAGGACCCTTTCTCTTGAGTAATTGACTGGATTAATGAGATGCTATCCTTCAAAGTCCTAGAGCAAGCAGATTCAGACCTATCAACCAGAGAACACCTTTTGGTGCTCTGCCTAACTCATGCTACACCAGCTTTATCAGTGTCACAGGGATGTTCTCAGACTTGTTCTTCTCAAAGGAAATACAGATGGGTAAACTGGGTACTAATTCACTAAACATCCCCAGTGGGCCCTCTAGGCAAGCTGACCTATTCCAGAATAGCTACTTTGGTGTTTCTGCTGAAGTTTCTCAGCTGACCCTCTTAAATTTCTGGTGTCAGACTGCATTCTTAGTTCAGAGCTGACCAAAAGATTTCAGAAAAGTCTCCTCCTTAGCACACATGCCTTCAGAAATAGTGGACTGCATATAGCACAATACATCTTTGAAGGCAGGTAAGGACAGAATATGAGCTAAACCTGAGCATCTCAAAACCTTTTATTTACATTTTCTGCTTTCACATTGTCAGGCTTAAAAGAACAATCTAGACAATGGTACTGAGATCAAAACACATCACAGAGAATACACTCAGGGTAGAGAGCCACAGTGAGAGTGATACATAGCAACATGGTGAAAATGTGAAAACATCCTTTAAACTGTGCTGGACAAACTATTTATCTTGCCATTTGCTTGCAGTATTGCTTTGATGTCTGAGAGAGAAATAAAATGTGTGTGCTTAACTGAATAGTCCAGGGGGAAAAAGCAATTAACCAAAAGAAAAGGATTGTGTAGTTCCCAACATTTGTTCTAATTGTTTCAGTAGCAAGTGAGGAAAAAGGAAAGAAAAAAAAAAGAACTAAAATCTGAACTAAAACATACTTCTGAGTTGCAGAATTAAGATGGGTTTGATGTTCCAGAATGATTAGAGGGGAGGCAGAATTAATTGATTAATCCCAGATGAATGGCACAAATCTACACATTTGTTAATCATGCCAAGCCTAATTTTTCAACTTCAAAAAGCCTCAGAGAAGCAAAACTGCAGCCAGCTTTCATTTTCATCTGGGAACTGAAACTGATGTCTTGGGAGACGGTGGAGAGTCACCAAGCACTTTCATTCAGTCCTACATATTAGCAGTCCAGTTCTGCTTCTCTCCTGGAAATACTCTGCTTTAACAACCTTGCCAATGTCTGAGACACAAGAAAATTCAACTGACATTTCCTCCACATGTCAGGAAAGAAAAGCCAGATACAAGATCTCAGTTAGTCTGGAATTCCAGGAGCTCCATTTATTTTTCTGGTAAGACCACAGGGTAGTTGGGTCTCAAATCCCGTACATGCTTTCAAGTGCAAAGGTAACCCCTTCTGGAAGGATCACCATGAGATAACAGGTTTCTCAGTAGTGTCCATTCCTTTCATATGTCCTCAGATCTCTCTGAAAACTGATAGGAAAAGCTGCCCAACTTCCCTGGCCTTCTGATCACAGAATCACTGAACCACTGGGTTCTGGGCCCCTCAGTTTAAGAAGGACATCGAGACACTTGAACATACCCAGAGAAGGGCAACAAGGCTGGTGAGAGGCCTTGAGCACAAGCCCTGTGAGGAGAGGCTGAGGGAGCTGGGGGTGCTTAGCCTGGAGAAGAGAAGGATCAGAGGTGACCTCATTGCCCTCTACAACTACCTGAAAGGTGGTTGTAGACAGGAGGGGGTTGGTCTCTTCTCCCAGGCAACCAGCACCAGAACAAGGGGACACAGTCTCAAGCTGTGCCAGGGGAGGTTTAGACTCGAGGTGAGGAGAAAGTTCTTCACAGAGAGAGTTGTTCGCCATTGGGATGTGCTGCCCAGGGAGGTGGTGGAGTCACCATCCCTGGAGGTGTTCAAGGGGAGATTGGACGTGGCACTTGGTGCCATGGTCTAGTCGTGAGGTCTGTTGGGACAGGTTGGACTTGATGATCCTTGGGGTCTCTTCCAACCTTAGTTACTGTGATACTGTGATACAGAACATTAGGGGCTGGAAGGGACCTTGGGAGATCATCCAGTCCAAGTGCCCTGCCAGAGCAGGATCACCCATACCAGACCACGCTATACTGATAGGGAGGTATTTATGCACAGCCAGCTTGCAGGAGATGGGCATGGCTTTGTTCAGGGATAGTCTTTGTGAGGGGTAGAGAAGCACTCAGGAGACAGTCTCCCTCACACTGCCATAGGGCACTGAACCTTGCAGCACCAGCACTAAGAGCTATTGCAATGATACAGGAAAAAGATGACTGCATTTTCCATTGTTTTCCTGTCCCACAACCAGATGACAGGACAAGCAGATGCTGGCCTGAGAGCAACTGGCAGCCCAGTTTTCAGCTTGTGTTTCAAGGGATCTACTATCACAACAGCCCCATGCAGAGCTACAGGCTGGGGTCAGAGTGGCTGGAGAGCAGTCAGGCTGAGAGGGACCTGGGGGTGCTGGTTGACGGTAGACTGAACATGAGCCTGCAGTGTGCCCAGGCAGCCAAGAGGGCCAAGGGCATCCTGGCCTGCATCAGGAACAGTGTGGCCAGCAGGAGCAGGGAGGTCATTCTGCCCCTGTACACTGCACTGGTTAGGCCGCACCTCGAGTCCTGTGTCCAGTTCTGGGCCCCTCAGTTTAGGAAGGAGGTTGACTTGCTGGAACGAGTCCAGAGAAGAGCAACAAAGTTGGTGAGGGGTTTGGAACATAAGCCCTATGAGGAGAGGCTGAGGGAGCTGGGGTTGCTTAGCCTGGAGAAGAGGAGACTCAGGGGTGACCTTATTACTCTCTACAACTACCTGAAGGGTGGTTGTAGACAGACGGATGTTGGTCTCTTCTCCCAGGCGGCCAGTACCAGAACAAGAGGACACAGTCTCAGGCTGCGCCAGGGGAGGTTCAGGCTAGATGTTAGGAAAAAGTTCTATACAGAGAGAGTGATTGCCCATTGGAATGGGCTGCCTGGGGAGGTGGTGGGGTCGCCATCACTGGAGGTGTTCAGGGGAAGACTTGATGGGGAGCTTGGTGCCATGGGTTAGTTGTTTGGGCGGTGTTGGATTGGGTGATGGGTTGGACACGATGATCTTGAAGGTCTCTTCCAACCTGGTTTATTCTATGTATTCTATGTATTCTATGTATCTAAAATGCCCCAACTCTTTCCTAGTAGCAAAATTATGTTGGGAATCTTGGCCTGAGGCTAAGACACGTTTGGCACAAATTACCACTGCTTCAGAACATCTCTGTGGGAGAGATTTTGGGCTGATCATCTATGAATATGGCCTCAAGGACAAAGGACATTTTGGTCAATAACAAGAAAAGCTGCATAATCTGTACAGATTCCTTTGTGGCTCTGGCAACACAAAGAGCTGTAGTAATGCTGACAGTGGTAGGAGATGAGCCAAGTCTCACTCCAGTCAGAAATGCTTTTGTTCTCATTTTGGTTTTGGTTTGTTAATAGGGAATATTAATCTTGTCATCTAGACAGGTTTCCTTCTAATCCCAGCTTCACTGCATTTTTGCCCTGGTTTGTTCCCAGACCTGGCAGTGTGGTAGTGTTAAAGCAGCTGATCCTGCTAGTAGAGGGAAATGACAGCTCCCCTTCCATCTTAAGAGCCCCGCAGGGCAGCATGGTGTTCATTATGTTGAACTTGCTGTGAGTGTTTTCCATGGGAAGTAGGCAATAATGAACTGGTAATAAAATTAAAATAGAACATAAAGACTCTGGCTCCAAGTTTTAGTGACTAGGTTACACTACCAAAAATAAAGAATAATCAGGAACATGCCCCTGATCTCCAGTCCGTGATATGTGCCACATCATCACTCTTTCCTTTTGTGAAAGGTGTCAGCTTTCTCTAACTGGGTCCAGAATTCAGATTCAGAAAAACACTGGTAGGTCTGTTGTAGCTGGAAAAGTGACTACAAGTGGAATCTGGATGAGAAAAGATACCATTCCAGATGCTCATTCAGGGTTCATTGGTATGCTCTGCTGGTCTGTGCCTCTGAGGGCCTGAGCAGCTGTTTATGGTTTGACTGCCCTGATAACTCAGGCTAGCACCTGAAAATAGAGTGAGCTGAATCATTTTCCATACAAGCATTCTCTCTGAACAACACGTCTGCTTAAGGGAAACCCCTATATGCTGTAGCCTGAGATACAGAAACCCAGTCTCTCCTTGTCCTGGATCTGGTTCTTGTCCCAGATTATTTTGAATTGGTCAGCACTGGGAGTTAGTTCTCAGTTTCTCACAACCCAGTGCCTGAAACAGCAGTCATAGGGTGAAAGAAATACCCTCAGGTTTTGTCTCCATTCAACCAAAAAGCTTCAAGGCATAAAGAGGAGCAACACTACTGCAGGCTGCTATTTTAAAAGGAACCTGCAGACTTTTCACATAGATAAACATGGCATCACTTGAATCATGAAATCTATGTGACAGGCCAGGAACTTCAGAGAATGGGACCAGGACGGGAAGTTGGAAAGATCTGTTGGAAAGTCTGGGAGCATCTCCTACTTAAAAATACTGATTTTAATTTCAGTGATAAGTGAACAGATTACTTAGGGCAGAGAACAGCATGCCTTCTGCAAAACATCACATCATGTTGCACCTTACAGGACAGGGCCAGACAAGATCTTTTCAGTGTGGTTAGAGTTACCTCTTCACCTTCCACAACCTTTTTCAAGTGGCTTCGACAGCACAGTTCATAAATAAGGCATCTCTGCAAAAGGGCTGTTGAGCACATCAGTGATTTCCCATGTCAGTCACATAAGCAGTCTGCCAGGAGCATGGGCATCACTCAGACTACCACAGCTCTTACTCTACCAGCATACATTCACTCTCAGAGCAAAGAGAGAACTGACAGCTGTGCTGTGATGCAAAAGGCAGAAGGCAGCTTAAAAGAATCACAACACAAGATGATAACAGGACATACCTGGACAGAGTGGGCAGCTTCACTGCATTTTCCATGGCTCACAGGGATGCTACCTTCCTTTGTCCCCTTTCTGATACACTGTATGGTGCTCTGGTCCTCCTGCCCACGGTGCCATCTGAAAAGCAAACAGCACAGAGTGGCTGCAGAATACACAGCAGAGACAATCAGGTCTGTGCACACCTCAGGACACACACTGTCTGTATATCCTGGGTAGTCCCATGGCCTTGTGCAGCCCACATTAAAGCCCAGACTATGGTGTTCAAACAGTTTAAGCTGATCCATTCCACTGCTGCCTACCATGTCCTCTTCCTGTATATTGTTCCAGGGGCTTGTTTGACCCCATTCAGGCAGCTAAATGGGTAAACCTTACTTATTTTTCTGGTGCTGAGCTAGTTTCAGGTTGAGGACCCAGACATGCACACTTGGCCCCGTGCTACAGCTATGCTGCCAGACCTCTGACTGTAGCACACAAAGAGCTTTCTCCCCTGCAAAGTGAACCAGTACATGTGGAGCAAATCCTAACCTGCCAGCATACAGAACACTTTATTACAGAGATAGAAGCAAGACTAAGCCATAGATAAATTGCTTGATGAGGGCCAGCTCTTGTCTTTTGCATTCGTGCTGCTGGGCCATGGCTTCTGGTCACAGGATTACACAAGCTCCCAGGCTGACAGACATTGCTTATATTGCTGCTCAGCCCCAGGGCAGAAGGCCTGGCTGTGCTTTCCACACTGCTCTCTCTGCCACAGCAGTGAAGCTGTCACTTAAAGAATGGCTCAGGAGGAAACTATCAGGGACCTTCTCTGCCACTTGCACACACACAGGTCTATGGGGCCAGATGACTCTGTGCCTTAACTTACATGTGAGCAGGAGTCTAGTGGTACCCATCCCTCTTTGACTTAAGGACTGGACCATAACAGCGAAATCCCTTTCAGTTTGTACTCAATGGGAAAAACAGAAGCCAAATTGTGCCCTAAGGCAGATGGACAGAGCAGTTCTGCCTTACATGCTCAAAGGGATCTACAGTGTCCAAAGCCTTCAGCCTTACCTCTATATTCGACATGACATTGCTCTGGGGTGAGCCAATTTACACAAATGAGAGCCAAAGCAGAAAGAAGTTAAGAAGGGTGTCAAAGATAATAACAAAGAATTTGTAACAGGCCAGAGCTTTCAGCTTTGCTTCCCAGACAGTAGTCTGCTCACAGAGGTGCACTTTTTGTACTCTTGAGATGACCATCAGGTTACTAGATGAAGGCCACTTCTTACAGAAGATGTCTGCAGATGGCATTAATTTATGAGAGGAATAAGTCTTACAGAGGGTTCAGAGTGAAATCAGAGAGTCTTCTGTTCTAAGGCAATGAGTATTAAATACAGAGACTCCACCGAGGTCAAGGTGAATTCCTCCCAGTTTTACACCTTACTGTCGCTAAGTCATTTTATAGAGAGGAACAGGACAAAAGTGCTGAGTGGTTTCATTGTCAGAGGCCATTTGTGTTGTGACTAGGGACTGCTCAGCAAATCCCTTGAAACCCATCCTGAAAGTTAGTGGTTGGTTTCCTTGTTATCTTCTGTCCTTTGACAGATGTGCAGCATGAAAAGCTTCAACATGATGCAGATGTATGGCCTGCACAGTCTGGGAAGGAAGAAGGGTTTGACAGAACAAACAGAGCCTTTTAGCACTGCAAAGCACTCAGGTCTCAACATTGCCTCTCTCAGTTCAGGTTTTCAAGCACTGCAAGGATTCCACATAGCAAAAGGTTACCAGAGGTGGGGGACAGTAGGGTGCTGCAAAACAACTGGGCTGTGATTTAGCAAGGGAAAGAAGAGGAAGAAAAGCATAAGAAGAGCTGTGCTGATGCCGTAAGGAACACCTCTGCTGGTGCTGTTGGATAGAAAAGTTCTGGGGGGCTGTGAAGCTACTGATTTAATGACAGTAAAAGCTGTGTGGTGGCTGCTGTGAGATGTAAGGAGTGTGCTCAGTAGAACCAGTAAGGGCAGAGCTGCCTTCAAGAAGCCATTCTATATTCTCAGCCACCCCTTTGTACCTCTGGCATGGCAGTGAGCTGAGCTCAGCCCTCCTAGTTCCTTGCCAGGTCACCTCTGTGGAGGAAAACTTCCCTGTTTACAGGAAATGCAGGACAAGGGCTGGAGGGCCAGGCCAAGCACAAGCTGAAGACACCACAGCTTGCTGTCTCTGCAGTGTGCTGGGAAGAGCAGGGAGGGGTGTGCCACTTGTCCTAGTCCCAAGGACTGGGTTTTGGGCTCAGGCATGTCCAACTTTTGCTGTTGCTTCGTTTTTCTAGTGATCTACAGCTGCAGCGTCAGGCAGGAGAATGGTGCCCACAAAGGACAGTGCACCTGGGGTACATGTGGCCAAGCCTGAGACATGACTGGGCTGTGAAGGTGTGAAGAACAAGAGCAGCCCATCCATCCCAGCACATACAGAACATGGCCAGTGAGACCTCACTGTCAGGTCTTCTCTTATCCCTCTGCTATTTGTACTGCTCCAGGCTGGTTTAGCTTGCACTCCCTTCCAGAACTACAACTTCTCTAGCACCATTGTTCTGTGAGCACTGGCATTTGAAGGGACATGGCCAGCACATCTCAACAGCCCAACATTATACATTTCAGATGTAGAAAGAGCCACCTGATGGAAAGGATGGATACTCCAGAGAGATCATAAAGTGTAAGTGAGAAAACTGTGCACAATAAAAATACAGCATCTGGCAGTCTGTGAATTGTGTTCTCTGAGGTCTCACTCCTGTTGTGTATCTCCACAGTGCTCCCTTATTTCCCATGCACACACCATCTGTGCTCAGGCTGGTCCCAACTTCTGCTGGGGAGGGATCACAGGCAGTAGAGACTTGCCTCTTCACATTATAAACAAAGCTTCCCTCTCTTTGATGGCTTCGTCCCCTGCTCAGCCCACAGATTCTTCTCCTTTAAGGTCAGATGTAAACATCACTATAGGGGCAGGATAACCACACTCTCTGTAGACTCCAGAACCTCTCTTTCCAGACGTACCAGTCCACAGTGAAGGTAGATAGATAGCCAGCAGAGTGCATCTGCACAGCTTCTTCCTGCTCCATACCGACTGGCTGCACTGCTAATTACACTAACTGGTGCTGAAGAGAAGACTTCTGTTGCACACTTTCTTCCCTATCATTGCTACAAGGAAGAGAATTGCATGGGGATTACCAAGTCTGTTGAAATACTACCAACAGGCTGGGCAATGGCTGGCTGGCAAGCAGCCCTAAGGAGAGAGCCTTGGGGGTGCTGGTGGATGAGAAGCTCAACATGAGCTCTCAGTGTGCACTTGCAGCCCAGAAAGCCAATCAGAGCCTGGGCTGCAGCAAGAGAAGTGTGGCCAGCAAGTCAAGGGAGGTGATTCTCCCCCTCTACTCAGCTCTGCTGAGACCCCACCTGGAGTACTGCATCCAGTTCTGGAGCCCCTGTTAGAAGAGGGACACGGACATGCTGGAAGGTGTCCAGAGAAGGGCCATGAGGAGGAGCAGAGGGCTGGAGCACCTCTCCTGTGAGGACAGACTGAAAGAGTTGGGGCTGTTCAGTCTGGAGAAGAGAAGGCTCCGAGGTGACCTTATGGGGGCTTTCCAGGATCTGAAGGGGGCTACAAGCAGGCTGGGAAGGGACTTCTTAGGATATCAGGTAGTGATAGGACTAGGGGGAATGGAATGAAGCTGGAGGTGGGGAGATTCATACTGGACATGAGGAAGAAGTTCTTCCCCATGAGAGCGGTGAAGCCCTGGAATGGGTTGTCCAGGGAGGTGGTTGGGGCCCCGTCCCTGGCGGTGTTTAAGAGCAGGCTGGATGAGGCTCTGGCCAGCCTGATCTAGTGTGGGGTGTCCCTGCCTGTGTCAGGGGGGTTGGAACTAGATGATCCTTGTGGTCCCTTCCAACCCTGACTGATTCTATGGTTCTATGATTTCTCTGCTTATTTTCCACACTGTCACTTTTACTAGCATCTTGCATTGCATTCAAGTTTATTGGTTGCACTAAGTTTATTTAGCAGTGCTTTTAATGAGCACCTTCACCTGGTGACCAGTTCCTGGGTACAGTCCAAGTCTTCAGGAGCTAGGATTGCTAGGAACACAAAAAATGGGTGAGAGAATGTGAATGTATTTGAGTAAAACATATGCTGCATATCAGGAAAGGAGTAGTATCCAGGAGCTCTGTGGCAGAGGTGACGACCTCAGTGCTGCTGGAGTGGGTGGAGAAGGGCAGGATGAAGAGAGTGGCACAAACATGCCTGTGCTCATTTTATTTGCAAAGGGGACCCATAAGATTTTGGGACTTCTCTTTAAACACAGCAAATGCCACTGGACTGCAGGGCTGCTATAAACAAAGCCTCTGCAGCAGCGCAGCAATACTGCAGGCTTTGCTGACCTGTGAGCCTTCAGCAGTGCTGCTCACAGTGACTGCCAGACTGAGGCAACCTTCACAAGTTGTGATGTGCTGCTTACATTAATGCACTGCAGCTGTTCATCAGAGAGAGAGAAAAGGAGAGAGGGACTTGGTGTCACCTCTGCCAGGGCAAGCAGTGACAAACTGTAGAGGTGCTGTGCAATGGCTGAGCTATGAACAAGCCTCCAGAGCTCCTTCCTCCATCTGCCCTGACCTTGCTTCCCCTCGTGCTGAGGGAGGTTTGGGGAGGTGTGGTGATGCTGCCCGCACTGAGAGATGGCAGGCACGAATAATAACCAGGAGAAAACACTGGTGGGGAACAGTGGTGCTGATGTTATTTGGCCCCTTTGCTCTGCACATGAGGGAGGAGCTGGCTGCAGAAATGAGAGGCTGGCAGCTGCAGCTGCAGCTGCATGGGAGGGAGAAACAGAGCCCTGCCTGCAGCTTGGAAGTGAATGCAGATATGTAGGGAGTTTCCTTTCCGAAAGGAAACAGGAGTCTGGTCCATGGCCTTGGCATGGACCTTCATTGCCCTCCCACTTTCATTAACCCATCATTGCTTTGTCTCCTGCCACTCTTGCATCGGCTTTGAAGCTCTGGATTTGTTCACATCTGGGATCCCCACGTGGGAGATCAAAGGAAAATAAAGAGATGAGGCAGAGCTGTGAAAGCACATCAGCAATGTTTCAGAGGAAATGAGAACTAAAGGAATCATACACCCTGAGTTTACAGGCTGACCTGCTTGGCCTGGACGTCTGCAGGAACACACAGATGTCAGATTTTGTTTCTCACAACAACAGACTTTCCTTTTGGGCTGAACACTGCAACCTGCCCCTGACCTGGGGCCACAGTGATGTGTAAGCTATGTGTAAGCTCCTAGAATGATAATGTTGCTAAAAATACAGATCTGGTCCTTGAATGTGAAAAGACAGCAAGGTGAGGTAGGAATAGATGCACTGGTGTAACCGCCACTGCTTTTGCTGGTGCTGGAATGTGGAGTCCAGCAGCATCAAGAGCGGTACTAAAACTGGCTGGTGATACAAAGTGCTACTCAAATGGTCAGTAAATCGGATAATGCTGCTGGGTAACTGGACGAAGTCAAGAGATTAAATGATAGGAGGCATGATGAAGTAAGACACCAAGAGCTTTACCTATTTCAAAGAAAAGACAAAATGGATAGAACAGCTTGAATACAGATTGTGAGTGCCTGCACAGTAACACAACTTGGAAGATTGCCTCCATTTCAGCAGAAAAAGGTTTAACAAGGTCCAGTGTCTGAAATTTAGAGCTAGGTGCATGCAGAGCAGCAATAAAAGACACCTTTTTACAGCAAAGGGCAGGCACCATCTGAAGAACCTACCTCTAGTCATGCTTTGTGAAGGGGCTGAAACCAGTCCACACAGGCAGGAGTCTGGGGGTGATAAGCTGGAGCCAGGGGTGAAGCCAGCAGCCCAGCTGAAGTGCATGGACACTAATGCATGCAGCATGGGCCACAAACAAGAGGAGCTGGAAGCCTTGTTGCAGCAGGAAAGTTATGATGTAGTTACCATCAGAGATGTGGTGGGATGACTCACATGACTGGAGCGCTGCAATTGACGGCTACAGGCTCTTCAGGAGAGACAGGCAAGGAAGAAGGGGTGGAGGGGTGGCCCTGTACATCAGGGAGGCTCTAGATGCCATTGAGCTGGAGAGCAGGGATCATCAGGTTGAGTGCTTGTGGGTGAGAATTAGAGGGAGGACCGGCAGGGCTGACATCCTGGTTGGAGTCTGTTACAGACCACCCAACCAGGAGGAAGATGTCGATGAAGCATTCTATAGGCAGCTTACGGCTGTCTCAAGATCTCCTGACCTTGTCCTCATGGGCGACTTCAACCTGCCTGACATCTGCTGGGATCTCAACACAGCAGAGAGGAGGCAGTCTAGGAGGTTCTTAGAGTGCATGGAGGACAGCTTCTTATCCCAGGTGCTGCGTGAGCCTACCAGGGGAAAGGCTCTGCTTGACCTCCTCTTCACCAACAGGGAAGGGCTGGTGGGGATGTGGTGGTTGGAGGCTGTCTGGGGTCCAGCGACCACGAGATAACTGAGTGTTCAATATGCAGCCAAGCTAAGAGGGGCAGCAACAAAACCTTCACTCTGGACTGCCGGAGGGCAGACTTCAGGTTACTCAAGAAACCAACTCAGTAGGTACCTTGGGAAACAGCCCTTAAAAACAAAGGGGTCCAGGAGGGCTGCACCTGCTTCAAGACAGAACTCTTGAAGGCTCAGAACAGGCTGTGCCAATGTGCCAGGAGATGAGCCCCGGGGCAGACAGCCTGGATGGCAGTGAGCTTCTAAAAGAACTAAGGGGAAAAAGGAGAGTGTACCATCTTTGGAAGAAAGGGGAGGCAACCCATAGAATGTTTAAGGATGTTAGGTCATGTAGGAAAAAAATTAGGGTGGCAAAAGCACATTTGGAGCTTAGACTGGCCTCTGCTGTGAAGGACAACAAAAAGTCCTTCTATAAATACATGAATAGCAAGAGGAGGGCAAGGACAACCTCCACTCCTTGGTGGACACGGAGGGGAACGTTGCAACTAAAGATGAGGAAAAGGCAGAGGTGCTTAACACCTTCTTTGCCTCAAATTTTACTAGCAGGACAGAATGTCTTCCAGACAGCTGGCCTGCAGAGCTGGCAGATGGAGGCAGGGAGCAGCATAGTTCCCCTGTGATCCAGGAGGAAGTGGTTAGAGATCTCTTTAGCCGCTTGGATCCCCACAAGTCCATGGGACCAGATGGGATCCATCCTAGGGTGCTGAGAGAGCTGGCAGATGTGCTGGCCAAGCCGCTCTCCATCATTTTTCAGCAGTCCTGGCTCACTGGAGACATCCCAGAGGACTGGAAGCTGCCAACGTGGTGCCCATCCACAAGAAGGGCTGGTTGGATGAGCCAGGGAATTCCAGGCCTGTCAGCCTGACCTCAGTGCCAGGCAAGATTATGGAACAGTCATCCTGAGTGCAATCACACAGCACTTAGAGGATGGCCAAGGGATCAGGCCCAGCCAGCATGGATTTAGGAAGGGCAGGTCCTGCCTCACCAACCTGATCTCCTTCTATGCCCAGGTGACTGCCTGGTGGATGTGGGGCAGGCTGTGGATGGAGTCTGCCTGGACTCCAGCAAGGCCTTTGACACCGTCCCCCACAGCAAACTCCTGGCCAAGCTGTCAGCCCCTGGCTTGGACAGCAGCTCTCTGAGCTGGGTTAGGAACTGGCTGGAGGCTGAGTCCAGAGAGTGGTGGTGAATGGTGCCACAGCCGGCTGGCAGCCAGGCACCAGTGGTGTGCCTCAGGGATCAGTGCTGGGCCCCAGCCTGTTCAATATCTTTATTGATGATCTGGACGAGGGCATCGAGTCCATCATCAGTAAATTTGCTGACAACACCAAGCTGGGGGCAGGAGTTGATCTGCTGGAGGGTAGAGAGGCTCTGCAGAGGGACCTCGACAGGCTGGGCAGATGGGCAGAGTCCAAGGGCAGGAGATTGAACACATCCAAGTGCCGGGTTCTGCACATTGGCCACAGCAACCCCAGGCAGTGCTACAGGCTGGGGTCAGAGTGACTGAGACCAGCCAGGCAGAAAGGGACTTGGGGGTACTGGTTGACAGCAGATGAACATGAGCCAGCAGTGTGCCCAGGTGGCCCAGAAGGCCAATGGCATCCTGGCCTGTATCAGGAATAGTGTGGCCAGCAGGAGCAGGGAGGTCATTCTGCCCTGTGCTCAGCACTGGTTAGGCCACACCTTGAGTCCTGTGTCCAGTTCTGGGCCCCTCAGTTTAAGGACATTGAGACACTTGAACGTGTCCAGAGAAGGGCAACAAAGTTGGTGAGGGGCTTGGAACACAAGCCCTATGAGGAGAGGCTGAGGGAGCTGGGGTTGCTTAGCCTGGAGAAAAGGAGACTCAGGGGTGACCTTATTGTTGTGTTTGAGCACTAGCAAGTGCCTGGGAAGCACCCCAGTGAGCCAGTCTGTTCCTTCTCTCTGCAGTGCCTACACCGAGCCCTACAAGGTGTGCCCAGTTTCCGTGATACCCATGGAGGTTGTCACATCAGATGAGGAACAGAAGAGTTCAGAAGATGATGAGAGCAGCCCAGGTGATCCCAGCCTCATCAACCAGGTAAAAGAACTGAAAATGGGAAATGCAAGAAACCCAGAGAGGTAGAAGCTATCTGCAGAAGAACCTGGATTCTCAGCTCTCTCTGCTTTCTGCCTGGTGCTCATTTGGAAATGTCAGAGCCATCAATCTTTTACTCCCACAGTGCACTAGCACCAGTTTATTCCTGTAGCATGTGGAAAGCCAAAGAACTGCAGTCCTAAGAAGGGCAATGGAGGCAACATAGCCAGCAGGAAAGGCCTGACTTGAATGTCAGGAAAACTGTCTTGCTCAGAAGAAGGCTTTGGCTGCAACTCTGAGGATTTTAAAACTGCCTTTGATAAAACCATGACGAATACATTATTTGGAGCAGTTCTGTATTGGCTAGGAGATGGAGTAAATTATCTAGGTCTCTGCCATCTCAAAGTTTCTCATCATGGGAAAGTGCACTTACATTTGGGTTTGTTTTACCAACTTCTGATGAATAAGACTGCTCTTAAATTATGGAGGAGATTGTGGAAATGTGACCACAGCTTCAGAACCTACAAGGCTGTTCTAACCTCCATTAAGCTGACTAATGGTGCAGTTGTTAAAGAAATTACATTGAACAATTTTAAGTCACAAAATTATCTTTGCTTTTCACTGTGTTCTTAAAACCTAGTATGAGCCTAGCAGCCTTAGGTTGTATGTCTGAGTGTAGCACTCTGAGCATAGCCCAGTTCAGATCTCTTCAGGCCTTTCCAGAGCACAAAAGGTTTCTTCAGAGACAGGTGCTGAGAGTGAGGAACAGAATTTTCCCCTTCCCAGGCCACCAGTTCTTGAGAAGCAGAAAAGGAAACTGCAAGCAGAATGCCAGTGAAGGGCAGATGAACATGCTGTTGCTCTCATCTCTCAGAGAGAAGAGCTTCCTTTGATTTCCCTGTGTGCTGTATTGCTTTGAGCTCTACGGCGCAGGGTGCTGTGCTGCCTCTAGTGCCAGTGGAAAAGGCTGTGGTTTGATCTCTTTGCTGACATGAAACAAATCAAATAGGTGCAAGCAGTCTTAGCTTTTTCCCTCTGAGATTCATTAATTTTTTTTTGGTTGGTTGTCTTCACACTGTTTTGGAAAGGGAAGAGCCTTTACATTTCTGACATTTCCTGTTAGGTGAAAAATATTTTTCCTTTCAGTTCTATCAGTTAGCTGATGAACCACAAACATTGCTAAGGCACACACTACTGTAGCATTCACACAGCATACACTAGTCAGGTTTCTCAGCATCTCTTAGAGGAGATGCCAGTGAAGAAGTGACTACAAACTTGGGACTTGAGTTCACAAGGGAAATGCATGCAATCACTATACACTTGGAAGCAAATTCGAGGCTGCTAAAACTAATTTTATTGCCATTCTTGTCTAGGGCTTTACTCAAGACACCAGGAAATGATGGCTTTCTAAATGGCCCCCCTATTGCATGGGATACATTTTAAGGGTTCTGTTGTGCTGAGGTAACTAACCACACTGTGTATCTGTCACAGAAGAAGGCAACACTTAGAGAACAAGCATGTGCTTGAGAGTCTAAATTGGTGGTATCCCTCCCAGCCTGCAGTTGAACACAAACTAAATGTCTGCACATGCCTGCCAGCGAACATCGGAACAGGTCTGGTTGTTTGGTTGGCCTTTGCTTCCCAAGCTATTTGTCAGCAAGGATCACAGTACACAGGACCTGACTTCTACAAGCTCTTGGCAAGCTGTCTTAAAACAGCTTCTGAGTACAGGCCATGTGTCCAACCTGGCTGATAAGCCTGTGCTTACTGATCCTGCCAAAAAGCAGGCCAGGAGACAAAATGATCTGCCGGTTACCGTTCTGGCTTCAGGAAGATTAGCCACTCTGCAATCTACTAGGCTCTAGCTACAGACTGTAGAAAGAGGTTTGAGCAGCAGCAATTTCATCCCTGGATAAGCCATTTGCTGGATAAGCCTTTGTAAGCCAAGTCAGGGGGCTGCACTTGTATGCTGGACCAAGATGTAGAGATAAGAACTGAGACATCTTTGAGCATCTTTGTTCTTGTAGCCTCACTAGGGCAGAAATCACTCTGGATGGACTAAAAGGGTCCTGGGAAATACCCTGTCAAACCCTGTGTGTCCCAGCTGCTCCAAGGCCCCAGGCTGTTCGAAGAGACAACTGTTCACTCAGAGGCCACTTAGCATCAGGACTCTTGCTATTCTGCAACAGCCTCAGCATCACTGCTGCAATGGAGCAATAAACAAATGTGGCCAGGGAAGCCAAATTTCCTAGGGAAAATGGTCAGTACAAGGCTCTGACATGAAGGATGGTTGCCTTTCACCCATGCCAGCCACAGACTAACAGTGATACAGGAATCTTCCAAGGTCTCGTGTGGCCCACACCACAGATCCTGTCAGACAAAAGGGCTTCCAGTTCCCTGTAACTAAGAGCTGAACAAAGTAAATTCCATCTGTCCACAGCTCTTGTCTCAAAAAGCAAGGATGTCTTTGCAGAAGATGGACAGAGGACTGGTTTTCCTACCCTGCTGCTTCTGCCTCCTTTTACTGTCCCCTCACACAGATCTGGGTGTCAAGGAACATTAGCTGTCTGTCAAAACCTCTCTGTAATGCCAAAGCACAAAGCTCTTGTCCAGCTTCCCAATGAAGCCACGCATCCTCAGGACAAGAGAGTAGCTGTGTGACAGGAATGAGTTCAGAAGCTCTGTCACTTGGGGAGAATTGGCAGAGACCTGTTGGTCTGGATGCCAAAAATAGTACCATGGCTTTGGAAATGAGCTCATCTCGTTAAACAACCGTTTGGGGCAGGCCAACAAAGAGCTGCAGTTGGGTTTCTGAAAACACAAGCACATCTGGGCTTTGTTGGATGAAGTTTTTCTCAGGAAAACAGTTTAAATAAAGGCATGAAACAGCCTAGGTGATAAATTCTTCCTCTGTTCAGATAAATGATTTGCATTTGCATTGGGCTGGATTCTGCCTGCTGCCTTCGCTATCATGAGTTAATTCCTTACCAAAATGCAAGCAGCATGCTTTGTTGTTTCTCACTTGCTTCCTCCTGGCCTACTTGCTGAAGAATTGTAAGACTGTCACTTTGCAACAGATTTTTTCCCTCTGATTCTTCTTTTTCAGGCTTATTTTTATAAGTAAATATGATTTTAAAAAATAGCTTTGTACACATGTTTCCTGTTACTGTTTCAACAGCTTGTCTCCTTTGAATCCCTGCTGTCCTGGGACCAGATTCACATAAGTGTGGAGAAATTTTTAGGGCCTGCTGGAACCTCTGTTCTGTGAATAATTTGACTCATAGTCAATAATATGTTGAGGTATTTTTTACATTGTCAGCTTTATTTTACAGAGTAAGCAAAGAGAGGCTTTCATCTCTATTTTGCTACAGGAATTTTTGTCACTACAAATTTCTTTGGAATGAGGCAGGTATAAAAATGTAAAACAGGAGGTGGGTTTCAGAGCCGAACATTTGTCATCAGAAGTCTCCTGGTAGTTCATTATTTCTGGTTAAATAAGCACTTTACTTCCTTCTCTTTGGTCCACTGGCATATGATAACAACCTAGAGAACTCAGAGGCAGGGAATGCTGTAAGTTTTCTTAACCTTTGCAGTTCTGCTATGCCCTTCCCTTCTGCCACTGATGATGATCCACTCTTTTTTTCCCTCCTGCTAAGCTAATTTGGAAGAGCTCCTGGGTCACCTCTCATCCTCAATCTTTTATATATGTTCATTTAATTATATCCCTCCTACAGCTTTGCCGTACTGAGCTGCCTACAAGCCAAAAAAACCCTGAATTAGGGATTCCAGTTCTGAACAAAAAACTTGTACCAAATGGAATACAGACTTTATCTTCTACCTCTGAAACGTCACATGCTAGGAAAATGGTCAAAGTCTAGGATGTAGAATCCCAGATTTTTTTCTCTCATTGAGCTGGCTTTAAACCTAAACTTTATGATTGTTTTTTACTGCTAAAACCAGAGAAATCCATCTTGGACACACCCAGTTAGCAGATGGAAGGGCCTTGCGCCCCACACAAACAGGGTGCACTAAACTTAGCCACAAAGGTCGCAAAACAAGCAGGGCAGCTACTGTCTCATGGCAGCGGTACACGAAAGTGCCTTTGCTGTTCCTGATCCATTTCCACCGTGTGGGCTTGGTTTCCAGACTCCATTAATCATTTTGTTTTGAAAACCTTTAACCTTCACATATTAAAACTCACACAGATGCACACACAAAACTGAAACATGCTGGAGCTGAGACTGACAGATTTGTGTGCCCTCAGGAAGCATGTAATTCAGAAGCCTTGCAAGGAACACCTCTTGATTTATAGAATTACATACATTCTCCAGGAAGGCTGCAACCTAGCTCTTCAAGGAAGGGGCCTGGGAGACAGGGGATGAGGTCCACTTTTGCCTCTCTCTCACTGGTTCACAGAGCCAGCCTGAAAAAGTCCCTTGTTCTTGTAATGCCTCATTTGGCACCACTGTGACATCACTGTGAGCTGCAACATAGTTCACAGTCATTACAAAAGTGGCATTATGAAGTCACTCTGCTCAGAGACTGGAGCTTGAAAACTGCTGTCAGCCTCTCGGTGTGACAGTAGTGCTCTTGTGCTCCAGCTGCCATGCACCTTCCTGAGGGGGCTATGAAAAACACACACAGGGAGTGCACAGAAATGTGGTTTGGCCCTGTCTATGTGGCAAGCTAGTGGCACACACAAGAGTGGTGCTGTTGTTTCTATGGCTTGACTGGCTTCCCTGCTTTTGAAATGCGAAGGGTTACTTCTTGAGTACTCCAGATGTGGCTTGGGCACTACAAGGGCTTGGTTCTGGGGAACTGTTCAGTGGTGCACTGTGCTACACAATGCCAAGGGTCCTCACATCTGCTAAGCATACCATGAGGGCTGAGGGCAGCTTCTGAAGTGGGAACTGGGAAGGAACCATACTGCAGGGCTGGGCACAGGACTGGCTGCAGGGAGTAAAGACTACTAAGAAGAGGGCACCTTGGTGGCGTTATAATAATCACTTGGACTTTGTTTCCAAAACCCAATGCTTGAGGGACCTGCACACTCTCTATCCCCTGTTCCCTGAAGTCTGTCTCTGGACACTGTCCTCAGTCTCAGAGTTCATTTCCTGGTTGAACAGCAATTAAGTAAAGCAAGATAGGGAATGTTTAGAGACACCATGGCAAGCTTGCCCTGACTCCTAGCAGCCCCCTATGTGCAGGAAATACAGCCACAAACTTCCCATCTGACTTCGACCGAGGGGCTGCACTGTATCTCAGCAAGTCCCAGTCTCTCCTGAGTAGGCTTTCAGAAGCAGGATCTGTAAGCAGTGGATTTTCACTGCACCTGGTGTAGCAAACATTGCAGGTCTCAGGGCTGCACTCTTCTCCTGAGCCCACTTTAGAACACTGAGGACTGCTTTGCTTTACTACTGCTAGAATATTGGTTTAGTTCCCTCTGTCACCACTACTACATATATTAGAATACATAGAATAAACCAGGTTGGAAGAGACCTTCAAGATCATCGTGTCCAACCCATCAACCAATCCAACACCACCCAAACAACTAACCCACGGCACCAAGCACCCCATCAAGTCTCCTCCTGAACACCTCCAGTGATGGTGACTCCACCACCTCCCCAGGCAGCCCATTCCAATGGGCAATCACTCTCTCTGTATAGAACTTTTTCCTACCTTTTCCCAGTAGATTCCTTGCAGTAAATACATCTATGCTTTGGTCATTTCTTACCGTAAGGAAAAGTCATGAAATAGGAGTAAAATACCCTAATTAGCCATTTGTACCTCAAAGCCACACACTTTGCTTCTGTCACAGTTTTCTGTGCCTCCCCTGAAGCCTGCCAGTGAAGCAGGTGCCACTGAGGGTTCAAGCAATGTGCTCTGCTGGGTCACTGGACTGTTTGCTTCCTGGAGACACTTATGCCCATTTGGCTTGGAGGTTTTTTCTCAGCATGCAGTAAAAGCCCTTTGCCCCACTTGTTCCCACAGGGTTCACAGTGATCAGAGCAGTTTGGAATATACCCCTTTTGAGAAAGAACTCCCTTCTGCATGTGATGTAATGTACTAAACATACAGCCTGAGCCTCAGCAGACATGAAGCTGGTCTGTTCACAGCTATGTATTTTTACTTCTCTGGCAGATTTTGGAGCTGTAAAATCAACAGAAAAATTCTCTCCTTCAGTAATAACATCTTTTTCAAACCTGACATCTGCCTTAGCAGCTATTGTACTGTCCTATGTTACTAGGATTTGAGTTGCAGAAACAGCCTCTCACGGAAAGGACTCCAGGAAGCCAGACACTGAATAACAGATAAAAGTGTGGCCACTATTTTGACTGAAGGAGTATGTCCGTTCAGAGTGCTCTCTAACACTTCTGGGGATGAGACATCTCTTGACTGTCTGGTTTTTGCTGTTAACAGAAAGAAGGCCAGCCCAGAGCTTACCTCATCGCCCAGGAGCTGATGTCTTCAGAAAAAGTGTGAGTTGTTCTTTGTTATAATCTCTGTTGCTCTCCTAAAGCTGAAGCTAAGCAGTCCACCCTTCAGCATCGGCCTGGTGGCAATTAATGAAAGTTTGTCTCTTTCCCCAGGTATGTGGAGATGCTCCAGCTGTTATGTGTGGTGAGTAAACACTTTTAATCACTGAAACCTAATTGCCCTTTTCCCCAGCTGCAATTTAGAAGACATAACGCACTGAAAGGACTGAGGTGAATTTGAGGAGGAATGGTTTATTGTAAACCATGGCAAAAGAATGTCTGCTACTAATCAGCTTTTGCTGCAGATCCTAGCAATTATCAGTCAGAGGGACAAATGCTGGCCAACAGTGCTTGCTGGGACTCTGAGACAGATGTGAGCTGCAGAGTAAGCTTAGTGCAGAGATGAAGATAGCAAAAAGTAGCTCTGGGTTGTCCCTGGAGGACACCTCAAACCCTAGCAGTGGACAGACACTCTGGGGGAGAGAAAAGTTAATGAGCTCATCACTAAACTGTGCTTCTCAAGCAAGCTGCCAAACCATAAGAGCCTTCTCAGGCTTAAGCAGCAGAGGCAGGAGAGCAGCCTTAAATACGACAAACACCTTACAAACAACTGCATTTCAACAAACCAGGAACTGCCGAGCCGCTCAGCTGGGAGCCACACACTCAGCTGGGGCTTAGCTGCTTAGCTGGAGTCTACCAGCATTTTGGCGACTTGCTGATAACCTGTGTAGCTATTTGCCTCGCCTCTCCTGGCTTTCCTCTGATTTCTGCACAGATGAACACATTATTTGACACTGTTTGACACTAGGGAAATGTAGTTATCCATTGTGTCCTGGGGAAGCCATTGATGGGGCTGGGCCAGGGAAGAGATGCTTCTAGGACTTTTCCAGTCCCTTTGGGACTTATATTGCTTTTTTCTCCTTCCTCTGGTAAATCCCTGTGTGGTGAACTTAGCTCTGGGGCTGTGTGTGTAAACGAGTCATTTATGCACTTTCACAATAATCCTATTTTCTTCCTGTAGAAATCATTTGGGAAGAATAGGAAATGACATTTTTGCTCTCTTTTCCAAGTTGCTTGCTTTAACACAGGACAGGGATTCTGGTTCATATCTTTGCCAGAATTGTTTAGCATACAAACATTGATGGATGCCAAGTGCATGCTGCTCCCCTCCCAGTGGATGGACTCCAAACTCTTGGTAATCCCTAATAAAAAGATCGTTATAAAATTTACAGCCCACAGGTTGGTTAGGGAAAAACTCTGCTTGATTGCTGCTTTTTTTCTGCTGCAGTGCTCCAGAGCTGGCTCAAAGATAGGAGGGAATGAAACCAGAGTTTTCCTGACTAACTCAGAAACGTAACTGCACCCTGCTGTGCTGCTGGGGAAGTCAGGCACTTTCTGAGCAGCAGCCTCTGTTGGGTCTTCAAATCCCAATCCAGAAATCTAGAGAAACCATTACCAATTTTACAGGGTGTAAGGCCCTCAAATTCCAGGGGTATTATTGCTGAACAGAGGCTTTTCAGTTCTGTCACAGTGCAAAAAGTTACAATTAACTCATTACTCCTTGTTTCATATTTGAGTAGTGTTAGAAATAGTCACATTGATAAACCTTGTGCTTCGCTGTCCGCTCACTGTTGGCACTGGCAGATGTCACAGGCAACCACCAGTGACCACAAAGTCACCAAACTGTCCTCAAGCTGCAACATCCCATTCATGGCCAGTCAGGACCAGAGGCTTCCTCGACTGCGTATCTCAGCTCAGGCAAACATTTCTCTCTGTTGATCACCAGCTTCCTCAGGAAAACAATTTCTGCATGCTCATCTTCTAGTCTCAGATCTCATATTCTTACATAAACCCACATGTTGGTAAGAAAGGCAAGGAACTAAACCACACCCAGCTGCTTTCAGAAAGGAAAAGAAGTTTTTTCTTAAGCCTACAGCAGGAGCATTTGCAGGCTTGGCTGGCACTGATACCCATTCAGCATAACAGAGTCTGTTTGGCCTTTCAGTGGTAATAAACTGATTGATTGCCAAAATGATGACATTTCCATACACCCACTCTGCTATTGAACTGAAAGAGTGGAAACATTGTGTTAGCTTACAAACTTGGTATCAGTTGGTGTGGTAGTAGTGATAATAATCTAAAGGGCTGGCTGTTATTCACCCTGCTCAAAGGTAATGCGTCTCTGGAGCAGGGAGTTAAGAACTTACTCTGCACTGAGCAGTTGGGTCTGTCAGGGCCTTGCAGGCCCAAAGCTCCTTAGGGGACCAAGAGTCTGGTCTATTTGCTTCCCTTCAGCCAGTCTGTTTCAAGTGACTTTACTGGAGGTACACAAATCAAACAGTGTAACTCAGACTGCCTCGGGATCTCTCTGCACAGGATCAAGCATTTGCTTGATCGTGCACCATCTTCACATTTATTTTGGCTTTGGCTTTTGTACATAAAATCACCTTTTCTGCACATAAACCCCTTGAAGTCATCATGACTTCCCTCTGAGGCATTTGCTGAATTATGGTACCAAAAAGGAAAAAAGGACAGAAAAAACCACTCCCAGCACCTTCCTGTTCAAGGAAAGTTGGTTGTGTTTCCTGGTTTGCATTTTCCACATAACAATGAGCCACAGTTCTCAGAGACACCAAGACTCAGCATTTGAAGACATGGGTATGAACAGATACAACATATGCTGGTTCTCCAGCCTTCAGAGCAGTTTGGGATCCAGCCCTGCACTGGGCATCCCAGGGCCTCTAAGTACAAAATAAATCTTAGGAAATAAAAAAGAACAAAACCATCCTAGTGCTTGAGTCACTAACCCAGAGGTACCTAAATGCAGATTATCATGAAGACAGGCTCACTGGTTAAACTCTGCTCTCAGAATTCTTGTGGCAGCATGTTCTCAAGCACAAAAAATTAGCATCTGATGTAGGAGCCACTCTTCCTTGTTAGACAAAAGAGAACTCCATCTTTCTAATTATTTACACTTCCAGGGAACGATTGGCTGAGCCTTTTCTACCACCGTGGATTTCTGGGACAACGTTCAAAGTTCTGCCGGACCAGCCAAGTCATTACTTTCCTAATTAAATGCTTTACTGAATGGAATGTGCTGGCTAAATGAGGAGCTGGCTGGCTCTTAGACTCTCTGAAGCTCTTATGAAAGCCTGAAGATGCCCTGTCACAAAAGAATAGCCAACCTTCACTCTCGGTGGGCTGACGGGGTTTTCTCATTTATTTATTTGTTGCTGTCTCAATCAGCAGTGGGAAAACAGCTACCTTTCGGCCAGGGAGCTTCTCCAGTGGGAATGTCAAGCCAAAATAGCTTTCAGATAATCTGTGTGCTTCTTAAAGGAGAGGGGAGTCACACTAGCACCTCTACATCAGCACAATTCCCTGCCAACAGGGCCCACCGACAGAGCACTTGCAATGCTCACTCTGCAGCTCACCAGTGCTGAAACTCAGCTGCAGTGTTTTGGGTGAATGTATTTGACTGCACGTGAGTGTGTGCTGAGGCCAGGGTTCCTGACCTAGATTGTACCCTGCAAGGGGAGGATAAGAGACTAATTGTGTCCGCTGCCCTTCAGCTGGCATTGCTTCTGCTGAGCTCAGTAATGAGAAATCTGGGCAGATCACTGCTCAGTGCGGATCAAGGGTCACTCACTCTGCTACAGGAGATGTACCACTTTGAATTCAGGGTGCCACTTTCCCTTTCATCATTAGGAGAGAGGCTGCTGGACATTAGAATAGAATAGAATAGAATAGAATAGAATAGAATAGAATAGAATAGAATAGAATAGAATAGAATAGAATAGACCAGGTTGGAAGAGACCTTCAAGATCATCATGTCCAACCTATCACCCAACACCACCCAACCAACTAAACCATGCAACCAAGCACCCTATCAAATCTCCTGAACACCTCCAGTGATGGTGACTCCATCACCTCCCCGAAGATGCCTCCAGGAACCACCCATGAGTCTGACTTGGCTCAGAGCATGCTGTACAGCATCTCCTGCCTGCACTCAGCTTTAATATGGAGACTCTCTTCTCCCCTTTGAACTCTTCACTCTTGCCTCAGATGTAATGCCTAGATGTCCAAAAGAGACTTGGATCCTGCAGCATGCAGTACCTGTTGAATCCACCCTCATTTTAGAGTGAAAGTGGTTATAAAAGCCCGCACTGCTTTATGCCATCAGTGTAGACTCCAGCTTAATAAAGCTTGGGCTGCAGTAAGATTTCCTGCTGTCCTCCCTGGCCCACTCACAAAGGGTCAAATATGCTACTTCTCAATATTATCAGTTCATTAAAATATCAGCTTGACTTGGGAGGCAGGTACTTTCTAGATGCACAGGCAGAGTGATTTTTAGATGTGTGCATGTTTCATTATTTACTGGTAACGACAGAGGCCTGGTTGCTGCAGCATGAGCAGGGTGAATGCACTGAGTGCAGACATGGCTCCTGCAGCTCAAGTGCCAGCATCCCCCCATGGGCCTGAGGCAGAAAACTGGCCAAGGCTTTCCACTGCTGCATCTGTTGTGCACACTTCTCTTTTTAGGTTTATGCCTCAGCTTTGTTCCCCAATGGAAACTCACACAATGAGAACAAGATTATGGAACAGGTCATCTTGAGTGCAATCACACAGCACTTACAGGATCAGGCCCAGCTAGCATGGATTTAGGAAGGGCAGGTCCTGCCTCACCAACCTGATCTCCTTCTATGCCCAGGTGATTGCCTGGTGGATGTGGGGCAGGCATCGTGGCCTGGATCAGGAACACTGTGGCCAGCAGGAGCAGGGAGGTTATTCTGCCCTGTACTCAGCACTGGTTAGGCCACACCTTGTGTCCAGTTCTGGGCCCCTCAGTTAGGAAAGATGTTGAGATGCTGGAAGGTGTCCAGAGAAGGGCAACAAAGCTGGGGAGGGGTCTGGAGAGGCTGAGGGAGCTGGGGTTGCTTAGCTTGGAGAAGAGGCGGCTCAGGGGAGACTTTGTTGCTGTCTACAACTACCTGAGGGAAGGTTGCAGCCAGGTTGGGGGTTGGTCTCTTCTCCCAGGCAAGCAGCAGCAGAACAAGAGGACACAGTCTCAGGCTGTGCCAGGGGAGGTTTAGGCTGGATGTTAGGAAGAAATTCTTCACAGACAGAGAGATTGGCCACTGGAATGTGCTGCCCAGGGAGGTGCTGGAGTCACCATCACTGGAGGTGTTTAGGAAGAGCCTGGATGAGGCACTTAGTGCCATGGTTTAGTTGATTAGATGGTGCTGGGTGATAGGTTGCACTTGATGATCTTGGAGGTCTTTTCCAACCTGGTTAATTCTGTTCTGTTCTATTCTATTCTATTCTATTCTATTCTATTCTATTCTATTCTATTCTATTCTATTCTATTCTATTCTATTCTCTCCTTGAAGCCTGCAGAAATAGTCTAGGTGAATTTCTTCACCCACCAGTCCTTTGCTGTTCTTTAACACAGAGCAGAGGTGTAAGCAGGGAAGCTGACTTGGCCATGACAGCATCCGAGGTCAGACCTTTGGTTGCTATAAACGTATGTAGTTTTTCTCTGGCAGGTGGCTGCAAGAACAGCAGATTATCAGCTTCTTCAAATCACTCTATTAGGCTACTTTGGAGTTAAGATTTCTTTCCATCTTGCAAAATGGCTACTGATAGGCACACAGGATTGCTGCCACTGATCCTTGCAGCTGGACTCCATTGTTGAACAGATTTAATGCAGAACCTCACTGTTTCTGCACCTGCTCTCAAAGTCCTGGAAGCAAACCCCAGCACCAACTCTTTTCCATTAACTATGAGAATACCACATTTCATACAGGTGTTGAACCCCCCAAGATGCTGAACCCTGCAGAGCACTTTCTTGCTAAGTGCTCTACCAAAACCCTCTGGTTGCTGGCCTTGCTGCCTCCTGGAGTACCTGGAGATAACTACCTGCTACAAAGGTCTCCAGGCTGCTGATCCCAAGTAAACTGGGCTACCTGAGCCAGGTCCCTAAATATTTTTTCTCCAAGCCTGTCCTGTAATCAGTGTTCCCTCTCAGCACTGGTTGGCCCTGCCAGCATCTCTAAAGCACCTCGTATCCCAGCACCCTACAGTCAGTCTCTTCACCTCACACAGGGTTTCAGAGTCTACTGCAAGTCAAGCATGTGACACCTAAACTGCAAGATCTTGTTGAAACTATCCCCACATTCCTCCTTGCCCTTACAGCAGGCTCCAGGTTACACTCTCTTATTTTCAGCAGAGAACAGAAGTTCTTCAGAGGGTTTCTTGGGGGGAAAAAAGGAAACTTGCATGTGTTAGTGATGTGCACAAGCAAAAGAAGAAGTCCCCCAACCAACAAACTAGCCTTGTTAAAGGTGTTTGATCATCATTGCTTCATTTAATTATTTGTAGGGTTTACTTCAGGGATGTTAGGGATTTGGCCATTGGATGGGCTGTAGAGACCTTACTTATAGGTGCCCAAATGGAATTCAAAGTTTTATGTTTCAAAAATGTATTTTTATAGCACAACTGCTGGCCACCTTCATCACCTGCCCAGCTTTCACCTGCACAGATACAGGTGCAGCTATAGGCATAGGACAGGAACGAGACCTGTAGTCTCATATACGCCTCGATGGGGCTGAGCTCTGTGGCCATTTGTGGCAGAGCCATCGACTGAAGGACTTCAGCTCGTTCTAAGAAAGTTTTCACAGTATCACAGTAACTAAGGTTGGAAGAGACCCCAAGGACCATCAAGCCCAACCTGTCCCAACAGACCTCACGACTAGCCCATGGCACCAAGTGCCACGTCCAATCTCCCCTTGAACACCTCCAGGGACGGTGACTCCACCACCTCCCTGGGCAGCACATCCCAATGGCGAACAACTCTCTCTGTGAAGAACTTTCTCCTCACCTCGAGTCTAAACCTCCCCTGGCACAGCTTGAGACTGTGTCCCCTTGTTCTGGTGCTGGGTGCCTGGGAGAAGAGACCAACCCCCTCCTGTCTACAACCACCTTTCAGGTAGTTGTAGAGGGCAATGAGGTCACCTCTGATCCTTCTCTTCTCCAGGCTAAACAACCCCAGCTCCCCCAGCCTCTCCTCACAGGGCTGTGCTCAAGGCCTCTCCCCAGCCTTGTTGCCCTTCTCTGGACACCTTCAAGTGTCTCGATGTCCTTCCTAAACTGAGGGGCCCAGAACTGGACACAGTACTCAAGGTGTGGCCTAACCAATGCAGAGTCCAGGGGCACAATGACCTCCCTGCTCCTGCTGGCCACACTATTCCTAATGCAGGCCAGGATGCCATTGGCCCTCTTGGCCACCTGGGCACACTGCTGGCTCATGTTTAGGCGGGTGTCAATCAGCACCCCCAGGTCCCTCTCTGTTTGGCAGCTCTCCAGCCACTCTGACCCCAGCCTGTAGCTCTGCATGGGGTTGCCGTGGCCAAAGTGCAGCACCTGGCACTTGGACTTGTTAATGCCATCCCATTGGACTCTGCCCATCTGTCCAGTCGGTCAAGGTCCCTCTGCAGAGCCTTTCCACCCTCTAACTGACCAACATCTGTTCCCAACTTGGTGTCATCTGCAAACTTGCTGATGACTGACTCAACCCCCTCATGCATATCATCAATGAAGATGTTAAAGAGGATGGGGCCCAGCACTGATCCCTGGGGCACACCACTGGTGACTGGCCGCCAGCCGGATGTGGCACCATTCACCACCACTCTCTGGGCTCGGCCCTCCAGCCAGTTCCTAACCCAGCACAGAGTGTTGTGGTCCAAACCACGAGCTGACAGCTTAGCCAGGAGTTTGCTGTGGGGGACGGTGTCAAAGGCCTTGCTGAAGTCCAGATAGACTACATCCACAGCCTGCCCCACATCCACCAAACGGGTCACCTGATCATAGAAGGAGATCCAGAAGGGGATTATGTCAAAGAATGCAGTGGGTTGGAAGTGACCTCTGAATGTCACCTAGTCCAACCCCCCCTGCAGTGATGGGGGACCTCCCCAGCTAGATCATGGTGCTGAGAGCCCCATCAAGCCTGAACTTGAATTGTCCAGGGATGGGTCTTCTGCCACCTCCCTTGGCAACCTCTTCCAGTGCCCCATCACTCTTATAGCAAAGAACTTCTTCCTAATGTCCAAGGAAGGGGCCTCAACGTTTGGTGCCTTCTGTGTTCAGACACGGGGCTCGGGTGACAGACTTGGAGACCTTCAGGTGGCATGATTGATTAGAGCCAGTGAGATTGCAAATGCACTTTGCATTTGATTAATGGCTTCCCAGGCACTCAGCACTTTCAGCAGGGACAGGATTTTTTCAAATGGATGTTTACAGTGATTACTGGTTTTATTAATCATTAGAAAACTGGCTATCCAGGCAACTGGAATGAAATTATTTGTCTGGGAATTCATTATAATCAAAAGGGCAAACAATTAATGACTAATTAAATCCAGTGAGATGCTGTGGGAAAGGAGTGTTAATCTTGCTGTTCCGCTGTGCTGGGTTCAGAGCTGCTTGGTGTTCATTTGGAGATGACACTGCTGTGGCACAATAGGTTACTTAAGCACATCAGAGGTGAACCTACTGCAACTATTCACTTCCCTGGGCACAATAAGCTGAAAGAACCCTTTGGATTCTTTCCCTTTCTCCAGTCTGGATTAATTATGATGACTGAGGCCTTTGAAAGGCTGCAGATTCCTCTGAGTTTAGAAAAGCATCCAGAAGATGGATTGATTTGCTTAGTTGATTGGAAAGCCTCTGGAGTATGTGCTGGCTGAAATGTGGAGTTAGGCTCCCTCACACACCAGAGAAAACAGGAGCTGGAATAGTACAACATTGTGATTATTTGTGGTACTGGGGCAGGCCACGCTGTGGAAACCAGAACCAGGTAATTGGGCAGCACACTAATACCCTTTCAGAAATTGCTACCATGCTGTTTTATCCAGGATACAGTTAGTCAGTGAGAAAATTGCCATCATCATCTGTTTTTTTCACCTAGTTGTAGTGGCTTTTCAGAAAACAAATGCTTCATCTGTCACAGCTGCTAACATCCTGCAGCCTAGGTGCAGCTTTCCTCTTGGCAGGTATCAGACCTTCCAGTCATTCCAGTTCATAGTGAGTCAGTGTGCACACTGCAACTGCAGGAAAAAAGGACTCTGGTTTCATAGGGAAAATTCTTTGTTGCATAGCTTGAATGTATAGCTTTGAGTTCAGATTTGGAGATAAGTGTTGCAAATTTTAGGACAAGACATGTAGATGCTGATGCATTTCACATCAAGTTGTTGGACCTAATGAAGTGAGGAGAGAATCTCACCCATCTAAACAAATTATGCCACTATAAAATGAGATCTAATGAACTCAGAAAAACAGGGGAAAGGCAAGATAAATAATAAGATGCCAAAGTGGTTGTGTGCATAAGGGTCTGGCAGCTTGGCTAGGTGAAATGCTCAGCTTTGTGAAATTCAGCTGAAAATGTTGGTGGCATCTCTTACAGCTCCTAGAACACATGGTTTAGGAGTCAAGAACTTGTCATGGCAATTTCAGAAAAGAGACTTTAAGTCTCTTTGCCTAATTTCTGTATTGTTGTTCACAGGATTTCTATGAAAATATGCTGAAAGCCCTCAGAGAAGAAGATGAAAATGAACAAGAAGTTGTTAAACTCAAGCAGGGCTTAAGCAAACTCCCTGAAATTTATGAATTGCACCAAGACATCCTGGGAGAACTTGAAGAAAGAGTCCTTAAATGGTAAGTATGGGATAGCATGGTTTCATGGCCTTACCATACCCTCCACAGCATGTGGGTGAACTCCTGAATGTTGCCTTGACCCCACTAACAGGGAGGCTGCAAGGAGTAGAGCCTGAGCCACCTTGGCACATTTTGCATACAGGCAGCAGGAAGTAAAGGTAGAGACTGTGAGGAAAACCAAATACTGAAAGGTTTGTGCAGTGCACAGCCCCCAGCTCTGAAATGGCCCTGTCAGTTAGTGGGTACCATCACCCTGCTTCATGGGCATTAGCCTCTGATGCCAGTTCATAGTCATTACCAAATGGCTTCACACTATGGCCTGAAAGCCACAGACTCATGCTGTGAGAGGCAGGAGCAGCAAACATCAGAAGTGATCCTAAAGAAGATCTGCTTATAGAACTCTACATAGCAGCTGCGTAGCTCTCAGTTAAGGGACACCCCCTCACTCCCAGCACCAAGGCAGGGCTCTGCACAGGCTGAGCTTCCAAGCCAGACACATACTGTCAGCCTGCTGAGAGACTCCACCTAAGCCAAACATCCTTACAGGGCAAAACCTTTCAATAAGAGATTAAGACCATGCAGAGGACAGCCAAAGCTCTCACATTCATTCAGTTACAGAGCCTGCTGCCTTAAGCCAGGCTGTTCCAGTAGTCTGTCAAACTGCTGCAGTACGAACAGCTAAGAGCAGCTGACTAAACAACAGCAGACAGCGTGGCCCAGGGCCTAGCCTGGACTACTCTGTCACTGACAGTTTACAATGGAGCAAGCAGCCCCACACCTCCACCATGCTGAACTCTGGGAGGCAGCTGTAACCGAACAGTGAAGGAAGCCAACTAGATCAGAACTTCTCAGTAACAATCTTAAATGCAGGGCACAGCCCTTCCA
This sequence comes from Dryobates pubescens, assembly GCF_014839835.1. Lineage (NCBI taxonomy): Eukaryota > Metazoa > Chordata > Aves > Piciformes > Picidae > Dryobates > Dryobates pubescens. The sequence goes on from NC_071612.1 coordinate 149,949, forward strand.
GTCAGCTCTGCACTTTCAAAACACAACAAAGAGAGAAAAGGCTAAAGGGGGCTGTCCACCAAGGGACTGTTACAAATGGCAGAATAAATTCTTGAAGGTCATCAGTGATTTATAATATATAGGCTCATAACACAAGCAGAAGTGATGTTCCAAACTGAGATCTAAAATTACTTGTGTCCTAAAGAAGTAACAGCCACATTCTAGCAGTATGCTGCCTGTTCCCTAAGACAAAAGGGACACAACTGGAAACGCCCCAAGGTGCTGTCCAGGACTATTATATGGCACTGGAGAAAAGAGCAGGATGCCTTAGGGCATAGGCTGTGCTGATGGAGGTTCCCAGTTACCACCACCCTTGAATCCCTCAGTAAGTCCTTCCCTTTGTCTGTGCTTCCTCAGACACTGTTGCTCTGACATCCCCATGACCTCACGTCCTTCTCTTATACAGGACTACTCTTCTGTGAGCTCAGATTTTATCCTGCTCTCTCCTTGTACTTGTACAGCTGGATGCTGAGAAAGGGGCAACAAGGGAGAGTGGAGGATAGGACATTGCACCTGAAGGCATCACATAGTCCCCCACAACCAGTGCTATAAGCACTGCAGCTGAGGGAAGGTCTCTTTAGAGAAACAGAAGCTGTGTCCAGACAGGAGACTTTGTACCCACTGCAGACACACAGTGCTGCCACAACAAAGGCCCAGCCCAATGCCTAGCTGCTTTCATTCATTGATAGATTCATTCACAGAATGGGCTGGGTTGAAAGGGTCTGTAAAGCTCATCCAGTTCCAATGGATGAGCCATGGGCAGGGACACCTCTCACCAGCCCAGGCTGCTCAAAGCCTCATCCAGCCTGGTCTTAAACACCTCCAGGACTGAGGCACCCACAACTTCTCTGGGCAGCCCATTCCAGTGTCTAACCACCCTGACAGTAAAGAACTTCCTAATTTCCAACCTAAACCTACCCTGCTCCAGTTTCAAACCATTAGCCCTTGTCCTGTCACCACAGGCCCTTGTCAAAAGTCCCTTCCTTGCCTTTCTGTAGGCACCCTTCAGGTACTGGAAGGTCACAATAAGGCCCCGCCATGAGCCTTCTCTTCTCCAGGTTGAACAGCTCCAACTCTCTCAGCCTGTTTCTTGTACAAGAGGTGCTCCAGCCCTCTGATCACCTTCATGGCCCTTCTCAGGGTGCCCGTTCCTCAGCAGCCTGTTTTGCTGCCCCATGTGTCAGTGAAGCACTCTCTCTTCCCTGCCACTTAGCCTAGGCTTTAGCTGCATTGTGCCCTTAGCCACTATGGCTCCAATACAATGAGAAAGAACTATGGCTCTTCTTCTTTAATTTCTATTAATTTGTTCATTTGTTTGCTGCTCCCTTTCTTTCTTTGGCCTTAGGGAGGAACACCAGAAAGTTGCTGATGTTTTTCTCTCCAGAAAATCAAGGTTGGATCACCACACATCATACATTTTGCAGTTTGATAGGAATTTGGCTTTGCTAGATGAATCCTGCCTTAAATACTCCCAACTGGCTACCATCATTCAGGAGTTTGAGGTAAGGCTCCTATGATTTTTTTACCTGCATTAATGCATGGTTGTGCCACAGGGCTTGCACAAAGATACTGTTTCTGCAACTCCACAAGTGTTCACACAAGGCAGAAAGGGAGAGCAGCTCTGCACGTGCATCCTCATGCTGCAGGCACTGGGGTGTGATGTGCCTGTTTCCCAGCTTGTTTTGTGCACTGCCAGATCAGTGAGCAGGTTCTGCTGAAGTACCTGCACATGGTGGAGCAGTTTCTCAGCCACATATTGGCTCAACAAGCTCTTTCAGTTAATAATATTAGTATTATCATCACCCCTTTCTATCTTCTCTTCTTTCACTGCATTTTCCATCCTTTCTTTTGTACTGGTTCTGGCCAGGATGAACTTAGGGGCAGCCTGTATAGGTGCTTAGCTGCTGGCAGTGATCCTCCAGAACACTGTGAGAAATAGTGTCAAAGGCCTTGAAGTCCAGGTAAACAACATCCACAGCCTTTCATCCACTGAGTGGATCACTTTGTTATGAAGGAGATCAGGTTAGCTAAGCAGGACCTGCCTTTATTAAATCCATGCTGACTGGGCCTGGTGTGCAGCAATGGGTTGACTCTGAAGGGTTCTTCTTTCCCATGAGTTTGTTAAATCAGGTCACAATCTCACTTTAGTTTCTTGTAAATGCCCTGGGTGTTCAATTCCAAGTCGAACACAGGCAGATGCTTTGCTCTCTTTCATTCAACTCTATGACTTGAAATAAGACACTTAAAGGTTGCAGGCAGAAGAAACCTTCAGTACAAAAGAAAGAACAAGGATGACAAACTTCACTGAGAACTGATGCCTCTGTCTTCAGTTGCCACCCTAAAATAATTATCTAACTTTGACCTTCTAAATTGTATTTGCTTTCCCTCCTCCTCTTTCTGAGTGCAAACCACATGTGAATGATTCCATAGGAAATAAGCTGTTGACAGCACTTCTCTGTAGTCACAAAAACAACCCTCCCTAGGAAGCTGGGTAAATTGGAAAAGGGTCAGCAGAGTTTGTGCATGCAACAGGTAGCAAACTTTCATAGCACACATCAGATGGAGACAACAGTTTGCTGCTGAGCTCACGCACCCCTGATCTTTGTGTTTCCTTCCATTGAGGACAGCAGAGCTCTGGTGGCAGTCCTAGAAGTGTGAAACACCAGCTTTTGAAAGTGGTGCAGCGTGTCTTCCAGTACCGTGTGCTGCTCACAGGTCAGTAAAATCATTTTCTTAGGTACTCAGTGGAAACCTCCACTGTGCCACATGTGGGTGCCAAGGCAGCTAAAACAAGGCTGAAGGAGCGTGGGATTTCTTAGGAAACTTCAACAGGCTTAGTGCAAGATTCAGGAAACAGCAGGGAGCTAGAGAAGGAGCAAGCACAACCATACTGAAAGGTCACAAAACCATGCAAAGCCAGGTGCCTCTAGCCATGCCTTCTTTGTCTGTCCCCAACAGTTGCTAAGGAAGGGACTTTGCACTGCGTCCTATAGCACAGGGGCAACCACCATCTCCTTCCTCTCCACGACAAAGCAGTTGTATCTAGTATCACAGTATCACCAAGGTTGGAAGAGACCTCAAAGATCATCGAGTCCAACCTGTCACCACAGACCCCATGACTAGACTATGGCACCAAGTGCCACGTCCAATCCCCTCTTGAACACCTCCAGGGACGGTGACTCCACCACCTCCCTGGGCAGCACATTCCAATGGCGAACGACTCGCTCGGTGAAGAACTTTCTCCTCACCTCGAGCCTAAACCTCCCCTGGCGCAGCTTGAGGCTGTGTCCCTTAGTACTCCACCCTAAGTCTCCTGTACAGCACATCTAAGGCTAGTGAGTAAGTCAGAGTCCCAGACCCATTTCTCTGCACTGCAGGAGGCAGAGACCCATATTTACGTAACAGCACATTCACAGATTTTGCATTTACAGCAAGACCTTCCCTTCACATTCAGGACCATGTATCACTCCCACCTGCAGTCTTTCTGAGGGGATGCCTTCCCTCTGGTGGCTCATTCTCTGCAAGCCACTGCAAACCCAGCAGGTCTGAGCCTGTGAGGGCACCGAACCTTCTGCAGCAGTATGTGGCCCCTAGAAAGAGCTGTGAAGGTCAGGTTTGTAATTAATGAACTGGTTGGAGAAGGAAATGGTGACACTAACAATGAATCTCAGTGTTGCCAAGTAATTGAGTCAGATCAGAAGACAAAGGAGCAAGAACCCATTGACATGAAGATGAAGGAATGCTTTGGGAGTGTTTATATGTGCAGGTAGAGAGGGGTGCAAGATGAGTTATGCGTGGGGCAGTAAAAAGGAAGCCATAAACCTTGCCCATACTCAGCAGTCAATGAAAGGCACAGTTTGTTAGAAGAGGCTCCTGTTAATGCAGCAGAACAAAGTGACCATATGAAATTTTTATTCAGAGCACAGCTTAGCAGCAGCTTCATCTTGCTCTAGACCCTCTGATCAGGGATGCAACTCATTCACAGTTGGCTCTGCTTTTTCAGCGCGAGCGATACAAATGCACGCCGGATGCCAACAAGAGGCCTTTCTCTGTCCGACCTGCTCCCCTCTCTGGGTGTGTCTGCATTAAGGGCACCCTTCCAGGCTTGCATGTTGCAGTAGTTGGGAGTCTCATGTAATCCATATGGTCACATATACTGCACCCAAGACAAAGGTCTTGGCAAGTCCCTGTCAGAAATTCCCCTCCATTTTCTCTGCTGATTCCTGTGGCCCACATGGTAAACTGCAAACTTGAATCATGGTTATTTTGTGAGAGCTGGGAGGGTCTCAACGCAGCTCCAGTGATTGAACTCCATCTATGGCAGAAGCAGCTTGAGCTCTTCCCTGTCCTAGATATTAACACTAACTGGAAAAATTAAAGCTTTTGTGTGTAACAAGCTAGGGCTGCCAAAAGAAGATATTCCAGGAAACAGGTTCACTGCTTCAGTTCTTCATCTCAAGAAAGTCAGCCCCTCTTCAGCCACTCTTCTAGAGTGGGTCTGGAACAGTACAGGCCAGATTCTCTAGACAGCATAAAATAAAATAAAATAAAATAATTAGAAAAGAAACATGCAGACGTACTTGTGTGCTGATAACTGGCTGTTTCTACCAGATAAGGAAGGCTATTTTATGAAGATAGTAGTTCTCAGTCACTGTGCTACAACCAAAGGAGCTGCCCACTCACATGTCCACAGCCAAGGTCAGAGCTTGCATCTGTGACAAGGAACACTAAACAGTGCCTGACAACACTGCACCACCCCTTCCTGCCTGCCTGATGGCGCTTTCCTGAATGCGTGCAAAGGGCAGGTAGACTTCAGGATGCCAGGAGATAGAGAAATGTCTGTGGACAGGATGTGCAAGGATACAGAGAGTCATGCACGGCACCATTCTCAGCACAGAGCCCTAGCTCTTGGATGGAGAATTTAGAAGCCTAAATTCATTAGAAAGATAAGAATGAACCTTTTCAAGATTAAGCTTTTTAAATAGTGGCACTCACATAGTACAGTCGTTAAAACCATACAGACCCTGGCAAAGAACATAGGGACGAATCCAGGCAAGTAGACCAAGTACAGCTGACAGGTTAACTGTTTGTATCTAATGCAAATGCAGCCCCTGTGAATGTGTGGCCTGTCATGTGCATGTTACAGAACCTGTCTTCAGAGTGTGATTGAATTCAGGAGTCGTCATTGAACTCTGAACATACAGCACCAGAGTCTCCTTCCTGTGTCTATAAAATGCATAGAATTATTTTACTATAAATACAGAAAATCAGTCATTACAGCCATTCATTCAGATGAGAAAACAGAGTTCACTGGAAAAACAACTCTTTGTAAAGTGGTGCTGCTCAGCAGCTCTCTTGGCTGAGAAACAAGGATGTGTTTTTCTTACCCTGTTTTATTCTGCCAAGTTACCTGCTGAGGCCAAAGCTGTGTCAGTGCTCCAGCGTTGGTTCTCAGTGTAGAATGCAGTCAGGGATGAGTTTTATTTTGGAAAGAAGCTATATATATTTGGGAATAAAGCAATGTCATGCCCTATCCCTGGAGTGTTCAAGGTCAAGTTCTGCAAGGCTGCGAGCAACCTGATCTAGTTGAAGATGTCCCTGCCCGTGGAAGGCAGAGGGATCTTTGAGGCTCCCCTCCAACCCAAACTATTCTATGATTAGGATTTTATGTTTTGGCTAATAACACTACATATTCTGTAGATGCATATTCTGATTACTGGATGTTCCTGTTTGATTCTTTTCTACAGATTACTTGAATAACCTTTGCCCTGATTCTACAGAGTATGAAGCCACACAAGGTAAAATGAAATGGGTAGAACCAAAACTTCTGCTTTGTTTACTCTGCTTCCCAGTCATCAGGGAAACCCTCCTTCTCTTTGGCTCCATCCATATTTAGCCTGGTCATTGTAAATTCAGCTGGGATGGCTCTACCTGCTTTTTTCTGTACCATAATCTATGGTGTGCCTGCTGAGCTCCGTGAACTCTGGGGAAAGCCAGGAGGTTTGAATCATGTATCTGAATTATGGATTCCTTAAGCCTAAGTAAACTTGAATGACATTGTGTAAAAAACAGCTCCTCACAATCAAGAACAAATGCAGATGTTCAGCAGCTGACAGCAGCCTTTACAACGTATCAGATGGATAAAGCAGAAGTCTCTTACTCCTTCTGAAGTCCAAGTTTAGCTGTGGCTAAGGTTCAGCTACTGGATGGGAGTAGCTCCCAGGCTGGAGCACGCAGGAGTAACATTAATGAAAGCAGTTCATCCCTCTGTTACACTGAGTGTAAATCCAAAACAACTCATGTAATAAGGTCAGTGTCTGGCTGAAGGTCAGCCTGTTCTGACCGAGAGTAGACTCGAGCTCACTGGCAGTGGGGGCAGCTTACCAGCAGTTCAAACAAGGCCAGGGCAGACACTCCAGCTGCCTATCTTATTCGTGGTTGGCACATGCTTGTCAGCTGCCTGCCCAGCAGTGGCCAGCGTGCTGCCAGATTATGCCCAGAAACAGCTAGGGTGCCCTGATCCACAGGGAAGAGGCCTGAGATAAGGACTTGAGCTATGTTGTGCCACTGGTCCCACAGCCATCAGATAGATGTACAGCCTAGGCTGTTTGCCAGTGGAGAATCCAGGTGTTAATTTACATCACCACTTCATACACACTTCCCTCAGAAAGGGGTGACCTGTCCCCTCCCTCAGCAGTAAGGGGAAACAGACCTCCTTAGACTGCCATGCTCTGGATAGCTGACACTGGGTCACATTAATCTCTCCCTGCCATAAGTTCCAATTGCCAAAAATTGGCAGCTAGAAAACATGATAAAAAGATTTTGTGCCACACTAGGCACTTGAAAGGAAGCTTGTGAGCTCTCTTGATAAGGATGGTTTTGCACAAGAGGACGATGAAGGGGACAGGAACTGACAGCACTGTGTTGTGCCTTAAATTTGTTGGGCAGTTGCATTCAGAAGGTGTCTAAAAAGTTAAGGACCTGCTGCCAGGGATGTTGTTTGCTCTCTTTAGAGTAGATGCCCTTGAAACAGAAGGGACTTGAGTTATTTTACTACTCTTTGATTTATGATGTTGGCTTTGCTTCATCCCTCAGATGTCTTATTCATCATTTCTGAAATCACAGATCGAGCCAATGACAGCATGGTCCAAGCGGTGAGTCCTACGCATGGCCTCTGACCGGTATTGTCTTTCCTGCTGAAGTGAACACATGCCTTTGCTAAACTCTGAAGCCTTCTCTAGGGCGAGACTCAAGGTCACATAGAGAGCTGCTTCAAAGTAGTGCAGACAGGGAGTAGGACTATGCCCTTCAGTGGAGATGTGCGAGATGTGGGTCACTCTAGCAAGCAGCAGGTTTTTTCCTCCTTAGGGTTGCTGGGTACATGGAGTTACAAAGTGAAAGACATGAATTTTCACGGTTCCCTCTCTAGCCTGGGACATTTTCAGATATGAAATGCTGAAGATACCACAGATGTACTGTCAAGAAGACTTAAGGTTATGTAAATGAGCTCAGAATGTATTTTATCATTGCATTGGGTCACAGGTATCTCAAGTGATTGGGTATGCATCAGATTTTTGGTGAAGCTTTCATACTTTACTACTTCTTTGAATGCTGCTGAATTCAACATCCTGCATTGGGCTTTTGCTGTGCCTTTGCTAAATTAAAGCTCTTTGGCACTGTGAATACCCTTCACTGTGGTTAATTACAGATGGCATTCAATTCACTTATTTATTCACTGACCAGAGTGAGAGCTGTTAACCACTCAGGCACCAAAACTCAAAATTCAAGAGACAGACCAAAACCACCTATGCAAAAAATGACAACATCAACCTTCTTAGTAAGACCTTGTTTTCAGGTAGGACTTTAAGGTTGAAAACAAGGAATGCAGAGGAACTGCTAGGGAACAACACATGCTGGAGGCTCCTACAGCTACACAACGGCACTGCTGGCTCCGCACTCCCTTCAGTGTCTCTGCCCTCTGGCTCCAGGGGGCGAGGCAGTGAGCATGGGCTGGGAACGCAGTAAAAATACAAGAGGGTTTTTTTGCAACAGTTTGGGAGGTAAAAATGAGAATCTCAGAACCCACAGTGCTCTTCATATGTTGCAAGTGAAGCATTCATGCTTTGTTCAGAGAAGTGGAAGCACCTGCTTGCAGCTTAGGAACCCAAGAGCCAAGAACATCAACACTGGCTCACATCTGGACATCTCTGCTGCTAGCTCTCTGATAGGTATGCAGGGTCACAAATGGAGCCTGTATATTCATAGTCTGTTCCAGAGCACCAAGTTCAGTGATGACCTCATTGTGGCCAGCAACAGACAAAACCCAAGCCTTCTAATGGTTGTATCAGAAAGGAGTAAAGAGTAAGAAAGATCTACTCTTTCAAAACCAGGGCCTGGAAGAGATGAAACAGAATTTCCTTCTTTGCCATCGGCATGAATGCTGTGGGGCTTGTGAAGGCACAGGTCCTTGAGAGTCAAAGTTCAGTATTCAGCTACATCAGAGGTTGTTCTGAATGAACAAAAGCCACAACCATCAGTTTCTGTCTCTCACATTTAAAAAAATGCAAAGAACATAAGAAGTTATTCTAACTCCAGAGCAAACTGAACAATGCCTCTCAAGACAGAGCATTGATAACTTGGCATGCACCTGGTTGAAGTTCTAAGCAATAATTTAGACTTGGCACATACCTGGAAGGAGGAAAATTTCTGCTGCCACTTAGCAGCTCATCAAACTCCACTCCACAAATCTGCCAGGAGCATTGAATTGTGATCTGCATTTTCTGCAGAATATCAATGATCCATTATTAGGTTTTCTTGGTTTATGATAATAACATTCTAGCAGTTTTTCCCTGGGAACTATTAACCCAGGATTTTCAGACATTAGAATATTAACTGTCTGCACAGAAATGAGTAGAAAATATCGTTCATCAGGTAGGAAAATATTCTTCACCATTTACAGATGAGCAAACAGAAGCATAAGGCAATGCATAGCACTAAGTCTCTCTGTAACTCTAGGACACAACCACTGCTTGAACTGAGCAACCGTTTGTATTGCTCTCTGAACTTCCACAATGTTAGAGGCCCTGACAAGCTAAGAGCTATAAATCATTGCTGCTATTAACTGCTGGTGAATTCCTTGGGGAGGCAGCGTTCATCCTGCACAGACAGAAGGGTAAGAGAAAGAAAGCTGCAGTTCACTGCCAAAATGGCCAGAGAAGGATTTCAGTCACCCACATCTGCAGTACTAATTGGGTGGAGCTTTGGTTTCATCTTTTAATCACAGCTTGTAAAGGATATTTGAAAGGAGAGTGATGATGGTTTTAAAGACAATGAAGAAAACTATATAAACAGGGAATTGCAGGGGAACTGTAGGGAAACTCTGTCCCCCTCAGCTGCTCACACTCCCAGATAAATGACTGTCCTTCACATATGATGGCTGTTTGACTTCCTACAGGAAAGACCTCTGATACATCTCTGTCCATTTCCTGGTGAACATGTGTCCATACTGCAAACCTCAGCATTACAAGAGGTGCCTCTGCCAGCAGTCCTAAGAAAATCTGAGGTGTAGCTGAGCTGCAGCAGCTTCTGCTGGCATTCTCGTGGAAGCCCCAAGGAGCAGCACTAGCACTGGCCATGAGAGTGCTCACAGGAGGGCAATACCTGTTCTGCAGCTTCACTTCTACTGCAGTAGTGTCTATCTGACAAGCTTTGCTAGGGCAGAGGGAAAGTCATTTTCAGCTGTCCCATGATCCCTGCTACTTCCTGTGCTATTAGTTTATACATTCTGTTGCTGGCCTATAATATTTCAGAAGTGATTTAAAAATGCTATTTGTTACTTTCTGCATAGCAAAAGAGACACTTGATGGCTGAAGTTCCTGAGAATTTGCCACCTGCCAGTTGTATTGCACGATCCCAGTGCAGCCCAGTACTGGCCATGTGTTTGATATGTGATCGCTGATTCGGAACTAAACTTAAGAGCTAAACAGGCATAATATTCACCAGGGCAGTGACACACAGAGCCATTCCAGGCTTGTCTCAAAAAGTAAGCTGAGATAGGTACATGAATTGTGTTAGCTGAAGTCCAGGGTAACTTAGCTGTGGCAGACCATCATGTTGATATGGATGGGCTCCTTCTGCTATCTGTGATAGCTCTCAGTAAGCTGACTATGCAGACAGCACTGATTTGTATTGGGAAGATAAAATGTGCAACTTAATTGCGTCTAACTCAACCCAGGGGTGCCTCAGTGCCAGTCAGTGGATCACAGGAAAACAGACCATTGTCTGCCAAACTGAAAATTGTAGTCAAAAGCTGCCAGGTCTTAAAGCTCTATCAGATATGTTCCTTAGTCTGAAGTTTGTCTGGGTGTGTAACAGAGGATTTAGCATGCAATGAGTAACTCATGCAAAAGACTCCTAATGTTCAGACACACTCCAGTGTGCAGCCCTTTCTGCTGTTCTAACCAGAGAAGGCCACAGCTGAAGCCTATGTACAAGTCTTGATTTTAGTGGCCTCATGTGCATTGAAGGAAGTATGAAAATAACGGGTCTGCAGAAGGCCACAGCAGAGATGAATGCAGCTGATGAGCTTTTATAAAACCTGAAGGCTAGAAGAAGACTTTCTGGGTGGGGAATCCCTGGGCCAAGTTCTCTCTGAAACCAAATTCTGTAATACCACTTTTACAGAAATAAAATGGTTAGGAGAGTGAAGGAGGGTTTGCCTGCTTGCCTGAAAATCAGGCATCAAGCAGCCTCCTAAACTCTGTTTCTCTTCCCCAGGAAAACTTGCAGAAGCTGGTACACATCGAGCACAGTGTGAGAGGGCAGAGCGGCCTCCTCCAGCCAGGAAGGGTGAGTGCTGCCGGCAGACCTGTGCTGATAAGGGCATTGTTTCTGGCCAGCTTGAGCTCTGATTGTGTGGATGGCCAGATTTCAGACCTCTACAGGTGCTGTTGACTGAGCTGCTGTGATAAGACTGGAGCACTGCTTTGAGTAAAAAAGCCATCACTCTGTCAGTAAGCAGGGAGGGGTGCTGAGAGCCTTGGGCATGCACTGCCCCTGCTTTTGCACAGAGACATTTCCACTCCGTCTGTCCTCTGACATCCCAGGCGCAGTGTGTTTTGATGGAGATGCTGGTTTCCTCTCTGTATACTCCTGTCGAAAGGCTGCAACACCACCAGCCTGGAAAGGCTCAGAGTTTCCTTTGGTTGAGTAAGAGCCTTAAATCAAGGGAAATAATTTGTTTTCAAATTTTTATCCTCACCATTCCCTGTTGGTGCTTTTAATGCAAGATGTGATTTTTAAACAGCACATGACCAGAAATGTGGGAGAGGGTCTAGCTCTGTCTTGCCATCCACATCAAATGTAAAATTATGCTTTCTGTCCAGTTTCCTCAGCACCAACTTGCTTCTACACTGAAAAAGATTTCTTTCTTGAGTTCTACAACTCTAACTTCCCTTCAGTCCACCAAGATCTTTAACAAAACTCATGAAGCAATTTTCAAGGCATGCATGCTCATAAGAATCCTCAGCAGCCAAATAATGCAATCAATGGCTGACATCAGTGTTCTCAGGTGCCCTTGCCAGGTAATGTTCTAACAAATTCTGCCACAGCCAGCATACAGAATTAACGGGGCTGGGCGCGTCAATTCTAAATTGCTCTGGAGTGGAAAACTACCCTGGATTCTGTTCTCTGACAGCTGTTACTCCACTGATGTACTTCAGCTGTTCTAGACCTTTTCAAATGTCACTGCAATCAAGTTCCAGTGTGCTGCTGCAGCTGCTTGCACAGGTAGCGCTGTTCACACCCCTGGTGACACCGCCACCCGCAGGCTGTGCTTGCACACGTGTGCAGGCCGGCTGTGCAGGCAGCTCCGCGGGCGCACTGTGCTCCGCTTTTCGTCTGTTTTAGGGGACTCTGCAAGTGTTCTCTCCTGATGCCAGTTACATCAGCTTTGCAGTTTGTCACAGGCACCTCTGAGTGCAGCTGACTGTGCAGAAGCAGGGGGCTGAGGACAAGCAGGTTTCCAGCCTGTTGGGTGCTGACACAGATGAAAGCCATGCCCCTTCTGGCAGGGCTAGCCCAGGCACAGATTAAGCCAGATCAGGAGTACAGCTAGAAGCAAATGTTGAGATATCTGTCTCTTCCTGTGCTGATGAAAGCAGTCAGAATAGCTCTTTCTCCAGGAGGAATGTTCTTTTTTCTCAGTAAGATTCAGAATGAAAAGTCTCAGGATTACAATCTGCTGCTTTCTCCATCAGGTCTTTGTTAAAGAGGGAACGCTGATGAAAGTCTCTGGCAAAACCAGACACCCTCGACACTTGTTCCTGGTAAGACTCCTTCGACATTTTTGCCCTCTCTCCTATCTTCTCCTGCACTTATGCAGCCCTGAATCCTGGCAGAAACTTTGAAGGTGCAAGTAATTTAACCATCAGCAGTGGTGTGGTGACTGTCGCCCTTTTCACACATGCCACTGGCCCTGCACCGAGAAACACAGGCTGTGCCATAGCCCCACTTCTGCCATAGCTACACGGCCTTGACTAGGCTGTAATTCTGCAAGGGAGTGCAAGTCTCCAAGGTGATCAGAAGGATGAGAGCTCCTGAATGCTCTCAGCAACTAAGCCTTAGGGTTGGACTTTCAAGTGTGAAGTTTAATTGCTATTATAACAGGCATGGTGAGTTTAAAAGGAAGATCAGAAATCAAATTGGTAATAAACATTGAGAGGAAAGCAATTTAAACTTGAGAGGAACTGAGCTAAATTCAAGTAGTCCAAAATGGTTGTATCAGCCTGAAGGTCATAGGAGGCTGAAAGTGTTTCTGGGACAAAGAAAGCACAGAAATGAGTTTCTGGCCCTTTCTATGGTTGCTAGGGTGAGCTCAGCTTCTTAAACCCAAATGTGAATTGCAAAGAAAGAAGTGTCTCTTGGCAGCTGAGACACTGCAGCAGCCACTGTCCTGTTGCTCACAGATGCTCTCAGTATTCAGAACCAGTGCTTTTTCTCTTCCTTTCAGTCAGAAAGGCAAACTGTGACCAAACCTGCTGTCATGTCAAGTATGGGGTGGGGCTAGACTAAACCATAGTGGTCACTTTCGAGAAGCAAGGGACACATAAAACTGGCTTATTTCCTCCCCTCACATACTAAAGTGCAACCACTTCAGACTTCCTGTGTTGTGTCTCCTGTTGGGGTGGGACAGGGGTGATTGGATCTTGGAAACAGTTTGAAATTCACTGGCAAACATTTGCTTTTGGGTTCAGTGATTTTTCACTCAGTCTCCTTTACCCTGAAAGCTCCTCAGGCTGCAGAGCAATGCCATGTATGGCGAAACTGCAGAGTCCCTGTGGAATATGGTAATTCCTGCATTAACACCTGGCATTATCTGCTTGTCACTGCTAATGCTGTGGCTTTTCTGCTGTGCCACCCCTGCTCATGCATTGCTCAATGGGCTCTATAGCCTGTGGATACATTAAGTACTGCATAGTTACAGCGAGGTATTTTCATCCTGGCATGTGCATCAGTCTCAAGGCCCTACCTACCGCCACTGCCAACACCTTTCAGTAATGGCCTGCATGATAATATCCTTCTCCCTGCCAGCGCATCTAGCCCACCCCACATACTGCCTTGTCTCTGATGCCTGGAGGCACTGTGTGGAAAAACCCCAAACCAACCCAAAGCCACTAGATCCCGAGGCTAGAAGAAGACTAGACTCCTAAACACTTACAAACCGCTTTTCGTTAAAGCCCCTGAGGACCATACCATAATCTACTGGCAAAGCTCAGTTGGGAGAAGAATTTGTCTTAATATATTAGTAAAAATAAACCTTTCACAACTGGCTTTTTCTTTGATGCCTCTCATGTCAGCAGTACTCAAAAAGAGGATCAGAAAGCTAACATATGTAAGTGGAATTTGATTTAGTTTGGATGAAGTAAGTGTATTTACCTTAGCCACCCAGCCAAGATTTTCACATGAACAGTGTCTTCTGAAGCTCTTAATAGTGAACCTACTCTGACTGAAGCTAAGTGAGCCCAGGACCTGGAAGGAGTTTTAGTGGAAGAGTGCACACTGAAGGGTAACCCTGAGAATGGAACCCCTACACGTCCAGGAGAAGAGACCAGCATACTGTGTTGCAGTTAGAATATGCTCTAAAAGAGGGGTGCCTGCCAGACTCCTGCTCGGCTGTGCACGCAGGGCTGCTTCGGTGGTGTGCGTGCTCGTGCTCCGAGCGCTGTGCCTGCGCACAGCCTGGCGAGGCGTGTGGAGGACACATCTGGGGGCTTTTGATGTCCATGTGTCTCTGTGGGTGTACTCGGTGTGTCTCACAGAGCCACTCAAGCTGGCTGTTTTGTGCAAGCTGATGGCATTGTTGAATCTGGTGCTTCCTGGCAGGATGTTTGGTGAGTTTTGCTGTGCGCCTGTTTCCTGAGCCCAGTCTCTGTTTACAAGGATGTTGAGGCCTCTTAGCAGTGCAGTATGGGCTGCTGACACTGGCAGGCCCTCTAACTGCCCCCCAACCACAGTACTGTGTAATTTGGAGACTGTCTCTTATCTCACCCTTTCAAGAATTTCTCTACAAAGGCTGCTTGTGTTCCAAGTGGGGTGCAAGAAGCTGCTCTCAAATGGGAGAATGTTAAGTGATCTAGCAAGTAGGGCTGGAGCATAGCAAGTTTGGGAATTAAGAGCTTGGAAAATGCAGCCCACACACACATTCAGGCTGCTCCACTGACAGTCAGGGGATGTTGTTCAGACTTGAGGTGCCCTTTAAAACACTCAGAAAAAGCAGACACATGGCAGGAGCTTTTAGACAAGAGGGTGCATTACATATGGATGCCAGCACTTCAGCAGGGCATAGATAAACTTGTTTAGATCAATACTTTTGGACACTGTAGGTTAGAAAACTTGTACTGACCTTGTTACTGAGTTCCCATCACAACAGAGAAGATTATAAAAAGGGGGGAAAGGAAAAATAGTAACAGAATAAAATGAAGAACAGATGCATCCCTCTTGCTCTGCATTATCACTTGTTGTTTTGGAGACTGTGTCTCCATGGAGCAGTGCAGAATATGAATATTTGCTCCCTTATCAATACCTGAGCAATCTGGGGATCTCAATTATTCAGAAGTTTTCTGGCAAACAGGAAGTGGGCCTGAAGCCCAACAACCTCTGGGAACTCCCCTGGGTGTTATGGCAGTGAGTCACAGATTCCTGAGGGGCTGCAGGATCAGCTTTTATCATGCCCCAGTCCCCACTGCTCCAGGGAACAGTGTGCAGCGTGATGCAAGAGGGTGCATGAAACCACTGCTACTGATGACAGCTCTGTCCAGAGCACTCATCCAGCCGCCACTCAGGTCTCTAGTGAAGATGTGGCAAAGGAGACAGCAGTGCAAACAGGAGTGCAAACCCTTTCCTTCTCTAAAAATATGTGTGTCTTGCCTAGCAAGCGCTGAAAAGTTCTAATTCCATTGTCTGGAGCTGTGGCTGGCGGGACCTCAGAGTCACAGCCCACTGCTATAGTCCGTGAGGGAGAAAAACAGGAGGAGGGAAAAGCCTCCAATGGGCAATAATGAAGCCTTGGGATACTGACATTGGCAAAACAATGCTATGCACCAGTGCCACCCAAAATCAGCAGTAATGAAAGAATGAGCTGCTTTGTAAAGAAACAGATACTCTAAGTTACAGAAATAAAGCAAATGGGGTTTGCTGTTCAGGACACCCCATAGCACATGATGCCAGAATCCTGAAAATCCCTCTTAGGAGTTAATTTCTTTGGGCCCAGTGTCCATAGCTAGTGACCTTTTCTTATGGCTTGAAACAAGCCTCAAGTACCAGCCCTGGTGAGTGTCAGAGGAAGTACAGTTTTCTCATCTAGTCCTCTGAACATTCAGGAGATGGCAGGATCACCAGGCAAATAGCTGTACTGCTGTTGTCTTCCTTCACAGAGTATTCTTTCAAAGTTAGCAGAAAAGACTGCCTGCCTCATTACCTTTTCCCCACCTGGCTGCTGGAGGCATTCTTGCTACTAGTACTATCAAGTAAAAAGAGCTTGCACCTGCTTTTCACTAGAAGGTTTAAATTTGCTCCTTCTTTGTTACCTTTTGTTACCTGGATACTCAGTGTGCAGTAGGTTGTGATGAATTTCTGGTTATGCACAGCCCTGGTGAAACTGGGAATCATCATGTGGTCAGCACCACACAGGTGTCACTGTGCTGACTGGATTAACCTTAGCAGGGAGAGTAATTTATGGAGCAATAAGTAAATCACAGAAAACCTCTGTAACAAGCCATTTGTCTCCTTGTTCTAGGAAAATTCTACTGTGTTGTTGCAAAAGAGTAAATACTCCTCTTGAGAGTGCAGAGAACATGAGGCTCCTGTTCTGACTTGATAATAAGCTCTTCTAGTCTCAGCTGAGAAGTGCTGTATTCAAAGAGCTTTCAACTCTGCACGAGTTCAGGGCACTAGAAGGACACAGACCGAGCGCAGAGTGGCCAGTGCAGGACAGCAAGGGAGTCTTGTTAAATGTCAGAATGAACATCTTCAGCATTTCCTGCAAAAACATTGCCTGATCCTCCTCAGTAAACCCAATTCAATTTTCAGAACCAGTAAAGCTTGCAGTCAAAGTTCTGGGGGAAGTCACTCCTCAGGATGTTTGGCCTGTTGGTATGGGAATCTGCATTGTAAAGGAGGGCAGCTAACGCACATAAGCCTGACGTGCTGTGAATCAGACAGCTGCTTCATGAACTGGTGTCCACAGGTGAACCCATGACCCTAACAGAGGCAACAACAGTTCTGCTGTGAAGCTCAGAGTGATAAGGATTCAATCCCATGAGTATTAATTCCAGGTCACTTTTCTTTAACCATTGTTTCTGCTCTGTAAGAAAGCTGAACTATGACCTTTTAAGAAAACATCCATGGGGCTCCACTTTCCTTTTTTTTTCCCAGGCAAGCAAGGTAGTGGACAATTGACAGCAGCAGTTACAGGTGGTCGGGCAGCACTAGCCAGACCTCAACAACTCCACTCATATACATTACATTATTGTCAAACCATTCCCTGCTTAAAGCAACCAGCACTTGCCCCCACGCTGAATTAAAAAGAGCTGGTCATCTACTTGCTCAGGCATTGTCACAGTCAAAACCAAGAGGAAATCAAAGTCCTGGATGCAGACTCCCTGGAGTTTTGTGGAAATGCAGGTTTTGGTTTAAGCTGTGTGGCCTGGGCCTGTCTTTAGTAACACTCTTGGTAGTTCATCAACCTACTGCTAGTCCTGGGTATCCCCCCCAGGAGTAAAGGGCAGGCCTGCAAGCCATATTGCAAATTATTGATTCTGTCTTTCTCTTCATATAGATGAATGATGTTCTGCTGTACACATATCCCCAGAAGGATGGCAAATACCGACTGAAAACCTCCTTGGCTGTGTCAGGCATGAAGGTAATGCCTCCTCTGTATTATTGGCTGCAGCTGAAGCTGCATAGTGGCTTGTTAGTGCTTTGCTGGTTTGTCTCACCTAGCAAGAAGAAAGAGGGGATGGACCTGTTATCAAGAGATTCCCTTGCCTCTTACAGGAGACAGAAGGAAAAATAACACAAAGCAAACAGATAAAATATCTGTGAGGCTGTGACTTGGTACAACAGCCTTATTCAGGCTGCATAGATAATACAAGCCACAACCAGATTTATCACCTGGTCATGAAACTGGAGACAGGAAAGATTTATTATCCCCTCTTGTCTATTCCTCTCTTCATATCTGCAGCCACTGCATGGTTGTTCCTACAACATATTCACCAGGGCTTAATCTGCCTGCTTTTTCATTCCTACCACCAAATATTTACATAAGCTTCCGTTTGCTTGGTCTTCATGTGCCCTGTAACTGTTTGCCTCAAAAGCATTAATAGGATATTAAAAAAAAATCTTAATTAACTTTATAGGGCAAGTGTGTATTTGGGAGCTACTGCATGCAGTGTTATAAACACAGTCTCTTCTTCAATACATTTCTGAACTGTAGATTACAGGAACTGGACACAATTGTCCTGTTCTTACACTCTGTCCTCACTGGCACCAGTGCCTGTGCAACAGGAGATACTGGCTAGAAGGGTCTTGGCTTCTTATCCAGCTGTGCATTATATAGCTCCCAGCAAGAGCCAGCTGTTCTGTGGCTAACAGGAGACTTCGTATTTGTGTGTAAGAGGACTTGAAGTGGTA
The DNA here is from genome assembly GCF_014839835.1 of Dryobates pubescens. Taxonomy (NCBI): domain Eukaryota; kingdom Metazoa; phylum Chordata; class Aves; order Piciformes; family Picidae; genus Dryobates; species Dryobates pubescens. The sequence goes on from NC_071612.1 coordinate 168,177, forward strand.
TGTCAGGAGCCTGGGGATCTAGAAGGCATGCAAGATGAGACTTACTAATAATTAATTCCAGCAGAATGACCTGGGTGGGTTGAGGTTTGATGAAAAGGTGGGAGGTGGATCACCTCAGACACCTGGCAGGCTAAAACTAGTTCCCAGCTGGGGTAGGAATCACCAAGACCATTAAGTGACAAGCTGTTGAACAGCAGGTACCTTCTGGGACATCTGACACACTGACAGGTGCTTGTTAACAACCTGCCAGTCCTGTGAGCTGTGCTTCTCCTTGCTGGCTGTTGCTGTTGGTAGGCAACTAATACTGTACATGACAGGGAAAAGGCTTGTGCTGAGCTGCAGCTTTTAAGGGTTTGTGTTTTTTCGCTCTTACAGAGCCTTGCCACAACCAGACATTCAATGAACTGAAGTAACTCACCATAATGCATGTCAGGAAAAGAGTTATTTCCATTAATTCCAAGAACAGACAAGAGTTTAGCTCCACAAGCCCTGCCAGAGTCAACATCTCTTAAGCCTGTCATATTAACCCTGACCCCTGACTGATACTTTATCATTACCTTTATGGCTGGATTAAATACTTTGCTGCTGTGGGTTTTTTTTAACTTGAGCACCACCACCACCATATTAAATAGAGCATTCCTCATTACACCAATACTCTGCCTGCCCATCTCTGCACTGAAATATCAAACAGATGGCTGGGACATCAGAGATCCATATGCACTGGGACTTGTATGGGGTTCCGGCCCCCACTCATGTTCATGGCATTTGTTTCCAGGTCAGCCGCCCCGCGACAGAAAAAGCCCAAAATGTCCTGAAGATTGAACATGATGAATATTGCCTGACCCTGTCAGCAAGGTACTGTCCTCACACAGCCATGGCTGAGGGTGTTGTGTTCCACAGCTGTATCTCAGGCTTAGTTTAACTGATACCCCAGACTGACTGGTGTAACTCGGTTCCGTGTGTGCTGCTGTGACAGGCATCGGAGAGCTTGGTTACGCGATGAAGATCTTTGTTATAAATGCCCAGGTCGTACACTGGAACTAATTCAACTCATACAGTGAGCAAAGGTCAGAAGTCAGCTGCTGACAACATCTTAACGAGCAAGGAAAGAGAAGAAAGTCTGTTACTAAAAAGCCTTAGTCCTTTTCGTGGTCTCAGACGTTTTCCCTGTGACACTAGGAGTGTCTCTCTCTTTCATAAGCTCAGCTGTTACCTCATACCGCTCTGGCTGCAAAACTGATGGAGGAAATAGTAATTAGGTGATACCATGCAATAAAAGCATTCAATAATATTTACATGGCAAAGCCAAAAGTATACTGGCAACCCCAGGAGTCTTTCCAGTACAGGGAGTTTCACTAAGGAGTTTGTGCAGTGCTGGCACTGATTGCAGCTGGGAGTCAGGATCTCTGTCCCAGGACCACAAGCTAATGCCAGAAAGCAATTGTAGGTCAGTTTCTGATCAGGAGATAGCAGAGTACTGTATTTGTTCATGCTTCCAGTCCAAAACTATCTTGCAAATTTACCTGGAGCTACAACATAAAAGTGGCTGATTGTCAGGTGCAGTCTAGGATGAAAGACATAGCACACTAGCAGTGCTACCAAAATTGCCTTGCAACTAAAAAGGTTTTCAATGCTTTAAGCACTGACTTTCCCACCATCTGCATCCAGCTGAAGCATGGCTGGAAAGTGCATTAGAAAGACAGGGAGGGCACTTTCTTACTCGGAACCAGACTGTGGAGCTCTCCTCCTTCCCAGAACACATGCCATCAGTGGGTACTCCTTTTATCCTTCTTTATACGTTCATTACTTTTTACAGCGATCCATGCAAACTAAATGAAATCAACCAACAGAAAGAGACTGACTTGTGCCAGCAATCCCCAGACTCAAGTGATCACTGAAGACTGGACAGGCCCTCGTGAAATGAACATTGTCTGTTGACTTTCAATTTTGCAACACTCCTCTGTGTCACTGCAGCAGCCTCATCCAAGATCTGCCTTGAGTGACGCTTTGACCCCCTCCATTTCCCTTTGAAATGTACCTAGCTGGCACAGAGGCTTTGGGATTTCATTGCTTGTGATAGGTGATTAACAGAGATGATTTCCTCAGTTAGATACTAGGCTTTTGACAGCAGATTGCCTTTCCCAAAGTTACCTCAACTTACAGCACTACATGGGCCATAATTTTCTTTGGGGTTTTAAGTTATATCTTAATTGCCAAGTGAAGAGAATTTCCAAGAAGGAACTGGCATGAGAAAGGTTGAAGTCAGGACTTGTGCTTTGCAGGCTGTCAACATGTTTTGTATGGAAGATACAGATACCTTCATCCTTCTTAGAAAGTGTAACTGATGGGACTTTTGGTAGTGACTAGCTGCTGTGTGACTCCTGCCAAAGATGGGCTGCTGTAACGTGGCCCCTTGGCTTGCAGGGGTTAGCCCACATGCTCAGAGTTGCTGCTTCAAGCTTGTTGAATTTCACCAGAGCTGGTGCTTTTCAGGGAAGGGCTTATGCTGCTGGTGCAGAGGGATGCAGAGTCAGAGATCATGGATAAAAGATGGCATTTCCTCTTCCTTGGGGCTTTTTTTCCCCCCTCAAAACCACAAAAGACAAATTGGTCTCAGATGTCTTGTTTGGTGGCCTTCATGAGGACAGTGTGAGGAAATCACAGCTGAACAGCAGCTGGCAACGATGCCACTGCCAATTTTTACAACAAAGCCTAGCAGGCAGCTTTAATGTGAGCGGCTGGCGTGACTCGGGGAGGGGACACCATGCTGAGCACTCCTGCACTGCTGCTGGCAACAGCGTGAGCGGTGCAGAGTTTCAGATGGGCAGGAAGCACACAGTGGAAGCAGGACAGCTCACGGCTCTACCGAGCGGCTGCATCTGCGGAGGAGCAGGCACCGAGCGCCCGGCCGCGGGCCCGGGCGGGCGGAGCGCAGCGCTCGCTGCCTGCTCGCTGCACCAGCGCCATCTAGGGGCCGGCCGGAGAACTGCCTGCACCCTCGGCAGCAGCTGGAGCCGCGGCAAAACTGCCTTTCCAGACGGCTGTCCCGGCCTCTTGCCAGCAGACTGGAGATAGTCTGTGGTGCAGAGAGAGGAAAATGAAAGCATTCACGTCTCTGCTGTGGGTGTTTCCCGACATGCAGAACACCTAAGCATCCCACCGTAAGGATGAGCAGAAACACACTCTGAGCAGCCAGGGCAGGATGACGAAGGGAGACGTTTCATATTGTTCTATGTGATCTAGGATGGAGCAGCTTATAGCAAAAGCAGCAACTACTTTGAAAAGTGGCCTGGGCATTTAGCTCCTTCCCAGTCATACTCCTAACCACGGATTGGCACCAATCATTCCACTCAATGTGTCCAACAGGCAATTTCTATCCTGGTCAGAAAATGACCATTCAGTGCAGTAGTGGGGAAAGGCAAACATTCACGAAGTGGAGCCTTTCTCCTCTGATCCACAAGCAACTTGTTTCAGTCCCTGCTGTGCAAGGCATTGACTGCTCTGCTCTGTTTCACTCCACAGCTCTTGCTCAGAAAGGGATGACTGGTACAGCTGCATCAGCAGGCACATTCCAGACGACAACAAAGCTCATAATACTTCCACTTTCCACAGCAGTGTGGAGGTAAAAGGAGGCCAAGCCTTTCAGTGCTTGAGGGGGTAAAGAGAGAGGGGGAGAGAGGAAAGGATGGGGCGGGGGGGGTGGGTTATAAAATGCTGAGTTCCTAGTGGCAGACTTTCTATTTTCATTTAAACCAGTATGCCAAATATAAGCTATGAAGCTCCTCAGAGCTCAGGGGCCACCTCTGAAATGTTAATGACACACTGTATTGTGTGGGTTTTGCCCAGATAGGAATTCTTCTGGAGGAAGACTCTTTTACCCTAAAGGGTAACTAGAAAGAGCTACAAACTTCATAGATTTTAAGAAACCCATACTAGTAATTACTTACACTAATGTCATGCACACAATGAAGTCACTGACAGTGCAAACCCTACCAGCAATGCTCCAACTGTTACCTCTATGGACTATTGTTACCTCGTTGTAGCTTATGTAGAACCCCAGTTCCACTAAATAAGACTAACTGGGGGGAAAAGAGTGCTGGTGAGGCCACCCCTGGAGTGCTGTGCCCAGCACTAGGCTCCACAGCACAAGAGAGATGTGGAAACCTTGGAAGGAATCCAATTAAGGGCTGCAGAGGTGATGATGGGACTAGAACATTTTTCCTGTGAGGAAAGGCTGAGAGGGCTGGGACTGCTCAGCCTAGAGAAGGGAAGGATCAGAGGGAATCTCATCAATGGATAGGGAAGGATCAGAGGGGATCTCATCAATGGATACAGATACCCGAAGAGAGCGTGGTAAAAGATGGAGCCAGGCTCTTCCCAGTGGTACCCAGTGACAGGGACTGGAGGCGGTAGGCACAAGCGAATACAGCAGGTTCCCATGACCATCAGGAAGCACTTTTTCACTCTGAGCATGATGGAACACTGGCACAGGTTGCCCAGGGAGGCTGAGGAGTCTCCATCCTTCTTAATATTTAAAAATGCACTTGGACATGGTCCTGGGCAGTTGGCTTTAAGTGGCCCTGTCTGAGCAAGGGGGTTGGACTAGATGACTGCAAAAGTCCCTTCCAACCTCAACCAGGCTGTGATGCTGTAATTGAATTTAAAGACCCACACATACAAAACAAGCCAGGGTTTTCCTTCTAACCTGAGGCTAATCTACTCTGAAATATTTAACAAGAAAAAATTATAAATTAGTATAGCAACCTCAACCAAACCCTTTTTAAACAAATAAATAATTACTTTCGCACCTCTGCTTCTGATGTAAACCTGAGTGTGTACAAGGAGAAATGTGGAGGAATTTGGTTTTTCTGTGTTTAAATCCTACTTGTCTGCAGAAGTTTAATTCCTCCCTAAGAAACTGTCCTAACAAATGGTCCTTCAAGAGCACAAGAGCTCATGCCAAACATTGAGCTGCTGTGAACTGGCAGTGAGGCACTGGTAACACCTTGGTGCTGAACCTGAAGTAACATGGCTTCTCAGCATGGCTTATTAGATTGGGTTCAGTTCCACGCTGCAGCTCCCCGGGCTCTTGGAGCAGAGGCACCCACAGCACTGCAGCATGGTGCATTCCAAGAAGCAGGAACAGTGAACATGTTTTCTAAAGCTGCTTTCACAGATTCAGATCAGCCATGGAAGCACAGATCAGATTTGGATTGTGTGAGGGTAAATCAGTCTTTGGTTTGCTGTTCTGTACTCTCTCTTCATTGACCCTAGAGCTGTCTCAAGGTGCAAAGATATAAAGTACTCAGGCTCTTTCTGACCTGAAAGCTATAGAGCTTTCCATGGATATTGTCTCAAAAGCTGTTAATAAAAAGATGGCTTTAACTTGTGTTCTTCCCTGCAAATGGCACAGGCAGCAAACCAGATCCTCGACTGAGGCGGGAGAGTGTCAGTGCCTGCCCTGTAAGAGATCCACAGGATTGTCACCTCTTACCACTGGCTGTAACAGCAGCACGGCCACAGCCCTGCTGTGCTGAAGCAGCCATCTCTCAGTGACCAGGTGCATCAGGAACTAGAAACTTTGGGGGTCTTAGCAGGTGAGGGTAGACTGAAACAAGAGGAAACCTGTTTGTGGTAGAGGAGGGTAACTGCTGACTGTGTGGACATTGGAAGGGTGGATGCTTCTTAATTTGTTCTTGTTTGATTTTAAGCTAAGGGAAAGGCTTGGAATAACCCTGGGTGAGAGGCCTCCTACCTTGGTACCTGTGTCCCATGTCATGATGTGCATGAACTGTGGCTGTGACTTTACCCTCACTCTGAGGCGACACCATTGCCATGCCTGTGGGAAGGTAAGAGTTGCATGAGCTTCTCCAGGAGGCTTTATTCACACCTTTGGGACACTGGCTGCCATTGCTCTAACATCTACAAACCCATAGCAACATCAAGACCAGAATCTGACTTCTCACATAACTCACTAGGAACAACAGTAACCTTCCCTTGAGGGTCAAATGAATTCCCAAAGATAGCAGCTGAAGGCTCACACGGTAATGGTTGCTGTGTATCAGCCATAGTATCTGATACACAGCTAGGTCTAGAGACAATGCACTAAAAAGGCTGTGTTCTGGACCACAGCAATAGCACATCTAGCCCATGTCCCATCCCTAATAACAGCTGGTAAAATTATCTTCCAAAAGAAGTGAAGAAAAGCAGCAGCAGAGCATGGTTTGGGCAGTGACCAAAGGGAGAGCTTCCTCTGTGCTCCACTGAGGAGCTGCTGCCTTTGGCCTTAAACCCAAGGGGATCTGTAAGCTTGCTCAGTTTTGTCCTTTTCTGGCTGACTAGAGATTTGTTTATACACATAAACCTGCTGCTCTCTTAAACTGTGGCTGTCTTTTAGCCTCAGTGATTCTTTTTTTTTTAACCACACTACCACTATTTTTTTCTTGTCTGAACAAGTAATTACTAAACCTTTTTTCTAATTCCCCAGAGAAAAATCAGTCTGTACCTACAAAAGGATATTGCTTACGAAACCAATGTTACTAACAAGTTAGTAACAAAACAGAACTGCTATTAGGTGATCTCTGTGTGATTCACTGGTGGGGAAGCTCTGCGCTCACGGGGAGAGGGGCACAGCAGCAGCATACACCAGAGTGATTGGTTCCGCTTGGCTTGCAGCAGTGCAAACCCAGAGCAGCCACGTTTCCCTCAGAGACTGACCCCGACTGCCACCCTTTTAGAAGAGTTGCATCTGGCCCAGTCTCTGTCTCCCTCCCCCAGGCAGCTCAGAGGGTGCACAGCCCACTGCCACTGACATGCATCTCTCCTTGCTGCAACAGATCGTATGTCGAAACTGCTCCAGAAACAAGTACCCTATGAAGTACCTCAAAGATCAAGCAGCCAAGGTCTGTGACAACTGCTATGTGGAACTTAAGAAAAGAGGTAAGATTCCTTCTCTCGGCAAAGCTCACAAAGCCATTTCCTGCTATAGAATAGAGAGATTTGGGGATCTGCCCACCACCTTGAGTACTGTTGAGGAGCATTTCTTCTTCCAAGCACCAGGCGTGTGTATTAAGGTGCCAGGAGTGCCAGGCTGCAATTTAGAATCATAGAATCAATCAGGGTTGGAAAGGACCACAAGGATCATCTAGTTCCAACCCCCCTGACATGGGCAGGGACACCCCACACTAGATCAGGCTGCCCAGAGCCTCGTCCAGCCTGGTCTTAAACACTGCCAGGGACGGGGCCTCAACCACCTCCCCGGACAACCCATTCCAGGGCTTCACCACTCTCATGGGGAAGAACTTCCTCCTCCCCTCCAGCCTGAATCTCCCCACCTCCAGCTTCATTCCATTCCCCTTAGTCCTATCACTGTCATCATACTGAAAGAGTTGGGGCTGTTCAGTCTGGAGAAAAGAAGGCTCTAAGGTGACCTTATGGTGGCCTTCCAGTATCTGAAGGGCTCTAAGGGCTTCTCTGGCATTTTGATAAACAAGCCAAAAACTGTGTCCTGTGAGGAGTAGCTAAAGACTCTGGATTTGTCTAGTTTGGAGAAAAGAAGGCTGAGGGGTGACCTCATCACCCTCTGCAGTTTCCCGAGAAAGAGATGTGGGAGGGAGATGCTGAGCTCTCCTCCCTGGGATCCAGGGACAGGTCACCTGTGAATGGTTCAAAACTGTATCAGGAGAGATTCTGACTTGACCAGAGAAAACATTTCTTTACCCAGCAGATGGTCAAACCCTAGAAGAGGCTTTCCAGAGAGGCATTTGATGTCCCAATCCTGTTAGTGCTTAAGAGGCATTTGGGCAATGCCTTTAATAACATGCTTTAACTTTTGGGCAGCCCTGAACTGGTCAGGCAGGGGCAGGCTGTGGATGGAGTCTGTCTGGACTTCAGCAAGGCCTTTGACACTGTCCCCCACAGCAAACTCCTAGCCAAGCTGTCAGCCCCTGGCTTGGACAGCAGCTCTCTGAGCTGGGTTAGGAACTGGCTGGAGGCTGAGCCCAGACAGGGGTGGTGAATGGTGCCACAGCCAGCTGGCAGCCAGGCACTAGTGGTGTGCCCCAGGGATCAGTGCTGGGCCCCATCCTCTTTAACATCTTTATTGATGATCTGGACGAGGGCATCGAGTCCATCAGCAGTAAGTTTGCAGATGACACCAAGCTGGGGACAGGAGTTGATCTGTTAGAGGCTAGGAGAGCTCTGCAGAGGGACCTTGCCAGGCTGGACAGATGGGCAGAATCCCAAGGGCAGGAGATTGAACACATCTGAATGCCAGGTTCTACACACTGGCCACAGCAACCCCAGGCAGCACTACAGGCTGGGGTCAGAGGGGCTGAGAGCAGCCAGGCAGAAAGGGACCTGGGGGTACTGACTGACAGCTGGCTGAACATGAGCCAGGTGGCCAAGAAGGCCAGTGGCATCCTGGCCTAGATCAGGAACAGTGAGGACAGCAGGAACAGGGAGGTCATTCTGCCCTGTACTCAGCACTGGTTAGGCCACACCTTGAGTCCTGTGTCCAGTTCTGGGCTCCTCAGTTTAGGAGACATGTTGAAATGCTGGAAGGTGTCCAGAGAAGGGCAACAAAGCTGGGGAGGGGTTTGGAGCACAGCCCTGTGAGGAGAGGCTGAGGGAGCTGGGGTTGCTTAGCCTGGAGAAGAGGAGGCTCAGGGGAGACCTTCTTGCTCTCTCCAGCTCCCTGAAGGGAGGTTGTAGCCAGGTGGGGGTTGGTCTCTTCTCCCAGGCAAGCAGCACCAGAACAAGAGGACACAGTCTCCAGCTGTGCCAGGGGAGGTTTAGGCTGGAATGTGCTGCCCAAGGAGGTGGTGGAGTCACCATCACTGGAAGTGTTTAGCAAGAGACTTGATGGGGTGCTTGGTGCCATGGTTTAGTTGATGAGATGGTGTTGGATGATGGGTTGGACTCGATGGTCTCAAAGGTCTCTTCCAACCTGGTCTGGTCTATTCGATTCGATTCCTTCAAAGAAAACAAGCTGTGTTTTGTGCTTTGTCAGCCTTCTTGAAGGCTTCCTTCAAGCAGCTGCAGGTTATTACCTTAACCTAGGTTGCTAAGAAATCCACCCATCTAATCAGACTTGAAGGGGTGATTTGAAAGGAAAGCTCAAATACAAAGCAGATATGGAAGAGGCATTGTGCTTGCCTTAGCCATCTGCATTTGTGCACTGTGTCTCTCTTACCCCTAATCAGACCTGTACCAATTCATCCACTTCCCCCTTCCCTTCCTGAATGTTCTTAATCTTGCAGAGCGCCCACTGAGTGTGAGCTTCCCTCCAACTTCATCCAGGTGTTCAAGCAGTGCCTTCTCTTCTGTCTTCCACAATATTCATTATTCATCTTTTAAGAAACAGAAGAAGATTCCTTCAGCTCTTACGGAGGTAGGACCAAGCTGCCCAAGAAATGCAAGAACCTGTAGAGAACTGTGTGCTCAAACCTCAGCAGCTGTGTGCAGTGGGCTCAGCCCCTGCCCAGGGCTACTTTCACCATGCAATTATTTTATTTCTGTTTTTCACTGTAGTGTTTAAAATACAAAACACTGAGCTCTGAAGCTTCCTGAGCCCATCAAGAAACCCACTTAGAGCAGTGGGCTTTAATTCAATCATCAGCCTATGAAGTCTTTAGAAAACTTAGAGAAGTTCAAGGTGCTACACTGCACAAGGCAGACCACAGTGCCAAGTATCAGCAGAGCACACTATCCTGTTGACGAGTTACCTAACTTCTGAAACCTTGCTCTGATTCCCAGACAGCTAAAAGAGCACTTCTTTAGGGAACAGACTCTAGTCCTTAGCAGTCAATTCAGGAGCATACGTGTTTCATCAGACACTTTCCCTCCAGCTCAAACCAAATTCTTACAAATCAAATGGGTAAAGTCTTCATCCCACCAGTGTGAACAAGTAACATTCCCACCAGTTTCAATGGGGCCAGGATTTCTCCAGCTCTCTTAGCTTTCTTTCCAGGAACAAGGTGCCAAGCATGCTGATGTAAGCTGCCCGTTGTGCTCAAGCACAGTAAGCTGCTTCCATTGCACTGAAATCAGCAGGTGTTTGCTGTTGTGTTAAAGAAAACAGGATGCAAGTGTCTTGCTGGACTCACTGTGCAGCTGAGGCACTGGAGTCTCTGGAGGGCTGTGCTAAGGTGAAACAGCCAAAGCCGTGAGCAGGTAACAGACAGACGCTGAAGGCCAGCAGGAGCAGCAGGCACCGCTCAGAAAAGGCCTCTGCCCGCAAGGACGCAGCAGAGCACTGCTGCCAGCTCTGCCCAGAGCACTGCCCTCTCACTGCACAGGTTTCTGGCAGTGCTGCCTTGGCATCTCTGCCCTTTGTTTCTAAATGCAATACCATTGCAGTTTGCTGCTGTAACTAACAATGCAGGAAGCACTGGGTGCTACTCAACACCTGGATCTTTGGGAACATTAAGCACTTAGATCTCAAAATACCTCGTCAGAGGAGTAACTTCTCAGAAATATCTAACAAATGAAGCCTGGTCATATCAAGTGATTAGCATAAACAAGTGTAAAGCCCTTGCAAAGTCCTCACTATACCCACATCTTAAAAGCCTTCAGCCACAGTCAGTCCCTCTTGGAAGCACATACTTCTAGTATTAAAAAAAAACAGACCTGGGAAAAGGGACAAGTTCAGCTTCTCTGAACACAGCTGTAAACATGCTGACCTCAGGAATAACTCAGCTGCTTATTTTTCATCAGTTACTGAAAACCCAGGAATCTTCACACAGTTTAAAGAACCATAACACAATGCTTTTCCTTTTTCTGTCCCAGTATTTTTGATAGTCTACTTATGGTTTCACCGACATAGACCTGATTGGCTGGTGTGATGCAAGCATGCATAATCAAGAGGGGAAAAGCTCTCTGCTGTCACAAATCCTGCTTTTTCCTACCCTGCTCTAGGTGGCAGCCTCAGGAGAGGGAGCTACCATCAGTGGTTACCTCAGCAGATGCAAGAGAGGCAAAAGACACTGGAAGAAACGCTGGTTTGTTATCAAAGGCAAAGTCCTCTACACCTACATGGCAAACGAGGTACTGTGCAACCTGCCTTGAAATGGTTTCCCAAGTTTCCTTCTGTACTCCCTACAGGCAGCACAAGTAAATGTGAAAGGTAGAAATGACAGTTCTCACAACTACCTGCCTTCTGGGACCTAGTCCTAACAGAGTGAGTCCCCAGGGAGCTGAGCTTACCAGGGCGGGCCCAGCCACAACAGTAGCTAAACCTCAGCAGCCCTCTTCACAAACTGCCCTTCCTTGGCTTCCTGCTATTATAAACTGTCAGTCACTGTGCACCTGAGTCTGCATATCCACACCTAAAGATTTCAAGGTCCTTAGGTGTTCTCTGGTGCACTTGGTAACTGCAAGATGTTTTGTGGATAAATGGTGCTATGATCCATTTCTGGTGGGGAAGAGAATCTTGTAGTTGTGCAAGTATAAACAGGGCAAGACAGAAGGGTGATCTCCAAAGAGAGTACTGCTTTGTGTGCTGGCCTGTAAGCTCCTCCTTACAGCCAAGGAGGCTGGATATCAGCTAAACCATTCTGTATGTACTTTGTCACTTTGCAGCCCCTTTCCTTGTTTTAATTTCTTCTCCGTCAGGAACAGCTGCAACACAGGAAAGCTGAAGTAAGTGATGTAGAGTTTGGTTGTACCTGATGGATTTCATAAGCAGAAAAATGCATTTTGCTGAGCAAAGGGCACAGGATGCAAGAACTGTTGTAAGAGCAATATTTGGTACTCTAAGCCTGCAGAATACTTTTTGAACATCAATTATTTAAACTTTCATCACCAGTGTGATGGTTCCAAGAAGGAACATTATCCCCTTTAAACAGATGAGGAGACTGAGGCACAGAAGAGTTCGTGATTTGGCCAGCAATTCAGACTATTAGCATCAAATTCTGTATCCAATACATCTACCTCACCTCTGCTAACCTTAAAAGTGGCTCAACGCTAATTACACTTTGCATCCCCAGCCTGCAACTCAGCTTCTAAGAGCAGAAGCAAAGGCAAGACACAGAGCTACAAAACACTATCTTAGCACAGTGGCCCAAACCGCAGCAATCAGTGACAGCTAAACCAGAACTCACTTAAGGCTTCTTGTTTTATTTAACTTGTACAAAACAGCACCTGGCAAGCAAAATTCATGGATGTTTCTTGGGTGTAAATTAACAATTAATTGTGTTATCAGCTCAGAAATTTCCAAGCAGTGCTTTTGACAAGTGTGCTGAGAACGTGCAGTGCTAAGAAAGCTGCTGTTGCTATCAAAAGAACACAACAAGGCACCAAGAAGGGTACTACTTGCACTCAGCAAATAAAAATGGATAACTGTGAGTGGGTCTCAGGCTTTCAGAACTGTTCCTGTCCCATACTCTCAGTGACCTCTGGTTTGCTTCCTGGACTCTAACATCAGAGACAGCCACTAATGTAACAGCTAATTTGACCTTCATGGCCATGGATGGTTGTGATGAACTGGACTTTCAGAGGTGGTTTTTGAATTTAAGACTAAGACTAGCTGATCATGTGCAGTACAGAGGCACTGCTCCTGCTGAGTAGCCCCCAGTATTGCTTTGGCAGAGCTGTCAGAGAGGGGCTGTATCACTATCTGGTTTTCAGAAAGCTCCTAAATTGTTACAAGGCTTCTAAATGTTGGATCGCTCTTCATTTCTTTCAGGACAAGGTTGCCACTGAAAGTTTGCCTTTGCTGGGTTTCACTATTGCTGCAGAAAAAGAGGAAGGGAGTGCAGACACCGTTTTCCATCTCTACCACAAGCAGACTCTCTTTTACAGCTTCCGAGCAGAGGACAACAGCTCGGCACAGAGGTAACGGTGCAGGGCTCCACCGAGCCAGAGGGCAGGTCCCAGAGCTTGCGGAGGGCTTTCTCCTCCCTTTCACTACAGAAATGCCTTCCTCACAGCAGCCTCAGCCTGGGCACTACACACAACTACGTGTGACTGGCCTGGGTGATGTGAAAAATCTACCTGGCACTTCCCGGCTCCTTCAGGAAGGAGACTTTGAAGCCTTGTGCAAGAAGACAAGGAGGATGTCTCAGGTTAATGAGCCTAGGAGTCTGTCAGCTGCAATTGCTGCACAGGAACTTCTATGCTTTGTGTTCTGCCTACCCAGCTCTCGGTGCCGTCGCCAACACGTGGTTAGATTTCCCAATCGAATGCTACTGCTTCCACGTAACAGTCATGAGATTGCTAAAAAAATGGCAGCACCTCAACATACCCAGGGAAGGAAATAACTCTTTATGGGAGGTTTTGTTGCTTTTAAATATACCTCAGGGGTTTCATCTTTCCTACTCTAAGACAGCACTTGTACTGCCCTTGAGCTTTTACAATCAATCACTGGTAAAGGTGGTACTGGAACACAAGAGTTCCCTGCTTTAATCACAAAACCAGGGATCTTCACTAAAGCTGGGATGGGAAACAGGCTTCAGGCTGTACTTCTCTCAAACTTCACATGCTCTTGACACACAGTGTGATGTGCACCACTTTGTCTTTCCTGCCCTTCCCAGGTGGATTGATGCCATGGAAGAAGCATCGATATTATAGCAGCTGGCACCCAATGGACTTGAATCAATCCTCAGCTCCCCACACACATCCAGCAGCCCTCTTCTGTCTTACCAAACTGAACAGTGTGTTTCAGGCAGACTGGCTATATACACTGGATATGAACTGTCTCCAGATTGTGCTTCTTTCTTCCCTCTTCATACACCCCCATTTTTGCAAATGGAAACTTTAAAGTAGAGGCTGTTGGTGGTGATCTTTGTGTCTGTGCAAGTTCAACCTGTACTATAAGCTTCTTCTCTGATCTCACAGTAAACTGTGTTTCACATCAAGACAAGAAAATACTTGGAACTTCTGACTACAGTAAGTAACAGGCTTGATTTTACTTACTCTAGAGCACTATCCTATTTCATTGGTTTGGTTTTGATGTCTGCCATGAAATGTGTAATGTAGTAAACAACAAATGCTCATTTAAAGCACTTTATTATTTTTACTGGACCATGGCTTCATCTTCTCATGTTTCTAAGGAGTTCTGTGGCAAATTTATGACTTGCCCATTAATGAGCACCAGCAGGAAATTATGCCCCGTATCTGCTAAATTGCTCCCACAGAAAATGAACCAAGAGCATCTTCAGTGTACCTGGGCTACCAGCGCTTCACTGGCCAGAGTCCAGGATAATTACTTATGACCAGTTTGCAGTTTTACAGATCACTGCATAACTCATGTTAAAGGTTTTGATTTCATACCACTGCAGTGCTTTTACAACATACTTTACTAGCTCTGCAAATCCAGATGGTGAATTGGGTCACTTCTCCCTAAACACTGCATCAGACTCAAACTTTTAATTTATTGTAAACCTACAGACAGCTTTTTGTTGAACACTACCTAGCAGCGTTAAGATTTTTATCACCTATTTAAGTAGTCTCTTTTCAAAGCTCCTGCTGTTTCTGCCCCTTCTGCTACAAACAACACCATCAGAAGCCGAACCCATGCAGGCAGTTCACGCTGTGGAACGTGCTGCTGGGCTGCACCTGCTCTGCTGGAGTGCTTTGGAGCTCCTATGGCCAGACCTCTCTTACATCCAACTGCTGTTGTGCACTACAGATCCAGAGCTGGATTCTCAGCAGCCAAGCATCTGGGTCACTTCTCATACGCTGTGCTGCTTTAGCCCAGCTGAGGACAGAGACTTCTGGAGTTTGGGGGTGGTTTGTCAGGTTTTTTGTTGTTTGGTTGGTGTCTGGGGGCTTGGGTGTTTGCTAATGAGTTTGGGGTTTTTTTGGGGGGAGGGGAGGGTTTGTTTTGGTTTCAGTGTTTTGTTGGGGGGTTTTATAAAGGTTGAGAAGTGGTGTTCTGATCATTGCAATAAAATGGTTTCCTATATTGTCATAATATTTGACTAATAGAATGGCATTTATGATTAAAATATATCTTTGTATAAAGTAGCACGTTCAAGAAGTTACTTACATTCCAGTGTACTGGGAGATTTTTATTACTTTACTTTTTCCCTTTCCTCAAGAAGCTTAATGGGCATCTCAGTGTTTGACCCTAACCACCTCGTTATAATTACCCACGCTTTAGAGGTCTGTAATGTGTATCCAATTGACAAAGGTAGTTCAGCTTACCTCCTGAAGAAGAACTTGGAAAAAAGCACAAATACACCCCTACCACTAAATAAAAAGCCAGTTATTTGTTGGGGTTTGATACATCTGAGTCTGGCAGTTTCATAAAGCAGATCATCATATGGAAGCAAAAATGAAGGATGAGCAAACTTTGGTATTCTTTAGTTAAGGGATGAAGACCAATGCTCTGCCTCAGGCTAGAGCCACTGCTACCAGCACACGGGAAGTGTGTATCCCCCTTAGAAACATTTTGCACTTACGAAAAGAGGGAATGCTGAATACAGACTAAGGCTGAGAACCATGGTCCCAAACAAAACAAAACTGCACTAGAGAGCAACAGTATCATGAAGACTTAGGTGCTGACTTTTAGTGACTGTTGTATGAAGTTTTAAGCAGGAAATGAATACTTTACAATATTTTGTAAAAAACAAGACACAATGCTATTAAACATTGTTTTAAGTAACATGGAAAAATAAAAGAGCAAAACACAATTACAGTTCTACAGGCTTTTCCTTTTCCTCATTTTTACCTTCTTTAATCCCAATGCTGCAGTTCCAGTAACTGTTAACAGGCACTTATCAACCGGTTCTGACAGGAAGAGCATCAAATCACAAAATGGTAGCAGAAGCCTTCTGGTGGAAACAGGATTTAGACCTCATTGCTATGATGAAGTGCTTCAGTCCACACTGCATTTACGTCCCATAAAGCCCAGCTACCAGTCACCTCCAGTCAGGTATAGATGATCCCAACACAGTACAAAGACAGAACATGACCCAACAGATGCACATCTCACAGCTTACAGGTAGACTAACAGCAATTTATTCCCACAGTTTATTTCACTGCAAAGCAGGGGTTTTTTGCCAAATCCTCCATTTGGAAAACATGCGGTACTCACAAACGTGGCTCCACAAGTCATTACCCTTGACTGGTCACAAGGGAAACGCATTCCTACCCCAATATCTGACCTACAGCAAGGCTATTATGAAGACGTACAAACCCTCAAAGGCATCCCAGAGCTGCACTTGCACACTAGCGGCACGTTTTAAGAAGTAAAAACACATTAGACACACCTGTGTCTGAAGGCAGCTGCATATCTGTATCAGGAGAATGTGAAAATGCTTCACATGCTTAACCTCCCAGCAGTGAACACCCAAGACATTTTTGGAAACATTTTCCTTTATTTATGGCAAACACCTCTGTACATCGTGTGCTTCAATACCATCAGCTCAAGCTGTGTGACGGCAAGGCTGTAAGTCACAACCATGGTTCTTCACTTCTCATGTTCTTGCCCCCAACAGCCAGTTTTAACAAAAAAACCAAACAAAAAACCCACCAATCAACACCAACCCAATCAATCGATTCCAAGTGCTGACCGCGTTCAGTACTGCCAGTTTAATTGATTATTGCCTTCAGCTGCTGCTTCTTCCACGCATTTCCTTTAAAGAGTTACTATCACCATCTTCCTATTTTGCTATTCATCTGACCACTACTGGTTAGCTTCTGACAAAATTACCAGACAAGACAAACTTACTAGAAGCATTAAGATACTTTGATAGAACTATGTTGAGAAATAGCCACAGAGAGCTATGAAAGGGAACTCGGGTCATGGTCAAGTAGGAGAGCCTCCGAAAGCAGCAACAAGCACCGAGCAGCGGTGCTCTTAAACCACCTCAGCTGCACCCAAACCTGGCTCCTGCCCACGACCGCAAATGCGGAGGCAGAACCGGCTTCGTTTACCGTCAGCTCCACGGGGAGAGCCCTCACTAACGACAAAGTGAATAAAAGCTCGGGACAGTGTGGTGGTGGCCTTTGGAAGACCAGCGTCAACTGCAAGCCTACCTTTGACTCTGCGTCTTCAGTAAGAGCCGCGGTACAGCTGGAACATCAACCTGGGCACATACCAACGCCCTCCAGCCAACCCTCTCGAGCTGCAGGCTACAGCGGAGCCTCGAAGGCCACAGTTCAGCACTGCCTTCCAACGCGGGCGCCATCGGCCGCGGGAGCCCGGCCAAGGGCTGGGATGGCGCAGCCCCAGGCGCCTGCCCAGCGCCCTCTCCCTCCGGGGCGCGCGGCTCACCTGTCCCGCGAGCCGGGCCCGCCGCGCGGCGCCCGCCGGAGCGGTGGTGCGAAGCTCGAGCGGCCCAGGTAGCCCCTCCCCCGCCGCTGTGTCGGCCCCGCCCCGCGAGGGGGATGGAGGGGCCGCGGCCGGCCGGGCGCTGAGAAGAGGAAGCGGGGAAACGCTCCCGGGCGGCGGCAGCGGCGGGCGGGGTCACGAACTCTGACCTTTGCCAGGGGCACGGCACACAAAACAAAACACCAACCCCTCCCCCCCCCCCGCGCGGCCCCGTAGCACAGACGTGCCCCCCACTTCCCCTCCGCGGACCCCGATTGCCCCCCTCACCGCCGCCGCCCGCACGGGGGGAGGGAGGGCCGCCGCTGGGCGCCGTCACCCAGCACTGGCCCGCCTGGGCCCAGGTCAGGGTCACCACCAGGGCACGCTTGGCGCCGATTCCTGAGGTAAAAATCATTTTTTAAAATTGAGGCGGCCCGGTAGGGTTTATTTCGGTGGGGCCGAAAGAGGGAGGGGGTGCGGGGAGGTGGCATCGGGGCCCTGTTAGGGACACCCCCGCGAGCGGCAAAGGGGAGGGGTAACGCTCGGTTTAAGGGGAGGGGGGGATGTAAGGCTCCGGTATTTTGTTGGTAAGAGAGACAGCCGGGCTGTACGCTGGCCTGCAGCTCCTGGAGAGAGAGAACAGCGACGTAAGGAGTTGGGTCGATCCGGTGCGGGAGTCCCGGTGCGGAGCCGCTGGGCTGGAATGTGGGCCCCCTGAGGTCGGAGCTGGTCCGGTCTCGGTGAGAGCAGTCCGCTGTCTGGGGGGTCGCAAGGGCGATGGTCGCGGCGATGACGAGCTCGGGACACAGACACAGAGAGAGAAGATGGAGTCTGAGCGGGTGGAGGCGGCGGCTTGAACCCGACCCTTTTACCTTTGCCACCGGGAGGGCGGAGGGGAGGGGGCGGCGGGTACTTTGCATACGGGGCTGAGACCGCCGCCATCTTACCGGCCGCTTCCCTACTGTCGTGCCCGGGACGCTCATAGCCTGATACAAGAATATACCGGAGGGGAGGGGGAAGGGACCTAATGGCGGCGGTAGCAGCCCCGCCTGGGACTTGGCCGCCAGCCAGCACCGCCATCTTGAGCTTGGCCGCCTCTCTCGGGTGTTTTCCCTCTTACTCGGGAGGCGGGGCTGTGGGCCTTACAGACAGCTGCCTCAGCCAATCAGTGGCGCCTGGGGGATGATGTGGCCATTGGCTGGAGCGCGGGGCGGGCTAGCGGGCGTGGTGCCCGGCGCGGGGGGCGGTGGCTGCCCGCGGGGCCTGGCGGGCCGCGGGTTTGAGTGGGCCGCAACCAATGGAGCCGGCGGCAGTCAATGGAGTAGGCAGCTGCGGCCTTCGGGCCCGGCGCGGGTACCGCGGCCCTGTCGCGTCGGAGCTGCTCTGGTTTCGTTATCTCCTGCCCTGGTGGCTGTTGCCAGGATTCCTGTCACAGTGCCGGTGGCTCTCGGCAGAGCCTAATCTGCCAGCCCCGCCTTTCCTGTCTCCAGAATCCTCCTGAGGCGCCGGGAGGCGCCCAGCCTGCAGCGGGCTGCGCGGCGCGCTGCTTCCCTAAGACAAAGGAAAGCATTTCAATAAGCTGGAATTCTGCCTTTTACCATGTCACCCTAGTAGGGCCATAGGCATAGAATACGTCAAATGGAGTGTGTGACTTCTGTCGTTTCCCTGCGACTAAGGGTGAGCGGTTTTGTGCCGTATTTCAGGCAGCGGCACACCTGCACATACTGAATTCGCTGCCACTCTATTGCACTGAAAGTGCTCTCCTGGAGTTCCAGGTGCCTCCTTGCAGGTTTTAACTGCTGTCCTTTTTGTGTTGGTTTGTTTTATTTTTGTTTGTTTGTTTTACCTTATGGGCTAGGCCGCTCAAGAGTTTTGCAAGGAAGCTGATTCTGTTTCCTGTCAGCGTCATTAACGAGCTTACTTGGCCTGGCTCTGTGTGATCTCTGGGCTTTCATCTGAGTTTGGTGACATAGCCTCAGCTCACTGCTTTTGGACAGGTTGAAAGTAACGAAAAACCTCGATGAACGTCAGTAGCAGCAGCAAATATGTCAGAACCTTACCCCAGCAAAGACTCCATGGGATTTTAGAAAGGACTTAAAAGTCTCATCTTCAGGGCTTTTTTTTTTGGTCTTAAAGCACAGAGAAAACAGCATGTGAGCGTATGGGTTTCTTCTTTGCTGAACATAAACATTTTAAAATAGGAGAAAACTGCAAATTAATTACTGAACAACTGAGGAGTTGTCTACAAGCCACCATATGAAGTGGGTCTGGTGGAAATGGTTCATGTGCTTACTGTGCAAGTTGAACATCTGAATAAAAATGACAAGCTGTATGAGAAAAGTGATTTCCATGGGGAATGTCTCAACTTTGATGATGCATTGTGAGGAATAATCTTCCACTGACGTGTACAAGCGGGCATTCACATTTCACTTACCACAGTACGATGCAATCTTTTTAGCAGTTGGTTTTGACGTCTTTACCATGAGTTTTGCACTTGAAGGGAGGGAGGTTGGTGCTGGAGACATGCATGCATTTCTATTACAGTGTTTTGCTGTAGCTCATAGTAATTTTTCATTTTCTGTGATTTTTAATGTGAGTGCTTTGCATGTATCAACAGAAGGTTCAAAAAAACCATCAGGCGGGCCAGCATTCAGGAACGCCTCTGCACCTGGGTCAGAATGTAAACTCTGACTCTAATAAGCAAGTCACAATTAAAAATGGAACATGTGAATTTGAAAATTATACTTACCCATGGAGAAACACAGCCCTAATAATGATCATTTTAAATATATCTGAAGTAGCCTTTTGTTTGTTTCTTATTTGTTCTGCTTGCTCTCTCTTCTTGTTTTCATTTCTGCCACCCTGAACCAGTGTAAAGTTGACAGTACAGACAGTCACAACAGGATAAAACAATTCTGCAGTATTTTCTCTTCAGAGTCATAATACCATCACATCATGATACAAATTAATTTAGATACTAGAAAATAGATTGTCTATGTGACGGGTCATTTCCTTTATTGTGCAGCATTGCCATAGGAATATGGATGCATGTGGCAGTCTCATGGAACAACTCAACAAAAATGTGCTCAAAGCAGCATTCTTGAGTTGGTGTTTCCTTGTGCAGTAGGCAATGCAGATTCCTCTTCCCTGGAGCTGAGGAAAATGCCTTAGAGAGCTGTGAATTCCACAGACCATCAGTGGTTGACACTCAAATTAGTCGTCTCTAATTTATGAAATTAACATCTCTTCTTTGCAGCTTAAATAATACAGTCTGTTAGAGGCTCTATGAAGAGAAAGTGTGTGCTCTGCTCTTAGAGCAGGGTGGTGCTAGTGTGCACGTGTGTGTGGACACACAGCTATGGCATGTGTCTTTATTGGTAAGGTATGGCAAATTATCAGGGTTGTACATGATCAATGAGTCCTATCAGAGCTTTCTTAACTAACAATAAGAAAAACCTAACTTTTGTGCCTGATGGAAGTTGCTGGCATCTCTTCAAACAGGTTCTCTAATGATCTTGTTTCACCATGGCAACCAGTATGGAGGTGCTGGCTCAGCAGGTAGTGGAGACTCAGCAGGTGGCTGAGGTGAGTGACAGATGATATCACAACAGTTGGTATATGAGCTTTTGAAATGAAAAACATCTTAGGGAGTCCTTACTGTTTACAACTAAGCATAAATGGAAGATAAAATCTTTATACAACAGTATTGCTTTACGCTTAGGGACAAACGGGAAACCAGAGCAACGAATACATCATTTGCTTGTCTTCATTCTGGTGGCCCCCATAGTAGGAAGCAAGAAATTCAGAATGAAGTACAAAGAAACTTGGAAGTATTATGGATCATTAAAAAGATGAATATAACAGAATTTCTGGTCATTTGATCTCTAGCTGGATGATTTTGGACATGAAAGGTTTCTGCTCATTTCCTGAGCGGTCATCTCTGTCCAGTATTTGGAGTTACCTGTTTTAGCTATGCATTATATTGAATTTTCAGTAGGGTGGTTAATGTAAATCAGGCTTTATGTTTTCTGCCTACACATATGAGTGAAATCTACTTAAAGTGATATTAAGTGATGTCTGGATGTACATTCACTGGAGCTTAGATGCTCAACTGCTGAAACATCTAAATGAACTCATAAGCACTGGAACTGCACCTGAACGTAGCCATAGAAAACAACCGACTGACCACCTTTAGTGTGCGAACTTCAGCCAAAGGATAAACTAGAGTTAGTGTATGTTTAAAATGTTTTGATTTAATACCATTAAAATTTACCATTCTTTATCATATTAAAGGATTTAATAAATAGCAATGGGCAAGTAGGCTAAGAGCTCTGTAGACAAGGCCATGTTTCAGCCGTGAGTTTGGGGGCTGTTTTGACCTGTTGAGCTGGGCTAGAACCTGAATATTATAAAATCTTTTTAGTTCAAGAAGAAGCTCGATGGCCTCCTGAGTGTCCTGGCAGTGACTTCTAGGGAGTAGTTTTGAAAAAGTCTAAAGTTTCACAGCGTGAGCTGACAGGTGAATTTTCACTGCAGCTTGCTGTATCCTGTGTCAGTGCTCCCAAAGATGGGAGTAAAAACTGTACTGGAAATACTGGCAAACCTTATGCTCTTTTGGTAGAACTTGAGTGCTATAATCACACCTGAGGCACATGAAATATGTGACATTTGTAATTCCTCGTGCAGGAAGTGCACCGTGGTAACATGGTGTGATGGTTGTATCTTGCCACTGGAGAGATCGCTCCATCTCAAGAGTGTATGAAGCTCTGATTTCTTCCTGGCCGGTGGGTAAATAGAGGGCTTCATCTCTTTCTGGTGTTCACCTCCTCCTTAAATTATATTCCTGTCCACTGCATCACACCATGAAAGCTTTGTTCGTGGAAAAACAATTTTAAGCAGCATTATGTCATTGAGAATAATTACTGCTATGACCGTGTTAATGTTAAACTATTTCAGGCTGTCTGCCTGCTCCTCGTGTCTTCAGTCAGACAGTTTTTAATAGATGGAAGTACTTTATTCATTTTCTGGAAGCATACTAAAAGTTCTATTTTTACTCACTGTTTCTTGGAAAAAATGTAGCATGAAGGATGGCACTCGCCTTAAGAAATGAGAGGCTTTTCAAATGCCCTGTTTTCCAATAATGAAAATTAAATAGAAGGAGAGAAATCATACACTGAATTTTAAGTTAGGCTTTACAAGAGAAAAGTTGCAAACAGAATAACTTAATGCAAATATTGGCAGGTATCTGTGTCTTCTTTTCAACGTGATTGCCACATATGTAATGCTGGTGTTTATTGAGAGCCACGATGCCAAGCACCAAACCAGACTGCCCTCAAGCAAGGCACATGGTGGGTTTCTTTCTAGAGCAATAGTTCATAAGGTTTGTTTTCCTGGAACTGTGACTGTGTCACAGGAGTTACTGAGCACACTCCAGTGCTGTGAATATTTTTGTACTTGCTTTATCTTTAGGACTTTGTAAAATCACCTTTGTAATGGTTTTACTGCTGCTGCTTGCTTCTGCTTTCTAACAGAGGTGCTCCCTGCATTTTTCCAGCTGGGTATTTCTGAACAAGATTGAGTGAGAATTTTCCATTTTTAGTGTCTGCAATTGCTTTTCTTACAGTTCCTGATACTGGAGAACAGAGGGCTGCTAGGGGAGTCAGAGGAAACGTCAGCAATTCCTCCTCATCCTGAGTGGCTTTTGAAAAGCAGCCTTAATGCAAAAATAAGTACCACTGCTTTCCTCAAGGATTTGCTCACAGTGTCACTGTGCAAGGTGTCATTGGCCCAGGTTCAGTCCCAGAACCTGTGTAGTGCCTTCGGCTGTCAAAGTTTTGAAGCAGAACTGTCACTATGGGCAGGCTCCTCTGTATTCAGGTTGTCAAACACGTGCTCCTTTTGCCCCAGACTTCACTTACCATGACTTTTAACAAAATTGCACTTCATGAGAATTCAAAAGTATTTTCTGTCTCGACCCATTTGTTAGCCAGCACTGCAGGCTCGTGCAGGTGTCTTGTGCTGTAGCTCGGAGGAGTTGGCCACACGTGTCCCAAGCTGGCTGCCGGAATTCCTCAGGGAATTCAGACTGAGTGTGCTGCTTCTTAGTGGAGGGCCCCGGGCTAGTTTAGAAAGAGCTGTGTTCCTTTGAACACCTAAACTTAATGCACTTTGGGGCTTAAGATGCTCGGCAGGGAACGGGATGGATTTTCCGATACCTTTTGCTGATCTGAAGAGAGGAGGCAAACTTCTCTCAAATTTCATTTTGCTGTTTCACAGCTCAAAGAGAGTGAGTAGATCGAGGAGCTTAAGAAGAGGTAACAGAGGGAGGGAGAAGCTTGATAGCCTGGGACTACCTACCCAGATGAAATTAATCATACTACTAGAGAAACTCCTCCAGCGGCTGGCAAAACAGCAGGAGCACGTCGATTCTGCTCCCTTGGCAACGGGGAATGATAGTGCACTTGACCTTCAGAGAGACAGGGTCACGGAGAGGGCATTCACAACAAGGCTGCCTGGTTTCCGTGATTGGAATCCCAGTGATGGAGGCTGAAGGGAGTATCTGTGATCTGAGGAACGGTGACCTCGGCATTGCTCTCGGATTGTTTTGCCCTCAGAGATTTGCTGAGGAAAAATGTAAATAGGACTGGACTGCAGGAAGAATTTGACACTGTAAGTACTGGAGTCTGTACAGTGTGCATACAGCTAGGGAGCTCCAGGAAGAAACACTACTACTGTGTTAAACCACAGTTAGAGTTTTCTCTCCCTAACTCAAAATGAGTTTATTTGATGTGTTTTGTGTAGGAAAATAGGAAGGGTTGAGCTGTCTTTGACATTTTCTGTATTATTTTCTGACTACCTCTAAGTCACAGTGGTTACTTTCTAATAAATGTTGATTAAATCTCTGTAAAATGTGGTCCACTCAAGTTTTCTAGGATACATGGCCGACTTGGTTTCTTCACTCATCTCTTGAAGAGTAAGTCTCATTTGGAACTCTTTCCAGTCCTGAAAACATTAATAATGTATTTAATTTTTCAGAATATAGTTTAGAATTACAGGAACACACCTCACTGGCTTTGGAGGATGAAGGGTTTGCATGTACAGCTTCCAGAGCAATTGCTTTAAATGTGACACAGGCCTCATGGTGCCTTTTTCTTCCAAATTTGGTCCTGGAAGTGAACCCAGCAGGATGCTTGCCTGCGTTGTCCTGACAGGAGCACTAAAAAGCTGTTTGCTTTCCAGAATAATTCAATTTCTTTGGGAGTCTCATGATAGCTTTATTTTTCCTGTAGTATTTCTATAAGCTATCTGAAGTTAAACTTGTACATCTGTGATACAACTCTTTCAGAGTTGGTGTGGCAACAGACACAAACCAGAACCCAGGAGGTTCCACCTGTGCATAAGGAAAAAGCTTTGGTGTGAGGGTGCTGGAGCCCTGGAGCAGGCTGCCCAGAGAAGTTGTAGAGTCTCCTCTGAAGAGACCCCAAGCCCAGCTGGCCATTGTGATCCTGGGCAAGATACTGTGGGTGCCCTGCTTTAGCAGGGGGGTTGAACTGGGTGATCCCCAGAGGTCCCTTCCACCCCCCACCATGCTGGGGTTCTGTGATGAAGAGATCCCTGTCTAAATGTGTCTGCTTAAGAGTTTCAATCTTGGGAGTCTTGGAGGGGGGTTCTCACCTTAGGCTCTTGTTTTCTGCTGCTGGATGCCTTGTATCATCCAACACCTTCACCTCCTGTGTATTCCCTTCATTTGTCTTGCAATCTGGAGCTGACTATGTTCTCATTCCTCAAGAATGTCCAGGATCATTTTGATAGACGTCATTTAGATTTTGTTCAGTTAAGACCATTTTTTTGTGATCAGGTTCCAAACTAAGAGTGGCAAAAATGCATGTACCAATAGTGGAAAAGATGGGTGTAGACATCTGCATCTGCAGACCCTTCTCTGTGTTAAAAACTGATACAGTGGCTTCAGCTCATGTTTATCTCTGGAAAAATGCAAATGCTAAGGTACCTTTGTTAAGCGGCTGTGTGCTGAAGCTTGTTAAAGGAGGCTGGATGATGGTGGGGAGTGGCAGGCAGTGCCTCTGTGTCTGTGAGCTGACTGGAAGGACTACAAGAGCTTCACTTCTCCTCTGGTCACAGTTACTAAGAAGGAGCAATTAGTACTATGGGTCACACCAATAAATCTGAGGATGAACAAGCACGAAGTCTGAGTATGCACAACCAGAATTATGTGTGTACATGGCACGTGCCATCTCCCTTCTGTAAGCAGAAGAGAAAGGCTGTCAAGCCAATGTTAGCTTGCATGTTTAATATAACATTCCACAGTTTGGCTCTGAAAATAGCTCTACAAACAAGTTTTTCAAGCTTTTTTCGGATATTCAGACTAGGTTGGCATTACAGTTTGGTGCTCTAGAAGGATACAGAACAGAACAAGAAGCAATAGTATTTCAGAAAAAAATCTGCAGCACCCTGAAGCAGAAAAGCAGAAATTGGAGAACAAAAAGGAGGAGAGGATTTAAGCACACCGGCCAACTGGGATTCTAGTTTATTCTCCTGCTGCAGCAAAGATAGGCAGATAACCAGTCATCTGAATGTGCACTTTTTACCTCAGAAGCACTGGGCAGTTAAAACTGTTCTTGCATCTCCTGGAGGCCTGAAGTCTGTTTGCTCCAAGGGAGCTGTGTAGACACCATGCTTTCAGAAGGCTTCAGAGCTTAAATAAATGCAGACATTAAAGCTTGTGCCTGGTTTGGTCAGGTGGGAGTTCTGCAGTCTTACAACAGATTCTGTCTGTCTCTTGTGCCACATATGTGCTTGGGGCTGAAGATGGTTTTATTCAGGGGCCTAGAGAAAGCATTTCTACATTTGGGCTCCCTGACACTTCAAAAAGTAATCAATTTAACATTATACATTATGATGTGATTTGGTTTTGCAGAAGCAGAGACAAATACATAATAAAAAGTTGGAAAATAGTGTTTGTGCATTTCAGTAAGCTGAAGGATCAGAGAGTGATTACCCAGTGATTAATTGGGGGAAGGGGATATCTGGTTTTATGGGTTGGGTCATCTCTCAGATTCATTAGATTTCCCCAAAAGCTGATACTGTGATAATTCATTGAAAGCAAACCCAGGCTGGCTGAGTGACTGTAACTGCAATAACTGCCATGCTCTGGCCACGCTCTGGGGCCATCTGGTCCTCAATAAACACACGTACCTGTCAGTGCTCTAGCAGTGAGTGAATGCTGTGTGTTGCTCACAGGTGCAAGCTGCTCAGGCTACCCTATCTGAATCTCCAGTGATGACCAGCCCTTCCCAGCGTATCCAGATCATTTCCACAGACTCCTCTGTAGCTTCCCCTCAACGCATCCAGGTGAGGATCCATCGATCAAGTCTTCTGAGTTTGTTTCCTCCTCCCG
Source organism: Dryobates pubescens (assembly GCF_014839835.1). Classification (NCBI taxonomy): domain Eukaryota; kingdom Metazoa; phylum Chordata; class Aves; order Piciformes; family Picidae; genus Dryobates; species Dryobates pubescens. Next base: position 194,849 of record NC_071612.1, read on the forward strand.
CTTAGCTTTGTACAAAAGTGTGCTGAAGTCTATGGAAGGCTTCCTTAGAGAGGAAGTTTGGGTTGATGGTAAGTTGAATAGGAGTCGGCAGTGTGACCTGGCAGCCAAAAGGACCACCCTTGTCCTGAGGTGCATCAAACACAGCTAGCTGATCAAGGGAGGCAATTGTCCTGCTCTTTACTGCAATAGTGTGACCCCCCACCGTGGGTAGTGTGTGCAGACTTGGCTTCCTCAATATAAGAAGGACATCATACTGTTAGAAGGTGGCCAAGGTTGTGAAAGTCCTCAAGGTTAAGACTTAGGAGGAGCAGCTGAGTTCACTTGTTGAGCTTGGAGAAGAGAAGGCTGAGGCAACTTCATCACGTTCCACTACTTCCTCAAGTGGGGACAGCAGAAGAGGAGGTGCTGATCTCCTTCCTCTCTGTGGTGACCAGCAATAGGACATGGTGAAATGGAGTGAAGCTCCATCAGGAGAAGTTCAGGTTGGACATGAGGAAAAGGTTCTTCACTGAGAGGGTGGTTGGTCCCTGGAACAGGCTCCCCAGGGAAGTGGTCATGCTGCCAAGCATGTCAGAGTTCAAGGAGTGTCTGGGTGTTGCTCTTAGTTATATGGTTTAGTTTTAGGTAGTCCTGCAAGGAGCAAGGTATTGGACTCGATGGTCTTTATGGGTCCCTCCAACGTGGAGTATTCTGCAATTCCATGACACCTCTGTGGTGCATATGCCCTGCATGTCAGCTGCCATTCATCAGCTGTCGTCTGGGATCTGCTACATGCAACTCCTTTGGAACAGTTCAATGTGGTTACAAGATCTGCCTGTGCCTCTCTGTTATGAGCAGTATCAGGCTGGCTTTTTCACAGCTCTCTGGTGCTTTCCATCCTTGTGGATACATTTCTACTAAATACAAAGACACTGGGATGGATTTTGTTGTTCTGCAGTTCTGTGGGTAGCTGCAATAACTTTGCACCAGTGTGGTAAATGTGCAGACAGCAAAACAATGAGTAACAAGGACCATTAGCAGAGAGCATCATAGAATTCTGAGACAGAATAAAAGGTTTTACAACTTGACATGCACAGTGCCTCATAACATTCTTCAATGTGTTTTACAGATTGTGACAGATCAGCAAACAGGTCAAAAGATCCAAATAGTGACAGCAGTGGACTCAACTGTGTCTCCAAAGCAACAGTTTATTTTAGCCAGTCCAGATGGAACTGGTGCAGGAAAGGTGATACTGGCAGCACCAGAGACATCTAATGCCAAGCAGCTCATCTTTACCACCACGGACAACATTGTGCCAGGCAGGATTCAGGTGAATACAGTAACTGCAACAGACAAGAATGTTTTGGGTTTTTTTCCCAAACTTTTATTTCTAGATTATTTAAGTCTATAATTGCCTTAAGACAAATTGCAATAGAGTTCTGAAGATCTGATGTACATTAGACTGTACTAATTGTGGGCTTCATCATTCATAAATGCTGTTGTCATATTCCTTTGCACTCAGCACCCCTTGTTGTGTGTTCTCATTAAAATTCCAAAGGCACAGGCAAATATTTAAGATGGTGCTTGTGAGGAGTGCCAGGATTTCAGATGGCCACAGGAAGATTCACAGATACAGAGAGATACCGCTCACCTGAGCAAGCCTACGCTCCCAGTGTGGTGTTAAGACCTTGCAGTAAAGGCTCTTTGAGCAGCAGTTTTCCTTTGACAGTTGTGTGAGGGTCATAAGCAAAAGGCATGAAAGCAGAAGCTTTGCAGAGCCAATTGTATGCACAATGACCTCTGCAGTGAGAGCTGAGATGTATTCCTAGCAGTCCTCAAAAAAAAAAAGTGCCTGGTCCCTGTTGCTGCTGGTACAGTAGAGAATATTTACAGGGAGAAGTATTTGTTCTTACATAAATATATGAAAAACTCTATCAACAGTCTTTGAAGATGTATTTGGCTGTGCTAAATGGATCATCTGATGTTGCAGAGGGGGTAAAATGTTCCACCTCAACGTTCTGAACACAAGTGTTGGAATCTAAGGCCTTCAGAAGGGAAACTGTTTCTTTAACGGCCCTCAGCTTTATCCCCTCTGAACCATACACCTGCAGTAGCTTGAGAAGGAATAAATGGTGGAGGCCCCATCCCTGCATACATTCAAGGTCAGGCTTAATGGGACTCTGAGCCAACCTAGTCTAGTTGGGTATGTCCCTGCTTAACTGCAGGTTGGACTAGGTGACTCTTAGAGGTCCCTTCCAAGACAGTGCCTTCTATGATTCTGTGGGGACAGCATCTGAAACACAACCATCTCTGGCTAAATACAGCAGGCACTAAGAGTAATTGTAAGAAGGAAAACATACTGTTGGCAGTACAAGTGGGGAAGCTTTCTTGTGCTGAACAAAGCCAGAACTTTGATTTGGAGTTTGTTTTGCTGGGACTGAACAGTAAAGCTCTCCCTGCCTTGCATTTTATAGCACTTCATTTCCTTCTGCATGTAATCCTTACTCTGCAATTCAGCCACCCCTTCTCAGCTCTGCAGAGTTTCTGTGCTCACGTCAGAAGCAAATACAGGCTCGTGACCTCTCTTTGCTCTGGGATTGTGCTTTAGATCGTAACAGACTCTGCTTCGGTGGAACGTTTGCTGGGAAAAGCCGATGTCCAGCGGCCCCAGGTTGTAGAATACTGCGTGGTCTGTGGAGATAAAGCATCAGGTAAGGCAGCACAGCAAGGATCTGGAAGAAACTTGATTGGAAGGATGACTGGGCAGAAGAGAGGAGGCTTCATGTGTTTTTCCAATGGCATAATGGGAAAGGATAACATTGTCCTGTCTACCTATACACAGATGAGATGAACTCTGCTTGGAAGGATATTAGTTTGTGCTTCAGCTGCAGTGTGTGATAATCTGCATGTGCTGAAAGAGGGAATAAGGATTGAATAGCTTCTGGTAACTGCATGAGGTGATGGTAGGCATGGCTTCCCCACAGCTATGGGCAGCCATGCCACGAGCATTGCACCTAGAAGAGTCTGCTTGCTCCAGGAAAGCACTCTGTAGCACTCCCTAGCAAACTTACAGCTTCCTGGTAGATTTTGGTCTTTTACTATCAGAGAAGACAACAAGTGGAGATCAAGTGAACCTTCTGAGCCAGATCCATGCAGTAACAATGGGTCTGTGAGGTAACATCTCCATTAGCCAAGGAAGTGGGCAGTGTTGCCTTGCTTACCAAGGAGATGTGCTTCCTGTCTCTGTCTTGCTTTCTTTTAAGTGTTTATGTAATTCAAACCATACCAGAATGGATACATGTAGCAATTTTAAATTAATGTTCTTGTTAAACCTTTGCTCTACAGTTACTTGCAAACTCCTAGCCTGTAGGTTCTTTTAACATGTGCTATAACCTGTAACAGCACTTGGAACTGCATCTGTTCTTCTGCAGAAATGGGAACTACCACCTCTCAGGCCTCTCATTTAGAAACAGGATTAGCCTTCCTCTCTTCTCTCCACTTTCCCACCAAAAAAAGCCCTGACAATAGATAAACAAGATGCATCCTGTAAGACTTAAAGAATACATTCATGGTCTAAAGTGGTTAAGAATACAGAGTAAATATAAAGGGTGGCTTTTGCAGTGTTTTACTTGCTTAAGGTAACCATATCTCTGCTATAACCTAACTCATTTCCATCTGATGACAATGTTTCCTAGGTCGTCATTATGGTGCTGTCAGTTGTGAGGGATGCAAAGGTTTCTTTAAAAGGAGTGTAAGGAAGAACCTGACCTACAGTTGTCGTAGCAACCAGGACTGTATCATCAACAAACACCATCGGAATCGCTGCCAGTTCTGTAGGCTGAAGAAATGTCTGGAGATGGGCATGAAAATGGAATGTGAGTGCTCAGCACACGATGTGGTACTGTGCCTGCTGTGTAATACGTATGGGAGCTGGGACTTTTGGGTGTGCTCTCTGCGTTGCTTGAAGGAAACGGACTTTTGAGCACCCAAGGCATCTAGCGTATCTTTCTTTCATCACCATTTTGTGTCTGAGGTGCAGGAGTGTTTTGAGCCATGCCTCACACTACTGCAGTCTTTGAGGAGCCCCATTAGAGCCTCGCTTAAGGGTGCTTGTTAAAAACTCAATCTCCACAGTATTTTAAAAGGGAGGGATGTAAAACTGAGTCTAATGTTCCATGTTCAGAATCTGCTCTCCTCTGGTTTTGCTGCTTTTGCAGCCAGTGGTAGAAAGTAACTGTTGACTTCCCCCCCCCAACCTTTTTACATTTTTATATTAATTTGGTCATTCATGGGCATGGTTTTGTGAGGATTGTGTAAGCTGTCAAATTTTAAACAATGCACTTTCATGTTTGTACACAGTGCTTTGTACTCCAGTGCTGGCATCCAAACCTCTCTTTCAACGTGTTTTGTCTCCAATTTATAGTACCTCTGCTTCTTGAGTCCAGCACTTCATGAACTGGTTGTTTTGTGATAAATGTATGGACAACTGAAGGTGAAGCAACATGCACTTGTATTTTTCCACTTGATCTAGGCAGAATAGGTTCCGACCACTGAGTTCAAGAAAGGCAGAACTTTAAGCTGTAAATACAGAGATAGATATTGTTTCTTACCCCAATATGATTAGGATCTGTTGTCACTGACTTCATTGGGCACTGGGACTGGAATGAATGGCTGTGAGTGAATTGCTCATTCTGCGGAGCCTCATCTCCCAGCCAGTTCCTCTGCACTGCTCACCTAACTGCCTGTCATGATTTTTTCTGCGTTCATTCTGATTTTGCATTGTTTTGAATCATCCAGAGTATGGCTGCATCTAATACCCAGGTACAGCTTTAGCTGTGAAAACAAACAATTTGAAAACACATCTTGCAGCATCTTACTAACAAATGCCAGTGCAGTAGCAATCTTGTCCTGGAGTTCAGCAACAGCCTGTGGCTTTTCTTAGTTAGAAATGGGCACAATCACAGGGAGAGTAAAATTGGAGCCTGTGCTTCCTCAGTCTTCATATTCAGTTTCCAGTTTTGCACTGAGCTGACACACCATCACAGCTGTGCAAGCAAATCCTGCTCTGAGAATTCCACTTCCTTTTTGTGTTGTGCTTTCAAATCTGCACATTTGTCTGTAGCTGTTCAGAGTGAAAGAAAGCCTTTCGATGTGCAGCGTGAAAAACCAACCAACTGTGCCGCTTCCACTGAGAAGATCTACATCAGGAAAGACCTGCGGAGCCCTCTGATAGCAACCCCGACCTTCGTGGCGGACAAAGATGGGACGCGGTGAGTGCCTCGGCTGGACGGGCCTCGTTAAGGTTATTTGTGCCCAGGGCTTAGCAGGCACACTCAGGCTCTAAAAAATCGGACAGAGAAGAGATCCACTTCACAAACCATATGTTTCCATTGACAGAACCAAGCCAGACTGTTGTGCTTCTCCTGAAGGTTTTCATGTCTGAGCACTGCTGCTCAGAGCTGTCTCTCAGCCAGCTCGAGGCACAGACAGGGCAAATCCGTGGTGCTGGAGCCAAAAGCACGCAGGCTCACGCTGTGATGCGCTCGGGCTGGCACTGCCCTGAGAGCAAATCTGCAGATGGCAGCCTCAGTCTTCCTTCTAAAGACAGTGCTGAAAGGGACCGCAGCAGCTGCTGGTCCAGATCCCAAGAGACCAGTTTCAGCAAGAAAACAGCAGGAGAGATTCCGAGATTCCCTTGCTGTTGTCTCCACAGGTATTGGTGTGGAAAAGAGGATCATAGTTGACAGAGGCATGATTTGTCTTTTTCTGAAGAGACTGAAGGAGAGCTCTGGGTTAAGTATTACATTGGTAAAATTCTAGGTGCAGTTAGATGCTGCAGTTAGGGAGGCCGAGCTGCAGATTTCTTGGAGAATTGTTTTTCACTGTTCTCTTTCAAAAGTACCTCTCACTGACACATTTTCTTCTTTGAGAGTCCCTTGTCCTTACAACTCTCTAAACAATATCCTGGTCATTAAGTGTGAGTCTCTAGTGTTTATGTAGGATTCAGATTTGTATGAGGCATAATAACTTGCTGCCTGTGGTAGTTCACAGAGTTAGTTGTTAATCTCAGACACCTTAAATTATAAATTCCCTGTGGCCCTGAGCTGTTGTGTGAACATTTGTGTTGGATTATGTAGGCTTGGAGTGTTAGATAAGTAACAAACTTGCTCTTGCTGACTGCCAAGACTTTCCACTGTCTCCCTAAGTTAAATACAGGTGAAGGAAAGTATCTTTAGTCAAAAAGCAGCAGACGTAAAGGCAGCAGAGATTTCATGCAGACCTTAAGTCCACAACTGTTTATGGCTGTATCTTGGAATGCAGGATTTTACAGAGGCTTTTTTCTGCAGTACTGTCCCTTGTCTAGCTTGGAATGCACAGCAATACCTTCCTCCAACATCTAAAGCTTAACTCTAAGCTGTTAAGTTAATTCTCAGATCATGAGGAGATGACGTCTTTCCTTGAAACAGAATAAACCAGCATGACAAGAGGCTGTTTGGGAAGCTCTCACTGCTTTTGCACAGGAAAGGCAAACATGTTCCAGACTTGCTGTCTTTCAAGCTGTGTTTTGGAAACTTTCACTCAGATATAAGTCTTGATTAATAAACTCTGAGCTTCATTAAATTGTTCATTTAAAAGTTGGTAATCCCTTTTATTCTGGCATAGGTTGTTAATGGAAAGTTCTACTGACTGTCAGATGCCTTATGCTTTTGAACAGGTCAGGAGGTCTTCTTGATCCAGGAATGCTTGTGAATATTCAGCAGCCTTTGATCAGGGATGATGGCACAGTCCTCCTAGCTGCTGACTCCAAGGTATTTATCCTTCAGCTAAGTTCTGAACATGTCAGATTATTTTAGCTACATAAATAAACACAAATAGTTCTTGCTCTTGAGAAGTTAAGTTTAAGTCTGAAGATCTGTAGGTATGGAGGCAATGAGCTGATCAGCAGGAACATGATTTCTGGGTGGGTGTATTTAGAATACATAGAATACATAGAATAAACCAGGTTGGAAGAGACCTTCAAGATCATCGCGTCCAACCCATCAACCAATCCAACACCGCCCGAGCAACTAACCCACAGCACCAAGTACCCCGTCAAGTCTTCTCCTAAAAACCTCCAGTGATGGCGACTCCACCACCTCCCCAGGCAGCCCATTCCAATGTGCAATCACTCTTTCTGTATAGAACTTTTTTCTAACATCCAGCCTGAATCTCCCCTGGCGCAGCCTGAGACTGCACGTCAGCCTCAGGTAGGTCTCCACGTGACAGATAATGGGCTGGGGCTGATGACTACAGAGGATTTAATGACCACCATGCAGGTGTCCAGGAGGAAGCAAAAGGTACACAAGGGAAAAAGAGCACAAAGGCTAGAAATGGAAACACTGATGTATGATACATCACCTATAATTCTGGTCTACTAAAATGATGCTTCTTTTTCAGGCTGAAACAAGCCAGGGTGCTTTAGGAACTCTAGCAAATGTTGTAACATCTCTGGCTAACCTCAGCGAGTCACTAAACAATGGAGATACTTCTGAAGTTCAACAGGAAGAGCAATCTGCGAGTGAGATCACACGGTATGCATTCACGTTTGATTTTGATGAGCAGTTTGCATTCTGTGTGGTGGATTTTTGCATCATTTAATGAAGCAGTTTGGCACTGGGATATCAAAGACAGTAAAGATTGTCCCTGCTTTGAAATCCAGGTTTGACTGTTGCCCTCTCACAAAGAAGTGTCTTCTGTCTGTCACCTCTAAGTGGAAATGCTTTATGACTTTTAATTTGACCACTGCTCTGTTTTCTGAGGTGTAGGGAAGCACTCTTTCATTGGTTGTTTTTGTTTTGTTTTTTCTTTTCTTTTTCTCCCCACCAGGGCATTTGATACTTTGGCTAAAGCACTTAATACCACAGATGGTACAGCAGCTCATACCTTGGCAGATGGGATGGATCCTACAGGAGGAGGGAATATTCATGTAATCAGTAGAGATCAGTCCACACCAATTATTGAAGTGGAAGGACCCCTACTTACAGATACACATGTCACATTTAAGGTATGTGCTTCTGTAAATGTCTTACTGAGCAAGCTAACACTTAGGACATTGACACAGTATCACTTTGCTACGGCTTCTTTATTCTTGTACATAATTTTGGCAATATAATATTGGAAAACATTTCCTGGTAAAAAGCCTCTAATAAAATTTTCACTCTTGCATGCTGTCTAAAGGGTATAGGTGTTATTTCATAAGGGCTTTTTCATAGACAGAAGGATGCTTTAACATTTATTTCGCTCTCCAGTGCTGTGGATAATCACGTCCCATGTCATCCATACAGTATGATATCTTGCTTGCTGCATTTATCATTTTAGATTGTAAAACTCTCATCTGAAAAGCGCCTTTATATGAAGAGGCTACAGTGCCTTAACCACTGGAAAAAATCTTGCTTTTTAGAGCTGGCTCAGCTTCAGCTGAATGCAAACACAGTGTGTGAGAAACAATGAGGGTATTCACCTTGCTGTAATCAGATTGCACTGGTTCAAGAAACAGATCATTACTGAAATAAGTAATAGTCAGTATGCTCCAACTGTTACCATAAGTTGCTTATTCCCCTTCTTGGTGCTCTGTGATTGTATATTCCTGTTGTGTCGCCTTCCCACTTGAGAGACTTCGAGTCCCAGATCTGATTTCACTTCTTTTTACAGTGTTAAAGATCTCTTACACCACTGTGATAGGGCACATTCTCCAGAGCAGTGGAGCTAATTATTATTCTAATGCATATTAGAACATTTTAAAGGGAAACATTTGAGCTCTCTTGCACATCATTTCTTGTCTGCTATTCCCATTTTGCATTCCTTGCCAGTCACAATGAGTTACTGAACAGGTCTCCTTTGACAACTTCTTCTTGTGCAGTTGCTTATGACAATAGACTGTGAGAGCTTGAATTTACTGCTGGTTCTTCAGTGATGACAACTGGCTTGTGTCTGAGCTGTATACATTCTTCTGTCCTTCTGTATTTTGCAGCTGACAATGCCCAGCCCAATGCCAGAGTACCTGAATGTGCACTACATCTGTGAGTCTGCATCACGACTGCTTTTCCTCTCTATGCACTGGGCTAGGTCCATACCTGCATTTCAAGCTCTTGGGTAAATGGACAGTTGCTTCCTAATGAATCTGAGCACTCAGCTAAACATTTGTCAGCTATTTGTGGCTTTTAAATGATTATATTCTTTGATTTTTAATGAATTACTTAAAATGTGTGAAGACTGTGCAGTATTCTCCTTTTTGAAGAATAAAGTAGAAGGTGGCAGAGGAGAGGATAAGGACAACAACTGCTGTTACTGCGCTTACAGAAGCTAAAGCTAAATCAAAGGCAGGCCTTTAATTTGTAGAAATAGATCTTGGTACAGGCCTGGTGAGCACCATCTTACAGCTCACCTGATCATCCTGTAGTTAGCCTATCACTTCTTGCTGCTTTCTGAGGCACCTGTAACATGCTAATAAATGCCTCCTAGGAAGGGCGGGTTATTAATGGTTACAATTAACACAGCTGTGCAGGGTGATGCCAGCCTGAGAAGCAAAGCAGCTGCAGTGGTTTGATTTTCTGTTGCCCACAGGCAGGACTGCAACACCAGCCTCGTGCGTGCCTGCTGGAACGAGCTCTTCACCCTGGGCCTGGCGCAGTGCGCGCAGGTGATGAGCCTGTCCACCATCCTGGCAGCTATTGTCAACCACCTCCAGAACAGCATCCAGGAAGGTGTGTTCCCAGGCTGTGTCCCCACACCTGCTCAGTCCTGTCCTTCGGTAACGTTGCTCAGCAGGTGGCAGTAGAGCAAGGCAGGGCACCCAGGGGAAGCAGGAGCCTGCTTTTGCAGAACTACCTGTCCTCTGCAGCTCTTGTTGCACTCACCTCACAGACACCTCCTTGGGGCAGAAGTGTCTGCAGAAGAAATGGGGATGAGGTTGGAGGACACACTGTCTTCTGCTTCTGACTGGTGGTACAGAGAAAGATGAAGAGCATCCTGAAGCTGGGTGTGCTCACGGAGCTTTGCTCCTGCCCAGATGTAGCACTGCTGCTCTTTGCTCAGTTCTGGAAAAGCCAGGTCCATGCTGTTTGAACTGAAAATGAGGATTGAATGATAGCATTTGTGCTTTGTTCCCAGGGTCACTCCACCCATTTGTAGAGTATTTCACCATGATCTGAAAGCCTCTGCCCAAACCAGTGCATCACCACAACACGACCGGTGTTGCAGATTGTGCTGTATTAGCAAAATTATGCCACGGAGCTGACGTTCTATTTGGTAGCCCTTTCTGACTCAGCTTTAAAAATCTTCTCTTCCACTATTATTCAGGCCATCCTTAAGTGGTTTTGAGACAGCAAATGACACAAAAGGCTTTAAAAAAATGTCACTTCACTTGTTTTTTAATGGGATATTGGGTAATACATTAGATGTACTGGAGCTCACTTGAAATAATAAGCAATATCTTTTTGCAGACAAACTTTCAGGGGAGAGAATAAAGCAAGTCATGGAACACATCTGGAAACTTCAGGAGTTCTGTAACAGCATGGCCAAGCTTGATATTGATGGATATGAATATGCATATCTTAAAGCCATAGTCCTCTTTAGCCCTGGTAAGGAATTTAGTCACCCTGTCTTTTTAAATCATAAGCATTCATATGCCAGCATTTCAGCTATTTGATGTGTAAGAGTAATGTCTTGAGGTGTGACTGATCTGTTAAGGTGCAGACAAAATAATTACTCCATGATTATTTTTCACAAACAATGTGTGTTTTAAAAATAACTCTGGAGCAACATACCTGTGTTATTTAGAGTTACATGAGAGCAGGTGTTTGCTGTGCACCCACCTTGGAACACCAGCTTCTCTGCTACCTTCAGCTGAGAACCTGGGATCAGCGGGTTACCTGGGATGTGCACTAGCAGTAGCAGTGAAGTAAATGGTAGGAAGGATTAGGGTAAAAACATCCTTACAGTGATAAAAAGCAGTTGGCTTCAATTTGAATATTTGCAATAAACTTCTAAGAGGGATTGATGACATATGAGTGGAAATACCACTGTATTTTATATGGGACATCCACAAAATCTCCAAAATTAAATGTGAACAGGCTGTCTCCCATTTGTTACCAACAATGACAGCAGACACCTAAAGCGAGATAAAGCATTGCTTATGAGATGGGAAGGTTCACTGAAGGAAGAGACTTAAGGTTTGCTGGAATGATAAGGTAAGGACATTCAAGAAAAGCGAAGTGACAGTTGAGAACTGGTCCTAGGACACAGAAAGGTTAATTTAAAGCAGCTGACAGGCTGAGTGGAAGGGAAACTCTTGCTCAGAAATGTAAACTATTTCCTTTAATTCAGAGGCGTTTACCACTTTGAAGATAACAAAATGCAAAGAAAAGGAGCATTTTGTTAGCAGGCCTGGGGTTTGTTTGGAATTTTGTTGGCTTGTTGGCTTTTTTCATTTATATTTTTCTCTTTGTAGTAAAAGTGACTTTAATTAGAAGATACTGATGTCCTGAAATTTGCCTTTAAGGGTTTTTTTTTCAGACTGTACCATTAGGGTTAGGTTTATTAGGATTTTTATTCAAGCTGGAGAAGCAGGAAACTCTCCAGACTCAAGCTGGCCCTGTCCCATTTCAAGGGAAGAGCAGTTTTGAAAACAACACTGAAGCTGTTTGGGACTAGTCAGCTATGTGGCATTTTCTGTTGTTTTCTGATGTTTTCTGATCATGCAGCTGTCTTTGAGGAGCTGAGCCAGCTGGAATTAAAATGTGAGAGAGCTGGGAAGGTCAAGAAATTGATCTGTCAGCCATAGCTACTGCTCAGTCAGCACAGTTAGTTGAAATCACAGAGGCAAACACCTTTAAAAAAGCAAGCTTAGAAACATAAACTAGGAGTGGCATTGTCTGGTATGTACCTGTAGGCTTAATGTTTGCCTTTCTTGTGCATGCACACTGCTAGAGAGAGAAAAGTGAGCAAGATAATGCTAAAGCCAGGAAACAAATGCTCAGTGGAGTGGTTTTCTTTATACAGCTAACATGTGAAACATCACAGAGGAATATTTACATGCAATTAAATGTGAGAATCTTATAACTACATATTTATTACATTGTCCAGGGGAAAATCCACATACAGAAATGTTTTGTTTCCTTAGATCACCCTGGTCTGACCAGTTCAACCCAAATAGAAAAATTCCAGGAGAAGGCACAGATGGAATTGCAGGACTATGTACAAAAAACCTATCCAGAAGATACTTATAGGTATTTATTGTCTATAGTACCCAAAGTAATGGCAAGAATTCAAAATGACATCACTGATGTAAAACTTTGCTTTTTAGCATCTGCTCTGTTTTGTCTGTGGGTGAGAAAGAGCTAGAGCTTTGTTCATAAAAGCAAGCAGGTTTGTTTAAAGATAGAAGCCAGAAGTTGTCCAACTTCTTCCATGCAAACTAAACTTGAGTGTTTTTGGAGGTTGTTTTTGATAGTCTCATTGCCATGTTTAGAAAAGTAAGCAGACTGCACTAGAATCTCAGGAATAAATGCCTCAAACTTGTTTCACTCCAGCTGCCTCCTTCTTCAAGTTAGTTGTCCAAGAGGCTTTGAGGTAATAAAAGCTGATTATGATCTTGGTGGGGTTTTTTTCACCTGTTCCTGTTTCTTACTTGCTAGAAATAATTACCCCATTTTCTAATACTCTCCATCAAAACTATTTTAAATTTAATGAACACAATGATTCTTTGCACTGCAAAAGCAATTCTAACTTTGGCCTAGCAATATCCCCTAGAAGGTGCTCTCCCTTGCTGTGGAAGGTATCCTCATGTAAAGAAGCACTCCCATACACTTGAGCAAGGTCTGGAGCTCGTATCGCTTTAGAGCCCATCCAACCAGAAAACAGCAAAATAAGCCTTTAAGGAGAGCTTCCTCCACCTCAGAAACTGTTTTCTGCACTGAGCTTACAGAGTTAACGTTGTGTGGGGCAACAGAAAGGGCATCAGGACTGACAGTGAGTGCAGTGGAGATGAGCTTCTCTACCTCAGAACCATCCTCAAGTCCCACATTCTTCCCTGTGTGCGGTACAGTTGTTCTGGTTTGATGCGTGAGAGCTGGGTACCTGCCATGAAAAGAAATACAGCATTTGTTCCATGTGCTTTCTTCTCTGAATAATGGCTTGAGGAAGAGAATCAGTTTTATTCTACAGAATCATAGAATGGCTTGAGTTGGAAGGGGCCTTAAAGATCATCTAGTGCCAATGGGCAGGCACAGCTTCAATTAGACCAGGTTGCTCAAAGCCTCATCCATCCTGGTCTTAAACATTTCCAAGGATGAGGTGAAAAGTCCTTTGTCCTGCATTTTAACTGATGCTGTCTGTGTCCCCATGCTCACCCACAGAGCACTTCTGGAGTGCAAATCTGACTGTTTCTGAGCAACTGAATACTGGCACAGGCTGAGACAGGAGTTCAGGTGCTGTAATGTTCACTAGAGCAGCAGCATCACTCCAGTCTTTCTGCAGGGTTCCCCTCCAAGGTAACAGGAGCTTAGCAGGGGGGATCTTACATATTTTGTCCATTCATATGAAAGCATTTTCCAGGGGCCAGTTGACTGCTGCCTGAACTATGAAGTACTTCCAGAGCTGGGGGTCCCAAAGGCAGGTCAAGAGGACTGTAGGTTGCAACTAGACATTCTCTCTACGAAGGGCATGGAAGTGGCCTTTGTGTTGGAAAGCCACAGAGAAAGGGGGGTGGGGCTCTTCATTTCACTTGTGGGGCAGAAAAGCAACCCTTCTTTGTATAGTGGCTCAGTTAGCTTTCATTGCCTCTTGGCTCACATTGATGAGTGGTGGTAGCAGTAAAAGCAGATCCAAGCCTTTAGGCACAAAGCATTTGGCACTGGTGCTCTGTGTTTGTAAGCCACTGAACTTCTCTTGCAGGCTTGCGCGGATTCTGGTTCGCCTGACAGCACTCAGGCTGATGAGCTCCAGCATCACCGAGGAACTGTTTTTCACTGGGCTCATTGGAAATGTTCCCATTGACAGCATAATCCCCTACATTCTCAAAATGGAAACAGCAGAATATAATGGTCAGATAACTGGCACCTCTGCGTAGTGGAACAGCAGGATTTGGCGGGTCGCAGTGATTTTTGTACAAACACGAGGAAGCCAAAGGAGTAGCCTTTTGGTATGTACAAGTATTTCCAACTTGTCCGTTTTCTGTCAGAGTTCTCCTTGTCTGTCTGCTGACACTGACAGGATTTCAGCAGTTACTACAAGACCTGCTGTAGGACCTTTTCTGCCACAAGGAATATTTTCAATGCCTTTCATTTCAAAGGCTATAGATTACTGAACATACTTTTCACATGCTTTGTATTTAGAAATTATCAGTGGTTAAAAGTAGAGTTTTATAATATCAAAAAATGAGTAATAAAATTACTTTTAAAGTAAAAAGAACAGTATGTATATATTTAAAAATATCCTTGGAATTACTATCTAATAAATGCCAGGGTATAATACTAGCACTTTGTAAGCATTTGCTGTCACACCAACAACGTCATCAACATCCTGCTTATAAGTATGGAGAGCTAAAGTAATGGCATATGTCCTTAGTCCAGATGCTGGTGACCTCTGTCCAAGTGTAGAGTGCTACAGGAGACGATCATTCTATAAAAAGTCACCTGCTCTTATGTTAGACATGAAATAGGAATGTGGGCTCATCCCTCAGATACCCACATCATCTGAAGCTGTGCTCTGCTGTAGCTCACAGCACCACGCAGTCACAGAGGCTGGGACGTGCTACAGGAACTACCCAGACTAGGAGGAAAATGTGACGAGGAAATGTTGGGGTTCCTTAAGGCTTTTGCTCTGACCAACACAGTCATGGCAAATATTATTCCAATAGGAAGTCTTTTGATTGTGGAGAAAATCAGTCATTAACTGGAAGAACAGTAATTCTCAAGTAGAGCTGTGCCATGCTCTTTGTGTTTGCAAATACCCCTGAACACTCTTATCATGAAGCCAAAGGTATGCTTTAAAACCTGCGATGTATGGAGCCTTTGGCTGTCAGCAAGAGAGAATTACAAAGCTCTGTTACCTTATTTCTCCCCTCTCTCCCTCCCCTGGCTGAGCACTCCCAGTTTTGCAGTGCTCTCCACACTCCTGTGACTCAGTTTGAAACTGAGATGTAGTTGGGATTTACACTGTCACGCACGATTGCAGTTAATGACTGATACACCATGGAGTTAGAAAATTAACTCCTTTTTACTTGTCTAGAGTGATAAGCCATCAACATGTTTGCCAGTATTAGCTGCTAGCATTGCTTTCATTTTAGTAAAACTTACTGACATTAAAAATGTTAAATAATCCAAGTTTTTTAAAAAGTTGTGGCAATGAATACCTTCAGCTGATCCTGGTTGATGCTGAGGCATCAGTGTTGTCATTATCGGTACGGGAGAGGCATTCTCCACTTGGGCATTCTTACGCGAGGGAAAAAAATGGAGCGATAAATTCAGCACTTTTGGTTTTCTCCCATTACTGACATTTATTTATAAACCCCAACCAGCTTGGCCTTGGTGTCTCTTAAGGGTCTGAATCATAGCCACAAGAACTTGAGGCCACTCTAACAAAGAAAATGTAGAGCACTCTGCACAGCAGAGCTGCAGACGCCAGCAAGTTTTAACCTCTCTCTGCAGAAAATGCTCCCCTGCTGATGTAGTTCTTGGCATTCCTGAGGGTTTGCTCCATCCCCACCAGTGCCTGTCAGATGGTAATGGCTTCATCTGCTCAGCTTTACTTCTAAATTACCTTCACTTTGGTTTTGCCTTGGCAAATGCAAACTTTTGCTTATGAATATGCAACAGGAGAGGGCCTTTTAGTAACTATCACCAGAAAGCTATTTCTGGGTTTTAAGTATGGCAGTAGCTTGTTCCCATAAAGGCCAAATCTCAGTGCTCAGCTGGAATTCACACAGATAGGAGTCAGAGGATCCCAGTCTGGACGTGGTGCCAAGACAAGCGACATCTCTATGCAGCTTGGCTTGGTGCCTACCTCCACTCTGGCTAGAATTGTCAAGGTCCTGTTTCTGCTGCTTTTGACATGGAAACATTTGACCTTAGTAGAAATACAGTGATAAACTGTCTGAAAAGATCTTTCAGAACTTGAGCATCTGTGGATCTTGGCAATAATTGGGTCAGACCTTAGGATTCTGTGCTGACTGCAGCTGGCATGCAGGGAGTGGTAATGAGGTAATGAGTGCCATGGGTTAGTTGTTTAGGTGGGTTGGATTGGTTGAGGGGTTGGACACGATGATCTTGAAGGTCTCTTCCAACCCGGTCTGGTCTGGTCTATTCTATTCTATTCTATTCTATTCTATTCTATTCTATTCTATTCTATTCTATTCTATTCTATTCTATTCTATTCTATTCTATTCTATTCTAGTGATGTCCATGCTCCATCTGCTTCATTTGTTCTGCAGTTCTTTTGAGGAGGAACTGGATTTGAATTCTGTAGATAAAAGAGCAATGATCAATAACTGTTGGAGCATTTTGGGTTAGCTTTTAAATGGTTTTATTGCATTGGTGAGAAGGGCAGGAAGGTGCACTGCTCCTTTTCCCATTAATTTACTTCCACTGGACTAAAGAGACGGACCTGAGACCGTGTGCAAATGGCATCTCTCTCTGCCTGTTTGCATTGCTTGTAGCTGGGGGAGAGAGCTTTTGGTGCCAGTGGAGTTACTCTGGCAGCAGGTTGGTAGAATAACATCCCAGGAGGGATCGATCCTTCAAGGAAATCTTATAAACCTTTACTTTTGCTGCCTTAAAATGTTAGATTATTAAGGAGGTGTCATCTTCTTAAGCAGGGAGCTACTGTTGCTCACCACTGATGACATGCTATCATTTACCAAGTCTCTTTTTACCATCATGTGAAGCATTTGGCCCTCAGGGCAGCAATTGAAGCCTCCAGCATTTCTATGCTGAATGCAGCTGGCTCTGCATCACCATTGCAGCTCCCCTTGGCAAGGGGCACATTCTCAGGGGTGGCAGAGAAAACAAGTCAGAGCTGGCACTTCCAGGAGAAAGCAGCTTCCTGCTTCTTCTTTGGCAGAGACTGAAACTGTTTTTATTGCTGTGTACAGGGCACAGGATTCCCAAAGTATTTCATCCAAGATGCTGAAGATGTCACTACACTTTCCTGCCCATTAAGATGAAGAGGGTAGTTAGGATTCTTCCCTGATTACCTCCTGTTTAATTAGGGATCATTTTAAGAAGCACATGAGTAGCAAAGGGAGGAGGACACAGCTTAGCCAGGAAAAGGGAACTGGACATCATCAGGCTGAGAATACTGCCAAAGGAGCAGTGATCAAAGCAGCTTTCTGCACCAACAGCACCAGTCAGGGACCCTGCATGAACTGAGTGGTGGGGGCAGCAGAACTGGCATGTCAAGCAGGCATACCGAGGTGCACCAGCAAACACCTACAACATAACATCACCCTGAAAAGAAAAACATGTTCTTCTATCTGAAATCACTCTCCTCCAGTTCCTTTTTAGAGGGCAAAAGCAGGGTGGTTCTTTTTCATCTACTCTTGCTTGGAAGAGAAAAAGCAGAAGCACCAAGAAAACAACAAGTAGGCTCTCATCTGCACCAGTTGTTTGCCACACAACCACACAACAGCTGCTGTGGTGGTTTGCTCGTGGGCCTGCTGTGAGAGCAGCACAGAGCATCTGCAGACCCAGGGCCCCCACATATCCCAGGAGAATCAGCAAAATGGAGGCCATGTTCACCCTGCAGAGCAGAGTCAGGGGCAGAGGAGAGACAAACTGTCAGCATCTACTGGATCCTGAATGGCAGAAAAACAGTTTAAAAAACAGCTTTATGTGAGGAATTAGCACGGGAGCGTGGCAAAGGGTAGAAAACAAAAGCACTTAACCTTCTGCACCTTTTCAGTCTGAAGTTGCTGAGTCATTTTCACAGGCTGGTGTTTGGATGAAAAATGCCATAACCTCTCATTAGATAATGACACAACTCTGCTTCTGCTGCAGCATGATAAGGGAAATTATTGGGGGGGGAACCCCAAAACATTATTTATACTTGCAAGCTAAAGCAGAATTCCTTGTAAAGGAGAAATGCTGCAAGTCTGAATATGTTGGACTTGGAAAAGGTCAAGGCCCAGAACCACCTTTTCACTGAGCCTGCCACAACCTTTCACCATTCCCACAGACTTTTCATTCTCTTGGTTACATCAATTATTAGAAAATGGCTTCTTACTGTTAAAGTCATGCCTGTCTGCCTTCCTCTTAAAGGGTTTGATAGATTTCTACACCTTTATTTTTGTGCCTCCCACCATGGTGTATTTCTGCATGTCCAAGTCAAACTCACTGGAGCAGCTGCTGTCTGTCCACAGCTGTGCGTGTCTGAGTGTGCTGATCCCTGTACAGTGTACAGAGGGTGCAGTGATGTATATATGTACAGATGTGTTAAGCTTTCCATTCATTTGCTAATCCAGAGCTTTCTGGTTTTCATTTCTTAGCGCAAACTAAGCCTTGCTTAAGCAGGTGAACTCTTGTGAACTTCAGAGCTTTGCACCTTTCCATAAACCCAGCCTGAATTTAGTCCCTCCTGTTTAGAACTGACAAATAGAGTCCACGAATGTTCTGGCTTTTACCTTTTCTCATTTGACATGTAAAGGTCTAGCAGTGAGAGTTAAGTGAGCATTCAGTGTCTCAAAGGAAAGACAACTTCTTACTCCTAGGGAATACACAAGCATTTACATTATCAAAACAGAAGTAGTCCTTGTTCCTTTTCCCTTCCAACGAGCTCTGTTCCAGAGGAAGCCTTCTGCAAAAGCAATTCCCTTAACCTTGGAGTTTAAAAAAGCATTTCCCAGACAGCAGAGTGGTTCAGCAGCTCTAGTTTGGTGAAACTGAATTTTCTGGGCATCTTTTTTTTCCACCTTCTGTACTCCATGTGGCAAAGACTTGTGTGTGTTTAAGCAGATGAGCAGCACCAATTATGATGCCAGCTTCTTCTGTGCTTGAATAGCACATGAGTTGCTTCCAGTCAGGCCTGCTGCCTGTGGTCTGTGCTGTGGACAATGCTGAGAACGTTCTGTCTTCAGTAACCTTTTGGAAGCTTTTCTGTAAGATGTAGGGAAAAAATGCAAAACGTCCATTTTACCATTTCAAGCCTTATTTGTGAGCTTTTCAGCACAAAAATTATTTAAATGAATGGCAGAAATTTCTGTGACAGATGGTCCTTCCTCGGTGTCTTGACAATCAGTCTGCCTGAACTATGTTTGCTTTCTTCCTTGAAGGCTGAATGGAAACCTGAATGTTAAGGTCATTGTCCTGCAGGGAGACTTGCCAGACTGGGAGGTCGGTCAGCTGGGGCCCTAGTCAGGATTGAACCTGTTTAAAAATCAAATGGTAACTTAGAAAAGGAGCATGTTTAAAATCATGGACTTGTTTTATCCTTTCTGTTGTTTGTTTGCATCCTGAAAGACAAAATGCACTCCAGTGTCAGTGGCAATCAGGGCTCAGCTGTCTGTGCAAACTGGGGGATGTTTTGTGTGTGTGAGCACAGAGAGCAGCAGTCAGAGGCACTCCTCTGGCCAGGTGCCTGACAGCCCTGAACAGCTGTACAGCACCTGATGAAGTGAGCCAGATGAGGCCAGGGCAGCGCAGGTCTGGGCTGAAGTAGGGCTGGGCTGATGATCATGGGCTGAAGTAGGGCTGACCCAGCTTCAGAGCAGGGCATGCTCAGGAAGGAGCAGGTCTGTTCCTTACAGGGCAGGTCTGTGCCACTTCTCATACATGATATTGGCTTTGAGTGTGGGAATGCTTCCACAGCCTGTAGCACAGAGCACCTTGAAAGCCAGAGTCAAACAGCCACAGAACCAAAAAGCTGCACCTTGTGCCTGTCAGACCTCTGGTGTGCCAGACAGGTACAGGGCTCCACAGAGCTCACTTGGGATAAAAGGAACCATCTGCTTTGAATTCCTTGGGATATTTTCTGGAAGCCTCTGTTCATTATAGCTTAGAGAACTGTTGGTTATGTTACTGTATTTTAATTTCCATGTAAAAGATTTGCAGAAGTTACTTTCTCACATCATCTTTTGTGAAATCAACATTGTTCTGTGTGATGGCATCTAAACATAACAGCATGTTCTTTTTAACCTCAATTTTATATCTAATCAATGTCTTCAGTCATGAAGAGGAATTTGCATTGTCGTGTTTGTATATAGAGTATTGCAGTGCATGGTTTAGCTTATGCATTTTATTAAATGCTGTTGAAATGTGGCATTCTATTGTGGCTTAATACTGCTGTTTATACCATTAAAGTGAGTTACAGCTGGAACTGCCCTCTTGAGTGCCGAGTTCACCTCATTTGAACAGGTTCAAGCCAAATCCATCCTTTCCTACTGCGGGGATGAAGAGTAGTTTCCTTTCGGTACAGTGATTGATTTCACAGAAGGGACCTCTGGAGATCATCCAGTCCACCCCCTCTGCCAGAGCAGGATCACCCAGGGCAGGGCACACAGGAATACATCCAGGTGGGTTTGGAAAGTCTCCAAAGGAGACTCCACAACCTCTCTGGGCAGCCTGCTCCAGGCCTCCAGCACCCTCACAGTAAAAAAGTTTTCCCTTCTGTTCCTGTGGCACCTCCTCTGCTCCAGCTTGCCCCCAGTGCCCCTTGTGCTGTCCTTGGCCATCCCTGAGTAGAGCCTGGCTCTTGCCCTTTCACATCTTTATCACCAGCCATAAGGGTGTTCTGCTTCAAGCTCCAAGCCCCAGCTCCCTCAACTTGGCCCCACAGGAGATGTTCCACTGCATGCAGCAGCTCTGTGGCGCTGTGCTGGACTCTCTCAAGCAGTCCCCTGAGATCCTTCTTGAATGGAGTGACCTAGAACTGGACACAACATTCCAGATGTGGCCTCACCAGGGCAGAGCAGAGGGGCAGGAAAACCTCTCTGACTGCAGCCCTTCTAATACACCCCAGGATGCCCTTGGTTGTCTTGGCCACAGGGGCGCATTGCTGGCTCCCAGGCATCCCGCTGTCCACAGGATCCCTAGGTCCCTTTCCCCTCCAGATCAGTCCCCAACCTGTACTAGCCCCTGGGGTTGTTCTTTCCCAGACGCCAGACTCCACCCTTGGCCTTGTTCGATTTCATTCAACTTCCTGCCAAGATCTCTAGCCTGTCCAAGTCACACGGGATGGCAGCACAGCCTGAGGGGGTGTCAGCCACTGCTCCCAGTTTGGTGTCATCAGTGAACTGGCTGGCAGTGCCCTCAGCCAGGTCACTGTAATCACTTCTTAAGTTTCAGTTGTCAGATCCAGGTGTCTAACAAAAACCCAAAACAATCACCACACATGGCAAAGAGAAAAGGTTCTTTCTGTGGAGAAGCTTGGTGTGAAGGAGGAGCTCTGGCTGTCTGTGAAACTGTCCACACAAGTGAGCAGCCCATTTATCACCCTGTCTGCAGAGCATCGAGAGAAGAAACTCAGACCTCTGGAGACTTACTACTCCAGCAGGTCTGCGTGGGTGTTAGTAGCCAGGTCAGTATTTCATAGGGAGGTTTCAGAACATTTCTAAATCCTGTAGCATGAACTCACATCGAGTCGGGCGAATTTTCTTACGCTATCTATCGCTTTTATTTTCTGCTTGGCCAAGCTGTCTAGCGTGTTAGAGAAATGCATGTTCCTACATGCAACGCCAGAGCAACGGAACTGCCTTTTGTATTTCTTTAGGTCCTTAAAAGAAAATGATAGTGAGAAAAAGTAGAACACACAAAACACAATGCATGGCTGCACGGCAGCTGCCTTCTGCATACACGTTTGTAATGGCTGCAAAGCTGCTGCTCCTCTGCCGAATGTACTCACACGGCAGCTCCTCAGCCCAACCGCAGAACAAGGCGAAGTCCCCCGGCTGTGCGCTGCTACTTTGGCCCTAACAAACCCCCGGAAAGCAGCCGGAAGCGGCTGGGGACCCGGCGGGACAACATCGCCCGCAGCTTAAGCAGCACCTTCACCCCCAGGTACAGCCCCCGCAGACCTCAGCCCAGCGCGGCGCGGAGCCCGCGGCGAACCAAAATGCGGGGGCGGGGCGGGGCGGCTCTGGGCCCCGCCCCCGTTTCCGGGCGGGGCGGGGCGGCTCTGGGCGCCATTTCCGGGCGGGGCGGGGCGGCTCTGGGCGCCATTTCCGGGAGGGGCGGGGCGGCTCTGGGCGCCATTTCCGGGCGGGGCGGGGCGGCTCTGGGCGCCATTTCCGGGCGGGGCGGCGCCGGGCCCAGGCCGCCGCCATGCCGATGAAAGGCAGGTTCCCCATCCGGCGGACGCTGCAGTACCTCAGCCAGGGCGACGTCATCTTCAAGAGCTCGGTGAAGGTGATGACCGTTAACTACAACTCGGCAGGAGAGCTGAGCGAGGGCGCCAGGTGAGCGCGGGGAGTGCGGGGCGCGGCTCGGCCGCGGGGGCTGCGCCTCCCGAGACGTCTTGGTTTGCGGTTGTGTTTATCTCCTTTCCAGGAAGTTTGTGTTCTTCAACATCCCTCAGATCCAGTACAAGAACCCCTGGGTGCAGATCATGCTGTTCAAGAACATGACTCCGTCGCCCTTCCTCCGCTTCTACCTGGGTAGGTGTCCCGACCCCTGCTCCTCCTTGCCCTAGTGGGGCCCCACAAGAAGTCTCGGGCCGGCCGCGGCTTTCCCGCCAGAAGCCTGGCCCCGGCCCCTAGGCCTGCGCCGCGGGAAGGAGGGCACCGCTTTGGGAAGTGGCCCCGTGCTCACCGCCCGAGCTTCTGCCCGCTGCCCTCCAGGTGCAGGGGCTGCTTGCTTTCCCTGCAGCAGGGCTCTGTCAGCTGTGTCTTCAGCGCACGCTTTACACTGCTGTGAGGCAGCACATGGCAGGAACGCTGCCGTTTGTCCGATCTTACAAATCTTTCTTGACAGACAATGGAGAACAAGTTTTGGTTGACGTGGAAGATAAAACCAACAGAGAGATAACAGAGCACATTAAAAAAATCCTGGGGAAAAGCAAGTAAGTAACACTATTGAGCTATATGGAGCCTGACATACAGCAGAACACAACCCCTGCCACCTTCTGTCAGGAGTGCAGAAGGAAACGTCACTTTTACCAGATAAAACTGAGCTGTTTCAGATGGACAAGTAAAACTGTCAGTCTGTCTCTGGCAAATTGTGAAGGGAGTGGGGATGTTGCCTCTCAGGCTTCTGGTAGTAACAAACCGTTCTCTCTCTTAGAGAAACACTTGAAAAAGAGGAAAGAGAAAGGAGGAAACTATCACATCCAGCAACTTTTGGGCCCAAGAAGTACCATCTGCGAGAATGCATCTGTGAAGTTGAAGGCCAAGTTCCCTGCCCTGCTGTTGTGCCACTACCCAAAGAGATGAGGGGAAAATACAAAGCTGCTGTGAAAGACGAAGCATCAGCCTGACCGCTCACGTCAGACACTTGGCTTTGCTCAGACCGCAATGATCAAGGTGCTTCAGGGGCAGGCAAGAGCTAACAGCTCCTGGAAATAGAGTCAAGCAAATTGGTGTCACACATATAACTCTTAAGTCTTCTTTCAGCTACAACCAGAATAGTCAAAGTGAAAAATAAATAAGTTAAAACCTCAGCTTTTTTTTGGTGCCAGTTTTACAAAGCATTACAGGCAACACTGCGTGAAAGGAAGCCAGAACAACTAGAGCCCTATTTCCTACTCCTGCCTGCACATGCAAGGTTGAGGTGAAAACAAGATGCTGTTTGCTGTGGGATTCACAACAGGCTGAAAAGTCCAAAGCACAGAATTCCACAATGTATACAATGCAGTACAGAGGTGTTTCTCCTGTCTCATGCTAACTGCAGCCAGCCAAGTGGTAACTCTAGGCTCAAACCACATGCTGAATTTAATTGATGTCCTTACCAGTCAAACAAAAGTCTCTTTTGCAACTCCTGCAGGTGATAGTGTAGCTCTGAGAAGCACTGGTCAAGAAAGTCAGCAGTAAAGCAGAACATGCAAGTTGTTGGTGTTCATAAGGTAAGCTTTACCATTACCTTTGTTGTCCTTCACACAGTGTAAAGCCTCTCAAGTCCCCTACATTGCACATTCCCTTAAGCCAGGCTTAGGTATCAAACCCCTGCTGAACTCCATGTCAGCACCTGAGCCAGCAGGCAAGGACAAGATTCCACACCAGGAGTCGAGAATGCCAGGGGTGAGCACAGCACAAAATAAAGATGCTGGTTTATTTCATCTGTTTACAAAGGTTCCACACAGAGCCCTGCATGCAGCCTTAACAAAAGTCAGTGCTGGTCACTGAGCTTTGTGGGCACCAAGGCCTCCTGAGCCCCACAGCACCGAGGTACCAGCATAAGGTCTTCATTTGGAGGTGACTTTAGTAGGTGTCTGTATCACGTGGAACACTGACAAAGCTCATGAGGTATGCCTGTAAGAATACATCACTGCATGTACAATAAGGGTGCTTGAATTCTTAGTGTATTAGACTGAAAACAGGAACAGGGCAGGGTCATTGCAACAGGAGAAGGAACACTTTGAAATGGGAAAGCTGAAGTCACTGGAACGTTGTTTTCATGCTGATAGCAACACAGCTTTGGGTTACAGTGCAGGGAGCAACCCTTGGTGAGCAAGCACATGTGTCTTAACACCATCCCTGACATGCATCCACCTCAGCCTTTGGGGGGTTTCCTGCCCCAGTGCACATCTTGTTGACCTTTCAGAATTCTCTGCTCCTTTCTACTTGGTGGAACACTGAGGGTCTCAAATAAAATCATCTCCATATAAAAGCTTCCTGATCTTGAGACAGTGTCTTCTGCACACCTCCAGCTCTGGACCACCGTGAGGATATCAGCTGTCCTCAGGGAGGATAGAGGTGGTGGGGTTTTTTAAACACCAGCTCCACAAGTCCCTACCTTCACTTACAGCAAAATAAATCCAGAGTCCCTGCTCTGTAGGTGGTGTGATTGTGTCTCTACAGGACCACACAAGCCTAGCTTGCAGCTATGCTAACACACCATGCCCTGTTCCACCATGATCAGACTTCCTGTAAGCCCAGTGCTGTGCAGGGTCATCTGCCTGACCTTCCTCTGTTCCAGTGTAAACACCTGTTAGCCCCACCACCTTTCAAACCTTTGCCTCTCAAAGCAGCTGAGGCTTCATCTTCTCGGAGAGAACCCAAGGTGATTCCAAATTTCTGTAGCAGCCTTCATAAGCCAAGCTCAGCCTTCCTGCATCACAGCTGCTGGCCCTCACCTAGCAAAGCCACAGGATCACAAGATGACTGCCACTTGGAGCCTCTTATTTAAGACAGACATGCCTGGCTGCCATCACTGCTGAGCAGAGTCAAATATGAGAGAGGTCTCCAAGCTGTAACACAATTCCAGTTCAGTGGCACTTCAGCTCTCCATTGTAAACAAGATTTTTTTTGTTCCTTGAATGCTACAAAAGAAGGGTTCCAGTTTCACAAATGCGACAAACATGATCATTCTGTCATTAAAGGAATGTGTAGATTCCAAAAGGTGCTAGCCCTGTTTCCCTGGAAATAGGCTGACATTTGTTCCCTCATAAGCAGGTCTGAGGCCAGCCTGGCTCTGTGTGACACAGCAAGGCTGTACTCAGAGCAAGTAGGAAACCAAAAGTGATGAACAGACAGCATGCAAAATTTGCTAGGGAAATTTTTATAAGCACATTAAAAAGTTACTGATACTATTATCAGTTATAAAGTTCTCAGTCTTAAAATCCCTTTTATGTGTTACCATTGCACAAAATTGACCTGCTAGCCTGTAAGTTCTGCACCTCAGAGCACCACAGCAGCCTTCCAACAGCACTTTTATGTAATGCCCTTGGGCAGTGCAGCTGGCCTGCAGCCCTGGGTCCTTGTCAGAGGACTTCAGTCAAAGCCCCACTTAAAAGGCCAGTACAACAGAAAAGGGGAAAGATGACAAACCAACGCTGCACCCATTTCCAAATCACAGTCCCCTGTCAGCCACTCTGACCAGACTGAGCACAGACCAAGGAGCAGTCAGCATCAGACACTTGTGAGCAGCACTGAGGTGTGATGCCAGCAGCATACTTCGGTAACTCTCCAGGTCTGAGCAGTAGTGGAAATGCCTAACTGAAAGTGCATATAAGTCAAGACTCTTTCAACTCCCTCTTGCCATCTGTACTGTCTGTCACGATCCGCTCTACTTCCCCACGTTTAACAGCAGATGTAAAACCATCAGACTGTCCAGCTGCTTCAGCAGCTGGATTTCTCCTTCTGCTTCACCAGCGTGCGCTTCAGCTCCTTCAAGTTCTCTGTCAGCACCTCCACCTCATCCATTCGGCCACTATGTTTGGCATCAAATATGTAAGCTTTGATGTTATCTATCTGCTGGAGAAGCAACTCTTCCTCTATGGGCTCCTCTCCAGAGATCTCACTGCCATCCTCCACTTCAAAGGGATTGGTTGAAGATCCCTCTTCAAATGGATTCCCAGAATTCCAGCTGCCCCCAGGCTCTTGAGATGGACTTTCATCCTCTTCAAAAGGGTTCAAAGAACTGCCAGGTGCTCCACTCATTTGCTCATCTTCCTCATCATTTTCAAATGGATTATATTCTTTTTTATCACTTTGCAAAGCTGTGCTAGACAAAGAAGCCACTGGAGCAGTGTCTTTGGCAAATGGGTTAGAATCCTCCTCTGACTGAGGGGTATCTGCTTCCTCTTCAAAAGGGTTTAGACAGGCTGGCTGACCTTGGTCTTTGTCACACTGTAGTATGCTCTGGGGTTTGAATGTGAAGACCAAGTGCTCCTTAGCTGGCAGCTGCTCAACAGCAGGAGATTCAAAGCTTGGGTCTCCCTTGATCTGAGCAACATCCAGATCCAATGCATGTGCTGTCAAATTTTGATCCTCTTTTACAGCTTCATGCTGGTGCTGCCTGGCTTCTCTGAAGTCTAAGGAGTGTGTCCTTGAATGCTGAGACATGATTTTGAGATGTTCTCTTTCCCACTCCTTTTCACGAAGGACCTGAAGTTCCTCCCGCTGCATCTCTTCCTCCTCTGCCTGCTTTTTAGAAAGCTCAATAGCTTTAAGAGTCTGCTGTTGATCATATTCATCCTGAAGCTGCCTCAGGTTCTCTTGCAGCATGTGGACCTCATCTATCCTATCAGCTGCCTTGGCCTGCTTAATGAAGGAGGTGATGTTGTCAATCTGCTGAAGAAGTGGGTCTGCTATCTCACTCTCCCTCGAGATGCTAGAGGTGGGTAACCAGCCTTCAGACTTCTTGACTGTCCCCTTTTTCAGGTGAGCTGCATCACCATTAATTGCAGCTGCAGATCTGGAGATAAAGTCTTTCTGTTTTTCCTCTTGTTTTCCATGTGTTTCCAGAGCCACCTAAATCAAAACACATGCAGGAACACCATGAGCTCAAAAAATTCCATTCTAAATATCCAAAGGTAGAAGTTAACAGGCACTGATGGCTGTCACTGAGAGGGATTAGCTGCACTTTCAGAAAAGGCTTCTTTCATAACATTACCTCAATGCTTCCCCTTCAGTTTGTGAGTGATCAAAATCTACAAACCTGAGGGCAAGCAGAAGTAGTGACAGTGCTTTATAGAGGAAAAAAACAGGTAGTGCTGCTGTGCAGTGGTCTAGATTGATCTGGACAGCAGCTGTCACAGCTGCCTAGGGCAGAGGGCTGCAATGGAACACAGCTGTTGCAGGTCACCAATACCCTTAGCTTTGGAGCACAGCTATTCCTACCCCTCAGCCTCTAGCTCAATCTGAAGCTGCTTTAATTTGCAATTAATGATGTCCCACTTCTTAACTGAAAACACCTCTCTCTGAAAAGGCATCCTTGTTCTAGACTGTCTGCTTCACTACTCAGAGAAGCTCCAAACTCTACTGCTGCAAATCAGCTCCAGAAGACAATTTGAAAATCTGCATCAAGCGACACAGCTGAGGGCTTGCGTGTGCCTGCACTGCAGCAGCAACAGCACGTGCAGCCAAGTCCCTGCTGCTTCCCAGAGGAAGCACACCTGCTCAGCACACACTGCTCTCCTGGGCAGCCTACAATTAAGGTGTCGTATGTCCCCCTTAAAAAGGCTATGGGAGAATTAAAACCTGAACTCCAACACTAATGGCAACTATTTGTACGTACAGCTACTGGGCTCAAGCCCTTGAAGGGGGTCCCAAAACAAGGTGTAGCAGACTTGAACCCCTCTTACCATTTGCAGTCTTCTCTTCTTCAGTTCTTCATACTGGTCTTTGGTTGGCAGGGACATCAGGCCAAACAGTTTTTCCTGACAAAAATTGTAATAGTTACAATGCTGCTTGCAGGCACTCAGCCAGTGTTCAAGTACTTGAGAGACACCACCAAGAGAACACCCCACAAATAAGAGGCACTTCAGCTCTGCAGTCACTGCTGCAAGCCTGAGCACCTCTGCCACCAGAGCTACACTGCTAGCTAGCTGCACAACTCAGCAAGAGCAAAGCCACCACTCACACCTCCTCTAAGGTCCTTCAGCCTAATACTGTGTTTGAGCTGCCACCACGAGGGGAACTCCCAAAAGTGAACTAAACCTCCTGCTGGAAGAGTTTCAAACCAGGAAGATGCCTGGCAAAGAGAACGCTCTAACAGTATCACCAAGGTTGGAAGAGACCTCAAAGATCATCGAGTCCAACCTGTCACCACAGACCTCATGACTAGACCATGGCACCAAGTGCCACATCCAATCCCCTCTTGAACACCTCCAACATTCACATTCAGCCTACAGCATGAGCTCCACTTACCTGAACAAAAAGTGTAGCTGAGTATCTTATCATTCTCTGAAGCTGTAGTGTTTTAGGATGGGGTTGAGGATCTTCATGCAAGCCTAGACTCAAAATCTTCTTACTGAATCAAAGCAAACACACAGCTCCATCAGCTCAGAAACAAGGGCCAGTGAGAACATGACAGAAGGGAGAGAGACAATCTTGGAAGAGAAATTTCTGTTGTTCTTTTAGATAAGCCACCTTGGCTGTCACAAGGAGTAACACTTGTACTCCCACGCTTTTTTAAACACAACCGACCCCCCAAACAACAGCACCCCAAAAAACCCCAAACAGCAACAAAAAACAAGCAACCTCTCCCCCAACCCCCCAGAACCAAAAGCTCTAACCAGCCACCCCACCCCCCGCTGTGCTGCTATTCGCTTCCCCTGTTTAGTTACCACACTGCAGAGGAATGCATGAAAAGGAAGCAGAAATTGCTGGTGCACCTTCTCCCGTGCTTCTGCCTAAGGTGCAGACACACTCACTACCTGTGTCAATAGGCAGGTGCATGCTGCACAAACTCAGACACCAACAGCTGAGGCAAACCACACACAAATGGTGAGAGGGGGACAAGTGCAGGCCAAAGTGGGGGAAGATCTTTTACCTTAAGGCATCTATCAATTCATAGACTTTCTGAATCTCCACTCTCAAGTCATTAGCATGTTCCAGACTGTAGGTGGTCTCCCCAGCACTGAGAAATAAATACACTTTTAAGTCACACATCCAGCCAACAACACAACACCAAAAGCTGTCCGGAGAGGACTCTGACGCCACACTGGCAAGACCAGCTGACCCCAAAGGGGTCCAACGGCTTTAAATCCCCCTTGTGACAGCAATGGGAAATGACAATCACCTGAACAGGAATGCCTCACAAAAGATCACTTGATTTATTATAATATTACTACTCCTTTTTTTTTTTTCAGGAGAAACTGTAATTTAACACAGGGCTGCCACTCCTTCAGTAATGCCCCAAAGCCAGACTTGGCCAACGTCTCAGCCGGTGGTTTTACCAGCCAACTGGCACGGGAAAAACACTTAAGGACTCCACCACTACAGTCAGTTCTCTCTGCTAAGGTTTGTCACAAAGCAGAGGCTTACAGCCCCACATGGCAGTAACTGACTGTCCCCCTGGGCAACCAATTACCTGCACTTTGCCAGAATCCCACACTGACTGATAAAGCAAATTTGGATTTAGCAGGGAAGACTTCAATACTCTTTAGCTTCCCTCTCCTTTTATATCACAAGTACAAAAGGTACAGATTAGTCTCCTGAGTAAAGCTTCCCTATCCATACCATTCCAGTTTCTGGGACTCCCTGCTGGTCAGAAATCTTCAACAAATTTTACAAACCCCTATGCAATGTTAGCATTAACTCATTCAGTGCCACCTTGCTTGAACAGCAGCCAAGGGACAACAAATAATCTAACACTGCTTTGTCTTAGCATTTGCATACTTTTGCAGCCCCAGCACAGCCACTGCCTTACTTCTTCCCACACTTCATAACCAAAACCAGCAAACAGGGCTTACTTCAGAGACTCTGCCATCCTGATGTATTCTGGTGCCTTCTGATCAACCTTTTCCATGCAGAGCCGGAGTTTCTTGTTTAGAACAAAGCAGAAGCGAGAACTGACATTAAAGCACTAACACAAGAACTTGCTGACAAAAACCCGTGTGCATTCAGTTAACTGTGAGAAAACCATGCAAGTACTCAGGGTGACAGGACCCTGCAGTTATCTTCAAAACACAGATGGCATTGTCAGGAAGAGGGAGAGACTCCCTGTATCTGTGCAAGGTGAATTCAGTATTTAGAAGCTGTTTCAATTGATGACTTCTAGCGTTAAACCTCCACACAGAGGTACCCCAAAAGCAGCAGAGAGTGAATTTACCTCGTAGAGTTTCACAATCTCTGGGGTGCATTCCTTCTCATCAATCTGTTGCTCTCTTTTCAGCAGGGTGTCTTTGCAGTGCCGACAGCAACGGATTCGCTCATCGTCCTTCTCATCCAGCACCGAGCTCACGCTGCTGATGCTGCTGATACTGCCCCGGCGCGAGCCATGGACACTATTAGGTGAGGAGCTAGGGCTGCTGTGAGAGCCCAAGGCCTCTTTGCTGGCACTGGTGAGCTTGCCTAAGCATTAGACAGAGGTCTGTTTAGAGGGACTGCAAAACATTACCAACACAAATGAAATGCACTTCAAGGGACACTCTGCATTCAGGTACTGTTAGCTCCAACAGTCTGCTGGCAGGCATGCAAGGAGCTCATGACAACCAAGACAGCAAGTCCGAACGGGGGTCTTCACTGTCAATTAAAAAGCAGCTAGAGAACAGACTGCTGACCACCACCTCCCTTGCTTATGCCTAGAAACATTCTCATGTTGGAGGAAGCTCTCCATGTCTCGTGCTTCAGTATGCCAAAAAGCCCAGTCACTGTCATTTGTTCCCACAGAAAACACAGCCTCCTCTCCAACGTACCAGCTGAAGTTGTTAAAGACCAAAGGGTTTCTTAAAGGCTTGTGAATGAACTTCCTTAACGTCAGCATTTGGACAACCACTGGCAAGACTGGAAACATCCACAACAGAACCTCAGCAGTTAGAGTTCCTGAAGGTAACGCCCTCACAGTTACAAGTACTCAACAGAGTAAGACTAAACATTAATTCTGTTTACTAGTAGCATACAGTACTACTGCTTCTAGTGACTTCAGTGTTCTGCAACACTTCCAAAGCTAAAGGAGGAACACAAAGAAGTGATAAATTATTCTCTTCCTCAGACAAGCGTCTGCATGGCACTGAGTGGCATGCTAGGGACCGAGTCTTCTGCACAGGCAGAGTATCACCAGCAGCTTTTTTCCCAATGGCAAAAGGCTTGGCTGCAGTCAGAGTGAGCTAAGGAAAGCAGGAAATTGGCCCCAGGGGCTGTACTCACTTGCCAAGGGAAGGCTGACGAGTTCCATGCACTTCTTGCACATGATGGAGCCGCAGAGGCGGCAGTGGTGACGTCTGTTCCGAATGCTGAACTTACTGCCACAGTCCGGGCAGAAGGGGACATCCTGATCGCTGACCCAAGGCACAACAGACTTCTCTATAGCTGTGATGGACAGGAGAGGAGGGGACACACAGCTGGAGGCATTAAACATTTCTCAGCTGGTTACACTACAGGAGTAGTCCGAGTGAAGCTCATACCAACCTCTTATTTTAGCCGACTCGGTGTTTGCTCTGTCGAACGATGTAAGCTAGCAGAAGAAACAGAACGTTTAAAGAAATGGCACACTCCATAGTAAAACCTGAGGAGTTTAGCCTAGGAAGCATTCATAAGGCTGGGATGTTAAAAGGCAGATTTACCTTTTCTAACCTGATGATCAGTTTATTGACTTCAACTACATAGTGGTCAATCCTGGCTGCTCGGTGCTTCTTGAAATCAGAAAGATGGCTTCTCATAGCCCCTGGAGAGAGAGCAGGAAGGTTTTGTGGTCACCCAGATGTTCTGCAGGGACTTAAAATGCATTCAAACACCTCTCCTCACCCTTTATTTCTCACTTTCAAATCTAATTCTAAAGACACATTATAATTCCAGACTTCCACAGTGCTGCTCTAAATGAAGCACAGAGGTTAGAGCCTAATCTCCAGGCTAGCAGTAAGTGTCATCAAAATAACTGCCATCAAAGTAACTGACAGCTCAGTGACGGCGAGAGGCAGTTTCCAGCCCTAGGATTTCTAATTACAGGCTTGCTCATTTACCCCTGCAATTCTACTAATGTAGATTTATATTCAGAGAGGTGGGTTTGGGGTTCTGTTGGGGATTTTTAGCATGGTCATTGTTTTGTGGTTGGTTTGTTTTTTTCAAAGTAAATCTCTTTATATTAAGAGATGGTCTACACCTCAAATCCAAGATAGAATTGGAGGAGTTTAAAATCGATGAACAAGCCTTTTGTCAGACATGTAACCTAACAACTACTTGGAGTGTAGCCCAAAAGCTGAGAATTCTGTAAAGCCACAGCCTAATTATTAATCAGCTATAGCTTAACTGTTGATCAGTAGAGCATCTGTTTTGTAAAAGGTCACAAAATGTTTGCAGAACACCTCAACAAAGCTGGGTGCACAGAGGTGAACACATCTCCAGCAGGTCTCAACAGCTAAGGCACAATGACAACAGTGACTCCACTCCCAGGGCTAGCTGGGGTGCTCCTTCTATTCCACACCCCTGTTATGAGCATTCTCCCCTCCACCCCACACAACACAGGCACCAAATCAGCATGCAAACCATAGCCTCGTGCTACAGGAACTCACACAATGCAGACACAACCCATGCAACTGCAGCTATACTGTGGCACTTTCCCAAGCAAGATCAAGTAAGTTATCCCCATTGCTATCCCTTTCTAGCTCTCCTACCTACTTCCTGGGGCTCCCACATGTAAGGATCTACCCCGCCGTAGCTGAAGGACTCGTATCGCTCCTGAGATCCAGAATCAGTTCTGTCATCTCCGTCTCGTTTCAGCAATTTCTTCTTTGCTCTTTTGGCCTTCTGGACCAGGTCTGAAAGATAAACCCAAGCAGGTCGTCACCAAGTAGTTGTCACATGAAACCAGTACAGAACGCTCATCTCTCAGCACAAGTCTTCTTTCTTGATGGCAAGTTTATGCTCCACATGCTCTGTTCAGAACCAGAACGGGGTTCATAAAATCACGGACAACGTGCAGTGCACTTTGTTGCCTGTCATAAAGTAGTATTAAGGTCCTAATGCCAAAAGAGGGACACTCTAGTCAGACACTTCACTGTCAAACAGTGACCTGTCTTGGGCTATTGGACCCATTTCACAGCACCCCGGGACATTGTAACAGAAAGTATCTTAATTCTCCTCATTCCCAACAATTCCCTTAGCATTCAAGGCTGTTTGACACTTAGTCTTGTTGCACAAACTACAAATGAAGGATTTCAGTCTGCACCTAAATAATTTCAAAAGGCCTTGTGAGAGGAGGGCAGTCTCCCAGGCAAAATGGTGGTGAATGGTGCCACATCCAGCTGGCAGCCAGTCACCAGTGGTGTGCCCCAGGGATCAGTGCTGGGCCCCATGCTCTTTAACATCTTTATTGATGATCTGGACGAGGGCATCGAGTCCATCATCAGTAAATTTGCTGATGACACCAAGCTGGGGGCAGGAGTTGATCTGCTGGAGGGTAGAGAGGCTCTGCAGAGGGACCTCGACAGGCTGGGCAGATGGGCAGAATCCAAGGGCAGGAGACTGAACACATCCAAGTGCCAGGTTCTGCACATTGGCCACAGCAACCCCATGCAGAGCTACAGGCTGGGGTCAGAGTGGCTGGAGAGCAGTCAGGCTGAGAGGGACCTGGGGGTGCTGGTCGACGGTAGACTGAACATGAGCCTGCAGTGTGCCCAGGCAGCTAAGAGGGCCAAGGGCATCCTGGCCTGCATCAGGAACAGTGTGGCCAGCAGGAGCAGGGAGGTCTTTCTGCCCCTGTACACTGCACTGGTTAGGCCGCACCTCGAGTCCTGTGTCCAGCTCTGGGCCCCTCAGTTTAGGAAGGAGGTTGACTTGCTGGAACGAGTCCAGAGAGGGGCAACAAAGTTGGTGAGGGGTTTGGAACATAAGCCCTACGAGGAGAGGCTGAGGGAGCTGGGGTTGCTTAGCCTGGAGAAGAGGAGGCTCAGGGGTGACCTTATTGCTCTCTACAACTACCTGAAGGGAGGTTGTAGTGAGGCAGAGGTTGGTCTTTTCTCCCAGGCAACCAGTACCAGAACAAGAGGACACAGTCTCAGGCTGCGTCAGGGGAGGTTTAGGCTGGAGGTTAGGAGGAAGTTTTACACAGAGAGAGTGATTGCCCATTGGAATGGGCTGCCTGAGGAGGTGGTGGGGTCGCCGTCGCTGGGGGTGTTCAGGGCGAGGCTTGACAGGATGCTTGGTTGTATGGTTTAGTTGATTAGGTGGTGTTGGATGATAGGTTGGACATGATGATCTCGAAGGTCTCTTCCAACCTGGTTAATTCTATCCTATTCTATTCTGAAAAAGAGACTAAGAACTTGGAACTTCAGAACCTTTAGTGCCCTTGCAGCCTCGTTCCACTCTGGATAGTAGCAGAAGTTGAAGGCACCGCTGTGTTTGCCGAACACATTCAGTAGTTCCTTGAAACAGGTCTTCTATACATCAAGCTTCCTAACAAGCTGCTGAAGG
This sequence comes from Dryobates pubescens, assembly GCF_014839835.1. NCBI lineage: Eukaryota > Metazoa > Chordata > Aves > Piciformes > Picidae > Dryobates > Dryobates pubescens. The sequence continues at coordinate 229,803 of NC_071612.1, forward strand.
TCGTCAGTTGCATGTCCTTTTACATTTTTAATTGTTGTATTCAGTGCCCAAAACACTGGAACCTGCACCTTGTTCTTACTAGAGTCTGTCCACTCTGAGCTTCAGCCATTAGTGCCAGCAGCCCCTCTGCCGCCACCGTCCCTCCTAGCAGTTTTCAGCTGGAGGTACGCTGCCTCCCACACCGACCCCCGGTGACAGCACACACGTTTCTCCACAGAGCCGTGCCAGGCAGGCTTTGCCAGCACTGTAACCTCCTCTAAGGGACAAGCCCTCTCCCGCCCGCGCCTGCTCTCCAGCCTCAAACACCTCCTCACCCGTAACCCACTGCAATTCACACTTGCGTGTCCTCAGCGTTCCGAGAGCCCGCGGTACCGGCGGCTTTTGCCGTACGGAATCCGGGGCGGCAAACGCAACCGCGTTAGAAGGGCCGCCGCGCCTCTTACTTTTGAGCTGGCCCCTGACGTCCCTGTCCTCGCCGGAGTGCTCCTCCTCGTAGTGTGTCTGCAGCTGGTAGAACGACTGGAGGTCCTTCAAGCAGAGAGGGCACAGGAACCCCTCCCGCATCTCCCCCGGGTCGCCGAACGGCGGCGGGCAGCCGGACGCCATGGTGGCCGGGCCGGCGGCGAGCAGCTCTCGGTCCCTGGGCTCAGCAGCGGCGCAGCGGCGCGGGGCGCGGCCGCCCGGCGGGGACACGGCGCGGAGGCGCGGGGCGCGGCAGGGGCATCGTCCTCCGCGGCTTTCTGAAAGACAGCCGAGCAGCGGCGTCGGGCTGGCGGCGCGGCCTCACCCTACGCCCTCCCTGGCCCCTCCGCGGTGTAGCGGCCGCCCACGCCAAGGCCAGGGACAGGGCGCGGGCCGCCTCCCGCCGCTCCGCATGCGGTACCCGCTCGGCCGCTAACGCCCAGTGCCGCCGGAGCCTGCGGGCCCCGCCCGGGGAGAACCTTCGCTGCGGAAGAAGAAGAGGCCGCGACGGGAATGGGGGGGGGGGGAGGTGTCGCCTGCGCACGCGCGGGCAGCCTATGGGCCACGGGGCCCGGGACCCCCGCGCGGCCGGGGCAGGAGGCACGCGGGGAGAGGGGCGGGGCTTCGCGCCCGCGCCCAGCACCACAAAAGCGACCGGGGAGGGGGGCGGGGGAGTGTCCCTCCCGAGCGGAGCCGCCAGCCCCGGGTCTCACCTCCGTACCGGGGCGGGAGGTGCGCGCGTCCCGCCTGCCCGGCGGAGGGCGGAGCGAACACCGAGGTACGGCTGGGCGGGCAGGGCAGAGACAAGAAAGGTTCATCCGGGACCCGCGAGAGGCCCCATTAAGGCGCGAGCGGCTGAGCGCAGAGCTGTCGATGGAAGGTGGGGCGGGAAAAAGGCGGTGGTGGCCTGGGCGTCTGCGGCTCCTAAGGGAGGCGCCGCGGCAGCTCCCTGGAACGGCGCTAAGCTGCTTTAATGAGGCGTGTGTAAACCCTGCTGAAGTTCCCTGGGAGTACCCGAGTGTGAGTCTGGCCTTCAGCCTGCATTTACCTCACTGGTTTATGTCGGGCAGTGCTCGCTTGGCAGCTGTGTCTCTCTATTGCCCCGTGTCTCCCTTGCGTCTCTCGCAGTGGCAGCTAAGAATTGTATCACCGTGTTCTAAGGCAGCGTTTCTTTCCAAGAGCAGCGTACAGTCCGGGGTTTAATCGATGCCCATCCCTGGTGAAGCATTTGCTCTAATCCGAGGGCCTCGTATGGAGCAGAGGGCCGTGGGCAGCTGGGGCCGTGAAGGGTTGTGCAGTGTGAGGGTGCTGTGGTTGCCTCTGTGCCTCTGGCCTCGGAGGATGAGAGCTGGAACCAGCCTGCAGCGTAGTGCCTCGGGGGGCTCGGGTGCTGTGGGGTCATTCCCCTTTCCTTGTGTGTGCTGTAGCTGTTCGCCAGCGCTGGGCCATGCTCGTACCTTGGCAGCGCCCAGGGGGAACCAGCTGCCCTCCTTTGCTGTGGCCTTGCTCCTTTTGCCCAGGCCTAGCCGAGGCCAGCGAAAAAATGCTCCAGTGAGGCGTCTCTGGAGAGCGTGAGTGAGCATGAGAAGGTTGTGGCAATAAACGAGGAGAGAGGTGCAGGGCTTGCAGCCAGGCTGCCCAGCAATTTTCGTTTGTTTGTTCTGTTTCGTGTGGGTCTTCCTTCGTTTAATGGGTGTAGGGAAAGCACAATAAAAGGGGCAGCAGGACCATGGAGGACGTGTGCGTCACTAGATGGCACACCGGGTACGTCTGAGAGCGGCTGGAGAGCAGCCGGTGGCCCTGGCAGCGGAGTCACAGAGCCTGGGGCTGCTTAGCCTTCTGTTCTAAAGATTGTTCTGCAGCAGGCAGCCTGTGCAGCTGTGAGCCCCGTGAGCCAGGCGGCTCGGCCCCGTCATTCAGTTTGACTTAGAGAAAGGCAAGAGATTCAGTAAGTTTCTTGTATTATGCTTCTGTTTGAGTGCTGGACACAAGTTGGATCTCTCCAAAAGACCTGTGTACCTTCAGAGGGTTTAGTGCAGGCTTATACACAAAACGTTACCCATCTAAAATGACAGAGGCATGCTAATATTTCACAGAAAAAGTCCAGATGCTTCCTATCTATACAAAGGTTATTTATCTAACAGAAGTATACAAAATGTCCAGGTGTCCTCTATCTATACAAGGATTACCTGTCTACTTCTCTCCCCCCTTCCTGCATTCCAGCTAACAGTGGGGAGTTCCTTATCAGCCCTGTTACTCTCTTAAACTTGATACAAATCTTAAAAGAATTTCCTGCTCATCGAGATCTAGCAAGAATCAGGGTAAGGAAAAGCAGGGCTGCACTGAGCAGTAAGCTTTTTCCTTAAGCCTTAAAGGCTTATTAAAAGGGTAAATGCAGTGATTGAAGTCTAAAGCCTGCTGTTGAGACAGGAGCAGTGCAGTGAGAGGACTGCTGCAGCGAGCTGAGGGTGAGGGCGTGCTGCACTGTGCAGCAGCCGTCCAACACTTCACTGGCTCTGGGGAGCTGACTTGCTCTTTTGCACGTTCTGCTAATTACTTAATACTTTCTTAATTACTGAGGAAACGCCAGTGTGTCAGTCACTCTTGAAAAGAGGAATTTCATTCAGCACTTTGAAAGTGGTGATGTCTTTCTTGTACTTCTGAACTCCTCTCTCTCCTTTTTCCTCTCCTTTTCCTTCCCGCTGTCGCTTTGCTCCAGCCCGCTACCGAGAGTCTTCCCTGGCCCTGCCCAGCCCCAATCCTCGGCCCTTTGGTGTCGGTTTGCTTTCCCTTACTCCAAGGGAATTTTGCAATCGTAGCACGACCTCCCCTGCCGCGCAGGGTTGGCTGAGGACACCGGGTGGTGACGCTGTTCTTCAGCTCCTTGTAACATCTTCAGTGCCATTTGGAACGTCAAGTATCGGGATCTGATCCCACACAGGAGAGCTAAAGGTAGACCAGAAGTAATTGTTGGTGATGCCTACCTGCTTCTCAAGTAATGCAGTGGAATAGTCTTGCACAAATGTGGCTTACTGAGAAAAAAAGCTTTAAATATTGGGAAATCAACAGTGTTGAGCTCAGTGTAGACTTTGGGGTGGAAGCAGAGTGGAAAATCAGGATGTTCTTCCTAAGCATTCCCTAAACTAAATAGCTACTTAATTTAAAGTGATGCTGTTTCTAAAATTGGCCTAAATCCAGTTTTTTAAACTAAATAATAAATGTGAAAAGCTCATTTCAAGTCTCCTAACATTGAAATGGGTAGCACAAAATTACTCCTGCAACACAAAATTATCTGGCTTTGCTTTGTTTAGGTGGATCTAAACCAGCATTGTCCATGGTTTGCATTTTGTTCAGAGATGGGAAAAATCTGCACCTTAGCATTCCTCTTAACAAAACCTACATTCGTTATACTCAGACTGCTTATGGTAAACATTTTGATACAACCCAAATTTAATGAGTCTGTAGAGATGATGGCAGCTGTGTTTCCATGCCAAAGCCATGATTTTCCTGTGTTTGCAGACTCGCCCATCAAAACTGACAGCATGTTGAATTGTAAGAGCTGTAGCTGGCACCTTGTGGACATCCCTCCTTATCTGATTGTCTGTTAGTTGTCCCAGGCAGGCCGGTGATCTAACCCACTTTGTGGTGAACACTGCTGAAGAATCTGGCCCCTTGGTTCTGAGTGCCATGGAACAGCACCACTCTTGCACAGAGTGGGTGAACTGCAAAGAGCTGAGACAGGAAGAGTCAGAATTGCTTTGTGTTTGCACTTATTTAATGTTCTACACCACCTTGTCTAGATAGTGTCCAGGGCTCCCTGTCAGATGTCAAGCATTCCCATATGTGGGTGCTGTCTCCTGTAGCTCCTCTCATCTTCCGTCTCCCCTACAGATTTGTACAGCATCCAGATGCTGTCCTAAAGGCAGTGAGCAGAACGCTCTCAGCAGTGAATGGTTTGGCATTTTTTTGCAGGCCTGTTCTTGATGTCTTCAACAGCACCTGCTTCTTCAAGTGGCTTGCTTTGTGTCTTGACTGCTTTGGCTCTGAGAGCCTTTCATAAAGTCTTACTATATTTTTTGGTCTTGGCTTTTCTCTCTCCTCCTCCTCCTCTCTTTTTACAATCACTTCAGGAATCCCATGCATCAGTATCAGCTTTAGAATCAAGAGGAAACTCGATGATCTCCAGAGGTCCCTTCCAACCCTTAACATCCTCTGATTCTCTGGGAAAATTAGTTTAAACCATGGATCATATTCCAGGTAACCTCTTCAAAGCAGGTCACTCTCCCTAGTTTTCCCAGCCACAACTTCACATTTTCCCTACACCAGTCAGATATTTAAAGTGTCCACATTGCATCATAGCTGGGTTGTTAGAATATCCACTACAGGGAGAAGATGGCAATGATGTAACTTCCTTTGGTGGCTCCTGCTTTCACAGTCTCACAGTATAACCAAGGTTGGAAGAGACCCCAAGGACCATCGAGTCCAACCTGTCCCAACAGACCTCACCACTAGCCCATGGCACCAAGTGCCACGTCCAATCTCCCCTTGAACACCTCCAGGGACGGCGACTCCACCACCTCCCTGGGCAGCACATCCCAATGGCGAACAACTCTCTCTGTGAAGAACTTTCTCCTCACCTTGAGTCTAAACCTCCCCTGGCACAGCTTGAGACTGTGTCCCCTTGTTCTGGTGCTGGTTGCCTGGGAACACCCAGGCAACCTTCTTTCATTTTGCAGGAGTATTTGGCTCACGTGACCAAGTCTGGCTTCCCCTCTTTCCAGATCAGGAGCATGAGGCAGGCCCAGTGTGTGTTAGCTGTGAGGATGTGTTCCTGCAGCCACTGAGTGCTGCTTGTGCCAGGGTGTCTGTGAGATGCTGCTTACTTGCCTGGATCAGATCACAGGGGCTGGAATTGGTTCAAGACCTGTCTTTGTCTTTGGGCTAGGATCCTTACATTACGCTGGTGTCTGACATGCCTCATGTCTGTCAGGAGCCAGTGTCATGCTTCAGCACCCCAGTGTAATCTGTGATCTAATCAGAATTCAGTGCTTCTTTGCTGCCCTTCAGCCTCTGCTGCATCTCATGCAAGCAAACAAAGTAACTTGGCTCCTCACTGACTCCTGTCCTTTTCTTGGTTTCCTTCTTGGGACTTCTGCAGTGGTTTCATCAAGGAGAGCAAGCTACAGATGTCCTCACGCAGGTTTAAAAGTAGCCTCAAGGCAGGCAGATAACCCAGTTTTCTCAAGGAACTTGCCCATCTATTTTTATCAGAGGTCTCTCTGTTCAACCAGATTCCTTCCTGATTACCCTGCAGAAGTGAGGAGCTCCTGCTCCTTGCTGAAGAGGGAAGTGGAATTTCTGCACCCCAATACAGATAGTCCACATATCCATTCCCTAGAACCAGAAGGATTTCCCTGCCTGCAGTTTTCATGTGATGTCTCTGTACAGCACAGACCTCACCCAGGCTTGTCCCTCTGCAGCACTTCTCCACTTAACTGCTTTGGTGATGCCTCCTGACTGGTACTTGAACAGTGCCGCTGGCTGCTGAATGTGAACTGAGTTACCAGGCAAGCAGTGACTCTACTGTTTTCAAACTTCTCTGACTAAGGAATCATTAGAAGTAGTAATAAAAGGATTTGTTGCAGCCACGTCCCTTGGAAGCAGTGGGCCCATGCTAATTACAGTGGGTTTGCAAAAAGGTCAAATCTGGTAAGTGTGTGGGTGGGAGGCACAGAACAGTAAGAGGGGAGTTGAAAACAGCTGGCAAAACCAACTTCTGTAACTGGGGCAGTGCTGTCAGGCAGGGAGCAGGGAAGCAATCCTATTTCAAGGTAGCACTCAAGGCACTTGGTGTGTCTTGATGGTGGTGAAGAGGATGAATGTCAGTGGAAAACATTTGTTTAAAAAAACAGCATTCTAGCAAAATTCTGAGATACTGTGCCATCTCTTTGCACAGGAAGTGGTGAGAACAGCTGGAGGCACTCAGAAACTGCATTTACTGCAGAAATCAGTAACTCTGTGGTTTGGACCTGTGAACAGGAAATCAGACTTTTGGTTAAGTTCCCCGGGAGCGAGGTGAGAAGGCTGCTGTGGGCTTGATCCAGATTCATCATTTTGTGTGTCACACAGGTAGATTGAACCAGGGAATCTCTACATACAGATTGTCTTTCCACTTCAGTAGCAAACCAGTTTTATGCATAAACATGTGCTGACCACCAGCATGCAGGAAGGTCGTGCCTAGGAAAGCACTCTGATGTTGTTTATTTTTGTTCAGTTTGGGTTAGGTTTATGTTTTTCACTCCACAGCAGTGTGTGCGCAAGGAATAAGGACACCCAGAGCTGACTGATGACATTTATTGAATCATTCATAACAAATGAACACTTGTGTGGGTCTGACTGGGGAGAGGAGAGAAGTCAGAACTCCTTAGGGGAAAGAAGGGATGTCTGCTTGTTTGATTCTGGAACGTCCAAGGTGATGGGATGTGCACAGCTTGTGATGGAGATGCTCTAGGATCATAGAATCAGAGTGGGCTAGGTTGGAAGGGTTGGGCAGGGACAACTTCCACTAGACCAGGTTCCTCAAGGCCCCATCCAGCCTGGTTTTGAACACCTCCATGAACCCTTTGCATTAACCCTTTGCACTCTGTAGTTTCTTTGATGTAAAGGGGTTTTATGAGCCAGTTCCAAGTCAAGCTATGAAGTCAGTCATGTACCCTGCTGCAGCTGGAACAGCTCCTAGCTGGTTAGTGCTCACCCTGGATGGATTCAGGGCACAAGAGTTCAGCTCTCAATGGATCACTTAGAATTTAAACCTTAGCCCATTTCTGTTTGAAACAAGTGGCATGTGTTGTTTTCTCTCTGTTAATTTCCTGGTCTCACTGGTGTGAGAGGGAACCTCACAGTTACTGCACTTTAGCAGCATCAGGACAGATTAAAGAGTCTGTTTGTAAACAGCAGAGTGAACACATGCAGTGACATCATTCTGGGGCCTGGGCCGGTAAGGAGCATTCTTAACTCCCTAAAGTGGAGTAGGTGAAGACTTGCAGCACTTGCCTGCCCCATTCCACAGGGTCCTTTAGTTCCTTTAAGTGTGTGACAAAGCCATTGACTGAAATGGGAATGTGAATGCACTGAAAGGTAGGTGCAGAGGTCAGCAGCAGGAAGCCAGAGGGGAGCAAACAGCATTGTGTGGTGAGCTGGCAGTTTCCTCCACCAGATGCCAATGGTACACAATGATTTGCTCATTCCTCTGTTTCACTCTCCCGCGCTGATCTCTTTCCTGGGTGCTGATGTTTTTCTTCTCCCCTGTCTTTGCTAACACTTTCTACTAAATGAAGCAACAGGCTGCCTTTGCTACAGGTGAAGGGCTCCTGGAAGCTGCAGGGGCCTGCATCCTCAGGGCTGTCAGAATTCCAGGGGCTTTTGCCAGCATGCTGGCGTTCCTCACCATATTGCTTATTTACTTCTACCTCATCATTCCAGCCTCTTCTGCTAGGATGCTGCCACTTGGACATTAGATACCTCTTGCCCGGGTGCTGCCTTTTGGGTAGCTGATTGAAGTAGGTTGGTTGTGCAGCAGGGGTGTCAGCATCCTGGTCTGACAGCCACCTTCTGCCAGGGTGCTGTCGCTTTTTCAGCTCCAGATAGCTGTCCAGGTCATCTTGTGTCTCTCCTTTCCCTGGATACTGCCTCTTCTGAGCGTCTCCATAAGATGTGTCTTCCTCAGCATCTCTTTTTCCAGGATGTTGTCTCTTCACCAGGTCACTCAGGTACTTCTTCCCAGAGTGCTGTCTTTTGGAAAGCCATTCTGGCAGAAGGGCATTTGGTTCTGTGCAAGGAAAAGAAGGTGGTTAGTAAGCCCCCACAGCTCTCACTAAGTGACCTGAAAGAGAACTTGATGGAGTTCTGTGGGGCAGGATCATGAGCTGTTGTTCATTATGCCCATTTAATTGCACAGTTAACTGTATGGTCCTGGATTTGATGACTGAATGGCATCTGTCATAACAGTTCTGGCCTATTTTTATAGTATGGCTACATTAGGAACTAGCTGCAGCCAGATGGGAAGACACAACAACGAAGTCTGACGTGTTGATTCTGGTAAATGTGTCAGACTGAGGTAAAGGGAGGGGAGCAAAAGATGCTGAGCAGCTGGCAGAAATCAGCTGCAGAAGCTGGATATGGGGAAGAGCTGGACATCATCACGGTATGCAGAAAAGACAGGGGTGAGACACAGGTTGAAGTAGAGATATGGACATTTGAAAGCCAGCCCAGAATTTCCAGCTGCTAGCCACTGCTCGTTCTGAAGCTGTCTTTAGTGTGTCAGGTCTTGGATCAGCGTGACTGACCCTCAGCACTCCCCTGAGTGGAGAGGAAGGCTTTTGCTGTGGGTACATGGAGCCATCTCCTCTTTCCCCTCTGATAGGGCTCTGTGCTCCTTGGTGGTGGCAGCACCCCTGTGTGATCTTGAGTCTGATTTGCTTCCCCTGCAGTGAGAGCAGAGTGTCTGCAGGCCAGGAGGCAGGGGAGCTGCAGCATCCCTGCTTTCCCAGCTGCAGAGCCCAGGACTGCTGGGCTGGTGGAACTGGTGGGCTGAGGCAGTGGTGCTCCCCTTTTCAAGTGACAGCACGTACAGGGTCCACAGCTGGGAAATGTCTTCCACGGCTCCTCATAGAGCTTCCCTAGGGAAGTACTTGCCAGACAGGCAAGTCTTCTGTGACAGGCTTCTGCCTTGTTACTCTGCAGCAGCTGCTTGGCAAGGGCACAGCGCTGCTGCAGGCAGGTCTCAGCAGAAAGCACATTCGAGAGCTCTATGTCAGCATACAGCAGCAGACCTCCTGTCCTTCCCCTCCTCTTAGTGTGAGTAACAGGGCGTTAGAACCTGGGAAGGATACAGCGGCTGTAACCTCAGCCAGGTCCCATGCTCATGTCACCAGAGGCTGTCCCCAGGGTTATTGATACCTTTATTCATCTCTTCAGCGTTCTTGAGGGCAGACTTGAGGCGGCTTTCGGATCTCTGCAGGATGTCACCGAGGGGGGGTTTAACCATGTTCTCGCTTTCCTCTGGAAGGGGCTGCCCCCCGTTGAGGCAAACACCAGACAAGGTTAGACAGAGGAGAAGCAGTGGCAGCTGGATCGATGGCATTGTGGGACAGGGGTTCCTGCAGCCTCCATAGGAGAGAGAACAACAGGGAGGAAGATGGAGCTGACAAACCTAGCAGCCATAGCAATATTCCACACACTGCAGAAGGAATGTGGCACTACTGTAGGGACTGAAGCCTGTGAGGGTCCTTCCTCATTTCTGTTACTAACCTCCCAGTTAATTTTATACTCTTCAAAGGATCAGTAAGTTCTTCACCATCAAAACCAGGCACTTGTTTGTTTTTCCAGCACAATAAATATTCACATTTTCAACACCTAATTTCCTGATGCACAGATAGTCCTGGAAGCCAGGGACTGCTTTGCCTTTTGCCAAGAGGCAAAATAATTTTCCTCTTGAACTCTTGGCTCTCACAGGGCACACACACATCCACCTGCACTAACAGTCTCCACCAGGCAGTTCCCTTTGCTAAGGATCCATTTAAAAGCCACACTGGGATTTGCAGCACTTCGATTCCACCTCTAACACCAGTCAGTTTTTGCTGCCTCTTTCTGTACATTTCACTTAGCCTTCCCTTTGTGCACTTGTCAGTGTAGATGGCAATGCTCCCTCGGTCAGGGAGGTTTCTTGCCCTGGGGAAGCAGCTGGTATTTTTTCAGAGACATCATCATAATCCTGTCCTTACTGCCTCTTGCCCAGGTAACGTGCTTTTCTTCTGGCTAGCACTAACATGGATTTATTTTGCAGAAAGCAGAGTTCCCTCAGTAGAACGAAATCTGTCTTTGAGGCTGGTGTAGCAGTCACTGAGCTTCATTATCCTTTCAGAACACAAATGGTTTATCTTAAGCACAATTTTACAAAGTTCTGCACATTTTTAAAAAGAATTAATTTATGATCTCTCTCTTTGGCTTCTGTCACTTCTATCAAGTCCTCGGATAACAGCCCTAAGAATATCACTCAGGCTGCTTGGTTCAGAGCAATCTCTAGAAGGAAAGTTAGAATCAGCTGAAAGGAAAATATTTGGTACGTTACCTGGTTTGTAATTTCAGAGTTTTGCTTGGTGCCTCTGCCAAGGGCTTGTTCAGTCCTTTGAAGCTGTTTGCTCCTATGCTTGGAAGTTGCCCTTTGCCTGCTGCAGACACAGGCAGCATCGAGCAGAACTGCTGCTAAGTTCTCTCTGGATGGCTGGTGGCTCCCTACTTATACTGCTCTGCCTCTGGACCCTTCATGCAAATAGCTGTGAGGTAATGCAGGTGATGTCTTGGGGGGTTTGGTGGGGTGGGTTGGTCGGTGTGTTTTATTCTTGTTTGTTTATTGATGGCAGAGATCTGCATGTGGAATATATGTTAAAGCTCTGATGGTTGTTTGCTGACTTCTGTATATCCATGCTTGACTCCCAGAAATTGCTTTCTTCGTTGCCTGAAGAGATTAAGCTGAATTTTATGTAACACAGCATAGAGAAAAGGTGTTTTTTCTGTTGACAAACAGAAGCTTGTGTATTCTACTGAGCCAGCACTGTGGAGTAAATGCAGAGCCAGGCAGTTTATTAAGCTAAGGAAGAAAAGCAATGGGAAAAAATGTAATAGCTTGTATGGAAATAACGTGAGGGGCATTGTACAGCTTTCTGTGTGTTCCTGGCATAGGTTTCTGTCAGCAGTGGCTTCACAGCATTAGATAGTCAGACACATTGCTGCTGCGTGCTTCAAAGAGCAGCAGGCTGTTGTAGCTAGAAATGAGGCTCCCAGTCTTCAGCGGAGCCGTTGAAGCTGTTCCTTCGCTCAGTGCTGGGCAGAGCAGATCGTGCGGGGCCGAGCCAAAGAGCTGGTGCTTGGCTAATCCTGCTGAGCCTAAGCTAGGGGCTGAGCCTGGAGTGCCGGTGCGGCAACTCAATCCGTGTTACTACGTGAGGGTTTCAACCGCGTTCAGCCCATGTTGGTCTGTTTTCCCATTTCCTACCACTGTCAGCAATCAAACCCACCTTTGTTCATCCTTCTCATCGCTGCCATAACAGTGCTGAAGTGACAATTTGTCCTCAGCAGCAAGGAGCAACAAAACCCAACCACCTGTCGCCGTGCTTTGAGGAAGCCTGTCTTGGGAGGACACTGGCACTGTAGCAGCTCTCAATGGGTGTTGTGCCCCAGCCTGAGACAGGGCGTTTGGGGGATAATCTCTTGCTAAATGAAGATGCTCAGCTGCTGCTCTGAGCCCATGGCAGTGCTGTTTTCCTGAGCAGAACCAGAGAACTGCCCAGCAAATTCAGCCAGTGGACAACAGCTGGGCAACTGATAGTCCCTCGTCCAAAGCAAAGGTGCCTGTAAGGGCAGTGCCTCTGTGGGTTTAGTTTAAACAATGCCCTTGGGCCTTACCAGGACTCCTAAGAGTGCTGGGAAGTGTTAATACCAGAGTTGGTTGTTAATGGAGCAGTGGCTGTCTAGAGCTAGATTTGCCCTAATGAAATGCTAATAAAATTAGCCAGATTACCTTTTTAATTTCAGTGAGATGAGCCTTTGAACTCGTCTCTCTCTGACTTGAACATTGAACTGAATTTTTAAAACTCCTCTCACACTTTGTTTCAGCTGTTTAACCATCTCTCTTCTCATCTGTGTTTTTCAAGAGCCATGCTTCAATTTCCCCTACAAAATCCTGTCAGGCTATTAAAAATAGCCTCCCCTATGAATGTATTTCATCTCAGCACTGAGGGAGCGAGACGGATTTCGCTTGTGACACAGCAGGTGACGTACAGCGCCTCTCAGCTGCCCAGACATGACAGGATAGCAAAGACTTGGGCTTTGGAGCTTTGGGTGACTGCAATTTAATAAATCTGCTTTTGCCACAATGTGCAAATCCTCAATGTGTGTAATTATGAGCTGGAAATAACTCCTAGCATGCAGTTCTCCTTCTGGTCTGAAATTAATCCAGAGAGCATAGAAGAGCTGCCTGTGTGGCTCCAGCTCAGGGCAGCAGGAGCTGATGCCTCTTTCTGACTCCTGTCATGCTTGTGGCCAGATGCACAAGGCTGTGCAGCCAGTGCCAAGTCCATCACCCACCTCTTGGTTCCTTTCTTTCTAAGCCCTCCCAGCCATCTCAAACCAAGCTGTGGCCCCTGGTTTCTCTGCACAAGCTAACAAGTGTTCTTCTGCACTGTGCTGTTTCTAGTGCAGTCAGATAATGATGCCCTGGGTTTGGGATCTGCTGCTGCATCACTTACAGTGAACCTCACTGGGAATTACATTGGCTTCACACTAGCTGCTTGGTATTTCCTGGGTGCAGCTACTCCTCAAGATCTCTTTACAGTACAACACTTTACCAACAACCTGTAATTAGAGCGGGCATTGACGGAATGGGAACTGCATTTTGAAACGTGCCTTGGGAAGAGTGAAACACAGCAGAGTTAGTGAGGGTTCTGCAGCTGGCTGCCTGCAGTGCTTTCTTGATAAGCTGCTGAAGCCAAGCCTGCCTTCTACATTTAAAAAAAGCTATTTTCATCATGTGGTGGAAGGCCTCAGTAATTCTGAGCAGCTTCTTAATCTTGCTTTGTTACATTCTTCCGTTCAGTTAATCACATTTGCTCTATGGTTTTTTACACAAACTAGCTCGAAACTCGGGGGATTTTATTTTTTTTCCCCACCTAAAGTGTATTTAGAAAGTGTTTCAGTTCTGATAAAGCATTTTCTGTCAGAACCTTTTTTCTGGAGTACATCCCCAGTCAGCTCTTGTGGATGGGATCTTCTAACCAGACCGACCACAGGCAGGACTTTCAGCCCCATAAGCTCTGTGGCTCTGTTCTCATTAATTTTATAATCATAATTTCATAGAATAAATTATTTGACTGAAACTGAATGTCAAAAATTGTTCACAGAAGAGGTATCAGCCTGTTTTTGTTCTCATAAAAATCTGCTTCTTGACACCTTTGCTCTGAGGACTCGTTTTAGAGGACAGGGACAAATCCTTACAGCTGCTGCCCTGTGCAAAGCCTCTCTGTGCATGCAAAATCAGCTGCACAGTGCAATGGTCTGGACTCCCAGCCAAGCATCTGGCCCTCTGCTCAGACTCACTTTTGTCTTACCTTGGACTGGTTTAGTAGAGCTTTAATGCTTTAAGGAAAGAAAGTTTAATTTAAGCACCTCAAAGGGTCTTTTGTTTCACAAGCAATTCCTTATCTCACAGCTGCAAGTGTCTCTTCTTAAGATGCTGGCTTGCTTTTTAGCATCTTCTTTAGGGGGGGTTGGCCACATTTTTTCTGTCTCATTTTCCCTGCAGGTGACCTTTCTATTTAAGAGATTTCAAAGTGTTAATGTCCTTTCTTCCCACTCACTGCACAATTGCTTATGACCCTGTGAGCTCAGTTCATGGGTAAGAGGGAGAATCTCTTTTCTCAGACTCTGGAGACATATTCCAAGCTGTACATTTCTGCCTGCCACAAACCCACTGAGGCCCCTGACTTGCCCAGAGCCTGGGTGAGCACAGGGTTTGGCTCCTGGCACACATGTGTCTGTGGCTGGCTCTAGAAGGACGCAGAGATGTGCAGCTCTCACATTTCACATCTGAGTGCAGCATTTCAGTGCCATTCTGATCCTCAGCCCCTTTGTCCAGCGGCTGTCTTTTGTCACAGGTGCTTCGTGTCCCCTCGAGCTTCTGTATCAGCTCTGTTCGTGAACTTGGTTTTATTTTAAACGCTCTCAAGAGCACACCAGATTTGGAAAGGGCTTCTAAATGAAGGAACTGGGAGACAAACATCTTCAGACCCCTCAGAGGTTTGTGCTCCTCCTCTCTCCAGCCTGCTGGTTGCTTGGGGTATTGGCTTGGCTCGCTCCCCAGGTGTGTGCAGGACCCATGGTGAATGCTTGCCCAGCTCAGCATATTTGCTTATAGCAGTCTGGACCTTAGCTTTAGATGTGTCACTGTGCACACAACTGTTGGTCCCTAAAAAGATGTTGAAGGCAAGTATCAGCTGTTAACCTAAATCTGATCTCTGTTTTGAAGAGTATGAACTCTGATATTTTGTCTGAACAGTCCAGTGTGGCAGCCTGGAGTTAGGCACAAAGTTCTCCTTGGCAGATTTGTGCATCTTGACACCTTCCTTGGGACACCTTGCTCTGCTCACTGCCACAGAGGGGTAACTGAACTACCTTGGTCTGCTTTAGTATGGCATCATGGTTTAGGCCCAGGCCACCTGGCTTTGTTGTGATTGATCCAAAGCCAACTCCACTGAGGCTTTCCCTTCCTTCTCAGTAGGTCAGGAGGGCAGCTCTTCTAGCATGGATTCTATTTGTTCCAGTGTGGAGCCATAGCTGTGGTGCTTCTGCTTTTTCTTAGTACAAGCACCTGCCCTGGGAAATGCTTGCTCATGATTCAGTTCTGAGGCCTTCTGGGGCAGCTGCTGGTTAAAGCCAAGTGAATGAACTGGCCTAGAGAACCTGCAGAAGCTGCCCTGGCTAGTACTGGATGTTTCTTGAAGTGTGGCCTGAAAATGGTGAGGAACAGCAGTCAAGAGCCTCTTCTGAAGGCTTTGTGACTGTCAGCTGACACTCTCCTGCTCCTCTTCCTCAAACATTCCAGAAATGGCTATGACTGTAAGCCCCCAAGTTTTATAGCTCTGCAAACACTGAAGTGTTGAAGCTAAATCTTTTTAATTCCTTGAAACTAATAGAAACTCCTGTGAGGAAACTTAATATAGGGAGAGATGAGGTCTTCTGTTTTAAGTAATGGACAGGATGACTGTTGAATGAGATGAGAACATTAATTTCTGTGCAGGGAAGCTCTTACCAGCATTACTGAGTAAATTCCAGGTGGAACGCTCGTCTCCCCTCACCAATTTGGACCCATAAAGGTCAGGAGAGGGGAGGGGCAGTATCCCACACAGCACCCAAACCCTTGCCAAAGGACTCTAAATAATGTGCTGCTCCTGTCAGCTAAATGGTTTGATACTTCCACGAGGAAGCAAGCCCAAAGCATTGTGACATGAACCCCACATCCCTGACAGGCTTTTCAATATTAAACAGCGTGTGCTGGAGTCAGAACTTGAGGAGCTTAATTGTGTGCTTGAGAGTCAGCCTGCCTCGCGGTTTGTTCCATCCGGGGTGGTGGCACTTTGGAATGCAAGCTCTCAATGGAGCTGCTGTGATGTTTCTGTATTCTGCAATCATCTCTATTTATGCAGGGCCCTTGCTGTAGTTTTCCAGCCCAGAGAACCCTGTGGTTTTGCAGGAAGTGGCCATCCTCAGGAGTGTCCCTGTGCCCTGTCTCTCCTTTCAGCCAGAGTCCAGGGTTTTCCAAGCCAAGTAAATGTCACTTAATGAAACAAGCAGGACCCTGTGCCTCCAGGCACCAAAACCCCAGGTGCCCAGCCCATTGTGGTCATCACAGCTGTTAGTGACGGCACTCCCAAGATCCTTGTTTGCTTCCAACAGGGAGTTAGTCATTGGACAAAGCAAATGTACAGCTGGGTGTAGCTGCCAAAACACTTTTTTTTTAAGCTGGAGTGTGTTTCATGATGTGGCAAGAAGAGACTGAGGGAAACTGAGTGATTGCACATTGGAATGGGCTGCCTAGGGAGGTGGTGGAGTTGCCATCACTGAAGGTGTTCAGGAGGAGACTTGATGGGGTGCTTGGTGCCATGGGTTAGTTGTTTAGGTGGGTTGGATTGGTTGATGGGTTGGACGCGGTGATCTTGAAGGTCTCTTCCAACCTGGTTTATTCTATGTATTCTAAATCTGATATGTTATGATAGAGATGGTGGACGTCCAGCTCCCATTTAAGAAGTATGACTCACATTGTCAGGTAACTTGCAAAGCCAGCTGGAGGTTTGTAAATACCAGGTCACTGCTCCCCATGGCAATTAAAGGAGTAACATGCTAATTTGTCTTCTCTGTGCAGCCCCTCCACACTTGCTGCTAACACATCCTCATAACTATAGAGAAACCATTATGTGGGTGTGAAAGGGACCAGAGAATGTGAGTGAGGGAAGAGTTAATAGGAGATGTAACTACTGCATGAGAGGTGTAGTATTTTGAAAATGCTGGTCTGGATTTTAAAGTCACCAGTCCTCAGCTTGCAGCTGGTCCTGTCCAGTTCCCTGGGAGCCACCACCACACGTGCCAGCTCCTGTTTGTTCAGCTCTCAGAGATACAGAGCTTAGAGGCTCCTGCCCGGCGGTGAGAGACCAGAGTGGGAGCACAGATGAGGAGACAGTGAAAGCAGGAGGAATTTGAACAGGCACCTGGTGTTCCTAACAGAGTTGATCTCAGGTACCAGTCATAGCAGCTGACCTGGTCGAAACAGACTGCAGTTAGCTCAGGTGCTGCTCCTTGCCCCTCTGTTGTTTGTCTGTGCTGTAAGGATGCATCTGCATTGTGTGGCTTTTACTAAGGAAGTCCTCCTGACTCTTTTCTAGGGGCTTTATTGCTCTTAGTAGTTACTAAGTTATTTGCTTTGCTCATTTTGGGAGGGCTTAAATTTGCTCACCATGTGTTATTCTTCCTGCAGTGAGATGGGTCATTTTCAGGCTCCTGGGTCCTGAGAGTCCCGTGTCACAGCGAGAGTGGTCACTGGCCGTTAGAGTGGAGGTGCCTGTACATACATCTCCATGTGCACCTACACAGAGGTGTAGAGGTACCTGCACCTGCCATACATCTGTATGTACAGCTGCAGGTGTATGGAATGACTAAGCAAGTGAGGGCATGCAGTAATCACCTCACTTGTGTTGGGGATAAGTAGGACATTTCAGCAGGTTGGTAGCTGGGGATCATCATCAAGCTAACCTGGGCTAGCTTAGGGCTGGTTTGTAGGCTTTGCTGCAGCGTTTCAGAAGAGCTTGGCAGAAAGAAGACAATCATTTTATCCTGGCAAGGATTTACTTCTCATTGTAAGAACAGGCTTACAAGAAAGCTGGTCACTTGGTGTTAGCAGCAGGATGAAGACAACTGGAGCTGCTGCTCTTCAGTTCCAGCGCAGACCGTTCGAAGGTGCAGATGCAGTGCCTTAGTCCCACTGCCTGCAGAGCCCCTGGCAAAGAGAATAGTCAGAGGCTTTTCACGTCTCTTACTTACAGCCATTACCAATGGGACCAGCAAAACTGGAAGCTATTACTTAAAATCTAAGCCTTCACTCTACCAAAGGCATGGATCAGTGGCTAGAAACATTACAGCTTGTACTCAGCTAACCACAGAAGCTACCAGAGATCTAATGCAATGCTGAGATGTGCACATCACAGAGCACAATAGGTCAGCAAGTCCCTTCTTTGGAGGATTGAGTAAATTACTTGGTTAATTTGAGGGAAGTTCATAGAGTTAGATTTAGAACTGTTCCCCTGCCATCATTCATAGCCATTTAGGTAAATCTTGATGTGCAACAGAGAGGCTTGGGAGTGAGGAAGAAGATCCCCACAAGCAGTTGCTCAAGTAAGATGATTTTCCTATTGTACTAGGAGCTACATGATGACAAAGACCTTTGTGTAACTGTCATCTTTATGACTTCCATAGCCACGGCAATAATGAGTAGACTTCTCCACTGGTGCTTAATGTGTTTATTTACTAGCAAGCAGCATGAAGTGAGAATCAGGGGGTGTTCAGCTGCCACTTTGGGACAAAGATTCTAATTAAAGCTGTTCTGTAGGCCAGGT
Source organism: Dryobates pubescens (assembly GCF_014839835.1). Lineage (NCBI taxonomy): Eukaryota > Metazoa > Chordata > Aves > Piciformes > Picidae > Dryobates > Dryobates pubescens. The sequence goes on from NC_071612.1 coordinate 247,982, forward strand.
ATTGGGCATGGTGCTTTGTGGGACAGTAAAAGCACATAGGTGACCACTGAGGTACATGCTGAGAGTCGTGTTGGCTTTTGAAAGTGGCTTCTGTGATCTTCTTGTAGCTTCCTCCTCACACTGCCCAGAAGGCAGGCTCTGTGCATCCCCGAGGAAGCTGGGTGAATGGACATGGAGCACTGGAGTTGTTTGATTCCCACTCTGCAGAGAAGGCTGCTTCTCAACTCCTCTGTCACACTTCTCCCCGCAGGGCCTTTTCAGCTGAGCCAGAGTGTGAAGGAAGATGCATTTAAAAGCAGTTAGAGTATGGTTTGCAGATGCAGGCTGTGGCAGCTGAGCAGGAGGTTGGTCATTTGGTCACAATGAAGCCTGAGAACTGGGACAGCTGTATTCTATTTCTGTCTCTCCCACTGAATTGCTCTGTGACTCTTCCTGGTGCACTAAGGCAGAAGTCTAGCTGTAGTTAAAATCATAGTCAGACATTCCACAGATGGTAACTGAAATTAGGCAGACCTTTAAATACCTGAATGTTGTGTTCCCCTGTCCACCAATAAGCCATAGTGACACAGCACAGTGACTTTTGAGGCTTGTGATGTGCTGTGAAAGTCTCAGCTCAGAAGTTAAAAGTGGTGTTAATAGTTGGGGTTGGTTATTTTAGGAAGCAGGTAGCATTCACAGAGCCCAGTGGGCCTGGAGTGCAAAGTGAAATCCAGGAAATGGTAAATAGAAAAGCTATGTTTGATGGGACTCCAGCTTCAGCTGGGCTGTTGGTGCTATGAACACTTTTCTTGGTCCATAAACAGCTATGCAGCATCCTCCTGAAGGAGCCATTTCACAGGATTCTTTCTACAGACTGCTGATGATTTTAGTAAACAGTTTTGGAGTGCTCAGCCTACATGGTATGATGGAATTCTGGAATGCACTCCTGGAATGGCCAGCAATGGCCTTCATGTCCTAGAGTGTAGGACATCAGTGCTTTGTAGCTCCTGCCATGAGACAATGCAGGGTTTAGAATCACTTCAAAGGGCTAGGTGGAAGGCCATTAATAAAAGCAGTCCTTTTGGTTACATTTGCTCTGTAATGTTCTACAGGACATTTAGAGAATTCTTATAGATATGGAAGGTGTCAAAAGTAAAGCAACTAGGAAAAGTTAAAAACTACATTCTTGAAGGTTTTTTCAGCTCTGCACTCCCGTGACTGACTTGGGGCCATCAGGGAAGAGGCAGGGTTAAGACTTGGGTACCGTGACCTTTTTGTAGCTATTGTGCAAAACTGTGACCCAACATTTTGACATTTCAAAGGGCTCATCAATAACAAGCAGTTGAGAGATGGGGTTTAAAATACATCCTGGGAGACTATTTCTGAGCCCATGCTGCCCACACTGAGTGAAGCTCAAGTCTTTCTGTGTGGAGAAATGATGGAAATGCCAAGGCTTGCCTGATAAACAGGCATTGATCACTGCCTGTGCTTTGTAAGCATGGCACCTTTGTCATTTGAGTAACAAACTGTTGCTAAGCCAGCACCAGAGTAAATCTTGCTGACCTTTTACCACTTCTGCTACTGTTATTGAAAACCGAGAACTCCATCTTCATTAGAATCCCTTTCAGTGCAGGGACAGGCAGCAGATGCTGAGTAGAGTGGCTATACAGACACATGGTGGCCCAAGAAGCAGGAACGGAGCAGTTTGCTGTGCTTGAATGTGCATAGCACTGCTCAGTGCAGCCTGCAATGGGAACTGAAAACCACTGCTGCATTGATGCTAAGATAAGGACACTCTCACGTCTGAGTGTGTAAACAAAGGTCAGCAGGAACTGAAGTATTTAATGGGATGTTTGTGTGGCGAGGGACCTAGAAAGGTCATCTGGTCTAACCCCTCTGCAGTCAGCAGGGTCATTGCAGCCAGAGCAGGTTGCTCAGAGCCCCAGACAGCCTAACCTGGAATGGTTCCAAATTAATGGCCATGAATTGGCAGTTACGTGATTACATTTTCAAAGGTTTATCTCTCCCATTGAGAGACAAAGGAAGCTGCAGGTTTGCTGAAGGAGGCTTTGTCTTGGGCACTTTGGGATTTTGAAGCTCTGACGGTGTATGTAACAGAGGCAGCCTGCAGGTGCCAGGTATGTCTGACCACTGTCCCCTCTTCTTGTAAGGGCAATGTCTGACCACTGTCCCCTCTTCTTGTAAGGGCAATGTCTGACCACTGTCCCCTCTTCTTGTAAGGGCAATGTCTGACCACTGTCCCCTCTTCTTGTAAGGGCAATGTCTGACCACTGTCCCCTCTTCTTGTAAGGGCAATGTCTGACCACTGTCCCCTCTTCTTGTAAGGGCAATGTCTGACCACTGTCCCCTCTTCCTGGGTGTGAGAGTGGATGCAGAGCTGTGGTAGGTTGAGAGAAGGCTTAGCTCTCCCTCCTCCACAGAGTAAGAAACCACAGCTAACCCAGTTGAAGAGCAAAGCTATATATTTACAAGCATATATGGAAAGCAGGTTATATATAACACAATATACACAGGTATTTACAATATATACACAGAAATATACAGCAAAGAGAAATAACACAACAAAAATCCCTCCCCCGGGAGGGATCCCCTCCCTGTAACCCCCTCTCTCCCCCCCTACCTCCCTTTTTTTCCCCAAAAAGGGGTCAGAGAGAAAGAAAGGCAAGTTATTAAGGGAAAGAGTTGTTAGTAAGCTTCAAAAGCCCATGCAGGATTAGTTTTTGCTTATCTGAAGGCCAACTCCAGCAGTTCGCAGAGAGAGCAGGCAGGGAGAACAGGCTGAAACCCACACTCCCCCAACTCCCAAACCAAACTGAACTGAGGGAAAAAAAAAAAATTCCAACTGCTCCACAATCTAAAGTTGCATTTTATCCATGCACCAATGAAATTCGTTTAGAATATCAGAATGTTTTGGTTCTAGACTGAAAACATTTAGCCAGAGTGTCCCAGCACTGTTTGTCTTAAAGGCACAGCCTCAAACGGTCACAAGAGCCCAACTACATACAGCATGTGAATCAGTGTTGGCCTTCAAAGGAGCACAGATCCAGAATGAGTCTGTGACTGCAGCAGAATTCAAGTGCTGGCTGCTGGAAACCCAAGGGAACAGCTCAAGTTAAATGAGTGATGTTGTGTCACCTTGTTTGATATTGCTGGAGGTTGCTAAAGGTCTTTGGTTAATGTTTCTCTGCTTCAGAAAACATGATAATGTCCTTGATGGCATCCATGCTTCAAAGGTGCTGAGATAAATGACTTGTGAAGTGACTGCCTGTTATTTTTGTTGTGATATAAGGGAGTAAAAACCAAATGAAGATGATATCTGGTCTCAAAAGAAAGTTTCTTCCTAGTGATGCTAAAAAATAGCAGGTGTGTGAAGCTTAGAAGGCTTTGGCATAAGTTTCCTCACAAAGACATCTGGCTTAGGCAGGTTCAGTGGGATACTGCAGCCACTGCTCTGTTCTAAACTGGCACCAGCAATGTTTGATTGCCCAGCAGGACCAGTTTTCTCCCTGTGAAAACTCCCCTGATTTCAGGTTCAAGACTGAATCAGGGTTGGGGTTTAGGTAATAATTTCAGTGGAGTTACACATGGATGAATTTACTTGACTTTAAAAGACACTAAATGGCATGAAGCTATCTGGAATCCAGAGGGCTTTGCTTATGACTAGAAAATAGTCTGATAATTGCTTCTGGTCTGGAGCAAATGTTTTCTCTGGAAGACAACAGCATCTCCTCTCTTCAGTGGCCTTTCTTTTCCAGGCTGTGGCATGCTGGCAGCTCTGTACTTGCCAGTGCTGCTGTTCAGAGCCCCTCGAAGCCAGCAAGAGCTATCCTCTGCCTCACCTTTAGCAGGCAGAAATTCATGCTGTCCTTCTATTATTAAATTGTCAGCATCCAGAAGATGCTGAACCTTTTCTATCCAGATGTCCTTTTCGTTCCTGGGGAGCTGTTCTGGTTTACTTTTTGTAAACTCTCCTCTATGCAAGACAAGCAAAAGCTGTATTTGAGGCTCCTTTTATAGCTATTTTGTCCTCCAAGACCAATACTTCGGCAATGTGGCTCTCTGCAACAGATTCAGCTCTCACAAACAAGCATGAGAGTTCAGGCTTGACTTGTTCAAATGCTGATCTTTTATTCTAGCAATACTGACTCCAGCCCTGTGGCCTGTTAGCAGCAGGGACAGAGCAGAAATAACAGCTTCTGCTTCTGAAGACTCACACATCCAACTAAGGAAAAACAATCAATGACCATTTAGAGGCTTCTGACTGAACAAGATGTCTTCAAATTAAGTCTCATTGCTTCTCATATGAGACTTGAAAATAAGGACACTCTTGACTTCCTAATTTAGTCACTAAACAGAAGAGAAAGAAGGTTGATTGCATCGTTTGGCAAGGTGACAGGCCTTAGACTTCCACCAGGGAAGCATTTTTCCTTTGGGTATCTGTCACAGTGAACAAACAACCTTAGGGGATCATAAGGACTGGTGAGAAAACTGAAATACTCAGTTGGTGACCTTGTAATTAAGCAGCAGTTGATGATAATTCTAAAATTATTGTCTTAGTTCAAGTAACTCAATCTTTTTATAACTAGTTGCCAGTGGAAGGGACAGAGCACAGTTGCACAGCTGGAGGCACAGAGAGGGTAGAATTAGGGCAGCTTGGTTTAAACCAGCGTTGACTGTGTCACTGTTGAGCATAATCAGATCCAACTGGAAGTACTCAGAAAGACAGCCCTTAGTCCTCTCCCTTACTCCTCTCTCTTCCTATCCACATCATGTTCTTGCCTTCATAAATTCTAAGGACCAGCCACATGTGATTTCATTCAGAGTACTGATCAGATGGATCAAGAAGGAGGGGCCCAGAACTGGACACAGTACTCGAGGTGCGGCCTAACCAGTGCAGTGTACAGGGGCACAATGACCTCCCTGCTCCTGCTGGCCACACTGTTCCTGATACAGGCCAGGATGCCATTGGCCCTCTTAGCTGCCTGGGCACACTGCAGGCTCATGTTCAGTCTACCGTCGACCAGCACCCCCAGGTCCCTCTCAGCCTGACTGCTCTCCAGCCACTCTGACCCCAGCCTGTAGCTCTGCATGGGGTTGCTGTGGCCAATGTGTAGAGCCTGGCACTTGGATGTGTTCAGTCTCCTGCCCTTGGACTCTGCCCATCTGCCCAGCCTGTCCAGGTCCCTCTGCAGAGCCTCTCTACCCTCCAGCAGATCAACTCCTGCGCCCAGCTTGGTGTCGTCAGCAAATTTACTGATGATGGACTCGATGCCCTTGTCCAGATCATCAATAAAGATGTTAAAGAGCATGGGGCCCAGCACTGATCCCTGGGGCACACCACTGGTGACTGGCTGCCAGCTGGATGTGGCACCATTCACCACCACTCTCTGGGCTCGGCCCTCCAGCCAGTTCCTAACCCATCGCAGTGTGCTCCCATCCAAGCCATGGGCTGACAGCTTGGCCAGGAGTTTGCTATGGGGAACGGTGTCAAAGGCCTTGCTGAGGTCCAGGCAGACTACATCCACAGGCCTCCCCACATCCACCAGGTGGGTCACCTGATCATAGAAGGAGTTCAGGTTGGTCAGGCAGGACCTGCCCTTCCTAAACCCATGCTGGCTGGGCCTGATCCCTTGGCCATCCTCTAAGTGTTGTGTGATTGCACTCAGGATGACCTGCTCCATAATCTTTCCTGGCACTGAGGTCAGGCTGACAGGCCTGGAATTCCCTGGCTCATCCAACTGGCCCTTCTTGTGGATGGGCACCACATTGGCCAGCTTCCAGTCAGCTGGGATCTCTCCAGTGAGCCAGGACTGATGAAAAATCATGGAAAGGTTTTTGCATAGTTTGTATCACACAGGAGCTCGACACAAGAATCCCCAAACAGGGTAGATCTCTACCAGAAGTTACTTCTCAAGAGTTACTGCTGTATCTCAACTGCTTCACACTGACAGCTCCAAAGAGCTGCTCTCAGAGATGTTCCTGGGCTTCCAGAGCCTGGTACAACACAAGGAATGGTCTTAGTGATGGATTCTGAGTGAATGAGTTGACTTTTAGCTGTTCCTAACATTGGCACAGCTCCCTGGCAGTCAACAGAGAGCTGCTGGAGGACACACGGTGTGGCCTGGAAATGATGCCATGTGCCACAGCAGCCACAGCAGTCTGCACAGGGCTGTACCAGCATGCAAACCAGCATCACTCAGAACAAATTAGCTCTAACACTTTATCCAGACTTCATTTCTCTCCCAGAGGTAGCTGTGATCTTTCTTTATGGCTAATTTCTTGTCTTAGCTGATCAGCTGCTGCTTCTTTGTCATGGCTCTTGGACACAGACAGGAAAATGTCAGCCTTGTGGTAACTTTGTTCTGTGAAAGACACCACTGAGCAATCAGCCTGCTTCCACTTGCTTCTGCAATGGGTCAGATGCTGCTTTTAATTAAATATTCCCTTATTAATCAAGTGCTCAGTGTGTGCTGCTGTTGATAATGGTTGAGCAGGGATGGTGGGCACAGGAACTCACTTGTGTGTAGGGAGATTACAAAACACTGCCAGCCATAGCTCCTCACAGCACGCCTTTGGCTGGGCAGTGCTGCCTGAGACCAGTGCTGTGCCTCCAGCATGGCACAGCAGCTGCTGCTGTGCTTCAGTTACGCTGCTGCATGAATGCTCCTCAGCAAAAAGGCATCCAGGAGGAACATGAAGCAGCCATGGTGGAGATGTGTGACAACAGACTTTTCCTTCCTGCGCAGGTGGAATTCTCTAGTCAGCAGACTGACTCAAGATCCTCTTTGTCACAGCACCCATCCTCCTGCCCTTTGGCTGCCCTTGAAGGGCTGTTGAAACAGCTGTGTCTGGGGCCCTATCAGCCAGATAAGCAGACTGTAGTCCCAAGCATATCTCAAAGGTGAAAATGCTGTGGCTATCCTGGCAGTTGGCTTCTTTCTTTCAGTCTTACCCTGTCAAGTATGGGAGTTGTAGCAAAGTAATAAGGGGAGAGAAGTGACTTCTTAACAGGAAATGGTGGAACTATCCACTATCCACTCACATTGTGTGGTTTGATTTTCAGCAGGACTTCATCCAGTCTTTTTGCTTGGGTGTCTCATAATAGCTGCTGGTTCTGACTCGAAATAGACCATATGCACTAGAACCCTGAGAAAAATCTCTTGGACCTGCTACTGATTTGAACATCAGATGGGAGCTGCCAAGTTACTCTCATAAATATCAAAAAGTTAAATCTGGTATGGAAATAAGACCCAGAGTGATTAAGAATTGATTTGCAAAGCAAGGATTACAAAGCAGTTTGTTTTCTCACACCTGCTCTCCACTCCAGCAGCACAATAAAGCAAGGCGTAGCTGATGCTCCTTTCCCCTGGCTGAGAAGGCACTCAAGGGAATAGGATCAGCTGAGGCTTTCAAGACCACGCCACCATTTGCCCAATTATACCTAATGATAACACATTGTTCCTGCAAAATGTATTCCTTGCTAGATGACATTTCCTTTCAGTACCTCAGGTAGAACAAACTTCTTTGTTGGCAAGTCTGACTTATGAGACCAGAAGAATCTTTTCTCTTCTTGACATCCCAAGCCAGTGAGAGAAAAACCTTGTATGGAGCATGACAAAGTTTAGCTATCTCTGAAACAAAGCAATAAACAGAATGTCTGTGCAGTTTGGGCTGCACAGGTAATTCATCTTCTGTGTGCACTGCTGCTTTGTGTGCTTGCTGCTGTGATGTCAGACAGCATCCTCGGCTGTGTGGAGAAGGTGCCTGCACTACACAGCACAGAGTAAATGACAGTTGTAGTCTTGGACTGGGAGTGGGAATACAGTGCCCTCACCCCACAAAGTGAGCTGTTTGCTGGGCACAGCTGCAGTGGCATTGAGCTCAAGCCATATTTACTTCATGGTTTTTTGGCCAGAGTGGAAAGGCTCAGCAAAAGCTGGTGAAATTAAATATCCCTAAACAAAACATCCCTGGGCAGTCATGACTACATGTACAGGCTGATGAATAAGGGCAGGGTTGGATTCTGATTGCTCTCACAGCTAGTGACACTCCTGCTGTATTCAGTAGTTCTTCCCAGAGCCTGCTATGCAGTAGGAGCATTCCTGTGTACCCAGGATGCTCCTCTGACCGTTTTCCCATCTCTCCCCATAGGGTAGCTGGAGCTGGTTCTAGTGGCTTGAGTGGTTTCATCAGCTCTCTTCTTCAATTAGATGAATTTCAAGACAACCTCACATCCAGCCACTAGCTCTGCCAGTCAGGTAAGGTATTTCCTAGAGCCCAGACTGGTAGAATTTGGATCAGTGTCTGACCTAGTGGGACTCAGGGTTGCTCAGAATGAGCTCTGGCAGGACTGGGTTTGGAGGAGTGAGTGGCAGTTCTGGCTGTGCCATGCATGATTTAATTCCTACCTATTTCACTTCCAGCAGCCCTGCACACATGCCACTTTATCAGGCTTTGAGCCTACCCTGCAGTGTAAGCTGGCACCTGCAAACATCTCACAAGCCTTGCTCAGAAGCTCAGTGACAGAGTGGATTCATGTCAAACAGCAGCCCCCCTCAGTCAGAATCCCTCTTTGCTACCTACACACTCAGCTGACAGAAAGCAACAAACTGAAGAAGAGTTATTTTGGCTAATCATAGAATCATAGAAGTGTTAGGGCTGGAAGGGACCTCAAGACTCAGCCAGTCCCAACCCCCTGCCATGGGCAGGGACACCTCACACCACAGCAGGTTGCTCACAGCCACCTCCAGCCTGGCTGCAAACACCTCCAGGGTTGAGGCTGCCACCACCTCCCTGGGCAGCCTGTACCAGGCTCTCACCACCCTCCTGGGGAACAACTTCTTCCTAACATTCAATGTGAATCTCCCCACTGCTAGTTTTGCTCCATCCCCCCCAGTCCTCTCACTCCCTGACCCCCTCAGAAGTCCCTCCCCAGCTTTCTTGTAGCCCCCTTCAGATACTGGAAGGCCACCAGAAGGTCTCCTGGGAGCCTTCTCTTCTCCAGACTGAACAGCCCCAACTCCCTCAGTCTGTCCTCACAGCAGAGCAGCTTCAGCCCTCTGCTCATCCTCGTGGGCCTTCTCTGGACACCTTCCAGCCCCTCCAGATCCTTCCTGGCACAGAGGCTCCAGAACTGGACCCAGAGCTCCAGCTGTGGTCTCAGCAGAGTGGAGCAGAGGGGCAGAATCCCCTCCCTGGCCCTGCTGGCCACACTTCTCTTGCTGCAGCCCAGGCTCTGCTTGGCTCTCTGGGCTGCCAGTGCTCACCGCTGGCTCCTGTTGAGCTTCTCCTCCCCCAGCACCCCCAGGTCCTTTTCTTCAGGGCTGCTCTCCAGCCAGTCCCTGCCCAGCCTGTATCAGTGCCTGGGATTGCCCTGACCCAGCTGCAGGACCTTGCACTTGGTCTTGTTGAACTTCATGAGGTTGTCATGGGCCCAGCTCTGCAGCCTGCCCAGGTCCCTCTGGATAGATCCCTTCCCTCCAGCCTGTCCAGGTCCCTCTGGATGGATCACTCCCTCCAGCTGTCTGCTGCACCACACAGCTTGGTGTCATCAGCAGACTTGCTGAGGGTGCACTCAGTGCCACTGTCCATGGCACCAACAAAGATGTTAAACAAGACTGGTCCCAGCACTGATCCCTGAGGCCATGGACCATTGGCAGCCACCCTTTGGGTGTGGCCATGGATGGAACCCATCCTGCACCAGCTTGGAGACCAGGATGTGGTGCAGGACAGTGTCGAAGGTTTGCTCAGGTGCAGGTCAATGACATCAGTTGTTTGGCCTTCATCTACTGATGTTGTGACCTTGTCACAGAAGGCCACCAGGTTTGTCAGGCAGGATTTGCCCTTGGTGAAGCCATGCTCATTGTACCAAATCACCTTTGTTATTCTTCTGCCTCAGCAGTGCCTCCAGGAGGATCTGCTCCTACGAGGAGAGGCTGAGGGAGCTGGGGTTGCTTAGCCTGGAGAAGAGGAGACTCAGGGGTGACCTTATCACTCTCTACAACTACCTGAAGGGAGGTTGTAGACAGACAGATGTTGGTCTCTTCTCCCAGGCGGCCAGTACCAGAACAAGAGGACACAGTCTCAGGCTGCGCCAGGGGAGGTTCAGGCTGGATGTTAGGAAAAAGTTCTATACAGAAAGAGTGATTGCACATTGGAATGGGCTGCCTGGGGAGGTGGTGGAGTCACCATCACTGGAGGTGTTCAGGAGGAGACTTGATGGGGTGCTTGGTGCCGTGGGTTAGTTGTTTAGGTGGTGTTGGATTGGTTGATGGGTTGGACGCAGTGATCTTGAAGGTCTCTTCCAACCTGGTTTATTCTATGTATTCTATGTATATGTATGTATTCTTATGAGGCACAGAGGTGACACTGACTGGGTCATCCCTCTTTCCCTTCTCGAAAATGGAGGTTATGTTTCCCCCTTTCCTGGTCCCTGGGGACCTCCCCAGACTGCCAGGACTTTTGGAATATGATGGAGAGCAGCCTAGCAACCTCCTCCCCAGCTCCCTCAGCACCTGTGGGTGTATCCCACCAGGTCCCATGGACTTGAACACTTTCAGGTTCTTCAGATGGTCTTGAACCTGATCTTCACTCACCACAGGCAGTTCCTTCTTGCAGTCCCTGCCATTATTTTAATGACATTTCATCTCCATTTCCTCTTTAAAATTTGCAGCCCCACCATTATTGTTGCACTTCCTTCCAGCATTTTTCCCAGCACAGTGGGATCCTTCTTGTAAGAAGGTTCTGATTGTGTTCTCACAAAGGTTCTTGCCAGTAAATGGAGCTGGAGGACTACCCATGGTCTTGGTACTTTCCTTCTGAAGCCTGAGGCTGGCAGAAATGCAATGGAGTACACAGAGCTTGCCTGTTTGAACCCATTTTGCCTCTCCATAGGCTTCATTTGCTGCTTGAAGCTCCAGAAAGGTGACCAACCTGGCAACCTTTACTTACACTGAACAATGGAAACATGGATTTTAATCCAAATGGATGAGAACTGGGAGCTGATCACAGATTGTCTAACTCAACGTGCCACCAAATCATTCCTCCCAAGCTGTCTGACTATTGATCCCTTGTTCCAAGTAAGCAAACCCTGTGGTTAATCATAGTTGTTCTGGGACATCTCATGCCAGGGACTGGATCAATAATGTCTTTTGTGGCCTCCTGCTGCATGTTCCCATCATGCATGGGCACCTCTGCACCATCTGCTCCTCATCAGGAGTGTGGTGCCAGGAATGCTGTCAGCCACTCCACACTCATTTAGAATAGAAGAGAATAAACCAGGTTGGAAGAGACCTTCAAGATCTTTGAGTCCAACCTATCATCCAGCACCATCTGATCAACTAAACCATGGCACCAAGCACCCTATCAAGTCTCCTCCAGAACACCTCCGGTGATGGTGACTCCACCACCTCCCTGGGCAGCACATCCCAATGGGCAATCACTCTCTCTGTGTAGAACTTCTTCCTCACCTCCAGCCTAAACCTCCCCTGGTACAGCCTGAGACTGTGTCCTCTTGTTCTGGTGCTGGTTGCCTGGGAGAAGAGACCAACCTCTGCCTGTCTACAACCTCCCTTCAGGTAGTTGTAGAGAGCAGTGAGGTCTCTCCTGAGCCTCCTCTTCTCCAGGCTAAGCAACCCCAGCTCCCTCAGCCTCTCCTACAGGGCTGTGCTCCAGAGCCCTCCCCAGCTTTGTTGTCCTTCTCTGGACATGTTTAATGCATGCATGTGGCATTGTCGGTCTCCTTAAAAGAGAGGCTCTTTTCCCCTTCCACCTCATGATCCCAAACACAACTGTACCTAGCTGCTTCTGGAACTCCTTAGAGAGGAGTGCTGTTTAGCTGCAGGAAATGGCAATACCAGCTAAGGAAATCGAGCACACAGGACCCCCTCAGCTGGGACCCAAGCAGCTGTTGCCCCCTGCGTGCATACATCTTCTCACAGCATTCCCAGGACTTTTTTACTCATGTGCTGGGTGTCCTGGCTTTCCCAGAGGCAAGCTTAGCTCAGAGAAGGCAGCAGACATAGCTGTCTGCAGGTAGAAGTGAGGTTTGCTGCACTTCAGGGCAGTTCAAAAGAAGCAGTTTGGTTTGCACTTCATTTTACCCAGAGACTACTTTTTATGACTAGCTCAAACCCTGTTCCACCATAGGGCAGGGGCAGAACTCAAGTTACAAAATGCCTCTGTGCTGTTCTGTGTTTTATTACATGAACAATTTTAACTACCTTTCCCTGCAGCTATTCCATACCTATGCTACAAATGTGGGGCAAAAGGTCCTTCTTTACATTCTGTAGTTGAATGTATAAGTCAAGTGGGATTGTTGTTCTTACTTCCTGCTTCAAACAGGTCACCTTCATCTAGGCTGCTGTGTCCATTCCAAGCTGACAGTTCTTGCACCTAGCACACAATGTAGGCTGCACGCAGTCATGCTGTTGCTCTAACAGCAGCGTGACAGCTTAGAGAGCTGTTGAGGCTCATGATTTTCTCTGCCTATGTGAGCTGGATCGCGTTCTATTCACCCAGAGAGGCTGCTCTCTTGCTGTTGCATTTCCACCCACTGTATTCATTCCCCAGTTGTCTTTCTATGCCAAAAAGGGTCACGTGGAAAGGAATTTGGGTGTAAACAGAAAGTGGATTGAGATCCAAAGAGGAAATGCAAGTACCTGAAAAGTGGGGGGAATACTACAGTAACAGGAAGTTTACTGGAGGAATGCAAGGTAATGTTGGGCTGCAAAGAGTGACAATGAAAAATAGCCTAGGCTGAGAGTCTTCTCTTTAGAAAAGCAAATGTTGTTGTTGCTATTTGGAAATACAGAAATTACGTTACAGCAGGGTCCTGGGGACTTCATTCCTAGCCACAGAATGTAGCTTTAATTCTGAATGCAAATATCTCCCCTTCACCTGTGTCCACCCAGATCTAAACTCTACATCCTGTATCCATCACAAGGTCCAGCATCAGCTGCTCGCCTCAGCCCACTTTTCAGTGCCCCATGCTCTACACTTAGGGCACACAGTGTGCCTAAAGCTCTTCTGATGCAAGTCTTACTGCCCTGCCCTCTCTTATATGCACAATTAAAATGGAAGACACAAGCAAAAGCAGAAAACGAGGAGCTCTGCATTCTTGCCTTTCTTGTTTTGCCAGCCTGATTTGTGCTTCTGGGCCAGTTGTGCCTATTCAGCTCACAGCGCAGCCACAGCAACCCAGCGCTCTGGAGAAGGAAGAATGTGAGGCTGTACTTCACAGTCTGTTCCCTGACCAGCTCCTGTGGCCTGAATTCCTCAAAGGCCTGCACTTCCCACACTGCAGCTGCATTCCAACTGGTAGCTGTCTTGTAGTGGATAAAAAGTTCTTAGGTGTCTCAGCTGACTGGGGAACAAATGATGCAGAAATGCATTTGTGACCTAAGAGCAGTCAGGTTTGTCTGCTGATTTCTAACTGACCTGAATCCGTGCTTCTTGAATACATCTTTGCACTGAATGGATGTGAATAAACCTCAGTGCTACCAGCTTAGGTCCCTCTACAGCCTTCAGGTGAAGCGAGAGGCAGGAGAGCCCTTCTGAAGGCGAGAGAGCCGCAGGCAGGCAGTGAAGTCCCTCTGGTGCCCGGTGAGGACGAGCACGGCCCCGGGCGGTGCGCGCGAGAGGCCAGACTCGTGAGTTGTGCCGCAACGTCGGATTAATGGCACCGGGGTCACGATGTAGCAGTGCCCGGCGCGGGCAGCGGCGGGGGGCCGGGCAGCGGCGGGGGGGCGGGGAGCGGCGGGGGCCCGGGTAGCGGCGGGGGGGCCGGGAGAAGCGGGGGCCCGGGTAGCGGCCGGGGGGGGGCTGGGAGCGGCGGGGGGCCCGGGTAGCGGCGGGGGAGCCGGGAGAAGCGGGGGCCCGGGTAGCGGCGGGGGAGCCGGGAGAAGCGGGGGCCCGGGTAGCGGCCGGGGGAGCCGGGAGAAGCGGGGGCCCGGGCAGCGGCCAGGGGGGGCTGGGAGCGGCGGGGGCCCGGGTAGCGGCCGGGGGGGCCGGGAGAAGCGGGGGCCCGGGCAGCGGCGGGGGCCCGGGCAGCGGCGGGGGGGCCGGGAGAAGCGGGGGCCCGGGCAGCGGCGGGGGGGCTGGGAGAAGCGGGGGCCCGGGTAGCGGCGGGGGGGCTGGGAGCGGCGGGGGGCCCGGGTAGCGGCCGGGGGGGCCGGGAGAAGCGGGGGCCCGGGCAGCGGCCGGGGGGGCCGGGAGAAGCGGGGGCCCGGGTAGCGGCCGGGGGGGCCGGGAGAAGCGGGGGCCCGGGCAGCGGCCAGGGGGGGCTGGGAGCGGCGGGGGCCCGGGCAGCGGCGGGGGGGCCGGGAGAGGCGGGGGGGGCTGGGAGCGGCGGGGGCCCGGGTAGCGGCGGGGGGGCTGGGAGCGGCGGGGGGGGGCCGGGAGAAGCGGGGGCCCGGGTAGCGGCGGGGGCCCGGGCAGCGGCCAGGGGGGGCTGGGAGCGGCGGGGGCCCGGGCAGCGGCGGGGGGGCCGGGAGAAGCGGGGGCCCGGGCAGCGGCCAGGGGGGGCTGGGAGCGGCGGGGGCCCGGGCAGCGGCCGGGGGGGCCGGGAGAAGCGGGGGCCCGGGTAGCGGCCAGCGGGGGCTGGGAGAAGCGGGGGCCCGGGCGCGGTGGGCGCTGCCGCCCTCTGCCGCCGAGAGGAGGTGTAGCAGCACGGGCGAAGCTGCCGGGGTAAGCGGAATTCTCCATGAGAATCGGAGCCCCGGGCGCCCGGCAGCGGCGCCTGCAGCGGGTGCGGTGTGGGTCGGGTACAGCTGCGCGCCTGGCGTGGGCACTGCTGCGTCCTGAGCTGGTGCAGGAGAGATGCACACCCACTGTGGGGTGCACATCCCTGGGAGAGGGGCGCACAGGGGTGCACACCCCTGGGTACTTCGCCAAGGCCTGGCGTTCCCGTGGGTATCACACTACCTGAGGACCACAGACTCGCTGCTGGCGCCTCTGTAGCGCCGGTACCGTGGACTCCAAGGCAGTGGCTGGTACCTGTGTGCCAGCCCCGGGCAGCAGGAGGGCAAGAGGGGCTGCTGGGGAGCTATGCCCCATGGCAGCCCTTGCCCCCCACCCCAGTGGATGTATGGGAGTTCTGGGAGGGATAAGTCTGTGGGTGTGTCTGCGTGCAGGACTCCAGGATGCTCAGAGATTCGTGGGGTGATGAGGGAGGACCCTTTGTAGGGTTGGCTGCAGCGAGGTGGCAGGAACAGGAGGTGGCACTGCTGGGGAAAGAGTGTGGGTGGCAGATACCTTCTGCAACAGCTCTGCCTCATCGTGGGGAGAAAGCCATCCAGGATTTCATTCTCGACGCACGGCAACCCCCTCAGGAGAGGCTTGCAGGCAAGCTGTGGTTCCAGGGGGCTGCAGTGCCCTGGCATGGTCCCTGCTGGGAGCCAGGACACTGAGCATCCTGCAGACTGAGCCTCTGGAAACTCTCCCTGCCTTGGCAGTGAGGTCATGGTGGGTGCATCAGCCTGAGAAGGGCTGCATCACTCTGAGCATCCTGCACTGATTCTGTAGAGTCTGAAGTTGGCTGGAGGAAAGGCCTTTGAGAAATGAGGGCATCCTGAAACAGTGAGAGATGCGTGGGGTCTGCTGCAGCACTGAGAGCAGGAACAAGGCTGGGGAGCAGGGCTGGGCAGCAGGGTGCCAGGTGCCCAGGGAGGCAAGCAGCACAAAGCTGTGAGGAGCGACTGATGGCCAGAGGGTCATTTTGCCATGAAGAGGGACCAGGCTGGCCCTCGGGCTGGCAGTGATCTAAGCCTCCCTGGCTGGCTGCTCCCCTCGGCTGCTCCAGGGGATGTATATGGGGGACGCTTTGCACACCAGGAGCCGCAGGCCCCAGAGTGTGTGGAAGGCTCAAGCTTCCCGCGGCTCAGCAGCGTTCGGTGCAGCAGCTCCATCTGCTGAGCACGTCCAGCTTATGAGCAATGCTCTCAGGCTGCCTGCTTGGAAATGCCACATGGAAAAGGCTGCAGTTTTACTGCCAGTTGCATTAATTAGCTGTAGTAACTTCTTCACTGGACTGGAGCAGTAACAAGAGAGCAAGTACCTTGCTTTTCATCATATTACTGAGTGACACCAGTATCTAGAAAGTGCAGTGCACCCCTCTTGTTCTAACAAGCTGTAGTTTCATTGAAGGCTCCCTAGGAACAAAGCTGCAGCAGTTTAGTCACAGGAGTCAGAGAATCAAATTAGAACCTCTTTAATACCCTCCTGGGGATATGCTCTTGCTCTGATATACCCCAGGCTGGATGAAGTGTTTCTGGTATGCTGAAACTGGATGGAATGTACCTTTTAAGGACTTCTCAAGCAATAGTAACCATTCAGAGCCAGCCTTGGCATCACTATCCTTTCCTACTTGGACATGGTGGGCAGAGCCAAGAGCCTGCTTAGCAATGAAAGGTGCATTTTTTCCTGCTCCTCAGGAGGCTGTGCTGTACTTTCTGAGCCATAAGGAAGAAAAGTGAAGGAGTGAGAAATGTTTTCTGCACCTGACGGTAGTTGCTGACTGCAAAAGCTGTGGAAGCAAGAAGCAAGCCACTTGCTGGCAGAGCTCAAGGGAAGTCTGCCTACAGCACAGAAAATGATTTAATTGCTCTGCAAGGAACACTTCACATTTTGCAGCACCCTTCTGCTTTCTTGCTAGAGCTGTAGCTGGGTGGATCTCACATTCATTCCCATCTCTGCTGTGCCACAGCTCCTGAGGCTCTCCTTCTGTTGTAAAGCAACATGCTTTCACTGGGCCTTTGTTCCACAGATGCCTTGCAGGGCTTCTTAATAACACTAATTGGGACTTTATCATGTGGGTATCACATGCTTCCTAGATGTTAGCCATTGCTAAACAGGGGAGGGGAAAGGGGAGATCTTTCTGTGCACAGTTTTGGAGCTCTCTATCTCCTCTCACCCTCTCTCTCCAGGTGTGCCCAGTTAACAGGTCTCATTTTGAGGTCCCCTGTATGTTTGTGAACATCCTCTTAGCAGACTCCTGACCCCTGTCCTGCTTTCTGTGCTTCCAGGCTGAGGCCTGTTTTCAGTTATGCCCAGCAGGGTAACTCTTTCTTCCCTCTTCCTCTTTTTCCAGCAGTGAGCTTTGCAGCTCAGCACTTTTTATTCCTGCCATGGCAGCAAAGGCAGGGTTGTTGTGGCTGCTGACATCTCTGTCAGACCATGTCAATGAAGGTTAGAAGGTATGCCAAAGCAGCTGCCTGCTTTGCAGGCAAGGCTCGAGGCTCTGCTGTGTTCTGCTGCAGTTTCTTCCTGCTCTTGGGCAACTGCTGGTGTGGCTGTCCCAGTGTGTGATGGATACTGCATGCTTTAGGCAGGAAATCTGCTGGAGGGGAAAGAAAATGTGTAGAGGGATACTACTTTCATGGCACTATCATATGATAGGCACATGAAGTGAGAGTGTGCCTGAGTGAAAGCTCATCTTCCAGAGCTTTGGATCTCGGCCCATAAGGATGGCACAATGCTCGTGCTCAAGAGAGGGTTGCAGCAAATTCTGTGATCAGTCCCTTACCTTCAGTTCCCCATGGTATTTCATATCTGTCTTCGTCTCTGTCTGGTTTCTTCCCAGCAACTCCCCATTGAAAGGGCAAAAATGACACAAAAACCCTCCATCTGCAGACACAGTGGTTCATATCTGCAAGTCTGGGGACTCCCACCTTCCTTAAGGGCCTGCCTAACAAACCCAAGGGTTGCATCCTAAGAACTGGCCATGAAGTGTAAATGAGGTCTTGAGGCAGGCATGGAAAGGTGAATCTCATCAGACCACAGGCTTGGTTCCCTCCACAGCAATCCAAAAGAATAACAGAAGCACAAAGAGACCTCCCCAGCCTCAGCCCAGTGAAAGCTATTTGCTGTAGTGTTTTAGCCCAGCTTTCATCCTCCAGCATTGTGTTTGGCCCCACAGGCTGTCACAAGACTGTGCTGAATGCCACCAGCTCAGAAAAATAACTGCTGTGCTGATTTTGCATTCACTTTGTATTGGCACAAGCCACGGTGTTGGACAGAGACCAGTGAGGCCCAAAAGGTTTCCTCCAGTGCAAGGACTGAACTGATTTTAAGCTGGCATATCGATCACCTGAAACTCTAGAGCTCTGCTGCAGCGATAGCTCAGGTAAGTGTCCAGAACAGTGCTGGCTCCCGTCCAGAGCTGCCTGGATGGTGCGGGCACGGAAACAAGCAGCTGCCCGGCTTTCAGAGACACTGAGCTCCTTTGGCTTCAGTTGTTCTGAACATACAGAGAAGGTGCTGCAAAGCTCTGACATCAAAGCCATTCCTTGAATATCTATTTTTAGGTTTGCAATGTTCCCCTCTTCGAATTAGTGAATGTAAAAGAAAAGAAGAAGTCACCCAGTCCAGGATCGAATCTGTACAAATACACCGCAGGGTCCCATGAGAAAGCATATAAAGAAGGGACATAAATAATAAGCCAAAACATTAGTACCTGGTGCCTGCCAGGAGGGGTGACTGCACTCTAAGTACTTCCTTGCCTACCTGCTTCATCACTCCTGTCTGTTATCTAAACCCACAGATTTCCTGGGAACTTTTAGATCTGAGGTTCTTAAAAATGTGGTAGTCATCAGACCGAGGTGTTTAAAGCCAAATCTAATGTCGAGTGGAGCTCTAACAGCAACAGCTTGTTCCTTACCTGGGTATTTGTTATTAATAAAGAAAAAAAATACTCAAATATTTTGAATATAAATGTCAGCATGTGTGCTGCTTGTTTGTTTTGTATGTGCCCTGAAGCTAGCCAGTGAAATTCAGCTGCTCAGGCTTGCTCCCTGCTTTTGGCCAGCCTCACCTTCTGCTTTCACGTGCTGACACAAAACCCTGGTGCATGGGTATTCAGTTTTGAAAAGGAGCAGAGGTGAGAAATGGTTTAAAGAGAAATTTCAGAAGATCTCTTACTAATTCTGCCAAATATGTTGTAGGAGATGGGGAAAGAACCAAGTGCTTGTCAGCTTTCAGTACGGTGCCTTTGTTTCCTGTGTCCGGCAGTTGTTTATGGAGGGACACCAGCCTCATCTGCCTCCTGGAGAAGGCAGGCAGTGAGGAGGGAGGCTGTTGGCAGAAGGCACATCCATCACCCCCCTCCCTCTCCAGCGGTGCTCTGGCTGTGCCAGTGGTGCAGATTCGCTTCAGTCGGCACAGATTCACCATCTCCTGTTTCTTGGCACATCAGCATCCGTGTCCTCTCTGCACCCCCTGTGACAGTAACTGCTAGTGGCAGTGCTTGCATGCAGCACACAGCTCTTGTCTCTGCACCCATCCCGCGGCAGCCAGGCTCTGCTCCAGTTGCAAGACACTCTGGAGTGTGACCTGGGGGAGGCACATGGGGAAAAAAAGAGCTGTGAGGGAGGGATTGGAGTGGGAAAGATATGGGCTAGTGTTCATTCATTCCTGAGCTTGATGTGAAAATATCTAAGCAATGAGTACTGGTACTGGTCAGGCTGATCTAGTGTGGGGTGTCCCTACCCATGGCAGGGGCATTGGAACTAGATGATCCTTGTGGTCCCTTCCAACCCTGACTAAGAGCAGTGATACTAAGAAATAAAGTCAAGTTGTATAAATTCCAACGTTGTGTGTGTGTGCATAATACATTAATTGCATCAGACAAATACAGATCAAGGCAAATTATCCCTCGAATCAGCTGCCAGAAAGGGTGCATCAGGCTAAAAATACCCACACATGGTCAGCCTAGATAACTGCTGCTGAGATGAAGAGAAATGCTCTGGGCAGCTAAGCAGTGTCTTTGAGATCCTGGGCTTTGGGGTCTTCTCAGAGCACTCCATCTGGCACACTGTTACATGGAAACGATGGTGGAGTAGGAGGCAGCTGACCAAAGGAGCCCTTCTGAAAGACATACACGACAGTTGGACTGCTCTAGAAGCCAGCACAACCCTAAACTCTGTTCTGGATGGCAAACTCTAAGTCACAACCCAGTCTGCTACACGCCATGACCCCTCCAAGAGCACGGCTGTGACACAGAGAATGGCAGCCTCCGCCGGCCATCGAGGGCGGCCAGCGGGAGCTGCACGGTCACGGCTGGGGCAGTGAGAGCTCCGCCTTACGAGAGCTGAGGCCGTGGGAGCTGCTGCTCAGCTGCTGCTGGAGCTCGGGCACGGCAAGGCTGTTCCGTGTGAGGCCTCCTCTGGCAGCGGGGCCTGCAGGGCTCTGCTCAGTTCTGTGTGAGGAGAAAGACAGTAGAGTAAAAAAGCACTGCAAGAAGTGCTGGGAGAGGAGGAGGGCGAGAGAGCTGCGTCTGCAGGTCTGGGTGCCGAGGAGTCGCTCAGATTAGTGCAAGTCAAGTATTCGCTAGCGCCACGGTGGTCTCCTTGACTGCCACCTCTGGTCCGCCGGCAGCCGGCCAGGCAGCCTCCCTCGGAGGCCGTGTCCGGTGGAGGAGACTCCCCAGGCCGGGGCTCCTGAATCCCCCTGAGAAGAATGGCCGCAGCACGATGGCTGAGCCAGAGCCGCCGGCTGACCCCGCGGCCGGGGCCGGGGCTCGGTGACGCAGTTACGCTAGGGATGGGCGTGCCCTCGTCCATCGCCCCGCCTCCGTGTGCTGACGTATGCGCGTGCCCCGCCTCTCGAGGCTGCGCCGTGACGTCGCGTGCGGCCGGGGCGAGAGGTCTGGCGGCGCGCGCGGGGATGGAGCAGCCGCCGGCGTCGAGCTCGGGGCGCCCCCGCTCGGCCGGTGAGTGACCCCCGGGGCTGGCTGTCGCGGCGGCTCTGGCGTCCCGGGCCGGGATCGGGGCTGGGGCTGAGCGAACCCGCGCGGGCGCGGTGGTCCCCGCTGCGCCCATCGCGGGCGGCCTCACCCGCTTCCAGACCGGTTGTTCGGCCGCGCTTTCCCGCCCCACTCCTGCCCCGTTTCTGCGGGGCCTCGCTCCCCCGTCGCCCCGATCCAGCCCGTTAGGGCCGCATTGCTGGGACCGGCGGGTCGGGGGCGCAGGTGCAGCCGGTAGGGATGTCCGCGGCGCGGGCGGAAGGCGGCCCGAGGTGGAGAGCGCCGCCTTCTCGGCGGCTCCGGTGCTCCCGCTGCCGGCGGCCTGCGCGGGGACGCTGCCTGCGCGGCTGGAAGCCTGAACGGCTGTCGCCGCCGCGTCCGGGAGCCAGCGGTGCGCGGTGCAGAAGGGGCCGCCGGTGCGTGGGCTCCTCGTTGCGGAGGAGGTGGCTGCGTCCGGCCCTGCTCGGTTTTCCGAGCATTCCTCATCTGCTCCTTGCCGCCTTAGCTCTGGGGGGGAGCAGCGCGGAGTGTCACGGTGCTGACCGGGAGCTCGCCTGACGCCGCTGTCGGAAGGGCTTTCCGGGGACAGGCCTGGGGAGAGTGTCAGCCATGCGGCCACGGCTGCCGAGCCTCACAGGCACTGGGAGCCCCGGGGCTCAGCACGGAGCCTGTTTGCCAGCTCCCCTCGTGTGGGCGACTGGCACCGGGTGTGCGCTGCTGGCAAACGTGGCCAGCAAAGCTCTCGGGGCGGGCAGAGCCGTCGCCTTCGCTGCAAGATTTGATCAGTGAGGAAAGTTCAGGAGGCTTCTTGGTGGGCAGGTGTAAGCAGATAGAACGAAGGTATGAAGATCTGGGTGGAAGTGTAGAGGAGGAAGAGAGTAATGTGACTACAGCTGCATGAGAAATCACACGCTGGCTACAAGCCTTCAGAGCAGATGTTTCTGCGAGGTGGAAGCTCTTGGTAGCACACATCTGGGCTACAGGTGTGGCTGCTGCAGGAGTGATGTCCTGAGCTGGAGCCACTGCAAGCGTCTGAGGAGCAGTGGCACTGTCCTTGCTGTTCTCTGTGGGGCCTGTCTTAAGCAAAATTAGTGTGGGTAGCTTTGTGTTTAGTCACCAGGACAGTGCTCCTCTCAGGGTACATTCTTTGTCCATCTGAAAGCGTCCAGAGATAAGGAAAGTTTGAGGTCTGTGGGCACCCAGTCTGCAGGAGTTGCACTGCTCTGTGACCTCCACAGCCTGCCAGGGTTCTCGTGCCAGATGGACAAGTTAACTGGAGCTTTGTGTCCATTGTGTCCAGTTCAGCTGCCTGAAAAATCCATTCAGCTGATCTGGAAGTCATTCAAAACGTGGAAGCAAACTGAGGCTGGAGGAAGATCTACTTTGTGTAGGTAGAAGCTGCGTTGGAGCTGAACTGGCGCGTCAGACCTTCAGGCCATTTTAGAAAGAGAAGCGTTTCCTGCCTGTGAAGAGTTTGAGGCTACCCCTGCTGTGAACCATAGAAAAGTTTCCAGGGTTGGGTTTTTAGGCAGGTCTCTGGCATGGTTCTGCTCTCTCACAACTTAATCAATCATAGCTAAAGATCCAATGATTAAAAGCTGCACCTAATTCAGATCCAAAGCAGGAGTCATCCCAAGACTTCACTCTCTTCCTGTGTTTGCAGATGTGCCTTTTGCAGGAGCTGGGCTCTCTCTAGCAAGTCAGCTCCCATTCTCTTTGGGTGAGTGGCTTGGTGCCTGCACTGAGCAGGCTGCTGCAGCTTGCTCTGGAGTCAGGCAAACCATGTGAGGTCTTTTCTGGTCTCTCAGAGAACTGGTTTTGAGCCATCCAGAAATGATTGGCATGATAATATCTTGGTTTCTAGGAAGTTTTACATAGAGACCTGGGGGAGGAGTCTGCTCTCTGCACTTGCTTCTCCAGGGTGTTTTCCTTGTGGGACGTCTTCACAGCTGGTTTCATAGCTATTGGCTTCTAATGACAGCCAGGCTTTGGGAACTGGAGTCACTGTTCTAGCTGTTGCTCAGGTGAGCTGGTCGAGTGGCTTCCCTTCAATGGACTCCTCTTGAAGTGTTCCTTGTTCCTAAAATACAGCTGATGATGCACTGTGAAAGCTGCCTCCTGCAGTGTGCTTGGGCACTGCCTGCTGGAGTGGTGCTTACAGAGGAGGCTGTGCCCTGGCGAGGGTCAGAGTTTCTTTAGCGCTGGCAGGGGACCTGGGTTAGCTCCAGGGCAAGGGAGAGGCTGAGACACAGACTTGTTCAAGTGGTTTGTGGGCAGCCAGCTGTGGGTGGCCCTGCTTAGGCAGGGGGTTGGACCAGATGACCTCCAGTGTCCCTGCCAACCTCAACCAGTCTGTGGTGGTGTGAGCTGGCACAGTGTTTAATGGTGAATTCAGTGGCACTTCAGAAAAAGTGAAGAAACATGAGTGAAATGCAGTGTGGAGGTGGCAGGCTAGACTGTCAGCACTACTAGAAACTGAGTAATCTGCTGTGATTTAAATACCTGCATTAAAATTCTGAAGCCCCCTCAGCAGCCAAGACACTGGGGGCTGTCACAGCACAGCAAGCTGGTTCTCTGAGCTGGGATGTGAGCTCCAAAGGCTTGAAATTGTTCCTTTGGCCAAGCATGCTCAGCTGCTTGCAGAAGGAAGCAACTCCAACTCGTCTGCAGTTGGAAGCCTTGTCCAGAAGGGGCTCTCTCCATGCTTTCAGAGGCACTTCTGGGGATGCAAGGCCAGCTGCCCCTCCTCACCTGCAGGGGAGAACTCTGCACCCAGAGTACAGAGCTTGTGTCACAGGAACGTGGAGCAGCTTCCCTTGGAGCCTTGGTCTGCCATGCTCTGAGATGCGAACACAGAACAGAAGGTCTCTGCCCCAGAGAGTTTACATTTCATTAACTGAAATCCACATTAGCTGAGTTCAGAAGCATGCCAGTGTTGGCTCCTAAATGTTCATGCCCTGCAGGCCCTCTCCCAGGCTGTGCCTGGTGTGCATGCTGGACTCCATCGCCCTTAGTGCTGGTCCTGGACAGCAGCTTTGCTGGTCACACCAGCACTCCTGTGTGCATCAAGGCATATAGGCAGCTGCTGCAGGGCACTCTGTGGTGTGCCACTGTGTTTTGTGCTCTCTTTATGATCAAACAGGATCTGAATGCTTAGAAAATTCTCCTTCTTCAGAGAAAGTGTTGGCTTAAAGCACTGGAAATACAAAACACTTCAGAGACAGCTTCTGATTCTGAATGTGGCAAAGCCAGCAGAAACCCAGCACTGCACCTGGGAGCTGGATCTTTTCTCTGCAGGAGACTCAGGCTCTGTGATGCTGTTTTGTTGCTTTGCAGATATTGATGGTGCTCCTCACTCTGCCCATTCATTTTGGCAGGTCTTTCTCCTCTACAAAGAAGCTTTGTTGCCAAGATTTACTCTGAAAACAACCTATGCTACTGACTGCAGATGTCTGCAAATGTAGAAGGTGATAAACCCTATCTCCTTCCTCCCCTGCCTCTCCTGTTCCCTGTGGAAGTATCTTTAAGGGGAGACCTCCCTTGAAGACATTTGGATTACAACTGTGAGCACATCTATGCAACGTGCTGAGCTGGCCTGAGGGCCCTTGAGGTAGGTGTGCCTGCTGTGACCTACAGCAGAGGGGAGAGAGGGCATCTGGCTGTAGGGTGGGGGGAACTCCAGACATGCATCCTCAGCTCGACCTGCATCATTACTCCTGGCTTTAGCACTGGGATATCCGCCTGCACAGTGAGGCTGCAGGAGCCAGAGCATCCAGCTGCCACACTGAGGAGGGTGATGTTGGCTGAACCTGCTGCAGGAATCCTCAAACGACTGGTTTCAGAAGGGCTTCTGTTGTATGATCTCAACCCTCACTATCTCCCTGCTCATTTCTTCAGTGCCATCTGGGCCTTTACAGAGGTTGTTTTCCCAGGCATTTGACAGACTTCAAGAAATGCACCTGGGAGGTGATGGTGGTTTCTGTTTGGTTACATTGAGTTTTAGAAGCTGGAAGATCCCTGCCTTGAGTTGGAAAGCATCTTCAGGGAAGCCTGCAAAAGATGTGTACCCTGCTTGTGCGCAGTGGTCTTTGCTCAGGGGGAGCAGCAGTCTGCCTGTTGTGTACAAGGCTAGCAGAGCTGTGTGGGCTTTGCTTTGGCTGTGCAGCTTTGTCCCACCCAGGGAGCAGAAGGCCTTAGCTGTTGAGAGAGCACAGAAATGCACAGGTTGCACAGCTGCATTTTACCTGAAGGCCTGTAGCTCTTTTAATTCTAAACCTGGAATGAGGAAATGGTGGAGCTCTCTCTGTACAGGCTCAGGGGGGGCTGGCACAGGCTGATACCATCTCTTGACTTTCAGAAGCTGCTGGCACAGGTTTTCTTTGTTGTGCTGTGTGTGCTCCTGCTCCAGGGTGGTGGTAGCCTTGCCACTTAGCTGTGGGTTATAGTGAGAGCAGCCAAGCATGTCTTTGCCTTCCAGAAGAGACTCAGCAGTCATCAGCCTTTTGGCTTTTCGAAAGGAAAACTGACATGCTGCAAGTAGAGGCCTGGCAGGGTGGTCGTGCATCCATGGCTGATTCTGCTCCTTGACCTCCAGTGGCTGAGACCACGCTGGAGGGACACAGCTCTTACCTGCCTGTCTGCTTAACTGCCTGGTGATGTGCCTGGGGACAAGGGGTGGTAGCTCCCTACCCTCTGCTCTGAGTGGGCAGAGCTCAGTGCAGATGGTGGATGAGAGGAGAGCAGTGGCTGCTGTCTGCTTTGGCTTGAGTGGGGCTTTCACCCCATCCCCCCAGTGTCCTCATGGGAGCCTGAGGCAGCATGGACTGGGTATATGGACACTGAGATGGACTAGAGAGAGTGCAGCCAGCTTCCCATCCACCTGCCCACATATTTAGCCCTCACTTCCTCAGTTTGTCTGTGAGGTTTGTGGTCAGTGTGACATGAAGTCGTGGTGGGGAACCCCAGGGGTTGATACTGGGTCTAGTACTGGTTCAACCTCTTCATTAATGGCCTAGGTGGTGGAGCCACAGTGTGCCAGGTGATTGTGCTGTCGTTCAGAGGGCTTGAGAAAGCTGTAGGCAGGAGCCTGGCAAAATTCAGCTATGGGAAATGCTAAGTCCTGTGCCTGGGGCAGAACTGCCCCTGTATGGGCCACCTACAGAGCCCTGTGGGCCCAGCCATCTGGAAAGCTGGGCTTCAGAAGGTGCCCTGGGAGTTCTGATGGACACCTAAGTTGAACAAGAGCTCTGCAGGATGCCATTAACATGGGTGCTGGTTCTGCTCTGGCTATAAGCCTGCACCTCCTCCGTGGCAGGTAGGCTCCAGCCTTGTTTCAGACAAATCTGCTCCTTCTTTATGCTGCTTTGGGTAACAATTTAGTGGATTTTTTTTTTTCATGTGGACTCTGCCATGAATGTGGGAGGAAACATTCTGCTGCTGGCTGGGGCTTGGAATGCATGACTGCTTGATTCCCATTGGCAAGCAAGCTGTCCAGCCCATTTCCTCATGCCCAGGTCACTGAAATAACTCTCTTTGTGCAGTTGGATGTGGAGGTGGATGTTGAAGAGCTGGCATTGTGTGTGGCTGCTTAGCTGTGCTGTGTCCTTTCTAAAAGGCACAGTTAGGCCTATTGGAAGAGAGGGACCACATGCAGGCAGGTACTTCTGTTGCTCTGGTGCAGGAGGTGTGTGTGGGCCTTCCCTCCTTGAAACCTTCTCAAGATTAGTCAGCTGAAGTTGAATGAAGCTCACCTTGCAGTGAGAGGTTTGTTGTGTCTGTTATGAGAGGTGCTTAAAGGGAAATGTGCAGAAGTGGTGCCAGGTGCCTGATAGTGCAGAGGCAGCACCGCGGGGCTGGGCCTGCTGGTGCCCAGGGAGCTGTGTCTGCAGCCAGTGTGGGCTCCCTTCCAGTGCCTGCTGCCCTGTGGCACTGAGGCGTTGTGGCTGCCCCAGGTTGCTTCCTCAGCAGCAGGGAAGAGGCTTGGCACCATAGCCCCATGCTGCAGGACTTGTGACTGCCTGGCCTTGTTCTGAGGCACAAGGGCTGGCTTGCTGCGGTGTCTCCACAGCAGGGCACATAGGGACCCCGTGGTCCTGCTCCTTGTCTCAAGCTGTGCTGGAGCTACCTGAGCCCTGGAGGAGTGGCTGTACTGAGTCCAGTTAAGGGCATTCTGCATTTCTGCAGGCAGCTGGCAGCACATTCTTCAGGAACAGGTGCCAGTGAGGAGCTGTGGGTAAGGTGGTCTTCTCCTGGGGGTAGGTCTTCCCAGCCTCTGCCAGGTGTTGTCTGAAGGAGTCCAAGCCACGTTTAATGGGCAAACTGAGCATCTCGTTTGTAGCACTGCTGGGAGGAATTTGCTAATGCTTAATTAGGAAAAAAACCAACATTTAAACAAAGCAGCCCCAAATTATGGCCATTACTGTTACTCTAATAGGATTTGCTAAGAGCTGCACTTAATGAAAAGCTCCCCACAGTCTCTCACCTGAATAAGGTCAGGAAAGACAAATTTCTGGAGAGCAAGAGTGAAGCTGTCATGTCATGAATGTGCAGGACAGTTTGGAAGAGGCAGGGCAGTGCTGGCAGTCCCTTGGTGAGTCCCATGAGCTTCTGATAAGGATCTGTCAGGTGCAGTGCTTCGAGCAGGTGTGTTAAGGCCTGGGTGCAGTGTGGGGATAGGCAGCAGTGTTTGGGGGTTGACTTTGTGCCATTTGGGGATTTGTCTTCGTGAGCTGTTTTAATTCAAGCTTCTGCTTTGTAGCTCATTTGATGGTAACTACCAGTAGAAGGCTTTGGTATATCTCATAGCCAGAGGCCTGACACAATGTCATTTTACCCAGCCAAAGGAACACTTCTTTTGATCTGTCTTTTAGACTCAGTAAGTTGAGTCAACGCTTCTGAAAGATCACAGAATTAATGCTGGTTTTGAGTCATCAGGGGGAGTATTTCACCACTGTGTGCCAGGTTAGCTCTACTTTCTTCTTTGAGGAGTCATTGTAAATAGGATGCTTTCCCAGCTGGGGGCTAGGAGCGTGTGTTAAAGCACACAGAGCGTGGGCTGCTGGCAGCTGGTAGCTTTTTTTCCACAAACCTGCTAATTTAACTTGCTTTATCTTACAACTCCAAGCCTGGAAAAAACCTTTCTTTTAGAACTAGAGGTGCTAAATCTTGCCACTTTCTGTGCTGGCATTGTCACAGATGAATCTGCTAGGAGCTAAAATGAGAGGCTATCTCTTCTCTTTTTCATGGCTAGCATGCTTAGGAGTCTCTGCAGTGCCTGAAATAGCTGCAGCATAACCTTTTGTCTTCCCCTGGAAAGGGACTGAAGATCCCTGTGCTGCTGCTTCCTGGTTCACTGGCTGCTGGCATTTGAGTGGGCTCTGACACGCTGAAAGCGACAGCATCTCCTGGGTGAGGCTAAGAGCAGCTTTGATCTCTTCCTCTCCCGAAGGTCCTGCCGGAGTGCTCGGCGTGGCCTGGTAACGCTGCACTCTTGCAGGGGTTGGAGCATGCAATGCAGGTAATGCAAATGTTTAGCAGTGTGGCTGACCACAGAAACATTTGGAATTAAATCTGTGCCAGTGAATTATTTCTTTGAAGAGGGGGAAGCTAACAGAAATGGAGTGACTCATTCAGCTCTGGAGGTGTTGAGTTCATGTGGTGTCTGAAGGGAGGCTTTTGCTGTCAGGGTGCTCTGAACAGGCTCAGGAGCAGGTCCTGCTGCTGACGGAAGGGCCTCCACAGCTGCTCTGAAGCAGCTGAATCAAACAGCTGCATCTGCTGGCCTGAAATTGGAACGTGCTTCTGCTGCTTTGCATCCCTGCAACGGGGAAAAGCCATGAAGCAGCTTCAGACGGTTGCTTAACAACTCTGGCTAGTTTTGACAAACAGGACTTGGCACTTGGAGCTGCATTTGACACACAGCAGACCCCCACGACCACCTCTTCTCTGTTCCTTATGCATTTTCCTCAGACACTGCCTACTGCAACTCATCTTCACACTCCTGCCATCCTCTGGGCTGTGGAGCTTTTAACTCCCATGTCAGTTTGCTCTGACCTCGTGAATGTTGCCTTCAGGATGGAGCTTTGCTTCTTGTAGCACAAAGCAGAGATGTTCCTGAGGAAATGCTTCAGGTTGGCTTTTCCTTCAGTTTGTTGATGGAGATGAGTAGGTGGGAATGTGGCTTTTCTGAAGCAGATCGCTGGATCCAGGGAGAGTGTGGGCTGTTGGCCACCTCTTGGCAAACTGCACAGCTGTAAATCGCAGCCTTGTATCACTTATCCTCCAACCTACACACCTGTGGACACAGTGTGAAAGGTCTCATTTTTAATCCATCTTTTTTTGGAAAGGAAGACTTGCTGGCAGCCAAGGTTCCCTTCTGTCTAGGAGAGCCTTGGTCTGCATAAGAATCCTTTGTATATACCCACACCCATCAGATTTGGTAACTTCTGGAGCACCTGCAGCTGCATTGCTAGTGTTGTCTGTGAACTTCTCAAGTACTTCACAAAATCATTTTGAGCAAGTGTGTGTGCTGGATGTAGTTGCAAGTGTTGCCAAACCAGAAGGTTAAATCTTTCTTTGGTCTTGCTTTATCTTGCTTGGAGCAGTGGTTGTATTAGCTGGCTGGAAAGCGGCCTGCATGCAGCCCGTCCCAGGGAAGGAGCTTTCCAAGTGGCTTTGGGAGGTGGCAGCCATGGCCCTGGACACTGAGCAGATCAGAAGGTGACAGCAGTGTGGAGTCCTTTAGCTATAGTGACTTTGGTCTGACAAGAGTAAGCTTTATGTAGTCTACCTGGACCTCAGCAAGGCCTTTGACACCGTTCCCCATAGCAAACTCCTGGCCAAGCTGTCAGCCCCTGGCTTGGATGGGAGCACACTGCGATGGGTTAGGAACTGGCTGGAGGGCCGAGCCCAGAGAGTGGTGGTGAATGGTGCCACATCCAGCTGGCAGCCAGTCACCAGTGGTGTGCCCCAGGGATCAGTACTGGGCCCCATGCTCTTTAACATCTTTATTGATGATCTGGACGAGGGCATCGAGTCCATCATCAGTAAATTTGCTGACGACACCAAGCTGGGGGCAGGAGTTGATCTGCTGGAGGGTAGAGAGGCTCTGCAGAGGGACCTCGACAGGCTGGGCAGATGGGCAGAGTCCAAGGGCATGAGATTTAACACATCCAAGTGCCGGGTTCTGCACATTGGCCACAGCAACCCCATGCAGAGCTACAGGCTGGGGTCAGAGTGGCTGGAGAGCAGTCAGGCTGAGAGGGACCTGGGGGTGCTGGTCGACGGTAGACTGAACATGAGCCTGCAGTGTGCCCAGGCAGCTAAGAGGGCCAATGGCATCCTGGCCTGCATCAGGAACAGTGTGGCCAGCAGGAGCAGGGAGGTCATTCTGCCCCTGTACACTGCACTGGTTAGGCCGCACCTCGAGTCCTGTGTCCAGTTCTGGGCCCCTCAGTTTAGGAAGGAGGTTGACTTGCTGGAACGAGTCCAGAGAATAGCAACAAAGTTGGTGAGGGGTTTGGAACATAAGCCCTGTGAGGAGAGGCTGAGGGAGCTGGGGTTGCTTAGCCTGGAGAAGAGGAGACTCAGGGGTGACCTTATTACTCTCTACAACTACCTGAAGGGAGGTTGTAGACAGACGGATGTTGGTCTCTTCTCCCAGGCAAGCAGTACCAGAACAAGAGGACACAGTCTCAGGCTGCGCCGGGGAGGTTCAGGCTAGATGTTAGGAAAAAGTTCTATACAGAGAGAGTGATTGCACATTGGAATGGGCTGCCGGGGGAGGTGGTGGGGTTGCCATCACTGGAGGTGTTCAGGGGAAGACTTGACGGGGTACTTGGTGCCGTGGGTTAGTTGTTTGGGCGGTGTTGGATTGGTTGATGGGTTGGACGCGATGATCTTGAAGGTCTCTTCCAACCTGGTTTATTCTATGTATTCTATTCTATGTTTGATCCTCTGTTCCAAAGGTCTTACATAACTTTAAGGCAGCTTCTTGACCTTTCATTGTTTCCTTTTTTCCATCTTAAAACTAAGGAAGTCAGTGAAGTGTAGAAGCACTGCAATGTGAACACCATGGATGTTCAGCCCTCAGGGTAATGTAAGTTCGTAGAACATTCCAGGTGGCTAAGAAGCTCTTCAAGGCGAGGGGAGGGCTTTGGAGATAGCCAGTGAGTGCTTTCTTGAAGGAAGGCCCAGGAGCTCTGCTAAACTGTGGAACTGGTAAGGTTGCCCTCCACAGTCAGACTATTATGGAATGCCAGCTCTAGAAGCAGCAGAACAGTTTTGAAAGTAGTCTAATAAATTGACAGGTTGCAAGCTATTCCTTTCAGGGAGCTGTGGAGAGCAATGAGGTCTCGCCTCAGCGTCTTCTCCAGACTGACCACCCTCAGCTCCCTCAGCTGCTCCCCACCAGCCCACTTCTCCAGACCCTTCCCCAGGTTTGGTGCCATTCTCTGGATCTGCTCCAGCCCCTCAGTGTCCCTGTGGTGAGGGGCTCAAGACTGAACCCAGTACTTGAGGTGTGAGAAAGGGATCTATGGCTCATGAAGAGTGTGTGGTATCTGCTCGTCTGTGACTTGAATGCAGTTTTATCTCCGGGGTTCATACTTGAGCTTTCAGGAACCAGAAACTGTCCTTGTTAGTTTTCTTGATCAGCAGTATTAAATATAAAGCTGTAGGAAGGAACTGTTTCAACAGGATGTGGATGGGAGAAGAGGCTGATGTTGAAGAAGTCTCCTCCTGGTTTGTCTTTGAGCGTGGTGCCCTTGCCCGGTCTGAGCACGTGAACCGTTAAGAGGTGCAGCGGTGGCACCGGCAGGTACGCTCCGGTGTGCCCGAGCACACAGTCTGCTGCTGCTCAGCCCTCTCAAATGGCCATTTGTTCATGTGCATGAGGAAAGTGTGGGAGAAGGGGGCTCTCCCTCCTTCCTTCAACACTCCTGCTCCAGGCAAGAGGAGCATGCTCTCTTCATGCTTAATGCCTTCTGAGTGACCTCAGGGATCAGCTCCCCCTCCTTTACTTGCTGCATACTTGCCCCTAACAAGTGATCTTGACTGTGCAGATCTACGCTAGGCTTGTGAGGCTTCCAGAACAGAGGTGGTGTGTCCTCATGTCTTATATGGGCTCAGACAGTGCCAGTTTGGTCCTTGAATCTTAAAAACCTCATGGTGGTGGGTGTGCAATTCATACATAAGCACTGTTCCATGAGAACGGTGTCCTGAAGTGAGTGCTTCGTTCCTTGACACTCTGCGGTTTGTTGCTATGTTTTGGGACTCCTGAATGAAGAATTCATTTCTAGTGCATGTGGCAGCTGACTGAGTCCTTTTGCCCAAAAGAATACAGTTGGCCACCTTCATGAAATTGAGCAGCTTGGGATTCTCGCTTTGAGTTATTCTTAGCTGGTACTGCACGCGTTCCTGCAAGGGAGTGAAGTTGCTCCATCATGAAGCTTCTTAAAGCACCTTCACTGGGGTTACCCTCGGTGTTCTTTCCCTTCAGCTAGCTGGCTCACTCATATTTTGCATAGAGGAAAGCATCAGGCACGGAGGTTGGCTTGCCCAGAACCTTCGTATTTGTGAGTTCTTCCTGTTCGCTGGCACCACTTCCCTCATTCTGGCATCCCCACCTGTGCTTCTGATAGACATTATCTCTGCTGTCTTCCAGGTGGGAATCTGGCATGCAATAAAATGGTCAAAATGCTTCAGTTGTGCAGGGTCTGGTAGGGCTCTTCTGAGTGCTGCTGTGTGCTGAAGCTTGTCCCAATGTCCAAGAACCAGCTGAGGACTCCGTGTGCCCTGGGCAGTCTGGGTGGCTTAGCTGTGCCCCAAAGCAGCACGTCTGGCCAGAGACACACAGGCTGCATCTGCTCAGCTCCTGTCTTCTTAGCCTCTTGTGGTGCTCTGTCAAGCCCTCTGGCCTTACCAGGGGCTTGTCACAGCGGAACTACTCTTGAAGTAGCCTCTTTCCTCCTTGAGGAGAGAGCAGAGCCAGGATGGTGTCCTGGGCTGTGCCTAGGCCAGACTCAGACCTTCAACTCCTTCAGGCCCACTCCATGAGGGTCGTGTCCCTGACCAGGTGGCTCTGGGTGCTGTGTGGGTGCTCTGCACCGTGGAAGGTGCTGTGCAGGGCTGGTGGCTGTGGGGGACAGGGGCTGGTGCTGTTGGCTTCCGGGCAGAGGTTGCAGCAGTTGAGCCAAGTTGGCAGAGGCTTCCTTGTGAAGTGAGCTGCAGGTGCTCATTTTTCCAGGTGCTTACAGTCCTCATCTCCTGCTGGGTGACCTCCACTTGAAGGAAAGGAAGTGCTTGATCCATGCCTGGAGCATCTGAGCAGGAGGAGAAAGTCAAACCTGTGCACTAGTGTGGCCTTGCAGGCTAGAGCTGCAGCTGTGCTTGCAGTGTGTGCTGGTGGCCATAAATCCTGAGGGAAAACATTCCTTCAGGAGAACTTCTTGACTGGTTAACACTGTAGGATTAGGATTCAGTTTCAAATCACTTGGGTTATTTGGAAGACTTTAAAGCAGCCCAGCTCCCAGAGGCACTGGCACTGAGATGGGGGGAAGGAGTCACCACGGTGGCATTGTTGTGTACATGTTTCCTGCCTTTTCCAGCAGCTGCAGCTCATACCCCATTTCTTTTGCAGTTTTGCTCAGTGGAGGGACTGCTGTCAGCCATGCCAAAGGGCACGTGATGGAGGCAAGTACTGCTTTACATATTCAGTTACCTAATGTTTTTTTTGCCAGCTTCTCCTTTTGAACCGTTTTGTCTCCCAGTGCTGCTGTGAAATAACTGCATAAATGTTAGCATGTCTGGGATGTAGACTGTTCTATGTCTGCTCAGTGTGACTGTATATGGAATTGTGAGGTTTGTTTCTGATCTATTGTATTCTACAAATAAGAAATGTATTTTCTTGAACTTCATGCTATAAAGTAATCCATTTTTCCCCCTCAAAGAGAATATAAAGGTGTTAGAAGTAGGGGGGGAAATGCACAAAGCTTGAATCCTAGTGCAAGTAACTGTGCTAATTAACTCTACTGATTCTCAGTTCTTCACATTTATGCTGGCTTTTCCCCCAAAGTAGGTGCTAAGACAAATAAGTAGCTTTAAGGACCTGCACACCCTCTGGGCAATCGGCAGAGCTTTTCAGGCTGGCAGGAGCCTCCTGAAGCCGGGAGTCAGTGTAGCGTCAGAAAGCAGTCGGAGTGCCCAGGGGCAGCGTGTTGGTGAGCTTGCTGTGGGCTGATGTGTTTCAGGCTGATTTGTAAATGGGCATGAGGCCAGTTTAGGCAGGTTAATGGTTTCCAGCAGACAGCCCCTGGATCTCCAGTGAGGTGACGAGCCATGCTGTAAGGTCAGCAGTTAAGCAGGCAGGAGATCAGACAGGTGCTCATCAGAGAGGGTACTGGGCATCTTTGGGGTGAACTGCAGCTCTGCAGTGAGTCCTGACTGAAAAATGAGCACTGAGGGAATGAACTAAAATGAAGAGGCAGTTGTGGGTCAGCTCTCAGGTTCGTATTTTATATGCCAAATAGTGTTGGGCCTCTCGCATTTTAGCCACTGATGTTTGCTCACTGCACCCTTGGGTCTCTTGGATCAAAGAGAATCTAGCTTTGCCTTTCTTGCCCCAAAACTTAAACTGAGCAGAGACCTGCAGTTCAGCTTTCTGGGAAGTCTGTTATATGAGAAAAAACACTAGGAGCAAGCAAGCTCCACAGTCAGAGCACAGTGCTGGCGGTCATACAGGCAGGTGAAGTCATCCAGGAAAATGTGAAATATGTGAAAATAAAGGGGCATTGCCCTCTTTTCATTCTGCTGTGCAGTTTCTGCATGACTATGGGTAAATGTTTTTCTGGGCTGTGGTTTATCACTTTGCATGTAATATGTTATTGATTAAACTGGCCAATATATCCAGGCTCAGTGCTTAGAACATGCCCCAAGTGCAGGGATGAGATCCTGTGCGATTCCAGTGCTTTGCTTTCTGTAAGTACCAAATTTCATCTTGCCTCCAGCTGATAGCAATGACATTTGAAAAAGGGTGTGAGGCAGCTCCTCTGATATTTTTGGATGCCAATTTGGAAAGCCTTTTGGAATGTCTCTTTAACCCACTGTGTCAGCTTTTAGATGCACAGCATTGAGCGCGCTCTGGCTGTAACCCGTGCATTGTTTCTGCAGCTGGTTGCAGATACAATGAGGGCTCTCAAATCCCAAACGTGTTGCGTTTCAAGTAAAATGGTTTGGGTTTTTTAAAGCTCAGGCTGCTTTCTGCCAAGATTGAGGTAGACCTCTCTGATCTGGTTTCTGTATTTATAGAAGCCTAATCAAAGCTTTCTCCTGCAAGAAAATGATCAGCTTCCGAGCATGCGATCTCGTGGTGCTGCTGAGACCCCTTCAGATTCAGTGTCCCTTCCCTTTCCTGTGTTGCCATGGGAGTGCTCAACTGCAGTGTAGCACCAGTAGCTTCCTGAGCCCAGCTGCTAGCTGAGGTTGAACTTTCTTGGAGAAAGTCTGTTTCCTCTGCTGGAGACCGAGCTACACAGGCGTGGTGCTGCTCCCTTCCAGACTGGTTGCTTAGTCTACTTTTTAAAAGGCATTTTTGTTTGAGAGCTATGGACAAGACTCTGCCAATTGAAACCATTTCACTTCCCTGTTCTTGCTTGAAGACAGATTTTTCCCATCTAGTCTCCAGTGCCATCAGTGGATGTTGGCAGCAGTAAGCTGTTTCTTGCCATTTGGAACTGTTCTGCTTTCTTGCATATACCAAGTACTGTGAAGTTGGGTATCCTACAGGAAAATCAGGGAAGCAGAGCAGGCATTACATTTGAAGCACAAAATACCTGATATTTGTCAAGGAACAAAATCAGATCTGCCACAAGACTTAACATACTCTCCAGAAGTTTAACCTCGTGGTAGATACTACTGTGGGCTTGTTCTTAGTAAATAAACCCCCACTGGCTTCTCCTCGCTTCTCCTCCTTTTGAGCAGCTTTTTTTACCCTCCTTGCTGTCCTGTACCCTTTGTGCTGGGCTTCTCCCCCTAGGCCATGGATGACTTGTCCCATACAAGCTTTGGCTTCTGCATAGGGCCTAGATGCAACTAATCCCACTGGAGGGGTGCTTGGAGAAGCGTAGGGTTTGTGTTGGTAATGGCATGTTTTGTGCATTGGATTTTTAACCCTCTCCTGCCTGCATGGATGTGTAACACTGACTCTTTTGTTTAACATTAGATAAGCATGAGGTCACCGTGGCACAGCTGCATGTGTAGTCACTCTTGAAGCAGTTGCACACCTAGCTGGCTGACAATCTTGGCATTTGAAAGGCGAGCCTTCTAAAGACAGGGAGTGTTTCTGCATGAGCAGTCACACAGCCCTGCCGGGTGTCACCAATGGAGCCCTCTGGCACCGAACAGTTGTGTGATGACCCTGATCCTGGAGGCAGATCCCAAGATCAAGAGACCAAAAAGCAACACGAGTCTGAGCAAAAATTGTCCAAAATAACCCACAATGCTTTGGAGAACATTAATGTGATTGGCCAAGGCTTGAAGCACCTTTTCCAGCACCAGCGCCGGAGGTCGTCCGTCTCTCCGCACGATGTTCAGCAAGCGCAGGCTGAGCTGGAGCCCGAGGTGGAGCTGGAAAGCCAGGGCGTCTGTGCTGACATTGATGGTGTCTCCACCCACCCCACAGCTCTGAACCGGGTGCTGCAGCAGATCAGAGTGCCACCCAAAATGAAGAGGGGCACGAGCCTGCACAGCAGGCGGGGCAAGGCAGAGGCCCCGAAGGGCAGCCCGCAGATCAACAGGAGGTCCGCCCAGGAGATCCAGGTGGGGCGGCCCAGGTCCTCATCCACTACTGATGCTCCCACAAACCTGTCTGTGATGGAGATTGCTGCTTCTGTCTATGTAGGTGGAGAGGAGGCCACGGCAGCAGCAGTAAGTTACTCAAGTTTACCTTTGGTCTTTATCATCTCCTTATGTTTTCTTAAGATATTTGAATCTTGTTTTTAACCCCAAGTTTCTTTCAGCAAACACTAATGCTGCTGTGTTCAAAAACTTCTCCAGTGGTGAAGCAAAGAGCTCCAAAGATGAAAGCCTCAGTCATTTGCTTGTGTGGCAGGTGACTCATTTCATATGCATTTGATCAGTGAAACTAGAGCTGCTTCTGGACACATGAGGTTGGATTGGGGTCACACCACAGGCAAACAAGCACTGATGGGAGGAGCAGCACCCAGAGCAGTCCTCCTTAGCAGCTGCTGTCTGTCTCCAACAAGACCTTGTGCCTATGCAGATGCCTTTTTTTCCCCCCTCTTGTTTTGTTGTGTATTTCACAAGTGAGGAACTCCAGTTTGAGTAAATGGTGCTGTTGACGTAGGCTGATGTAGGTCAGCCTGGCTGCTGATACGGGGTCACTGCTGTCTCTTTTGGTTTGGGTAGCTTGTGGGGGTCAAACCCTTTGATAAAGTTAGGAAATGCTCAGGGTCTGACCACGACTCCTGGTCCAAGAGAGTCTTCCTAGTGTTTGGTGTTGTTGGAATAGCATGGTCCTGAAGCTTGTGGGAACTTTTCCTTATCAAATTTTTTCTCATATACTACAGTGTCTTTCATGTTGGCTAGATGATGGTTTGGGGCCAAATAAGATCTCCTTTGTCATCCAGAGGCTGCCTCACCTTGCCTCTGCAGCAGGATTGTTCCCTTGTTGTACATTGGTTTCCTTCCTGAAAGCCTGCTTTGAAATACTCCAAGTGAAAACCTTCTCAGAGTATTCAGCACTGTAACATGTGATGCATTTCCCTGGTAGTCATCTGGACATTAGCATATCTTGCATTTATAGATGTTAATTATGAAGTATTAGCATAAATTACAATATCATTCTGAGGCACTGAGTAAAGTTTCCTCTTGGGAGAAGCACTGGAGGAGTCTGCCTGGAGCTGTACTGAGGGGTTTGTTTCCTGCCACAGCTGAAACATTAGAAGTAGTGATACAGTAGTTAGGAAAAGCATTCCTGCTCCTGGGATGGGTTGGCTCTGCAGCTGAGCCAGGAGGAGACCCCTTAACAGCTTCAGACTTACTTGCCTGCTGGCTTTCTTTCACTGGAGTGAACTCCTGATCTTTGCTTCCGGAGAATTTTGGAGAAAGTTGGTAGTTTTCCAAGTTTGTACCCAAATCCAGCAGCTGCAGTTGGTGGAGCAAGATGTGGTTTCTTGGTTTGAAGTGATAGTTCCTTTACGTGGTGTCTGAGAGGGAGCCTTAGCAGGCCTGAGCCTGCTGGGTGAGCAGTGTGTAGGGACAGGGGCGAAGAACTGAAGCAGCCATTCAGCTGGGCTGATGCAGTGTTGCCACCTTCCCTGCAACCAGGGGTCTCCAGGGTGGGATGTGTGTTCCTTGGAACATGGGAAGAAAACACTTCTGTACCATCAAAAAGTAAAATAATGGTTTGAAACAACGTTGGGCTTGTCTTTCTTTCGCTCTGTAGTTGCTGTTTTTGCACGTGGTTTCTATTGCATCGGTTCAGCAGTACAGGATGTAGTGTATCAATAAAGGCTATGCTCAGAGCTGCTGCACTGGGCAAGTGCACAACCAGAGCTTGGAAACCACAGGCCTGAATGAGTTGGATCACTTGGGAGGAGTGACTGAACATGAGAGCTATTAATCTGATGGTAACTGCATTCTGCTCCAGCATCTGCTGGGTGTGAGACCAAGAGCAGGAGTCAGGGTTTAGTAGATAATGGTCTTGGGTTACTGAGGAGCAGCACCTGCAGCTGCCTGGAGAAGCAGTCCTATGAATGGTGTCTCTGCTGCTGCCAAAACAAGTGGTCATCTTGGAGGTGGATGGGGCAGTGGCTCCTACTGCTGAGTGCTATGTCCTCAGCTGCTGCATCCTGTGAAAACTTCAGAAGGGTCTCTTCAGTCTTTCCTCTCCACGTTTGAGAGAGAGGCAACTGGCATCTGAAAGGGGAAACCGAAATGCATGTGAGGAAAGGCCACCTTTGGGGGGCTACTCCATCCAGAGACCTCCATCAACAGATGACCCTCTGACTTAGTGAATCTTCAGCTGCTTTTTAATACCTGCATATTGCAGCTCATTTCTGGCAGACAGTGAAGTGTTTGCTACAGGTCTGACGTGGCAGAAGTGAGGAAATGCTGCCTGGCTGTCTTGTCACACTTTGGGAACATAATCTGGAGTATCTGATTTGGGCATTTCGGTCTGGTGGAGAAGTGTTGTGCAGCATTTATAGTGGGCCTGAGCTGCCCTCGGATTTGGGCTTTGCCAAAGAGCTGCTGTGGTGAGAAACTGAGGGATGTAGCAGGGAGAAAAGACCAAGGGTGAGCCTGTTGGACCAGTCACCTCTGGGTTGCATCTGGAGCATAGCCCCTGAGCT
This sequence comes from Dryobates pubescens, assembly GCF_014839835.1. NCBI lineage: Eukaryota > Metazoa > Chordata > Aves > Piciformes > Picidae > Dryobates > Dryobates pubescens. The sequence goes on from NC_071612.1 coordinate 287,087, forward strand.
GTGCCTGCAATACAGACTTTTGGACGAGCAGGCTCAGGAGTGGGTAAGGTTCCCGATGTACGTAGGCACAAGTGAATCTTGGAAGTCTTTGGAAGGTGAGGGTGGCACATCTGATACACTGGGTGTGCTGAAATGTAGCCAGCTTGTAACACAGCGGCGGCAGCAGCCTCAGCTCTTCGGGAGCAGGAGGGCGGCAGGCAGCTGCCCTGGGGATGCTCACCTGGTCCTCCCCAGTGGTACTGGTTGGTGTCTGCTGCACATGTGCGGGTGGAAGCCCTTTGTGGTGGGGCTGAGGGGAGCTGTGGTGACGAACTCTCACACTTCGGCACCGGTCCCCTCTTGGGTGGCCCAGAGCAGGCTGCGGGAGTGATGCCTCACCCTCTGTAACCTGAGCCTTCCAGCTCCTCTGTCCTTACAGGGAATTGCTTCCTGGTGCCCATCTGAAAACTATGGCTGCTAGAATCCAGATCAACACTTGTTGATGGGGATCTCAGGTTTCTGTTATTTACTTTTCCATCCTTGTTCTGTGTATTTCTTAAAATCTCACTTAGCTCTCTTTTAGATCACCTTAAAAACAAGAGAAGAATCCGATGAAAAATAGCTGCACAGAAATGACCAAAGTCATAAAATCTTGCTTGATGGTTGCTTCTGTAAAGGTTTTTGTTCCTGTAATGCAAAGGTGGAAGACTTGTGTCCAGGTTTGGTCACAACCATAACAGCTTGTCAGGGCTTCACTGCAGTCCTGGCTGTGCCTCAGTTACCGTGTGTGTGCTTTCTTTACTCGTGAACCTGCGACCACTTGTAGCGTGGATGGTTCTCAAACAAGGCTTCCAGGCTAACAAGACCCTGCTGGGGCAGAGGGAAGAGCTGTTCAGCAGCAGGCATCAACTGATAAAGATACAGAATAAATAATGCATTTCTTTAATGAGAGCAGCAGTGCTGGGGAGAGATTTAAGCCTTGATATCCTCTCTTCAAGTAGAGAGAGGTACTGCTTTTAGCAGCAAGAAAGGTAGCTATGAGCTGGGATGGCACTTGAGAAGGCTCTTTGAGTTGCAAAACCAAAGAGTCAGCAGGATTGCAAATTGCTCAGAAAAAGGAATGTGTATTGCATATAAATTCAATGCTTTATTGCAAGTATTGTTATTTGAAACGGTTCCTGTTGCTGAAGAAGTCAGAGTACCATAGAACAAAGCAACTTCAGCTATCACTCCAAGCTCTCTGATACCAGTTTGCTTGCAAGGAACGTTTTTATTTCCTTGAAGTATTTTGAGGGTGTGTAAAGTTCATCCATTCTTGACTGTGCTTAGTTTCAGTCTCACTCTTGCATGTTTTTGTTGGTGAGCAAAAAACATCACAGGATCACAGAATCAACCAGGCTGGAAAAGACCTCGGAGATCATCAAGTCCAACCTAATACCTAACACCGCCTGACAACCAAACCATGGCTCCAAGTGCCACATCCAAGCCTTTTTTGAACACCTCCAGGGATGGGGACTCCACCACCTCCCTGGGCAGCACATTCCAATGTGCTTTTTCTGGGAAGAACTTTCTCCTCACCTACAGCCTGAACCTCCTCTGGCACAGCTTGAGACTGTGTCCTCCTGTTCTGGTGCTAGGTGCCTGGGAGAAGAGACCAACCTCTGCCTGGCTGCAACCTCCCTTCAGGGAGTTGGGGAGAGCAAGAAGGTCTCCCCTGAGCCGCCTCTTCTCCAGGCTGAACAACCCCAGCTCCCTCAGCCTCTCCTCATAGGCCTTGTGGAAGCACAGAACGTTGTCTGGTTGTTGTCCTGTTTTATTTCTTAACAGAACCAAGTCAAAGATGTAGCTGAAGCAGCTCTTGGGTTGGTCCTTGGCCAGGGTTTCTGACACGGTTTGTCTGTTGCTTTAGCACGGCTCTGTTCTGTGTGCTTCTGCTGTTGAATCCTTACAGCCCTGCCCAGAGATCTGACAAGCCAGGAACTTCCTTGATTGTGCGTTAAGTGGGCTCAGGACCCTTGGCTGCCTCAGACTCCTCAGCTAAAGGAAAGCCTCGAGCTGAGTATGCTGCAGCTTGCCCCAGAGCTTTACCGAGCCGGGGCTGGTGCGGAGGCGGCACTGAGCCTGCCCAGGCTGACAGCTGCGCCATCGGAAGGGAACCACGGCCTGTGGTTGCCCAGCACTCAGTTCCAGGGGCAGCTGGATGGCCTGTTGCTTGCCTCACCCTGCACTCTGTAGTTGCACTCTCATGTGCTGTCACTTTTGCTTTCTGTTATGAACAAGACTGTTGGATTAAGTCATCTCCAATGCAGTCCACCCCCTGCAGTCCATCTTCACATGAGATGAGTGCCTGTGTCAATTGTAAATGTATCTCTAATCAGCTTCAGCTGTGATCAAAGTTGTGGAGTGTCTAAAGAACATCTGGTTCCTGCTGAAGGATGGTGATGTGAGCAGGTGCTCTTAATAACCAGGAGGATAAGGGGAAACAGTGCTGGGGATTCCAAACAGTGACTTTCTCTGGGCATAAACCAACAAAACAAGCAAGAAAGGGAGAAAACTCCTTTGAGAGCTGCTTTTAAGCCAAGACTCTTGCTCTCACCTGATCTGAGCCCAGACCTGTGGACTGACATCCCAGGTAAACCTTGGACCTGCTTCAATGCTGTGGACCCCTGTGGTGATCCAGACACTTTGCCAGACCCAGTGGCCAGCCTGGGACCTGGTATACTCACCTTGCCCAGGCAGAGAGGGAGCCCACTTGCAGCAAGAACTGGAGAATACAGATGCTGGTGTTTTATTCTTTCCCTAAGAAGGACAGAAGGTTGCCAGTTCCACACCCTGTGACAGGCACTCCCTGTTGCTGTACTCGGATACCTTCCAGTCACTCCTGTCTGGGACGTGCTGGCGCAGCCATGGCTGTGCCAGAGGGATCAGCCTTGCTGTGTTGGTTCTGCTTGAAGGTACAAATCACTGGTAGGCAGCACACAGGTTAAATACAGATGAGGGCACAGCTTTAAAGCACGTGTGATGGCTTTTAATGACTTTATGAAGATAAGTGTGGTTAAAAATCAGCTACAGGTAGATTTGGAGTCACTGATTCCAGTCGTAGAATCAATAAGGTTGGAAAAGACCTCAAAGATCATCAAGTCCAACCTGTCACCCAACACCTCATGACCACTAAACCATGGCTTCATTCCTAGCAGAACTCTTGGTTTATGATTCAGTGGAATCAGTGAAGCACAATGCAGCCATTTGTTAAATCAGTTTCATTGTGGCTAAATCTTTTAATGAAGCTTAAGAAATAGAAGTAATTTATTTAAAGTATCTGGCAGGTAACATTCACTGATCAGAGCTGAGAGTCCTTTGGACCCCTGGGTTCTACCTGAGCCTGTACCTGTCATGTGTACAGCAAAACCTTCACTGTTTGTTTCATATTTGCTGTCTCAAGGTTTGCCTGGTTTGCTGCTTCAGCTCTTCATAATCTTGTTTTTGGTGCCATTTTTTAACTAAACCAGGACAGATTTCACTTCTTTGATCTTGGTGTTTGATGTTGGTGAAGATGTGCTGACTCACCTTGCCTCAGCAGGGAGCTTTTCCTTAGAAATGCTTTAAGGATTCCATAAATCCAACTGTAATTGGAAAAATGTCACTGAGCTGCAGCCTTGATCCCTCTGTGATGAGCACAGGGGCTCTGCAAGCCTCAAGGTGCAGACTGGAGCAGCTGTGATTTGGTGATGACAAACCCTGTGCAGCTGGAGTTGTGCTCAGGCAATACTCATTTTCTGATTGATGTCTTCTTGTCACTGGTAGCTCTGCCGTCGTGGTGCAGCCTGGTTTTGGCTGCAGTAGATGTTTGTCAGCTGTCATGGAGCTCTTCTGCCTCCGCCAGATGCCTGGTGGTGAACTGTGTGAGGCTGCTTTGAGTCCCCCAGCGGCCCTGGCATGCATCTCCGCCAGCATTACTGGGACTGCTCTTGTGGCAGAAGCTGCTCTCTGCTTTCCCTCCCCGTGTCCAGGTTCCTGCTGCTGAGCAGAAGTGGTGGATGTGTTGCCTTCCCAGGGCTCGCTGCTCTCTGGCAGGCTGGGAGCAGGGGCCATGTGTTGCATTGGTGACGGTGCCTCACCTGCAGGGTGCCTGTGGCTGCTCAGGCTGAGCTTTGGCTGTGCCTGCAGCAGGTGTGGCTGTGTGCAGAGGTGGGGAGTCAGCAGGCTGGGATTGCTGACTGACTGTCATTCACTGCTGCTTTCTTAGAGGCTTGTAAAAGCCTTTGGGGGCTGCTGTGCAAGTCTCACGGGCACATCAGGGACATCACCTGCTGCAAGGCTATTTGTGAAGCCTGGAGGAGCAGGAGCCCACACAACTCTCTGGAGTTTACTGCTGAAGCTTCAGACCTGTGGAGCACATCTAGACTCTTCCATACCTGCCTTTTTTTGTGGAGTCAAGCCCTGAGCCTCACCTTTCTGCATAAGGGAAAGCTGCAGACTGATTTCAGCTTCCTCTCCGCTCTGCCCATGTAAATACTGCTCTGAGCTTAATTAATGTTTGGGGCTGATCTGCATGCTCAGTTGGTCCTGCTGGAAGCTGTTATGCTTGCTTTGAACACTGGGTGCTGTATCTGAGAGACACTCTGGAAAAGGAGATGCCCTTTATCAGCCTTGGCCACATTGATAAGGTAAATGGCAGAAGTGAAAGAGAAATTCTGTAATTAATTTCCTGGTATGCTGACAAACTGGAGTACACCATCAGGGTGCAGCTGTGGAAGGCCAGGGCTCCTCAGAGCTGGAAAGACCCTAAGCAGATCTTGGGAGCTGTGTTCTCCAGCCTGCTCAGCAGGTTCCCCATGGGGAAGATACTCCTTGTTGCCTGACGTGCAGCAGTGCTTGGTGCCAGTTCTTACCAGCACGGGAGGCTAAATGGATATAGTACTGATACCTTCTGCTCTCACCTCTGTCCTCTCTTTGCCTTTATATTTCTGGAAGCCCTCCTCTACTACCATGTCCCTATTTGATCATCATTAGTCTTCCCTCTGTCTCCCCAGTGTCTTTGTTCTGACTGTATGAGCCAGACTGAGTCATCTTTCTCGTGTGCTGGGCACAGCTCTGTCATTCATGCTGTGTTTTTAAAAATACCAACAGGCAGTGTCTGTCTTCCACTCCTCATCCAGTTTCTGGCATGCCACAGATTCCTCATTAGGCTTCATTCTTCCTTTTTCAGACACTTCCTCTTTCTCCAGCCTGCTTATTTCACAGGACAGGGTCAGTGTTCAGCTGAGTCCTGATTAGATCCACCTACACTTTCCTTTTCATGCTTACAACCCTGTGACATGCCCCACGCTAAGCTTGCTGCCAGGAAGCTTAAGAGGTTAATCTCCTCAGAATATTGTTGTTAACCCAAGGGGGTGGGTTGGTTCCTTGGTGTGTCTTAGGGCTTGTTCCCTCCCCCATGTTTTATGTGTGGGTGCTGCAGAGTGTCTTTCTGGTGTGTTCTGCAAAGCCTCATGAACAGGGTTGGGACTCAGGCAGCAAGTTCCCTGGGTGAGCCATGAGACCCTGGAGCGCTTAGTGGCTCATCACTGCTGCCTTCAGAGGCACTGGAGCTCCCTGCTTCATGTGCTCACAGAATTTAATTGCAGAGAGATTCCTTCCTGTGCAGACAGCAGTGCAGCACCACCTCTCTGGTGTCCTTGCAGCACTGGCTCACGTGAAGGCCAGGGGAGAGTCTGGGGCAGCTGTCAAAGGGCTGTGATAGTCCCTTTCGGGTCCAGAGCTGTGGTGCTGTTTTTGCCTTGCTTGCGAACAGGTTGATGTTGTAAGCACAAACTCACCTTTGTATGGCGAGTACTGGATGAGCCTGGTTCTGTGTGGTGCTGAGATCCTCTGCTCCCAGTGGGAATTAAGGACATCAAGGACTTTGTGGCGTAAGGGAGAGCAAATTCTTGATAATCCCCTGCACACAAAATATTTTTAGTTCACATTATTGTTCCCTTCTCTGTTCTCTCAATGTGTTGTTGAAATAGAAGGGCAAAATGTTATCCCAGAACCACAGATTGGATTTGTTCTAACACCTCATTTGCATCCATTTGCATGTGTAATAATCCTCCTGCATGTTGTCAGGCTTTGTATAGAAACTGAGAAATGAGATTGTCATAGCATGGAGAATAATGTAATAATTAAAGTCTTACCAAGACACTTCACTTGCTCTTGTACTCGAAGCAGTCTACATTTAAATATTTTTGCATAAATGTTTTCCTGCAGAGACAGCCCACTGGGCTGGGAAATGGGAGCGCAGTGCTCCTCGGCAAGTGATGGAGCCTGCTCGCGTCTCTGCCTGCTTCACTCGGGGGAGTGTTTGGGGTGATGAGTTCCACGGGAAGCCCTGGACAAAGAGAGCGATTCTCTGGTTCCTCTGGACTTTGGTAGGGGTTTATGCACAAAATACAAGCACAGTGTCACCGAAGTAGAAGTCGTTGTACAAGTGCAGCGCCTTGGGGCGTTTACCACCGAGTTCTTTGTGTGACCTGCTGTCGGCTGGGGTTGCGCTCCCAGCACGGCAGTGGCGACACTTCATTCACTCAGAGCTTCTGTAGGGAATGCTTTGGAGCACTTGGGGGAAGCCCTCGGCTGACATCTTCTGGCTCTGCTCAGAAGGCAGAGGGACCAACCTGAATTAGTTTAGTATCAGATTGTTCGGGGAATTGGCAGATTTTTGCCTCTCTAGGCCCAAATGTTTGCAGGTTGCTGTTTGTTTGCCTTCTCGAGGGATTTGGTGTTCTGCAGCAAGATTGCTGTGGGGCAACAATCTCCTCACTTCGCTTCTGCTGTGTCCTGATGGGGTTGCCTGTGTCCTCATCCTCTCTTCAGTTTTGATGCTCAGCTTTCATAAATATGTCAAATACCTTTGGATTTTGGTTTACAGTTGAAATCTATCTTCCATTACTGCCACGTTTTGACAAATGACTATGCTTTTGGCATGAAAGTGTCTAGTCTGCAGACTCCTCAGTATTTCCCAGTGATGATGCTGACCCCGTGAGCATCAAAAAGCTACCACCAGTAAGCCTGCTTTGCCCAGCGCTGCCCAGACACAGCTGCCGGTGAGGTCCTTGGTGTCCCTGCAGGGTCCTGCCACCCAAGCCCCGCCTGTGTCAGCAGAGGGCGCTGTGACACTGAAAGGGACGGAGAGGTTCTCTCGATCCCTCCTGAGACCGAGCGGTGGCGCTGCCTCACTGGCCTGAGAGCGCTGCCCTGGCCCAGCCGCCGGGCGGCGGCATGCGGAGCGATCCGTCGCCGCGTTGGAGCGCAGAGAAAACAGAGGGCAGGTCCTGAGGCTGTGCGCTCCACGGGGAGTTTGTATCTCTCAGACTTTCTGCAGGAAGTTTCTCTACTCTTGATTATTCCAACAGGTCCTTCTCTCAGAGGTCGTCAGTAAGACACTTACTATTCAAGCACAGCTGTCAGGTACTGATTTGACCTCCAGACTGCTTTGCATAGAGCCTCATCAGAGCCCTCTGACAAGAGCCAAACATGCCTGCTCCATATGCAGAAGCAGCACCTGATCACTTGCCTCTGTCAGCATGGTCACTGGTGTGGCTTCTCAGTCTAACTGAAATCTTTGGTTTCATCTTTTTAAAACATCTCAAAAGCGGAGTGGCTGCTGCATGAGAAGGGCTTGGCTGCTCCTCCGCATTCAGAGTGGCATCCTCTGCCGACAGAAGCATCGTGCTGCTGACCTGGCCACCGTCCGGCTTGACGGTCTCCTCATTCCAGCTCCCCTTGTGGTGCTTCTGTCGCAAGAGGAGCTTTTGGCCTGGCTGTGGGGTCCTGCTGCACACAGATCAGCAGAGGCACTGCCTTTCAGTGTGTGGATCAGTTCCCATTAAAGCAGTGTCACTGGCAGTGTTAGCTGCTAGCAGCAGCTCCTGTAGCCCCATGTCTGTGGAATATGACAGTTCTCTGGGTGCCAGCCCAGCCTGCGTGGGGACAGGTCCCCAGGACTGCTGAGGTGCAGTGGGGTTATTTCAACCAAGTGGAGCCTCCCACTGAGTGAAGGGAGCCCTGCAGGGGGCCCTGCCCTTGCCTCTGCTGGGGCTGGTTGCACAGCAGCCCTGATGTTTGTGGTGCCCTTGGCTGGAGATGTTGGCACAGCTCCTCAGAAGGCCCTGGCGTCCACTGCCAGCGTTTGGGACTTGCGTAAGACGGGGGGCAGTGCACACCCTCTTGCACAAGCCTCGATTGCATCATCTTTGTGGAACAGAGAAGTGCTGCTGCTGAAAACTTCGTGTTTCAGCAGTAAAATAGGCAGATGATCTTTAACAAACCCCTTCAGCTTATTGAAAAAAACAAACCAAAAGGTCAGAGAGAACATTTCTGTTTCTTCAGGAGGTTCTTGATGTTTTAGACCCATAAAGACAGTTCTTTGGGTGGAAATAGATTAGAACTCTGGAATTACCAGGTGTGGACATTATGTGGATGAGTGACACTGGAGTGTTTGTATCAAGAGCATAAACATGCAACATTTCCTGACTATTTTCCTTCTCTTTCTTCCCTTCGGTTCACACAACAGAGTCTTTGCTGTTTGCAACCACATTTTATACTGGTTTGCACTGGAAGGTTTTGTGTTACCTCTGCTTTCCAGTGTTTGCTAAACCTTCAGATGTAATTGGCTGCTTTACACAATTCTGAATACAAAGTTCTGCATAATTCAGTGCCATTGCCCCGTGGCACTTCATGCAGTAGCTGGTCAGAATATTGCCTCACAGGTTTGAGATGTCCAGCTCCTTCACACTGGTCTCTGGCTTTCTAAGTCACATACATTATGGTCAGGTTTGGAAGTTAGAGCATCATGAGAGATGATTTTGAATGGTTAGTGTTTTACATTCCTGGGCAGAGATGGAATTCACAGCTGGTCTGGCACACCAGAGTGAGCTGCTGCAGGAGGGTGAGGCAAGGAAAGAGTGGTGGCAGCCCAGCGAAGGCAGAGTGAGGAGCAGAGGTGCCTCTGTGTCCCCTGAGGAGCAGAAGCTATTTGTTAGCTGTGCAGAGTGTGAACAGCAGTTTGGAAATGGTGAGCTTGAAGCCTGGGCTGCAGGGGCAGAGGAGAATGTTGCTCTCATGAGTTTTCCCAATCTACCCATTCCATCTCAGTTTGATGTGGATGAAACTCCAGCAAGCTGGCTCCATTCTCTTATCTGTGTCTGTCTCGCCCAGGCTCAGGGCTGTGATAGGGACAGGAGATCTGGGTGTCCATGAGCCAGTGAGGCACTGCATGTCCCAAGTGTTGGACAGAGTCCCTGGGGCTTTGGCACTGAGCCCTGAGGGTGGGAGGGCAGTCCCCCAGACCTGCCCTATCTGCTGTCAGACAGCTGGGAACAAGCAAGCTTGGATGCAACAGATAGTGACAGGCCAGAGCAGCCTTCCCTGGCTGCCCTTGTCCCAGCCTTTTGTCCTGACAGGGTGATGGAGGGAGTTTGTCTCCCATGCTGCCTTACTGTTTGACAGCTTTCCCTTCCAAACACATAGAGAACCCCAGGAGACAAGGGGGAGAGAGTTCTTTGGAGAAGCTATTTTGAACCCCAGGAAGATGCTGTCACAGGAATGCTGATGGGCCTGGTGGTCTCTCAGCAGTGAGTGGCAGCTTTCTGGGCATGGAGACAGCTCAGGATGGTATAGATTTCCTGCAGAGGGTTTGAGTGATGTGCACAGGGCTGCTGAATATAGTCACTCTGCAGAACAAGAAGTACTGACCCAGTTCAGAGCAGAATGATGCAGCTGCTGGGTGCAGAGTCCCCTGAGCATCTGGTGTGTGCTTCACTGGCACCTGAAGGCTCCTCTAGTGCTTCAGTCCCATCAACCTCCTTTGCTGTTGGCTCTACATGGTCCTTGCAAAGCTGAGGCCTGGTGAGTGGGCAGCGCACCCTGTATTTGCAAGACAAGGAGCATGTTGGAGAGCAGTGCAGGTTCTGGCAGGGAACACTTCCCTGTGCAGGACACCTTTCTGGTTTTGAAACCTCGGAGTTACCACTGACCGCTGCTGTGCCACAGCTGGGGGTTTCAGGGCTGAAGTGTGCATCCACAGATGATACTTTCGGCTGCCATCTCTGCTCAGGCTTTCTGTACCTTTCCCACCAAGAGCTACTTGAAGAACAGCACTGACCCTTCTCATAACCCTTCATCTCCCAACTGCAGAAGTCTCCTCTGTCTTTAGCCTCCAAGTCATTTGCTAACGTTCAAAATTGGCTAAAAATACTTTTTCATAACAAGGCAAATATTCTGGCCCAAGTCACCTTCATTTTTCTGCAAGACTAAGCAACCATGACTGGCAGTGAAGTAGCCTCTGCCAGCACAGTGCTGCAGGGGCTCGTTTTGTGTGGCGTTGGCGCACACCGCAGCATGCCGTAGGATCCAGACCCTTGGGTTGTGGTAGCTGCAGTGTGCCAAGGGATCCTTTTGTCCATGATGCCAAAAGGAGCCCTCCCTTCTGCATTCATGTTGCAATTCAGTGTGTGTGAGTTGTACTGTAAAAGTTGTACATGGTGTGAGTGCTGAGGGGACAGACAAACGTTATTTGAGTATGTGGGCCCTGAGCTGGGTCATAGTGCTTGGGTAATTTATGGGTAAATTAGCAAAAGGAAACAGAATTGTGTGGCTTTGGAGGTGTTCAGCATGAACCCAGGGATTTCCTGACTTCAGCAGCTGTTCTGAAGTAGCTGGAACCTGCTTTGCACTGTAGGGTACATTTTCAGACTTGAATTGGATGTGTGGTTAAGTTCACACCTTGCCTGTTTGCCATCTCCATCAGCCCAGACATCTACTGGGAGTGAAGTGTCTGTGTCTCTGCTCAGGGTGTTGCGCTCTGCCTCCGCTCCGATGAGCTTGTGGTGGGCACACAGGTCAGGTCACTTGGCTACAGGTAGTCATCCAGCACCTTTCTGGACCTTTCCACCCTGTGCTCAGAAGACTTGCAGAGCTTTCCTGGGAAGGAGGTTGGTGGGTCTGCTGACTGCAGTGTGCAGTGCTGAGACAGGTGCCCGCAGGTCCCGGCTGCATGCAGCACGTGTGGCACCTCATGGGATGTGTGCCTCGTGGGCAGCTGGGCTCTGCTTAGACTGGGTCTGTGTCATGTGGACTGAGCCTGCAGCGGTCCTGCAGTTGCCTTTTTTTTTTTCTCCTTGCAATATCAAATCCTTTTAAATTTGCTCCTGTTGTAAGGTTTTGGGGTGTGCCCAGCATGAAAAGAAACACAGAAAATTGCTGCCTGGTGCATTGATTTGTTTGCCTTCTCAAGGCTAAAGATGCCACACTCTTAACATAGCTTTCTTATGGCTGGGCATGAAAACATCGCTGTGTGCACTTCTCTGCAGAGCAGGACTTGGAGGTGTCGTCAGGACAGCAGCACTGCAGCTCGGGGTGATCCTGGTGCTCGGAGCGTGCCGGTGGTGGTTCTGGCGGTGCTGCAGCGCGCTCTTGGTGGGTTAAGCAGTAGCCAGCTGCCAGAACTTCTGCCATCCCGAGCAGACTCTTGGATCTGATTCCCCGTGCTCCCTGAGCCGCACAGTGCCAGCCTCTTGGAGGTTTGAGATTCATCAGGAAATTAGGCTGTGTAGCTGGCCCAGAATAGCTGCTGCTGCTATAGATGATTGGAGCAAACAAGCTGGATGCTGTTTGAACAGTCATCTTTTGTTTAATTAGACCTGGAATACGAAATCTTTCATGGATGGTTAGCTTAATCTCTGCCATCCGCCAGCGTCATCCATCCTGCTGACATCTCTTCTTTGGCTGCTCAAAGTCAGCATTTATGGGGGTTGGGGGAGTAATTCATGGGGGTTTAAAACTGGCACAGGAAGAAATGCAAAAGCAAGCAAGTAGAGGAAAAGTGTCAATGTTCTTATGAACGAATTCCTGTATTTTCTGTAGTGAAAAATGTTTGTCCTGGGTAAAGCATGCCTGTAGCTTTGTCTCCGACATCAAAGGAAGTTCTGAACAGCATTTCAACTTCAGAGATGTGGTTTCTTTTCATTTCATTTTGAATAACTGCTTCTGAAAAACTGACATTGTCTGAGGTTTTTGGTTTCCCTGCTTCTTTTCTAAACACCCTGGCAGGGGGCTGAGCCAATTCACTGAGCTCTGGACCTCGATCCGAACGGCACAGACTGGAGATGCTCTGGTCCGGTGCTGGTTTCCTGAGCCCATCGGCAGCACGCTGGAGCCCTATCCTGCTTGTCTGCTGGAAGCCAGCGCAGTGTCCCTCCCTCTCCAGCAGCACTGTAAGGGAGAAAAGCTTCAGCTGTGAAAGTGTCTGCAGCGCCTGGGGCTGTAGGTTGCCTGCGGATCACTGCTGCCGGGGAGCGGCCCCAGCCGCGGTCAGCGCTCCAGCGCCGGGAGGGGGGCCCCCTCCTGTGGGTCCAAGCAGGGGTTAGGGGTGCATAGGGCAGCTCTTCTGTCCCGGAGAGGGACCGGCTGGTGAAAAAAGCATCGAGGCTGGGGTGACTCTGCCCCGGAGGAACCGGCGCCGCGGCGTCCTTCCTTCGGGCGGCTGCCCAACCCTTGCTTTTTGCCGGGGGGGCCGGGCTCCCGCGCCGTGCTCGGCCCCTCGCTGCCCCCCGGGGCCGGCTCTGGCCTTCGGTGCCGAGACAGCGCTCGGCCCTCCCTGCCCGCGCCGCGGGGCTGGGGCGGGGTTGCCGGTGCCCGCCCCCCGCGGCGGGGAGCGCCCTGCCCCGCCCTTCCCGGGGCGCCCCGGACCCGAGACTCCGGTTGCAGTGCGGGAGGGATCCCGTGGGCCGTGCCCCTCCCGGCGGTGCCCGCTGCCGGCGGCCCGGGGATGTGCTGCCGCCGCTGACTGCCGCCGCCCGCCGCCTCTCTCCCTCTATGCCCCGCTGTGGACCGCGCCGTCCGGGGCCCGAGGCAGACCATGGTCCAGCGATTCAGCCTCAGGAGGCAGCTCTCGAAGGTGGGTCCCGGCGGCTGGGCCGGGCCGGGCCGGGCCGGGCCGCGGCGAGCGAGTCGGTGCGGAGGCGGCAGCGTCTCTTTTGTTCTGCGCGGAGACACAAAGGACTCTGCCCGCCCCGGCTGTCGGTGCTGTGCGGCGGGCTGCGTGTGCTAGGTGCGGGTTTTGTGCCTCTGGCACTGCGGTGCTCGGGGGGGAGGGGGGGACTTGGGGCAGCCCGCAGCACCCTTCCTCAGCTCGGTCTCAGGACTGAAGGAAGGGGTGGGCAAAAGGGAGCGAACCTCCAGCACTGCTGACATGGCTGTGCGAAACAGCTGCCTGTGACAGCCACTCGAACGCGTGCCTGGGCGGGTGGCAGGGCTAGAGTGGCCGGGGACACGAGTGAATGATCCCCTAGGTGTGGGAGTGGAGCTCGCCCTGGCTGCTACCGGGGCTCCGCAGCATTGCCAGCAGCCCGAGGCTCAGGAACAAAGGGGCTGCTGCCGGCAGGTTTTGTTGGTTAACGATTACAGGTGGTGTGATTTACTTCAAGAGGCTCCTTTAGAGGAGAGAACAGTGAGTTAGCCCACACAGGCTGACAGCTTTGTCACTGTGTCAGCCCAGAGCAGGAGTTTGTAAAGGTGAGGAAAGCTAGTCCCTGAGTAAGGCGAGGCTGTGCAGTGCAGGTAAGACACAGCCCTGCCCTAGCATCTTGCCATTCCCACGCAGCAGAGCTGGCTCTGGACATGGCAATGACAGTGGTCATTGCACACTGAAATGGTGAGCTGCATTCTCACTTTATATTTAAATTCTCCATGTGTGTGCTTGTAAAGGTTTTTACATGGATTCATCACCGTTCCGAAGTGCTGTTATCAGCATTCTAAATAGGTCAGAATTCACATCCTGCAGCCTGTCCTGGGAGAAGCTATGGCTTTGCAGTAAGTCAGTATCCTGCTTATTTATCAGTGATTTTTTTTGTGTGTCTCTCCTCATCTTACAGAAGCTGATGTGGTCCTTTTTAGGGGGTGTGAGAAAGTGGAAGATGCATCTTTTAACAGTTTACCTTGTTCTATGCCAAGAACTGTGTCTGTGAGGTGTAGAAGTCTCCACAGGCACTACACACTGTAATCTTCTGCTCAAAAAAGACTTTATTAGTTAGTAATGAACTCCATGTCTCAGCTCTGCTTGTATGAGGCAGCCAAATAGCTTTGGATGAACTCCTCTGGATAGCTCCAGTTTCATTCCTGCTTATTGAGGTGGGCAGGGTGGTTTGAAGGAAGGCTCACACTCAGAGTTTTGCTAGAGGAGAATCATTTCCAGTTTGTTCTTTCAGCACTGTCTGGTTATCTGGTGTCTGACACAATGGTGTCTTGCACTGAATTAGCTCTGCTTGTGTCAAGCCTACTTTAAACAGCTGTCCATCCTCGACAGCTTCTTAACCTCTTTAATTATAAAATAAATATAAAATAAAGCAATACTTTTTTTGTATAAAGCAATAAAATCAAGCCATACATTTGTGTGTGTGTGCAACTCTTGGTTCTTCCATGGTTGCTGACTTAGACTTCAAAGTTGGCAAACGTCTCTGCAGGACCTGAAGCACCTGCTTCCAGGACGTCGTTATGTGTTGGGAGAGGTAAGGCATTATTAAGTGATGTGCTGGGTCAAAATTCCAGTTTCCAGCCATATTTAATGGTGGAAGCTTCCAATAGGATGTGACTGTGCAGATCTGAGAGATGCAAACTGAAAAATGCTGCTGCCAGTGAAACTTGAGCAAAGAAGATGCAGGAGGTGAAAACGTAGTTTGTGATGCAGGGATGAGCCTCACACAGCTGCTTTCCCTTCCCAAGGCGGCTATGTGCTCTGCCTGGTGCTGATCTAATCCTCAAAGCTCTCCTGGTCTCTGTCCCCTGTGACTGGGCTTAATGCCTGTCTCTTTTTTCACGTGAAGGCTGTCCGATTTGGAAGCAGCGTTCTGGGGGAGCTGTGTGAGCATTTGGCTGTGCTCTGATGTATGCAGTGTTTGCATTTGGTAACACCTTTGTGTCAGGAAAGCCTTCCCAGGCTTATCCTGGGACTTCACACAGGGCCAGTCAGTATTTAGTGTTGGTGGCTTACTGCTTGGGTTCTGTGTGGGTTTGCCAGCCTAAAGGTAACTTAAAAGTTTGAGTCACAAATTATTTCCCCTTTTATTTTAAGGACTTCAAGGCAAAGTGCTTGATTCACCAAGTATCTTCTCCAGGCTAAACTCAGGCAGTTTGGTTTGTCCTGCCCCTTTCTTTTTTCCCCTCCTCCTCAAGTATCCAAAGTGTTTTCAAAGTACTCTGGCTCAAACCGCTGGATCTTGTACTGTTTGGAGAGCCCGCCATGGCTGTCACCCAGAACCTCAGGAAGGGCTGTTGCTGCTGTATTGTGTTTAGTTGGGGAATTCCCTCACTCTGGGCATGATGGTACAGAGCTGTATCCAGCTTCTGCTGGACTTGATCTGTCCAGATGCCTTAGCTGGGTTTATAAAAGGCAAACAGTAGAGACAAACTGAACTGTACTTGAGGGAATTTTCTGAGTTGAGATGCGTGCCCTTTCTTCTAGAGGTCCTGCTCTCCCAGAAGAAGTTCTGGTGAGCCAAAGAATGCTTTTGTATATGGCTGAAGTTCTGACTAGAAAGGGCCAGTTTGAATTTAAATAAAGAAAAGACCAAAAGAGGTGTTTTATGTGAGCTGAGGTGAAACGTGTCTTATTTTGGGCTGAACTGCTCTGTCCTAAGGTGCTGTATGGGCTGGTTAGCATCTGAACTGTCTCTGTTGTCGCTGATGCAGATCGAGTTTATTTACGGGGGAGGAGCTTCAGGGTATTGTGCTGAAATAGCCCTGGAATACTTTTACTTGAGCTGCAGAAGGTTCCTGCTTGCCTCTGAAGGTTATGGTGGGTGACTGCTGTTGTGCTGCCAACTCCTGGTCGCTGATACTGGTAGAGCTTCCAGCAGGTGCCTCCTCTGCTCCCTCTGTGTCACTCCTCTATTGCATCAGGTTTGGTCTCAGGCAGATGTGCCCCAGCTCGGGATGTTGTACCCCAAGTGGGTCACTTTGCTTTGGCTCTGTTTGCTACCTAGTGCTGATGGACCATTTCCTGGATGCTTCAGTCTGATGGCACCTTCAGGGGCAGAAGGACACTATCACATCCCTTGCACAGTGGTAGGCCACCCTTAGATTACCTTTCTCTGGTGGTAGATGTGATGCAGCTTGAAGCAACTTGCTGCTTCAGGGAACTGATAAAAGGTGGCTGACCTTTGCAGCAGCCACGGTGTGCTGCAGGCCTGTCCCTGGCCTGTCTCAGCAGAACTCAGGGTCGTGCCCTCCCGCGGTGTGAGCAGGGCCTTAGCTTATTGCTCTCACTGCCAGGGCAGTTACTCAGAAGCCTCCTCACACTCCAGTGGAAACATGGATTTGCTTCTGTCAGCTGTTTGGAGGGCCCTGAGACACCATTTTGGTTTTAATCTGTTCCTGCATGGATGCTTTGAAAGGGTTTAATGGACAAAAGGCTTGTCTAAGTGAAGCTGAGAGGTGGTGGGATGATGGAATAGGTCTCCAAGCGCTGCTGGCCACGTGGGTGTTGAATGAGTCCTGGCAGTGATTCGAAATGCCACAGACTGTTCTAGGCAAGACACAAATGAGCTTCTGCTGCATCTTCTTGCTCAGAGCACCCTGTGGGAAAGTGTCGTGGAGATACCACCTTCGGCTTACAACAGGAAAATGAGCTTCTGGCACTCTGTTTGAAGGAGCAGGAGCAACAGGTTTCAGGAGGAGTTTGTCCTGTCTCAGCATAACAGCTTCACGTATCCCTGACAGTGTGGAAGTAAAACAGACTCGAAGCCTTAGCAGGGTAGGGCAGCCTGCACCTGCAGAGGTGTTAGAGGTAGGACCAGGGACTCCTCTGTGGGAACCAAAGACTTGCCTGTGTCAGGGGCTGGCAAGTTGGCCATGGTGGCTCATTGCCAGAGAGACTGGTGGTGTTCAAGGCTGTAAACACAGGGCGCAGGTGGAGTACAGCTTATATCAACATGGCTTTCCCTTTAGTAATGAGATTCCACAGCTGGTGGCAGCTTGCTCTGCAGTGTCCTGTGCTTTGTAACGGGGCTTATGCTGGCGGGCAGCAATAACAACTGGAATTTCCTACCTGCAGCCATCAAAGGAAGCCTGCAAGTGTTGGCATCTTTACTCTGAGTTAGTTACCTTCAGGGATCCTTTGTAGAGATTTTGGCTTGTGTAGCATTTGCTCCTCTCCCCTCTGTTCAGCTGGGGTTGAAAAAGCTGATACCTATTGCTCTCTACTCAGTGCTGCAAGTTGCCTTCAGGAATGCCACATTTCTCTTAAATGCAGGTGCTGTAGGAATGGAATCCAGGTGAGGAAATGCACTTTTCACAGATTCATGGAGGGGAAGCTTCTCTTTGTAAACATTCTGCTTTCCCACAAAAGAGGCCTGCCAGTGCTTTGGTATAGCCCAAGGTGGAGCACAGCAGAACCATCTGGTGCTGGTCTTTGGAGAATGAAAGCATTGCTGCGTGCATTGGAACCCATGGACTTGCAGTCCACTGCGCATTAACGCGTTTACATTTGTCCATCTATGCTGGTGCAGGAAGCTTGCTTCAGGTAGCAGCCACAGTGGTGCTTACTGAGGCAGAAAATTGAGCTGGGCTCTTGCCAGCTGGCATCGCTGCAAGGAAGCATTGGTGCGAGGCCTGCTGAAGCTCTCTCCATGCTCTCCAGAAGACCATTAGTGTGTTTCCATAACTGGACATCACTGATGAGGAACATGACAGCCTCTCAAACTGTGTGGGAAGCTGCTGCTAAGAAGGGCACTGGGTAGGCAGAGGCTTTGTGGTTGGGATGTGAGCTGCCAGGTGTGGGCTCCCCACTGCCCTGTCTGGTGGCAAAGAGGCTGCTTGGTTCCTGCTTTTGTCTGGTTCTGCACTGTGGGGATCCTCGTGGGCGCCTTCAGGGCCTTGAGGCAGATGGCAGCAGGTAGAAGGTGCCTGAGGTGAGTACAGTTCCTCCGGGCTGTTAGCTTTTTCTCTGCTGCTTTTCCTTCATGAAGCAGCCCTTCCACATCCCATTTCTCACATCTCTGAAGTCAGACTAGGCTGTTGCTGTCACTAGCAAAGATCCTCAGTCAGGGAGCAGCATTCAGAGTGGATTTGGCTGCGCTTGGCCCTTGCAGCAGAGCTCTCTGGTGCTTGGGAAGGGATGGCATGTTCCTCTGGCTCAGTGTGTGGACCTCATCTAAGCTAAGGCATTATGCACCCAGCCTTGAAGGGAGAGAAGAGAGGAGAGGTTAACACTGCCACAGCAGCCCCCAGAAATTCAAGCCAGTTGGGCTTCAGGCTCACTAACAGAAGCTGTGCCATAGCCAGGCTGAGGGCAGGAATATAAACCCATCTGCTTGGAGGGAACTGCAGAACTCTGAAAGAGACCAGGAGGGAAGGTGTCTCGATTGTGTCAGGCAGCTGGCAGTGCCACGCACCAAGGTTCATGCCCTCATTTGCTGACGAGCTCTCTGCTTTTGTTTCCAGAGTGGCCTCATGTTGCCAGTCTCTGTGCTTTGGCAGTGCTGGGGCTGAGCTGTCCTGGGAGCGTGCAGTGAGCCAGCTGCTGACAGCTGCTCCTGGCATTATGTTCTGGAGGGGCTTGCATGGCACCAGTCACTTCCAGTTCTGCTGACTCCTGGAGGAGAACAGAAGTGTGTAAAGCTCCTCCTGGTGAGCCACTGTCCTGCACAGAGAAGGAACAAAAGCCTTCACTCCCAGAATCATTGCTGTTTATGAACTTAGTGGGACTGGCTGTAGTGAACTAGGGTGCTGTGCTTGAGGAATTCCCTTCTGGCCAGAGGGAGCCTGGGCCTGGCACACAGCTGTGTTTCCACAGCTCACTGTCACTTTTCCTCTTAACACCCACATCTCTTCCTGCTCCTCTGCTTTCTCTGAAGCTGTTGGGCTCTTAATGCAGAGGACTTCTGAGAGCAGGGCTCCTTTTGCAATCTGGCATCGTTACCCACCCGAAAGCCTGTGAAAGCAAACGCAGCAGGTCTTTCATGTGTGTTTCCCCTGTGAGGATCAGGCACGTTGCAGGTAGCTTCACTGAGGCCTGACTGTGCAGCACCTGTGCTGGAGCTTGATCAGAGCAAGTTACGAATTATTGAGTACTCTGTTTCAGCCAGACACAAGGGAATTGAAGTGTTACTCTCTTCAGCATTAGGAGCTTTAACCCAGTTTCTCACTGAGAAGTACCAATTCTTGTTGGAGTCCTTCCCTACAAAGGTCTGTGGAATACAGTGAGCCTTCAGATCCACACAGGCTTTCTTAAGAAACAACTGAAACGCATCTATCCTTTCCTTTTAACGCTGACAGTTTATAATCCTTAGGAGGTAATACTGTGTGGAGAGCCTTCCTCTGTGCTGTGTTCAACATCCTGATTGGGTCTCTTATTGTTCAGACAATTCGTGAAGCATGGCAAGCCTCTTACCTTTCACTCACTTCCTCAGAACAGGCCCTGCTTATGGGGTGCTGGAAGTCTGCTGCAACCTGGGCACTGCTTAGGCTTGCGGAAAAAAAGATATGAGGAAGTGTTAGAAACCAGAGAGGTTGTCTAGCACCATAAGCTGATTTGTCTTACGTGGAAAAGGACAATTGAATACATAAAGTATGTTTGAATTGGATGCATCTAATGAAGATGCAGAGTGGCAAATACTCTCTGTGCATGGTAATTCCCTGAGTGTGTGGTTCTCTTCTGTTTTGATAGAATAGAATACAATAAGCCAGGTTGGAAGAGACCTTTGAGATCATCAAGTCCAACCTATCATCCAACACCATCTGATCAACTAAACCATGGCACCAAGTCTCTTTCTGAACACCTCCAGTGATGGTGACTCCACCACCTCCCCAAGCAGCACATTCCAATGGCCAATCTCACTTTCTATGAAGAACTTCTTCCTAACATCCAGCCTAGACCTCCCCTGGCACAGCTTGAGACAGTGTCCTCTTCTTCTGGTGCTGGCTGCCTGGGAGAAGAGACCAACCCCCACCTGGCTACAACCTCCCTTCAGGGAGTTGGAGAGAGCAAGAAGGTCTCCCCTGGGCCTCCTCTTCTCCAGGCTAAGCAACCCCAGCTCCCTCAGCCTCTCCTCACAGGGCTATGCTCCAAACCCCTCCCCAACCTCATTGCCCTTCTCTGGACACCTTCCAGCAAGTCAACATCTTTCCTAAACTGAGGGGTCCAGAACTGGACACAGGACTGATTTAGAAACTGGCAGAGCCTCTTTGCTGGTTTGGGTTTTCTTCTGTGGGATTTTTGGAAATCTTCATTTCAAGAAGGAGTTCTGTAGGTGTTCTTAATGACCAGAAGCCTTGTAGCCTATAGGTGAAGAAACCATCCTGGCTCCCCCAGGGGACAGCAGACAACTGGTGTTGCAGCTGGCACTGATATCTCATGCAGTTCCAGAGAAGGAGGGAGAGTGAAAGAATTGGCTTGATAAAGAAATCTGGAGGAATCTAGCAGAATGGTGATGTGGACAGACTTTACAGTCAAATGTGATGTGTGCCAACAGAAATTAAGCTGTTAAAATCTCTGAACAAACTGGAAGTGCCACAGGGGTGCTGGGGTAGGTCAGTAGTGAGTGTCTTTGGGCGGTTCACAGGTTTGATTGAAGCCATGAACCATGGAAATGCAGGTCACAGGTTCTGTTCCTCTGTGTCTTGGTGACCTTGAGCAGGTGGCTTTCAATTGTTGTGCTTCAGCTTGGCTGCCTCTGCCAGCAACTGACCCAGCTGTGGGAGATGGCTGTTGCCCTGCTGCCGCCTCCCTTTCCTCGAGTCCACGTCCAGCTGGGGAGCTCTGTTTTGGCTGTCCTGGTTCTCACGTGCTGTTGGCACTGCGAGCTAAGGCAGCCACAGGACAGACACAGCCTTCCCAAGGCTTCCTATTCATAACATTTAGACCGGACCTACCCTCCCTTCCCACTGCTGCCAGGCTGCGAGAGGCTGCCCGATAAACACACCGCTCTCCAGTGTCTTTGTGCCACGCAGCTTCTAAAGCAGCCTTCCCTTTGAAGGGGATCTGTGTGCAGAGTGACTTTGGGATGTGCCTGCTGTAAGCCACAGACAGGCATGTGCACCTGGGTTTGCTGCTGGCTGGAGCAGCCCAGAGCCTGGAACCAGCCAAGGCCTCAGATGGGGTGCACGTGGTCCCTGTCTGCATCGTGGGAGGCAGTGACATTCAGATACAGGACTTTCTTTTTTTCTCCTTTTAACCTATAAATAACAGAGCAGTATATTTTAGCAGGGAATAATGAGGCCACAGCAGCCACCTCTCCACTGCCAGCTGCACTGCTGTTAGAGCTCCAAGGAAATGCCTTGCAGCATTCCTGTGTCCCACTGCCAGGGAAGGTTGGTGGCTTCCTCCCTGCTCTGCACTAGGCCTCACTGTTCCTCCCTCTCTGTTCCTGTCTCTCTGCTGAAAGAATTGTGGTTGGACATATCCT
Organism: Dryobates pubescens; assembly: GCF_014839835.1. Classification (NCBI taxonomy): domain Eukaryota; kingdom Metazoa; phylum Chordata; class Aves; order Piciformes; family Picidae; genus Dryobates; species Dryobates pubescens. Next base: position 308,506 of record NC_071612.1, read on the forward strand.
GCTTAAAAACAGTGAGAAACTTAGTTGGAAAGGGAGAAACAATAATGGACCAAAGATTTTGAATGCAATTGATTGTAATGTTACCAAGTGCATGCCGAGCCTGTTTTTGAATGAACCTGGGCAGTCAGAATAGCAGAACAGACATCCCAAGGAACATCCTCTCTGTCTTTTGGTATCCTAACTCCTTGACTCTTGGAAGCAGTATAAAGTCATAGGAGCCTGAGCTAATTTGCTGTGTATTCAACATATCTCAGGGGAAGAGAGGCCAAACAAGGATTCTGAACTCTCCACCACAACTGCATGCACTCTCCTTCCTTCTCTCCCTGTTCTGGCATTTTTCTCTTAGCTGTTGGGCTCAGCTGCCTTCCAGAGGATTTATCTGGACATGTGAGCCTCCCATTCTGTTTTGCAGTGATGAGGCAGTGATTTATTTTTCTTTGCCTCCTCCAGCACAAGCACCCTTCCTCTCCCCATAGCAGTATTCTGAGGTATGGTTTGTTTTGTGCTATTTGGTTCCATATTCCTGATGCACCATTTCCATAGCTATTTCAGCTTCCACTTAAATGGAGGGAACCCCAAACCAAACCTTGAGTGCCATCAGTTTTCTGTTTGTCAGTAGTGAAGCTTATCTGAAGCGTTTGAAGAGAGATTTGGCAATCTGAACGTTCAAAGTGAGTCATTAGCAGACTCAGGGGGAAGAGCCTCAGGGTCTCAGCAGAGCAGACTTGCATCTGGTGGTGTTTGTTGTCTATGGAAAGATTCAGAACTCTGCCTTGGTAGCCTGGGAAGATTCCCAGGTCTGGCTTTTGGTTTCTGGAGAAGCCCACGTGCGGGTGCTGGGCTGTGCGGTGCTGTGCGTGGTGCTGTGCACAGCCTCCCTGGCCGCGTCCCTGTGCCACATGCTGCCTGTGTGCAGGGAGGGAGGCAGCCTGCACAGATCCACTTAGTCAGAGGGCTTCAGGCAAGGGAGTAAAATGAGCACACTCCTTGTGAAGTGTGAAGTTTGATGTGAAAATTCCATTTTAAAGTAATTTCTCTTACTCTGCTGTGTGGTTTCCACAGTGGTTCTTTGGGATTAGACAGACTCCTGTCCTCCTGAGTGTGGCTCTCGCTCGTGTTGTGGTTGAGTCGCCCGCTGGCACGGGCTGGGTTGGGTTTCTAACCTTCTGTGCAAGTTTGGTGTCTACATGGGTGGAAATAGGACAGTGGAAGGGATGACTGAATGCTGCCCTCAGTGCATGTAACTCCAGAAGCTGTTGTGTTCAGTCTCTGTGGGCAGCCTGGTCTGTGAGCCCCTTTGGGCTGCTGGTGGTGTCTGTGCCCATGCTGAGCCATAACTGGCCATGTGGTTATGCCCACAGCTGTGTGGGGCTGGATTTCCAGAACTCATGGTCGCTGCCGGGCTAGCAGCTTGGCTTTCCCTGCCCCACAGCTGAGGACCTGTTCCTGCTGCCCGGGTTTTGAAGGAGAAGGTGCCTCTGCCTCTGCAGGGTAGGGAACCCCCAAGGCTGGTGAGTGAGCCTGGGCAAAACTGGGGCAAGGAGGCCCACGTGCCAGCTCATGTACAGCCCAGGGCTGGCAGCTAGGGAGCTCTGACCAGGCTGGTATGTGAGGAACACTCAGTGAAGTGTCTTGAGCTTCCCAGTCCCGGTGCTCTTTTGCATGCTGGCCTTTTGCTGGATGTTCAGGCTAGATGTTAAGAAAAAGTTCTGTACAGAGAGAGTGATTGCCCATTGGAATGGGCTGCCTGGGGAGGTGGTGGGGTCGCCATCACTGGAGGTGTTCAGGAGACTTGATGGGGAGCTTGGTGCCGTGGGTTAGTTGTTTAGGTGGTGTTGGATTGGTTGATGGGTTGGACGCGGTGATCTTGAAGGTCTCTTCCAACCTGGTTTATTCTGTGTATTCTATGTGGCACTTTGTCCAAGGCTGTGCTGTACTTTCTGGATAGCAACCCCACGGTCCTGTCACAGTTCATCTGATGGACAGTTTTACACTTGGACACTCCCCTCAAGGTTCATTCCCCTTTTACCTGTTCATGTCCTGGCCCTTCATGAGCGGGTTTCATTGACAGTGTTTGTTTCAAGGTGGTTTTGTTGATCTAACCATCTGGAAGAGACCTTTGTGTTTATTGGCCATGGGGTCTGTGGTGACAGGTTGGACTTGATGATCTGTGAGGTCTCTTCTGACCTTGGTGATTCTGTGATTGATTTCTAAATGGTTGTAGCAGTGTAGAGGGAAAACTGACGTTATTGAACATCAGGGTTCAGAGAGAAAAAAAAACATTTCAAGTACAGAGATTTGTTAACCTTCTTCCATGGCATAAGCACACTCCAGGAGGACAGGTTAGCACTGTGCTGGTCTGGTGTCCACCTGCAAAGCTGCTTCAATTTTGTGAGCCCGTTTCCTTCACAGGCACTCAGCCCCATGGGGTGGTGGTGGTGATTCATCACTGGTAAACAGTGATCCAGTGGTGGATTCATGTAGATACAGAATTACATGTGCTGAAGAATTTAAAATGCATCCCAGAAGCTGGGGAATCCCAGAATCACTGTGTGCCCTTAACCTTTGTTTGAATGCTGCAGCTGATGTAGTGCTGTAACCCAGGAATCCTGCTGGAATCTGACATCAAGGAGGAGAATGTGGGTGATAATGTGGGTAGTGAGGCAGGGGCAGAGCCCTTTGTGCCCTCAGACTGAAAGTGGTTGTGAGCTGGCAGGGGAGAAGGGGCAAACACTTGAGAAAGGACATAGCTGCTCCTCCAGCAGCCAGTAGCCGTTGGGAGCTTCGTGTGGTGTGTGCAAGGAGGCAGGTCTCTGAGTGTCTCTGATGGAGAGGAGACCTCTCCTGGGCTCTGTGAGGCGCAGGCAGGGCGCACAGCCTGCAGGGCCTGTGCCGAGTTGAAGGCTGCGATGGACACGCGGTGCTTTTGAGCTGGCCCAGGGCACCAGCTGCTGCCCAGCCACCTGCTTCAGGTTACTCAGGGTGGCCAGACTAGAGCTTGTCTGAGTAAACCTGACTGCTGGATTCAGCGAGTGCTCTGCTCCAGGAGGCAATTGCCTGGAAGATTCAAGAGCTGGTGTGCTGGGAGTGGTGCTGATGCGGTGGCAGCCAGGGCCGTGTCTCGGCAGGAGGCTTGCTGACACTGCTGCAAACCTTCTTTCTATTCATTTCATTGCTGGAGAATTAGCAAACAGCATTTGTGGCACAGTTTATGGAAAGGGAAGTAAATTGCATTAGATACTTCACTGTACCATGGAGAAACAACATTGAATTATTCAAGTGGCTCAGTGGATATTTTGGCTGAAACTCCAGCTGCCAGTGAAGAAATTAATTCTATTTTTAACAGCATGAGGCACTCTCCTGCAATTACTCAGCAGAGCTGCTTCTGAGAGCGTTTTCATGCACTGCTTTGGACTGTCTCCTGGGCGAGGTGTGTGTGAGCTCCTGCGTATACTCTTTGTTGTCTTGCAACAGAGCCGAGCTGAGCTGGCTGCAGCTAAGCATTGGTGATTTTCATTACAGATGTGTGGGGAAACTCCAGGTGGAAAGCAGAAGACAGCTAGGGACTTTTAGCAACGTTTCATTCCTGCTTTGATCCCAGGTTTTTGAACAGGGTGGATGGTTAAGCAGTAGGAGTTGGTACAGTGTGAAGTCAGGACTGGCCAGTGCGTCACTGTCCATGCAGGGCCTCCTCCCATCAGGTGGATGCTGAAGGTTATGTACATTGGACGTGGCACTTGGTGCCATGGTCTAGTCATGAGGTCTGTGGTGACAGGTTGGACTTGATCTTTTGAGGTCTCTTCCAACCTTGTGATACTGTGATTCTGTGATAGCTGGGAAGCAGGATGGTGCCTGGGACGAAATTAGACTAGACTAGAATAGAATAGAATAGAATAGAATAAACCAGGCTGGAAGAGACCTTCGAGATCATCATGTCCAACCTGTCATCCAACACCCTCTAATCAACTAAACCATGGCACCAAGCACCCCATCCAGTCTCTTCCTAAACACCTCCAGTGATGACAACTCCACCACCTCCCTGGGCAGCACATTCCAATGGGTAATCACTCTCTCCATGAAGAATTTCTTCCTAACATCCAGCCTAAATCTCCCCTGGTGCAGCTTGAGACTGTGTCCTCTTCCCATGCGCCTGTCCTCTTTTAACTGCCAAACATCAGTCCAAACAAGCTGTGTAGGTACCTGGCAGGTCAGTGAGCAGTTCTGGGAGCAGCTGTGAGCAGGAGGTGATCCAGAGCTGGGCACGGCATGGGCAGGTGCTGCCTGCAGGGAGCCTCCATCCCTCAGCTGCTGTTTGGTTTCTAAGCTCCTGATTAAAAGTAATGGGGGGGGTCATCTTCTCTCTGAGCTGATTCCCGTAGCAACAGATTTGACCCCAGTGCCAGTTCCATGTTTGTTCCTGTGCCGTGGAGCAGCCATGGACTGCAGTGGGGCGTTACAGAGTTCACTGGGCAGGAACTGGTGTCCCAGTCGGCCTGGTGGTGGCCTGGCACAACTTGGTGCAGCTGTGAGCATTACTTTCCAGTGGTCTGGAGAGATGTGGGCTCACTGTGACACTGGTGGGACCTTATCATCCATCTGGGTAGTCAGCAGTACTAAATAGGAGGCAGAGCCTGTGTGGTAGTGGAGAGCAAGAATGAACTCTGGTGTTTCTGCCGGAGAGTGGAAGGAGGAGCCTGAGAGATGTTGGTTTCAGGCCTGTCTCTTTTTAGCAGTTTCTCCAAGTGTTTGCACAGGTCTTGCACCGTGTTCACTTCTGCGTCTTTATGGAAGGCCTTTGCTCAGGTTGCTGCTGGGCAGTGCTGTGGAGCAAATGCAGAGGCTGGGTGGCTGGGGATTGTTGGCAGATGGTATTGGGGGCTGAATCCTGCTGGGCCACCCTGACAGCATGTAGGAGAGCACATTTCTCCTAAAGCAGCAGCATCATAGACTTGTCAGACTGCTGCTAAGTAGACAGTTCTTACAAATCCAGAGAGTGTTCTGATGTAAATTATCTGTGTTTGTGGCCTGGAAAATTGAGCAAGAAATGGTGTGTTGTTGTACAATCATAGAATCAATAAGGTTGGAAAAGTCCTCATAGATCATCGAGTCCAACCTACTGCCTAATACCTAACACCAGCTGACAACTAAACCATGGCTCCAAGTGCCACATCCAATCCCTTTGAGCACAGTGACTCCACCACCGCCCTGGGCAGCACATTCCACTGGCCAGTTACTCTTTCTGTGAAGAACCTTCTCTTCTCTCTCTCACCTGTACACACAGCTTTCTTAATCATCTTGATCACCTAAGCTTTATTTCTAACACCTTTCAAAAATACTGAGTTTCTTCTGATGATGTCAAAAGCAGTGCAAAATCAAACAGATCTGTGACTCTCCTACAGTTTTGATAGGAAAAGTGGAGGATTTGCCTAGTTCTCCACTCTCAGCTATTCTCCCATTAAATAGTAGGATGTCCTGTATATTGATACAACCACCAGGAGAGGACTGAGGTGCTGTAGATGCAAGCTTGTAATATGAGAAGACAATTTGAGTGGAAGCACAGAATTATGACCTGAGGAATTGCAAGCTGGAAATTCTGCCTGCCTTACTCACTCTCCTGCTCCTACAAGTATAGGAGCCTGAAGCAATCACCTGAATGTGGTTCTGAATGATGATCAGCTTCCCGTTAAAGAAAGTAATTTCTGTAGTGATAAGATTTACCATAATTTAAGGTTTCAGCAGCTAGGGGCCTCTCTTCAGACCAAGCAGATAAGGGGTGGGTCTTAGCTAGTAAAACCAAAATCTTAGAAAGTACCTTCTTGTTTCAAACAGAATGACTTGGCATCTACCACTGCTCTCCTTCAGTGAGTGTGGTACCACCAACCAGGCTGATTAGCAAGTAACAGGATAGAACAGAATAAATAAGTGGTGAGTAAATTAACATCTCCTTTCTTCCTGAGGATGGAACTGCTATGAGTAGATGATGAACACAGCTGCCTGCAGAGCAGTAAGCTATGAAGGAACTTCTTTTGCTTCTCCATCCCCAGGAGAATCGCAACCCAAGAGTTTCCAGAACGTGTGGGATGTCCTTGCTGAGCCTACTCGAGGCATAAAATAAAAGCCTTATCTGGATGTGTCTTCCCCAGAGGACTTCTTCCCACCCTGGGTCTTGCTTGGTATCTCTTTTGCACATTGTGCTTTGTGGATCATGCTTGGCAAAGGAGGTTAGGAGAAAGCAGGTAGCAGCCTTCCCAGAAAGACCCTTTCTGTCCTGCCAGGGAGGGACAGACAAGGTTCATCACACCGTTTAGCCATGTTTCCAGTCCAACAGTGGCTTTTACTTCCTCTGGTCATCCTGGCCATAACAGGGGACCCTAAATCCATGCAGGGCACCAGCCAGGTGAGGAGTGCTCTGTTTGGCTCACCTGGGACTGCATGGTGCACAAGGTGTCCATGCTGTCTTCTGCAGGGCAGGATTTGTCTTGCCTTGCCATAGGAGTCTGAGTAATCTCCTGGGGCAGGCTGCAGAGGGAAAGGTTTTGAAGTTGCATCTTGCCTGGAGTGCTGGAGGAGGTGTGAAGCTGCCCTTCAACCCTGCAGTCTTCCTGTGGGGTGAAGCCGGAGCTGTTTTTCTGTGCGACTGGTTTGTGGACACAGAAACACTTGAAGGTGTCCAGAGAAGGGCAACAAGGCTGGGGAGAGGCCTTGAGCACAGCCCTGTGAGGAGAGGCTGAGGGAGCTGGGGTTGCTTAGCCTGGAGAAGAGAAGGCTCAGGGGTGACCTCATTGCCCTCTACAACTACCTGAAAGGTGATTGTAGACAGGAGGGGGTTGGTCTCTTCTCCCAGGCAACCAGCACCAGAACAAGGGGACACAGTCTCAAGCTGCGCCAGGGGAGGTTTAGACTCGAGGTGAGGAGAAAGTTCTTCACCGAGCGAGTCGTTCGTCATTGGGATGTGCTGCCCAGGGAGGTGGTGGAGTCGCCGTCCCTGGAGGTGTTCAAGGGGAGATTGGACGTGGCACTTGGTGCCATGGGCTAGTGGTGAGGTCTGTTGGGACAGGTTGGACTTGATGGTCCTTGGGGTCTCTTCCAACCTTTGTGATACTGTTTGTTTGTTTTGAAATAAACTTCCGGCCCGTTGCCAGCAGACGTCTTTTGCCTTTTGCCTTTGTTACTCTCCAGAAAACAAGACTCACTTCAGAAGTGTTCCTTACGGGGTCAGGGATGAAGTATTTTTAGCAGGCTCAGTCACTTGCGCGGCGCGCTGCCGCCCGGCGTGTTCCGAGCCGCAGCTGCCGTCTGGAGCAGGCGGCGCAGGGTGCTGGTGCCCGTGACGAGCTCCTGCCGCGCCAGGGCAGAGCGGAGCCCGGCGGGGCCGGAGTGCATCGGCCGTGAGCCTGCTGTGCAGCATGCTGGGCCGGCGCAGCACTGGGGTTAGCCTGCATGCCGCCCTCGCCGCTCGCCCCCGCAACCCTGCGTCCTGCAGCCTGCTCCCGACGTGGGGTCGGCGGGGCCGCCTTGCTAGGCAGAGGCCTGACTCGTCTTGCGACGCTGCAGGGGTGGGATCCGGTGTCTTCTGGCCGCCCTCTCATGAGGCTGGAGTAGAAGTTGAGTCTGCTGGTGCTCTGCAGTGAGTAATGCTGGCGACGCAGGGCTCTGTGTTGGAATGAGTAAAGCTGCTCGCACTGCTGAGGTGCTGCTTGTCTCTGAAGTGTTTGATCTGCTTCTGCTGTGGGGGTGAAGATTCTGTGTGAAGATTCCCTGTGAACACAGAGTCTGTGGTTTGAACAGCTTAGTGATGAGACAGGGTTGCTAACACCACCAGCCTGTGTCTTTTGGGCTTACCCTTAGGGTTTCTCCAGTTATGGCAAGGGATTTCTTCCAGGGAGCTTTGAGGTCAAGCTTTCTCAGGATAGCTCTCCACAAAGTGTTCTGGAATCTGTCCCAGAGAGTCCAGAATGTGGAGAATCTGCTTTGCACCGAGGTAGTGAACGGCAGAGGAAGCATGGCTGGAGTCTGCTGTTGGGAATGTTTCAGGACAGAGAGGCAGTGCTAGGAGCCCTCCTGTTCTTCAAGGAGGCAACATGCTGCTTGGGCAGTCTGCCCACATGCCCTGGTTTCACAAGAGACATTCTGGATGACTTTAAAATCAGCTGCTTCGTTAAGAAGGCAATGGTGAGCCCACAGCAGTTCCTTCCCTCATCCAGAGGAGATGTGCTGGAGCCTGGAGGTGCTGGTTCCACCGCCTGGTTCCTCCATGGTGCTGTGCCTCGCAACCTTCCTGCCGTGTGCTGGCACTGGGGAAAGAGCTTTGTTGGCAGCAGGTTGTGCTTTGCTTTGGGAGCTGCTGGCTGGTGGGGCAGAACCTTCTCCAACCAAGGTTACGGGCGGTCAGGCTGGGCCGGGCGCTGCCATCGCGGCAGCCACGCGTGGCCGGGGAGCTGGGGGAGCTCAGAGAGCTGGGAGCCAGAGAATGGCATCCTGTGTTTGGCCTGCATACATTCACTGCTGAGCACAGAGCTGCATTGTTGGGACAAAGAAAAGTGAAAATACTAAAAGCTTTCAAACTATTTTCTTTTGGGGTGCTCCTTTTGTTTGTGGAGCTCTGCTGAGCGGCCAGACCCATGTGTAGAGCTGCTGGCAGAATGTAAAGGTGAGTTGAGAGCCAGAAAGAGCAGAAAGAAGGTCTTGGCTTGTGTGGATTTTGCTTTCTGCAGCTTACAGAAGGGGTTATGTTCTTAGATGAGGTGTTGTGAAAGCTAGGCTAAGATGCCTGGAGAGCTGGTACACAGACAAGAGCTGACTGATGTCTCTGAAAGGAGAGAGTTTATTCAGTCTGTTTCAGGGGTTGTTGTGTGTTCCATTTCCATGACTAATACTGCAGTTTAAAGTTCAGTATTCTAGTGTTGTCAGTTTAGCTGCAAGTGTCTGGGTCTTCAGTGCTTCTCCAGCAAAGCCAGGGAAGATCAGCTTCTGCCTGTTCCTATTGCTGCAGTTCAGGGGCATGTGTGTAGCAGAAAGGATGTTGTCTGTGTTCTGTAAGCTGCCCATGGGAAAACCAGCACAGAGCTGTGGACTGTGACAACTCTTCAAAAGATCACCTGCAAGCAACAATTCTGGTGATGCGTTTTTAATATTACTATGGCATTCAACTTCCACCAGGGCCAGGCAGGAGTACTGGCCCAGGACAGTGACTTACTGTTCAGGATGATTTGTCATTGGTTCACGTGAGGGAGCTGAGCAGCAAAGTGTTAAATTAGCAGGATATTGCGAGCTGGAGGCTCTGTTGTTATCACTGACCCGGAGAAGGGAGCTGGTAAAATAGTCCTTTCTCTTCACCACTGGGGTTGTGCCCTAAGCAATGTCATTGCCAGGCAGATTCCCTCTACTCTGAAGCATCTTAAGAGACGATCATAATCTAAATGAAACCTTAAAAAAACAACCCAAGCAAAACACCACAATGGGAAGGCAGCATGGGAAAGGGAGGTGCCAGAGAGAGAATCCCTGCTAAAGGCTTGGCATTTTGGAGAAGAGGGGTGAAGTGACTGGGGTGGGGTGAATGACTGGAGCAGAAGAGAAGGTCTCAGGCCAGTGGGGATGGGGCTCTGGGTGAACAGGGCATGAGAAGCACCTGGGGCATTCATGATGTCTCTGCTGCCCAGATCCTGGTTCTTGGGCTGAGGACACACTCTGGTGAGTGGAGCTGGGGTTTAGCCTTGACACAAGAAGTGCAGAATTTCAGAGGGGAGCAGCAGCAGCAGCTCAAGGAGCAAAACTGGGCTGAGGATGAAGCCTGTCAATGAGGACACAATACAGTAGGGTGAGGGGATACTTCTCATCATTTTTGAGTGTAAGAGTGAAGGTAGAGCTGCTCTCAAGGCTAGTGCTAGGTAAGAGCTTCTGGAAGAAGGGTGTTGCCTAAAGGACAGATGCAGGAGCAAGCCATTTCAAGATCTCCAAATGCAGAAAGCAACACCCAGAGTGGATGTAATGTGGGAAACAAACCAGTGAAAAAAGGTTAAGTGGTGTCTTCCTGAGCAGTCCCTAGTATTGAAGCATTTTTAATCAAAGTGAAGTGCAAAAGCAAATGCTCCCTGCTTTATGAAGAGCGGGATGCCAATAATCAGTAATGCACCAGTTTGGAATTCAGGTGATGTCTGCTGCAGCCCCTGGACTGGTGTTCACTGGGAAGGGAAAGGGGTGCTGATTTGGGGAAGCCTGACAGAGAAGACAAATACAACCTGGAAATACTCAAACACAATTGCTAGTATCTGTGGTGGCCACCTGCCTCTAGCCCGTGGGAAGGGACAGAGTTTCCTGCTTTCTGTTGGGGAGCAGAGCTCGAACCCACCCGCAGAGCGTTTGATCGGTACATGGCGCTCTGCCCACGCACAGTGCTCTGCTGTGATGTCATCTCATGCTCTGCTGGCAGGGTCACCATGAGCAAAGATTGCTAGAGCTCGTGTCTTGTGGACTGATCAGTCACTGGAGTCATTCACATTGTTGCTGTGTTCCTTAAAGAAAGGAATAAATGAGGGCTGCTGTGTGCCAGCCACAGCCTTCGGCAGCCTCCTGCACACCATCAGCCCAGGGCGCATGGGGACCGAACCTTTACCCTGTTCAGCACTGACTCTGAAACCTGCAAGAGTAACATTTCCTTTTGTCTGAATTTGTCCATGGCCCTCTTCATAGTCTGCATTCATGCCTCATGCCTTGGCTGTGTGCTCTCGAGAAGGTGCTCACAGCTTGTTTGTGACTGGTGGGGAATCTGCTTTCCCTGCAGCCGCTCTCCTGTGGTGCTAGGAGTTCTGCCTATGTAACTGCAGAGTTTGCTTCAGAGATCATGTGCCAGTCTGAGAGATGGGCTGGCTGGCTGTTGTATGCTGCTCTCTGTGTGTCCATCAGCTTTTCTGGGTTCAGGATTTCTACAGAAGCTCTGCAAGTTCCAAATACAGCTTGAGATTTTCAGTTACGCTGCAGCTTGTCTGCTTTCGTGGCAAAGAGCGTCAGGAGCAGACAACAAAAGAAAGCCCTCCTGCTTTCTGGAGCTGGCTGTGCGTGTGGAGCTCCTTTACAAATCAAGAAGCATGTTCTGAGATTCTCTTTGACTTTTTGCTGAGAGCTCTCAAACCTGGTGTGTCCAGGCCATTTTAATGGGTGTGAGACCTCAGGTGTCTTACTGGGCTAACAGATGAGCCTGTGCCAGCTGAGCTGTGGTCACCCATCTCATCATCTGCTTGTTGCACGCTTAGAGCTCACTGGAAAGTGAGAACAAAAGGTTCTAGAGACTTTCTAGGCTCAGGCAGGTGTGTCCTGCCTTGCAGTGGCAGTGGCCAAGACAGCTCCTCAGCTCAGCCTGTCAATGTGGGCTCTGGCGATGCTTTAGATAAGGTCAGTCACTGAATGGTAACAACTAAACCACCAAGACAGTTGCTAAGGATGGGAAGGTGCTTTTCCTGCTGTTTGGGTTGGAAAAGAAAGTGTCGAGTTTGGTAGCTCAAAAAAACCCCTTTGACTGTGTGAAAACCAGAACCAATCAGTTTGATTTGTAGATGCAAATAACGATGAAAGCTAACAAGAGATTTTTAAGGAGCTGAAAGTGATTTCAGCCTCAGCTCTTTGCCTTCCAGGTTGCAATTGGGGGAAAACAGTGTCAGGAGTAAAATGAAATCAATGTGGGTGTAGTCTCTACCAGTTGGCATTCTGCTGCTGGTGCTAGCAGCGTTGAGAAACGGAGCACCGAACCTGCTTGGCAATTGCCCATTTCGTCACCCTGCCATTTGCAGCTTTATTGGTGAACTTCATCCTTTCTGCAGACTGGGCATTTTGCTTTGGTTGTGGCTGCTGCTGAGCCACAGTGATCTTGCAGCATATGCTGAAAGCCTGCATTTTGTATTTTACCATGTCAGGAAGAAGGAAGATAGTTCTTCATGTGCAGATTTCTAGCAGGTGAACCAAGTTATTGCTTATTAAAAAAAGAGACTGAAACTGTTTGAAGCCCTCACTCGCTCACTGACCAGCTGGGCTGCGTCTCCAGCTGTGTCTGGAATGGGAACTGGTCCTCAAAGGCTCAAGTGTTACATTTGGTGCCATTTGAGCAAAAGCAGAGCTGTGCTTACAGCAGAGCAGCCCCACTTGTGCCCCTATGCTGCCTGTGTGCAGGGAGTGCAGCCCCAGGCGGGGCCCTGGGAACCACTGGAGTCCCGGCACAAGTCGGTTCCCATGGCTAGGGGCTAACATGCTGGGAAGGGAAGCCACTTCCTAGCCCTTTGCCAGGGCTGCCCCTGGGCAGCCTGCAGCTCCCTGCTGGTTTGTGTTCCTCTGGAGATGAGGTGCTGAGAGCCCTCCAATGGTCCTGTGGGAGAGCACTTGGTGTCCTGGGAAGTGGCATGAGGGACCCTGAGTATGGGCAGTGCCAAAGGGCTGACCCAGGCACTGGCTGGCCAGACCACACCTTGGTCAGTGTGGCTCCAGGTCTCCAGCTGCTTTTCTTGGAGGAGCTGTTTGGCCTCCTCAGGAATGCAGCAGCAGGTGTTTAAGCATAAAGCAGGGGAGCACAGAGCTTGGAGCTAGCCTGGATCAACCTCCACTGACAACAAGGACACAGTGAGAGCTGGGGACAGCTAGTGTGTGAAGAGGAAGGAAGAAGCCATTTCCATTCAAGACAAGCAAACTTCTGGCTTGATCTGTTACCAGCAAGCTGGAGTTTTTGTTTGCATCAAGATCTGCTTCAGTGGGCTCTTGCAGTTCTGTGTGTTCTTGGGATGGAAGGCTTTGAAGCTGCATTCTGCATTTGAAAGTGGAGCTTAATCAGTACTAAGAAATCAGTGTAAAGTGGGGGTTTGAACACGGCATGAGCAGCAGGAAGAGCCAGGCTCAGCAAAAACCATCTCAGGTGCCCCACACTGGTTATAAAGATTGAGGAACCCTCTGCTAAAGAGGCCGAATTTCAGTCACGTATGCAGATCTGCTCTGGTAGCAGGTTGGCAGGCAGCAGCCAGACTTCTCTGGTGCTTACTGTGGGAAAGCTGATTTGAGGGAACACTAATTGGGAGAATGCCCTTAGCAAACGCTCTTGATGGTCGGTGGCCTCCTGAAGGATGTGCCTGGTCCTGCCCAGGTTGCTCTCTGCCCTGGCTCCTGGGGCCATCTGCTGGCTAACCGCAGCGCTGGCTGTGGGGTGGCTATGGCAGGACCAGTTCCAAGCTCCAGCAACACAGGGAGGCTCTTCCTCGAGGGTCAGGGTTGGTACTGTGTGCTGGACTGGTTATGAAAAGCACCCCCAGGAGAGCTGCACTTCACCCTGGGGCTGCAGCATGCAGTCTTTAAGGACAGACACTGCTCTCTCTCATTTTCAAGTGCTTGTACCAACATTTGGAATGCTTCTGGAATCTTTGGGGTTTTCTGATCAGTGACACCAGGATGAGAAACTGCTCCCAGTAGAAAGGAAGGAAAGTCTTACACAGAGCATCCTTTGGGTGAAATCTGAAGAACAGACACATTCAAAACTGTCACAGTGGGTGTGTGCACAGGAGGGGAACTCCAGTCCCGTGCAGGGACTTTCAAGTCTAGGAGCTTAAATTAGGTCGATGTTAGATAATGCCTGAGCTTAAGGCACTTGTGGTCCAAGTGGTGCCTTACTCCATGAGGCTGTTGCAGCTTTTACAGTCACACAGGGGTTGTAGTTTCCACGTGCCAGCAGGTCCCTGGGCACTGAGCACTGTTCGGGGGTTAATGTGGATCAAGCCCAGATAGCTGTGATTAGATCTTGCAGCTCTGCAGAAACCTACTAATCACCACCTAATTAACCAGAAAGTCTTGTGCAAGATGCCCCTTATCACTGAGGGCATTGATCTGGGAGTAGCCTTTGACTATTAACTCTTCACTGGCTACAGGGAGTTCTAGGCAGTAAAGGCAAACCTTGTGGCTTTGGCTTTTCAGCAGTCTGTGTTTGTTTTAAGGCTTTATGGTAACATGTTGTTTAACTTTTCTGCCTGCTCACTATTTTAGTACTTGTACAGCCTTTAAACATGCCTTGGTGAGTTCAGAGGATGCCAGCCTCAGTACTCAACGTTGCCCTTACTACTTCTGTGGAAATGACGAATCCCGAGTTAACTGCAACCAGTTTCTGTCTGGACAGAACATAGAAGGGAACATCCAGTTCAGGTTTGTGGTGTTAGTAAGATGTGTGAGGTAGTCCCTGAAGATCCATGCTTCCAGGGAGCCTCTTCTTTGTGTAAGAGTCAAACTGCTGGAGCATCCTGCTGCCTGTCTGAGCAGGCAGCTTTGGAGCTGAGGTGGCCTTTAAGTGCACTTGAAAGCAGCAGTTTTGTGCTCCTGGTATCAAATGCAGCCCCTTGGGATTTCTCGAGGGGGGATTTCCTAATTTGCCTAGAAGAAAGCTGAGCCTGTTCCATTTCAAGCAGATCAGGAGAATTATGAATTCCTTGGGCTTTAGGAAGAATGTTCTCTTTCTGAAGTCCTGCAAATGCAGTGACCAGTGTTGAGTAACTCTGGCAATGTTTGCTCGTTTTGATGAGCTTTGCTTTTAGTCCCTGTGCTCCATGCTAAGTTGCTGACACGTCCCTCGTGAGCTGAACTGGCAGAAGAGCTGTATGAGACAGCACAGCTCAGTAATGTGAAAGCTGTGACAGCATTTGCAGTGATCTGACCATTTTACAATTGCAAGTGCATCCAACAGTGCAAGCACTGCATGGCTCCCGTGCCCTGAGAAATACTCCTGTTGTGTTTAGCTTGGGTGTGAAAAAGTGCTTACAGTGTTCCACCACAGTCAGGCACAAAAGGGGCATGCTGAAGAAACTGGTATCCCTTAAAAAGCTCTCTCACACAGACACATGTGTGCATGCCTCAGCTGCTGGGTGCAGTACTTGTGTGAAATGTGCTGGCTGCCAAGTCAGTCCTTCTGTCTTATGGGGTTCTTGAGCAAATGTTCTTTTGCTTCAACCCTTCCTTCCTTCCTTCTCATACATGCCTTTGTGCACACACTACCCTTCCTTCATGACTCTGCTTGCATACCTACCTGCACGCCCTTGCTTTCCGCTTGCTCATCTCCTCCTGACCAGTTCATTGTCTGGAAGCCATCACATGCAGTGTTTCCCGTGGACTGTGCTTGCTCCCATGCCAGCTTCTCACCCCCAGCTACATCTGCTCCTTTATCCTACACAACTCTGAGATCCCACTTTCCATGGAGGGGAGGGCCCAGGCTGCAGAGATTCTCTCTCTGAAGTTTTAGTCTCAGAGCTGTTGGGAGTAACACAGTGACAGAAGCAGGTTCCTCAGCTGGCTTTTCATGATTAGCACTCAGGATTTGTGAGCTGTACACCTTTGAGGACAGTAAGGGGTGGAATTTTTTCCCTGACATAACTACCTCACTCTTCCCTCTTAATAAATACACTTGCAAGTGTGAAAAATTCCCAGATGTGTAACGAGACAGCAGAGGTACTGCAGGAGCCCTGCTGCACCTGGAAGCTGATGAGTCCTGCCTGAGCCCCGTTTTTGGTCAGACCTGTCTCACACCTGCAGTTGGCTTGAGCATGTTGGTCCTGCGTTTGTGTCTGGAGCTGGATCAGCCCATCACTGTGAGACCCTTCTAGCCTGTCCTGGCCTTTGGGATTGGTTTTGTCCATTTGATGCAGAAGAGAAGAAATTCTCTGGACATGGGAGAAGGCTGAGTGTCATGTGTTGTTGTTGTTTTCCATCTGTTATTGCAGTCATGCAGTCTCTAGGTATTTCATATTTGCAATCTGATGTGCCAGCACTGTACCACCTCATCATTTGGCTCACCCCACTTGCTTGGCTTTCTGGCTCTCCTCCCCCTTTCCTGTTATCCTTCCCCTGGAGAACCCAATTCAAAAGGTATGAAGCAGATCTTGATTCCATGAGCCCTGCAGTTTCCCTGTATCCTAAAAGACAGAGTGAAAGGGGCTGACGCTCCCATTTACTCTCCTCTTATTGCCATGCTGTGTGCAAGCACTAGGTCAGCCTCTCAGTAATCCTCCCTGAATCACTAAGAAGCAGGACCTGTGGAAGTGCCAAGCCTGTGTTTGAACAGGTATTCCAAATCCAGGGTCTTCATTAATGACCAGTTTCAGTGCTGTATTAAACCCCCAACAACCCAAACAAGAAGGACTTTGCCAAGACTACTGAAGCTTCTGGTTTGCACTTGCTGAATTCAAGCTCCACCTCTCTTTCTCCACCTTTCCTAGCTCTGTGTTAGATGTGGTGATCCAGTTTCTGCTGCAGAAGACTACCAGAGTGAGCTGAGATGGACATGTGGGTTCAGCCCAAGACCAGCATGTAAGGGTTTGAACACTGCTGTGGTTCAGTTGTAGCTCATGTTCAGGGTTGCTCCTATGAGTTGTGCAGCTTAGAAATCCAGGCCTTAATGCATTAGATGCAGTAATGTCTCTGCTTCACAGGACACAGCTGCATCACCTCCTCACATCAGCTGGGTACTGAGAATTGGGCTTTGCTCTCGGAGTGCTGGCAGCACCTGGGGTGGCTGGAAATGCTGCCCAGACCCTCGGGTCAGTCACAGAATCACAGCATGATGGGGATTGGAAGGGGCCTCCAGAGATCATGCAGTCCAACCCCCCTGCCAGAGCAGGGTCAGCTATGGCAGGTCACACAGGAACATGTCCAGATAGGTTCTGAAAGACTTCGGTGAGAGAGTTGTGGGGTTAGAGCAGGGCTGCGAGTAGGGACCCTGGGTGCCCATCCCTGTCCAGAGCCTCTGCCCCTTTTGTCTGCTGAGGACTTGGAGCCAAATCAAATCAAGGATGTCCTCCTGTGGTGGTGGTCCAGTTTTCTGGTAATTAGAGTTGGTTTAGACCCCTCTGCCATTTCAGCTTCAGCATTTTGTCTTCCTGTAACTGTTACTTTCGGGTCCTCCTTTTGCCAGAGTCACTGCTGCAGAGTGTGCTGTTGGGGGTTGCTATGAGGAGCTTGCTAATGCTGGCTTCTCTTCCCATCACTTGGACATGCATCTCAGGTGTTCACCTGTGAAATACTGCAGATGAGGGAGCAGGCCTGGACATTGCCTTTTCTCCTCAGGCTGAGCACCACTTTAGGGAGCAGCACAGCAAGGGAATGATCACACCTCTTCAGTTTGTTCCCCAGCTGCTCACGCTCCTCTCTCTTCATATTTCTCATTACTTAATATTTGGCAGCACTCAGGTTTCCCCAGATCCAGGGATCCAGCCCCTGCTGTGTATTTTTCCCAGATGTTTTGATTCTAAGGAGTCTGGGAAAGAGTTCTCCTCTTGGTGCAGGGGTCATATGAGCATCTAATCTCTAGAAGTTTTTAAGCTGCATCAAAGCTCATTTGCCCTCCCCCCCCATCCCCGTCCTCTCTCCAGCATTACAAAGGAACTTCAGGAAGGAAGAGCAGTAGAACACAAACAAGCTGCCTGTCGCTGCTGGGCTCTCGCTGGTGGAGCCCCGGGGGCTCGCCCTGAGCAGCGAGAGGCTGTGCAGAGCATGGGTGCTCGGCCCCGTCCCTTGCCTGCACTCCAGCGCCGGCCCGGTTGATGAGGCTCCTGTTCTCGCGGGGGATTCCTGGGAGCATCGGTGTGTCCCCGCGTGGCCGAGGCTTGGTCCCATCGTCTGGCGTCTGCCGTGCTCAGCACCACCACCTGTGGTACCAGGCTTCGGAGAACTGCAGCAAGGGCAGCAGGCTGAGAGCTGCTGGGGCTCGCCGCTGGGCTGCAGCTTGTGTGAGTGGTGTGTGCATGGAAGAGCAGCGGTCCGTGGCTACAGATCATGTTCCTGTTTCCTCCTGCGTACAGAGGCCTGTGTTTACCAGCAGGGACGATCAGGGCCGTGTGGCTGTGCTTTGACAGTGAAGAAGACATGCCCTCTCCAGGGAGGAGTGAAACACCTTCCTCCTAATGGAGGTGATACTCAGCCTGGTAGGTTGGCTTGGGTTTATTGCTCTACAAAGCTTGTGAGGGCTGTCTGGTTGTACTGGATAATGAGCACTTTCTGATGGATTTTCATGGATCTGTTTGCTGTGGTACGTGGTGAAGTGATCTGTCTGAACAGTAGCAGAGTCTCTCTGCATCCATCCAGGTGGTACCCAACATAAACTGCTTCCTGCATAAGGCTCCTGACTGCAGAAGAAATTTCACCTCTGTTCAGTGGGGTAAAAGGTCTTAGCCATCTGGAGGTCCTGTTTTTCAGTGGTGAAATCTGCCATAAGAATGTGAAGCATGACCTTGCTCTTGGTGGTTTTAATTTGTCACTGTATTAGGTTGGAAACCCGGATCTGGAGTGTGTCCTGAGCTTGCACAAGTACAGAAATTGCTTCAGTTTCTGTATTTAGCTTTGGTGGGTGTTTGCAGTGGAGATTTCTCACTGGTCTCTTGCAGCAGAGTGCTGCCTTTTGGCCTGGTTCTGGCTTCTTGTTGCTCTGGAGCAAAGCCGACAAAGCCAGAAGTGGCCTGGCAGACACACAGCGTTGTGCAACACAGGCAGCACTCTGCTTTGCAGCTCTCCTCCTGCCCCAGGTGCCTGGCTGGTGCCAGAGCTGAAGATGAGGGATGTAGGGCAGTGACTAACACCAGCGTCTCTTGTAAAAGCCTTCTTTACAACAGCATTGCTGGATGGAGGCCTCCATGCCCTTGTTAGAGCAGGGCTCTTGTGGTCAGAGAATCTTAGTGCCTGGTATCCCTGAGAATAACCTCCGACAAATGGCACCACAGAGACCAGGGGAGTTAGATTTCCTGTTATTCCTGGGGTTTGTGACCATGCTGTGGCCCTGCAGTGCACTTGGACAGCAGGTACTATGGGCAGTGCTGCTGTTCTGGGCCTGTTTCTGCTCTGGCTATCACAGCTGTGCTTCCTGGCATCTCTACCTATCCTGCAGACCAGAACAAGGACTGGCCTGGAGGCATTTCAGCCTTGGGAGCACCTTGAGTGCTCTGAATTCGTGGTTCTAAGATCTCAAACTGAGATGTGTGTGGCTTGGTTTTGTGGCCATCAGACCCTGTCCTGGATGAGTGATGTTTGCCACAAACAGGCAATATTGCTGAGACAGAGGAGAAGAGAGTGTGGGGAGAGGCAGCTGTGAGGTGAGGGTGAGTCTGAAGGAGCAGGGCTTGATGGCAGAAGGAGCTGTGGATCGGAGCTGTGGATCAGAGCTGTCCCAAACACGACGATGAGGCTTTGCTTTACCCTTCTAAGTACGGCAGTGGAACGCCTGCTCGCAGACAAGGAGGTTCTGAGGGGCCTGCCTAGGAGCTGGGGGTTTCTTCTTATACCAGTGCAGCTGTGGTTAAAGAGCTGTTGCTGGCTCTATTTTGTCCTCCTATGACAATTACTGTCTAATTAGTTTGAGCCTTCCAGGAGATCACATTAATCTTGTGAAAAATGATGCAGTGATTTTTAAATAGCAGTGTTTCAGTAGCGCTATAAATAGAGCGTGCAGTGGATGGCTGGGTTGATGTCCTGCTGTGCCTCCTTGAATCGCTGTTTGTGATTCTGCTTGAGCCTGGCACCCAGGGGCTGTCGTGTGTTGAGGAGCTCCTGTCGCCGCCGTCCCATCGCCTGCTGCCCTGCGCGCTGCCTGCGGCTCAAAACCAGCACCGTGTGGAGAGGGAATGGAGAGCCCTGCAGCTTTAAATCCCGCGGCCCCGGCCCTTCCCCGCGCCTGAAGCAGCAGCTCCAGCCCTGGAGAGGAGCAGAGCCCCTGGGAGCTCTGGCAGAGCTGTCGGCTCGCAGCAGCTGCTCCGACCCGGCACACAGCGATGCTGGGTTCGGCGCCGGTGCTGCCCGGGCTGTGCAGGGAGCGGCCGGGCGCAGGGCCGGGACCGGGTAGGCGGCAGGCAGCGCCGGGGCCAGGGCTGCAGATGGCCCCGCCGAGATGTTCATGTGGTGCTGCTGTGCCTGCGTGTGCTGCGAGAGGGACTTCTGCGAGCCCACCAAGGTGAGAGCAGCATGGAGAGCGCTGGAACAGCAGCGCTGATTTTGTCTGGCTGCTTTAGATAAACCTGCAGCGGGACTTGACCTCGTTTTGTGGCATCAGCTTTGGAAATGCTGCGTCTTCCTCCAGGCACTGCTGCCGAGTCTCTCTGCTTGGTTTTTGTGTAGCTTTTCTGCACTTTGGAAGCTCTGAAGTAGGCAAAAGGCTCCTGTTTGAGTGAGTGTTGCAATCTATAAACAAGATCAAAAGCGGTGCTGCTTCTGGGGGGTTGCTGGGTTTTGTTGCGCTGGGGCTTGGCTTGTAGGATTAAATGAAGGATAAAGGAAGGGTCTAGTAAATGCAGCCCCCTGCCAGAGAGGTGTTTGGACTGGTAGTTTGTGAAATGTTCTGCAGGTTTAGCTGTTAAAAATGTATTCTCAGTCCACAGTAAACAACCTGCAGAATCGTATTTTCCCCTATGGGGGGAAAAAGGAGAAGAGAGCGTTCTGCTTCCCATGGAGCCAGTGACCTTCAGAAATGAACAAGAGCTTTGGTTTGGTTTAACTCTGCAAGCAGGCACTGCCCTTGCATGCCTCTCTGGTAGCAGCAAGCTGTTTCCCCCCACACTTAGTGAGCGTGGAGGAGAGACAGCAAGGGCTTTGACACTGACCACTGCTGCAGAACAGAAGATGCTTCTGTTGGAGTCACTGCAGTTAGCTCTCCAGTGCATTGTGGCTCCAGTGTTTGGAGAAGAAAGAAATAAAGATGCAGAGTTTTGTTTTGCCCTTTGCCGAGGGCCTGAGGCCGCACAGTGCTACCCTGGTGTTCGAAGCGCTCGTGCCTAAGCACGTTCCTTTGGGAACCTCTGCATCCCCCAGACAGGGACGTCCGGGTTTGTCACTGCACCCATCGGTCTTCATAACAGAGTGACACACGGGTGGCTTTGGGAGCAGCTCTGTTAGAGCCGCAGAGCTGGAGTGGCACAGGCTGCTGAGGTAGGGGGCAGCAAGGCAGCAGGGGTTTGGTTATAGTCCACGTCCCAGGCTGCTAGATCTGTCTGCTTCGCTTCTCAGCATGTGTAACAGCAGGCTGGGGCATCGCTGCTGGGAGCTGGAGAGAGCATAGGATGCCATGTTCTGTGCTCTCCAGATCAGGTGTGGGCAGTCTTGCTGCCAGGGCAGCCTGAGAAGCTTCCCAGTCTGTGCTGTGGAGATGCTGCTGCAGTCAGGTTTGTCTCTAGTTCTGGGTGAGGCCCCTGGGGTTTTATGAGAATACTGAAAACAGTGATTCCAGTATTTAGTTAATCCAGTGTTTGCTGTGGGTTTCTAGACAAGTGCCCTGTTGCCTTTCTCTGCTGGATATTCATCATCCCTGGGTCTCTCCTTCCTTCTTGATGTCTCATTGCTTACTGTTTCCTTCTCCCTGGCCTCTGAAACATGTGCCAGGTGTCTGCAGCCCTGGGGAGCATGTGTCCCGGTGCTGTAGGGACTGGCCTTGCTTACACTGCTTCTCCTTGTCCTTGGCAAGTAGTTGGCCACTTAGAGCAGTCCTGTAGGTTTAGCTGGTGCTTGATGCAGGAGCAGCCTGCAGCCCTTGGAGGTGAACAGGAGAGGAGTGTGGGGCCAGCTCTGTTGCATAGCTGTTTGGCAACTCTAATGTTAGCTGATGGACAGTGTGTGAGATACTGGACAGACTTTAAAGAAGGAAACAATATGTCAAGAAATGGTGTGCAGGGATGACAAAGAAATGTCTTCACAGGAAAGATGAATCCTGCTGTTTTAAAATACTTAGCTTTTGCATAAGCTGCTGATGGGATCAGCTGCCCCCAGGCTGGCTTTTGCAGTCACACTCTGTGATGTACCTGCAGAAAACACTGCAACTAAAAATAAATCAAAAGAAATGTAGATGTGCAGTTGCTGTGCTCATGTGCAGGAGCCCTTCAGACCAAACACTTGGAGAGGACTTGCATGTTAAACTTCAGCAGAGAAACCTCTCCTGAAAAGGGGGGACCCTTGCTCCTGTGTGTGGCTGTTCTGTGCAGTGATCAGACAGAGATGTTTGCTCCCCCAGACTCCAGCCCCGGTGTGCTCCATCCCTTTGCGACCCGAAGTGAAACTGTTCTTTACTTGTCTGTAAGATGCAGTAATCATCTGGATTTATCTGGCAGCAGCTTGAAGCATTAAAAAGCCCCAAAGTGCCCTCTGGGAAGTGTTAACAAAATTTTTGTCTTTAAGGTAATGAGATGTGATTGGGACATAGCAGGAGAAACACAGAGTTAAAACCCAGCCAACCTCCTAAAAACCTGCCAACACTGTCCTTGTGCAGAGCCACTTCCAGATGAAAGCTTGGATAAACTTTGCTCCCAAATCCACCCTCCCCTCCCAGTTCCTAGACTTACATTTCCTGTCCTTGTTGTAACTTCTGGCCTGATTGGCAGCCCCTCTTGATTAAAATTCTGCAACTGCTTGTCATCTTTTTCACCTCAAAGCCCAAGTTCCTGCAAGCCTGAGTTCAGTTCTTGCCTACTGGTCCACTGGGAATGCTGCATTAGTTCCCCTGGGCTTGCCTTACCCACTCTGGGGGTGTTCACTCGGCCAGCACCGCTGATGTTCTCGACCAGTCTCTGTAGCTTTGGAAAGCTGTTGCTGAGATGGGCTCACCAAGCCTTACTCTGCTGCATGCAGAGGTGTATTTTCTCCAGACTTCAAGGGCTGGAGGTCAGGAAGGTCTCTGGTGGCACTTGGAGGTCTAAACAGCATTAAAAGGGCCACAGACGGCTCCAGGGAGCTGTGGCAGGGTGCTGAGCGAGTCCTTTCTGTCTTCACGGTGTAAATAAGCACTGGTGGGCAGAGCTGGTGCCTGGTCCTCCGTGTCTCCATCCATCTGAGGAGACAGCTCAGCTGATCTCCTGTGTCAGCCTGCTGCTCCTGGCTGATGGGCCACGGGTGGGAAGGGTGTAAGTCAGCTTTGTAGCTCAGATACCTCTTAATCAGCTAGAAAGGGACAGCATTTGCTTGCCCAGAGGCATGGTGCTGCAGGCAGGTGGGTTCAAGCAGGAAAGGTGCAGAGCCTGCCAAGCTGCCCATGCCAGCTGCAGGGATTGCCCATGGCCAGTGGTTTTGCTGCACTAACAGAGCCTCTCCTGGGGCTCCCCTGTGGAAGGGGTTGTGCTGTCTGTGACAGATGCCACTTGCAGTGCTTCCTGACACAGCAAGTCCCATGTCACGTGGCAGCAGCGCCTTGCACCATTCCTCCCCACCCCCGTGGCTGCTGGAGCTGAAATATTTGTCTCCTTTGGGGATTTCTGCTGCTGACAGGTAGCAGGGAAATGCAGCTGGCTGCTGTGTAGCTGAACTCTTTCTGGCATGTGGAGCAGTGTGTGAAGTCACCTCTCCATTTCATATTGAATGAGGTGACAGCGCTCTGGGAGAGTCCCTCTGCAGCTGGCTTTACCAGTTAGCAAGTGACAGGTGAGGGTTTGTACCCAGGGCCACAGCCCAAGGCATGCACTGCTGCCACCTTCAGCAGGCCCAGGTCATTTTGCCCCCCTGTGGTGTGTGGGTAGCCTCATGGGCAGCCAGGCTTGGGAGCTTCCTATGGACAAAAGCATCTCCAGGTTCCTTATCACTGACTGGGTCCCAGGCCAGTCTGAACCTCAGCCTAGAGGGAGGCATTGTCCTTTCTGTACCCTGCTGTGCCAGTGCTGAGTCAGGCAGCGCCCTGGCACCCCCACCAGAGAAAGGGAGCCCTCCATTGCCCACCAGGCTCCAGCACATGCTGAGCCACTGGTCTGTGCCAGCTGCCTACTACCTAGCTACCACAGTTATAATCTAACTAATGATCTATACTATGAAAAATACACAGCAAGGCTTCCCTGAGCTGTCCATCTGTTTGTTGTGTTCCTCAGCCAGTTCTGGGTTTGATTTGGATTCAGGAGTGTCATGGGGACAGCTCAGAACAGTTGCTGGCAAAGCTGACCAGCAGTGTCTGTGGGTATGAGATGGAGCCCATTCAAATGCAAAGGAAATCAATAATTCTGTGTCCAGCTGGAGGTGTATGGAGGCCTGGGGGGAGTCAGCAGCAGGTACCTATGCCGAGCTCCACTGCACACAGGGTGTGTTCTGGGAGTGTACGCGAGCACCCGGGCCCTTGCTACGTGGCTTGGATCAGAGATGTCACTCCAGGTACTCCTGTGGTGTCACTCAAGGGGTGGGCATGTGCTGTCCAGCAGGATGGGTGCTCTGAGGGTGCTGGGTGAGCTGAGCTGAGTCTTGCAGGGTCCAGTGGAGCAGGGACTGGGGTTAGATGTGTACTGGTGGATGCTGCTGATGTGGGGAGACGCAAAGGATGCTCTTGTTTCTCCCCTCTACTTTTTGTTCCCCATAAGGTGTTAAGAGAGCTCATTTACTAATGAACTGTCTTGTACCTGCCATGGCAGCCTGCAGGTCTCTGCTGCTGTGTGTGCCCGAGGCAGGAGACCATCTGCCCACCTGATGGCCGGGTTGGCACCGGGTGCCAAGGCTGCTGCCCACGGGGCTCCTCCCAGCGGCATGCTAACGATGCTGCTAATGAGGGCTGTTTCCAAACAGGAAGCCTGAAGCCTCTGACTGTGTGTGTCTCCAGGGTTTGTCTGCCTGTGTCACTGGACTGCCTTCAGCACACTGGGCAAAAGGAAACAGCAGCTCCTGCATTTTGTGGCAGTGAGCATTTGCTGCCCCTGGGGTGCTGGGTCACTGGGAGCAGGATTAACCTGGGCACCCGGGGCACAGAGAGCTGCCTTCCGGGCCTGCTCTCCCCACCTGTCAGCATTTGCAGCTCCCCTCTCTCACCCTGTCCTGTAAGTTTTTATTCCCAGTACTGCGACACTTTTCAGTCACATTTCCAAAGCTGTGGACCAGGGAGGGGGACGCAGGAGCTGAGCAGTCTCCTTACAGGAGGCTTGCTCTGAGCCCTGCTGTTTGCTCAAGCCAGCTCCCTGCTTGCATAAGAAAAGAGCTGTGGGCTCTGCGAGTGCCTGCACTGCCTGCAGCTCCTGTGCTGGCTGTGGAGGGGTGAGGCACCTGTGCAGGAGCCTTGTCGTTAGTGTTCAGCTGTGCCAAAAGGCAACATCAGAGGCTCTTGTGGCGTTGCTGCAGAGGAAGTGCATGGACTGACTTCTGCAGGAGGGAAAGTGTTCAAAGTGCCAGCAATTTGGTGAGATCTGGAGGAGGAGAAAGCAGAAGGTCTTGATGTGATTTCATTTGATTTATGGGCAGTGCCAAAGCCATCAATACACTGGGAAATGGCATTGCAAGGGAGAGTGGCTAATGGAATTGCAATCCCTGTGTGCAGAGAAGCGGTGGCCATTGCAGGGCTTCATTTGCCAGTAGCTTTTCAGGACAGATTGCCAGTCATCCTCAATCAATAATGTCACTGGCATTTCCCAGGGACCTGCTTTGTGCTGACTGTTCTCTTTCTAAAGCCTTGGATAAAGCACTCCAATTATCCCAGCTCTGATCCAGGGCAGCACTTTTCACAGCCATCCACTTTTGTACTGGAGAAACCTTCCTCATCGCTCCAGAACTGCCCCTACAGCTGGGCCCCCTGAAGTGAGCCTCTGCTTCATTTTCTGCCACAGCTGTGGGAGGGTAACCTGGGGACACAGGCTGATGCCAACTGTCTTAAAAAGGGAGGAGATTTTCTTCCTCTCACAAAACTTGGGAAGGTGTTTGTGTTTGGGGAGAAACTGTGACTGAGCTGGTAGGTGGTGGTTCCAATAAAACGATCTGGGCTGCTGCCCCTGCTTACATCAAGCCTGCTGGGTGCCGGGAGGAGAGCCACGTTCCATCGAGGCTGTTAGCTCTGTGCATGAAGTACGAATCGCACCCTGTGCACTCCACCTTACCGGGCTGCTGGCTGCCTCTGCAGAGGCCAGGGCACCCCTGGCCTTGTGAGGTTTCCAATCAACCTGGTGGCCGTGGAAACGATGGCAGCAGGTTTCAGTTGTAGACATTACCGTTCAGAACTCCCCCAGGCCTCGGTCACCGCAGCGGCTGTTGGTGGTGTGAGGAGCCGGGTGGCGTGACCGGGCGGTGTGCGTGGGGATTGTAACGGACTGAATCTTGGGGAGCGAGAGGGGACAGAGGACGAGCTCCCCGTCCTGCAGCAGCCGCTGCCCGCTGGGCCGGGGCGCTACGGGACAGGCGCTTCTCCCTCGCTCCGCTGCCGAGGGCTGACCGCAGCGGGCCCCGGCTCCCCGCAGCATCCCGCGGTCCGGCCGCTCCCCCGCTCAGAGCCCCTCTGCGGCGCCGGGAGCCCCCGGCTGCCGGTGGCCACTGTCTGCCGGGCGCTCCGCGGTTGCCCGGCCGGCGGAGGCCGTTCCCGGCGTGGGGCCCCGGAAGTCCTCCCTCCCGGCGCGGGGCGCCCTGCGCGGGTGCGGGGCCGCTCTGGCCGGGGCGGGGCGGGCCCAGGTGGGGCGCGGCGGCGCGGGCGCTGTCGGAGCCATGCGGGCGGCCGGCGGGAGCCATGCACGGGGAGCGGGCGCTGCTGTCCGGCCGGGGCAAGGTACGGTGGGGAGGGCAGGGGTGCACCGGCCCGGGGCTGAGCGTCGTTTGGTTCCGCAGCGGCTCGGCCCTGGGCGGCGGGAGGAGCGGGGTGGGCCGCCCGGCCCTGCCCGCTGCCAGCCGGCGTGTGCCTGGGTACCCGCGCGGTCCGGCTGCGCTGCCGTAGCCTGGAACTGATCTTTGCGGAGCGCGGGACCGGCACTTCGCAGCTCGCTGCCGGTCTGCCTGCTCGCAGGGTGCATCGCGGCGGCCCCGCAGGACGGGCTGTCAGAGCCCCGAGGAACGCTTGGTTCGCTCTGGAGCGCGGACTTGCTTCTCGGGTTTCTTATTTGCTTTTCTACAAACAGGACTGGGAGTACCTTGGGTTTGCTGTGGGCTTGATCTGCGGCCCTTGCTCTTTCACTGTCACCACCCATCTCTTCAGTCGCTGGCTGACTTGGGTGCCCTGTCTTGCTTTGCACGCGAGTTTTTGGTTGTTTGAGACCATAAAGGAGGTTTCAGTATGAGAGGTTTGCTTTTTTCTCAGCCTTTATTAGATGTCTGTAGAGCACATGAAGCTCAGACTGTTGTTCCTGTGCCCTGGCCAGCTGAAAATGGGCGTTTCTGCAGAGTTACTCTGGTCAAGTTGGCTGGCACCAGTAAGAAAAAGTTTTCTGTTAGTGAAGCTTACACTTGTCTCTCTCCTTGCCTAGATCGAGCGATTGGAAGTCAGCAGCCTAGCGCAGACGTCCAGCGCAGTGGCCTCAAGCACTGATGGTAGCATCAATGCAGACTCTGTTGATGGGACCCCCGACCCTCAGCGTACAAAAGTGGCTATCACACACTTGCAGCAGAAGATCCTGAAGCTGACCGAGCAGATCAAGATCGAGCAAACAGCCCGCGATGACAACGTGGCGGAATACCTGAAACTGGCCAACAATGCAGACAAGCAGCAGACTGCCCGCATCAAGCAGGTGTTTGAGAAGAAGAACCAAAAGTCAGCCCAGACCATCTTGCAGCTGCAGAAGAAGCTGGAACATTACCATCGGAAGCTGCGAGAGATTGAACAGAACGGGATCCCTCGGCAGACAAAGGATGTCTTCAGGGACATGCACCAGGGCTTGAAGGATGTTGGAGCAAAAGTCACAGGCTTTAGCGAGGGAGTCGTAGACAGCGTGAAAGGCGGGCTGTCCAGTTTCTCCCAAGCCACACATTCAGCAGCAGGCGCTGTGGTTTCCAAACCCCGGGAGATTGCCTCCCTCATAAGGAACAAGTTTGGGAGTGCAGACAACATTGCTAATCTGAAAGACTCCTTGGAAGAAGGCCAGGAAGATGGGGCCGGAGGCAAGGCTCTAGGCGTTATTCAGAACTTTCAGTCGAGCCCAAAGTATGGCAGTGAAGAGGATTGCTCCAGTGCCACATCGGGCTCCGTGGGAGCCAACAGCACTACAGGAGGCCCTGTGGGAGCTTCCAGCTCCAAAACAAACACTCTGGATATGCAGAGCTCAGGGTTTGATGCAATACTGCATGAAATTCAAGAAATCCGAGAGACACAGGC
Organism: Dryobates pubescens; assembly: GCF_014839835.1. NCBI lineage: Eukaryota > Metazoa > Chordata > Aves > Piciformes > Picidae > Dryobates > Dryobates pubescens. Next base: position 336,503 of record NC_071612.1, read on the forward strand.
AAGGTTGGAAGAGTCGTTTGAGGACCTCAAGGTTCGCTACCAGAGGGATTACTCCCTGGTAATGCAGACCCTGCAGGAGGAGCGCTACAGGTGGGTGCCTTTGGCTGGTCTGGGTGCTGAGTGCTGCAGGGCAGCAGAGACTTGGGTAGTGCTACTCAGTGGGCTCCTCCCAGCTGTGGGAGGCTGGGAAATTCTGAGTTTTCTCAGGATTTCACCCTCCCAGCTTTGTCTTCTGTAAATATTGTTATCTTGCTGCTCACCTCCCTTTCCATGCAAGAAAGAAACAGCGAGGAAAGAGGTTACTCCCTAGTGTCCTCAAGATAAGACGTCAGACAGGTTTAGAAAGCTATCTCAAAAGACCAGGAGCAAGTTGACTCAGTTACTATTATCCAGGCAGTGCTTTGTACCGAAAAAATCCTGCCGAGTTGTGGGTCAAGGCAAGAGATGGGGGACCTGTGGATAGTATCCTGACTCTGCCTTCTCCAGCACTCAGATCCCTATCTACCAGAGACAGGAATACTCAGCTTCCTTAGGGCTCTCCAGAAACACAGGATCTTGCCCATGTGCCAGAACTTGGCTATCCTCTTCCTTTCTCCAAGCAGCCTTGCAGTGGAGGGTTCAGTATTATGAAGTTAAATTAAGTGTCATAGTGAAGTGCTGAAGGAATGTCATTCCTCCCCCTTCCATGCTGGATGGGAGAGAGCTCTTGTGCCCTTTGCTTCCAGCAGAAGGTCTTTGAGTCTTCCCCAATCTGGGGTCTTGTCCCCAGGCCCTGGAGGGAAGAGCTCTACAGTTGTTCAGGACACTGCAGGCTAAATCAACAGGATTCTGAAACTGGGTCTTAAGTAACCAATATAAGAGTCCCAACTTCTCATTCTGGTGGAGCAGAGCAGGCTTTTGTAACGAGCTTGCTTTGGGCCAAGCTGCAAAGTGCAACCAGCAGAGCTGCAGGGTGTGGGGACAGGCTCTCTGAGCTGCCCTGTGCCACTTGTTGTATTGGTTTGCACAGTGTGACATGGAGCTGCCCTGCAGCTCTTTAGACAGGCTGGTGCCAGATGATTGGGAGAATATTTGAAAAGGCTCAGCCTGCTGGATCCCACAGTGACAGCCAGCTCTGTGTGTGCTGTGCAGAGCTCAGCCTGCTGGATCCCACAGTGACAGCCAGCTCTGTGTGTGCTGTGCAGAGCTCAGCCTGCTGGATCCCACAGTGACAGCCAGCTCTGTGTGTGCTGTGCAGAGCTCAGCCTGCTGGATCCCACAGTGACAGCCAGCTCTGTGTGTGCTGTGCAGAGCTCAGCCTGCTGGATCCCACAGTGACAGCCAGCTCTGTGTGTGCTGTGCAGAGCTCAGCCTGCTGGATCCCACAGTGACAGCCAGCTCTGTGTGTGCTGTGCAGAGCTCAGCCTGCTGGATCCCACAGTGACAGCCAGCTCTGTGTGTGCTGTGCAGAGCTCAGCCTGCTGGATCCCACAGTGACAGCCAGCTCTGTGTGTGCTGTGCAGAGCTCAGCCTGCTGGATCCCACAGTGACAGCCAGCTCTGTGTGTGCTGTGCAGAGCTCAGCCTGCTGGATCCCACAGTGACAGCCAGCTCTGTGTGTGCTGTGCAGAGCTGGTGCACATAAAGCCACACCAGCACTGCTCTCCAATTCTGCTTTGCAGCAATCCCTGATCTGCTGCCCAGCACAGCAGCTTTGGTTCATGGCACCTTATTGCCATGGAGTCACATAATAAAATGATGTGGAGTCTGATCTTGTGCTCCCCAGCAGAGAGGGATCCTGTTTGTTGCTGTGTGGGTTGTTGTTTCGCACATACAGCAGTGGCCATTCATGGTGGAAGGCTGTGTGCAAGCATGGTACAGCTGAAGGACTGTCTTGACAGTGCAGTAGAGGACCTTGGGGACCCACAGATGTTGTCAGCTACGGTGGCTTCTTACTGCCTAAAACTCTTACATCAGGTTCACATAGGTCCTCGGGCTAGTGCAGTGTGATGTCATACCTTGAGGGGAGCCCAGAGCATGACCACTAACCAAGGCAGCCTGGAGTGAAAAGCTTCTGGGAAAATCTGTGTTTGACTTAGAAATGCTTAAAAAGATAGAAATTTAGAGCTGCTGTCTGGAGTGGTGATGCACGTTCATTAAAGGTGTGACCTACAAAGGACCAGTTAAACCACTGTGTGCCCTTGTCTGTGCAGGCTCTCAGAAGGAAGCAGCAACTGCAGGATCCACAAGGAGCTCCCAGGGTAATCACAGTGAGATTAATATCTTACTGTGCAGATCCTGATTCTGGGTTGATAGCTTCTGCAAGCTAAAGTAGCATGAAGATAAAAGCCAACATCCCTCTGGGGGCTGGAGGGTTGTGTGATGTGTCCACGGGCAGAGAGGATGCCGTGCATTGGTGCAGAGGGCTGGTGCTTGTTCCTCCAGTTGGGCACCCATCTCTCTTAAGTCGAACGTGAGATGGGAACGGAGGGTGTGGTTTGGAGCTGAAGCTTCAAATTCATTCATTGTAACTGGCTTTAAAAGCTCTAAGTAGCTCATAACTGCTCCTGGAAGCTTTCAGAAACAAACCTTGAGTTCAGTTAGAGCTTAGAAAAGAAGTCTTTTGGAGAGGCTTGCTCACAGGGCAGCACAGGGTGTTGGTGCTGTGCTGGGAAGCTGGAACAAAGCAGGTGCTGTGCCGCCCTGTGTCCCGCTCCTCATCTGTTTCCTCTCTCTTGGCTGCTCTGTGTATTGCAGCTTCTGGGCTTTTTTCCCCTTGCCTGTTCCTGCAGTTTCTGTTTCTCAGCTGTGGTTTACCTCACAAGTTTTCTGTGACCTCCTCAGCCTGCTCCTTCCCTGTCCTGGCTTCCAGACCTTGCCTTCCAGCTGCTGGTTTGGGAGCTGGCTGTGGGGAAGGACCTGCTGGTGCGGTCGCTCCAGTTCCCTGCCCTGGTGCTGCCGGGTACCCAGCTGACCCAGCCCAGTGGCAGGGTGGGCCGTGCTGTGCCACCCTGCCCTCCTGCCAGCAGCACGTGCCAGCAGCAGTGGCTCCTGCAGGGCTGAGTCATGGAGGAAGGAAGGTTCCGGCAGCACCTTGGCCCTGCTGTCCCTGCGGCAGTGGAGGGGGCGCTGGGGTGGCTGCCGCTTATCTCATCGGGTGGAAGGTGCTGGTTGTTTACTGATAGGAGCAGGGACTTGCTGTGCTCTTGAGACTGAACTCAAGTTCCTGCTGTGTGTTTCCATCTCTCCTGTCCCTTTAGGAACCTGTTTGTGCACAGTGAAGTCATGAGCTCATGAATGTGGATCGTGGCCAGCCCCAGGGCTTGGGTTTCTGCTCTAGCCTGGCATCCTTGGAAAGGGCACTCAGGCCTCCATGATGCTGCCAGGAGAAATCCACCAGCTGCAGTGCTGGGCACTGCTGCTGTCATTGATTTGCTTTTGCTGTAGTCTCAGTTGCTGGACTTCAGTCTGCTCTCAAGGCTTATTTTAAAACAGGTCAAATGGGATAAGTCTTTGGGGTCCAGGAGGGTTGAAGAGGTCTTTCCAGAGTGTGGCTGGGCAGCAGAGGCAGCATGTAGGGCCAGGTGACTGCTGACCCAGACAGGAAAGCACTGAAACCTCCCTGCACAGCTAGCTGTCATCTTCCACAGCAGAGGTTGGGAGCTGGAAGCTCAGCGTGATGTGTTGGGAGCAGCTCCTGCTCCCTTGAGGGCCAGCTCTGCCCCTGTGTATGGACCAGGTAGTGGACCTGGGGTGTACTGCAAACAGGTACTGCTTTGGGCTGCTGCTCTGCTGCTGAGAGCTGTGTTCAGAGCGTAGCAAATGTGTTTGGATGACAAATAAAGATCAGATGAAGTCTTGGAAAAGAACCATCCTGAGAGATGCTGAAAGATAGGTATTAAACTCCACTCACAGTGTACTGTGAAGAGCTTTTAGCATCAGCCTGGTCAGATTCTTTACTCAGCAGAGCTCCTGCTGAGTGCAGATGAAGTGGCTTCTTCACCACCTCTCCCCTCACACACACTGCAGACCTTTATTTTGCAGCTGTTACTTTAAATGCCTTAAAACTCTTTCAAAACCCAGGTGGCCATAACTGTGTTTCTTAGGCTTTTCCAAATCAGTTCCCTGGTTCCAAGGAGCGACTCCCAGAAGTTGTAGGGAACCTGACATGGCTCTCTGAATGAAGTGTGCCCGTGCCCTGTGCTTCAGCTGAGCACCTGGCAGTTTGGTGGGGGTCTTCTACAGGACCATCTCCAAGATACTTGAGACATCCAGCACTGGTCTATTACACATGTTTCTGTTCTCCTCTTGTTAATCTAGAGGCCAGTAATTTAAAGGAGAATTTTCATATTTTTGTGAGTAAAAAAATAATTCTGGACTCCAGTGAGGAATTTTCCATACCTGAAATCCAGTGGGATTTGGTCAGTTGAGGCCCTGCTACGTTCAGACAAGTTCTGAGTCTGCTGCATAGGCAGAGCCTGCATTTTTCTGTCAGTGTGAGCATCATCTCGACCCTCTGCACAGGTGTCCTGTCCCTGTTACTTTTGTGGTAGCTCAGAGCTAAATGTGAGCCTTTCTTCCCTAGGCAAACACTGGCTTCGGGCCCTGGAAGTCGCATGAACCCCCCTCAGCTTTTCCAGTTTGAACGCCAGGAGAAAACAGCAGGGAAAAGGCATTTTGTAAATTGCAGATAATGGGCCAAGGAGTGAGAAGGAGATGACTGGAGGAAGTGTAATTTCAAAAATAGGTCTGGGTAGGTTGTGAGGTTTTTTTGGTTGGTTTTGGGTTTTAAATAACCCAATTCCAGACGTTGCCTGACAGGCGACTTTCCACAGGCGCAGCCGGCTCTGGGTGCGACCTGGAAAGGCTCTGGGGCCAAGCAGGGAGCTGCAGCCTGGGTGAAGAACAAGGAACTCAGGGCAGGGGGAAGGGACCCAACCCTTCTGTTAATCATGTTGTGCTTAAAGTCTCAGCTATACAGATCTGCAGAGTTTCCTTATGTTTCCTGTAGATTGAGGTAGTTGTGGAGTTACTAAAGTACAATTGTTCCTCCTTGGAGAACAGGATTTAAGCTGCCTGGCGACAGCCATTCTCTGCAGGGTGTTTATGTGGGAGGAGGTTAAAAGACACAATCATGGCATTTCCAGAAGCGCCTGAGTCCCTTTTGGTGTAACAAACCCACTGCAGAATTTTGTAAGATAGTCACAGGCTGAACATTTCAAGTAATTGATGCTGCCTGTGGGACTTGGAGCGGGTTTGCTCAGGAATTCTTGGTTCTTGGCCAATTGGGGCTTTTAAGCTGGGTGGGAACAAATGGCAGTGCTAATGATCTGGGCTCCTTCGTTAGCCAGGCTTCACAGGGCTGTTCCTTTGCTTGCAGCTGGGTGTCCTTGGGAAATCGGTTCTCTCGTGTCCTGTCTCAGCTGCACAGCTCTGGTGGCACCGTGCTGGGCCAAGCCATGCCCGCTGCAGGCTGGCTTTAGCCTCAGTGCTGCCTGACCACAGGTGTTTCCTTGCTGGGAATTGTGCTGTGGCTGACTCCTCAGTTTAAAGCAGTGTTGTACTGGGAAGGTAAAGCAAAGTTCTCTCCACACCTGAGAAGTAAAAACAGCACCTCAGGACTGTTTTTGAAGGCTAGCTTTTGCCTGTTGAGATTTAGCATCTGAAGCACCAAAGAGCTCTGGTTTCCCAGGGCAGAATCAGGACTTGTGACTTAGCTTCAGAACTTGCAATGATTTTTTCTAGATAAGTATTGTTTTTTGCTTTTATGCATGCATGTGTGTTCATTAAATACAGAATGGAACTGAGCTTAAAGCAAGGCATTAATCTTCGTGTTGAATTCTTTGGAAGTGCCTCAGTCACTGGTAGCAAGGTCAGATGATAAGATGTGTGTGGTCAGCTTCCTCCACGCTGTTGCCATGAGTCAGTGGGATCGGAGCAGAAACGCCTCATGACAGCTGTGCCTATCCCTTAGCCTCCATCAGAGCTGTTGTTTGTGATTAGCCCAGAGTCAGGAGCAAGCAGGGAGCGTGGTGGAAGAGGCTGGCAGCGATGGTGCCCAGCTCCTGCTCCCGCCGCCTCGGTGTGTATTTACCTTTGGCAGCAGTAAACGTACTTGTCTGCCTCTAAACGGTACTGAAGCTTGAGCTGCTGGTAAATTTGGGCTTGGAATTCCAAAGCCAAGGTGTTATGTACTGATGCAGAGTGTCCCTGGTGTGTTTTCAGAGTGCTCAGGTAACACGGGGGGGCTGGCCCTGGGGTCAGTGTGAGGCTCCCTCGCTCAGGCACAGACCCCTGTCTCAGAGCCGCCCCAACACTGTGCTTTTGGGCAGGCCTCTTCCTCACCACTGTTCCCAGTCCATGCACCAGGAGCAAACTGAAAAACAAACCTGCAGGTTAATGATTCGTGCGCCCTCCTTACGAATGATGTGATCTTTGCTACTTCAGTTGCATCATCCATGGGAGATAAAGGAAGTCAAAGATTCCCATGTGACCTGAGATGTAGAGATCAGACAGGACCATCCTGCTCTCTGAGGTGTTGGTCACTCTTCAGTGCTGTGCCATTTCCGTGCCCGTGACTGGTCCCAGTGTAGATGAAAATGCTGAGGAGCTTATGGTATTGGAAGGGAACTGTTTGGTTTGCACCAGAGCTTGGGGAATAACTCACTCTGTTCTCTTACATGGCAGTGTGACACCCTGGGGCAGGGGCAGGGTTGACATTACCTTGCCTGCTAGGAAGGATTTCCCTCACTCCCAGTGAGAGGGCCCTGCCTTCTGTCCTGTGCTTTTGTGATGAGTGAGACAGCCGTGCTGCTTTGCAGCACAGTCTGATGGTGGTGGTCTCCTTCTGCTGCCCTTTGGCTGCCCGGCACTCACTTAAAGCTGCTGCACCATGTTTGTCCTTGCTAGATGTGAGAGACTGGAGGAGCAGCTGAACGACCTGACTGAGCTCCACCAGAACGAGATCCTCAATTTGAAACAGGAGCTGGCCAGCATGGAGGAGAAGATTGCCTACCAGTCCTACGAGCGAGCCCGGGACATCCAGGTGGGTGACAGTGCCACGGAGGTGCCAGCCCTGCCCCCCGGCCTCCAGGACACTTCTGTCAGTGGTGTTCAGGCTGAGTGCTCAAAGCTGTGCTGCCAAACTGCATGTGGATAAGTTCTGAAAGGGTCTTCATTCCACCTCTGACCTTGGGTGTCTCTCCAAGGAACTTCTCCTGCAGAGCAGGGCCATGCCCCAGCAAGCAGGTTTATCGGCAGAGGGGCTGCTGCCTGCACCAGAGCAGAGCTCTTCGGCAAGCTGTGGCAGAGTGGGAGCCTGTGTCCCCTTGTGTGCAGGGTTCTAGAGAGGACTAGGAACTACTAGGCCATGACCTGAGCTCTGTTTTTACAGCAGTAAATGGACCCTGGGGTGTGTCTGTGTCACTAATTTTAGAGCAGTGGTCCCCAATGGCTCCATGTGTCCACTGCACTGAGCCAGGAAACCATTCCCCCTGTTGGGTTTGCCCAAATAAGGAACTGTTCTGAAAAGAGAAGTTTCTTTCACTATGTAAAAGACCTAAGATGTGGAAACAGAGCTTATGAAGTTGGAGAGCCTTCTGCAGAGCCAAAGATCTGGGACATGATCTGAGCAGCCGCCGAGCCTTCTGGAGAAAGGACCATTCAGAAAGGGGTCTCAGGTCTGTTTTGAACACTTGTGCTGGCTTGAGCAGACATCTCAGTTGTGGTCACTGACAGCAGATATTTATAGTTTGAGCAGAGAACTGTAGGTTCTCCCTCTTTCCTCCCCTGAGGTGCTTCAGCCAGATGATCTCTGGAGAAGGAGCAGGTTATGCTTTTGGCACGCGTACAGATCCAGCCGGGGGGATGTCCTTCCAGGGCACTTCTGCTTGGAGGAGCCTGAGCAGTCTTGCCCCATACTTTCAGGGACCATCGCTGCAGAGAAGGCCTCATGTTTCACTGACCTCCACAGACATGATGCAACAACAGAGAAATGTGACAGGTGGCTGTGACCCTTAATTGAAGGGTGGAATAGATCAGTGTCTGTGGACAGTGGTGCCATGGCCCCCGACAGTAAACAGGAGGTGTCCCACAGGACAGTGTTACTGTGCTCAGGCTTTGTTCTCCTCGCTAGTTGAACAGGGCAGGAAGACATGACATTAAAAACTTAAAGTTGGGATTTCTCAGTAGCTTCTTTCTTTTAATCTCCATTTTGTGATGCAGCACTTTTGGGAAAAACTTACAAATTAGGAGGGACTGCTCCTCAGCAGTGCTGGGAAGAGGGGAAAGTGTGGAGTTTCTTGCATGTAAAGCTAGTTCAGAGCATGGGCTGATGCTGCAGAGGGTCCTGGTTCCCCTTTCAGTGGCCAGTCTGACAGAGACTGCTCCTTGCTGCAGACTTCTAGATGGTACTCAAAGCTGGCCTCAGTGTCCAGGGAAGGCAACTCTGAGGGAGGGATTAGTGGGAAAATTCTATCTCCAGGAGCAGAAATGTCTCATTGCATTGTGGGACAAGCACAGCACAAGCCACTGCAAGGAAAGTGATGGAAATGGGGGAGTCTGGGGAGAGGAGAAAGGGTGCTGAATGGACACAGCACACTTGTCCCCTTGGCCATCTCCTGAAACCCAGGCTGGAGGGAGCAGCTCTGGGTAGCCCTCCCTCCCTGGACATAGGCTGGGAGCTGGCAGCATCCTTCCTCCTGCAGGGTCTGGGTGGCAAGGTCTCAGGTGGGCATTGCACCACCTGCAGGGACAGGCAGCTGACAGTGCAGGGTGGCACTGATGGGTGTTCCAGCAGAGCCTGCAGTTTCTGCCAGCCTCCCTGGTGTGACTGAGGGGAGGCGGTGTGCCACACACTGTGAAGTGGCACAGCTTCCTCTGCTGCAGGATGTGCAGTGACCCATAGCCTGCAGGAGGTGTGTCAGCTGTGAGGAGCATGGCTCTTCCCTGGCCTGGTTGGTAGGGTAGGAGTTGTGGGCTGGCTGTCCCGCTCCGGGGCGGGCTGGTGGGATGCTGGCAGCCCAGCGCTGTGTTCTTGCCGACAGGAAGCCCTGGAGGCCTGCCAGACTCGCATCTCCAAGATGGAGCTGCAGCAGCAGCAGCAGCAGGTGGTGCAGCTGGAGGGGCTGGAGAACGCCACAGCCAGGAACCTGCTGGGGAAGTTCATCAACATCCTCCTGGCCGTCATGGCTGTCCTCCTGGTCTTCGTCTCCACCGTGGCCAACTGCGTGGTGCCACTGATGAAGACTCGCAACAGGACGTTCAGCACTTTATTCCTGGTGGTTTTCATTGCCTTTCTGTGGAAGCACTGGGACGCCCTCACCGGCTACTTGGAACGCTTTTTGTCCCCTCCCAGATGATGGTGGCAGGAGCTGGCCGTGCCGCCCGCCCGCCGGCGCGCCGGGCGAGAGCCTGGGCGGGCCGTGGCGGGAGCCAGTGGATCTGTTTACATTAGAGCAACGATTTCTCTGCCAGATGCATTGCAATAGTATTTTTTAGATTTTATTCAAGAACTCTTTTTGGTGAGAATCCTGGATAATTTTTATGTAGCATGGTTCTCTTTGGATGCAAATCTCGAGGTTCTTTGAAGCGTACAAAAGAAACAAACAACACACAGAGATGTGGAGCACGCCAAGGGGCACTTCAGATGTGGCTTCAGCTGCTGCGCTAGGGCCTGGCAGCAGGAGGAGAGCCTGGGGAGCTTACCGTGGGCCGGGCTCAGCCGGCGCTCAGCCTCCAGCAGCGGTACCGCAGCGACCCCGCAACACTAAACTCGTACTGTGAAGTCTGCTCACATTCCATGGCCGGCTGCAGGCGCTCGGAGTGCTTCCCTGCCTTCACAAGAGCCAGGCAGCAGTGTGTGGATCTCCTGCCCAGCTCCACGTCCGGGCTGGCCGCGGGCGCTGGCCTGGCTGGCGGCAGCACTGCCGGGCCCCGGCCTCGCCCAGCAGCTGCCCAGGGGCCTCCTGCCACAGGCAGTAACTGCACAGCCGTGCTGCAGTGTAGCGGAGGAGTCCTTCAAACACGTCTCTCCAGGCAGGAGCCCTTGGTCGCACTTTGAAGGGTTTTTTTATATATGTATATTCACAGAGTAAAAGAATCCAAACGGCATACTTGAAGAGTGTAATACTCCAACTCTCAGTGCTTCCTTATGTTTCTAATAGGATTTTTTATTATAATTATTATAATTATTATTATTGGGGTTTTGTGGAAGGGGATGGGAGGGTCATTGCTTTTTTTTTTTGGCCTTTTTTTTCCCTTTTAAATAAAGAAGTGATGTTTTTAAATGAAGAAATGCGTGACTAATTGTGACCCGTCTTGTCCTGATCCAGTTCTGAGAAGGACAGCAAGAAGTTTCTAGTGCCAGCCTGTCTGGAGCACAGCAGTGGTCATAGGCTGTGCTCTGTCGTCCTGAGCATGCAGATGCAGCATCATGGAAACCATCTGTCTTCTCCACACGTTCTTGTCGTGCAGGGCGCTTTTCTCTTCTCCAGATGTGAAGGAAAGTGTGTTTCTAGTTCTCATTTGCACCTCATCTCTCATTCCTGGCCTCAGGATAAGAATAAGGAATTTCTCTTCATCCCTTCCTAAGGAAAAGACATGTTCTTTGAAGGAAAGAGACACTGCACCAAGAGTCCACTCAGAAGAAAGGTTGTCTCAGAAGTCTCTCTGATTCAATTTTTAAATAAACCCCTAAAAAGTGAAACCAAAGTTTTGGTCCTGTCAGGCTCTGGTAAGACCATTTGTGTGTCTGTCCAGCAACTGCATTCACTCTGCTGGTTTCTAACTGGTGGCTCTTTCACTGTAACAAAGCCAAGACTCAGCCTGCTTCTCCATGAAATCCAAAAGGTCTCCAGGATTCTCTTTCAAACCATTTATGCTGTTGGTTAGATCTTTCTGTTTTCCTTCCTCCCAGGCTTAGGTTTCATCTAGGAGCCAAATGTTACCCAAGTGACCTAAAGCAGTTGAAGTCACAGCCATGGGGCATGTATCTCGTGTGTCTTACACAGCAGCCCAGGGCTTCATGCTGCAGTTCGGGTTCTGGGTGCTGAGAAATTCCCTCAGACAAAGGTGACAGCCTGGAGCTGTGTGACCGCCAGCAGGGACGAGCTGCTGCCCTCCCACCACCCTTCTTCAAGGGTTCTGCCTGTCCTAATGCAGCCACAGCAAACTCAGGTACCCCCTGCCCAGGGATCCCAGCACAGCTCTCCCTGCCCCCACCTGCACTGATCCACTCCTCTCCTACTTCAGACACAAGTTGCCAAAAGTGACAGTGCTTTCTGCAGGACTGCAGGCAGAGCAAACACTGCATCAGCATTCCCTCCCTAGGCCCTTCTGGCTCCAGTGAAGCTGTACTGCTCAGCACCCTGCTCTGGCTGGTGGCACTGGATGGGTAACAATGGCTTCCTGTTAGCCAGAGCAGGTGTGAAGAGCAGTGAGCTCTGCTCTGGCACGTCACTAAAAAGCTTGCTTGCCTTTATTTCTGAGTCCTGGCCTTTGCAGCTCTGTGTTTCTCACAATTGCTCGTGGTAGTTTTTTGTGTGGTCAGAGCAGGAAGGAGCTGAAAGCGAACGGATCTGGATGCTCAGTGTCGCTGGGCCAGCGTGTTTGAGGGAAGTGTTTGTCCCTCCTCTTCTTTAGAGCCTAATTCCATTCCATGTCTCAAGTCTCATCTTCAGTGAATGCCATTTGCTCATCTGCCAGAAGGCACAGGCTTAACAGAAACTTGGATCTCGAACCTGTTTGGTGAAGGCCATGTTCCTGTGGTTCTGGATGATGTCTGTCTCGTTCTCTCTCCACAGTTTCCTCCATTCCAGAGAGCTGTCTGCAGTAGTGCTGTGTATGATGCTGCATCCACTTCTCATAGCCTCACACAGCTGCCATGTGTTTTGCCTTTTGCATTAGCAGAACGCTTTGGGCTTTTCCTCCCTCTTCACTTCGAAGGTCTGTGGTGGTTTCTGATAGCTTAACAATGATTGTTGTTGGAGATGTGATTCTAGCTTTAACGTTCCCTTTCCTCGTGGCTGTGTTGCTGTCTCAGTGGAGCGTTTCTGGGTGCCGTGTAGCAGAGTTCCTGCCCTGGATGTGAGTGTGTGTGAGTTCTTCTATTAGCCTTCCTCATGGGTGTAAACTTTTTAGTGACCATCTCTGAGCTCTAGAATGTTTCCCAAAACATTTCCCATTGGAGTTGGAATGATTCTGGACTTGCTTGGCTGTGTTTAGCACATATCAACTTGGTGTATGAAAGGGGAAGGAAAGAGCAGGCTGCGTCAGTTCACGAAGCAGCAGCTCCCATTGAGACTCTGAGGGTCAGGTGAAGTGCCTCTGTTCCCCCTCCCCGTAAGCTTTCACAGTGTAAAGAAAGAAAATCTTAATGCAAAAAAAAATTGACCATTTTGAATTCTCTGAAGCTCTCTTTTCCCTCAGCCTCCTTAGCTCAGTCTAACAATGCCACAGTGTGCTCACAGCAGCTCCTGCAGGGCGTTGGTCGAGTCCCGCGAGTCGGTTCAGGCTGGTCAGGTGAAATGCCAACCTCTGTGCCCCAGCAGCGGGACAGACAGGCACTGCCTCAGCTTCTCCACTGTGCATCTTTGTAGTGGCAAAAGCAGCGGCACAGCGAAGGAAGCCAAGCGGCGAGGGGGGTCCAGATTTGGGTTGCTTTGCCAGTTTCTAAGTGAATTCTGAATGTGGCTAAAGAGTTAAACCCCTGCGTGTCTGTGTTGTGTGTGCCAGGTGGTAGAGTCGTAGGAATTGACTTAGCTGTAAGTGTGTTTTAAAGTGTAAAGAATAAAGAGCAAAACTCACTTGCACGGGTTGAGAAGTACAGAAATGACACTTGTGAACGTAACACTGTAGTGTGTAGATCTTAAGCTGCTAATTGTTGAGAGAGATTTACATTTGTCTTGTCTGATGGTCGCAGAGTCATCTGTGGCACTTTTACTGTATATAAAAAACTTTAAATAAAGACCTCAGCTATTAACAGCAGCTTGGTTTGGATGCTTACACCTGGGCAAGGGGTGGTTGGAGCGTGTGGAAACTCAGCTGAGCCCTGACAGCTGAACACTGGAGTGAGTTCTCCATGGATCACATCATCAAACTTTGTCCTGCACCCAGCTGTGCCCTCCCTGGGCATGGCAAGGGCAAGTCAGCTCTGTGCGGGCAGAGAAGGGGGAAGAGCAGCACTGCTGCCTTCCTCTCCCATGCCCTCCCAGCCCACCACAGCCTGGGACAGCCTCTCTGCAGGGCACCCGCAGGTATCTCACCCAGCATGGTGCTTCTCTGCCCTCCCAGCTGTAAGCCTGGGTTTGGAGGTGGGGACAGGTAGCTGAGGTGACTGAAGAACCAGCAAGCTGGTGCTGTGCTTTCCACCTCTGAGCAGCTCTCTGACCTGGGCTGTCCCAGGTCAGCAGGGATTGGGGTTGGCTCTTCCTGCTGTGGACTCTTTCCTTACTGGGGTGGCCATAATCAGCTCTGTGCTGAGCCAATGTGCCAAGCAAGGTCTCGTTCCAGCCTCACCTGTATTTCTGATGTGGATCTTGCAGTGGAACTTCTCAGGCCCCAGCTCAGCTCAGAGGTCAGCTGGCAGGGCAGCATTCACTGACTGCAATCCTACTGCCTCCTCCAAGGAAAGGCAAGGGCTGTGTGGTGCTGCTCCTGTGTGGTGCTGCTCCTGTGTGGTGCTGTTGGGGGCCCCACTCTAAGCACAAGGATTTTGTCTGCCATGGCTCATAGAGGAATTTGTGAATTCTTCAGCATTTGTCCAAGCTGGCAGTGAGAATATTCCTCACTGACTGGCAGAGAATGCTCATTCCTCTGGGGTCTGGCCTCAAGAACACAACAGAGAAGGGAAGGGCAATAGCTTCCTAAGGGGAAAGAGACAGTCATTGTCTTTGCACAGAGATGTGAGAGCTGCAAACCCAGCAGGAGACCAAACCCAGAGGCAGCTGTTTGCAGTGATTTTCTCTTCCTGCTCTCCCCACAGCCAGGATGCAAACTCCAGCAGATAACAGCTGCAGCAAGTGCTTGGGGCCGCTTTCACTGGAGCTGCCTGGCTCAGGACAGATGTGGGGTGCTGCCTGTGAAGTTCAATGTCTCTTCTTTTGGGGTCATCACTGATAGGTGCTGGTTGGACTCTGTGTGGTTCTTGAAACATGGCTCAGGACCAGCAGCAGGGCCTGATGACTGAGGAGGGTGAAGGCAGTGGCCTTCTACTGCCATGTCAACAGCTCTGATCCCATAATTTAGAGGATTAGGAGCCATTACTCAGCTTTTTGGTTGGTCTGTGGGAAGTGGTTTGATGGCTCCACCCAGGTCCTGGGGGACAAATAGGGATGTGGCAAGGGTATGGCTGTGCTGGGTTGCCACAGTGGGGATGAAGAACTGGCTGAGCATTCTCGCTGGAGCAGTCAGGTCAAATCACAACACACTGAGGTGTTGACAGTGGAAGTCTGGGCAGACAGCTCCCTGTCACAAGACCTCTGTCTTCAAGTTGTTTCTTAAATACAAAATCCACTTTCTCCTGTAAAAGACAGCCTTGGTTAGTGGTTTGTTTGCCTTGGTGGAGCCTCCCTCATTGACTGGAGCTCTGCAGAAGTGAGAAGTGGGCTCCCTGCTGCCAAAGTTAGCATGAAACAGGCCACCCCTGGGCACAGCAGCTCAGATGAGTGGTTCCTTCCCTAACCAGATCTCTCAGCTGAGGAACAAGAGTCACCACTATGTGTGCTCTGCCTCCAGCCAGCCCTGGCACAAAGGCATAAAACAGGGAACAGCTACTGAGGAGAGAAGCAGCAACAGGATGGCAAAGTGTGGTGTGTTCTCAGCCTCCTCTCCAGCACGGTTTTGCTGCTGGTTTTCAGCTTGGAGAACCACACACTCACTGTCACAGGATGGAAGGGTTGCAGTTCAGAAGTTCCTCCACACACCAAAGCGCTTAAGTCCTGCAGGGTTAACTGTCAGCTCTGTGCTGTGGCAGCCTCGAGGACATCCCTGTCTCCAGCTGCATTGTTTGAAGAAAACTTCCATGCTTAACACTAGCTGTGACACAGAGAGCAGGAGCCCTGGGCAGAGCCCATTGGACCTGTGAGCCTGTTTGGCCAGCACAGAGAAGCAGGTGAGTGTGACACTGTGTTGCTCCATCCCAGCTCTTCCTCACTTCTAGCTGGTTCTGCTCTACCTGTGGCAGGCACATGTTGCTCCAGCCCCTTCTGAACACAAGCTCCAGTTTAAGACAGCTCCTGCTGATCGCTGGCCCAGCTGAAACGTGAGTGGAGGGGAAGCTGCTGACACAGGTAAGCAACCTGACGGCGAGGGCAGTGTGGCTCATCCCCAGCTGAGGCACACCCTGGGAGCTGGGGGTATTTTGGAAATGAGCCTCCTGCTTGCGTGGGAAGGGATCCTGAGCAGCAGAGGGATCATATGAGGAGCAGGTCACATTTCACTGGAGTGCTCTTGGTGAGAAACATCTTCAAGGAAGTAACATCCTCTGGTCCTCATGGTTGCTGTCTGCATCCCAAGGCCATTCCAATCCTTGGCATGGGCACAGCGAGGCTCTCCCAGACTGCTCCAGAGCTTGGGGTTTGTTCTTTCCAAAAACCTTCTGTTGCAAGAACTTTTGGTTATTTCAAATCAGGTCTGCCCCTCTGTTGGTCGTAGCTGCATCTTTCTGCTTTGGAAGCAGACTAAGCTGAGGATCAGCTGGCATTCCCTGTCCGTCCATCCCTTCCCCGACCGGAAACGTTGCTGACTGCACTTGGGAGCGGCTGCGTAGTGTGTGCAGCCCCCGTGCCCAGGACCCAGAGTCCGGGGGGCGAGAATGCGTCCAGGCGGAGGTGGCTAGGACGAGCACCCCGGGCTGGCAGCTCAGACAGGGTGGTAGCAGCAGGTGGCCCTCCAGCGACATGCAGACAAAAATGAACCTTCCGAAACCCGGCAGCCCCGTTCCGTCTGGGCGGTCCCGGTCCCTCCGGGCGGCCTCGGTCTCTCTAGGTCCCGGCTCCTGCCGCCTCCTGGCGGCTGTAGCTGGCACTGCGCGCCCGCCCCGCCCGCGGTCTCTGGCGACACCTGGCGGCCTCGCAGCGCCTGCAGCCCCTGCCGGGTCCCGCCTTGCAGCCGGTAGCCTGTGCCCCCGAGTGTCCGTGGGCGCTGCTGTGCCTGGTCCTGCGACTGTCCTGCTCCGCCGGGCATGTGGTGGCTGAAGCGAGAGTGCAGGGAGAGAAGGCCAGAACTGGCGGGACGTGGGTGGGACCGGCCCCAGAGCCCGGGACAGGCACCGACTATTACCAGGCAGAGTGGCCTGGGGCTGGGAGCCTCTGGGCAGCTGTGCCAAGTGCCAAAGGAGGGCAGGGACCCTCCCGAGACTTCTCTGACCCACACTGGCTGCACTTCTGCCGGCTGTTCCCATGCACCGCGGCGGGCTGTGGCCAGATGACAGCACTGGGGGGCTGCCCAGGAGCATGGGGACACACACCAGGGGCAGCCCTGGCTGCTGGCACAGCCCAGCTCGTCCCTGGTGCGGGCAAACTACAATCACCGTGCACCATCATCCGCTCTGGTCTGTCAGTGCAGCACCAGGGAATGAAAGGTGACATGGACACCTCGCCAACGCTGCCGTGGGATCCCCAGTGTGCCTGTCCTGCAAACATCTCAGCTCCACTGCTGGGCCACAGGCAGCATCTGTGGCAGCACAGCAGCGACCCTGAGCTGTCCCTGTTGCTCAGGATCCCTCTCCCCCATAGCTCAGCGCCACTAAAGCAGTAACTCTGTGGTGTTATTGCTTGAATCCACAACTAACCCCAGTGCTGGCCCAGGTGAGGTACAACTTCTCCCTGCTTGGGCTCAGCAGCCCTCTCCAGACTCGACAGCACAGATCTTGTCCTGCCCTCAGCTCTGGTGCCTGCATGGGAAGGGATGATGTGGCCACAGGCTGTGGCTCTGCAATGCATCATTGCCCTGGCTCTGCAGGGAGATGTTCCAAGGCATAATTGTTTATGGCACATGCTGATGGCTCTCAAACCAGCTTTCATGTGAGGCTGGCTGCTCTGTTGTGTTAAGCATGGCTGGGGCTGTGATTACAGTCAGAATGAGTCATTTGTCTGAACTGGAGCTTTCCTCTCTTCTGCTCAAAGTGGGGCTGGACACTACAAGAAATTGGTGGTGTGCTCCTCCCTGCTTCATGCACCACAGCCAGTGTGCCAGGCAGGCTCTGCTGGGCACAGGCCTGATCCCTGCCACTGCCTCTCTTGCTCCTGTTTGCAGCACAGATTGTGTTTGTTGGCGGTCCTGGCTCTGGAGGCTTCTCAACAGCATGAATCCTGTTTGCTGCCTTGCCCAGCAGCCAAGGGCTTGCCAGGGACCCCCAGAGCCCGGCTCTGGTGGAGCTCTGTCCCCCGCAGCAGAAAGCACACACAAAGGAGTCTTTTCTCTGATACAGGATAGGCTCCAACAAAAATAAAGCAGGGGAGAAAATCATGAGATTCAGAGGGTCTCTGGGGACAGGACAGGGAGTGCAGGAACAACAGCCACATTGATAAATTCCCACTTCCTGACGCCAGCCAGGGAAGGAGGGACCTCGGCACAGTGCTGCAGGGCAGCAGGGCTGGAGGTGGCCAGGGAGATGGCCCACAGGGCGTGCGGGCACAGGACAGTGAGGGCAGGGTGGGCAGGGACAAACTGCCTGGGCTGAGATGTTCCTGCAGAGGTTCAGCCTGAGGATGCTTTCTCCTTTTAGCAAGACGCCCATCTTCTGCTGCTTCCCCTCCCAGGCTCTGCTTACAGCCAGCACCTTCTGCCAAGTGCTAATCGTGTGGTTAATTACTGGGAGCAGGGTGTGGAGACAGCCAGCACGGGGAGGGTGCAGCAAGGACTGCCCACGATGCGGGCAGCAGCGAGCTGGTAAGAGCAGGGTGCTGGACGAGAGAAGTCGTCACTGAGATGCTGAAATCCTTCCCCTTCTCCCCACGAGGGAAGGGAAATCTGAAGCCTCCCTGTCCCGGCCGCTGTTGTGGTTTGCTCTGAGCTGCACAGCCGCAGGAGCTGCTCACGGTCCCTCACACAGGACTTCACTGACCCGCCACGGAGCGCGCCAGGATGTCCTGTCTGACCCAGCGTGACTTGGGTCCTTCCGTGGGTGCCTGGCGAGCCTGTGAGCACAAGCTTGAGCCTGGGCTCGGTGGCTTTGGGGGTGGTGGCTTGCGCAGCTGGCTCCAAGTGCCGTGCGGTGAAGCTGCTCCCGCCGCGGGCGTCGGCGGCTGCGGAGCGCCGAGAGTGGGGCAGCGGTGGCTGCGCCTCCGAGCCGGCTGAGAGCGCAAAGCAGAGGTGCCCAGCCTCTGTGCCTGGTACAGAGACACGGGCAGGGCACGAGATAACAGCTCCTGCCAGGCTAACCCACACAGGCTTTACGCAGCCGTGGCAGGGGAAGGGGCTGATAATGGCCGCAAGAGGAGAGATTGTGCCTGCCTGGGTTACAAGAGGGCTTTTATTTAATGATGCTCAATCCACTTCCTCTGGATTCCTGCTCTGCGGTGTCTGTCACCTAGAGGCAGCAGCCGGCGCCGGGTCCAGCATCTCAGGGACCTGCCTTGATGCTGCCCAGGCTGGTGGACTGTGAAGGTCTTCCTGGATGTACCATACAGGTCAGAAAGCTTCACACTGAGGTTTTCCCTTGCTAAGGCATCTGCCCCCAGTGAGAGCAGGGGTAGGGTGAAGCCACCAGCAGCTCCTGGATCTCATCACCTGGGAGTGGGAACACAGCACTATTGCCCTGAGTGCCTCCCCCAGTGACAGCAGGCTCAAGGCACGGGAAAGCCTTGCTGGCTGGTCGGGTAGTCCTGGGCCTCGCTGCCCACCCCACTGGCTGCAGCCAGAGACCCCTCCAGACAAGCCCCAGTTTGCTTGCTAAGGCCAGATGTCTGGTGCTGGGCCCCTGCCAGGGGTCTCACGCCATGGGTGCAGGCTTTGGGCAGGGAGCAGGAGCACAGGAGAGCTGGGCTGGTGTTTTCTTCTCGCCACACTTCCCATTTCCACTGCTTGTGGTCATTCCTGCAGTCCAAAGCCAGAGCACAGCTTTTAAAGGTGCTGTTTTCGCTTCTCCATCAGCACGCTTCAGCTCTGACTCATTTCCTTTCCCACCACCACTCATCCTTGGCAAATGCTGAAGGAGGTCCCTCTGCAAGCTCCCATCCAGGGGCCGGCAGAGCAGCTACTGGTGAGCTTTGGCCCGTGCAGCCCAGGCAGCTTCAGTAGCTGGCTGGGTCACAGACACAGGCTGAGGCTCAGGATGTACCTGTGCTCCCCCGTCCCCACCCATGGGCAGGAGCAAGCCAGCACTCATCAGTGCTCCTGTTGATTTGTTTCCTTTCACCGTTGGCTTTCAGCTCCTGGGCTCTCCCAGGATGTTTGATTTTCTGTCTGGAGCAGCTGGAAACCCTGAGAGCTTCAGAGTGCAGGCAGCTGCCACAATGCACAAGCAATCCAGCCCTGCCCCTCCGAAGGAGGAGGATCTCAGGAGGGGTGAAGCTTTTCACCAAGGAAGCTTGAACAGATGCTTGAAGCTCTGGCTAAGGATGCATTAATTAATCTTAATTAATTAAAAATAGATTAATAACAAATAAATTAATACATGAATTAACCTCTGCTAAGCAGACTGGCAGAGCAGCCCCCCTCCAGCCAGGCAAAGGGAGGTGGG
This sequence comes from Dryobates pubescens, assembly GCF_014839835.1. Taxonomy (NCBI): domain Eukaryota; kingdom Metazoa; phylum Chordata; class Aves; order Piciformes; family Picidae; genus Dryobates; species Dryobates pubescens. Next base: position 356,162 of record NC_071612.1, read on the forward strand.
ATGACATCCTCAAGGTCACCGATGGCATGGATGGCAGGTCTGGGGACAAGAGCCTTGAGCCCTCTGGGCCGCCGGCAGAAGCTGGGCTGGCTTCTGCATAAGCACAAATGGGGACATGGGTGCTGAAGGGTCTCACAGTGTGCCCACTGCCGGGCACTGCTGCTCCTCCCCTGAGGTGGGCACAGGCTGCCCTGATGTCAGTGCTCAGAGCCCCTGGTGTGGCCACAAGCAGGGGCCCTGCTCGCCTGAGGGAGTCACATTAATCTCCAGACGCTGCCCGAAGTCTCTCTGAGAGATGGGAGAGGTTTTGCAGGCCCTGCCAGCCCCTAGTGTGCCCCCTCTGGGCCCGGAGCCATGGGCAGAGCCCAGCTTTTGTCACACTCAGAAAAAGAATAATCCCACAGAGCCTGGGGGCTTTTGCACCTGATTTAGCACGGGCTTTGACAAGCTGTCTCTCGGCTGCTGCACGGCTGCCAGCGTGTCTGATGCTGTTGATTTGATCATGCTTCTCATCTGGCTTGCTCAAGATCACTGCTAGCACCGAGCTGCTGTTCTCCTTGAGCCATCTTCCTTCTTTGCCTTCTCTCTATCTTTCCCAGCTGGGGCCAATCTGTCCGGGAAATGGTCCAATTTGCTTCCATCTGATGGGAGCAGATCCCAGCTCAGTTCCCTCCATCTACTCTGGAGTGAAAATCAGCCCAGGTCATTATTTTTAAATCCCTCATTTTCCTCCTCTGCATTTTTGCTGCTGCTTTTCTCCCACAGTGGAGGCAATGGTGAAAATACCTCTACACACCTCTTCCCTTGGGGGGTTACAGAGCAGCCACCACCCACCGGCTGTGACATTTGTGATCCAGGGAAGATATTTCCCCACCTTTTGTACCCTCCTATGGGATGATGAGGAGAGACAGTGCCCCAAGTCTCACTGGACAAGGTAAGGGAGAACCTGTCAGAGACTGACAGTCTCTGATGGGTACAGGTTTGGTGTTGGCACCAGCAGACCTTAATGTCCCTGAGCAGCCCCACCTGGAGCCTCCACCCACACACTGGAGCCCAGGACCTCATTTAAGGCCAGGGCTGGGCTCTTAAGGCTGGTTGGGTTTGTGTTGTAGCTGCTGCTCTCCAGTTCCAACTGCAGAAGGGTTTGATGTGTCCTGTAGACCTGCTGGGAAGTTCAGGTAAGTGATGTGTGGGTGCAGGAGAAGCTGCCAGGCATCAGCTGACCTTCAAACATGGCAACCACAGCAGCATGTGGCATCTGTGTCTGCCATCCTGGGGAACTGAAACTGGTGGAGTCTGCAAGGAAGTGCTCCCAGTTTGTATGATTCAGGGTTTCCAGAGTGTTGCTGGTCCCTCTGAGGTGGCACACAGAGTTCCTGCTGACACAGCTGGGGGTGGCCTGTGTGCACCTCCTGGGGTGGGAGCTGTGGACCAGTACAGCTCTTGTTTGGGGATTATCAGGGAAAGGAGGATTCCAGCACTCACCTGGGCATGGGAGGGGAAGCAGGGAAAGCAGGTTGACCCCTGAACTGTGGCAGCAAGTTCAGAGGGGGCTCAGCAGGGTGTGTGAATCACTGCTCGTGAGAATAACAGACTGGGCAGTGTGGGTGGGTGGGCGACTGCGGTAAGAAGTGCTTTAAGATCCTCGGTGGAGGAGTGCAAACCTGTAGCAGTGTCCAGCCCCGCTTAAGGAGGGAGGCACAGGGTGGCTAGTGGGAAGGGATGGGTGTGGTGAGCTCCTCCGGGTGTCAGCTGAAATGTCCAGCACGAGGGGTCCCAGCTCTTGGGTGCTGTGCAGCTGCAGAGGACAAGCTGGCATGTCCGAAACTGTCACTCAGCTTCTAACCTGGGGGTGGTGAAAAGAGAATTGCTGCTGAATTGTCTGGTTTATGGATCCACCAAGTTAATTAACCACCATTGATAAGCAAGTGCCAGAATGAGCCACACTGCAGGCTTATCTGTGTGATCCCTGGCTGCGTGCTTAAAGACTGACAGGAGAGCCGGAAAAGGAAAAAAACAGAAGATGCTGCAGACTAAAAGATAAGGGCTGAGGACACATGGTGATGTCTTGGAGATTTAATTTAGCAGGGAAAAGATCCCATTTAAGACTCCATTATTAACTGCTGTCAAGTGACAGCCGCTTGGCCCTGGCCTGCTGCGGGTGTGGCTTCAGCCAAGGCACCTCGGGGCTCCTGCGCGCCGCGGCTCCGCTCTCCAGGCTGCTGCCCTGGGATGCACAAAAGCTGCGGGGTGGCTGCGGGACGGGGCTCGGCAGCAGAGGCTGCAGCTGCGCCGTGAATCACTTCGGTTGTCATGTGAGCCGGTTTCGCACCAGCATCTCTGGAGGGAAAATGCTGGAAGGTTGGGGGAGGGAGGAGAGGGGACGTCAGCTGCAGCCCCCCAGGCCCGCGCCTTGCTGGGAGTGCTGCTGCTCCCCACCCGCTCGTGAGCGGTCCTAGTTTAATGGAATGGCGCGGAGCGGCCAACGTCAATGCGTGTGTTTTGCTTTCACATCAGAGGCTATTGCGGCCACAAGTCAGTCTGGAGCGACCGGGGGTGTTATCAGTCACACAGTCTGACATTTTGCCAAGAGGTCTCTTTCTGTCTCTTCTCTGAAGTGTGAAAACAAGGGATGGTGTTTCTTCTGTTCTGTAACGAAAATCGTGGGCTGCGGAGTCTTAAGGAGCCATTAGGTGAAGGAAACCAAAGAAGGCAAGAAAACCCGAGGCCTCTTCCTTCCGATAATCACACAAATACTGCACCTCTAGGGACACTTAATGGAAAACATTTTTGGAAGCACCTGAAAAACTGCTGTGGAAATTTCCCAGCCCGACCATCCTATTGCCTCCTGCATCCTTTACTGGGATAATGCTGAGAAAAATCTAAGAACCACGTCGTCGTTTGGTATTTTCCTTTATTTTGTATTTATTTATTCAGTTGCCATTAATAACAATGAAAATGGAATTACCCACCCCTGCCTGCGAGCTCCCGTGACGCTCAGCCGAAGCACACAATTATGCAAAGCAGGCTGGCTCCCTCTGCACCTTATCCCGAGCAGCAGAGGCATCAACCAAACACAAGCCCCTCCACAGAGACAAATTACTCACCCGTCAAAGGAATTACTCACTGTGGACAAGCAGACTCTTACAATGTTGATTTTTAAGTGTACAGATGAATGTTACAGCTGCTAAGAATTCATTAGTCAACGAATCTGCAGCGAAAGAGAAGATAAGGAGCCACAGATCTTTCTGAAGTGGAAGGGTCTGGCAGTGTGCTGCTTGGAAATGCAATGCTGTGCTCTCTCCCTTGCTCGGATCAGGAAGGTGTTTGGGGATGAGTTTAGCTTCAAGCTCTCAACTGTCCCTTCTGCAGGGAAAGCAGTTACTTGTTCTCCTCAGCAGGGCTGCATGGTGGGAGAGCTTGCCGAGATGACTGCTCCCTGCGAGAGAGGTGCCGAGAGCAAAGGTCTGACACAAATCAAATGCCTTTTTCCGACTCTTCCCCCGACACGCTGCCAGCTCTCTGCTGCTGTGTGCAGAGCCAGGGCTCTGCGTGGCCACCACACAGCCTGGCTGGTCTGTGGCTCTGCTGGCATTTGCCAGCCCCGGGTCTGATGAATGCGCTACTGCAAACCATCCTCCCGTGGTCCCGAGCCGCCAGCCCAGCCTTTCAGCTCTTCCCAGCAGACTCCCAGCCTGGCTCTGCAACAGGCAGCTCCCCACAGCAGCCTCGCTGCAGTCCTGGTAAACAACAGATGTGAGGCAGAGCTGGGGGGGCTGCCACGGCCGCGTCGGCTGCAGCCAGCACCGCGCGGACCTGCTGCTCCCGCGGCACAGCCCACCTGTGGCACCATCAATGGTGCCAAACCCAGCCTGGGCCGCAGAGTCCTGACGAGGGTGCTCAGGCTCTGCACAGCATACCTGTGCATAGCACCACAGAGTCATGGAATGCTTTAGGTTGAAGGGACCTTTCAAGGTCATCAACTCCAACCCCCTGCAGCCAGCAGGGACATGCATCCCCAACCAGAGCAGGCTGCTCACAGACCCAGACAACCTGACCTGCAGTGTTTTCAGGGATGGAACATTTCCCACTTCTCTAGGCAACCTGGGACAGGGTCTCACCACCCTCAGTGTAAGCAAGTTCTTCCTTGCATCCAATCTAAATTTCCCTTCTTCCAGTTTAAAACCCTGGTCTGGTGGGGTGATGGTTTCATCATGCTGGGATCTGGCTGTGTGCCTTGTGCTGAAGCCTGGATTGTGGCAGCATTCACCACTTCCAACCCCTTTACCAAGTGCTATGTAGATGTAATGTGAACCAAAGCTGTGCTGCGACCAGCTTCCTCAGGTACTTTGTATTTCCTAAATCTGCTCACTTTGTTTCTGCTGCTTCCCTCCCTCCCCCCTGCTCCCTCCACAGGCCTGTCCACGGAGGATATGTGCCTGAAAGGAGGGAAGAGCTGGCCCCTCAGGGAGGAAGTAGACTTTGGCTGTTTTTGTCTGATTCCAGAACAAAAAGCTCCATCCATGAGCTGCTCTGATTAAGTTTCAGTGTAAAACAGATGCAAAATTTCATGCAACAAGTAAAGTGGCACAGGGAAGCTGACGTGCTTTTACACACTGCCTTTTCCCTCCCTCCCATGGGATCAGAGCTCTTAGATCTGCAGCTGATTAAGTGTGAGACCCCAGTGCAGTAACCAAAGAACTGGCCACCAGTTTCCTGTGGATGGTCTGGGAGCTGGGTGCAAGGTTCCTTTGAAAAACAGGCCACAAACAGACTCCTTCCCATTTCTGACTCCCTCCCACTGTCTGTCTTAGAATGAACAAAAGTCAGGTTTGCCAGCAGTGCCAACCTGGAGGCAAGAGGAGCATTTGCACTCCAAACCTTGCATGGATGTCCAGCTGCGAGAGCTCCCAGGCCAGGCAGAAACCAGCGAGTGGAAGAAGCTGGACAACTGCACTCATTTGTCTGCCTTCTCTCCACTGAAGTAATTCAGGGAAGGCCAACTGTGTTGCTTGGATTCTCTAAGGTATAATTTAGGCATGAGATGTTTACAATCAACTCTCATTTGCATCAGCTGTGAGGAAAACGTGGGCTCTGCTGGATATCCCAACTGGAGGGTGAATTGCCAGCACAGCCACTAACATTGATGCAACCTTCTGCACCTCAACAGCAGCCAGGCCACATCCTGCCCCTCTTGCTGCAGTGCTTGGTCCTCAGGTCTCATCCAAGTGAGAGGGGAGTGCAGGACAGCCCTGAGAGCATGTTTCTGGTATGGCTGAGTTGGTGCCAGAGATGAGCATCTCATGGAAAGCCCTGGAAACGTTAGGTCTGCTGGGGACAGCTTATGTCCTCTGTGCAGCCCCAGGAACAAGCTCCTGTTCTCTATGGGCCATGCTCTGTGTCCCTGCTAGCCATGATTAGTGACCTGGTCAGCAAAGATAAGATCAGTGAGACTGATGGAGAGATAGCAAACCTCTGGGTGTGTGCATGGAGCTCGGGGCCTGGCCCCTGGACTCTCCTGAGTGCTGCACAGAAGTCTAAACACTGTGAAGCAGGGCAGTTGATCGACAGATCTGATTGAAGCCAGAAGTTCGTTTTGCTGTTGTTTTCCAACCCAGACCTAAGCAGGCATCACTTAGGAGGAGAACATCGATTGGAAGATAAACCCTGGGCACCAGAGGAGCCTGGAGGTGAAAAGTACCATTAAGTAGGTTAAAGGAGTCTGCCCTTATGTGACAAGCTGTCCTCTGTGTGAGAGGACTGAGAGCACAGAGAAGGAGATAAGAAGATTACAAGGTCAGATTCCAGGCTACAGAAACCTTGGTGGCTTGCCCTGTCATGGGCACCTCTGCGTGGATTGCAGGCAAGAGCCTAACGTGTGCCAGCTGTGGTGGGGCTGGTACTGCCTGCACCTCTCCTCTGGGAACTGACCCAGGGCTGTTAACTCATTTCTGTATGCCAGCAGCTTTCCAGGGGGGAACAAATTCTGGGGACTCAGCTGCTTGCCCTGAAAGGACTCAGTGGCAGGGAGGCAGAAGGCCCCCACATTTCATGGCATGTCCAGAAGTCACCTAAGTGTTTTCCCACTGTGAGCCCTGGCAGAACCTTGGTCACCTTGCCCAGCCAGTGGGCACAGCTGAGGCACTTGCCCAGGAGGAGTGAGACATTGCTGAGCTGGGCTATGAGTGCTCAGGGCTGGGTAGCCCCACACCAGGGGGGACACAGCACAGGGTCCTGCCCTGGGTGGGTGTTCTGCTGCTGACCACAGGAGGTGGCAACCACCGGGTAGGACACCACAGGTTTGGGCCTCTGAGGACATAACAGTGGCCAGAGTCCCAACCTGACCTGATGGTGTGAGGGAGCAGAGTTTACCTCTGTCCAGCCACAGAGAACAAATCCTGCTGGCACACACCTCAGCTCCCCTGTACATGTGGTCCTGAGGGATGTGGTTTAGTTGAGGGCTTGTCAGCATTAGGCTAATGATTGGACTCAATGATCTTAAAGGTCTTTTCCAATCCAGGCAGTTCTGTGATTCAAGAGACAGAGGAGCTCCATGCCTGGGATGTCACCTTCTGCATGGGGCCAGTGCCTGCAGCTCCTTGGTCCTCCTGGCTGTGAGGTCCTCCCTGCTCAGCTGAGGAGCCATAATGGGTGGCTGCCATTCCCTGGCTGTTTGACTCAGCAGAGCTGTAGCTCTGCACCCTCTGTAGGTGCCCACACCACTCGCACTCGTCTCGGGCAAGACAGCTGAGTTACTGCTGTGATCCCTTCTGCCCTGCTGGGGCAGAAGATGCTGAGCAAAGGGAATGCCCTGTGACATCCATGCCCCAGAAACACCCTGCACACCTGTGTGCAGTGGGACAGGTGGATGTGAGAAAAGAGACCACTGCTTGGGCAGGGAGAGCAGCTGGTGGGCAGGGGCTGGCAGCACTGCTCTGTAACTCAACCTGTGACAGCAGAGAGTGCTCAAGGTCGCTGGCACTGTTTAGGCTGCTTGATTGCCTTTTGTGCTTTCCTCAGTTGCTTTACTGCTGCTTCTGCTCAGTTTCAGGGTCATCTTTACATCTGGGTGCCTGTCCTACTGGGTTACCCAGCCAGTGCAGAGGAAAAGCTGATGTCAGTGTGTGGAGGCTGGTGGGAAGCTCCCAGGAGTGTGCAGATTTGAAACATCACAGGTTTTACATCACTGATCTTGGGGTGAGTTCAGGCACAAATACCTGCAGCAGAAGCATGCAGGCAGGATCTTTCCAGGCCAGGCTGAAACCTGAGAGTTCTCCTTTTCTGCTATAAGATTCCAAATGCTCCCCCTGGCCCTGGCTGAGGTTTTCAGTGTCTGTTTGGACGTGCAGTGTAGCTGTGTGGCTTCTTTTGGTTTCTTTCTAAGGCTGTGTGCACTGCACAGGAGAAACGTGTAAGCCTCTAGGACTGCTGGGGTCAGCAGGGAAATGTCAAGCACAGGATCACACTGCTTACAACATGTCCAGAAATACCCAGCACCAGATGGCACCCAACAAGTGACATGACAACAAGAGACAGCTATGGGAGGCCATGTGGGTGCCACATGTCAGAGCTGTGCCTGGACACTGCAGAGGAGGCCACTTTGAGGCACAGGTATGACATCCTGCCGGGCAGTGGGCACCTGCACTTGTGACTGGGGTTTGCTAAGGAGGGAGTGGGACAGACTGACCCCACACCTATTTCCAGATGCTGGGACGTGGCACAGGAGCTGCAGGACCTGATCATCCCATATGGAGCACAGAAAGGTCCAGAATGGTCTTTCCTTACTGTCCAAGTGCTGCCTTGTCTTGACTGGAAGTGGCATAGGCACCTTGTGGGCAGGGTTAGGGTGCAGGAGAAGGGCTTGAGGCTGGTGCCAGGAGGATTTCTGGCAGGGGCCGCTGGGCTGGAGTTCAGTGGGAGTGGTGCAGGGGCTGAGAGTGCTGGGGGACAGGACTGATGGGCCAGGGCTGGGAGGGTCTCTGGTGATAGGAGCCAGGCACTGGTACCCTGCTGGCATTGCTGCTGACTGTGGTAAGTACTGCTTGGGTAGGTTTTGGAGGTGCTGCTGTCAAGGGCTCTCTGAAGCAGACTGGTGGCTAGGGCTGGCTGGTGTTGCGAATCTGGGGCTAAGTTCAGCTGAGGAAAAGGCTGTCAGAGCCTGTGGGTCTGCACTACAGCTGGATGCCAAAACTATGGGATGGTCTGCAGGGCTGTCTCTGGCAAGGGCTGGATGGCCAAACAAGAGATTTGCGGTGGGGTCTGACCTTAGGACCAGCCCCTGGATTCACACCAGCACTAGGTCTGGCACTGGGGGCAGGTCAGGACAGGGGCTGGCCATGGCTGCTTGGCTGGGACTAGGACAGAGATGGTCAGAGGGAACTAAGGATGTGGGATGGAGCTAGGAGATGGCACCTGGGATGCACACTGTAGGCACATCTGCAGCTGGGCTAGGGTCTGCTCTGTTCAGCCGTGTGAAGACCAGAAATGCTTGGAGCTGAGCGCTCCGAACGCTGCCTCGAGATCGGTGGAGGACGGCAGAGGACCCTGGTGTGGGTCTGCCAAAGGAATCCCAGGGTTTAACCAGGATGCTTAGGGTTGTACTGAGATGTACAGAGCAAACACTTTTACCATTAACTACACTTAACCCTTTCACTTCAAAACACAGTGAGCATCAACACTGAAGCCTCAACCAGCCCAGTGAGCATGGGAAAGAACAACACCAAAGCCACTGAGGTAAGTCCAATTGGTTGGAATTAACAAGGGCAGCGTGGGCTGTAATAATGTATTTACAGCCTGGTGATTATACTGTGGGTAGGAAAGGAAAAGGATTAAATCCCTGTTTAGTTTGAGCTGCATTTTAGTGCAGCCAGTTCCTCAGTAGTGCACAGTTCAAATGTAGTCTGTCAAATCCTGCTGACATCGTTTGGCAGCAGAGACTTCCTCTAATTGAAAGCAATTGTGCTGTGAGCTCTCCCCCTTCCCGTTTGTTTCGGTTAAGGAGCAGCGGTGGCCTGTCTGCTTCGGCACGTATGGAGCAACTGCTGGCTGGGAGGCTGGCACACTGCGCAGCTGCCTTGGGACAGCTTCCTCCGGGCTTTGGGGAGCATGCTGGAACAAAGTTGGGAGGAGCAGCCCTGCTGCTTGTCACTGCGGGGCTCTGCCGTTTGGGTCAGCTGGGGCCTTCATGTGTGGATGCCAGGGTACAAGCCAGGATGGCTCCCGGCACAGCCAGGCTGTGTTTGGAGCGCTCCACGGCCCTGCTGGGATCCCACTGGGGATGCTCTGCTCCATCACTTCCCTTGCTGGAGCCAAGCACTGCAGCTCATGGTGCTGGAATCTTTCAGGAAGCACAGGGCTTGCCTGGATGCTCTGACACAGAGTAGATTTCCCTGGGGGAGGCTTACACAGTACTCAAACCACCAGCACCCACACTATGGGACCACACTATCATGCCACACTTCCCTGTGGCACGAGCCATGGGCATCACCAGAGTGTGTCCTGAGCTGGGCAGTGATGTCTGGGGCTCTTGGGATACCATGGTGAACAGCTGCTTGGCCCCAGTGGAGTGTCAAGGCTGGTGGTAGGATAGGACCTGTAAAGCAGAGCCTGTGCTGCAGGATGTCCTTCTGTCTTTGTGCTGCAGGGAAAGTGTCTGTGCTGGGTGTGGTGAGAGTGCTTGCTCTTGACACATGCTTTGTCTGATACCCCTCCGAAGCTCAGGAAGGTGCCTGCACCTCAGCTTATCCAGAGCTCAGAGCAGGACTGCATGAAACTCTCCTTCACCTTGATTGATCACCTTCCTTGATGTAACTACAAGTCACATCAAGTCTGATCTTCTGACCAGAACCTCTCTCAGGCTGGTGCTTCCCCCAGCCAAAGACAGGACCTTACTCCACCACACACAGCTCCACCCGTGCCTCCATCTGACCCACAGCCCCAGCGCAGGCTGCATGTCCCTCCGCACAGAGCTGGAGGCACAGCTGAGCTCACTGGCCATGCATCCCACCCTGACTGCTGTGGAGCTGGGTGAGCCCTTCTGGAGTCTCTAAGGAAAATAAGAGCAACAGGTCACCTGTGGAAAGTTGGAGAACCTGCTGCTCCTGTGTCCCAGCCCAGGGCCCAGCAGTGGGATTGCTCCAGTCCACGCAGAGCTGCCGGGTCGGAGGCAGCAGAGGCTGCAAACCAATCATGTTTTTATTGCCTTGTGATAAACCTTCTGGTCTGGAAAATCCTGCCATGATTCTCTGTGTGTGAACTTTCACCAGCACTGAGTCTGTCATTAACCTAGAAGGAGACCTTTTCATGCTCACAGCCTCTGTCTGCAGAGCCCCTCTCTGGAGGCGAATCCCTCATGGTGAGTATGTCAGCTGGCTGCACGCTGCAGACAAGGTTATGACTGCATTACACAGTGCTCTATATTACACTGGGAAAGGTTCATCTTGGGCTTGGGGTATAAAAAGTGTGATTTTACTCAGAAAGTGCCTCAGGTCCCCATAAATCCCTGTTGTCCTCACTCAGTGCAGGGCTGGAGGCCAGCATCAGGGTGGCAGTGGAGCGTGCTGCATCCACACAATCCCTGCCACAGCCATTTGCAGCGAAGCCAAGACCACACCAGAGCCTGTGTTTGGATTGAAGGACGCTTGGGAAGCGACCTTGCCGTGATCTTTCTGCTAAGCACCTAGCAGACTCCCAGGCTGCCACACCAGCAGTGGCAGCCTGGCCGCTGCCTCCACAAGCAGTGCCTGCAGCACAGAGCAGTAGCAGTAAAACAAAGACTTGAAAACACACCGAGGAGCTCATCGGCCACTTCCAAACCCTCTGCTGTTCCATAGTGCCCCAAAGTGCCTTACTGAGCACCTTGCTGATGCATCCAGCCTGGAGACACGGGCCATTAACAACTGACCGGATGAAGGCAGGGCGGCAGACAGGGCTGGAGAGTGTTGGATGAGTGGGATGAGCAGGACTCCTTCAGGTGGTGATTTCTCGGTGTCAAAATGCTCCTCAGCTCCTCCTTGGCTTCCCTCATGTTTTCCCGGTGCAGGGCTCTTCTCCACTTGGAAATGCCACTGTGGGGAGAGCCCTGTCCTGGCTGATTCTGGGCTGGGCTGGAGAGACCAAGCAGGACCACCCAGCTCTTGCCTATATCTTACCTGTTTCTCTCAGATGACTGCTACTGGCTTCTCTCAGGACAGGGAAGAGGCAAGAGCTGCCCCCCTGCTCTGATCTAGCAGAGCTGGTCAGTGGCCATTGCCATCAGTACAGGCTTCTGAGAGGGGAGTGAGCAGCTGAAGGGATTCCAAGCACTTGTCTGCTATGCCTTTGTGATTGCACCTTGTGTTCACCTGCCCTGCAGTCACACAGACAATAACCCAAACAGCACACTTAGAGGCAAAGAGGGGAGGAGATGAAGAAAGGCAGGGAAGTGGCTGCCTGAGTCATGGCAGAGGCACCTGCTGACCCACTGGTGCTTTCCCAGCAGCAGCTCTGGGGCAGCTGAGGCCGTATTTTGGCTTTACTTTGCAGGGTGCCAAGTGGCTCCTCTGTGGTCACTGGCTCCCAAGAAGGCTGTGTGGAGCAGGGGAGGGATGGCTGTTCCACATGCTGGGCCATGCTGTCCACCCAGGCCTTCCCAACGTGCCCAGTGTCAGAAGCAAGGACACACAGTGTTTTGCTTTTCTCCTGGTGCCAGCCCTCTGGGGTCCCAGGTGCCCAGGTAGCAGTGGTCCTGCACACCTGTCCCACAGGCAGCACATCTCCTCCAACCCACTGCAGAGGCTCACTGAAGACTGCTGGGACAAACCTGGCACTGCCAATGTGTGAGGGTGAGCTTCATCCCAGCCATCCCTGGGAATGAACCCTGCTGCCCAGAGGTGTGGACTCCCCTGCTAAGTGATTGGATCCTGGGCTTTGACAGCCTTGAGCCAACACACCCCGAGTAGCTGCAGGAGTAACTCGTGTTTGCCCTAAAGGGAAGCTGCTCTCGTGTAAATATCTTTATTAATAATTAAGGAGCTGCTGAGTCCTCCTGCGCAGCCCCCTCCCCACCGCCGGGGCGGAGAGGCTGCTGCCGCTGGACCCGCGCAGGGCTCGCACGGGAAGGGGCTCTGGAGGGGGTGATGGCCTATGGCAAGAGGCATGTGGTTAAATTTTGACCTTTTCTGTCTTCCTGAGCAAAAAAACGATGGCGAGATCTGTGTAGGAGGGACTGCAAAACCTCTGCTGCTCCATTAGGAGCATTACCCTGAAATACTCACTGGAGCTTCTAACAGCCCAGATAATAGGGGTGGGAAACCATTGCTGGAAAACATTCTCCTCAAAGCATCTTACCAAGGGATTGTTTCCTAACAGCCACAGTGAATATTTGTCAAATAATCCTTCAATACCACAAATGTTTTGTCTTTCATTGTATCACTGCAGATAACTGCTGGAGGAAGGAAAGGGGAGTGGGAGCTCCCCGGGGATTTCTCCGACACAGCCAGTGCTGGGTACCTTTGGGTAAGTCACACATTTCTGTCTCCTTTGGCCTATTTTTTTTTCCCCTAACTGACTATAATCTGGAACATAATTTGATATGCCTTAAAAGGCTGATTTCGCATGGAAGATGCTCTACTATCAGGGTAAGCAGCCATAAGAAATCCTAAAATAGGCAGATTAAGGGTTTGGGATCATGGGGTTTTATTTCTATGCAATTAGAGACATGATCACATTTAGAAATCGCTAACTTGTAGTTTAAAAAAGACCAAACAACCCCGAGTCCCACATTTAAAACCAGCTAATAAGTCTATTAATTAAGGATATGATTAGTAGAGACAAAGAGTGAGATAGCAGGGAAGCACAGCATTTAATTCAATGCACATTTTCAGTGGCCATGGCGTGGTCAAGGCAGTTGTGTATTAATTAGTGCTCTGAAGAGGGTGAGGAGGACAGGAAGGGGGAGAGGGAAATTGGCAGGTGTAGAAATGAGATTAGACAACAACAGAGGATTTTCCTCTCCAGAACAGAAGTCACAGAGAATCCTCCTCAGCCTCGCTAACATGTTTTGTACAAGTGAGAAATGTGCCCTGAGGAGGACAGGGCAGCAAGGCTCAGCTTGGGGACAGGATGAGGGGTGACAGCTTCCCTGGGGGCTGCCTGTGGTGCACTTCCAGGCAGTCGTGGCCAACCACCCTCGATTTTCCATCCTGGCATTAAAGGGTGGTGGCTGGCACGGTGTGCCCATGCACAACCTTACAAGGTGACCTGTGCTATCATGCTGCTGTAGCTGCAGTGGGACCAAGCCTGTGTGGGTGCTCTGGCAAGGGCTCTGCTCTTGGTGAAAGTCATGCTGGGGGCACAGAGGCCATGCCCACACCCTACTGCTCCACTGGGTTGTCAGCTCAGCCATAGCTTTGTCTCAAAGCCTCCACACACCAGCATCAGTGGGGTGCCTGCTGTGTGCCGGAGCACACCCAGCAATGCCCCCTCTTGCATAGGCACCTGGAGGTGCTACCCAATCAGTTGGGTCTTTCCTGGGTGTGCCTTGAGCCTCTGTGCCCGGTGTCACGAGGGGTGGCAGCTGATGAGCATGGTGGCTCTGGGCCCTTGGACTGCAGGACAAAGCAAGCACCTGCTGTGAGCGTGGCCCTGGACAGTGCCCTGTCCCAGGTCAGCTCCTAGCTTTTCCTGTGCACTCACCCAGTGCCCCTGCGCCTTGAAGCCTTCCCCTCCCTGCAGAGGGGGAAGGCCACACACCTGTAGCCAGGGGGAGTGGCAGGAGGTGCGAGTGGCACCTTCACCCACGCCGATGGAGCCCAAGGGTCTTCCCACGCTCATGAGGGAGGCTGGGAGGCTGTGGATCCCCGTGAGAGGAATTTGGGAACTGCGCCGCTGCTTCCCTCAGCCGCTTTTATCTCCAGTTAAGCAAGAGCCCATTGGAGGGCAGAGGAGATGCGCGGTCCCGCTCCGAGCTTGGCTGCTGGCAAACCGTGCGAGCAGAGCTGCTTCGGGCCCGCGCCTCGCCCCCGCCCTGTCCCCAGGGGCTGCCCACGGCCGTAGGTGCTCCGCAGCCGCGCTGGCTCCCTTGATACCCCTCTCCTCGGAGGGCCCGGCAGCCCTTCATGCTGCGGAGGCTGTAGGGAGACATCCCAGGGGATACCTCCCCCGTTACATGCCTGGTGCGTGTCTCAGCTCCGCGTCCTGCCTGCCCCGGGGGCGGCTCACGGGGCGCGGTCGGGAAGAGGGGGCTGCTGCGGGGGGCTAGAAGAGGTCAGTCCGTGCCGGTTCGCCGTGCCGGGAAACGCGCTCCTTCCCCCGCCTCCCTCCACGGCCCGTAGTGCTCGACAACGCGCAGGAACCAGCGGGGAGGCCGGCGGAGAGCCGGGACGAGCCGCTCCCGCGGTCGGGGAGCCGCCGCCCTGCCCGGTGCGCGGCCGACCGGCGGCGCGGGAACACACCGGTAACTTCCGAGCCCCACGCAGGGTCCGCACCGAGCCCCGAGGGTACGGCCGGGAGGGCGGGGCGGGGGGCGGGCGGGAGGCGCGGCCGTGAGCTCGCCCCGCCGCCGCCGCCGCCACCACCCCCCCGCTCCGCCGCGGCCGCCACTTCCCGCGGGCGTCGCGCAGCGGCGGGCGCTACTCCGCAGGAAGCGGCCCCGGCCCGGCCCCTCCCGCCGCTCGGCTCATGCACTCTGCGGCGCGGCGGCACGGGCGGCGGGATGGCTCCGGTACCAGTATCGGTGGGCGCTGAGCCGCGGCCCCCCGCGCTGTTACCGCTGTTGCTCCTGCTGCTGCTGCTGCTGCCCGGCCGCGCCGCCGGCCTGGAGGTGCAGCGCAAGTTCCTCTCGCCCACCCCTACCAACAACTTCGCCCTGGACGGACCCGGCTCCCGCGTCTACCTCGCGGCCGTCAACCGCCTCTTCCAGCTGTCGGGGGGCGAGCTGGCGCTGGAGGCGGAGGCGGCGGTGGGGCCGGTGCTTGACAGCCCTCTCTGCCACGCTCCGCAGCTGCCGCAGGCCTCCTGCGAGCACCCCAAGGTGCTCACCAACAACTACAACAAGATTCTGCAGCCCGACCCCGAGCAGGGCGTCCTCGTCGTCTGCGGCTCAATCTACCAGGGTCTCTGTCAGCTGCGCAGCATGGCCAACATCTCGGCCGTGGCCGTTCGCTTCCCGCCGGGAGGCAGCGACCCGGTCACCGTCTTTCCCAGCATGCTGAACGTGGCGGCGAACCACCCCAACGCCTCCACCGTGGGGCTGGTGCTGCGCCGCGGCGGCGGCGGGGCGCGGCTGCTGGTGGCCGCCACCTACACTGGCTTCGGCAGCCCCTTCTTCCCCCGCAACCGCAGCCTGGAGGACCACCGCTTCGAGAACACGCCCGAGATCGCCATCCGCGCCCTCAACGCCCGCGGCGACCTGGCCAAGCTTTTCACCTTCGACATCAACCCCTCCGACGACAACATCTTCAAGATCAAGCAGGGCGCCAAGGCGCGGCACAAGCTTAGCTTCGTCCGCGCCTTCCTGCAGCGCGGGGCCGCGCCGCCCGCCCGCCGCCCCTACGCCTACCTGGCGCTCAACAGCGAGGCCAACGCGGGCGATAAGGAGAGCCCCTCGCACAGCCTGCTGGCCCGCATCTGCCTGGGCGAGCCGGCCGAGGCCACGCTCAACGGCAGCGGCGAGACCAAGAAGCTGACCGAGTCCTACATCCAGCTGGGGCTGCGCTGCGGCGGCCCCGCCGACGCCTTCACCCGCCTCGTCTCCGTCTTCCCGGCGCGGGCGGTCTGGCGCAGCCCCGCCGACCCTGGCCCGGACCCGCCGCCTCCCGAGGACCTGCTTTTCGGCGTCTTCGAGCGGGCCGGGACCGCCGGCGGCGGGGGGCGGCCGCAGTCTGCGCTCTGCGTCTTCCGCTTCGCCGAGATCGAGGAGACGATCCGGGCCGCCCGCAACTCCTGCTTCGTCAGCCCGGCCGCCGGCATGGTCACCGTGCTGGACAGCGTGGTGCAGGGCACCGGGCCGGCCTGCGAGAAGAGGAACATACAGGTACGGCCGAGGGGCGGGCACCTGCCGGGGACGAGCAGGCAGAGCGGGGACAGAGTGTGCCGGGATGGGACGGGTAGGGGCAGCGGGGATGAGACATCCTGGAGCGGGCCGGGGAGGCGGGCTGGGTAGTCCCGGGACGGGCGTCGGGAGTCCGTGGCTGGCGGGCAGTAGGAGCCCCGGTCTGTTCACTGCTACCGCCGCCTCCCACGGGCCGGTGCGCCCCGCACTCCGCTCCCTGCCGTCCGCAAGCTCTGCTTTCCCCCTGCCCCGCGTCGGTCCCGTTTGTGGGTGCCAGGTCCCGCCGGCGCACGCTATCAAACCCAGCTGCGGTGGGCTCGTCTCGAACAGCGAATGTGTGTTGAGGGAGGAGCCCACCCGGGGGCACCTTCCCTTCTGCCGGGGGAACGCCGTTATTCCCATTCCCCGATTCGAGCGAGCCGCTGTGACTTGCTCTGACCCTGCTCCCAGGGCGTGCCCGGTGAACATCGCCGGTCCCGCCGGTCACTTCCCTGGGCCCATCCCGTCCAGCGGCCCCCAGCCGTGCCAGGGGACCTGCATCCAGGCTGCCTTGTGGCTCTTGGTAGAAGTTTGTCACTGTCAAGATTTGTTAGCGAGGGGCTGTGAAAGTGACACCAATCAAGCTGCCTCTTTCCCTTCCACTAAAGACATGCAGTGCTTGGGAAAAAGAGAAAAAAGGGCTGCTGTAACTCTGCATTTTTCCCCTCCTCTGGGAAGGATGCATAACTCAGAGCCGTCAGAGATCGTAAAAACATCTGTTTGCTCTCAAAGGCGAGACGGAGCGTGAGGGCTTGGGCTTCCCCGTGCAGTGCCCGTGGCAGAGAGAGAAAGGTCTCCCATGGAAACCCGCGAGTCTGGTGTGGCATCCACGCTGCCTTAGGAGATATGGTCTTAATGCACTGGCTCCTAGACCTGCTCTGCCCAAGCTGAATAGTTTTTCCCTGGTGGCAGAGCACAAGCAGCTGCCTGACAACCAGGAACTCTGGTAGTTGTCCTGGCTTTTGAGTTAATTCCACAAAGACTTCGTGCATTAAATGCTGGGAACCCAGTCCTGGAGCCTTGGCACAGTCACAGCTCTCGAAGCAGTCACTGGGAGTTAGGAATCCTGTTGACAGGATGGGCAGCTCTTGCAGGCTGTGGCTGATCTCAGCATCCCTGTGAGGCAGCCCCTGGATCCTGGCAGGGTTGGATGGCTGTGCCAGGCAGGTCGAGAGGAGGTATTGGGTCTGGGACTTCTCGAGGGTGAGTGCAGAATTCACAGCCTCACTGAAACTGGAAGCCAGGGGTGGAAGGACACCTGCTTCCTTTGAGCTTCTTCAGGGCTCAGGAAAGATGCTGGATTCTCTGGCTTTGGCTCACTAAAGAGAATGCTCCTGACTAGCACTACTCTGTTAGTGCTGAAGATACCAAGTGCTGTATGCAGTGAGGTATTCAGGCAGCCGATGCCCTGGTGGCTCCAGGGAGAGCCAGCGCTGGAGTGACACTTCACTGTCTCTGGGTCTGTCCTGCCGTAATGCCTGCTCTTGGCTACAGCCCCCCTCCCCAGCTGCTCCCCATGGGGAGGTAGGGGAGGCTGCTAGGGCCACGTTGTCAGCTGATGCCACCACGGTGGTCTGTGAAGGGTGGCTGTGTTCTGAAGGGGTGAGTGATAAGGGCTGTGAGGTGCAGAGGAGCAAGCTGGGCAGCCCCAAGTCTTGCCAGTCCTTTAGAGTCCATAGAAATGCTCCACAGCTACCAGTGTGGTGAACTTGGGCTGTGGGAAAATGTTTTGCATGGAGGCAACAGCATGGGTGGTGGCTGCACAGGTTGGGTGGGGAAAACCAGGGCTTAGTCCCACTGACACTGTCTCTTGAACCAGGCTCTTCACCCAGGGTGTCTCAGTGGTTTGCAGCTTACTCCTGTGCTTGTTACTGTTCCTCAGAAACCTAACGTGAGCATGAGACTGCATTTGTAAAGCTGCTTTGAGCCCCTTTGATGTCAGGTGCAGCAGGAGATGGATGAAGCAAGCCATTAATATTTGTTCATGCCTAATATTTCTGTGCCTCCTGTTTACTCGAAGTGTGTTCCTCTGCCACCGCTGACCAGCCTGCTGGGAAGCCTTCCTGCCACTCAGGAGGAGAACTTTTCATTGCTTTTGATTTTGCCTTTTACTTAATCGTTAGAACTGCCAACGAGTTAACAAGCTGTTTTCAAGTCCCAGAGCGGCAGTGTCGAGGGAAGAGTTGTAATGTTGTGTTTCTTTGTGCTGCTAAAGCCCAGCGTCAGTTTCCACCTTCGAGACAAGGAGATACTCCAACAGTTTTTTTTGTCCCAGCTCTGGGAGCTCAGCAGGAAGATGTATTAAAGCAGGAGCTGGTTTGGCAGAGCAGATCAGCATCTAGCTGCCTCCACATGATGAGCTCCACTTCTCCAGCCGCTGGCGGGTCTCTAGGTTTCCTCTTGCCTTCGCACCGCGGGCAGGGGCTCTGGCATTATCGGAATGGTGGTTCGTTAGTGGCTGGGTCTAAAGCTCCTTCTGGAAGGAAATGCGAAGAGCTAATGCTGGCCTGATCCGTTCCGCGTGGAGTGGAGGCTCGTTGGGAGCGCGGAGCGCAGGCTGCTGGGCGTAATGCGGTGTGAAAGGAAAATCATTGCCCCCTTGTGTGCTCTTCTCTTTAATTGAATGCTGCTCTCTTGCAGCACTCGGCTGCCGCTCAGCCAGGAGCCGCAGCGCTCGGCCACCTAAGGGCCTGCGGAGTGCCCCTGGTGCTGGCCATGCCCACTGGCCCCATGGCACCGGTGCGGCAGCGCTCCACAGCGAGGGGCCAGGCTTCCTACCCCTCAGCACTGTGATGAAGAGCCTGAGCAAGGAGCGTGAGGCAGGTGGGCCAGGGGCACTGGATCTCCATCAGCTGGCAGAGGAGCCTGGCTGGCTGCTGAGCCTGTGTCCCCACCACAGGGCAAGGGGAGTCACCAGCTTGGCGTGGGAATGGGCCTGCTGCTTTGATGGAAGCACTAGTTTGGAACTGTTTCTGTGAAGGGCTCCCTGGACCTTAGAGACATGAACCTCCAAGCTGTTGCTTGGATTCTTTCTACTCAAGTCCAGCACAGTATTGTGGAGTTGTGGTGGATTGACCTTGGCTGGGTGCTAGGTGCTGACCAAGCTCCTCTATCACTCAGCAGGACAAAGAAGTAGATGACCCTGCAAGGAGGTTGGACTGGATATGCTTCAAAGGTCTCTTACAAGCCAAACCTGTGTGTGCCTCTAAGAATGAAGCATGCACCTAATGGGTTTGTAAGACATGGAATATGCAGAGGAGGACAGTGCTGGCCAGGAGTGGAGGCCTGCTGGTGGGTCTCAGTGCATGCAGCTGAAAAGTGACTTGCTGAGGAGGTGAATTCACAGCAGGGGCTTATGAGAAGGAGGATGTATTAGGGAAGGATTTAGTTTGATTGGGTTCTTGTACCAAGAATGAGTGGGTGAGCTCTAGGATTGCTTTCCCTCAGCAGAAATAGCTTTTTATAATGAGTTTGGTGTCAGATCCTGGGCTGGCTTTGTAACGCATGTAGATAAAATGAGCTGGTGCTGCTCTTGCCCACTCAGAGCTTGGGTGGAATTTGGAGCTGAGCCCCCAGGAGAGGAGGGGAGTGTGAGCTCTCTGTGGCAGCAGTGTGCTGACAAAGGTTACCCTGAAACACTATGTGGGCTTGCCTCATGTTGGAGCTGCTCTGCCCCAGCAGGACCATGGTGTGGTAGGTTTGCCGGTCATGCTGACTGTGTGGCTGGAGCACAGTGAAGCTGTGGTACACCACAGCCCTTGTGAGAGCATAGTTGACAGGACCCTTCCTGACCTGGCTTTCTGTTGGCTATGCAAGAGCTCTGTCCCAGAGCCTTCCCACGTGGTTAGAGGGGTAGGAACAAAGATATGGTGACCCTGCTGTAGCACTACCAGTGGAGTGAAGCCCTTGGCCATCCTCTTGCCACTGCCCTGTCTCTTAGTCTCGTGTTTGGGTCAGGGGACAGATTTGGGCATCTTGGAGCTGCTCCAACCTGGAACTCGTTTTTGGGCAGGGAAATGAGATGGCTCCTGGGCAGCCTCAGCCCTGTCCTTGTGGCTGCAGCATAAGGGTGAGAGAAAGTGCACCTCCAGGGGGTCTCTGCAGGCCTTCCTGCTCTGGGTGTCCCACTGGTGGCTGATGGGGGTCTGAGTTTAACATGAAATCAAGCACATGGCATGAGGAGGGAGCTCATTTGAGGAGAAGCTGAGCTGGTGACCCCAGCCCACACTCCTGGCTGCGCCAGACTCCTCCTCTTCTGTGGTTTCCATGCCGAGCCCCACGCTGTCCTGAAGCCTCCAGAGAGGCAAGGAGGGAAAGCAAGCCCTGTTCATTAGACTTAGCTGTGCTAGCCAGGGATCTGCATCTCTCCTGGGAAATATTTGGGGTCCACAACTCAAAAAAGGCTGAGAATCCAGTTTGGTTCCTCTGCTGGAGAGCAGGGGCAGGGCAGCATGGGATAATGATGTGTTTCAGCATTAATTCTCAACTTTCTGGCCCTTGTGGCTTTGTGTCAGATCATGCATGCTCAGTGAGCATTCTGTGGTGCAAGGATGGGAGATACCCACCAGTGAGCTCTGCTGTAATGGGCTGTTAAATAAAACAAGCTCCTTGGGTAGGCTGTACAAACAGTCTCAGCATAGATGTGTGCCTGGGCATGGAAATGTGGTTTGAGACCAGTCAGGAAATGTTCCCAAAGCAAAAACCCCTCATGTACACGTGGGAATATGACAAAGCATCTACTGACTGTCCAAACATACTGTGGCAGATCCGTGGGACTGGGTTTTACAGGCACTGAGTTGCTTTGAAGTGCTGGTTTGTACTAATTCAGAAATCCCAAACATGAAAATAAATCACAGAGATGGGCTCCAACCTTGCCTCTGCTCACAGAAATCCAGAGGATTAGCCACAGAAAGGAAGCTGGGAACTTACACATAATGTGTGCTCTGAAGATGAGGCAGGAGTTCTTGTAGCAGAATTAATGGTTGTACTTCACAGCCTGGGCCCTGTCCGGAGCTGCTGGCACGCACTGGGAGGTGCCGGTGCCCTGTGCCAGAGCTGCACCGTGCCGCGGTGCCACCAGGACCCGGTTTGCTTTTGAATGTTGGTGTCATAGCATTGTAGAATGGCTTAGGTTGGAAGGGATCTTAAGAGATCATCTGCTCCAACCTCCCCACTGTGGGCAGGGTCACCTCTCAAGTGTGCTCCCAGGGGCTGGCAGGGCCTGGGATGCCCTGGATGAGGAGCTCAAGTCGCAGCCTGAGCTTTGCAGTGGGCTGGTACCTGCCCATCTCTCAGCAGCTGTTAGCAAGTCGTGGCCAGCACTGGGGGCCCTCCCTTGGGATTGCTGAGGAAACAGGACCCTGGGCTCCCAGTGCCAGCAGCTGGGAGCAGGGAGCAGGAGCCGTGTGAATCTGGCCCTCCCTGCCAGGGCAGGCTGGGCTCCGGGGGCTGCCTGTGCCTAGGGGCTTAGGGAGCAGGGTGGGCTGCTGGGGAGCAGGTTGGTGCCTGAGCTGAAGGTGGGTGGTGGAAAGGTGCTTGCCAGGGCTCATCCCTGCTTTGCAGCTCAAGCTCAAACAGATCCCAGACTGCAAAGGGGAGCTGGGTGGAAGTGGCAGAAGTTTTTGTGATGGCAACCAGAAGTTGTGCTGCTTTAGTGAGAGAGCTGCAAGTGGCTCTGGGCTGTGGCCAGGTGCCTGCCAGCTCCTGGTGCTGCCCAGCTGGGACAGATGGCACCAGGGCCCTTTGCAGAGGGGGTCAGAGCCGCTCCCCTGGATTTCTGGAGAGCTGGGACCACAGCTGGCTGCCCATAGTTATTCTTGGTAGTTAGTTGGCCAGGCTAACTGTGACCCATTGAGCTCATCAGACCTACAGTAACTAAACCATGGTGCAGGTGGAAAGCAGGAAAAGGGTCATTTTTGCCAAGCCCAGTGTTTCATGTGGAAGGTGCATCACATCCAGGGGGATGCTGGAGCACTCTGGAGACATGCTCGTAGGATGGCACAGAGGCAGTGGTCGTGTCTCAAAAGCAGTGCCTTCATTCAAGGGTTTTCAAACACTTCTGTTCCTGTATTCCTGGGTGTTTCCCAGGGCAGATGTCTGGGTCCCATGTGTGAATGGGACCCTGATCCCTGGGAGCCCAGCAGGTGCCAGCTTGGGCACAGGCTCTCAGTGGCTGGAAATGAAGGGATTTGCCATTTCTTTTCCGATTTTTCAAAGTTTGCTGCCACGTGGATGAGTAGTGGCCAGTGGAGCTGCAAGGCATGGAGAGAGAGGGTGGGGCTGGTCAAGCCCAGGGCACAAACCCCTGTTACGAGTCTCAGGCCTCAGTGCAGCAGCAGGGTCATGTTTGGGTCTGCAGTGACCAAACCCGTGCTGGCCACCCTGCCAGCAACACAGACAGTGCTGGGCAGCTGGTGCTGGGGAGCAGCAGTTGGGCCAGACAGGACCAGCTGCTGGAACAAGGCTGCCCCTGTTCTGGACATGAACTGTTGGAGGGCTCTTGCTCTGGCAAGATTTCTGCAGTTGGTGTTGCCAGTGGCACCAGAGCACAAATCTTTTAATCCCAACCCAGAAGCAAAACTACCTGCAAGTCTGGATTTTGCAGAGAGACACTGCTGTTATGGGGAGGACCTGTGGAAGCTGCCTTCCTGCTCCTGTCTCACCTCTCTTGGAAGGAATGAGGCTGCTCCACAGTGCTGCTGCTGGAGGGGAGCCCCTGGCAGATTCTCGTCCCTCTGCTGACCATTGCCAGCACTTTGTGGGTTGTGAGCTGCTGAGACCAGAAGCCACCTCTGGTGGATCCCCTGGTCTGAAGGGGCCACTGAGAACCTGGCAAGTCCCAGAAACAGCTGTGCAATCTTTTGGGAGGAGCTGGGCACAGTGTAGTGCCAGCCCTGGGTCCAGGGGGGAGCTGGGCAACAGCAAGCAGCAGGTTCCAGGGCTGGCTGACTCCTGAGTCCCTGTCACCCTACAGCCGGTCTCAGATCCAGATGTTAACTGCAGGCAGTAGAGAGGCACCGGGCTGTGGTGTGTGGCTCCTTGGAGAGCGGTGGACCCAAGACTCGGAGCTGGCTCACACAGGGAGTGGGCTTAGGTCACCCTTTTGGCAGTCAGTGTGGCAGGTCAGGAAAGGTGGCTCAAGGAAACAGATCTGTGTCTGGGGAGGAACTGATCAGATGAGTTCTTCCCTGTGTGTCCTGGGGATGAGCCACAGCAGAGGCTGGGGTGAGTGATCCTGCACGCCCCTCCTGGGGGCTCCCTGCCAGGACAGCCTCTGGCCACCTCTGTGCACCGAGGCTCCCCAGCTGCAGAAGGATCACTTGGCCGCCGTCAAATAAATTGCTGAAGAAGGATGTGCAGCATTGGGAGGGAGCTGCAGTGTTGTGTCCCTGCAGGCGAGGGGCACGCCGGTACCCTCTGTGGCACGGCAGCGTGGGCAGAGGCAGGTTTCACCGAGGATGCATCAAGGAAGAGCAGAGTTCTGCTAATTATCACAGAGCTTAATTGGTTCAGCAGAACTAATGAAGAAAATACAGGAAAACATTTACTGCAAACTGTTGCTAAATGAAGCAGATTTGGAGTGACACAAGGCAGGGAGCGTGGCGTCCGCTGGGAGGTTGGTACCTTAATGGGCGCTGAGCCCAGCCCCGCAGCGCGGGCGCGGTGCTCTGGGCACGGCAAGTGCTAAGGGCTGGTCTCAGCTATGGAGGAAAACAGCCCTTGAAGGCGGAGGAGCCAAGCTCAGGGTCCGCCCAGGACTGCCCCTGCGGGAGGAGGTTTGGATGGCTGGAGCTTGGCAGCTGAAGCCAAAACCGAAGAGAAATGAGAGGCACAGCTCGAGTGGTGCAGTGGGGCTGTCCCCAGGAAAGAGCAGCTGGGGGAATACAGCCTGAATGAGCCAGGAGTCCTACTCCAGGCAGCTCCCAGCTACTTTGGCCTTCAGCACGGTGCGGGGTGGCCCTGGGACGAGGCATCCGCGCTGGTCCCCTCCTGGCCCCCGGGGAGCAGGGCAGAGGAGCCACGATTCCAAGCAGGGTGAATTTAGAGGACGTGCAAACTGCTGCTGAAACAGGGCTGTGCTGGCTGTGTCCGCCCCTCTGGAGCCTGCTGTTGGCTAATCCCTCTGCCTGCCCACTCCTGGGGGATTTGATTGTATAAGCTGAAGTATTGTATTTAATGCAGGATGAAGGCTAACATAATAAGCCTGACCAGTCATCCTGGTGGTGTGAAGGATGTGCAATTGCAGTTAAAGGGCTGCTAGTTCTTCATACTTCTCTGCTTTGAGCAGCTCCCCGTGCCATCACACGTGCTGCCCAGCTCCCTGCGGGGCCAAGTGCTGAGTGTGCCAGGCCCTGGCTTATGTGGAGCAGAGATGAGGGACCCATGCCAGGGCTGCCTGGGCTTGGGGGCATGGTGTTTTGGGGGAAGGCTGTGCAGAGCATTGTCCTCCCAGCATTGCCCTCAGCTTTGCCTTTCTTCAACTTCAAGGTCAATGTGCCAGGGCTGATAGGTGACCAGGGCTGATGGAGTGATGCCCAGCCAGTTCCTGCTGGAGGAGGTGGCAGAGGAGAACAAGGAGGTGACCACCTGTCCAACTTCAGTGCCACTGCTGGAGCCTCTGGGGACTCCTCAAAGCTCTTACATCCTCCCTAAAACCCCAAGGAAGTTTGTAGACACCCCCTGCCCTTTCCTTCTGCACCTGCAGTAGTGCAGCAGGAGATGGATGGCTGCAGGAAGATGATGTTTGTTGAAGCCATTGTTGGGCATTGGCCTCACCTCAGTGCACTGCCTGGCTTTGCCTGCAGCCCAGCTCTTCCCTGGCCCTGTTCTAGGCTTTCCACTTGCCTGCATCTTCCCTCTGAAACAGGTTCTTGTGGGCAGCAGCGGAACATGAGCGCTGCCTGGGCTGCTGGGGTTGGAGCAGTTAGAGCTTGGGCTTCACCCTCTGAGCTGAGATGTGGCACTGACAGCATCGTCTGGCATTTCAAACCTCCTTGCCTCCGGTGATTTGAGGTCTGCAGCCGTGAGGGAGGTGAATGTGGCTGCTGCTGCTCAGATGCAGTGGTTTGACCTGACCCAGGCTTGGTCTTGAACTAGGTCTGTGGCTTTGCAGGCTCACTGAGAACAGTTTCTTGATGGCATTTGGGGGGCTGATGGGCTCTGCCTGGCAGGTCAGGTCTGGCCCTCAGTCCAGCTTCAGATGTGGTCTGCTGAGCCTGTCACCTTGTGAGTAGTGGGCACCTCAGCCACTGCCAAAACTCAGCAGTGAAAGGCAGAACAAGTGACACAGGCACCCAGGGCTGCTGGGCATCTTCTGCCTGTGCGGGCTCCTGAGTGCAGAACAGGTCTGCATTGGTGAGAAGTCCCAGCAGAGGCCTTGCTGCCTTCCCTAGTGCCCATCAGTCCTCTTCTCACTGGGCTTCCTCCTGGTTCACTCTGCTCACCTTCTGTGATGGACACCAGCCTGAATGCCTCAGCTGCTGGAATCAGGGAATGTCCCATGTGAAGCTGCTGAGTGAATGTTGGGAGCTGGCAGGAAAGAAAAGGACTGGAGCCTAGAGCAGGGAGAGGGAAGAATGAGTTTTGTAAGACGGAGGGGAAAGTTTTCCTGTAAAACAATAGTGAAGATACTGTTTGAGGCAGCAGGAGCTCTGCAGAGCCCCAAGCAGTGCTTCTGGGCTGTGGTGCAGGGAGGAGCAGGTGCCCTGGCACAGCCATGTGGCAGCATGGCTTTGCCTGGGGAGCAGTGCTTGGTGGGGGTAGCAGAAGGAGTCTGGTGATGGCTTTTCATTAGCAATTGCTCCTCTTCAGCAGGACAGGCTCTTGCCTGACCCAGGGCTGGAGATGATGGTCATCCCCACTATGCCATGTGGGTACAAGGTGCCTGGGGATGTGGGTAGATCATTGTGGTTTCCAAGGGCATGAGCCACCACCGAGGCCTGCAGGAGAGGTCCTGAAGGCTGCTGGTGTGGTAGAAGTGGGACTGGGGCTCCCCATGGGCAGAATGTGGCCTGGATTGCCCCTGAGAGCAGGGGGATGAGTGTTTGGACAGCCTTTTACTCGTGTCACTGGTGGCTTGCAGTGCACTGGGGCCAGGGCTGGCACTGTGCAGATATGCAGAACACAGCAAAACCACTTCCTCACTCCAGGAACTTGTGGTTTAAGTAAGTAGTGAAATCAGGGTGCAGACCTTGCTTTAAGTGTTGTTAAGGATGGATGTCTGCTGTGCTGTGGTGGTGCTGGGTGCCTGGTATGGGTGATGCTCGAGAACTCAGCAAGGTTCTTTTGATCAGGGGTGCTGGGCTGGCCAGGAGTGCTCCCTTCGTTGTCTCGCAGTGCTTGGGACAAGGGCTGGAGAGTGGAGGAGTTGAGAGATAGTGCCTGCAATTCGAGCTGGTTACAGCTCGAGTGCCTCAACAGCAGAGCCCTCTTCTGAGGCTGGCGTTTTCCTCCAGGCATCCCAAGCAGCCCGTTTGTGACAGCTCTGGCTGCACCAGGCAGCAGATAAACGCCTGATTGTGTGTGCAGAGCGCCAGGGGAGCGGGTCCTGGGCTGGCTGGGCTCAGGGGCACGGAGGGCAACTTGTGCTGCCTTCCGAATGCTGTTGGGCTGATTGCCACCATCTCCCGCGCTGTGCCTGTGCACTATCTGCACCTCGGGTTTTAGCCTTTCCCTGCAGCTGAACTTTGAGCCCATGTCCTGCTCTTCTCTCTCTGCATTCTTTTGGGCATTCTCTCTGCAGCCAGCGATTTCCCTGAGTCATACCTAAGCCTTAATAAAGCCTAATGGGTGATGTTAAGGAAGGCAGGAGATAGAAGGAGAGCCCTTTTATCGCCGGCTTTAGTGGCCTGAAAACGTCAGTAGTGTGGGAGCAGCTGCCAGGCTTTGAGCCCATGAAGACGATGGCTAAGTCCCACAACTCGACAAGTTTGGAGCGGATTATCAGAGCTGGCTGTGTCATTTTCCCAGGACTCCAGGCACGCTGGGAGCCAAGGCTTTAATCCTCTCTGATGTGATGCATGGCGGGGGCCGGGCTCCGACCCGCTCCGGCAGAGCCAGAGGAGCCTCGTGGAGAGCAGAGGCTGCAGGGCTTTCTCTGAACCGTGGCCTGCTTTGATTCACAAAAACTCCATCTTTGCTTCAGAACTATTTTTAAGGTCACAAACACAGGATGCAGAAATCAGTGTGCTTCATGGCTTTCCTGAGTGCTGCCTCACCACTCCTCTTCCTCCTTCTGTTTCCAGCAGACTTCCTTCCCGAAAGGACATCCTGCAGGCCTGCCTCTGGGGCTGGGGAACCGTAATGGAAATGCTGGGAAATTGCCTTTGCTGCTCCTTTCAGGCCCGGGATAAAGACCTGACCTCACATGGTGAAACTGGCTGAGCTCTGGAGCCTTGGTGGGGCTGGAGATACTCCCCTGTTCCACCCTGGGTTTGTAGCCATGCTCAGGGGTAGATCTCACAACCCCTCCTCTGCCATGGCTCCTTGCTGTGAAATTCTGCAGAAGTGCTGAGTGTACCCTCCTGGTGGTGGCAGGGCTGCTGGGCCAGTGCTGGCTGGGGGCTGTCCCCAGCATGTGCCTTAGGTGGCTCTTGGTTTGTGCTGAAGTGGCAGCGCCAGGCGTTGTGGCGCAGAAGGATTTGACTCTTCTTGCCCAGTGCTCTGAGTTACTGACAGTGCAGAGCAGGCAGCAGCAGGCAGCAGCGCAGGGGCAGTACAGTGAGTGCCCTTGGGGCTGTTTAAAATGTAGGTGTTCCAGAAATGTCTGGCTGTGGCAC
Organism: Dryobates pubescens; assembly: GCF_014839835.1. Taxonomy (NCBI): domain Eukaryota; kingdom Metazoa; phylum Chordata; class Aves; order Piciformes; family Picidae; genus Dryobates; species Dryobates pubescens. Next base: position 384,008 of record NC_071612.1, read on the forward strand.
TGGGTGACATGGTGGTGCTGGGTTGATGATTTGGTTCAGGGATTGTAGAGGTCTTTTCCAAGTGAAACAATTCCATGGTAGAGGGAGGCTGGTTTGGGAAGACACTTAACATTTCTGCTGTCCCCACACCGGGGCAGGGCAGTTTGGTTTCAGGCTGAGCAGGACTTACCCATTCCCATGCAGAGAGCCCCTTAGCCCAGCCTTCCCAAGCCGCAGGGATTGCCTGGTGCCTGCAGGAGGATGTGGCTTGGCCATATCCTGTTTACCCTAACGTGACACAGTTCAGATGTCCCTCGGTGCTGTGGTGTGTGGGGAGCAGCAGCCCCGTGCATCCCCCCGCCCTGGGACCAGGGAGAGGGAAGCACCACATCTCCTGCTGTCACTTGGAGAGAGGTGTTTGGGAGGAAGGATGTGTGGCCCAAGCACAGCCTGGGCTGTGTGAGAATGACTGCATCCTGTTTACAGGGCAGACACCCTGGCCGCTGGCTGCGGCCGGCTGGTTTATAGCAGGCGCTGCAGATAAGGGACTTCCCCTGCTCGCAGCCACCTGTGAGAAGAAAGGGCTGCGTCCCCCGGGGGGACAGGCAGACCTTGCTGCCAGCTGCTGCGGGGAGAGCTGCTGAGCATCCTGCTGGATGCGTGGAGCTACTTCTGGGCTTTGGTTTCCTGGCAGGAAGGAGCCTTGTGAGCTTCAGGTGGTTAGTGCTGGTGAGGAGGAACGACGAGGAGCTGGAGATAACCATCCCCAGGATAAAGGAATAAACCCAAACGTGCTTCTAGAGGGCTGGCTGGGAATGGGAGGGACCCAGTGGTGGCTTGTACATCCTCTGCGTGGTGTGGGAAAGCTGTTTGCCAGTTGGAGGGGGAAATGTACGCCCTTGAGAGATTGGGCTGTGATTTTGTCTTCCAGCAGCCCAAAGTGCTGTAGGGCTGCAGAATGCATTTGGCAGAGACACTTGTGGCTCCTGATGCTTTTGTCTGGGCTGCACGTGAGCCAGTCTGCAGCTCTGAGCATGTTGCCTCCTGCTTGGCTCTCGCTGCAGCAGAGGAAGTTTCTCACATCACTCTTTGTTCCTCCACATCCCACACAACCAACACGGGCTCTGGTGTCTGCTGGGGCACAGAGCACTGGGATCAGGATGGTTTCACATGGAGAGGACCTGGGCTGCTGTTACTGGCAGCATGTGCTGACCCAGAGCGTAGAATCCAGGCCAGGATGCTGGTGGCCTCCTTGGCCACCTGGGCACACTGCTGGTTCACCTTCAGCCACCTGCCTACCAGCACCCCCAAGTCCTTTTCCACCAGGCTGCTTCCCACTCTGCCCCAAGCCTGGGGTTGTTGTGCCCAAAGTGCAGGACCCAGCAGTTGGTCTTCTTAACCCTCATTCTGTTGACCTCAGCCCATGGGTTTAAGCTGTCCAGATCTCTCTGCACAGCCTTCCTCCTCTGGAGTACAGCCCTGGAGTGCTCTGGTGGGGGCTTCTTTCCTCCCATCTGTGAGGGGACCTTGACTCTTGTTCCCAGAGACACCACCCAGTTGCTGCACATCTGTTTAGGGTTTTAGCCAATTTCTTCCCCATTTTGTCCAGGGATGCACTGCTGTAGTGTGGCACCAACCCGGGGGGTGGTGGTGGTCGGGAGGGTTGACAGGCACGAGTCCAGTTTCTGATCAGACACAGCCTCAGAGCCCTGCGTTTGTTCCACGTCAGTTCCCACTCCTGCTGATGATCTGGGAAGGAATATCCAAGTTATGGCTGAGTTCAGCACGGTGTAAAATGTGCTTAGTTTTAGGGGTGTGGGTTGCAGTCTACCAATGTCTCTTGTCTGGAGGTCATCAGCACTTCTGGGATCAGGGCCTTAGTTTGGTTGCTTTCATTTGGTGTGCTTTGAGGCAGCCTGCAGACACCCACAGCTGTCAGCACATCAGCCCTGTAGCTGCATGCCCGCACCCAGGGAGGGTGACCGCAGCTGTGGCTTCTCTTGAGCTAAGGCTGAAATGATGCTGTAGCAGTGGCCCTTGAAACATGCCCATTGTTGGAGCAGCTCTGGCTGCACCCACAGCACTTCATAAAAGCTGACAGCAGGTAGCCGGTGGGCAGCAAGACTTGTGATGCTCAGACACTGCTGAGTCCATCCACACTGTCTCAGCAGGAGTTGTAAGGAGAATTCTGGAGGAGAGTGGTCATAAATCTTGGGTGCACCTTGGCAGGGTAGGAGAAATAGGAGGCATCAGTCCTGTTCTGAAGTGCTGCTGTCATGCAGCAGCTCTGCTAATTGATTTAGCGCAGGATGCTGAAGTCTGTTGTCTTGCTTTGGACCAAATGAGACAAATGCTTGCTCACAGATGAGGAGTCCTTAACATTTGTCCTCCGTCTTCGCCCCTGGGCACCTGATAGGCAGTCAGCATGGAGCCTTAATACCAGCCTCATGGCCCTAGTTGCCAGCCATCATGCCCAGTGCCAGCCTGGCAGTGCTGCTCACCACAGTCATTCCTGCTGGAGCCAGGTGCCTGCTCGGGCTGCAGCGCTGCTTGTCCTGCTGGATTCAGCTTCTCTGTAGCAAAGGCAGTTCCAGCTCCCTCAGAGCTTTGAGGAGCAGCTTGAAAGCAGAAGCCAGAGGTGAATAATGACCATCTTGTGGTCATGGGCACAGGGCACAGCTACACTTGCTCCCTGGGGCATAGTGAGTGCCTGCGGAGAGAGGCTGGACGGGGCCGGTGGCTCCAGTGTCCCTCTCCTGTTCATCCCATCCCATCCCATCCCATCCCATCCCATCCCATCCCATCCCATCCCATCCCATCCCATCCCATCCCATCCCATCCCATCCCATCCCATCCCAGTGGAAATTTTGCTGTTGACTGCAGCAGCAGCAAGATCAGAGCCAGGATTTACAGTCCTGAGAGGTGCCAGCAAGCTTCCCCCTACCCCCTTGGCTCTGTTCTCAGTTCCTTCCTCACTTGCACAGAAATGATATTTTGAGCTCTTCTGTTGGAGAAACCTTTTGCTTCCCCTCTCGTTTGAGCAGGAAGGTGCTGGGGATGGCTGTGGGTTTGCACCACCCCAGCTGTGTGTGGCTCCCTCTAGGGCTGCCCCAAGCTCTGATCCCAAGGCCGACCTGAGCGCAGCACTGACCCGCGGGCAGGGGAGCCTGGCACAGCACTGGAGTGGGTGAGGGACTAGAGCCACCACCTCTGCAAGGGAGGGCTTCTCTGCAGGGGGCAAAGAAACCTCCTCTGTGTTGCAGCCCCCTCCAGCGACTGCTTTGGTGAGAGATGGGGGCATGGAGCTCCCTTGTCCCCTTTCACTGTCACACCAGACTTCTGTGCCAAGGTGAGGGTGCTGCTGTACTAAATGACTGGAGGCTGCCCTCCTGGGATGCCCTGCACTGACTGCATCTGGCAGCCATCCTGGTGCTGCCCTGATCCTGCCCATCCCCTGGGCAAGGGCAGAGCTCCTCTGACACAGCCTGGTCTGGCTTTGGTGGTGAGGCTGGGTCTGGCAAGCACAGAGGCGGCTCTGGCACAGCCCTTTGCTCCAATACCAGCCAGGTGCATTTTCCCATCCCTTGACTCCATAGTGAGGAGTCCGGCGAGGCCGATGGGGCTTTGTGCAGGCCCATGCCAGGGGTGGTCCCGTGGTGTGTGCTGCAGCCCCTGACAGCCAGGTCTCTCCGCAGCTGCAGCCGGAGCAGCTGGACTGTGGAGCTGCACATCTCCAGCACCCGCTGGCCATCGTCAACCCTGTCACTGCCACTCCCATCTTCACCTACAGTGGCCTGACTGCTGTGGCTGTGGCCAGCATCAACAACTACACCGTGGTGTTCCTGGGCACTGCCAGCGGAGGACTCCTCAAGGCAAGTGGGGCCCAGCAGCTTGGGCATGGGGAGCCAGGGTGGGCCACGGGGAGGGCAGTGGTGCTTCCCTATGCCACACCTCTGTGGCACAGGAACCTTGTGCTGCTAATGCTATTGCACAGCTTCTAATTGTTAACAGCTCTTCTAAAAGCTCTCCCAGCTGATGGCTTTGGAAGGCTCCGTGTAGGCAGTGGAGTCACCAAGAGCAGGTGTGAGCCCCTGCCCCTGAGCGGATGGATGTTGTATGTGATGTGCCAAGGGCAGCATAGGGCCACACAGTGCCCTGGCTCCAGAGATGAGATGCAAGGCTAAGTATCAGTAAGCTCAGCACTTGGAGTCTGCCAAAGAAGGTTTTGGTTCCAGCCAGCCATTTGTTTGGTGCACTTAGCATCAAAGGTCCAGAGAGGAGAGGGGAAAGGAGCCCTGGAGCAGAGCCTGAGCTGATAGCTGCTTAGTCTCAGCCTGGGGCAAGTGGAGCATGGTGTGGGATGTTAGATCCAAATGTTTGGAGAGAAGAAAACTCATCCAAGCTCTTCCTTTCCATCCAGGTGCTCCTGGCAAAAAGGTGGGAATGCTCACAAAGGAGCTCACTGCTTTGATTTTTGCCCGTGGGGCAGGTAACAGGGGAGGGTGGGAGGGAGCTGGCAGGGCAGGCAGATGCCACACGCAGCGCAGCACTGTTCACACAGCAGCAACAGCTCTGCTGCCCTTATCACCCCACAGAAAGCAGCCTTATCTGCTGCTGCTCCATTAGGGAGAGGCTCCTGGCTGCCCTTGGCTGGGATAATTTGCTCAGATAGCTCTAATCTAATTCTGCAACACAGCTGCATAACCAGAAGCCCTCTTACCTTCAGGGCTCCTTGTTACTTGGCACGGGATACAAGACACTGCGTGAGCTATCGTTCGGATGTGCTGCCTGAGAAAAGACAGCAAAGGGGCAGAAAGAGCCTTGTCCAGCTCCTGCCAGCAGCAGTTATGGCTGCCAGGGGCACCTACAGGAAATTGATCAGATGGGGCACTTCAGGAGGGCTGCTATCAATACCATGGCCAGCAGTCATTAGGGCTAAACCAGCACATGGGGAGCAGTGTCCGTGGCAGGGTGTGCCAGGGTGCGGTGCCTTCAGAGGACACTGTGCTGGGAAGCTCTGTTCTGGCCAGTCCCCACATGTCAGGTCTGGAAGTCCATAGACAAGGTGCTGTGGAGAGGTACCCAGAACTTTAGCCCTCTGCTCTCAGCGGCACCAGTGCAGCACATCCTCCAGGGAGAGGACTGGCAGTCTCTGCCCCTCTGCCTTGCTGTGGTGGCTCTTCTGGGGGGCCACAGCTCATGAGGGTCCAGGGAAGGAGCCTGCATGGTGAAAGTGTGGGGTGAATGAGCCCCAGAGGCAGCTGGACCTTGGGACAGGTGCCCAGAAACAGCTGAGCATAGAGCACATCCCAGGAAGAAAGGAGAGCTGAAGAGGAGACTGTCAGGTTTCAGCTCATGGATGCCTTGGGTGATCTCAGGGAAGTGATTTCATACTGGGTACCCAGCTTTGGGATGGGCATGATGAGGACCCTTTCTCTGCACAGCAGCTTGCACATGGTTCTTAGAGAGAACCCCTCTGCTTTGAGCTTCTGCTATCTCACTAGAACATGTCTGTGCTGCTCTAGTATAAGAATTAATTAATCTTATGTTAATTAATTAATCCAGACTTTAGAGAGCAGAGGCATGCTTGGTCCTCACAATGATTGCCATCCCCTGCTAGCAGGGAGGTAGGAATTTTCCTCTCTCCCCCTCTGTTTTAAGCTGAAAAGTGACTGTCAGGAGGAATTGTGTGGCCCTGTTGTTATTTCCTCTCAGCAATGCCACATCTAATTTGCTGAGTTAAGTCAAATGCCAAGACATTCTGAGATGTGAAGGGCAGGCTGGCGCCTGGCAGCCTCTGCCAGCACTGTGGGCACTGCAGCTGGTGGCTCAGGGGACAAGGTAGGCTTTGGCCCTCCCGCAGCAGCTGCCTTGGTCTCCTGGAGTTAGCCCTGAGAAAAGCTGCTTTTGGCCAGGAGTGACAGCAGCTATTTTCCAGCTATGCAGGGAGCAGGGGGTGGCAATGTTGTAAGAGCCCTGGTGCTGGTCTCTGCTGGTTTTCATTAGGCTCTGTAGAGAGAGCCTCTCTGTAGCAGCAGGCTCCAGTGTGCTGGGGCTGAAGGTCGCTGCCTTGTTGTGGGGTGCTGTGGGAGCTGCACTGTGGTGGCTGCCTGGAAGCAGCTGTGCAGGAGGCACAGCCTGAGACCAGAGGTTTTCCAGGCACCTTCTCAAAGAGTGTTTTGAACAGAGGGACCCTGGGTTGTTTGGCATGGAGCAGGGCTTCTGGCCACTGCTTTCTGGGCCCCCTTCCTCTTGGCACAGGGCTGGCTTACCAGTGCAGTTCTGTGTGTGCAGTGATTTACAGCACTTGGAAATGGGGAGCACTGTCAGGTGCCACTTGGGTGCTTGTTTATAACCAAGAAGAACAGATCATCTTCCCAGTGTGTCTGGAAGATGCTCTCAGTGAGTTTCTTCTCACTGCAGATTAATCTGGACAGTAACATGAAGGTTATCAGCAGGAGATCCATTTCTGTGGCTTACGGGGAGCCTGTCCACCCCATCATGCAGTTCGACCCTTCTGATTCCTCCTATCTCTATCTGATGACCTCCTATCAGGTGAGTTCTCCAGTCTTCAGCACGAGGGTCCAGCCAGCATCCTGCTTTCTCCAGTGCTCAGCACCAAGCTGGCAGCGGGGAGGGACAATCACATTTGCTTTAATGGGCAGAGCCTGGAAGTTCAGAGCTTTGGCCAGGGTGTCAAAGGGCTTTCCAGGGGGGTACCTGTGTCTGCCCACTCTCCTGCATGGGATGGGAGTCACACTGACCAGACCAGCTTGCCAGGCTTTGTGGTGGCCAGGTAAGAGGAGGAGTGAAGGCTATCAACCCCTTCCCAGGTATGGGAGGGCAGACATTAGCAGAGCTTGTTCCTGTACAGAGCCCTCAAACCTGCAGGCTTTATGGAGGCTTTTGGGAGATCCTGCAGACCAAAGTCTGTCTGTCAGGGGTGATCCCTGGGGAGGTTTCTGGCTGGCAGGAGGGCTGGCTGGGGAGCAGGAATGCTGCAGCAGGTGGAAGCAGACGGCTCCGGCTCCGGCAAGTGAGCAGGGGAGGAAGATGAGAGCTGAGCGCTCCAGGCGCTGGGGTTTGTCCTGAGTTGCATTTGGATCTGTCAAAACAGATGCACAACCACAAATGTTCTGTGGTGCATTTGCATTTTCCAAGCCCCCCTTCCCTGCAGACTGGTCATTACCATTTCACAGACCCTGCCGGGTGCCTCTTCAGCAATGTTCCAGGCTCTCGGCTCCGGGGCTGGACCCTGCACCTCATTTGGGCTTCATCAGCCCCCCAGCACAGCACTTGTGTGGCTCCCCTCTGTCTGGTTCTTTTCCAATAAACCAGATGAATTAGTTTTCCTTTGGTGGAATTGACACCTGGGGAAGCTCCTTGGAGCTCAGAGGGATTGGGGGTGCTGAGCACTGCAGGGCTGGGGAGCTGTGGGCAAAGCAGGATCAGAACAAGGGGGCCATGGTCTGAGATGCACTTGTTTGGTGGGAGCTCAGGGCTCTCAGCACCTCATGCTGTCAGTCCCTGCAGTACCAAAGGACTCACTTTTCCTTCCCAAACGTTTAGAAATTGAGGGAGGAAAAGGCAGAAGGTGACACATGCTTTCCCTCCAGCTGCTCCAGCGCCTCGAGTCCCCAGAGGTGCTTTGGTTTCCTCACCGGCTGAGGTTTGCAGAGTGCTGCTGCTCTCTGCTCACTGCAAACAGCCAGACAGCATTCAGCAGTGTCTGGGAAGGAGCTTTCTGCAGCTCTGTGAGAGCTTTTCACAGAGAGGGACAAGCTGTGAAGCCATCTCCATCTGGAGGGTCAGGAAGGTGCAGTGTCACTCTGCATGGCCTGGCCATCAGGCACCCATTGTGAGGTGCTGGCTGCAGAGGAGCAGCACTACTGTGAACCCTGTGGGGTGACACGATGGTGGCAGCAAGCCCCATTCCTTGGGCATCCTCCCATGCCTTGGGCACACAGGCTGGGGTGGACTCTGCTGGGAGCAGTATGCAGCTGCCCATCCCTTGGTGGGCTCTGAGTGATGTGGGGTGGAGGACAGCAGGGCCAGGGCCTGCCCCTTCTTGTCCTTCCCCTAAGGCTTGGTCCATGTTGATGGGTACAGCAGCCCAAGATGCTGGTGGCCAGCTCCAGGTGGCTATGCCAGGCAGGTGGTGCAGTGTGGTGGGGCAGGTGGCACAGGGGTGCTGTTGTTGTGCAGATGGCACGGGTGAAGGTGGCTGCCTGCAACCAGTACTCGACGTGCACGGAGTGCCTGGCCGCTGCGGATGCCTACTGCGGGTGGTGCACCATGGAGACCAGGTAGGCCTGGCTGTGTCCCCGGGCACTTTGGCCCTCATGCCCAGCCAAGGATTTCCTCACAGTCACACTCTGCCCCTGCTCTTTGTCCATCCCTTGCAAAATCTGTGCTTTTAAAAACAATTGCATCTGGTCTCAGAGGGCTGGGATGTTCCTCAGAGCCAGGATTTAACTGTAGCTGTGTTGTTAGGCTGCAGTCAGCTGCCAGTGCAGAGAATATCTTGCAGGCATCCAACCATGGGACCAAGAGAGCCAACACCCTCTTGAAGGCCATCTTTTGCCCTTGCAGTTATGAGTGGGAGACAATCAGCACTCCAAAAGAGATGTTCAGAATTGGACTCCACGTTTGCCAATCGAAGAAGTCAGGCAAAGTGCTACCTCTGCCTCTTCAGTTCTGGGTTCAGCCTGGTCTCTCTCTTGCCTTACCTGGACTCCCAGTGCCCTGTTGATGCTGGGGACACTATGTGCTCATGTGGTGGCAACCAGACACTTTAAATAGAGCAGCAAAGCTTTGGGCTTAGCTGCAGGGGTAGAGAGGGATGTAGGCACAGGATGCCCTCAGGATCTCCTCTCGCAGGGAAGCCAACATTTTATCCCTTGTTTTACCAACAAGCAACAGCCACTTGCTCCCCTGCCCATTGCAGGTGTTCTCTGCAGCATGAGTGCGCAAACTTCACAGGGGCCAACTTCTGGGCGAGTGCAAGTGAAGGAGTGCAGCAGTGCCCTTCCATGACCATCCTGGAGCCGGAGATCAACATCGACAAGGAGAACCCGGTGCGTGCGGGCGAGCGCCAGCGCAGCCCCAGCCGCGGGGCCGGTGCCAGCTCCGGGCTGGGCAGTACCTGCGGCTTGGGTGGGGGTCACGGGGTGCTGAGCTCTGCCATAGGCCACCGAGTCAGGCCGAGGTTCTCAAAGGCAGTTTGAGGTGATGTCTGGTGCCCTGGCAGCCTGCAGGACACCAGCTGCTGGGCCTGTGCTCAAACAGGGCTGCTGAAGCTGCTACAGCAAACACGCTGCAGAGATCTGCAGAGCGGCCAAACAAGATCAGCTGCAGGCAGCTGAATTGCTTTCTGGATTTGCATTGTTGCTATTTTTAACAGCATTTTAATGATATTTTAAGTGTTCTCGTTACAAGACCTTCCCCCAGTGGCAAACATCTCTCTGCGCTGAAGTTCTGGACCAGCCCTGGGATGAGGAAATTGATCACAAACTGGCAGTGGCTGGGGCAGAGCCCAGACCAGAGCTGAGGGAGGGATCCCATGGGACCCCAGCACGGCTCTGGCTCCATGTCTGCTACCTGTGGGCTGTGGTCCCCAAGAGGGGCTCACAAGCTGCACATTTTCCTGGGTCACCCTCCTCAAGGTGCTCTCTGCCTGCAGAACTCCAGGCCCTTCCCCTAGGGGCTGGTGGCAGCTCAGCCCTTGTACTGCTGCTGGATGCTGGTCAGTGGCTGGTCCCTGCCAGCTTGGCACTTTGTCACTGGTCCCTGGTACAGGCTGGTGCAAGCCAAAGGGTTCAGGCACTCAGAAGCAGGGGTAGGTTTTATTCTGCTCTTCTCCTGCTCCTCTCTGGTGGAACAAACAGAGCTTGTGCTGCCTTTGAGTCCTGCATCCCCCAGGTGCTTGAAGGCAGGCTCCACGCAGCCCAAGGCTGAGTTTTCCTGCCACATCCAGCTGCTGGAGCTGGTGGTGACTGAGATCTCGCTACTGAAGCAAGATTTTGTGTGCAGGTGGCTTCAGAGTTCAGAGTGCATGCAAGGAAAGAGCCTGGCAGCCATGGGCTGGATTTGGAGCCAGCAGCCTGTAACAACTTGTGAATGCCAACCAGGATTTTCTGTGATGGTCACAGAGTCATTTTTCTGTCCACTTAGGCCCTGATCATACAAATAAATGGGACGATCCCAGACCTGAACGGGACAGACATCTCCTGTGACTATGGAAACAACATCCAGACAGTGGCCAGAGTGGCTGGAGATGATGTGACCCAGTTCATCTACTGCAGCCTGCTCCCCCGGGAGGCATACCCTGCGTTCCCAGAGCACCAGGGTGTGTAGAGGAGGGCAGGCTCCCTTCCTTCGTGGGCTCATGTGTCGTGGGCTTCCCTCCTTTTCCCAGCCACAGACAAATACACACAGGGACAAAATGGCACAAGCTGCTTCTCTTCTCCAGAGCATGTGACATCCCAGCATAGGAACTCCACATCCCAACACAAGCTGACACGCTCTCAGATCTATCTGGTTTTGTTTTGAACATCAGAACTCAGAGGCCAGTTTGTGTACTTACTAAGATTTATCTGATTAGAGCTTCTGTGTCAGTGAGTGCTGAACCAAACTGCTTTAGCCCTGGCTATTTCCAGTGGCTTTTGCTTAATTGCCCTCCTGGACACACACTGCCCTTCAGCAGAGCTCCTGCAGCAAGAGCAAGTGTAGGTACCTATAGGCAGCTCAACACTCTCAGCCCCCTTTATGCAGCCCTGAGGCAGGCTGAGGCCATCCTCAGGTGGTACCAAAGGGGATGTCCATCCTGAGGCTGGGTGGAGCTGCATTGCTGGAGGTGATGAGCAGCTGCAGATCCAGTTGGCATCACCCAAGCCTCGATGGCCGTGCTGAGCAGCTCTTGCAGTGCCTGCATGGCAGGGGAGGCAGCCCCATTGTATGGCTCCTTATGAGGAGCTCTTTGCTTCATTCCAGACTTGAGTGCTGGCTCAGCTTTCATCTTTCGAGCCTGGAGTGAATGCTCTATTGAAGATGACTTCAGTGGGAGAAGACTTAGGCAGTCCTTTTGAAAGTCCCACTTTCCATAGGCGAGTTCATAAGGCTGCATTGTTTTCCCCCCAGCTATCCAGAGAATGGGAGATCATTAACTGCTCTGCATTGTTGGGTGCAGCAGAGTCCTGACCAATTTCTGGAACCCAGAGCGCTGATTTATTGTCCATGCTCTGAAAGAGGCATTGTCTCCTGTCCCTGCTGCTTCGGTGGCAGAATTGCAAAGAACAAAAATATTAAGCAAATTTCTGGGGGGAGGGGGCGTTAGGCTGGCCTGTTACAGAGCCAGCAAGGGGCTTGGCACTCTGCTCTGCGGGTTTGCTGTCATGGGGACCGCGAGCAGCGTTTCAAAACACCGTAGCGAACGTGCTGTAATTACCGCGGGGGTTAACTACCGTTTAGCACCGGCTGCAAGTAAAGACAGTAATTAACTCTGCTAATTAACACGTGCAAACAGGCTGGGATTCTCTGCTGAAAGTCGCAGTGTTCTCTTCTGGTGGGGGTGATGGAGAGCTTGGAGTTAAGAGGGAGGAGCTGAGAGTCAGAGGGCAAAAGAGGAATGGTCCAGGCTCTGAAATGCAACTTGGAGGGAGCCCTGGAGAGAAGCAGCCAGATTTAGCCCCTGCCTTCCCAAGGGGCTGCCTTGTCTTTAAGTGTGAGCGAGAGGCTCTTGCAACCCAATATGCTCTTGGCTTGCATCTCCCAGACCACGTGGTGGTGGAGGCTGCTCTCCGGGTCAACAGCAGGAACATCATCCAGGCCAGTTTCACCATCTACGATTGCAAAAGAACCGGGAACGTCTCCCCGAGGAGAGCGTGAGTGACCCCGCGGGGCGGGCAGCAGGGCCACCCCTCTGGGCAGGGCCCCCCTGCTGGCCGGGCAGCAGATGGGGCAGTCCGCGGCTGGGAGGGTGCCCCCGCGTTCCTGCGGGGCTCCCGGGGAGCACAGTTCCCTTTGCCAGCGGGATGGGGCCCGGGCAGGGCTTGGCAGGAGCAAGGGAGCTGCACTGCCAGGGATCCACGAGGGAGGGTCCTCGGGTGGCTCGAACCATCTGGCCGTGCTGGGTTTCTTTAGTCATGAAAAATATTTGGTAGAAGCTCATTCTGTTAACCCTTAGGTGCCAGTGCCCGCCTCGCCAGCCTTCCCAGGGGGTCTGCCAGGCCAGGAGGGAGTGAGGGATGTATGCCCTTGACTCTCTGCCCCTCTCAGCCTTGGGTGGGAGCAGCTGGGTACCCCTCACCAGCGTGGTGGGATGGGCACAAGGGGTCTGGTGCCACCCATGGAAATTCATCCACCTTTCAGGAGCAAAACGTGGCCCTGACCCAGGGAGCTCCATGCCCTGTCCACCACCTCTGTCAGAGAGACAATGAGGGGAAGAGCCTCGGGCGGGCAGAGTGCTTTCTGCTGAGCAGAGGAGGGTGGCTTCAGGTCTGCTGGAGCCTGGAGCCAGGCAGTGGCACAGCAGGTGGTGATGCCCCAGAGCTGCCTTGGAGCGGAACAGGGGGTGATGGGCTCTGCCCACATCCCCCTGCAGCTCCCAGGGAGAGGAAAGCCCAGCTCCTGCTGTGGGTTTTTCTGGGCATCATTAATCACAACAGGTGAAGGTCAATGGCATAGCTGGGGTTTGGCTCCCCTGAGCAGCTGGAGATCTGCTTTTCTCACTGCCCCTTTGCCATTCCAGGTGCACCAGCTGCCTCTCAACCAGGTGGAAGTGCCACTGGTGCCCCTCCACCTACACCTGTGTCTCCAACTCCTCGCAGTGTGATGATGTGCTGCAGATGAAGGTAAGCTCAAAGTTTGCTGTTTTGGGAGACCTTCCCGTGCTGTGCTTCATTTCCCTGGGATGGAGGCAGACGGCCTGGGTTTGACAGCACTACCCCAATAAGCTGCAGCCGTGCCAGGACTGGAGGCATACGTGTGTGAGGACTACCCCAGTGCCCTCTGCAGGTTCCATCCCTTGGCAGTTCTTCCCCTCTCTGCTCTTCCGCATCTGGGGCTGCCTGGGTGTGGGTGGCACCGCTAAGGCACCGGAGCTTCGCAGTCGGCCTGGCAGTGGGGTTGCTGTGGCATGGTAATGGCTTGCTGGAGCACCACGGGCAGGGCTTGGCTGAAGGACACAGTCTCCCCTTTCTAAATTACAGCTTCAATAACCTGCAGGCTCAGAGTGTTGCTGCTTCTGAAATTTAAATGGAAGTTAATTTAAATGAAATTGGCTTTTTAGCAATCAATCTGCTGCAGATCCACGCCAGGCTCTTACCCTGCAAATGGAACATCCCTCCGGCGCCCTGCTCTCAGCTCCTCCAGCGTTCCTCTGCTCAGGGCTAGCAGGAGCTTGGCCCCGTGTCAGCCACCCCACCCTCGCCCGGGGCTGGCCCTGCCCTCTGCTGAGGCGGTGGGCAGCTGCACGTGCAGGGCACCATGTCTAGTGGGAAACCCTGGGAAGGCTTTCTCATGCCTGCTGGGGAGCAGCAGCTCCCAAAGCCGGCCAGGGTTGCCCTGTGGCAGGGATAGCTGCACCCGTCCTGCCCTAGGGGTACCTCCTCTCTCCTGCTCCGGAGGCACAGCTGGCTTGGGTACATCCCTGTTTTCTCTCTGCCTTTCTCAGCCCTTCCTGCTGATTCAGGGAACTGCCTGCAGGACGAGGTGCTCCGTAGCCCTGGAAACACGGTGCCTGGTCCTGCAGCCTGCTGCTGGTAAACAAGCCCTGGCCGCACCTGAAGCGGCTCCGCCGGGAAGCCGGCGGCGCCGGCGCCATCCGCAGCATCTTAAACACGCAGCCCTCTGCCCTGCTGCAGACAGGGCTGAGGAGCCCCGCGCCCAGCCCTGACGCAAGGACACACCAGGCACAGGAGCTGTGCCTTGAATTGTTAGTTGTAGCCCTGCTGGATTTCCTTTAACTCTTCTGACTCCCCTGGAAGAAGCTTGGCACTAAAATCTCTCTCTAGGGCTTTGCTTTGTGGTTTTGCTTCTCTTCTCTCTGGTCTTTAATCCCATGTTTGGGTGGCACCAGCTGTGCTGTGTGTCCTCCTCTGCTAAACTGGTGCTGGCAGACAGCATAGCAAGGTTTGAGGAGAGCAGGATATAGCCCCCCATGCTCACAGCCTGCCCAGCACTGGGGATGTGTCCTGCTGGGCCTGGTGGTGCTGGGAGGGCAGGTTCTGCCTCCTCAGAGGAGCAGCTGAGCTGCCGTGGGGTAACCTTTAATGCAGGAAGGAAATCTTGCCTGCTGCAAATTGTTCTGCATAATGGACCAAATATTTAGTTGTCTTTCACCCTGATGGCTGCACTGTCAAAGGCATCATTAATCTGGGTGTACCCCGGGGCAGTGGAGAATGTGGCTCCATTTTTGCTGTCGTTGTGCAACATGATTTACATCTGGAGGGAGAACAGGATGGGTCTGTCATACAGCCTTGCATTCTGAGTCAGCTCCAGTACCCAAGCCATCAATTTGCAGTGAGAACAAAAGCAGGGGGACAGATGACCTTTGGAATTCGCTTTTCAGTTTCATTTGGGCCTTTGGTTTCAGCTGCCCAGCTGCTCCTGCCCTCACCCAAGCCCCTGTGGCTCCTGCAGCGCTGTGCCCTGTGCACGTGTGGGCACAGGCAGGCACCCCCCTGTGCCTCCCAGGTGACCCCTGCAAGGGGTCACGCTGCCAGGTTTGCTGCTGGGGCTGCAGAGCCCTCTTTCAGCGTCACTCTGGTCCCATTTACCAGTATTAAAGTGGTGAGGGAGCTGCTGGGGTGGCAGCCCAGCAGGGTGTGCAGTACCTGTTACCCAGCACACAAGCAGTGAAGTGCAGCCAGGGCCAGGAGGTGCTGGAGGAACTGGGCAGGAGCAAGAGGGAGTTCCTGCTGTGCTCCAGATTCCTGCCTTTGCCAGCTCGTGCTTGTGGACAAGCCCTCCTGGAAGCCTGGCTCCTGTGCTGTGGCTGTCTTGACAGCTAGTGGAGGTGTGGGTTCTGAGGCTGGCCGTGCTGGGCTGGGCTTAAGCCTGCCTTGCGGGAGGAAGGCTGCTGGTGGCACGGCCGCTCTGTGTGGCACGGTGCCCTTTCGATAGCTCACGGTCTGTGCGGTCTGACTTCACAGATGCAGGGAAGTGACCCTGGCAAGGGTCCTTACCTCTTCATGTAGGAAACTCAGCTAACTGCTCCCCTTTGGTACCTAACAGAACAGAGCTGACTGCCCACGGATCGTGGCTGCCCCCCTGGAGCCGATGCCCACCGGAGTGTCTCGGGACATTAGGATCTCTCTGGCTCAGGCAACCTTCTCCGAGGTGAGGGAGCTGCTGGGGGGGGCTGTGCCAAGCCTCGGCAGCGGGCGGCGGGGCTGCTGCCAGCTTGTGCCAGCAGCTGACGTTGCTGTGTGAGCAGAAGGTGTTGATGGGAAGCAGTTGGATGGCAAGCAGGGTGCCATGGCAAAGCCAGGAGATGCCATTCGTGTCCAGGCATTCTCCGGAGAGCTCCTGCCGTTAGTGACAGGCTTTGTGCCTCGGGTGGAGCAGGGGGATTTATACACTTGTGAAACTGCAGTGAAATGTTTGGGGGAAACAGAGTTCCCAGTGGCCCTGGGGGTGTTTTCCCCACTGCAGAGCGTGCTGGTGTCCCAGCACCATGTGCCAGCCCAACCCCACCAACTTTCTCTTGGCATGGGAGCTGAGGGCAGCTCCACTCTCTGGCAGGATCTGGCCTCTCTGCAGCAGGATGTGCCCTCTGCAATTAGCAGAACAGGGCGAGAAACCCTTCCTGTGTGGCGGCTGGAGGTGTCTGAAGAGGAAGCAGCTCCACAAGCAGCTCCATAGGAAACGAAGTCAGCAAGGAAGGGGCTGAGGCTGCCACTCCCAGGGCAGCTGTAGGGGCTCTGTCAGCCCCACTTCCCCCTCATCACCATCGGGAGACCATCTCAGGGTGCTGGGCAGGATTCCTTCTCCTTTCCTCTTGGTGGGAGCTCGAAGCAACAGAGACATGCCCCAGCAGCTTGGGCTGCTGCAGGGACAGTGTCTGGGTGGTGGACAAAGGGGCAGGGTCTGGGGCCAGCCTGCTGGGCAGGAGCTGCCTGGGCATGAGCAATGCTCTGCAGAAGATTCCAGGTTCCCTCTCAGGGTTGTGTGTGTCTGCTGAGCCAGCAGCTGGCTGCCAGGAGCCTGGCATTTTCTTTCATGTGCTATCAGATCTGTTGGTTTTCAAAGGGTAGTTAGACCTCAGCAGTGCTGGAGCATCAACATGCTTGGAGATAGGCTTCTTGCTGGCAGATGAGGGCACAGCAGTAACCCAGGACAGGAGATCATCCTTCTGTTATCAGGGAAGCAGCACAGAGAAGCAGCCTTTGAAGATGCTCGCGGCTGGGCCCTCATCTGAAGCAGAGATTGGCTGTGTGCATTTGGGAGGAGGAGGAGGGTGGCTCTGAGTAAGCCCCACGCAGGGACTGGCTTGGTCTGGTTTGGGCAAGGCAGCTTGGGACCACCTCGGCTCTTGGTCTCCATTGCAGCCTGATCTGGGGACAGCCCAGCCCAGAGCACCCTGGTGCCTGCTGGTGGGGATGCAGGAGTGTGGCTGGGTCCAGCACATCCCCAGCTCCAGAGCAGCTGCCCCACACTTGGTCACCACAGGCTGGGACTGGACTCCACAGCACTGCTCAGCCCGCAGCA
Source organism: Dryobates pubescens (assembly GCF_014839835.1). Classification (NCBI taxonomy): domain Eukaryota; kingdom Metazoa; phylum Chordata; class Aves; order Piciformes; family Picidae; genus Dryobates; species Dryobates pubescens. The sequence goes on from NC_071612.1 coordinate 400,697, forward strand.
GTTTTATCTCTAGGTGTGCACCAGAGCACCGTTAATTAGGTGTTAATTAGATAGCCTTCTGCTCTCCTGCTTGGCTTGGACAGCAGCGTCGGGGCTGTGGCTGCTGCCGTGTCAGTCATGGAGCCCTGCCCCGGGTGGCTGCAGCCCTGCCCCGGGTGGCTGCAGCCCTGCCCCTCTCTCTCCTGCCCAGGACACAGCTCTGCAGTGCCACTTCGGGCCGGACAGGACGTTTGAAGCCCGCTGGGTGAACTCTTCTGCCGTGGAGTGCCTGAATGTGGTGGTGAGTTGGGGCTGAGGCTGCCAGCCCTGCTGCCCCCGCGGCATGGGGCAGCTCTGGGGGCAAGGGAGGGTCTTGCTTCCTACCCCCCACCCAGCACTGGGACACCACCTCCCCTCCTTCTCCATCCTTCCACTTCCAGCTGACAGCCCCAAATCTCCCCTTGGCCAAGAGCTCTGCATCCTGGCTCTGTGGGAGTCTGCAGGGCCCAGCCCCACTCCCCTGGGCTTTGGGAGGGAGCTGCTTGTTTACCTTTCTGAGCAGAGGAGTTCAGCTCAGGCAAGAGCATTGGCCACCTTTCCATGCTGCTATTTCTGGAGCTTTTATTCTGAGCTAGCAACCAGCCTGAGAAAATGCTCAGAGGCTCACCAAAGCATGCTGGAGGGCAAACTGCACCTCTGAAATGTGCCACACATTTGAGCTTCCACTGGTGGGACATGGTGAGGAGAGGCCCTTCCCCATCACGTCGCTCTGGCCCTGATGACACAGACTGGCCACTCTGGCCACTCTGCTCAGAGCAGCCTCAGGAGGGATGTTAATCCATGGAGGGTGTGTGGAACCTCCTGTTTCACTGGATGTCCTCAGCTTTTGTGTGTTTGGTTTTCTGTGCACAGCTCCACACACCAGAGAAGAGCCATCTCTTCCCAGTGAACCTCCAGCTGAAGGACAGCCCAGACAGATTTATCGACAGCCCGGAGACAATGACAGGTCTGAGCTGAAAACATTTTTATTCTGCTCTCATCTGGTCAGCTTGAATGGCTCTAAAATCCTGGCAAAGTTGGTGGGTTCAGGAGAGACACCATGGCTCAGCTGGGCTCAGCGTGGCTGTCTCCTCAGGCACACGCACAAAGTGTGCCCAGGGACCAGCCAGACACCCTGCAGCCAAGGCCTTTGGAGGGCAGCTGTGACCGGCAGGGACACTGACACCGTCAGCCACTGACCCAGGATAAAAAGGTCTCCCTGTGGTAAATCCCAGGGTCTGCAGGAGGCTTATCTGGCAGAGCATTCCAGGCTGGAGAAACTGCCTTGGAAACAGCATGGGCATGCTGAGGGGGAAGCTGCTGAGAGGGGCAGGAGAGCTGAGCCAAGGCCAGGTTGATGTCCAGGAGAAGGCTCTTGGTTGTCAGTGTGGATGCTGCTGGGAGCAGAGGTGACAGTGGAAGGAGCAGGGTGGGATCCCCGCTCTTCCTCACAGAGCTCACTCACACAGACCCTGTGTGCTGCAGCCTGAACCTGTCAGAATATTTTGAACTCCCATGGGGTGCTGGGCTGCTCTGGCTCCTCTTGCCTTGAGCAGAGCAGGCACCCTCAGAGAGGCTGGTGGCCACTCATGGCTGTGTGCATCTTTTATACCATCACCAGTGGAGTTACTCTTATTAGTGATGATGATGTCAGTGTTTATTAGCTTATTAAACTGCATAGGCCATTGAAGGGTCCCAGCTCTCTCATGTGGGGTGGAAAACCAACCAGTGTAGTTCACTGGGTGGGCTCCAGATGAGGAGAAAGAAGCTCAGAGTTTGTGGAGAGCAGGAGGAAGCCCCTGGTGCGATGATGCTGCGTGGGCACAGGCAGACCACCGAGGGCCCAGGGATTCAGTAGCTGCTTCCCAAGCACCTTGAGATCCTCCTGTGAGCAGAAGTGCAAAATGTGACTGTGGCTGTTTAATGTTCTCCTGCACAGTGTTCCCTGGGGATCAGGGTGTGAAAGCAGCATTTCCTCAGCCTCCCTGGTGTTTGTCTCAGCAGATCCCACACTCCAGCAGCAGAAGTCTTTAGGCTGGAGAGGAAATGTAACCCAGGGCTCCCAGGCTGGGAGCAGTGCAGGAATACGGTGTGGGAGCTGAGCTGAGTGCAGGCGAAGTCAGTGAGATGGACTCGTGGTCAGCAGGGAGCAGGGGAAGGAAGGCAGCTGTAAGCTGTGTCCCTGTGGAGGCCACACCATTGCTCTGCTAACAGGCTGGAGCCAGCCTTGCCAAGCAGCTTCCCATGTGGATATGGAGAGCTGGGCACATGCAGCACAAATTGACCAAAGCTTCAGAGTTTGGGTGTTTGTTTCTCAGGGGGAAGAAAAAGGGAAAGAAAGTGCTAAATTACACTGCAGTGAGAACGAGCACCCAGGCCTGCTGGGAAGCACTCAGGGTGGCAGCTGGGCACTGCCCTGCTGCATGCATAAGCTGCTCTGCTCCCCCCTGGCTGCGAGGGGTGCTTGGATCAGTGGAGGGTGGGGACAGCAGGGCTGTGTGACTGCCTCAGGCTGCCCAAAGCTGTGAGAGCCTCGGGCCGGCAGCTGACCCTTTCTGCTGTCTCTGGTGCTGCAGTGGAGGTGTACAACTGCGCGACCGGCAGCGCCGACTGCTCCCAGTGCCTGGGCAGGGAGGACCTGGGGCACCGCTGCCTCTGGAGTGAGAGCAGCTCCAGCTGCAGGCTGCACACTGAGGCCTCCCCTGCCTCTGACGTCTGCCCCGCTCCCGAGATTCGGAAGGTAAGACCCAACCCAGCGTGAAGGGTGGCAGATGGTGCCAGGGCTGTAGCTGCCAGGGCTGAAGCTGGCCGTGCTGCCAGGGCCAAGGCTGGCCATGCTGCCAGGGCTGTAGCTGGCTGTGCTGCCTTTGCCTGAGGGCAGGGGAGGCACCCAAGTTGCTCTGGCACAGGGTAGGGTCAAGACCAGGGCTGAATCACCGATTGGTTTCCCGTGCTGTTGAGTCACATTATGCCAAGCACATCTTGTTAGTGCTGAGGTCTGCTCCTCTGGGTGTCAGTGGAACAGCCAACAGCAGCAGAGTCAGCATGCCCCAGGGTGCCTGGGGTTGGGAACACTGAGGCAGATTTGTAGGGTGGGCTGAAGGATCCTCACCAGGAACAGCACTGAATGGAGCAGAGCTGGAAGGTGGCTGTGGGCCCTGCCTGGGAGGTGAGCCCTGAGCTGCTGCACCTGGGAGAGGGAGAGGCACCTGCTGGCATTGTGCATCTGGAAATGAGTTTGGTTTAAGTTGCAGTCAAATGAGTGTTTGTGGGGGGCACTGGGATCTGGGGCTCTGCTTAGAGGTGTAGGGCACAAGCCAACAAGTGTGACCCTGACAGTCAGCAGTGCAAGGGTAAGAGAAGCCTTAAGAGGAGCTCCCTAGGAAAGGAGAAGCTGGAGAGGCAAACCAGAGAATGTGAGCGTGGAAGTCAGCAGGGCTGGGGGGTTCTGTTCATTTCCACTGCATGCAGCAGTAGCTGCTCAAAAGTCTGGGTGCCGTAGCGGAGGGGTGGCAGAGCCCCCATCACCTGCCCCTTCCCTCCCATCCCTGTGGCAGAGGGGTGCTCACCCTGAGCCTGTTGTCCCCCAGCACACACCAAGTGTTATCAGCACCAGCACGTAATGGAAGGAAACCACAGCTGAGGCTGCAGAGCCTGGCAGGGCTGTTGTTATTTCCCTAGCAAGTAACTCCAAGTTGCCTGGAGTCATGCCAGCAAAGAAGCCCTCAGACCCTCCTGGAGGGAGGTGAAGGAGAGCACTGAGCATGCTGGTGGGTCCTGGCCAGCTTGGCTGGCTGGCACTCTGGGCACGATGTGCTGTTTGTGTGCCACTGCAGAGGGCAGAGAGCCCTTTCTGAACTGGAGCACGCTGGCATCCCTGCTCCATTCAAAGCTGTAGTGTGGAGGGAGCGATGCTTCACCCCAGATGTGTTTGCAGCTGGAGCGGTCCCTGACCAAACCCTGGTACCAGATTTGGTGATGGCTTCTTGTTTGTGAAGCCACAGCACAGAGGATGGTGGTGGGCATGCCGTGGGGGCACCAGAATCACAGCCATGGGCTCAGGGTGTGAAGGAGAGAAACTTGCTGGCGGTTCTCCTCTGACCTTGCCCTTGGTACCACAGATCGAGCCGCTGCGTGGGCCCCTGGAGGGGGGCACCCTGCTGACCATCCGCGGGAGGAACCTGGGCCGGCGCTTCAGCGACGCGGCGGGCGCCGTGCGGATCGGGGCCGTGCCCTGCGTGCCGCTGCCGCACCGATACATCGTGTCCGAGGCGTGAGTGCGGCGGGGCCCCGCTCCCCGCCCGCCCCCCGGCCCCGCTGCTCACCCGCTTCCTTCCACCGGGCGCAGCGGCAGGAGCAGGCAGCTGCGAGCTGTGCCCTGCTGCTCCCCAGGGGGTGGGTGCCCACCAGCCTCCCCTTTGCCATCCACAGGATTGTGTGCCAGACCGGGGAGGCTCCGGAGGCCTTCTCAGATGTGGTGACGGTGAACATGAGCCGGGAGGGGAGGTCCCGGGAGCGGTTCTCCTATGTGGTGAGTAGCTGCCTCCCGGCTCTCCCTGTGCCGGTTCTCACCCTGACGTTCCCTGCACCCCTTCAAACAGACCTGCAGCCCCTGTGGCCCCAGCTGCCTTAGGAAGTGGCTCTACAACACAGAGTGTCAGGGTCCCCGAGGAGCAGCTGGTGTTGCCCCCTCACACCTGCTTACCTGAGCCAGCTCTGGCAAGCCCAGGATGCCAGCCAGGGTGTTGTCAGGCGCAGCCTTGCTCTGTGCCAGCCCTGGCTGTGGTTTGTCCTCACCCTGGCTGTTTCCCCTGCTACAGAAAGGAGCTCATTTTCCTTGCCCCTCTTCTACTAAAGTGCTGTTAAAACCTCTGAGATTTTCTGAGGCTCGCAAGGTCTCTTTGTGCTCTTGAGTTCCCTGCCCTGGACTCTCAGAGTTTAGAGCTGCTACTCCATGCTGCAGAGATTGTCTTAGCTTTTGCATGGGAATAATGTGCAGGGATTAGACTTGAGCTAGCCCTGTGTCATTAGAGAGAGAAAAGCCCTTTATGGTTTTGCTGAGCCCCCTCACAAAGATAACTTTCATCTCTATAAACCTGAAGAAATCTTCTGTTTCTTACCCTTCCCACAAGCACCCTCGGCCCCGGCCGGGTGCTGCTCACGGGCAGTGCCAGGTGCCCAGGGCGGGTTTGGGGGGGTCTGGCATCTTGCTGTCAGGATATGTGTGCTGACAAAGAAGAGCAGGACACACAGAGTGGGAAGGGGGTGGGCAGCTCCTTCAGTGGCTGTCAGCCCTCTCAGGAATCACCAAAGGGGCCAGCAGTAAACAAAGCAAGAGGGGCAGAAGCCAGGCACAGCTCAAACCAGGCCCACAGCATAGTGCTGGCAGTTCTGGGCAGGCTTAAGGAGAAGGCTGTCCTTCAGGAGCAGGAGAGGAGCCGTTGCTGCTGCAGTGAAAGCTGCCTCCTGTGTCAGCAAAGCCAGGAGAGGAGAGAGTGCCTCGCTCTGCATGTGGCAGGAGTGGAGCTGCACGATGAGTATCTGCTGGTGTTCCACACCATCTGCAAGCTAAGCAATGCCTTTTAGTTTTCTTGATTCTCCTCTCACATATGAGGCATGAAGATGGAGCAGGTCACACCATGCAAGGCTGGGCTTGGTGAGACCTGAGTCTGAGCCCTGGCTAAGGGGAAGAGCTGCAGGGCTTTGGGAAACACAAGTAATCCTCTCAAACTGCCTATCTGAGTGTGGAGGTGAGGGGCCAAGGGCAGGAGACAGCTGCCTGCAGGCTCGCAGGGAGACACAAACGAGCAGGAGGGATGCTGTGGAAATGGACAGAGAGCAGAAACAGTAGAGGGAAGGCTGGGGAGGAGGCAGGCAGCCCAAGGGCAAGGACAGCTGCCCACACCCCTTTGTGTGGCTGGGGCTGACGGGAGCGCACTGGCACCAGCTGCTGTGGGGGTGGGTCTGCAGCTATGGGGCTGAGGGGGCTGCAGCAGCCTGCAGGCTCTGCAGTGGGTGACAGGGCATTGCCCAGTGCCCACTGGGGGCCTGCAGACTCTCATTTGCTCTGCCCTTAGCTCCTGCTCAGTTCAGAGCAGGCTGCCCAGGGCTGTCCTGAGGTGCTGTGTGTGCAGACTTAAGAGCTCAGTGTTGCATTAGTTATCAAAGCCTGAGGCTCAGGGATCTCAGGAAGATTTCCAGGGGCTGCAGATGCAGATAACAGACATGCTGATGACTGCTGAGCATGGCAAGAGGCAGAGCAACTTCCCCTAGTTCCTGTTGCCTCCGGAGAGCCAGCTTTGAGGCTTCCTTAAGAAGGGGTTTGCTATTCAATTATCCAGACCCAGGTGGCTGTTTCCACACATCCCCAGGCCACCATCCAGAGGGGCTTGGCCATTATCTTTGCATGCAGGAGGAAGTACATCAGGAAGGGCAGGAGTGGTGGGAGCTGGAATGAATGAGACATTGCCTTTTGTTGATGGGCCTTGAGCTCCGGACCCTGCACTGGAAATCTCAGGGGACTGATGGGATCCTGAGCTGAAGCTTGGAGTCATGTCTCCTTTATTGCCAGAATTCAGGGGCTGCAGAGCCACAGAGGTTTTATCTGGTCTCACTGGTACCTCTCCCCTTGGTCTGAAACCCTGCTGGCAAAGGATTTTGCTGTGCTGCTGTTCCAGAGCATCCCAGCACTGGATGTTTAAATTTGCTCCAGCAGTCCCCATCTGGAAGTACCCAGATGGGAGTTTGCCAGGCTAGAAAACAGATTCCCCCTTCCCTTGTTTCCAGCTCCCTGTGGTGTACTCCATAGCTCCCCTGAATGGCCCCAGGGCTGGAGGAACCAGGGTGACCATCAGAGGCAGCAGGCTGGACGTTGGCTCCGAGCTCCGCGTCCTCGTCAACACCTCCAAGCAGTGCACTGACCTCAGGTGGGAGTGGGGCTGAGCTGGAGCCAGCCAGGCAGGGTGACTGTGTCCCCTGGGAGACCAGGAAGGGCTGGGTTTGGGTGGGGGGTGCCACTGCATGCTGCTTTGGAGCCAGCATAGCCTCCCTGCCTGCCATCTCCATTTCAGCACCTTGCCAGCCTGGTGTGCCCACAGCAGCCAGGCAGCACTGTGGTGACACAGGCTGAGGCCAGCTGCTCTGGCAAAGTGGCTGCCCTGGGGTGGCTGTGCCCTGGCACTAGCAGCCAGCAGCAAACTGTACGCTCCTCACGCACCGCTGGCAGTGCTGCCAGGCCCTGTGGGTGGTCTGGGAGCAGCACCAAAACCCTGGCAGCGAAGCAGATGTGGGCATCGTTCTCACATCTGCTGGGGGCAGGAGGCACCTGGTGCCAGGCTCCAGGCCTGGTAGCCAGAAGAATCCCCGTGTGTGTGTCCCCATCTTGTCGGTGGGAAGCAGCAGGAGCCTGCCCTTTCCTTCTGGCTGTGTGGGAGATCAGTCTGGCAGCCTGGGGTGGTGCAACCCGGTTGGCAGGCACTTGGCACACGGGCACCAGCGTCTGCCATCTGCCTGGTGTCCGAGGGGCGCCTGGCTCTGGCCGTGCTCTGACCCTGCTGTGCCCACGCAGCCGCAGCGACAGCACCATCAGCTGCACCGTGCCAGCCGCAGAGCTCACCGGCACCGTGCCCGTCTGCGTCCAGTTCGAGAACAGGTCCTGTGCCAGCCACAACATCACCTTCAAGTACGAGAGGAACCCGCTCATATCGGGCATCAGCCCCACCAAGAGCCAGCTCAGGTGAGCTCCCTCCCCCAGCACCCACCCTTGCCTTGGTGGCCTTCGCTGGGCTCAGCCTCTCCGTTCTTGCTGGAGGCAGGAGCGGGCAGAGCTCGCTGGGGTGCCCTGCTGTAGCCTGCTGCAGGCAACCTGAGCTCACCCAGTCGTGCCTTGAGACACCCAGGGGGCAGATCCTGAGCCAGCCCCCCGTCAGGAGCCTCGGGAGTGGCTGAAGCACAGCCAGCAGGCAGGGAGTGGTGTCAGGCCCCCTGCTACACTGCTGACTTCATTCCAGAGCTGACACAAGAGCGTGGGTCAGATCCAGGCTGGTGGGAGAGGGTCCTGCTGTGAGGGAGAGGCCGCCTCAGCTTGCAGACGGGTGCAGAAGGGCACCCACTGCAGAGTGCTCTTGGGGTGCTTTGAGGTACTTGGGGCTGCAGCAGGAGAGGTCTCGCAGGTCAGGACTGCCTGTAGCTCATTACAGGTCAGCCCTGGGAGCGGTACCGTGCAGGCATGCTGGGTGCTTTAGGGAGGTTCAAGAGGGACTCCGTGGGATGCTGAGGATTTGACTGGGCAGGAGCAGTGCTGGAGGATAAGCTGAGAGTTACAGTTGTGGATTTCAGCCTTCCCCGAGGTCACTACGTCCTTTTCAGAGTGTGTTGCCTCTCATTTTGTGTCTCTCCGTGGGGTCTCAGGCTCCTGTTCCTGTGGACCCCATGATGAAATGCCCCTTCCCTCGGCTGTGGAGCCTGCAGACCCCAGGGCTGTGCCCAGTGCCCAGGGTGGGAGCAGCACACTCCAGGTCCAGTCCCTGTGGGAAGACTGATGGCACGGCTGGGCAGTGCCACCTCAGCTCAGGAGCCTGGAGGAGCTGAGGTGGTGCCCAGTGTGGTGCCCAAACGGGCACAGAGGAGGAGTGTCCCTGCCCACAGCCACAGGGGAAGCCCCAGGGTATTTCCTCACCAGCCTGGCCTGGCCTCTTGTGTTGGCAGCAGTGGCTGAGTCTCAGAATGTGGCAGCAGGCTCTGGCTCACCCTCGCTCTGCTCTGTGCTGGAGCAGGGCTGCTGGCCATGAGGGGTCAATAACTTGTGTGAAATCCAGCTGGATCTGATTTGTCTTTCCATGCTGCTGAAACAATCCCTGTGGGCGAGGCTTACAGTGGAGCGCAAGTTGGAAACTCCTCTGCAGATGTGACAGGGTCTTGGCTGGGAGCTTGGATCACAGCTGCATGGTGACATCCACAGAGCCCAGAGAGCCTGACTGCAGCCCTGTGCCCAAAGGGGTCTCCAGGCAGCAGGGTTGGTAGCTCCCTGACAGATAGTCCAGACAGATGGGCTGTGACCAGAGGAAGGCAAACCCAGCACATGGCTGCTGCTCTCCAGCACAGACATGTGGTGCCAGTTCCCCACCCCTTGCTCTGCGTCAGGGCCCTCTCGTTAGTGTTGTTAATTGAGTGCACATTCAGAGCTCTGTGTTCCACATTCCCCAGGCAGCAGATCCAGAACACAAAACAACTTTCAGATTTTCATCTGAATCAGAAGTGTCTGGGAGGTGAGGGACCCCTGCCAGCTTTGAAGAGGTCTCTTCCCTCTCCAGGTCGTCTCTGCAGGTGGCTGTGGGGCAGAGAGATTCTCCTCTGAGGCACTGGTGGCCTGGGCAGCCTGCTGCATGGCACTGGCATGCAGAGGCAGGGTGCCCCTCTGGGAAGCAGGATTAAGCAGGACAGTTTGCTGCTGCTAGAAGAGGCACCCCCATCCCACCACAGCAGCTGCTGCTCCTGCCTCCTTCCCTGATGCCTTGGTAGCAGTGTGGATGCTTGTTGCAAGGAGGACTTTGGCTGTTGGGTTGCATTTTCTGCTCAAAGGAAAAACTCCCTGGGAAAAGAGAGCAGGGAGCTGGCTGCTGTGCTGTCCTCCACAGCCACCCTCTCTCTCTTCCCCTCTCCTCAAAGTGGGGGCAGGATCATCACCCTGGAAGGAAGAGGCTTTGAGCTGGTCCAGAACGTGTCCATGGCTGTCCGTGGCATCGGCAGAGAGCAAACGGTGAGCGTGCCCCTGGGCACGGCCTGGCGCTGCGTGCCCGGCGCTGAGGCCCTCCCTCCAGCCTGAGCTGGCAGCGGGGCTGGCGGGAGCGCTCGGGTGGCAGTGCCTGATGGTCACTCTCCTGCTTTCAGAGCTGTAAGGTTCACAGTGACACCACCATCACCTGCCCCTCTCCAGCCGCCTCCAACGTCACTGCCGGCGGCAAGCCTGCGCCGGTCGACTTCTACCTCAACAGTCGCCGCTACGCCGAGGACCGCCCGGCCCTGGACGAGGAGATGTACCCCGAGGAGGCCCTGCACATCAGCAAGTTCAGCCTGGACTACTATGCTGACCCCCAGTTCTTCACAGCCAAGAAGGAGAAGTGGATCAAGCACCATCCCGGCGAGCCCTTGACTCTGGTTATACATGTAAGGGAGCCACGCATCGACCCTGCTGCGGCCAGGGTCTTGTCTGCTCCCAACTGGAGGCTCTCAGCTTCCAGTACCAGCACAGAGCCTGCCCACCATGCAGGAGAGAGGGGTGGTAAGGATGGGAGAGGCAGGCACAGGCAGTTCTTGCCCAGCCTCCTGCACCTTCATCCCCTCATCAGGAGACAGTGTGACCCAAGGGTGGCCTGTGGGGCTTGATGGCAGAGAGTAGCGTGTGGAGGATGTGACAGCAAGGAGCTCAGTGGGAAGCTGGCCTGGGGTCAGGCAGGTGACAATGGGATGTACTCCTGCAGGAGCAGGTCCTGCATGCAGCTTGGGTGAGGAGGAAGCTGGGGTGCAGTGGCTGAGTGCTGGGACAATGTCAGCGGTGACTCAAAGGCCATTGTTGGCTGCAGGATTTCCTCCTGGGTCCCTGCTCCTCAGCCCCTGCAGGCATCCCCCAACTCTTCCACATCCTTCCCCTTCCCAGGTGGGTGCTTCCCTCCTTATCTGCGGTGTGCAGCCAGGCCAGGTCAAAAGCAGATTGTCCCAGGTCCCATGGGGGGCCTGCCCCTCCTGTCTCCAGTACCGAGAGAGGAATGGGAAGCAGGAGCAGGGGAAGTGGCCTGGCTCTGGGCTTCCTGTGGGGCATGGAAAAATGTGCCTGGTGAGGGAGAGTCCTCCCAGGCCTGCAAAACAGCAGGGAACAGGGAAAGGAAAGCAGGAAAACGGGCTGCCCTTCCGACTGCTGCTCCGGCTCCGACCTCCTGGCTCTGTTTTTGCCACCAGAAAGAGCCTGACAGCCTGGGGCTGGAGAGCAACGAGTACCAGGTGCGCATCGGCCTCGTGTCCTGCGAGATCCAGATCGTGTCGGACAGAGTCATCCACTGCTCCGTCAACGAGTCGCTCAGCACCGCCCACCGCCAGCTGCCCGTCACGGTGCGTCCCGCAGCCCGGCTCCCGCGGGGCACCGGCGCCCTGCTGCCAAGCCCTGCTGGGCACCAGGGGTGCTGGGAAGGTGTCTGGAGTGGTGCCCGGGTGGTCCCTGGTGGGTGATGGGGCATGGAGGGGGCTGTGCTGTGGGCAGCAGCACCTGGCTGCTGAGGTCAGGGCCGGTCAGCTGCTGCAGGCTGGGGGAAGCCCAGGCGTGTGACTGGTGGTCACTTGCAGTCATCTTCCCCCTGCCCCTCATGAGACACCCGCGGGGGATTTCCAGGCAGTTCTCAGCCAGCTGGCCTCTTCTGCCAGCAGCAGAGCTGCAAGCAGGCATGAGACTCCAGCCAAGCAGCATGGAGCCACTGGAGAGGGGTCCCTGCAGGAGTACCTGGGGCTGCAAGGCTTCATCTTGCTTCCCAGGGGCTGCCATGGTATCACTGCCCAGAGCTCCATGCCCAGGGCTGTCCAGTCTCACCTATGCAGCACTCGGCGCTCTGTCACTGCCCTTTGTTCCACAGAGGACTCGACTCACCTGCTCTGCTCACCCTTGGCTTCCCTCATGCCACCACACAGGGCTGGGACTATGGCTCTTGGTAGTTGTGAGAAAACACCTCCATCTCCACGGGCTGCGACCCTGCAGCCCCCTCCCAGGGAGTGGGTGGGGAGGAGGAGGAGGAGTAAGGCTTCAAAGGAGGTTGAGAGGGCTGAGAACTTGTGCTGCCCAGGAGAAAGGCACAGAGCTGCAGCAGCAGTTCAGTGTCAGGGCTGTCCAGCTGGCTGGCTGCAGCCTGCCAGAAGCTCTGCTGCTGGAAGGGTGGCAGTGCAGGAGCAGCAGAATTTCCCAAGTCCTGCTGTTGGAAATTCTGAACTGGGTAAGTTTGTGTCTAGTGGGAACCGAGAAACGGGGAAATCCCTCTGGGGAGGAAGAGGGATTTGGGAGTTCACTCATCTTGGTCTGGCATACAGCATTTGGGGCGGTGCCCAGGCAGGTCCCTGGGAGGCATGAAAATGGCAGCCAGCCCTGAGGCAGCTACAGAGTGCCACCAGTGAGAGCACAGCTGTGTCCTGCCCCTCAGCGCCCACAGACCCTTCCTCCCTGGTTTGACTTGCCTCCTGCTGGGCCTTTCACAGGCAGCAGCTGCCCTTACAACCTGCTTGCAGCAGCTTGGGGCCAGACTGGTGTGGTGGTCCCTGCATGATGTGCACCAAGGACGGGTCTCAGGGGCTGCAGAAGCCTCACTGCTGGTGCAGGTTCCCCCTGGCGAGCTGTGCTGCCTGGTGGTGTGACAGCCCAGGCTGTGCTCCTGCAGGTGGGGGAGCCTACATCTGCAGAGAGCAGCCCTCTGAAGGGTGTCCCACTGCTGATCTTAGTCCTGGCCAGGAATCTGGGTGGGCCTGTCCCGAGGAGGTGGTGCAGGGGCAGGCCCATGTCAGCAGATGGCATGGGGCAGCAGGGGCTGTCTGTGAGGAGCAGCTGGTGGGGAAGATGGGGGTCCCAAGCATCCCTGTGTTTTGGGGGTCACTTCTGAGCAGCTTTTTGAGCAGTGCTTTAGGTGACCTGTATTTTGGTGTAGTTTAGTCCCAAGGGGATGCCATTTGCACCCTGGGAGGTTGTGAGACAGCTCCATTCCTAAGCTGGAGCATGGTTCCCAGCAATCCCCAGGGTGGCCCCAGGAGTCCTGCCCAGCCCAAACAGCTCTCCCTAGGAGTGAAATGTCCTTTGGCCCTGGCCCCTTCTGCACCCCTCCATGTGCTGGTGACAGGAATGTTGTCATTTAACCTGCAGCCTAATGAATTCCCCTCATTGAGCAGTGCAGATACACAGGAGAAGCTTGCTGAGGCCTTCAAACCCATTTTTCTCATGACCAAGCTGTTTAAACACTGAATTAAACAGTAAGTGTGGGATTTCTCTTCTGGCAAATGCAAAAGGTTGAGCTGGTAGGGAGAAAAAAAGACTCCAAACTCATTGAGACTTGCTTCATTGCAGCATTCTAGAGGGAAGAGGTAGAGGTCCTGAGGCTAGGCAGGGTGCTGTGCAGGCTGCCAGACAGCCTCTGCAGATGCCTGTGTGGTGCTCATGGTTCCTTGGTCTCTCCCAGCATCTCAGCTCCAGCTGGTATGCACAGGGGAGGAGACTGAAGCCCTTAGTGCTGGACACTGCCTGGAGGCACCAGCCCAGAAGCCAAGAGTCTGTCTAAGGGCTGGGACAAGGGTACAATGGAGCTTGGAGCTGCAGGAGCCTGGCCAAAAGGTCCAGCACTGATGTGAGATGTGGGCTGGGAGCGGCTGCAGCACCTCCTGGCACCCAGGGCAGGCCACAAGGTCACTGCTCCTCTCTGCTCTCTTTGGTTATTTTTTGTTCTCTTTTTCTGTATTTAACAAAGCTCAAAGTTTCTTTCCCCTTCTTCTCCCCAGTGGCTTTTGGAGAAGGGGGAGTTCAGCTGGGAGCCAAAGGCCATCCAGAGCTTGATGCAGTTGGGTGATCAGTGGGTTCCTGGTAGAGGTAGTCCAGGCAGTGCTGTGTGGTGCAGTGAGGTCTCACAGGAAGGGTCATCTCCTGGCAGGGAGCCATGACATTGGCTGGAGCCTGAGACTGCCACCAAAGGCCTGTGGTGGCCCTGGGATGGGCACCACTGCAGTAGTGCAGCCTGATGTGAGCTGGCCTCTGCCCACCAGAGCTCATGGGGTGGGAATTGGGTTTTTCTGAGAGACACAAAGCGCTGAGGTGCAGCAGGGAAAAGCACAGCCTGGGCTCTGCTGGTGTCTCCTCCAAGCCTGGGGGGCTGAACCAGCCTGGTCAGTATGTCCTGGGGCAGAGGTCTGCCCAGCAGTGCCCTCCTTGCTTAGCCCGTGAGCTGCTTGGCAGCGTGCCACTGAGCTCCTGCTTTTCCTGCCTCTGCCTCCCTAGATCCAAGTGGGAAAGTTCAACTACACCATTGCCACGCTGCAGCTGGGGGGAGGAGAGACTGCCATCATCGTCTCCATCGTCATCTGCAGCATCCTGCTGCTGCTCTCTGTTGTAGGTGAGGCAACAGCTCCCAGGCTGTGCCAGGGTTGTTCTCCTTGCATGTGGAAGGGGGAGGTGACTCACTCACAGGTTAGGAGACCTCTGAGTGCTGCGCTGTGCAGTGCCTGAACCTGCTCTGGGTGCAGCAAGTAGCCACTCCTTGTACGGGCCCAAGGCAGCGCCCGGGATCAGAGGCTCCTGTGCCACAGAGCATTGGCTGCCTGAGGCCACAGCTCTGTGCCTGGAGCCTGTGGCAGTTACAGACATCCCCTTTCCCCCAAACACTTCACAGCTGCTGTAATACAGAGCAAGGAAAGGTGTGAGAAACTGCTTCTGGACTCGTGCTGGCTCGAGCAGGCTTGGGCACAGACATGGCTGTGGCAAACCATCCCCCAGGGCCACCTAGCCCTAGGTCCTGTCATCAGTAACAGCCAGTGACAGGCGCCTGGCAAAGCATGTGGAGAGCAGAGCTGCAGATCTGGAGCAGACACAGGAGTTTGCCAGGCTGGCTGGAAGCTGTGCAGCACACCTGTGTCCTCTGGCTCTGGTCCCTGCTTGTTGCATGCCCAGAGTGGCTGTGCAGCCAAACCTGTCAGCTCCCAGCACCCCAGGGGCTTCTAATTGGGGCTTCATCTATTTTTAATAAAGATTATCATGCACAGCATTTATGAATGCACCACCTGACAGAGCTCTTTCTGGAGGCATGGGGAGAGCGTCAGACATGAGCACTGTCATACAGGTGGTGAGCATCTTACAGTCTGTGTTCATTAATCAGCTGGAACACACTGATGTGCAGCTAGGCTGGATGCAGAGCCCAGCCCTCGATTGGAGGTGGCAGTTACAGCCCCATCATTACATTCCAGCTGGTTTTGCTTATTAACAGATAACCAGCAGCTGCCTGATCAGGCTGCTGGAGGTGTTAAACCAACCCTGGGTTTAACTTCCTGCACCCCTGTCGGCAGGGGACTGCTCTGACCCCCGCTGCAGCTGCTCCAAAGCCCCAGTCCCAAGGGCTTGTTGCTTCCTGTCTTGCAGCCCTCTTTGTGTTCTGCACGAAGAGCCGCAGAGCCGAGCGGTACTGGCAGAAAACGCTGCTGCAGATGGAGGAGATGGAGTCGCAGATCCGCGAGGAGATCCGCAAAGGTGAGGCACCCTGCTGGGCACCGGCAGCCGGCGCTGGCAGGGAGGTGCCCGAGAGGCAGGGCTGAAGCTGTTCGCCTTCTGCTCTGCTGAAGCTCCTGGAACTCTTGACAGGAGAATTCCCGCTGTAGCTTTGGAGCTTCAGCAGGGTTTGTGAGTGGGGCTGCGTGGCTGCCAGCGTGGCTCTGCCAGTGTCCTGCTGCCTGGGCAAGCTGCTGATCTTCAGTGCCACTCCTTCCCCTGCCTCTGGGTTGGTGGCCCTTGGCTATGGCAGAGGGCTGCTCGAAGGCCACTCTAATCTTTGGTGTGCTTTGTGGTTGAGTGCAGCAAGAGCTGCAGCACACTGCTGCTAGAGCAGTGGGAGAAGCAGCCTGAGCGCCTGCATCTGCAGGTGACTCTGACATCAGCCAAGCTCCTGCTGCTGTAGAACCAGCTGGGGCTGATCTCCTGAGGGCAGGGGAGATCTTGTCTCAGTGCTGTGGGACATGATGAGTGGAACTGATGGTTAAAGCCTGACAATAATCTGCTGCTCCTCGAGAAAGTCCAGCTGCAGCCCCCTGGAGGGATCGGCTGGAGGAGGCAGGGGGGCACTGCCACGTGTTGCAGTGCCAGCCTGCCTGCTGTCCCAGCTGGCAGAGCCCTTACTCTCCGTGGGTCTCTTTGTGGCAGGTTTTGCAGAGCTGCAGACAGACATGACAGACCTGACCAAGGAACTGAACCGCAGCCAGGGGATCCCCTTCCTGGAGTACAAGCACTTTGTCACCAGAACCTTCTTCCCCAAGGTGCTTCCTTCTCTGCCCAGGGGTTACAAAGTCATCCCACCGCTGTGTGTAGTTGTCACAGATTCGGTCTTGGTTCTGGTCAGAAGTGGAGCTGCAGCTCCCAGACTGTGAAGCGAGGCTGCCTTGCAGGCACACGGTGTGAGCCCGGCAGTGGCACAGCCCTGGGGGGAGGGGGGGCTCACCCGTTTGGTGCCGGTGGCCATCTCCCACGTGAGCAGGTGCTGGGGACTCCCCAGGGGCTCCAGTGTCACCCCAGGGGCTCCAGTGTCACCCCGCTCTGAAGCTAGGGTGGGGCTGGAGGTGTATCTGCATTCAGGGCGATTTTTGCACCCCACAGTGCGCCACTGAGCACGCCCAGCTGCTCTGCTCATCCTCAGGAGCTTCTTGGGTGTCTCTGCCCCTTTCTTCCTCTCCATCAAAGGCTGTGCCCATGGTGCTCCCAGTCGGATGCCCAGTCCCGGTCTGTCTGCCCAGTGTCCTCCTCCAGACGCGCTGGTGCCGTAGCTGCCGCCCCGGCTGCCCCGAGCCGCCGCCGCGTTTCAGCCCCGGGGCAGCTGCTGCTGAGCAGCTGATTTACGGTGGCAGTGTCAGCAGCAGCCGCTGCTCGGGGCCGAGCCAGCCGTTCCCTCTGTGTCCACACGGCAGAGCGCGCCGGGCTGCCCTGAGTGCTGGAGGTGTAAACGTTGCCCACCGGTTTCCGGAGCTGCCTGTGTTAGAGCCCCCAGGGCGCCTCTGTTGTGACTCGGTCTTTACTGCTCTCTCCTGGGGGACTTTCCTAGCTGTCAGCTCAGTCTGTGCAGCCTCCCTGCCCTCGCAGCCCTGCGGCTGAGCCGGTGTCTGCCTCCCCCCCGTCCTTCAGGAGGCTCTTGCAGAGTGTTGCAAGGCTCCTGACCGCTGCAGGCGTGTTTGCATGCTGGGTGGTCTGCACTCCTCAGGCTGTGTGCGTGTCCCCTGCCTAACACTGAGCTTGCTTGCAGTGTTCCTCACTCTACGAGGAGTGCTACATCCTGCCGGCACAGCAGCTCAGCTCCCAGGGGGGCTCCCAGGCCCAGGAAACCCACCCGCTCCTGGTGGGGGAATGGAAAGTGAGTACCCCCCCGAGAAAGCCACTGCTGGGTGGCTGCTGCCCAGGCTCATGTGTGCCAGCGCTGCCAGGCGTTCTCCTGTGGGGCAGGGGGGGGACCCACAAGGTGTTCCAGCACTGCCCTGCCAGGGAACAGCCTGACTCTGCTGTTCTGCTCTGCAGCTGAAGGCTGCAGTAAGATCTGCTCTTACCACCTCGTGAGGCTGACCAAACCCAGTCCTTTCCACTCCTCCTTGTGCACCTGCTGGCTGCCCTGGCAGCCCTCAGCTGCTCTTCCTGCGGCTGGACAATGTCCATCTTGCAGCAGGTAGCCCAGAACTGGCTGTGGCACTCCAGGTAGCCTCACAAGTGCTGAGCAGCCACTGCCACCACCCTGCTGGCCATGTGTCATACCCAGCTGTGTCCTTGCCGGGAGAGTTTTCTGCTGAGGGAGTCAGGGGTCTTCAGCTCAGCACTCCCATGCTCAGCAGGGACATCCTGGCAGTCAGGAAGGGTACAACAGACAGGGGTTTCTCACTCTGCTGTCTGAATTCTTCTTTAGATCCCTGAAAGCTGCAGGCCCAACATGGAAGAAGGGATCTCACTGTTCTCCACCTTGCTCAACAACAAGCACTTCCTCATCGTCTTTGTCCATGCTCTTGAGCAGCAGAAGGACTTTGCTGTAAGAGACAGGTATGAGCTGCTTTGGCATGGCCCAGAGACCTGGAAGCTGGGGGACACTGCCTTAGCCCTGCTCTGCAAGAAGCCCAGCCTGTGTCTGCAGCCGTGCCTTCCAGCTGGAGGCTGTCACACCTGCCTGCCCCTGTTCTGTTGCACATGGACAGCCATGAGCTTCTGGTATCCTGAGGAGCCCAGAAGGTGCAACCAGGCACTTGCTGGTGGCTGTTTGTGTGCCTCAACCTTTAGTTTACCAGTAGGAGGATGGGAGCTGACCCAAGGTCCTGCAGCCCTGGAAGGGGGTTTGAAGTTTTGGCACTACTGGGGACTCATGAAAGCTGTCTGAAATGCTGCCTCTGTGTTTTGGGGGGTTTGGTCAGTCACCAGTTGGGTCTTGTTGGATTGGTGTCGAGTCTTACACAACCCTCTGTTCCAGGTGTAACCTGGCCTCCCTGCTTACTATTGCATTGCATGGGAAACTGGAGTATTACACCAGCATCATGAAGGACCTCTTGGTGGATCTAATAGATGCTTCAGCTTCCAAAAACCCCAAGCTGATGCTGAGGAGAACAGAGTCTGTGGTGGAGAAGATGCTCACCAACTGGATGTCCATCTGCATGTACAGCTATCTCAGAGTAAGAGAACCAGCTCTGCTCTTGGTGGGGGGAGCTCAGTGCTGTGTGGGGGGAGCCAAGGACCTGAATGCTTCCCACCACTGCCCCTTGAAGGTCACTCGTGGCTGACCAGCTCCAGTGTACTGGAAGGCTCAGGTGTGGAGAAGCAGCCTTGAGTTGCTTGTCCACTTCTGCCTGGGGGTTTGGTGAGATCAGCCTTCGTGGCAGGACAGAGCATGGATGAATGCCTTAGAAGAGAGCCACAGGGGAGCTGAACAAGAACCAGCCTGGCCTGAGCTCTGGAGCTGGTTCCAGGTGTTGGTTGTTTCTGACCAGCTCACGCAGCTACGCTGGTGGTCACTGCCAGCCTGGCAGTGTCTCTGAGTAGGGAGCCCAGGGACAGTGACATGGGGCAGAGGCTGGTGCCTGGTGGTGTAGGAGGTGTCACCTGGCTCCACCCTGGCCAGACCACAGTGGGGGGGGTGTCCCCAGAGTCTGGCTGTCTTCTGAGGGTAAGGCACGTGAGTGTGTGTGTATCTTGGAGCACATCAGCAGTCCATCTGCTCAGTGCTTTATCTCCATCTCTTGCCAGTTCTGGGTGGAATTTCCCAGAAGAATTGAGCAATAACTTAATTGATTCCACAGCAGTTAATTGGAGGATACCCCATTGTACCCCCAGAGGAGAGCCTTGACAGAGCCTTGGAACAACTTCTGTTCCCAAAGTGTTTGCCATAGCTGCAGATGTGATTCTGATTGTCCTCAGCATCTCACAGTGTCCTCTGATCCCAGCTGATGATCACTTCTTGTCCTGCAGCCTCTGGGTTTGTAGTTCACAATCCTTCATTGCAGCTCACGTAGTTAGGCAGCATAATGATGACGAAGTTACAGGAGGAAGGAGGGTGGCTGTGTGCTGCAGCACCATGGTCCAGGCTGCCTGAGCAAAGGAGTGAATTAGTGAAGGTGTTTTAATCCTCAGTTTTGTGTCTGTAGTTAAACCATTGGAGAAAGAAAAAAGTGCTGACCTCTCCTTTTGGAGAGTGGAGACCACATGTGAGGCACTTGATCCAGCTCCAGCTTATGCTAAAAATGGACATTGTGCAAGAAAGCTTTCTCAGGGAAAAGAAGAGGAAAGAAGCTGAGTCTTAGCACACTGTGATACAGTGCCTGGAGCCTTGGGCACATTACAGAGCTGATCCATGGCCAGGAGCTCCCACGTGCCAGTGTGCTGGGCAGCGAGGTGCCCATTGCCTTGGGCTTGGCCAGGATTGGTGGCTGGACTGGTGGCTGTCCCTGTGGCCACGGTGCTGCTGGTCCAGGCTGTGAGCTGGCTTTGCTGTGCTGGGAGTCCCCATGCAGGGAGGTGGAGGAACAGGGTACGGATGGGAGCAA
This sequence comes from Dryobates pubescens, assembly GCF_014839835.1. Lineage (NCBI taxonomy): Eukaryota > Metazoa > Chordata > Aves > Piciformes > Picidae > Dryobates > Dryobates pubescens. The sequence goes on from NC_071612.1 coordinate 420,488, forward strand.
GCCGTGCAGGTCTGTGGTGGCCCTCGATGGAGCTGTTGGGCCACTGGCTGCACCTGTGCTCCAGCCTGCTGCAGAGGACCCAGCTGCATCTGGCTTTGCAGTCTGCTCCTTCCTTTGCCTGCCCTGTCTCATCTACGGCAGTCAAGGGTGGCACTTTCCATGGCAGCCCATTTGTCATCCCTGCAAAGCACAGGGTGTCTGTGCTGCAGGGCAACAGAGACCTGGTTTCAAGAGCCTTTTGTGTCATGCGTGTGAGGGTAGAAGAGAAACCGTGCTGCCTGCTGGAGCGTGGAGGAGCCAGAGACCTGATCAGGCAGAACTGGTCAGTGAAACATCCCTCTGACTGCCCCAGGTGCAGGGCTGTGCCAGGGTGTGGGGGTCTCGGTGTGCGCTGGCAGAGCCAGGCCCTTGCCTGGCACACAGAGGACGGAGCAGGGCAGCTGCTCAGGCTGGGCTCAGGGCTGTGCCCAGCCCGCGGGAGCACTCCGAGTGTTCCTCCTCTGCCCTTAGAGCCAGCGCCCCACACCCAGAACGTTTGTTTGCTGTTACTGCTCTGCCTCACAGCCCAGCCCTTTGTGTTCTGGGGGAAGGTGGTTTGGAGGAGCTGTCTTCAGCTGGGCAGGAGCTGCAGGCCACGGTCACCAGTGCCCTGCACAGGTGGAGGGCACCTGAAGGCGAGGCGCTGATGGGGAGGTCTGGCTCGGTGCGTGCAGGAGATGTGATGGGGAGCTGGTGGGACGCTTGCTGCTGGGGATAGGGTTCAGAGGGAACTGGCAGCATGTGTATAGCTGCTGCAGAGCTGAGAGTCGTGGATAAAGCAGTCCAGGTGTCTGCTTTCTACTACAGCTCTGGGGGAGGGCGCTGAAGAAAAAGCCTTCCCCACCAGGTGCTGTGGTGCTGTGGTGCCTGGCTCCTGACAGCATCAGGGCACCAGTACTTAGGGCAAAATTAAGGTCCTGGAATTCAGCTGTTAGATCTGGGTCCGAGCTTCCCAAAGCCTTGCATGTGGGATGGAGCCGAGTTTGGTTCTGCACAGAGTGCACACAGATCATCACCATCCCAAAAGGAGCAGGCACCTGGGCCAAGCAGCTGTGGCTGTGCTCTTCCCACCCCAGCCTCACCAGGACGCGCAGATGGCTGCCCTGTGCTGCAGGGAGGACGTCCCTGAGCGCCTGTCAGCCTTGCTCCCAGGGCAGCAACATCTGAGCCCAGGCTGTGCTGTAAAGCACACAGCCCCTAGCCCTCCCACACCGGCAAAGCGGTGCCAGCCGTGCCAGCCTGAGCTGTGCTTCCCATTACTGCTGAGTGCTGCCAGGGCCCCGCGGAGCTGCAGGAGCCTGCAACAGTTCAGTCAGAAATGAAAATGAGCTCTCATTAAAATGCAGTCACAATGGGAGGAAAAAAGGCCCCAGACTGTGTTTTTTTAAGGGTGTTTTTGTCCTGAATCAGCACTGATCTCTCCTAGTTCAACTTCCTTTCTCCAACCAGCCAAGTCCAAAGCCAGTTTTGATTTGTTTCCAGAGGAGTTCTCTGAACAATGCTTGAGGTTTCCAAGTTTGCCATTTTATCTCTCAGCCCTGCCTGCCAGCCCTTCTTTCCCCCCTTTGAAATTTGCTCTCTGATTAGCACTTTTGCAGCTTTCCATAACGTCCCATGGTGCCTGAGCCTGGAGGCCAGAAAGCCAAACAGAAACAGTATCTGGCGTGGGGCTGCCCTCACTTCCTGTGTGGGGCTGGTCCCGCTCCTGCAGGCTGCGGCGGGTCCCAAACGCCCTCTCCTCCCTGTCCTGGCAAGGTGGGAGCTGCCCCATCCCTGGAACCGTTCCAGGTCAGGCTGTTTAAAGCTCTGAGCAACCTGCCCTGCTTGCAGCTATCCCTGCTGACTGCAGGGAGTTGATGACCTTGAGGTGTCCCTTCCACCCCAAACCATCCCGTGACTGGCTCCACGCTAAGGTGCTGCACTGCCAGCCCAGCTGGCACAACCTGTGCTGGTTTCAGGCTGTGAAGGGCTCCTGCAGTAGCAGCTCTTTGCTGATGGGTTTGGAGGCAACAGTGCTGGCAGCCCCTCACGTCTCTGTGGTCAGAGCCAGGGCCAGAGCTTCCCACAAGGATGGGGCAGGCTCCAAACCCCAGCACTGAATGTGCTCTTGGGCTGGTCCCTGCTGTGTGCTCACACATGGGACACAAGCAGAGATCCTCTGCCTAGCAGAATCGCCCCTGGGGCTGCCAGCACCTCTGCATGGGGTCAGCCTGGCAGCACTCTGCAGTTCCATCACAGGGAGGCAGATCCTGCAGCCTGGGCAAGTCTGTGTCACCCCTTGCTCATTACAGAATAGAATACAGAATACAGAATTAACCAGGTTGGAAAAGACCTTCGAGATCATCAAGTCCAACCCATCACCCAACACCATCTAATCAACTAAACCATGGCACTAAGTGCCTCATGCAGTCTCTTCTTGAACACTTCCAGTGATGGTGAACCCACCACCTCCCTGGGCAGCCCATTCCAATGGCAAATCACTCTTTCTGGGAAGAATTTAGAATAGAATAGGATAGAATTAACCAGGTTGGAAGAGACCTTCGAGATCATCGTGTCCAACCTATCATCCGACACCACCTAATCAACTAAACCATACAACCAAGCATCCTGTCAAGCCTCACCCTGAACACCCCCAGCGACGGCGACCCCACCACCTCCTCAGGCAGCCCATTCCAGTGGGCAATCACTCTCTCTGTGTAAAACTTCCTCCTAACCTCCAGCCTAAACCTCCCCTGACGCAGCCTGAGACTGTGTCCTCTTGTTCTGGTACTGGTTGCCTGGGAGAAGAGACCAACCTCTGCCTGTCTACAACCCCCCCTCAGGTAGTTGTAGAGAGCAATAAGGTCACCCCTGAGTCTCCTCCTCTCCAGACTAAGCAACCCCAGCTCCCTCAATCTCTCCTCATAGGGCTTGTGCTCCCACACTCCTGCCTTGCACTCAGCAACCAACTCTTCTCTACGGCCTCTGACACTTTCTCTGCTCTGTTCATGATCCTCAGCTTCTCCAGGTCCCCACACCTGCAGGTCTGTCACGGGGCTGTGCCCTCCTCCATTTCCAGCACCAGTGGCTCTGCTGCTGAGCCCAGTCTGTGCTGCCTGCTCAGCAGGAGCATTGCAGGAGGTCATTAAACCCAGCAGAAGGCCCGAGGAGCTTCCCTGTGTTGATAAAAGAAGTTGTCCTGGGAAAATAAAGTGGGTGCAGCGTGGGCACAGATGGTGCATGCCCACCCACCGCCCTGCTGCAGTGTCTTGGCATCAGCCGCACCGACTGCAGCCGACTCAAAACTGACATCAGACTAATTGCTTTAGCAATTATAGGGCAATTAGAATAGAAGAAGCACCAAGTCTTAATTAAGAAGCAGATTGAACAGGATTTAGCAGCTCTAACTGAGAAATTTCAAACTCAGTTGGTATCTGTTGTCTTGAGGAGGCTTTGGATGGCAGCGGGCACGGGGTGTGGCGCTCAGCAGTGCGCAGGAATTTGCACTTGCCTGGCTGGAGGGAAATGGCAGATGAGGGGCAGAGAGGGTGGGCTGCACTCCACCAGCAGAGAGCTTCCTGGGCACATAGCTGGTGCTTGCCTTGCCCACCAGCCTGGCAGGCAGCAGGGGCCTGGCATCGGCGTGCAGCTGAACCGCGGCACAGAGCTGGTCCCTGCTGCACTCTCTGCTCCTCGCAGCCGCCTCACCCTGCGGGACAGGGCTTGGTGCATGGAAGGGGTTAACTGGTGCTTGTTGCTGTGGCTTGGGATCGGCCTGCTGACCCTGATCCTCTCTGCTGTGCTGTGACCAGGGCTCTGCTTTGGTATGAGAAGCATGAACTGGTTCCCAGCGCCGCAGGCAGGCAGAGGGCTCCCTTCCATGGAGCTCCCTTCTATGGAGCTCAGTGCCAGCCAGGCAACCCTGGAGGGCTTCAGCCAATCCCTTCACGAGAAGGCTGGGTGCCCAAATCTCTCTGCAGACCTGGACTTTTGTGCAGTCAGTCCCCATCCTGCTGAGTGCAGGATGCTGTACAGGCTGTGCCCTGTCAGAGTGCAGGGAACATCTCTGTGCCAGTGTGTGCCAGAGCCTGCCTGAGCCCACGTGAAGTTTCAGGTGTAAATCAGAGCATCCATCCAGACTGTGCTGAGCATGCTGCACACAGATTCCTGCTCAGCACTGCTGCCCATGCTCTGGCCAGGGGACAGCAGAGGTGGCACAGGCTGCTGGTGGCATCCACAGCCCCACTTGCTGGAGAAGCAGTGGGGGGTGTTTGGTGCTGCTGTGGGCTATTGTGGCCCTTCCCCATCTGTGCTGTCACGTTGCCATGAGTCTGAAAACTTCAGAGCAGCTTCAGGGGGATGCTGGGGGGAGCTCAGGGTGCTGTGCCTAGAGAGCCCAGTCCTGCTCCCCGCAGAGTGCACACACCTCCAGTGCCCATGCAAAACCTGTCCCACCCCGCTGCTGGAAGGAGGTATCAGCAGCAGGTCTGCTCAGCTTACCTGGTGCTCTCCCCTTTCCCCAGGAGACAGTTGGAGAGCCTTTCTTCCTGCTGATCTGTGCCATCAAGCAGCAGATTAACAAAGGCTCCATCGATGCCATCACGGGCAAGGCCAGGTACACCCTCAACGAGGAGTGGCTGCTGAGGGAGAACATCGAGGCCAAGCCTAGAGTGAGTACCTGCACCCCGGGGGGGCAGTGGGCACAGACCCCTTTGGGGTGGTTGTGCCAGAGGCTGATTAGAGCTTGTGCCTGCAGAACAAGGCTCGTAGTGGCTGTTTGTTGTCACATCCATCCCTTGGCACCTAGGCTCAGGACAGGAACGAAGACAGGCAAGGAAGTGAGCTCTGCTGTATTCAGAGTTAAAGCCACAGCTTTACCCTTGCCAGCAGAAACCCATCATCCCTGGCAGCAGGAAGGCACCAGCTGTGAGCCCAGGTCCTGGGGTGGGAGCTCTGCCCGGGCTGTGGCAGTGCTGCTGAAAAGAGGCTCTGCAAAGCCCCTCTGGAGAGGGCAGGCAGGGCTGTGCCTGCAGCGGGTTCAGCACCCCCAAGGCCCGATGCTTCCCATAGCTTGGGCCAAATCCTGCTTGCAATAGCCTGGCATCAATCTGGAGCAGCCTCACTGTGCTCAGGGGTTACCCCAGATGGGCTTCACTATAACAGAGCAGGCTGGGGCTCCACATCCACTGCAGGTTGCCAGCTGAGCTGTCAGTGTCCAGCACAGTCAGTGGGGGCATGGTGGGGTGCAACAGGGGCATTCTGGGCAGAAGTGACAGCTTCATAATTGGGCAGGGGCAGCAGAGCCTGCTCTGTGAGAGGAGCAGGGTGTGTTGGAGGAAGCAGCAGCTGCTAGGGCAGTGCTAGCTCGCTGGGTAGCCTCCATGTTGCTGAAAACTAAGCTCACTTTGGAGAACACCCTGCAGAGTGGCTTGGAGGGGCCCCTGAGCAACTGGCTCCAGTTGCAGATGGCCCTGATCACTGCAGCAGGCTTGGGCCAGATGACCTTGAAATGTCCCTTCCAGCCCCAAGCAGTCTGATTCTGTGGTGGTGCACAGTGTGAATCACATCTCCATTGGCCTCCATCACTGCATTCACAGTGCTTGTAGTCAAGGATGCTGGATAGCTATTTGTAAAACGACCTCTGGGCTGTGCAGGTCACAGCCATGACTCTTGCAGGGCCTTCTGAGGCAGCTCTGCTTGTGCACAGCCAGTGCCCCTGGCCCCTGCCAGCCAGGCACAGCTTGTGAGAGGAGGTGGCACCTGGGCTTTTCTTCTCCTCTTGGCTGGCATGGCAGCTGCTCCCAGACGAGAGGAGGATGTTCTGCAGGAAGAGTTGCTCTTGTTGCCTGCAGCTTCCTGCAGCAGTAGCTGTGCATCCTGGGGTCCAAGCTGGTGCCTGTGGCAGCCCACAGCCACTCACAGCTGCCTGTCCTGCTGTTGAGGAGGCTCTCGAGCAGGTTGCTGGGTGGTGCTGGTGGTGGCTCCAGTGCTTTAGCAGACCCCAGCCTGTGGCATGTTTAGACAAAGGAACTGGGCCGTGGTGTCGGGGGGAGGCTGAGCAATGAGCCTTGGCAGCCTCATTAGTCAGTGGCTGGAGCCAGGGAGCTGTGCTGGGGGCTGACCTCTCCTCCCGCCCCAAGGTCGTCTCTGCTGTCAGGGCTAAGGTCCATTAGCAAGGCAGCAGGGACAAGGTCGCAGCGTCACTGCCTGCGTCCTCCTGGCTCCATCAACAAACAGGGGCTTCAGCCTCCTGGGTGTAAATCAGTGCCTCTGGCTCATGCTGGAGCCCAGATGACCTCAGCTTGGTTTCCAGCAGCACGGGGCCCAGAGCACACCAGTGGGAGCTGTGTGGGTGCACAGCCTGCCTGTGTCCCCGGGAGCCAGCAGGACTGGGAAGGTCACCCCCAGCTCCTCCTCTGCCTGCAGAACCTCAACGTCTCCTTCCAAGGCTGCGGGATGGACTCCCTGAGCGTCAGGGCCATGGACACCGACACGCTCAGCCAGGTGAAGGAGAAGATCCTGGAGGCCTTCTGCAAGAACGTGCCCTACTCCCAGTGGCCAAGGGTGGAAGATGTTGACCTTGGTAAGGACCAGGTGCTGGCAGCAGCCAGTCCTTAGAAGCAGCTGAAGCAGCTGGTGCTGCAAGCAGCTCCTGGTGTCTGGCAGAGGGCAGTGAGTGAGGCAGCGCTGGCAGGAGGGCAGGCAGCAGGGCAGCCTTTACCTGAGCATGGTTCTCAGGACAGGGTAGGGGGACCAGATAGTGGTGGGCAAGAGTAAGTGGGCATAACTGGAAAGAAGTTTGAGGAAAGCCCAAGTGGAGCACAGGGACTTGCATGCTTTAAAGGATTAGCTCCAGAACAGGTCCCAGCCCTGGTACCCTGAGGCTGCAGGTGGCTTGTTGGCACCAGTCTGTCCATGAGCAGCTGTAACTGAGCCCTGGGGCTCCTGCCCACGCACACACTCAGGCCATTTGTCTCCTCAACTCCCTCTCCCCAGGTTTAAGAAGGATCCAAGCCAGTGCTGGTGAGAGAAACCCGCACTGCCTGTGGTGCCTCATGCCAGGCCATGGCGACGTGCCCTGGTTGGGTTAGTGCCAGAGGGAGCCTCCAGAGAGGAACACCTGGGCTGGGGCAGGGACAGTTGGTGCATGTGGCATGTCCCCTCCTAGGCACCTGATCAGCTCTGCTCTGTGGGGAGCCACCAGCAGCTGCAGTGGCCATGGTCACTTCAGTGCCAGGTGCTCCATGAGGCAGTCCCACACCGTCCCCACGTCAGAGGGGAAGGGGAAGAGCTGCACCTCTCCATCTCTCCAGCAGAGCCTTTGTCACCTCTCCTAGATCCAGGTCTGCTCTAGGCTGGAGATCCCCACTCCAGGGCTGACCTTGGAGGCTCAACATGTGGTTTCCCAGAGCCCCAGTGGCCTTGGCAGCAGAGCTGTGCAGCCCCTGAGCTCCCTGTGGCCAGCCCTGGTGGCCACACCGCCTGGCTGGGGCTCGTGTTTCACTTGTCCCCCTCTGTGCAGAGTGGTTTGCCACCAGCACCGACAGCTACATCCTGCGGGACCTGGACGACACCTCGGTGGTGGAGGACGGCAGGAAGAAGCTCAACACCTTAGCACACTACAAGGTAAGCCCACGGGGGACAGCAGCTCGGAGGGGGCCTGCCTGGCCCCGGGGGCAGTCCCCCACAGTCGGCAGCAGCGTTGGGAAGGAGCAGGGAGGTTGCCATAGCTCCGCCAGAGCTTCCGGGGAATAGGCATCTGCCCTGGCGAGGAGCTCGTTAATATTGCGGCACACTGGAGCTCATTAAACGCTCTGCATGCAAAACAAGTTCTTACCGACGGTGGAGAGGGGAGGAAGCAGAGCGGCTGCTCCCCGCGGCCGGCAGCCTGCCTGATCAGCATCGCTCTGCTCCCGCTGAGGTCGCTGCTGCCGCCCGGCGCAGGGCTGGGGGTGCTGCCGAGCAGCGGAGGCCAGAGGTGTGGGGACAAGCGGCAGCCCTGGGGGGTTGTGACCTTTCTCCTTTGAGATCCAAATGAAACCAGGAGTCCCTGCGTGCTCCCTGCGGTGCCTGTGGCGCCCGGGGGCACAAGCTTGTCTGGGCTGTAGCCCTGCGTGGGAGCTCCAGCCCAGCCTCAGTGCTGGCTGCTGTTGCTGTTTGTGTAAGGGCTGTGCCAGGGAGCCTGCTGCTGGCCACTGCCCTTGGCACAGCCAGTGCCAGCCCCCGAGGCCGGGCTGCAGCCAGGATCCTTCCACTCTCCTGGGAAAGGCAAAGAGCTGCTGCACAGCCCAGCACTCTCCTCTTCCAGCTGCTTCAGAATGATCCAAAACTGTAGCTTAGGCACAAGCTGAATCCTGTTAGATGTGAAACCCTCACCTCAGCTTGGATTATTTTTAAACCCCTTTCCACACAGAGCATTGCCCTTCCTGCTGGTTCCTGAGCTGGGGAGCAGGGCAGAGGGCATTTGTGGCAGGACACCAGTGTCCCCCAGCTGCTGGGATCTCCCCAGAGCCATCCCCATCTCCATGGGAGGTACCACTAAGGCCCTCATCATTGTCATCTGCTCTTCCCTTCCTCCACAGATCCCTGAAGGGGCATCACTGGCCATGAGCCTGTCAGACAAGAAGGACACCACACTGAGCAGAGGTAGGGCTGGAGCCTCCAGTCTGTGCTAGCAAGGGGAAAGAGGAAGGATCTGAAACCACTTGGGTGGCAAAGGCTCTTCCCTCCCAGTTACACCTGCAGCTTCTTGCCAGCCTGCTTCTAGGTTCCAGGCTGTGCAGAAGCTCAGGACAGAGCAGGGGAGACAAAAACTGACATTGAAGAAGGAGTGTCAGCCCCTGTCTGCAGGCCTCCTGCCCCAAGGCTGGCTCTGCAGTGGCACAGGGCTCCTTAGCCTGCTGGAGCCAGGAGCTGCTCAGAGCTGCAGCTGCCCCAGCCATGAGGCTGGACATGGCCCAGGGCACGTGGGGCACTGCAGGGCACAGTGGGGCATCAGAGGGCATTGCAGGATGTCACAATGCAGTAGCACCCCTGGGCTGATCCTGCTCTCCTGCCCTCTCGGGTGCCCCACAAGTCCTCCCTGTCGTAGCTGCTGAGGCACCTGCTGCATGTCCCAGAGGCAATACACAACTCCAGACACAGCAGCTTGCTGAGTCACTTGGGGAAGGAGCCCCTGCTCAGTGCTGGGGTCCTTGGGGAAAGCGGAACACCTCCTGCCATGGAGGGTGGCTGTTGGGGACGACATTGACTTAGGTGCCCTGACTGAGCCTTTGTGTCTCTATCTTCCTCACAGTGAAGGATTTGGACACTGAGAAGTACTTCCACTTGGTGAGTATCCCACTCCCAGCATTGTGGTGGGGGCTGGGGGCAATCTGGTCACCCAGGGGAGTGGAGCAACTCTGCAGGACACCCTCTGCAGTGAAGGGCATGCAGGGGATGTGCCACAGCTCTGGCTGTGCTCTCCTGCTGCCATGACAGTGAGGATGCTGGTGGAGGGCAGGTGGGCAGCGTAGCCCAGCCCAGGGGTGCTTGAGTAAAAGCTCTTTGTGGTAGTGGAGTGGAGCCCATCTGACCTCCTGCTCCTGTGTTGACATATTTCACCTCCATGGTGGCTGCACTCCAGCGTCAGCCAGTCCCAGGCTGTCCCCTGTCTGTCAGGGAGATGTCCCCTGGGCAGTGCTGGCAGCAGTGGTGACCAGCCAGGATCCCTCATCTCCTGCACTCCAGTCTGTGGTTTTCAGTCGATGTGATGAAAGAGGAGAAAATCTTCTCAGCCTTCTGCTGTTAGCTGAGCCCCCGCTGAGGGCTGTCAGGAGTGATGAACAGGCTGGGGCAGGGCTCCTTACTTTCCTTCAGAGGGGCTCAGAGAGGCACAGAAAAGGTTATCTTTAGACAAGCTTTGGTGCTGTGGGACACCATAAAAAGGAGCTGGGTGGCAGGGAAGTCCTTGTGCCTGGTGTAACCATCAGCAGCCAGAGAGCCTGGAAGCAGGGCTGGAGCGTGGTGCTGCCAAGCACCCTGGGCAGCCGCGGTCCAGTCGCCAAGCTGGAGCTCCTGGCACGCTGCCTGCCCCTGGGGCTGGGGGCATTGATGAGCTGTGCTTGTGCTGGGCTGTGCAGTGCTGAGGGCTCAGCTGTGCTTGTGCTGGGCTACCAAGTGTTAAGGGCTGCTGAAAGCTGTTAGGAGAGAAGCATTGTGGGCAGCAGGAAGGTTTGATGGCTTCAGACAGTACAAGCCCCCAGCTGAGTGAGGAGGGAGAAGGGACGGGAAACTGAAAGTGCCCATGTGAACCAGTGCCAAGATGCCCTGAGCTGGCCTGCTGGGTCATTCCAGAGCTGTCATTAACCCACCCAGCTGGGGCAAGATTGATGTTTGTGCTTGAGAAGGCCTGGGCAGGAATCCTGGGGGATGTTTCCCACCGTTTGCTGCAGGAGCCCCAGCTGCAGCCACCCAGGGGAGCTGCAGGGCAGGGGGGGGAGCAGAGGGAGCTGGATTGGTTTGCTCTCTTGGTCTGGCTTGAGAGAGGCAGTGGAGAGCTGGACAAAAGTGCAGGAGAAACAAGCCTCAGGAAAAGTGAGGATTACAACTCACTCCTCCAAGGCCATATAAGGGAGCAGTTGTAAGCAGGGAGTGCAGTCTGCAGCTGAAACCCTGCACGGGAAGGCAAACGCAGGCTGACGCTGCAGGGAGCTCTGAACCTCTGCTTTGGGGGGGCAGGTTCTCCCCACCGATGAATCTGTTGAACACAAGAAGTCCCACAGGCAGAGCCACAGGAAGAAAGTCCTACCAGAGATCTACCTGACCAGGCTGCTCTCCACGAAGGTAGGGGATGGGGTGCTTGGTGGTGCTGGCCTGTAGGGGCTGGTTGCTCTCGAGGGGTTGGGGGGGACCCTGGGACCCTTCCATCCTGGAGAGTGTTTGGTAAGGCTGCTGGGCACCACTGCGCCTTGGCTTCCCTCCAGCTCACCCTGGCAGCAGCAGCACTGCTGCCTGAAGTCCCCCATGGTCTCCCCAGGCTGGTCTTGGGTCTGTGCACATGCAAGAGATGCTGATCACCTCAGGGTCCTGATGCATAGGTCAGACCTGAGCCTACCTCCCCAGCAAGAGGTCCTGCTGGGAAAAGAGTGGGAGATGCTCAGTGCTGGGAGCAGGGGAATGTCTGTGCAGTCTTGGATTGGAACTTGCCCACTCCCAGCGAGTGCTCCACTCCAGCAGCTGGGCTCCCAGCCCATCTTTAATCCCAGCGTGATGCCTGACTGGAGCAGAGATCACAAGACTGGCCAGCAGTCTCTGCTCTTCTGTGTATTTACTGTGCAGAACAATCACAGATGTGAGATCCTAGCAGAAAGAAAGGAAAATCTCGATGCCAAAAGAAATTAAACCCAAATGCAAGCTAATTATATCCCTGCACCAGCAGCCCTCCCCCCCTGCTCCGGCAGCCCCTCTCCCTGCTGCTCTCTCCAGCTGGCAGGGAAGGGTTTCCCCGGTGCTGCCCTCCCCCACCGCCTGCTCCCCCGCAGGGCACGCTGCAGAAGTTCCTGGACGACTTGTTCAAAGCCATCCTCAGCATCCGGGACGACAAGCCCCCCCTGGCTGTCAAGTACTTCTTCGACTTCCTCGAGGAGCAGGCGGAGAAGAGAGGGATCACAGACCCTGACACTATGCACATCTGGAAGACCAACAGGTTTGGAAGATGAAATCTCTTCTGTCTCTTCCTTCCTTCTGTCCCTGGGGAGCAGCAGCTGCAGGCCCCCGGTGTCCTGGACAAACTGTTGGGTGGCTAACCATAGAAAAGGGGCTTGGAAACCAGGAGGGGTGGCAGAGGAGCAGTGCGAGAGGAGGCCAAGCTCAGGCTTGGAGAACAAGCGTGGCCTGGGGGAGCGGCGAGCTGCAAGAGGAGACACAGGCAGATAAGGGGCAGGAGGAGCTGGCACGCTCCTGCAGCTAGTGAAAGGAGGAGCAGAAGAGGGTTGGGGGCTGGGAGGCAGCAGCCTGGATTGTCAGCTGCAAGCACCGAGGATCTGAGGCAGGCCAGAACCACCTCAGGTCTTCCAGCCAGCATGGAGACCTCTCAAACAGGGCTGCTGGCTCCTTGCCGTTTGCTTGCTGGCTTTCCAGCCCCTGGGGCGCTTCTCCCGACTTATCTCCGTACGCAGGCTGGGGCTGAGGGCTGCTGGCAGGGCTGCAGGAGCTGCTGGCAGGGCTGCAGGAGCTGCTGCCATGGCAGCTGCCTGGTGCCCGCTGCACAGCCCTGCCGCCAGCCCGCAGCCATGCCGAGGGGCATGAGGAGCAGCAGGACTGGGGTGGGAGCCCATGGCTGGGGGAAGTGGAGCAGGAGAGAAACCAGGGGAGCAGGGAGCTTGGAGAGGCATTGAGGAGGGGCTGAGTGCTCCTGGGGCTTCAGGGGCAGGAGCCACTTCCAGCATGTGAAAATCAACCCCAAGTGTGGTGGGGCAGGCACCAGCACCGAGCTACAGCCTTGCCTGCCCTTCTTTCCCTTTAGCTGCTGGTACAGCACAGACTGAGAGCAGCTCCCACTGCTCAGCTGCCAGGGAGGCACGGCAGGAGAGACCAGCACTGAAACTCTTGTCCTGGCCAGAGGATCAGTGAAGTAACTGTGGGAGAAAATTAATAGCAGGAAGAAAGACAGAGGGGGCCAGGCCAGCCATCAGAACCACAGGAGAGGGCCTGTGGGGGAGCAAGGAGAAGGAGCTGACACCACTGCAAGGAAAATCAGCAAGTGGGGAGGTCTGGCTCAACAGCCCTATGCCAGCACACCTGGCAGAGGCATTTCTAGAGCCACACTAGCTCAAGGAGCTGCTGAAACAGCCAAGGTGTGCACTGCCCTGGAGAGAGCTGTACCTGGGCTCTCCTGCCCAGGCCGTGTGCCTCAGCCTAGAGCGATGTCTCTTCAGGGTGAAGAGCCGTGCCTGCCCCTGCCAGGCTGTGACTGCAGAGCAGACCCTGGCCTCTCGTTCCTTTCCTCTCTCCTGCTCACTTTCTGCCCTCCGCCCTGCTTGTCCTCCCCGCCCCCGGAGCACAAGCCTCACCCCTGTGTTCCGGGGCTGCCTCCCTGCAGCCTGCCGCTGAGGTTCTGGGTGAACATCCTGAAGAACCCCCAGTTTGTCTTCGACATCGACAAGACCGACCACATCGACGCCTGCCTCTCGGTCATCGCCCAGGCCTTCATCGACGCCTGCTCGCTCTCCGACCTGCAGCTGGGCAAGGTAACCCTCCCGGGGGCAGCCCGCGCTGCGCCGCCCAGGCAGTGGGCAGAGGCGGGAGGCTGGGAGCAGGGCCAGCTGCTGGCTTGGTGCTCGGTGTTGCCCCGAGGCTGTGAGAGCTGTCCTGTGGTCGCAGGAGCACAGCCGGCACCACCTCTGCGGCGCTGCCTGACGGGCTGAGCCCTGCCTGAGCAGACAGAGGTGCCCTGCTGCCTTGGGCAGGGCTGTGAGAGACCAAGGCGGGCACCGACAGCACAGAGCTCCCTGGGCCAGGCCTGGCTTAGGGGGGCAGCATCAGCACAGCAATCCTGGAACAGCAGCTGAGGGACCACACAAACTCCCAGTAGCAGGTTGAAAGATGATGTAGCTTAGGGTGAAGCTTTACTCACTGCTGTCAGTGCGTTCTGCAAAGCCTCTCGCCTGGGAGAGCTGTGAGAAGCTCAGGAGGCCAGCTGAGCCTTCAGGAATGTGGGCTCTGCCTGCCCAGGCAGCACAGACCCGGCCTGGAGGTGTGGGGACCACCCAGGGACATCCCCTTGACACCATCATTATGAGTCTTAAGTCTTCTGAGGAGTGATTGAAGAACCAGGTTGTTCAGCCTGAAGGAGAGGAGAGACCACATTGCTCTCTGCAGCTCCCTGAGAGGAGGCTGCAGCCAAGTGGGGTTGGGCTCTTCTCCCAAGAAACAAGTGATAGGATGAGAAGAAATGGCCTCAGGGTGTTCCAGGGGAGTTTTAGGCTGGCCAGGAAGAGCAATTTCTTCCCTAAAAGGGGTGGCCAGGCCTGCCCCAGGCTGCCCAGGGCGGTGGTGGAGTCCCCATCCCTGGAGACGTTTCAAAGCCTTGGAGATGTGGTGCTGAGGGCCACGGGGTGGTGATGCCCTGGCAGTGGTGGGGTCAAGGCTGGACTCCATGACCCTGGAAGTCACTCCCACACAGAAGGAGCCTGTGCTCCTCAGATCCAGCCGTCAGGACCGGGGAAGCAGCTGGCAGATGCTGCCACAGTGCTGCCCCTCTCCGAGGACATCTCTATTACGTTCTGGGCAGCTCCAGTGTGTGGGCAGAGCCCTGGGGCTCAGCACACCTGCCAAGAGCGCGGAGCCACGGCGAGGCTCCAGGCCTGCTGTCCCGCGGGGCAGGCAGGCAGGCAGCAGGACTTCATCCCCCCCCACCCCTGCTCTGCCCCCGGCCCAGGCGCTGACATCTGAAACCTTGCGGCAGAAAGCAGCTTTATTAACAAGCGCTGCACAGAGCCTGGCGGCAGCGTGGGCCATGACGTCGGGGGGGACCCTGCCGAGAGGGGGTGGGAGCTGCTCCCTGCCTCTCCCAGCCTGGGAGCAACAGGAAGCCTTGGCTGGGAGAGGTTAAGGCCGGAGGAAGATCTAATGAGCGCTGGGGTTTGTTTGTTTGGGTTCGGGGCTCTCTTTTGGCACGCATTAGGAAACACCTCCCATTTGTCTTTGTCAGGCTGTGGGTGAGGGGAAGAGGGGTCAGCTGGAGTCAGACAGCAGATGGAAACAGTTTCCAGGAATACAATAGCATAAGAGAAGGAATTGTTGAGTAATGTGGGAAGAATAAATCCTCAGTGTAAAAATCAGCTTGGAAATCCATGAGCAGCTCACTGAATGGTTTCCAGGCTCGATTCCTTCCCTGCTTTCAGCATCTTGCTGGTGGTACTGCAAGGCTCAGGTTCCATACATCTACTGGTTAATGACCCAGCACCCTCCTCTTCCTCATGCAGAGAAATCAGACACAAATTAAAAGCCCCTCCCGCGAGGAGGCAGCACGGCTTCCTTTTGTGTTTCCAAGGGGAAAAAACCTTTTGTTGTGAGCAGCTCTGTAGCTTGGCTGCATTCCTGCAATGCCTTGTTGCTGGGTTTGGAAATAAACTGCTCTGGGATCTGGTGCCACAGCCTGGTGCCCATTTCCCATTCCCCTACAAGCGTGCTGCAGCTTGCAGCAGCAGACTGCAGTTACCCCGGGGCTCCGTGGCCGCTGCCCAGCACAGCCAGGATGCTGCCGCCGCGTCTCAAGCCCTGCCGGGCTCCTCCGCAGAGTCTCCCTCCCCCCAGCCACGCCGTGTCGGGGCGGTGGGACACGCTGAGCTCACTCCTCACCCTGTCCCCCGGGCTGGGGCCCTGTCCCCCCGGGGCGCAGCGCTGGGCCAGGCAGCCAGGTTCACTGCCAGGGTAATGATCTCAGCGGGGCAGGAGCGCCGCGAGGTGAAGATCAGTCATGCTGCTGGGTGCCAGGAGGGCAGCGGGGCTCTGCTGGCTCTGCTGCAACCCGAGCAGGGGCTGTGAGGGTAAGATGGCCTTGTCTAAGCTGACATTAATCAAGAGAACTCAGTGTTTTCTGTTAATTACTTCAGATGCACTCAATATAGGCCAGGCAGGCTGGGTTAGTCAATGCAAAATAAATCAAAGCTACATGAAAAATCCGAGAGGAACACTTGAGCTGACAAAGTTCATCTTTGAGAGAGCTTTGTTCTTCCATTTAGATCGAGCTGGCTGCTCAAGAGACCCGAGCCAAGCCTGCAGAAGCCCTTTCCTCGTTACCAATTGCACACACAGGGCCGTGGAGCACCAAGCGTTTGATCTGGCACAGCCCTGCTCCACTCCTCTGCAGAGCATCACCCGGCAGAAGCCACCTCGCCTGACCCCGGGCATGCTTCTGAGCTTGCCCTTACTGCAAATTAAGCCAAGCTGCCACGGCCACCTTCCCTGGCACCGCAGCTAACAAACCTTCGGCAGGAAGCCGGGCCGGAGCCCTGGCTCCGCAGGCGGGCGGTGCCCACCCGCAGCACCTTGATGTGCCCGGGCAGCGCCTTTGTCATTAGCTGCTCTGTGCCCTCCCAGCACACTCCCCTCTACAGCCGGGACCAAAGCCGTGGCTGCTCCCCGGAGCCCGCGTCTGATGGTCAGACAGCTCAAAGCCTGGCGACAGGTGCCTGATGGCCGCGTCTCGCCCCTGCTCTAGGACTCCCCCACCAACAAGCTGCTGTACGCCAAGGAGATCCCCGAGTACAGGAAGATCGTGCAGAGATACTACAAACAGATCCACGACATGCCCCCGCTCAGCGAGCAGGAGATGAACGCTCACCTGGCCGAGGAGTCGCGGGTAAGGGTGCAGGGAGGGGCCAGGGCTGCAGCCTCCTGCCCTGCGAGGCAGGGGTCTGGCGGCGGCAGAAAGCGCAGAAGGGCTGCATCAGCTACTGCTTAGATGCTGCAACCGAGAAAGGAGATTTTGCCTCAAACTTCCCTGCACAAACTTCATCTGACCTAATTCTGAGCATCTTCAATTGCTGCCAGAGCTGCAGTAAACACCCACGAGTCAGCCTGGACTTAACTAGCTCTGGCACCGCTGGGACTTGGCAGTGAGATTCATTGCCAAAGAGCCAGGAAGTTTGGAAAAGGATCTCTGCGATCCTGCAGCCCCCAGCCAGCTGGCCACTGGGCACCTACTGCCAGGGCCAGCCCTGAGTCCAGGCAGCCTGCTGGCAGCTGGCCCTGGCAGCCGGCCCAGGTGCAGGGCACCGGTACCAGCTCCCGGCGCTGGCAGCTGTGCTACGGCTCCAAGTCCTGCCAGTGATGTGCCACAGCTCCCTGCAAATCAAACCATCTCCCTCTGCTGCTTTAGCTTCAGCTGCCCAGCAGGCTGCTTCTGCTGGCATCGCTCTGCCCAGCTCTTGTACTGCCCCACGCTGTGAGGTGGCGTTGGGCAGGCGGGGGGGGGGCGCACTGTCAGGCACGGGCAGCAGAGGCTGAGCCTGTTTCTGTTGCAAACAGATGCCCCTTGCCTCAAGGGGCAACAGAAACACCCAAGCAAAACCTTCCCTCTGGGTTGAGCTGGGGGCTTGAGCTTGCTTGCTGCTCCACCTTCTCATCCCCCTCTTTGTCCTGCCCCTGCAGAAGTACCGGAACGAGTTCAACACCAACGTGGCCATGGCCGAGATCTACAAATACGCCAAGCGCTACCGCTGCCAGGTGAGTGCCCGCCGCACTGCCAGCCCCGCCTGTACCCGGCCCTCCAGAAGAGGGCTGGCATGCTTGGCACCGTCCCAGCACATGTAATGGATGCACAGACAGGTGCAGTGCCTCCCTGTCCCCAGGCTGATGACTTCCCTACAGAGCCACCAAACGGGTGCTGGGCTGGGCTGCCCCCGATGCTTGCTGATACAGTTCACATCCAACTAACTCATGCCCTGCAGCAGGGCACTGGCCCTGCCTGTCTCCCAACCTCCTGCCCCCCATGCTGAGCACAGTTCATTATTACCCTGGGTTTGCTTTGCTTGTGCTCCCCTGCCCAGGGACTCAGCTTTGCCCTAGAACAGCCAGAGAGTACGAGTTGGGGGCCAGTGGGGCCGGACAGGCTCTCCCCAGCACAAGTCTGGCTGAGATTTGGGCTCAGCAGAGCTGGGCTGGTGGGTGGGCAGCCCTGCCTGCATGCCTTGGCCACCCACCTGCCCACATCTCCTGCAGATTGTGGCTGCCCTGGACGCCAACCCCACCACCAAGCGCACCCAGCTGCAGCACAAGTTTGAGCAAGTGATTGCACTGATGGAGGACAACATCTACGAGTGCTGCAGCGAAGCCTAGGCCCACTGCAGCCCTGGAAGTGACCTTCTGTGCCGCACAGGGCTGGGGGGAACCTGCCTTCAGCCACCATACGCCGTGGATTGCCTCACCAGGGTCATTCCCCAACCAGCCTCATGGTGGGGGTGGACCTGTCCCATGGCTGAAGGGCTCCCTCACCTAAAAAGCAGCTTTCCTGAGCAGCTCAAACCCCTCTGGTCTACACTATGGCACCCATAAGTTATTTGCTGTTGCCAGCCAGAAATGGAGATGTGACACAGCAAGCTCAGATCACCACTTCCCTCTGGTCAGCAGCTCCCTGCAGCCCTGCTTGTGGCTCCTCAGGACAAGAGATGGGGCTGCAGAAGGTCTAACAAAGAGGTGAAGCAAAGGGCAGCCTCAGGGAGTAATGAGCAAAGACAGCAAAGGCCATGGGAGCAGCGCCTGAGCTCCCTTCCACACCATCCCTCTGACATCCTTGTTGTAACAACACCAGGGACTCGCTCAGCTGTTCACTATCTGCTGCATTCTGTGTATTTTTGTGCCTTTTAATTTTTGTACTGTATGTGTAAACATAACCACCCCTCCATCTGAGACTTGGGCAACAGGGAATGCAGGGCTGAGGCTCAGCAGTTGCTTCCCAGGGAGCTGAGGCATGGACCAAGCACTTTATCCCCAGCTGGTGATGGCTGCTGCAGAGCCAGGGGGGAGGTGCTGTTGTCAGACAGCATGGGGAGGGCTTCTTCCCTGTCCCTGGGTTCCACCTCTGCCTGCAGAGCAAGCTGGAGTTGCTGGGGGTAGGTGAAGACTCCCTATGCTCCAGCCAGCTGGCCACAGGCACAGCCTCTGCCCAGGCAGCAGAAGTAGTGGGGGAGAAGGAGCTGTGCCTCACCCTCCAGCTGTGCTAGCTGCACCCATGGCTGTGGCACTGCCACAGCCCAGCCCTGGCAGTGCCACGCAGGCCAAGCATGGGGCAGCTGCTGCTGACAGCTCTGGGGTGGAGCAGTGCAAGCAGAACACCGGGCAGCACCTTCCCTCCCCTACCTCACCAGCATCTCCCTGCCCTTGCCACCAAAAGCAAGGTCAGTGCTACAGGGGGTCTGCTGCAGCAACTTGCTCTGGAGCCAGCCCACCTGAGAGCAGCCACAAGAGTGCAGCTTTGCTGGGTCTGGTCTTTCCCTCAGCTCCTTCAGGCAGAGGGACTGGACCCCAGGCCCTGGCAGCAGGATGCTCAGGCAGGCCAGCAGAGCAGCTCCAGCACCCTGAGCTGCAGATGGTGTCCCACGCTCCTGCTGGGGTCAGCAGCAGGGTCCCACTGCACAGACAGAGCTTGTCCAAGACCTAGAAACTTCTCTGCTGTCCCTCAGCCTCTGCACAGGGCAGAGCCCCTGCCCCAGCTTGCTGGGACACCCAGGGAGCTGAGGCTACTCCGGTGCTCTCCAGCCTCCCCTCTCCAGTCCCCCTGCAGGGGCAGGACCGCGGCTGACTCCACAGCTCGGAGCCAGCCCTCACTCGCAGGCAGCAGCTCCCTGCCCACCACAGCTGAGCCCTGCCGGAGCCACCGCGTTCCAAACAGAAGAGAAGTTACTACCTCACTGCAGGCAGGGTCCCAGGTGAGCCTCCACCACTCATCCCACTGGCAAGGATGCAACCTGCTGTTAGGTGACTTTGTTCCAGCAGAGCTCCTCCTGGGTGGCTCAGTGCCAGGGGCCTCCATCCCATCAGCCCAGCAGTGCCAGGCGTGAGCGCTGTGCCCGTCAGCCCTGTGTACATAGATGTCTATTTTAAACAGAGACTTTATCCAGTGGGGGGAGGGGAGAGGAGAGCAGAGCTTTTTTAAGGGGACCTCCAGGAGTCCAAACACTGTGGAGGTGTCACTGCTGAGGAGGTGGCTTCAGGACAGAAACTAACAATGTAGCTGGGCTACATTTGATTTTGCAAGAGACTTCGCACAGTCTTGAATTATTTTTTGTTGTGGTTTTCTTTTAGAAACTGTGAATAGCTGCCAGAGACAGGCAGGCCCAGAGCAGGGAGGGCAGGGGTGGGAAGGACAGGGGTGCAGAGAACGTGGAGCCTGGCTGGAGGTGGGGAAGGCTCGGTGGAGCAAGAGCTCCATGCTGTGACAAGGAAGGACACGGTGAGCTGGCAGCCAGGACGGTTTGCCTCCCGGTGCCATGCCTGGGCCACCTGCTGGGGCCTCCTGCTTCGTTATTTAAGTTTCTCAGAGCAGAAAGCTGTTGTTAAGAACCATTTGAAGCAGCCCTAAGGGAGCAGCAGCTGGCAGGGCTGCCTCCAGCCCCAAGCCCTCTGCACCGTGGTTTTAGACTGGCACGTGTGGTGGCTGTGGTGTCCTTACCTGCTGTGTAGTGAAGTGGCAGACTCCCAGAAAAGCCTCTTTGTAATAAAACAAGGTGCTGAAACCTGCTGCTGCCTTCCTGCCTGCTGGGGACCAACCTCTGGGCTGGCCTGGGTGTGCATGGGGAGCTTTGCCTGCCCGAGGTGTGCCCGGGGGTGGCAGCTCTGCCAATAGCTATCCGCTGCCCATGGGTCCTTACCCCTCTGGGCTGCAGAGCACACTGCTGGTGGCACCGTGGCTCCCACCAGAACAGAGCCACACGGGGACACAGCCATGCTGCTGAGCTGACCATGCACTGCTGCACACACAGGGACCAGTAACACTCCAGTGGTGCCCACTGCTGGGAACCTCACCCCTGCCAAGTGCCACTGGGCCACAGGACAGCGTCTTCTGCCAGCCCCTGCTCTGCACCACCACCACCACCACTCGACTTTTGGCTTCAGTGCTGTGATAGCAGCCAGAGCCCATGGCTCTTAATGACCATGGCATTGCTAAATCCTCTCCTTCCCCTCCCTCGGTAAAAGCTGCTCTCCACACACCAGGGGGATTTGCTTTTCCTGCTGGGAAGCTGATTCTTAGTGCAGCTAAATCCAGCCATTAGAGGAGCTGGCCTCGTTCAAAGTGCCTCATGTTTCACAGGGAGTGCCTGGTGAGCAAGGGCACAGCTCCTGCACAGCTCTCCTCTGGAACATTGCCAGTCCCGTGAGCAGGGCTTTGGGAGGCTCGCCAGCAGCCAAGGGCTGGGTGAGCTCTGCTCAGCTGTCGCTGCAGCATCCCCGGCCCTGCCTCTGGGGGGACGTGAGCTTCAGCTCCATTAAAGATGGATCAGCGTGGCCAAGGCTAAGTTTAAAGAGAAGTTAGTTTGCTCAGCTCTTGCTTAAGCCCCAAAGCAAGGCCAGGAGCCTTGGAGGGCATTGGCAAGGCCAGCCACAGATTAACAAAATCCTCTTTAGGAAGAGTTTTACTTCCACTGATTTCCTCCTGCCCAGGAGGGCTACAGCCCACTGCATTATCAGGCTGACCTTCAAAGGGCTCTGCTGTGCACAGAGCAGGAGGAACGTGGGCATGGGAAACTCTTCCATGGAAGGCTTCCTGTGCTGACCCCCAGCAGCCAGCGAGGCAGGGCTGGAGGTGGGAGCTGTGCCACAGACAGAGGATGCTACAGGCCACAGCAAACACCCAGAACACCTTCTCTGAGCCCTAACCCACACCTGTGTTCCTCTTGCCCTGTTTGGCACACAGATAGCTGGGGACCCCTGCCCATGGCATGGTCCCTCTCCTGGGCCTGCTGCCCTGGCACTGGTGTAATCCCAGCTCAGCCAGGCATTAGCACAAGGGCAGCTGGGAGGGCAGAGGGCTGCATGCCCACCGCATACTGAGGCAGGACTGGCCAAGCCTGAGCTGTACAGTGCCACTGTCCTGGGTCCCATGGGTCCCAAACCATCACCCAGCACTGAGGCTCACCCTCAGACCCCACAGCCCAACACCCCCTGACACTGCTGGCACAGTGGGGACAGACAGGGCACCTCCATAAGAGCAGACATGGTGCAGCTGCCTGCAGCACCAGCCTTCTACCCTGCCTCTTGGAAAAGGGATGGGGGGGTCTGCACTGGGAGTGCAGGGACCCCAGAGCAGGGCAGCAGTGACACCATGTCGTGAGACAGTGATGCAGCTTTATTAGCAGGTGAACGCAGTTAAAACCTGTCCTAGGGACGACAACTGACCCAGACCCAACGGCTGGGCACCAGCTGCATGCAGGGCTGGGGCATGGGCCTCTATGGAGCCTTCCTGCCTGCAGCTTTGGAGTCTGCCTTCTCCCCTTTGCCGGCTCCCGGGGTCACACGTGGCTTCCTCACCCTGTCTGGGCCCCCCTTTGCCTTAGGGGCTTCTTTCTGGGCTGCCTTGGGGGCCTTCCCCTTGCTCTGTCCCGCCGGGGCTCTGCGAGGCTGTGCGGCTGCAGCGCCGTCGGGGGCGGTGTGCTGGCCCCGTCCTGTGTCCTTGGCAGCCGCAGCCGCGGGGGGCCTGGGACGGCTTTCGCCTGGGGCCCCGGCGTGGCCAGCAGCTTTCGGGGGCTTTGCTGCACTGCTCCTGGGCTTCCGTGCTGCTGGCGGCTTGGCCTGGGGAGGAGAGAGCACCTCAGGCTGCTGCCACAGAACTGTTCTGGTTGGAAGAGACCTTTCAGACCATGGAGTCCAACCCTGACCCCAGCACTGCCAGGGCACCACCACCCCGTGGCCCTCAGCACCACACCTGCAGGGCTCTGAAAGCCCTCCGGGGATGGGGACTCCACCACTGCCCTGGGCAGCCTGGGCCAGCCCTTGACAACCCTCAAGGGCAAGAAACTGTTCCTCATGGCCAATCTAAATGTCCCCTGGAACAACCTGAGGCTGTTTCCTCTCATCCTATCACTTGTTCCTTGGGAGCAGAGCCCAACCCCACTTGGCTGCAGCCTCCTCTCAGGGAGCTGTAGACAGCAATGAGGTCTCCTCTCAGCCTCCTGTTCTCCAGGCTGAGCACCCCCAGCTCCCTCAGCTGCTCCTCACCAGACCCATTCTCCAGACCCTTCCCCAGCTGGCCTTCTCTGGGCACACCATGGCACGAGCACCCAGGCCCGCTGCTGAGCACTACTCACGTCCACGAGCTTCGCCTTCGCCTTCTTCACTGCCACTGGCTGCTGCTGCTTGCTGCCTGTGGGAGAAGAGCAGAGATGAGCCCTTGCAAGAGCCCCTCCACAGGGCTGGAGCAGCCCAGGGTGGCTCATGGCGCCACTATTCCTTTACCTTGCTGTTGCTCACCCGCCGTGGGGGCCCAGAGGGTCTTGCTGGTCCCTTTGCCTCCTGGTTTTGGGGCTTGTCCTCTGTCAGGATCTGCCTGGCCTGGTGGCTGCTGCTTCTGTGGCTTCTTAGGAGCTAACTGGGAAGAAGAGAAAGGTGGAAGCAGGGCCAGACACCTCCTCAGCCCCCAGCCCCACCACTTTGGGGCCAGCAGCTCACCTTGAAGCGCCCAGTGGCACCCATGGCAGAGGAGTTGTGGGGTCGCACCAGGTCCCCGCGGCTCAGCCCCTTGTGCAGGGCCTGCTTCAGGAGGTACTTGAGGCGGATGGGGTCCACAGCAGGGTACTTGCTCAGGATAAACCTCTTGATGGCAACCACAGAAACCCCCTTCTTCTGGTCCTGGCCCTGGGCCTTCAGTGCCTCAATCACCATGTGCAGGGTTGGGGGGTGCAGGGGACGGCGACCCCGAGCCAGCTGTGTTGGCACCTGGGCTGGGCCAGCAGCCTCAGATCCTGGGAGAAGTGAGGGGCACCTCTTGGGAGCCTAGCACAGCCCTGAGGCACTCATGCCCCCAAGGGCTGCAAAGCCCCCCAGAAGCTGAGCATAGAATGAAAGAACTGTTTTGGTTGGGAGACCTTTAGGGTTGAGTCCAACCCTGACCCCAGCACTGCCAGGGCACCACCAACCCAAGCCCCTCAGCACCACAGCTCCAGGGCTTTGAAACCCTTCCAGGGATGGGGACTCCACCACTGCCTTGAGCAGCCTGGGGCAGGCCTGGACAACCCTTTTTGGGGAAAAAATTGTTCCTGGCGTCCAAACTAAACCTCCCCTGGGACAGCCTGAGGCTGTTTCCTCTCGTCCTATCACTTGTTCCTTGGGAGCAGAGCCCAACCCCACCTGGCTCCAGCCTCCTCTCAGGGAGCTGTAGACAGCAATGAGGTCTCCCTCAGCCTCCTCTTCTCCAGGCTGAACACCCCCAGCTGCCTCAGCTGCTCCTCACAACAAGCAGCCACAACTCTGCTCACCCCTGTGGCCTCACGGGGACCACGTCCAGCAGAGCCCCAGCTCTAGCAGACCCTTACCTAGATCAGGCTCCATGGCAGCACACACAGCTCAACAGCCCAGCTCCACTGCCCATGCTCACAAGCTAGGCTCAGCCACAGCTCATTTATGTGATTAGCACCCTCACTGCTGGGGCTGGTTGGCAGCTGCTAATTGCTCTGGTCCCTGCCCCCTGGGAGCAGGTGTTGGAGAAGCCAAGAACCCTTTGCCAGCATTTGGTGAGAGGCTGGAGGGAGAGGGGACCTGTCTGAGCAAACTGTTTGGCGAGAGCTAAGAGATAAAGGGTTGTGAGGGGGTCATCCTGAGCTGCAGGGGAATAGCAGCTAAGTGCTGCACCCACCTCCTGAGCCCAGCAAGCAGGCCCTGGCAGAGGATCATGGTGCCAGGAGGAGCTGGGTTTGGAGCAAGGAGAGGCACCCAGTGCCCAGGCTCTGCATGTCAGGCTCCCCTGGGACCAGCACTGCCAGCCTGTTCCCTGCTTCATTTCAAGTCCATTTTGAGTCCCCCAGGGAGGGGCAAGTGTGGGCACTGGAGAGTTGGAGGGGCTGGCACCACAGCAGGAATGGATGCATCTCTTGCACCCCATCTCCTGGATCCTGCCATCACCCCTCTGGTTCCATGATGCCTTCAGCACCCACCTGGCTTGGTGGGGTGGTCCAAAGCCCTTGCTTGCCCCTAGCACCAGCAGCAGCAGCTGCAGGGATGGGCATCATATGGGGCCACAGCCTGTGTGCTCAGGGCCAGGACATCTCCAGGAGGCAGCAGGGCTGGTCCAGGGCAGGTGGGAAAGCCACGGAGCCAAGCTGCACGCTGCTCCCACGGAGCAGGACCTCGTGGCCAGCAAACACACCCCCAGCCCTTCCTCCTCTCTCTTCCCTCCAAAACCAGCTCCCAGATTTGAAGCACATGAATCAGCCATCAGCCTGAACACTGCATTATTCATGAGCTCTAATCTTCGGATTTCACTGAATATGCAGAAGTATCACAGAAATAAGGAGAGAATTGTACTTGCAAATTGCTCTTTATTAAAGGTTTCACTCGCACAGGTTCTGTGTGTTCCCTATTAGACCTCGCAAAGCTGCTCAGGATTAGAAATCAGAGAGGATGATAATGTACAAAAATAGTTTCAAATGTTGATAACACTGAACAGGGAGAAAAACATCTTATTTGTATGGCTGAGCTAAAAATACGCCGGCGGAGCGCTGCTACAATCGCAATCTGCCGCTCGCCGTGCCCACAGCATATGCCCGCGGCGCTGCGCCGTATGCTGCCCTGCCTCCGCGCCAGGGGCGCTCTGCCACGCACCCAGCCCTGCTCAGAAACCCCTGCCCGGGATGATGCCAGGCTGAGAGCAGCTGAAACGGGGCAGGACCAGGAGGGCCTGGGGGAGCAGGGGCAGGGAGCGAGTCTCAGGCACGGCCCAGAGGTGCCGGATTCATGTCAGGGCTATGGGGAGAGGGCTGCCTGCTGGGGGACACGGAGTGGGGCTGCTGCCTGGGGTGCAGACACTGCCTGCGAGTGCTGTGCTGTGCAGGGCAGGCGCTGAGCCCTCCCCAAGCACATCTGACTGTGGTCACACGTGGCTGTGCCGTGCCATGCCATGCCACCAGGTCCCCTCTGTGCCACCTGCTTGCTGGGCAGGATCTGCAGCCAGCACCTCTGTGGCCCGGAGGGGCCCATGTACACTGCTGCCCTGTCCCATCCCCCGTGCAAGGGTGACAGTGCCTCCCGCATCTTCTGACAGACTGGAGGTGGGGCAGGGCTGGAGCTGGGAGCACCTGGCAGGGCTGGGGGCACCTCGAAGCAGCCAGACTTGCCTCCAGGCAGCTGGAAGCACATCGGGACCAAGCAGCTGGGTGGCACTGGCCAGGCTCCGCCTCTAGAGTGACCCCAGCTCTAGCCCCTGAGGTGGGAGCAGGGATGTGCCCCAGGCCCTAGCGGGTGGAGAGGTGAGGATGGTGAAGGTGGCTCTGCCATGGCCTCACTCGCGTCCGGCAGGCGCCAGGGCAGGGGGCAGAACTCTCAGCAGATGGAGAGAGGAGCACGGAGCCGCCCGGCCAGGGGCTAAAGCCTTTGTGTTAATTACAAAGGTGTGCAGGTGCAGCCTGCTGCCTGGGGGCTACGCCGGGGGAGAGGAGCCCTCCCCGGACCACGGCCCGGTGCTGGCGAGCGGCGGGGGCGGCTCCGCGCTCCCCGGGCGGCGCCGCGCTCCCCGGGATCGGCCGCTCCAGCGGCGCCTAGGCAGGAGAGACCTGGCTGGTGGAGACCGAGGAGGTCTCTGTCTTGCCAGCAGAGGTGTCCTCGTCACCCAGCGGGTTCTTGCCGCAGCACAGGGTCGTGATCATGCAGTTACGGAACTGGAAGAGAGGGAAGCCCGGGTGAGGCGGCTGGACGCGCGGCAGCTCCGGCGGAGCCGTGCCATGGCTCCCTCCCCGCCGCCTGCTGCCCGCCTGGCTGCCGGTGCAGCCGCAGCCCTATCTCCTCTCCCGACCCAGCTCCTGAGCCCCTCCAGACAGGGTGGATTTGCATGTATGAGATGGGTGCCAGGCCAAGGAGGAGCCGCACCGTGTCCCTGCTGCACGGCAGAACAAGGCTGCCTGGAGAGGAACCTCCCAGCAGTGGCCCAGCAGTGCCCCGGAGTCCTGGAACTCTGCAAGCTGTTACCAAGCAAAACCCAGAGCTGGAGATGCTGGAGAGCTCCTGCCGCCTGCCAGTTACCTGCTTGTTCATCACGATGTAGATCACAGGGTTGTAGATGGCAGAGCTCTTGGCAAAGAAGGCCGGGAGGGTCATGAAGATGGGCCCGAAGTCTGAGCCCTGGTTGGTGAAGATGTAGAAAGCGACGCTGGCGTAGGGCACCCAGCAGATCAGGAAGGCGATGACCATGATGATGACCATGCGAGTCACCTCCTTCTCTGCCTTCTGCGTGGTGGCAGACTCCTGCTGCTGGGCAGCAGCCTGTGGGCAGAAGCCAACGGAACCATGAAGGGGCTGGCGAGGGCTGCCCTGGCAGGGGGGCAGGGGCAGGGATGGGGCAGCTGAGCTGCACATCTGGAGTTTGCCGTTTCTCCCTTGGCGGAGAACCAGGCAGCCTGGTCACCAGCCTGGAGCCTGGCACGGCCCCTTCCCGGCACCGGGGGTGGGAGCGGCC
Source organism: Dryobates pubescens (assembly GCF_014839835.1). Lineage (NCBI taxonomy): Eukaryota > Metazoa > Chordata > Aves > Piciformes > Picidae > Dryobates > Dryobates pubescens. The sequence goes on from NC_071612.1 coordinate 447,648, forward strand.
TCCAGCCCCCCGCTGCCAGCAGGTACCAACCTCCTTGACAGTGCAAACCAGGTTGCCATAGCAGAAGAAGATGACGGTCAGGGGGATTATGAAGTGCACCACGAACATGTAGATGACGAAGGACTCGTTGTTGACCTCCGGCTTCAGTGTGTAGTAGTCGATCCCACAGGAGCACTGCATGCCCTCGGGGATGTACCTGCCAGGGGCGCCGGGCGGCTCAGTGCCCGCAGGGCACGCCGGCCGGAGCCGCGGCCAAGCCGCAGCCAGCCAGGCCCCCCGGGCAGCGGGCAGTGGGCACGGGGCCCTCCCTACCTGGACCATCCAAAGAGCGGGGGAGCGGCGCAGGCCAGCGCCATGATCCAGGAGAAGGCGACGCCCATGACCGCGTGGCTCTCCCCGAAGCGGAAGTTGCTCATGGGCTTGCAGACCACCACGTACCGCTCGACAGCCAGGACCACCAGCGACCAGAGAGCGATTTCACCTGCACCGGGGAGACAGGGGACACGCCACAGGGGGCTGTGAGCCGCAGGAGGGGAGAACGAGCAGCTGGCAGCACAGGGCCTCCTCTGGGCACCGCTCCCAGGGAGGGCACCTGGCAGCAGGAGAATCTCCGCCGAGGGTTTCCAAAGGGGAAGGGACGAAGGCCAAGTGCAGATGCCGTGAGAAGACATGAGAGAGACCTCCTCACTGCACCACTGTCCCACAGCCACCGCTTGGATGCTGTGCTGGGAGACCCAGGGCTGGATCCCACCGTGTCCTGTGCAGCACCTGCCCCCACAAGCCTGTGGCCCTGCTCTCAGATGCGATGAACACCCATGCCCCCGGGCTTGCCCCTCACTAATGCCAGTTTCACAGGGTGCCCCACAGACCAGGACAGCAGTTTCTGGTGGCTAGAAGGCTCAGCTGATGGAGGAGGGTGGCTTTAGATAGTTTTAATTAACATCTGGCTGTCACTGGGAGGAGATGCAATGCTGCTGGCCCAGGCACACCGTGCACTGTATCACAGCCAGTGACAGAACCAGCCCCATGGAGCAGGAGGAACCAATTTGTCATCTTTCAAGTCAGAAGGCAAGCCAAGAAGAGGTGCAGGAGCTGCTGTGCTTGCTGCAGGGGTGTGCTCAGGATACTTAGCAGATGGCTACCAAAACAGGGTCAAACCCACTAAAAACTGTAATGTGCCACTTCACCTCCTGCCCCAAAACACTGCCTCAGCCCCCAGCAGCAGCAGCCCCAGGACCCTGGAGGTGCCATTTCTCCAAGACCATTGGGCATCCTCCCTCCTGCTACAGCCCGAGGCAAGCCCTGGCAGCACACAGGGGCATGGCAAGCTTACCTCCCAGCGTGGCGAAGAAGCCCTCGATGTAGCAGCCTGTCACCCCGAAGACAAAGTAGCCATTCATGGAGGTGTACATGGTGGTGGTGAAGCCTCCCAGCACCATGAAGAGGTCGGCGACCGCCAGGTTCAGCAGGATGTAGTTCAGAGGCGTCCGCAGCTTCTTGTGCTGGATGGTGACGTAGAGGGTGAGGAAGTTGATGGGGAAGCCGAGCAGGATCAGCATGAACATGTAGGCAGCCAGCGCCGAGAACTTCCAGGGCTCAGCCAGGTAGTACTGAGGGTACTCGAAGGGGCTGCGCACCACCCCGCTCCTGTTGGACATGGGCACGTAGAAGTCCTGCCCCTCGGTGCCGTTCATGGCTGCGGCTCCTGCGGCGCCTGCCGCGCTCGCTGCGGATGCTGAGTGGCTCTGAGGAGGGGCTGCGGCCGCCTCTCAGCCCTCGCTGTCACCCCCGGACGTGGCTGCGCTCCCCTGCGTGGGGCCACCCTTATAAACTGCCCCAGGGTAAGCCCCAGGCTCCAGAGTCAGCACGATTAGGGCTCAGAGCATTATTGATCATAATCACCCAGGCTAAGGGCTTTCTGCGGGGGGCACTGAGGTGATTCCTGCTTCTGCCACTGTCATTGTGGGGGGCCGCAGCTTGTGGTCGTGGAGGCAGCTCAGCACCACCCCCTTCATCTGGGGGGTCCCAACCCAGACAGCAGATCCATTTGCACCCTGGGAGCAAGGGTGTGGGGTGGGCCCTGCCCCCATGGCCATCTTGGCACCCCTGGTGCTGAGCTGTGGCTCCTGCTGCCCTCACATCTGCAAGGCACCCAGGCCACCCACCACGGGCTCCCAGGGCTGTGCTGGGGTGAAGTCTCCATTTCCCCACATAGAGGTCTGGGGGTGGGATGTGTGCCCGTGGGGGTGCCAGGGAAGACAGCACACACAAGGATTCTTCTCTTGGCTGTGTTTTTGCAGGGCTCCCAGGCTGAGCTCTCAACTCTCACCAACAGCCAGAAGATCCTTTTCACCCCTGCTACCAGGGAGGAAGTTTGCAGTTCAAAGTCCCAGACTGGGGGCTGCAGATGGTGGTCAGGCTGGGCAGGTGTGGTCCACCAGTGACAAAGAGGTGCCCCAGGCCTGGGCCTGACACAGGGCAAGTGGGGTCCCCCCCAGCAGTCAGTGTCCACTGGAGCAGCAGCTGCTCCCTGTGGGAGGCTGCCAAGGGTGCTCTCAGCAGCAGGAGCATCACCAGCCCTTTCTTCACACGCTCTCAGCCATCACTTTTCCTGCCTCAGGGCTTGGCTAGGGGGGTGTGAAGGCCACAGTGAAGCACTGACCCCACTGGCAGGGTTCCAGTTGTACCATCTCCCCTGTGACCAGCTTTGGGTCATGCCAACAGCATGGGCAACACAGGTCAGATGATCTGTCCTGGACAGGTACCAGCAGTGCTGAGGAGGCTGCTGCAATATGGCACTGGAGGGAGGTTCTGACTCAGCTTCCTGTGCTGGTTGAGACACAGAATTATTGGGACTGGAAGAGACCTGAAGAAAGCTCCTCCAGGCCTGGCCTGGCTGTGCCAACCTTCCCTGGGGTTAGTTTAGCAGATGCAGAGTTGAAAGGGGAAAAGCACCAAGTGCTGAGCTCTAGGGAGAGACCAAGCTGGGAGACCTTCACTCTAAGCAGGGAAGGTCTGGTGGGGCTGAGGTGCTGCACCACAGACAAAGGAAGACCTGGCTGGCCATGGCCACCATCACTGGGGACAGTCCCAAAGGTCTTCCTCCACATTCCCATGCAATCCCCAGGTCCTCACAACCCCCCTGCTCCTCCCAAGTCCCTCTTGGTAAGCCTTCCACACACATTGCCAAGGCCAGAGCAATGCCACCAGCTACCTGCAGCTGTTGGTGCTTGCAGCTGGCACAGGAGATTAAGGGTTTATGGTCCCAATATGGCACCTTAAGCTCTGGTGCAGCAAAGCCACTGCTGAGCTTAGCAGCTGCTGCTGGAGCTTAGGCCTGGCCTGCGTCACCGCTGGAGAGCAGCACGGGGCTGGGGGCTGCAGTGGGGCTGGGGGCTGCGGTGGTGCAGATCAAAGGCAGCAGCTGGTCAGCCACTGACAGCAGCCCCTGGCAGAGCTCTGTGGTGGGACTGCTCCTGCAGCCAGCAGCTCTTGCTGGTGGAGTTGCCCAGCACAGGGCAGTCTGGGCCCAGAGCACCCTCACACTGTACCAGCTGTGCCCAGCCTGTTCTGCCCCAGGCTGGGCTGTGCTCGGAGGTGCCTGAAACCAGGGAGCAGCTCCCTTGCGACATCCACTTTGTCTCTCAGGGCAGCAGCTATTTGTTGTATCCCTCTCCACTCCTAGTGGTGCCACGCTGCCAGCTCAGTCCCTGGAGAAGGAGCTGGATTCCATCCTGCTTTCCCTCTCCAGCAGCACAGCTCCGCGTCCTTGCAGGCTGGCACTCCCCAGGAGAAGCCCAGCAGAGCCAGGGGCATCCCCAGCCCCATCTGCAAAGTGCTGTCTGGGTGGTAGCTGCCTCAGCAGCACCCAGCCAGCCCAGCCAGCAGCTGAAGGCAGTCGAGCAGAACGTTTTCCACTCACAACAAAGGGAGGCTGTGACAGGCAGGATGTCACAACAGTGCAGCCGAACACAACATGGGCACAGGCTGTGCTACGTGGAAGGCAGGAGACCCATCCTGTCCCAGCTCCAGCCCAGCCCAGCTGCTTCACCACCCAGCCCCTCCTGCTGCCAGGGAACGACTCAGCAGCTGTCCTCAGCAGGCCCAAGCACCCTGGAGCAGGACAGGGGCTGGGATGGAGTTGCCATGGGATCACAGAATCCTGGGATGGCTCAGGCTGGAGGGGACCTCAGAGCTCATCTCCTCCAACCCCCTGCCATGGGCAGGGACACCTCTCAACTAGACTCAGCTGCGCAAGGCCTCATCCAGCCTGGCCTTGAACACCTCCAGGGAGAAGGCAGCCACAGCCTCCCTGGGCAGCCTGTGCCAGTCTCACCACCCTGGTACTCCTTCCTCCCAGCAGCTGCGTGGTGGCTAACAGCAGGGCTGTAGCTATGGCTGAGCAGAGCATGCACAGCACTGAGGCTTTCTTCTCAGTCTCCCCCCAGCAATGTAGAGGACAGAGCTGGGGAAGCTGGCCAGAGGTGTCCCACACTGGATGATAAAAGCTGAGGGCAGGAAGGAAGGAGTGAGGATGTTGTGTCTGTGGTGTTTGCCTTCCCCAGTGACCATCACTCATGCTGGGGCCCTGCTCTGTTGGACATCTGCCCGCTGCTGGGAAGCACTGACCATGTTCCTCACTGCTCTGCTTGCACCCACAGCTTTGCTTCACCGCTTAAACTGCTTTACCTCAGCCCCTCAGCTTCTTCTGCCTTTGCTTTCTGCTTTTCTCCACTCTCTTGCAGGGAGGGGAGGAAACTGTGAGCAAACTGCAGCGTGAGGGCTGAGCTGCTGCCTGGGGCTGACCTACCACGTTTGGTCAGGCAGCTGCATCAGAAGCCCCTGGGCCTCAGCAGGAGGCTGAAGCAGGCAGCAGCAGGTCCATCTCCTCCCACCTCTACACACCATTTGCCCATGGACTGAAAACAATGCTGGGGGAACACCACTGAGCAGCTCTCCTTCAGGTATCACTCTGCTGGTCAGCAGGACAGTGAGGGACCTGCATGAGGTCAGGCAGGGCTCAGAGCCTGCCCACAGCTGCCAGCAGGAACAGGCCTGCCAGGAGTCCTGGCACCTATCCCCTGGGTTCCAGATCACAGCTAACAACATCACTGCTGATGTTCACAGCGGTGATGAACTCTCCTGCCCCGGGTGCAGCGGAGCTGTGGGAGCTGGTGGCTGACAGCCCTCGGCTCTGTGGTGCTGCTGCCAGCACACAGATCTGCCCAGCACAGCCCCTAGGGCCATGGAGTTTCCTTCCCTGAAGAGGCTCTTGCTCAGTGTGTGCACTGCAGTAGGCAGGGAGCCACGAGAGGAGCACTTCCACCTTGGCTTTCTGCCCTGGAACAAGGTGAATCCTACAGCTGAAAGGCCTCCTCCTGCCGCCTCCCAGCATGGCTGCGAGATGTCCCTCGAGCCAAGGTCAGGGGAACTCCCGAGGTGCAAACTCTGATGCTGTTCTTGCCCAAGTGGAAGAGAAAGGAGGAGATGAAACCTGAAGCTCAGAGCAGCATCATTAGCAAGTGCTGAGACAGAGAGGTGCAAAATAGCGCTCTTTATTTGAAGACCTGCCCATTACAGAGTCAACCAAGTTTCAAACACAAGTTAGAGCACAACCAGGGCTGACCTTGACGCCAGAAACATTCCTGCAAGCAGCTGTGGCACTGCAGCTGCTCGCCTGGGAGCTGGGGAGGACATTCACCAACAACAGACAACCTCATCTGAAAAACAGTTGCATTTCTGCAGCTCAGTTCCACTCCTGGGTACAAACCAGCACAAGATGACCTCACGAAGCTGTGAGGAAGCTGTCTGAAGCCAAGCAGTGGTGCCAAGCCGCGGGGGAAGGCTGCCAGCTGAGGGCTCAGGCTGTGTGCCCTCACGGGCCGGACTCATCTATCCTCCGCCGGCAGAAGGGGCAGCAGTTGTGCTGCAGCACCAGCAGCTCATAGTCCTCTGTGTGAAACATCTGTAATTAGCAACAGAGTGAGGGACAAGTGAGGCTGTGACTAGCTCAAAGGAGATGCAAACCAGGCTGCAGGGCTTCTCCATAGCACAGACCCTGGGCCCTGTCAAGCTGCTGCTACAAGAACTGCTCCTCTGTCTCGCAGCTGCTCAAGTGCACCACAACCTGGCGCCCAGCAGCCAGCAGCTCACAGGCCACTGCCAAGGGTGCTGAAGAGGCTCAAAGCAATTAATCACTTTTGCAGAAGTGAGGATAAAAATGGGAATTTGAGTAAGAAACATGTCTGGGCCCTAGGATCTGCACAAGCCTGAGGCGGGGAGGGGCTAAGCCAGGTGCTGACCGCTGCGTCCTGCTAGGCCAGGCTGCAAGGCAGAGGGGCAGAGCTGCAGGAATAAATCCAAAGCAGCATTTGCTGCTCAGCCAAGCTCTGCTCAAGAGGCTCTGGCTTGCTGTCAGTACAGTCAGTACAACTTTTCAGATTCAGCTCCCTCACAGCTGTCAGGAGGCAGCTGCTGCTCTGTGCATCACTCAGCTGCTCTGTGGGCTCCGCTGCCTCCCCTGTCTCGGCAGCGCGGGAATTTGCTTAGCACGTTTTCCAGTAGGAGGTTTCGGTGCAAGAGCTGCTTCAGCCATGGGGTTCTCAGCAGGGCTTTGTGTTTGGGTGTGATTTGTTGTAGGGCTCCCCAGGCACAGCTTACCTGGAAGCAGGAGGGACACATGGTGATGGAGGCGTCGGGCAGCAGCGAGCGGTAGTACTGCCAGCGCAGCGGCTGCGGCCAGCGCTTGATCAGCACATCCCTGCGGCTCATGGACTGCAGCACTGCACGGCTCACCACCACCGGCACGAACTCGGAGCCCCCCTGCTGCAGGACAGCAGGACAGAGAGCAGGGGTCACCAGCTGCAGAGCCCCCTGAGCACCACCGAGATCCCAGAAGAGGCAGAGTAACATTCAGTGGGCAAAGCCAGCTGAGGACTGCCTGGCCTGGCCCCACCATGCTCACCGCCACTCTCAGCAGCACCTTTAGCAACAGCAGGACCCAGCTGCAAGGCAGGGTGCACTGGGCAAGCCAAGCTGGTGTCAGGGAGCTTCCCACACCCATTTCACACAGTTCCTTGTAGATGACACCCATCCACAGCCTGCATTACAACCTCCCAGCAATGGCCTGTAGGAGTGCTGCCCAGACACAACTAGCTCTCTCATGGCAAACCAAGTCCCAGAACATTTCCTCTGAGCTCTTTGTTGCTTTCTGGGTTTGGGTGTTTTGCTTTTTTAAGAGAGGAGCTAACTGGTAAATCCCTCTCCCTCTCAAGTGCTGTCCCTCTCCTGCAGTCTGTGACACACTCACCCCAGAAGGGCAGCACAGATTGCCAGTTACAAATGTCTGTTCGTTCCCATTGGTAGCAAGAAGGAAACAACTGGCAGAGACAAGTGAGACTCTTACCTCAAAGCTCAGTTTGGCTGTGAAGGGATCATCCTCCTCAGTGACATCTCCACTGTCACTGAGCCTCAAGCTCTGTGCATCTGGATGGCTTTCTTAAGGAAAGGAAGAGTTGCTATGGAATTGTCTGTGCTCACAGCAGCCAGCACTCAGGGGAGAAACACAAAAGCACAGCAGCAGGACTGCTGTCCTGGCTGCTCCAGAGCACTCTCAGGTTGCTGCAGGGTCCAGATGATTGCAGAGTGCCAGAGGCAGCCTTGCTGTGACTCACAGCAGCTGAGGGAATTTGTCATTGCAGCTGCTGTGGAACAGCAAACCCAACCACAGCCACAGCAGCTCTGCCTCCTTTCCCTCTCTGCCCTCTCCTGACAGAGCAAATGCAGCAGCCCCTTCCAAGTCCAGCCCTGAGCAGCTCTAGCCAGGACTGTTTGCTCCTGCATGGCCCTGCACCCAACCTTACACATTCCCCACAGCAGCTGGGAGCTTTGCATGCCAGAGCCTTGCAGAAGGGATTCCAACAGCCATGGCTCCAGGAGTCCATGCTGGTTTCCCTGGCTAGGAGAGGGCAGCCTCTGAGGCCAGCTGTCGCTGGAAGTGAGTAACACACTCAGATTGTCCCCACTCCCAAAGAGCAGAGGGGGAGCAATGGCACCCCATTGTTACACAGGCATGGTTCACACCACTGGGAACAAACTGTGCCTGGGAAAAAGCCTCAGGAGGAGCAGAGGGTCAGTGACAACACCACTTGGTTACGCTGGGCTGCAGGAGGGGACACCATGAACTGTGCCCAGGGCAGTCAGAAGGCACAGAGACAGCTTTTAACCTGGGAGGGGGGAAATCAATTCCAAATTGTGGATTTGACCCCCAAGGGCTGGAAGCCAGCTTTAATCCAAAGGATACGGTCACTCACGCTCTCCTGCCACTTACTCTCTCTCTTACTCGGTCTCGGAGCTTCCAGGTCAATGAGAGCTACAGCCTCCTCATCTGTGATGCCCTCCTCCAAGTAGAACTCCACCAGATGCAGCACTTCTGAGGGGTGGGAAAGAAAGGAGCATTTGAGCCCTGAGATCTCATCAGATGCTGTGCCCCTGAAGAAATGAACACCTCTGGCTCTGTGGCCATGGTGTCCTGCCCACACGTTCTCAGGAAGCCAGGTAAAGAAAACTCAACCAACCCAAGCCCCAGCAGGGCACATCTGTGGCAGTGAAGCACTGCACACCCAGTGCCACCCAGCAAAGGAGGCTTCACTGCTGCTCTGGCCTCACTGCAGCAGGTTGTCCAGGCTTCAAGCCTGGAGGTGTTCAAGGCCAGGCTGGATGAGGCCTTGAGCCCCCTGGGCTGGTGGGAAGTGTTCCTGCCCATGGCAGGGAGTTGGAACTGGATGATCCCTTCCAACCCAAGCCATTCTGTGAGACCCAGCAATCCCTGGACAGGAGGCAGCCACTCGGTCACGTCCAGCACCATCAAAGGTAAGATCTGTTGGCCCAGCTGCAGAGGGCACAGAGGGGGCAGCACTCTGCTGCTGGCAGGCAGAGCCGGCTGGGACACCCTGACACACCGTAGGAGGAGGCGGAGAAGACGAAAGGCTGCCTGCAGTTGATGCAGACGTTCCCCAGGTTGTTCAGCAGGGGGTTGTTGGTGGAGCACCTGTAGCACAAGGGCACCAGCTCCTGCAGAGACACACACAGCACAGGCATGGTGAGCACAGCAGCACCTGCTCAGCTCTCTGTGTTTCATTTCCCACCGGCTCCTTCGCTTTGCACCACTGCTGCGACGTCAGCGCTGACCTGGAGGAACACTGCTGAGAACTCTGATCCTTCAGCACCTGACAGTGCTTCCCTTGCCCCAAAACCACAAGTTTTCACATTAAAACCAGCCCTCTCCACCACTTCACAACTGCATCTTCACTTTGCCTTGCAGCCACAGAAGCAGAACTCTGCACCAAACACAGGGCAAGAGAAGAAGTTGCAGGGAAGGTGACCCAAGGAAGGATTTTTGCTCCAGGGTTTGTTCAGATTGAAGCTCTCCCATTGATTCCCCTCCCCTTTTCACAGCAGCTATTTTAGGCAGTTCTTAAGGCTATGCTTCCATTATTTCAGGTGGCCAGGTGCACGTTCCCTGGCACAATACAGTTTATTTTTAGTGAGTACTCCCTGAGTTGGGGCTTTGTTGAGCACTGCAGACAGCCAGACCGCAGCTGAGGAAGAAAAGGTGTTCAAGGAAGGCCTGAGGGAGGAAGGGAGGGGAGCAGAGCTAGGAGTGGGACAAATGAAAGTGACCTCCAGCCTGAGAGAGAAACAAAGACTGTGGAGTAATTGCCTGTGGTTGGGAGGGAAAAGGCTGGGGAGAATGAGCAGGCAGAGAGGAGGGGGATGCAGGACAGAAGAGGGAGGATGGAAGCTGCCAGAAGAAAGGGCTGGTTTCGGGTTGCTCTCGGGAGCCAGCGCAAGGCTGACCTGTGAGGAGCAACAAAGGAGTGTTCCAGCAGTGAACAATCACAGCTGCTGCACAGCAGCTGAGGCTCAGGGACAGGCACCCTGGGGTGGCTGCCAGGTGGCAGCAGCCCTTACCTCGCTGTCGTGGAAGGGCTTGGCACGGATGGTCAGGCTGCCCAGCTCCACCGAGCGCTGGAAGCGGGCTGGGACCTGCAGCCCCTGCAGCTTCTCGTAGGCATGGCGAGCCAGCTTGTATGCCCCCAGAGCTCTGCTCTGCTTTGCCAGGGCAAACAGTGTATTACTGGCATCTAATTAAGGAATGAAAATACATATGGATCCAGGAAAAGCTGCAGCACTCCTCCTAATCAGGGCACTTGTGCTGCAGCCAGCACTGCTGCTGCAGCCAGGCTCCGACAAGAATCTCTTTCTTTAACTTCAAATCAAGTGTGGAACAGCCACCAGAATGTCTGTGGGTGATTAGCAGCAAGGTAATGAACTGACCCTACGGAAACATTGCTTTGGTTACGTGTTCTGACTCCATTTGCACATTTCAGTCATTCTAGGCTCAGTGGATTTTCTCCCAACCCAAAAAACCCCAAATGAAAGAAATTCTCAGCAGAGCAGCAGCCCTGAGCCAGCAGCTCAGCACAGAGAAAGCAACAGCCTTGCACGGCCCGGGGGCTGCCCTGCCCTCCCATCAGGGTATAGCAGCAACTCCTAACAGGGCATGTTATGAAAGACTTCATCTCAGGTTATAGTGAGGAGGCTCTGAGAGGAAGGCTAACTGCCCCCAGGGCCACAAATGAGCCAGCCCAAGCTAGCCAGGTCTGCCCGTGGCATCCAGAGGCCCTCCTGCTCTCTTCTCCAGCAAGGTGCCTCCCTTTGAGGAACTCTCTCCCAGCATGAGCTGTGTAGATGTCAGTCTGACGAACACTGCAGCCCCATCAGCCTCATGGCTCTCTCTCCCTCCTGCCTCAGCTCAGTCTCCTTGCAGCCACTCTGCCAGGACTCAGGGCCAACCCCCTGCTGCTGTGGCTGTGGTGCTGGGAGCTGCTGCTCTGACTGAGGTGATACCCCGGGCTGGCTGGCTGGGTTTGAGCTCCACCTTGGTTCATTTGTCTAGCTCTACAAAACTCCTGGAAACTCCCAAAAGGCAGTGCAGTTAAACACACAAAGGTTTGAAGATGCTGATTATTTCCTCAGGGACAAAAGTCAGTTTCCATTAACTACAACCAAGAGCTGAGAGTGAAGATACCCTACAGGAGAGCTCTGCATTGTGGATCAACATCAATTATTCCTTTCATGTATCTCACAAGATAACTTCTGGGGTTTGTACTGTATTGGAAGGATACACTTTTGAGATCCCCAGAGGAGTCTCCTTTGTTAAGCTGTGAAGCAGAAACCTGGAAATATTGAAGAGGGTTTCAGGCAAGTGGAAACTGAAAGGCTCCTCCTGCGGTATTAAAAATACAGACACGTCTTTCTAAGCTGGGAAACCAACAACTCCTCTCACCAAGCACCACAGCAGCAGGCACCTCAAGCACTCTGTTTCTTTCATACAGTTGCAAAATGAGGTGCTGACAGCACACAGCAAGTGCATTCTGCATGTCTTTATCACCAGAGCTCATGCCTGCCGCATGCAGAAAGAAAGGCAGAGAGAGGAAGGGATCCCTGTAGCTGAGGCAGTCTCCAGCAGGCCATTTCTAATGGGGGCAGACTGTCCAGCACCCCTGAAGGGGTCCAGCATGTTAGCACCTGAAGGGGTCTGACCAGCATGGAGGCTTCTGTGGGGCAAGGACACAGATCAGGGTTCTCAGATGTCTTACAAAGATATTTTCACTGGCAGTGGTGGCAACATTACTGCCACTGCTGGGAGCAGCAGGAGCCCCTCACTTGTGGCTCTTTTCCACCCTGGAGCAGGTGACACACAAACCACACCAAGGGAACCCCTAGGCCAAGGTGCTTCTGTCCAGCCTTGTTTTCCCTGTTAAACCAAAAACCAAAAGTAAGTTGTGCAGGAGCAGAGGCTCAGGGCACTGTGGAGCCAAACCCAACAGAACAAGCAGGAAGGGCTGGGGGTGGGGAATCATCCTCCTGTCTGCCACCCACACTGAGGTAAGAACAGACCTGCTGGCACTGCACTGCAGCTTTGGGAACTGAGACAGCAGAAGGCAAAGTAGTAAATGCAATTGCTGCACAGTATCATTAATCTGCACTCAAGAATTAATTGCCTGCAGAGTCATTAATTATTCCCAGTTATTTCCCAAGGAAAAAAGCTCAGGAAGCACCAACACAGCTTCCACAGTGAGTCCTTACAGTGTATCTCTGTATGGAGTGGTAGACATGGTAAACTTCTGCCAGGTGCTGGAAGTGATGGAACTTCTGCAACATTTCAGCCTTCTGCTCCTCATTCTCTGTGGGAGGCAAAGCATTGGGGTCAGTCTCCAAGAGGAGGCTGTGAGACTCAGCTGGAAGGAAACAGCACACTGTGATTTCAGCCCCAGCACTTCCTAAAGAGGTGTGCAGCAGTTTAACTGTGTCCTATCCACCTCTGCAGATCACACCTTGCACAGACTTGCCAGTTTTATGAGCAAGTCTCTGGTCTAAAACAAGCCTGGCAAGACACCAAGCAGTTGAGGTGATGGCTTGAACAGAGCTAGAAGCTATAGCTCAGATAAGGGTAGAAAGCAGGAGGTGTGCACCACTGGAAACCTCATCCATAACTCCAGAGCTCAGCAATAGTCACTTGATTTTACAGCACTAAGGCATCTGGAGGAATCTGCACCTCCCCAAAGCAGCTGAGGGGCAATGCAGCAGCTGGGCTGAGGGCAGCAGCAGCCAAGAGCCTCCTCACCAACACTGCATTTGATAGCTCTGAACTACACCTACTCACTGCCAGCTCCAGCTCCATCCCAGTGCAGCCCCTCAGATGGCAAGGTGACAATGATTGTGTCCACAGAGGCAAAACTTTGTCGAGTTCCTCTGCAAGCCCTGTTCAAACCCCAGCTGCAGCTTACACTCCATGACCATCTCTTGCTTAGCAGATGTTAACCCTGCAGCTGCTTCCCCAGCCAGTGTGTGCTGAGGACACGTGGTCCTGGGGGGCAGGGTTGTGACTCCAGCCAGCCTCCCAAGGGAGGTCTGTGTGTGCTGATGCTGCTTGTTTGCTTACTGGTCTAAAACAAGCACATGGGAAAAGCAGGGGGAGGGCAGAACCAGCACAAGCCAGAGTCCTGCACAGCAGCGACAGAGTGCAGGGCGAGCCACGCGGCCGTGGGGCGGCTGCAGCGGTGCCAGCACAAGCCAGTGCCTGTCTGTCTGCATGCAGGAGGGGCAAGCAGCAGGTCTCCCCCAGCTCCTCACCTCGGGCTATCTCCAGGCACTGCATGGACAGCACCCAGTAGTAGTAGGCCGCGTCGCTGAAGCGGCTCTCGAGCACCGCGTTGTGCGTCAGCTGCTCCAGCACCCGCACGGCCTCGCGCTGCCTGCCGGCCTTGTGGAAGGCTGCAAGGGCCAAGACAAAGAGGATTTTACAGCATGATTAGATCAATTAACTGAAATTAATGTGGTGAAATTAAGAGCAATCCAGCCAGCCAGTACCAAGCCGCCTGTGCGGCGGGATGGAAAGGATTAAGCGCTGGTGTTTTGCTCCCGAAAGCGGCGGTGCTAATGGAACAGGAGAAGCATCTGTAGGTATTTTGTGGCTTTTGCACTCAGCAGCTCTCGAGCTCATAGCTCTTGAGCAGTGCTGCCTGCCTGGCTTTTGAAGAGAGGAAAGAGCAGAAGTGCTGTGATGATGAGATCCCCCTGCAAACAGGGGCAATCTCCGAGCGCCGCGAACCACAGCTTCATTCAAAGCTCCAACAAATGAGTGCTGAGGGACTTGGAGAGGACAGCACTGCCTGCCTCCTCCTGCCACCTGCTAACAGCGTTCCTGATGCCCAGGACACCAGGTGAGGACGCAGGACCTTACTTTACACACCCACTGGGCAAACGCAGCCCTCGTGTGGGGAGAGAAACCCAGCCCCGTGGCACCACTGCCTCCTGACTTGACCAGCGTGGATACAGCCAAGGTCTCACAGAGCTGCACAGTGGTCTGCAGCTCACCCAGCTCTGGGGAGTTAGCTGAGGCACAGCGGCACAGAGCTCTGTGCAACACACTGGGGACAGCCCAGCTGTAGGCACAGAGCTCTGCCTGCAGACGACCAAGCTGCCCTAAGCCAGGAGCTCCAGGGTCTGGGGCGGGGAGACACAGGGTGGCTGTGCGCAGACAGCCGACGGCTGGCATGTGCCCTGGCTTGGATCTTGTGAGCCAGAGCAGCTGTGCCCTCAGAGCTGAGTGGTCTGGAGACAGCAGCTGCACCACTCCCATGGAGCTGCACCTCAGAACAGCAACCACTGAAAACCTGCTGGCTCCACCTGGGGCTTGCTTCAGCACCTCCTTGTCCCTGGAACAGCTCCTGAGCTACGCTGTGAGGCCAGTCCCCAGGCTGGGAGGCTGACAGCTCTCTTGAGGGCTGCTTTTATAGGCCGAGGAAAACACATCAGAACTCTCAGAGAAAGAGGAGGATTTTGTTCATCCAGCCCAGGTCTCCAGGGCACAGACTGCACATTCTGCCCTGCAGGAGTGAACTCGGAGTGGCCAGTGGTGTGCTGGTGACATTCTTACCTTTTTGGGCTTCTTCAAACCTATCATTCTCTGCTAGCCACTCAGCATAGGGCACATAGACATCATCTTTGAATTCTGGATGCTTCTCACTCAAAGCAAATGCCTGAGGTGAAGAAAAATTTCACTTTTAGAATACTGCATGGTTTAAACAGTTAAAGGGTTTAGAATGTTCCATGGCACCAATCCTTGAGCTCAAAGTGAGCTCACAATGATAATGCACAGAGGGAATGGGCAGTGTAATCCAGATTTGCTCCAGTAGGAACCTGATGTACTTTGAAATAAAGAGCAATCAACAACCAAAGCAGCTCAGCACAGCAGCAGCCTGGCTCCTGGGCCAGGCAAACCTGAGAGCGATGGGCCAGGAATGCAGCAGATTCCACAGCAAGGGACAAGAAGTATCTTTAACTGAAAGCATCTTCTGAAGGAATGAAGTAATGCAGTCTGGAGGCACTTAAACTCACAAAGGACCAAGCCTGCCATTCTCCAAAGCTCCCACGACAATGGGGCAGAGGATTTGCCAATTCTAGCAGCACTTTGAGAACATTTCCTCAGGAAACTGCTCCTGTCAACAACTGCAGGTGCAGAAATGAGAGCAGGATGCATGGGGGCCCCAAGGGTGGCACTGGCAGGGCCATGCCTTTATGGGCAAGCCCAGTGAGGTCAGAACTTTACCCACAGTGGGGTCCACACTAACCCAGCACACATTCATCAGACCCATGTGATGTGTGAGGTGTCCTCACCTGAGCACACTGAACACCACAGCTCCAAAGAGCGCTGCCCGTGCCAGAATTACCGCCTGTGCTTTCCACTGGGGAGCAGCATCCCTTGGACTACCAAGGGAAGTGGGAAACTAACTCAGCAGGCAAAAAAGGTGCTCAGAATGAAGAGCAAGAAACACCCAGCCCCGAAGGTAGCAGAAAACAGAACAATAAACCCAAAGGCAGCACCGACCCAAGCCTGAGCACAGGGATGCGAGCAGGGCGCTCCGAGCCCCGGCTGCAGCGCCTCCCTGCCGGGCCCCAGCTGCCGGCTGGAACGGGGGGAGGCCAAACTTACTTCTTCCCAGCGCTGCGTCTGCACCTGCAGCCGGACCAAAGCTCGCAGGTCACCGACCTTCAGGTAGGTCTCTGCTGCATAGCCAGGCTGAGCCAGCTGCTCGAAGTAGAGCGCACACCTGGCCAGGGGCTCGCGCTCCGCCTTGTCCAGCCGCCGCGCGATGTCCACCAGCCTGCGGAGCAGACGGCAGTCAGCTGCTTTGCCTTTTCGCCCCTGCAGCGACTCCACTGAACCCCACCCAGCACCATCCACTTGTCAGCAAAAGCTCCAAAGTCTTTTCCTTTCCTTGTCCCAGCTCTCTGCCCCCTTCTTCAGTCTTCACTCACAGTGCAGCTCCACAGCCAGGCTCTTTGTAGAGCCATGAGGGTGGAGGGAGGGAGTAGGTCCTGCTAAGTGACACAGAACACTTCCTCACCCCGACCCAGACAGACAACTCCCAAATGTCATCCCCTCTGCCACACAGCGAAGCCTGACCTGCCTGAGTCAGCAAAACCGAGGCAAGGGAAGGCTGAGTGACCTGCCTGGGATCCAGGGGCACTTCAAACTACCCACAGTGTCACTTACTGCACACCCAGCAGGACCTGAGCAGGGGCAGGAGCAGCCCTGGGATTGCTAGGGCTGCTGTGCTCCAGTTGTCTGCTCTGCCCACCAGGTGATTAGCCTTAGAGCTCACAGCAGCAGGCGCAGGCTCTTGCACCCCCATGCCGCTGGGGCTGGCTCTGGGAGCTCAGGCCATGCATATTTCAGGAGCCTCTCACACTACAGCTGAACCCCTGCCTGCTCCTGCCTGCTGCAAGCCATTTGTTTTCCTAACAGATTTCGGCCCCTACCCTCCAAACGTGTAACTTTGGAAGCACTTTGAAGTGTGCTCCAGTACCAATCTGATCCAAACAAAGGCACCTGGCCCCCAGCTTAGCCTTGGCTGGAAAATGTGCAGAACTCCTAACAGCCTCTGCTGTGAGTGCAACCCAACCCACAGATCCACCCAGCCGTGCTCCCCGCTGATCTCGATGGCCTTCATGTGCTCCCCCGCAGACAGGAACATCTCCACTGCCGCCTTCGGCTCCTTCATGCTCTTGGCCCACTCTGCTTGCTTTTTGATCAGCATCTTTGTGCCTTTGGGGTCTCCAGACCCCAGAAAATCCTGCAACAGTGCAACACAGACAGGTGCATTAGCTGCTGCCCAGAGACTGCTGCAGCCCAGGTGCTGGAGCAGATGAAGGCTTTTGTAATGAAGCTCCTAAGGAAAGGAATGCTGCACACAGCGACCTGCCCTGAGCCAGCCCTCAGCAGCGCTCCAGGGCACAGGGGGTGGCAGGAAGCAATGGCAACTCTGCCAGTTAGGTGGTTTCCAATTAAAAAGATTTAATAAAAAAAAGTGGGAGAGGGAGTGAGGGCCAAGAGAAGGATGGCAGCAGTGCCTCAGAGGTAACAACCGGATGCCCCCGACCTCCTGGCAAGCCGGGCCGGTGCTGAGCCTGTGCTGAGCGGACACATTCTGACCTCTGCTTTTCAGGAACAGCCCTTCCATAACATGAAGCTGATCTCAAAAGCTGGAGCAGACTAGTTCCAAGTGTCAGATTTTCCTTTGCAATCCAAGCAGGTACAGCCCCACTCTGTGCAGTGACCCAGCTAGCCATGCTATGCCCACTCAATCGCAGCTTAGCACCAGGATGCCCGGCCACAAATCAGCTAAGAGCTGGAATTCTGTCCCCTGCAGAGAACAGTAAGTGCATGACAATAGAGCAGAGAAGTGCTTTGGGAAGCAGGGAGTGACAGCTGCTCAGAAGTGAGAGAGGCTCTGAACTGCTGCCTGGACTTTTGCAAGGAATGCCAGCACCAAGCCTGGGTGCTGGGCTGGAGATGTTCCTAGTGGTTTGTTCAGCTGCTCCTGCCAGAACCAAAGCCCTGGCACCACACGGTTCACATCTGCTGACATCTTGTGCCAGGGGAGGGAAAAAAGAATACTCCAGCAGCAGCAGATGGATTAGGGGCAGTTTTGTGTGTTCACAGGACATGCTCCTGGCCATTGAAACAGCTTCCATCAAATGAAAAATGGGAACAGAGAAGTGGCAAGGTGAGAGTGGAAAATTACCTTGTCCCCTGTGCTGCTGGTAAATGCTGACTGAGGCTTAAAAAAACCAAAACAACACAACCAACAGGCCAAAAATCCCCCACAAAAGCACCCACACACCAGATCTGTTCCACTCCCACACCTCAGCAGCTTCCCTCCTGCAGCCAGTTGACAGGTGCAGAACTGCACAGCCCAGCTCTGCCAGCTCCAGCATCCCTGCTGCCACCCAGCCCTGAGTAACTGCACAGATGTCCTGACAATCCCCGAGTAACAGAAACCACACAACATCTTTGCCCCAACTTGCTTCCCAGCTTAGGTCACCCAAGCAAACCCCAGGTCCAA
Source organism: Dryobates pubescens (assembly GCF_014839835.1). Taxonomy (NCBI): domain Eukaryota; kingdom Metazoa; phylum Chordata; class Aves; order Piciformes; family Picidae; genus Dryobates; species Dryobates pubescens. The sequence goes on from NC_071612.1 coordinate 465,626, forward strand.
AACTCATCCTGCCCCAGCATAAAGAGTGTCCTGAGAGCCCTCAGCGGTCTGGCCCCATGAAAACAAACCTGTGACCAAGCATCAAAGGCGTCCTGACCTCAGCCTCCCGCCTGGCCTCGCCAGCCAGGGCCAATCAAAGCCAAGCACAAGCAGGCAGACTCTGTAAGGGTCCCTTTGCAGAACCCTGGCAGCACTGAAACAACCACCACAAACCCACCCCCACCCCACCTCCTTCCCTGGTGAAAGCACTGGCAAACACGGGGTGGGGGTGTGTCCATGTTCTTCCCTGCACTCCCCAACAAGAAGCCTCCTTCATATACCTTCAGTCTTCCCTGCCTGGAGTGTCTCTGGAGGACAGGAGACACAGGACCCTTTGCCCTCTGCTAGTTAAATATAGCCATGGCTGCAGCCAAGAATTAAAAGATCCTTACGAAGGCTGATGGGAAAATGTTCATCTGTGAATTACATTCATGTTCAAGAGGAGCCAAAACACTGCAGCTAACAAAGACTCAGCAGCCAAAAATAGGGGAAGTCAGACTTGCATCAGCAAAGCCCCAAAGTAGTTATATTAAGCTGTTGAAAGAAAAAGCTCTTTCTGTGGCAGAGTTTGTGGAATTTCTGCTCAAACACTCTGTGCATGGCATGGCAAAGGCTGGTCCTGAGCTGAGTGCTGACTGAGGCTGAACAGCACAGGCATTCTTGGGGATTTTGATAAGGAAACACCAGGAAGACTTAAAAGCCAAGTAATGCTTTCTTATCACCCCAGAAAACCATCTTCTGTAAAACCATATTCAGGTCACCTCTGCATGCAGACAGAGCCTGAGAAAATAGCAAAGCCCAGGCACATGAGATCCCTGCAGCAGGGCCTCCACGAGCAGCACCAAGCCAGGACAGTGCACTGTGCAGGAGGTGATCAAGACATGATGAGACACTTGAAGGAGTCCCTGAACACAGAACTGCCACCTGTCCAAGCCCAGACTCTCCAAGGCAAGAGCTCTATTGCAGTGCAGCATCAATGCATGCTGCTCTCCCCTCCACTCTGCCTGTGTGCTGCATAATTACCTTTGTAAGAGCAAAATGAGAAGGCTCTCGAGCGAGACCATGGGCAGGAAAGTCATAAAAAGGCAATTTTCCATTTTGAAAGGAGGGAAGAGTCACCTTTGGTGGTGTCCCACACAGTGCCATGAGTGCCATGGACACACCTGAGAGCACAGGAAGCAGAAGCTGCTGCCTGAGCAGCAGGCCCTGAAGGAAATGGCCATTCCTGCTAGACACTGATGGGAGCCATGCTGCTCCTCACAGCCAAAGGACCTCCAACCACTGAGCAGGGAAAACAAAGCTGGAAATCCAAGCCTGCTTCTCCCCCAGTGCTGCTGCAGGACCATGCCTTGGGAGCAGTCAGAGGCAGGTGCCTGCTGCTGCAAGCTGCTACCTTTGCGTAGTCGAACATGCGCAGGTCTGAGTACATCTCCAGGGCCAACCTCTCCTGCCCGCTCCTCTTGTACAGCTTTGCTGCCTCCTGGAACTTGCCCTGGTAGGCATAAACCTCTGCTAGGAACAGCTCATTGTTGTTCTCCCCATGCTTCTTCCTCTCCTGGAAACAAAACCAACAGAGAGATGTGGGCAGTACTCTGGATGATCAGGACCCAGGTGAGAAACAGCCACTGCAGAAGTGGATTCTCAGGCTTTGGCTCTACCAGTTAATGAAAGCCTGCAAGGGGATATCATAATTATGCCTCTCCTACAATCCTGGTGAATTTGTAATTGAAGGACTAAATCTCTTCTTAATTAAAATTAGGAAGAGCAAAATTAAATGTCACTGCACAAAGCAAAGTGATGACAATTGCCCTCCCTTGCTCTCACACAGGGAGCTGGACAGCCCGTGTCATTAAGGAGGCCTCTGGCAGGCTCCTCACCTCCTGCCCAAACTCCCCAGCACATCACCTGGCTGAATTAGCAACACCTCTGTGGGATGGCAAGCAGGGAAACCACTGCTAGCAACAAGCAGATTCACAGAGCCACTCCACCTGCCTCTGCATGAAGCCCAATGCCACCAGCCCTGTCCCCAGCTGCCAGGGCTCCTGCCTGGGGCAGGCAGGGCTCCAGAGCTCCATGCTTTCCTGCACATCCACACTGCTCAGGGACCGTGTGGGGAAGGGGCCACCAAGGCAAGGTGTAAGCAGTGCCATGGAGAAACCCTCCACATCCATCAGAGCCACAGGGGTGAAAGGACTTCCAGGGGTCAGTGTCACACACACACAATGTGTATAGTTAATGTGTGTGGAGGGGCTCCCAACACAGGCCTCTGTCCCATGTCAAAGCAGAGGGGCTCCCAACACAGGCCTCTGTCCCATGTCAGACACCAAAAGAAATGAAGTGCAACCAGGTGGTGCTCTGACAGAACCAGGACAGCTCTGCAGAAGTGGAGGGCATGGGATGTATTCTTCCAGAGAAGGTGTAAATCTAATGAGCATGAGAAAGTGCACTCCCCATCTCACCACAGATCTCTAAGGCAAGCCCTGCCACACACTCCCTGCAGGACAAGGCTGGTACCATCTCTTCTGTGCTCAGAGAGACAGCCACTGTCTAGTGACATTCTATCAAGAAGTGTGAAGAGTAAGAGCCAGTGATTAGGGCACAGTATTGGAGTGAGGGAGTCCAAATTCTATTTCCAGTTGTCACAGGCTTGTCAGGAGACCCTAAGTTTGTCATTTTATTTCTCTGGGCCTGTTTCTGGCTCTGCAAGGAGGAGATAATAGTAATTACCTATCTCCAGGGGGTAAGGAAAGGCTTAATTGACTCATGTTTATGAAGCACTCTGTCCTAAGCTCTGCCAGCACAGTGCTGCTCTCCCAACCATTCACTGAGTAGTGCACATTTTGCTTCAGCAGCTCTCAGTGTCCCACACCTCCCTTTTTGTCCCTGTGAAGCTTCAGTCACAGGCTGGAATTTGTCAGCATTGCTGATCAGGATTTTCACTCTGAGAAGTGTCCAGCATTCAGCAGCACTCTGAGCAGAGTCTCCCCAGAGCACCCTGGCTCTGGGGCAGCAGGGAGGGGGCAGCAGGGCTGGCTGCACCACTCTCACCTCTATGCTGCTGATCAGCTCCAAGTAGCGCAGGTCTCGGACCCTGGTGAATGCCTGTTGGGAGACAGAAAGGATAAGGGGATTTACTTGAAAAGCAGCTCCTGGTGAAGCACAAAGCAAGCTGCCTCCCTGTGAGCAGGACAGAGGGAAATCAGCTGGGCACTGGGCTCCTGCAGTCCCTGACCCCTGGGCACTGCCCACAACTGCAGCCCCCAGGCACCGCTCACCCCTGAACATCAGCAGCAGCCCCCCGAGAAACACAAAGTGACCCTTCAACCACTGCAGACCTCTACTCTGGCTGCTTTACAGCTCTCCCATCCTCCTGTGAGCGAGGCAGCTCAGGGCAGGGCAGTGCCTTTGCAAAGGGAGCTACATGTGCGAGCCAGGGTCTCCAGTGGCACCCTCACGTGTGAGTTGCAGCAGCTTAGCACTTCTTAACATGCTTCAAAAGCCAGGAATTTAACTCTTTAGGCTGAATGTTCAAGGCTTCTAACCAAAGTAATGCTTCAAAGGGCACAGAGTACTCTGCTCACAGCAGATGGGCCTAGGCACTACCAGAGCCTTTAATGTCAAGAAGCTGCTTTTGTTCAGCTTAATCCGCTCTAATTCCGAGGGCAGCACTTCCACATTCCAAGGAGGCACTGAAAACTTCTTGTTAAGAACAGCTATCTGCAGAGCCCTCCATGAAACTGGAATTATTCTGATGCCTCCACTTAAGGCAAAAAGCAAACTAAAGCCTTTCATTTCCTTTAAAACTCTCGGTTATCAGCAGAGGTCTGTCAGCACAGGCCAGCCCCGGGGTATTTTTAGCACGTTTTGCCTTTCATACAATATTCATGACACCGAACTCACTCCACCCTCTCCCATTCCAGCAAAGGTGGTGACAGAAGAGGGAAGGCTCTCATGCTGCAGAAAACTCAGTTCTTCAGGACATGTCCCCTTACAGCCCACCCCCAACTTGCTGCAGCCAGGACGCCCCGACACGGCTGCCTTCCGCGAGCGTTCGTGTGCAGGCAGGGAGGCAGGAAACCTGCACCGCGCTGCGGTCGCATTAAACACTCGGGGGGAGAGGTCCGGAGCCCTGGGGAAGGGGAGCGGCAGCCAGCATCGCGTCCTCTGCTGCCACCCGGTGTCGGCAGCACCGAACGGTCCCCGCCCGCTCCCGGTCCCCTTTTGCAGCAGATGGAAGAAACCAGGTTCTGCTTTTAACAGCCGGGCTGAGGAGGTGGCACTCACCCGGAGAGATAAAGGAGACTGCAGTTCAACACCGCAGCAGCACCTCTGGGCTGTGCAGCGACAGACAAGCAGGATGGGCACCCAGCAACACTGCTTTGTATTCCAGCCAGACCTTCCCCACCCCTGCTGGCAAACACAGCTCCAGCTTTACCTTCTTAGCAGTCTCAAACTCCAGCCCCTCCAGGGCTTCCATGGCCAGCTCTCTCCAGTCAGCATCAGTGACCCCCAGGCAGGCAATCTGGTAAGCTTCTGGGAACATCTTCCGCTCCAGGTACTGATACATGGGGGCAGACTGGGGCGGGCCGGGGGAAACACACGTTAGGAGGTGCAAGAGACGTCAGTGACACCCTCCCCAGGCACTGGGGAACAGAAAAACCTTCTCATCACAGCCATGGCAAACTCCACAGAGAGGAGATGTGAGCTCTGTGTGTCTCTGGTGAGCTCTGCTCCAGACTGAGTCCCCGGTGCATCAGCAGTGTTGAGAATGTGCTCCCTGAGCACTGGTCAGGTACAGCAAGCTAAGGGCAGCTGGGGCCCTGAGCACAAAGGAGGCAGCTTGTTCTCAGAGGCCAGGAGCAGCAGCAACACAGCCTGGTGAGGCATCCCTGGAGACACTCAGGCACAAGAGGGAGCAGCCCCTCTGTGTCAACCCTGATGACAAAGCTGTTTTACCACAACTGTGACTATCAAGCCCCAAACCCACTGACCTCAAGGCCTGGCCTTAAAAGGCAATTCAAGAGAGAAACTGCCAGCCACAGGCTGGCACAGGCTGAGGCCCAGCTTGAAACCTTTGGGCTAATGGGGAGCACTGCAGCCAGACTGGAACTCTGGGGCTGCAGCCAAAGACTTTGTGCAGAGTGATTTCTGGGTTATTTGTCTGAAAATGGTACAACTTCTAGCAGTCCCTCAGAAGGGCAGCTCTGTGCAAGCTGCCTCTGTCACATGTCACAAGAATGCTGTGGCACACTGCTGCCTCCAGCATGCCAGCAGCTGTAGGCTAGGCCTGATCAAGCTCACAGCTAACCCCCACTCAGGGCAACCCAGAGCCCAACTACACACAACTCCTCCAAGGAGCAGAGAGAGAGGCCTGTAACAGGCATTCCTTAGCACCAAAGGCACCCTGGCCTTCTTCACTGCCCTCAGCTTCCAATCCTGCACACACCAGGGGCTCAAGTCAGAATATTTTGTCCCCCCTTTTCTGTTTCCTTTCCTGCACTGTTTCAGACTCTCCCATTGCTTCCTAAGTCAGAAAATAGCATTTTATGGGAGGCACTCTCTAAATTTAGATGTACTACACATCCAGACTGAAACACACAGCTTAAATATTGGCTAAACACTTCTAGATGAAGCAGCAGCAACAGTTTTGATGTACTGACAAAAGAAAGGAAATTACAGCTTGGCAAGAGGGACAGAGAGAGAGGACAGTAAAAACACAGGCAGAGATCTCAGCTTTGCTTTGAGGCTGTGTGCATTTGCAAGCTGAGAGGGAGAATTAGGAGCAATCAGCAGCAGCAAGAAGGGAGTTAGCTTGCTTAATGCCCAACGAAACAGACCATGCAGTGGAAGTGTAAGGAAGCTGAAGAGTGTGAAGTGCAATGGTTTTGGTAGTGGAAGGGGGGTAAATCTCAGCAAAGCCTCTTCCCTCCTCAAACACTGCTGTTTCTGAAATGTAAAGCACCACTTAATGAGATTAAAGGATTACCTGCGGGACTTCAACAGCTGACATGGAGAAAACATGAAGACAGAAAATCTTGGAGCCATTGTAACCCACAACAAAGCCTTGAAGCTTCTGCTGATGGACAGGGAAGTTGCTGGCTTTGATATTGAGGTAACCCCCTCCAGAAAAGCAAAGCATGTCCTCACACTGCGTGTTCCACGCCACGCTGTTGGCGTTGGGCTCCTGAGGGGCACAGGGAACGCTGGTCACAGGAGATGCCAGCACAGCTCTCACAGAGCAGGCAGCCTGCAGCGAGGGCTGACCTGCTCCAACACACAGCCCTTACTGTGTGCCTTTGGGACAGCCTAAAGCCCAGCACACTGCTGCCCAGACGGACACTGCAATGAACAGCTTGTGTTCTACTGCTGACCTGGACCATGGAGCTGCAGAGCATCACCTGGCATGCACCACAATACACAGCACACCGAGCTGCCGGGTCTGCTGCCTGGTACAAACTGCAGGCTGCAGCCCCTGTCTCTGTGCCACTTGCTGCTCTCTCCCCAGTGCTCTCTGCAAACATTCCATCAGTGTTTACAGGAGAACTCTTGGAGTGGCTGCTGAGCTCCAGGGAGGAGAGGATGATCATTACTCATTTTACACTCTGGCAATACAGGAAGAACAAAGCAGTTTGGCAGCGCTGGCAAGGCCAAAAGGCTCATTAACTCTAATGCTTCAAAGGAAGCAGGACAGAGCTCTAAATTAAACTGGAGAGGTCACATGTTTAAGTGTTCCTCAGTCAGCTGCTGCTCACACACAGCTCCTGGTTCCTAACTCCTTGTCTACTATCTCTAGGAAGGCAGCTTGGGGAGGAGTGGATCATAGCCAAACCCTACCAATGCGATTGATGGCTTAAATGGCAGCTCTGTGAATCCCTGCACAGTTCTGCTGTGTCCTGTGCCCCAGACCACTTCCTGGCCCCTCCTTCCTGTTTAAGTAAAGCAAGCACAGCACGCTGAAGCTGACCTGGAAGAGCAGCTCTTTGGTGTGGATGTCATAGACCAGGCAGGTGTCGTTCTCATCCACCACAGCCAGCTTGCTGCGGGACGCGCTCATGTCCAGGCAGCGCACGGCTGTGGACTGCTTCAGCAGCACAATGGCCAAGGCGTTGTCCACAAAGATCTTCAGGATCTGGGCAGGGTGGAAACCACAGTCAGGCCACCCACTCGTGCTCCTCAGACCAGGAACAGCAGCTGCAGCCTTGGATGCTCTTTGAAGGCTGCAAGTGCAACTTGCTTCAGAGGCACTGAGCAGCAAAATCAGGGCAACGCTTCCGGTCTGAGCTATCTTGAGGACTCCTTTCGTAGTCACAGAATGGGTTGGGTTGGAAGAGGCCTAAAGGATCAGCCAGGTCCACCCCCCTGCCATGGGCAGGGACACATTAGCAGTCTCCCCAGCACGCTCTAGGTTGCAAGCTTACCAAATACCTGTATGCTGCACATCCTGGACGTGCCAGTGCTCCACTAGCCAAGCAGCTCCATGAGTGCACTGCAGCAATGCATGGCACAGCTGTACGAGGCACAAGGGACATCAACTTCCTCTCTGTACCAACACCTCTGGGCTCCAGATGGACACTTCAGCTTGTGGGCCAGGCGGCCATGCCACCTCTGACCATCCATAAGTGCTCACCAGGACAAGAGAACCACACCAAGCCCCACCACAGACACCCTCTCTCAGCTCACCCCTGCTGTCGGTGGCCCCCAACCAGACTTCAGACGAAGTTAACCACAGCTCTGCTTCCTCAGCCAGGTGGAACCAGGCAGGTTTCCACCAGAAGCTGAGAATGTCCAACAAAAGCCTGCATGCTGCTCCTGAGCTCTGCCCCCCAGCACAAAGTCACAGAGCACTCCGCTGTTACCTGCCCGTTCTTCAGCCCCACCAGAAGCCCTTCTCTCCCTGGAGGTCCTCCAATGACCTTGATGTAGCGGATAAGGGACTCCATCAGCCACTCTCGCTCCTTGACACCACTGAAGGAGAGGCACTGCAGCCTCTTCTCCTGCAGGCACAGGGGCAGAGCATGGAGGTCAACACAGGCCCTGTGCCTGCTGTGCTGAGTCAGCTCAGCAGGGGCTCTTCTTTAAAGCTTTCCAGGAGCTATGAAGAAACAAAACAAATCCAACCCCTGCCCCCTCCACAGGGTTCTCCCCCACCCAAAGGCTCTCCTGGACTCTGCTCATTCACCACATCCACTCCAGAGGCTGCTGCAGTGACACAGAACCACAGCTGCTGCAGGAGGATGGCAGCACTGCAGCTCACACACAGCAGCTCTACAGATTGGTACACTGAGGTAACACCATCACAGCTCAGGTGGCACAAGCTCTTCTTAGCTATTTGAAGAGCTCTCTCCAGCTCTGGGTGCAGCCCAAGCCTCTGAGGCACATACCTGGCATAGGATGATGTGATTTGAGCATACCACCAGCAGGTTGCACTCAAACTTCTTGGCTATCTTTTCCTTCACCCGGTAGTACATGTCTGAAGAATCATCTGAGTACAGCTCATAGATCAAGATCTTCTCTGGCATCTGGATGGCCAACCTGTTCTTGTAGATGGCAATTTTCTTCACCAGCTCTCTGCCTTTTATTCTGACTAGAGAAAACCCCACAAAACCCCACACTTTAGGCCAAGCCAAAGATAATGGCTACAGAGATTAAGATTGAATCTTCCTCAGCACCACTGAAATGAAAAGTAGATTCCTGCTCAGATATGTTTGCTGCTCAGCATCTATGTAATCCACCATCCCCATCCATCACCCTCTGTTATTTGTCAACAGCACATCCTGGAGCAATGCTTTGACTCCCTGCCATAAAAAGAAACAAAATCAGCACAACCCCTTGAGACTGCAAAGTAAGGAAAAAACCCCACCTCAATATGATGTATTTTATCTCATTTGCAGAGATTAAAACCTTATCTCAAAAGCCTCTGCCCCTCCCAATGTCCTTTCAAATCCCCACCTCCTCTGTTAAGCCTGTCAGAGCTGATCCTCCAGGAGCCTAGCTTGCACTCTCCTCCTGCCCACAGCGTTCCTCAGGTGTGCTGTGGGAGCAGCCAGGGCCTGCCTGCCACACACAGCATTCATTGCAAGCTCCTGAAAACCCAGAGCAAGGCAGAAAGGAGCCAGGCTGCGGGCAGCTGCAAGGCTGAGGTTACCTTTTTGCTCAGTGATGAGGTGCTGCACAATGACGTCAGTCATGCTGTCTCTGTAGGCATAGCGATCCTTGTACAGGCCATGCACGGTGCTGAAGATCAGCTGGTAGAAAGCCAGGGTCCCATCCTGGCACCCCACTGCCTGGGCAGGAGAATGGTTGCAGTTAGCTGGCAACATGCAGTGATATGATCAGTATGTGCTGTTCCTGCTTGCTGCCTGGACTCTAATTACAGCCTGCTTGTACTCAAACAGCAGCAGAGGTACAACGCAAAATGAGGAGAGGCTGTGGAGCCTCCTCCTCTAGACTCTCAAGATCCATCTGGATGTGTTCTTGTGTGGCCTGCCTAAGGTGGCCCTGCTTTGGCAGAGGGGTGGGAGTGGATGATCTCCTTCCAAGGCCCCATTCTCTGGCTGATCAGCCCCAGCCCTTCATGCTGAGCAGGTGGGGGGTGGTTTGGTTGTGTTTTGTTACGAGTTTTGGGTTTGGTTTTGGGGGGTGAGGAGTTGGTTGCTTTGTTTTTAACTTCTCTCTAACTCCCCACATTTGCACACTGACACTCAGTGTGACATTCATGTCCTAGCTGAGAGGACAAGCTGTGGGAAGGTCAGAGCAAGGCCCCTGCTCACCACGTAGTTGGAGTCTGGCTTCACTTTGCAGGCCCAGACCCAGCTGCCCTGCTCGCCGATGGGGCCCAGGCGCACGCCGTCCTTGGTGAAGAGGGAGACCTGCTTGTCAGAGCCCCCCAGCAGCAGGTACTCTCCTTTGCTGAAGTAGCTGACACAGCAGGGGTCAAAGCCCAGGGCTCTGTCCTTCCCAATCTGCAGGGGCAAAGCCACTCACCAACAAACCACTCACAAAGTACCAGCTCACACCTCCCCAGGGCACCCCTCCTGTCACCCCCTGGCCACACACAGCTCTTTGCTGCCCCAGAACCGCACTGAGGCTGCCAAAAGCAGCTCCCAAACACACCTGAGAACCCCTCCAGTCCCCAACCAGCCTACTCAGAAGCCAAGCAACTCACAAACCCCCTTCAGCCAGCTGAGGAAAGCACAAACATGCTCCCAATACACCACAGCACAGAACTCAGCAGAGCTCTGAGAGCTTCCACACAGGAATTGTAGGCACAGAATTCCACGCAGGAATTGAGGCCACAGAAGAAACAAGAGCTGGAGGAAAGGGTGGGTAAGAAATGGCCCTCATCAAAGTGTGGGAAAGCAGGAAAGAGTTAATGTGCAAGTAAAGCACTGGGGTGGCAGCACAGGACACAGAGCAGTCACACAGCCTGCCACTCCCAGGGGCACCTCCTGCTACGTACCTGTTTGCCACTGAGATGGTAAAAGGAGAGCTTCTGCCCCCAGTCTGCCACAGCCAGAATGTCATTGCGGGCATCCCTGGCAACAACAGTCGGGAGGGGATTGAGTCCTGCATGCCTCAGAGCAACAGCCCCAGCAGCACAACTATGTCACAGCACTCTGCAAAGCCCCACCAACAGCACAGCACATCTCAACAGCTGCTTAAAACTGAGGGAGACCGCACAGGACACAGCAGAGAGGGCCACCTCCAGCCAGCTCTGCGAGCAGGGCTGTGGTCAATGGTCCCTTCAGCAGCTGAAGCACCTGGCCTGCTTCTGGCCTCAGCTCCAGCTGCACAAAGCCAGCATGTCCCAGTCAATGCACTGAGCACAAGTGAACTGCAGTCAGCAGTGCAAGGCAGGGAGGAGAGAAGCTGCTCAGGGGAGTCCAGGAGCAGAGTGAGGGGGCTCCAGCCTCAGACCCGCTCACTCTGCTACCCTGACACACTCTGTTCAGCTTGGAGCAAGCCATGGCACTTAGCTCCACAGCTTCTTGCCTAGGAGGAAGGGAGACAAACAATGCCTCTAGCCATGAACTGAACAAAAGGGAACTTAAAGATCTCTTCCAGCCTTCTCTTCTTCATGATTCCATGACTCCATGATCCCAGTGGAGCTCCAGTTTCTCCATTCCCTTAAGGCCTGGCAGCAGAGCCCAAACCCCAGCAGCTCATCACTCAGCAAGGGCAAGGCAGGCGGCATTCACCTCGCTCAGCAGGGCTAGGAGCCAGAGCTTCCCGCAGCGCAGGAGGCCAGGCTCAGCAGGCCAGGGGCAGGGTGAGGGGGGCTACCTGGCAGGGTTCCAGCAGATGGACCACACCGGGGCCGCGGTGCCCCCGGGGCGCTCGATCCTGACCTTCTCGTCGCCGCTCTTGTTGCGGATGCTGACCACGCCGCTCAGCAAGCCCAGCGCCAGGTACTGCCCGTCGTTGGTCCAGCTGCCAGACACAGAGCAGCCAGCTGGGGCATGCCCAGCACGCACAGCTGGCCACTGCCAGCAGGCAGCTCTGGGGGGTGGGCAGTAAGCTACAGCCTGTCTCTGCATCGAACCCCACACAGGTGGCAGGGCACTGCAGGGAGGGCCTTTGGGACGGACACAGACCACACCTGGGGAGATCAGAAACAAACCTATCCCAGCCAGCAGCTGCTTGAGCATCTTAACGTGTGCTGGGAAACACCCCTGGGGCATGAGAGAGCTGGCAGTGAACCAGGCTGCACCAACAGCCACACTGAGAACACCAATGGAAGCTATTGGCGTGGGACAGGGGCCCGGGCTTCAGCTCTGGTCTCCACTGCAGTCAGGTGGATGACTCTGCACAGATCAATGTGCTCTGCCTTCAGGCTGGGAAGGTCTCCTGCTGAAAGTATCAGCAGTGCTACAAAGTGCATCTTTCCCCTAAACTCACTTTATTGCTACTGCCAAGAGGGCTGAGCAGAGGCAGAGAGAAGCTGAGACACTTGCTGAAGATCAGATCTCTCTGAGACTTTCAGAATTCAGCTCTGAACAGCATCAAACAAGCTCCACAGCCCTCTGGTATTAAAAGGAAGGTGAGGGGAGCTCTGTCTGAGAGGACTCCACAGAAAGAACATCTCATCTCTAATAAATGTTAGGCAGACTCCTCCAACAGGACCATAACCACCACTGAGGTGTCTGAATGAGAATGGCTGATCAGCAGGAAGCAGGAGAGGGAGGTGGGACAGCACACCTCACACTGCTGGGTGCTCCCTCTGCTCACTGACCTACTGCTCTGGACCCTTTTTTCTTTAAGCCTGCACATGACTGTGACTGGTTTGCATTGGAAGTGACCCAGATGACACAGGGAACCCTTTCCACTTACCTGCAGCAAGTGATCTTGCTGCTGGTTTTGTGCTTAGACACCGACTTCTGCTCAGGAGACCACAGGCCTTGGGGACAGCAAGCAAAAAGCCACAGTTACAAGGGGTGAGATTAGAGACTGGTGGTGTCTGCTGGGGCTGCAGAGGGATCAAAGACTCATGCACTGCCAGAAGCACATTTAAATACTTATTGGTTATCAGTAAAGGGGGCAAATGCCATCTGAGTAACAGAGAGGGTGTCTGCAAGAAAGCAGCACTGCACCTGACCTCACTGCAGGCAGCCTTCCAGGGCAGCTGCAGGGGTTCAAACAGATCACTTTGGACAGCTTGTATCTCATCTCCCCTGGACACAAAGAGCTCTGAGCTCCATCTGTCTGTAGCTAGCTGAGCTACACAGATGGGATGGCAAGAGGGGGCAGAAGGCATACCGAAGTCACTGGTGGAGCAGGAGGCCAGCTGGTGAGTGAGGGGGTTGTAGGATACACACTGGATGGAGTCATTGTGCCTGCAAGGAAGTTACAATCACATGTCAATCCTCCACCCTTAAATGCCCCCTTCTCTGACTGCCAGCAAGACAACTGAAAGGCATCCCAGATACCAGAAACAACTGGATCAGTTTAGATGCCATCAGGGCACTCTGCAATTGCTGTGCACCAGTGACAGCCTGGCCAAGCTATTCTCTGAGGGGCAGGACCTGAAGCACCTCCTCACAAGCAGCTAAAACAGAGCAAGGCAGTGGCTTGTGAAATGTGATGAGAGGTCCTGCCCAAGTTCTACCCCAGCTGAGTGCTCCAGCAGCACACTGCCTGTGCACACTGCCTGGCAGTCCAAGTGCACACAGATCTGAAGGTGCCCCTTAAGAGGGGTGGCACAAAAACAAAGCCAGAAAAAGGGGGAAATGCTCTGAAGGTGCCCAAGCTCACACTGAGTTTAGCCTTTGAATGAGAACTACCTGACTTGTGTTCAGCATGCAAGGCCAGAGCCATCACCCATTTCATGTCAACCTACAGTTTCCTCAGTGCTCTGCCAGCTCTACACTCAGAGATTTTTGTAGCTCCTCCACTCTCTTGTGCCTTTAATTGCTCTCCTGCCTGGTGCAGCTACTGGAGCTGTTCTTTTCCCCTTCCCTCCAGGATCTTCTCTGACCCGAGCCAGCCACCTCCCAGACCTCAGAGCAGAGGTGCAGGATCCAAGCTGCTTCAGGCAGGCAGAGAAGGGAGAGCCTCACTCACGTGTATTTCAGAATGCCTTCCAGCTTTGAAGTCCAGATGATCACACTTTTGTCAGCTGAGCCAGAAGCAAAACGCTTGCCTAGGAAGGAAACACAACTTCAGTCCCACCCTGGCGCTCCAAATGCTGAGAGAGACAGCAGGGAGCTCTTGAACTTGGCATGGCTCAGGCAATGAAGGGCCTAACACCCTGATGAGGTTACCTTGCCATACCCACACCTCCCCACAGCCCAGCCAAGCAGCAGGGAGCAGCCTACCAACACTCAGTCAGTGGCTGAAGACATGTCATAAGCAGCAAGGGAAAAGAGGATGCTGTCACAGCTGGCACTCAGAGAGGTATCTGGGAGGGAAGTCCCAAGGTCACAGACAGCAGGGCCCCACAGAAGAGAATCAGAGCCAAGGGAAAAACTGGGAGCAGAGTAAGGTCTGTGGTGAGCATGGCAACATGTGAAGGACCAAAGATCAGGAAGCTCTGGGGTGGAGGAACCACAGGAATCAGAAATCAGAGGCAGGTGGAGTGCCAGGGAGAGATCTCTGGGGGAAGCCCTCTCCTCCCACAAAGAGAAACTTCCCGAGGGGAGGGGAAGCTCAGGCTCTCCATGATACCAAACCCCACTGCTGCTGGAGCTGCCCTGAGCTCTCTACATCCACTGGCAGCAGGGAATGGGAGACAGGCACTTCACAAAGTGCCATTTACCATCTTTGGCATAAGCCACACAATACACAGTGTCCTTGTGTCCCTTCAGAGGCTGAATTAAGGTTCCATCAGAAGTGTCATACACCTGTTGGAAGAGGAAAGAGAACAAACCCATACATTAACAAACCTTCCACTGAGGACTAGGCTACACAGCTCCTGAAGGCCACCAAGATCCGGCCCTTCCCTTTGTGTCTGCAGTCACAGAACCACAAAACCATTTTGGTTGGGAAAGACCTTTCAGCCCAGCTGTCCACCCAGCACTGACAAAAACCTTCCAAGGTGCAGAAGCAGCTTTAAGCTCCAACCTCCCAGAGTGGAGGAAGAGCGGTCTTCCAAAGCTGCATGCAGCACATCAGCCCAGCCTGCTTTCCCCCTGACCTTCTTAATGTGCATTAGACACTTAAACTTCCTCAGGCCCTGCAGAGGAACACACTGCATGTGCCCCCTACTGAAAACAATGGAGCCTGCTGCCCCGCAGCTCCGAGCTGCACCTGCATACCTGTGCCATCCCTGCAGCTCTGAGCTGCACCTGGATACCTGTGCCATCCCTGCAGCTCCGAGCTGCACCTGCATACCTGTGCCATCCCTGCAGCTCCGAGCTGACCTGCATACCTGTGCCATCCCTGCAGCTCCGAGCTGCACCTGCATACCTGTGCCATCCCTGCAGCTCCGAGCTGCACCTGGATACCTGTGCCATCCCTGCAGCTCCGAGCTGCACCTGGATACCTGTGCCATCCCTGCAGCTCTGAGCTGCACCTGCATACCTGTGCCATCCCTGCAGCTCCGAGCTGCACCTAGATACCTGTGCCATCCCTGCAGCTCCGAGCTGCACCTAGATACCTGTGCCATCCCTGCAGCTCCGAGCTGCACCTGGATACCTGTGCCATCCCTGCAGCTCCGAGCTGCACCTAGATACCTGTGCCATCCCTGCAGCTCCGAGCTGCACCTGGATACCTGTGCCATCCCTGCAGCTCCGAGCTGCACCTGGATACCTGTGCCATCCCTGCCCGCAGCTCCGAGCTGCACCTGGATACCTGTGCCATCCCTGCAGCTCCGAGCTGCACCTAGATACCTGTGCCATCCCTGCCTGCAGCTCCGAGCTGCACCTGGATACCTGTGCCATCCCTGCAGCTCCGAGCTGCACCTCCATGCCTGTGCCATCCCTGCAGCTCCGAGCTGCACCTGGATACCTGTGCCATCCCTGCAGCTCCGAGCTGCACCTGCATACCTGTGCCATCCCTGCAGCTCCGAGCTGCACCTGGATACCTGTGCCATCCCTGCAGCTCCGAGCTGCACCTGCATACCTGTGCCATCCCTGCCCGCAGCTCCGAGCTGCACCTGGATACCTGTGCCATCCCTGCAGCTCCGAGCTGCACCTGGATACCTGTGCCATCCCTGCAGCTCCGAGCTGCACCTGGATACCTGTGCCATCCCTGCCTGCAGCTCTGAGCTGCACCTGGATACCCGTGCCATCCCTGCAGCTCCGAGCTGCACCTGGATACCTGTGCCATCCCTGCCTGCAGCTCCGAGCTGCACCTGGATACCTGTGCCATCCCTGCAGCTCCGAGCTGCACCTGGATACCTGTGCCATCCCTGCAGCTCCGAGCTGCACCTGGATACCTGTGCCATCCCTGCCTGCAGCTCCGACCTGCACCTGGATACCTGTGCCATCCCTGCAGCTCCGACCTGCACCTGGATACCTGTGCCATCCCTGCAGCTCCGAGCTGCACCTGCATACCTGTGCCATCCCTGCCTGCAGCTCCGAGCTGCACCTGGATACCCGTGCCATCCCTGCCTGCAGCTCCGAGCTGCACCTGGATACCTGTGCCATCCCTGCCTGCAGCTCCGAGCTGCACCTGGATACCTGTGCCATCCCTGCAGCTCCGAGCTGCACCTGGATACCTGTGCCATCCCTGCAGCTCCGAGCTGCACCTCCATACCTGTGCCATCCCTGCAGCTCCGAGCTGCACCTGGATACCTGTGCCATCCCTGCAGCTCCGAGCTGCACCAGGATACCTGTGCCATCCCTGCAGCTCCGAGCTGCACCTGGATACCTGTGCCATCCCTGCAGCTCCGAGCTGCACCTGCATACCTGTGCCATCCCTGCCTGCAGCTCCGAGCTGCACCTGGATACCTGTGCCATCCCTGCAGCTCCGAGCTGCACCTGCATACCTGCGCCATCCCTGCCTGCAGCTCCGAGCTGCACCTGGATACCTGCGCCATCCCTGCCTGCAGCTCCGAGCTGCACCTGCATACCTGTGCCATCCCTGCCTGCAGCTCCGAGCTGCACCTGCATACCTGCGCCATCCCTGCCTGCAGCTCCGAGCTGCACCTGGATACCTGCGCCATCCCTGCCTGCAGCTCCGAGCTGCACCTGGATACCTGCGCCATCCCTGCCCGCAGCTCCGAGCTGCACCTGCATACCTGTGCCATCCCTGCCTGCAGCTCCGAGCTGCACCTGCATACCTGTGCCATCCCTGCAGCTCCGAGCTGCACCTGCATACCTGTGCCATCCCTGCAGCTCCGACCTGCACCTGGATACCTGTGCCATCCCTGCCTGCAGCTCCGACCTGCACCTGGATACCCGTGCCATCCCTGCAGCTCCGAGCTGCACCTGGATACCCGTGCCATCCCTGCCTGCAGCTCCGAGCTGCACCTGCATACCTGTGCCATCCCTGCAGCTCCGAGCTGCACCTGGATACCTGTGCCATCCCTGCAGCTCCGAGCTGCACCTGGATACCTGTGCCATCCCTGCAGCTCCGAGCTGCACCTGCATACCTGTGCCATCCCTGCAGCTCCGAGCTGCACCTGCATACCTGTGCCATCCCTGCAGCTCCGAGCTGCACCTGGATACCTGTGCCATCCCTGCCCGCAGCTCCGAGCTGCACCTGGATACCTGTGCCATCCCTGCAGCTCCGAGCTGCACCTGCATACCTGTGCCATCCCTGCCTGCAGCTCCGAGCTGCACCTGGATACCTGTGCCATCCCTGCCTGCAGCTCCGAGCTGCACCTGGATACCTGTGCCATCCCTGCAGCTCCGAGCTGCACCTGGATACCCGTGCCATCCCTGCAGCTCCGAGCTGCACCTGGATACCTGTGCCATCCCTGCCTGCCTGCAGCTCCGAGCTGCACCTGCATACCTGTGCCATCCCTGCAGCTCCGAGCTGCACCTGCATACCTGTGCCATCCCTGCAGCTCCGAGCTGCACCTGGATACCCGTGCCATCCCTGCAGCTCCGAGCTGCACCTGGATACCTGTGCCATCCCTGCCTGCAGCTCCGAGCTGCACCTGGATACCTGTGCCATCCCTGCAGCTCCGAGCTGCACCTGGATACCTGTGCCATCCCTGCAGCTCCGAGCTGCACCTGGATACCTGTGCCATCCCTGCCCGCAGCTCCGAGCTGCACCTGGATACCTGTGCCATCCCTGCAGCTCCGAGCTGCACCTGGATACCTGTGCCATCCCTGCCTGCAGCTCCGAGCTGCACCTGGATACCTGTGCCATCCCTGCAGCTCCGAGCTGCACCTGCATACCTGTGCCATCCCTGCCTGCAGCTCCGAGCTGCACCTGGATACCTGTGCCATCCCTGCAGCTCCGAGCTGCACCTGGATACCTGTGCCATCCCTGCCTGCAGCTCCGAGCTGCACCTGGATACCTGTGCCATCCCTGCCCGCAGCTCCGAGCTGCACCTGGATACCTGTGCCATCCCTGCAGCTCCGAGCTGCACCTGCATACCTGTGCCATCCCTGCAGCTCCGAGCTGCACCTGCATACCTGTGCCATCCCTGCCTGCCTGCAGCTCCGAGCTGCACCTGCATACCTGTGCCATCCCTGCAGCTCCGAGCTGCACCTGGATACCTGTGCCATCCCTGCAGCTCCGAGCTGCACCTGCATACCTGTGCCATCCCTGCCTGCAGCTCCGAGCTGCACCTGGATACCTGTGCCATCCCTGCAGCTCCGAGCTGCACCTGGATACCTGTGCCATCCCTGCAGCTCCGAGCTGCACCTGCATACCTGTGCCATCCCTGCAGCTCCGAGCTGCACCTGGATACCTGTGCCATCCCTGCGGCTCCGAGCTGCACCTGGATACCTGTGCCATCCCTGCCTGCAGCTCCGAGCTGCACCTGGATACCTGTGCCATCCCTGCAGCTCCGAGCTGCACCTGGATACCTGTGCCATCCCTGCAGCTCCGAGCTGCACCTGCATACCTGTGCCATCCCTGCAGCTCCGAGCTGCACCTGGATACCTGTGCCATCCCTGCGGCTCCGAGCTGCACCTGGATACCTGTGCCATCCCTGCAGCTCTGAGCTGCACCTGCATACCTGTGCCATCCCTGCAGCTCCGAGCTGCACCTGCATACCTGTGCCATCCCTCCCTGCCTGCAGCTCCGAGCTGCACCTGCATACCTGTGCCATCCCTGCAGCTCTGAGCTGCACCTGGATACCTGTGCCATCCCTGCAGCTCTGAGCTGCACCTGGATACCTGTGCCATCCCTGCAGCTCCGAGCTGCACCTGGATACCTGTGCCATCCCTGCCTGCCTGCAGCTCCGAGCTGCACCTGGATACCTGTGCCATCCCTGCAGCTCCGAGCTGCACCTGGATACCCGTGCCATCCCTGCAGCTCTGAGCTGCACCTGGATACCTGTGCCATCCCTGCCTGCCTGCAGCTCCGAGCTGCACCTGGATACCTGTGCCATCCCTGCAGCTCCGAGCTGCACCTGGATACCCGTGCCATCCCTGCAGCTCCGAGCTGCACCTGGATACCTGTGCCATCCCTGCAGCTCTGAGCTGCACCTGGATACCCGTGCCATCCCTGCAGCTCTGAGCTGCACCTGGATACCCGTGCCATCCCTGCAGCTCTGAGCTGCACCTGCATACCTGTGCCATCCCTGCCTGCAGCTCTGAGCTGCACCTGGATACCTGTGCCATCCCTGCCTGCAGCTCTGAGCTGCACCTGGATACCTGTGCCATCCCTGCAGCTCTGAGCTGCACCTGCATACCTGTGCCATCCCTGCAGCTCCGAGCTGCACCTGGATACCTGTGCCATCCCTGCAGCTCCGAGCTGCACCTGGATACCTGTGCCATCCCTGCAGCTCCGAGCTGCACCTGCATACCTGTGCCATCCCTGCCTGCAGCTCCGAGCTACACCTGGATACCTGTGCCATCCCTGCCTGCCTGCAGCTCTGAGCTGCACCTGGATACCTGTGCCATCCCTGCCTGCCTGCAGCTCTGAGCTGCACCTGGATACCTGTGCCATCCCTGCCTGCCTGCAGCTCCGAGCTGCACCTGGATACCTGTGCCATCCCTGCCTGCCTGCAGCTCTGAGCTGCACCTGGATACCTGTGCCATCCCTGCCTGCCTGCAGCTTGCACCCCTACCCCATGTGGAAGCTCTGCAGGAACTATGAGCATGGTCCTGAGCTGCTCTCGCTGAGCGGTCAGCAGCAGGCAAGGGGCCCCAGGGAACAGCACAAAGCTGTAGCCAAGGCTCTCCACAGAGCAGGGACATCAATTTGAGTTCATTTCCCCTTCTCACAGAGACCTGCATGAACCTTGTACCAACACAGCATTAGTGCAGCACCACCACTGTGCAGCTCGGTACAGGTTAAGGGATTTCAAAGCTCTGGGTGAGGTGAGAGAGGATGAGATGACACAAGGAAATTAAACCTCATTACTTTTGGAAAGAGAGATTAAAACTTGGTAAGAAACATTAAAAGGCTTCCAAACACTTCACAGTTAGCAAGCATTAACATATATGGAGATAGGAGGCTGGACTAGGAGAGATAAGAGGATTTCTGATCACTTATATCCCTCAGTTAATGTGAAAGAAATCCTATCCTGTTCCTACCGCTGTGAGCTGCAAGAGGAAAAGAAGTTTCCCTACCAGCAGTCTATTTCCAGCAGCAATTATCAGCTGAGTCCCATCCGGCTTGAATGCAAGATCATAAATACTAAAGAACAAACAAACACAAACGCGAGCGGACGCCGTCAGCAGAAGAGAGATTTGGTTTCCCGTCGGTGATGCCCCATGCCCAACCCCGGGAACTGCACCCGGGAGAGACCTCCCGCTCCCGAGGACTCCCCAGACAAACAGAGCCCTCTGGGGCGCGCCCCCTGCCCCGGCCGGCCCCGTCGGGAGGCTCCGCGGCGGGGCCCCGGCAGGCAGGACCGCCCCGACACAGCCGCGGGCCACATGTGGGGGGAACGGAGCTGAAACCCCGGCAAGGCTCTGCCCGCCCGGATCCCTGCCAGCAGCCGGGGCCGCTCCCGCCGGCCACCGCCCGGCCAAGGGGGAAAAGCGCTGCCTGCAGAGACGACGCCGAGCCCAGGACCCAGCCCCGCTCCCGGCTGCCGCCCCCGGCTCCCAGCCCCCGGTCCCCGGCCCCCTCCAACGGCCAGGCCCCAGCCAGCCGGCCCGCTCCCGGCTCCCGCCCCCGGCCCTCAGCCCCCGGTCCCCGGCCCCCGGCCCCCTCCAACGGCCAGGCCCCAGCCAGCCAGCCAGCCAGCCCGCCCCCGGCTCCCAGCCCCCGGCCCTCAGCCCCCGGCCCCCGGCCCTCAGCCCCCGGCCCCCTCCAACGGCCAGGCCCCAGCCAGCCGGCCCGCTCCCGGCTCCCGCCCCCGGCTCCCAGCCCCCGGTCCCCGGCCCCCTCCAACGGCCAGGCCCCAGCCAGCCGGCCCGCTCCCGGCTCCCGCCCCCGGCTCCCAGCCCCCGGTCCCCGGCCCCCTCCAACGGCCAGGCCCCAGCCAGCCGGCCCGCTCCCAGCTCCCGCCCCCGGCTCCCAGCCCCCGGTCCCCGGCCCTCTCCAACGGCCAGGCCCCAGCCAGCCGGCCCGCTCCCGGCTCCCGCCCCCGGCCCACCGCCGGGCCCTCCCGCGGCTCCTCGCAGTCCTCCCCGGTACGGGGCGGGCCGGCTGGCCCCGGGGCCCTCACCACTGGTCAGCCCGGTCGCGCCAGGTGAGCGCGGCCCGCATCCCCCGGGCCGGGCCGGGCCGAGCCACGGCCGCCCCCCGCCGCCTCGCGCTTGTTTACACGCGCGCCGCCGGCGCCACGGGCAACGCGCACGCGCCTGCAGCGTCCCCGGTCCGCCGGCACGGCAGGGGGCGCCACCCGCCGGCGGAGTCAGGTGACTGAGGGCGCGCAAGATGGCGGCGCCGGGAGCGGCGGGACGCGGGTAGGCGCCTGGGGCGGGGAAGCAGCGCAGGGCTCGCGGGGGAACGGGGCTGATGGCGGCAGGTGACCCCCGCCGGGCACGGGCGGGCCCGGGGCCGTGCGGGGGGCCCGGCACGGTGCCGCCGCGTGCCGGAGCCCCCCGCTCCCAGCAGGGCCCCACCGGGCATCTCCTTCCCGCGCAGCCTCCCGGGTGGCAGCCGAGACCAAGCGGCGGTGCAGGCGGCGGCGGAGCGGCCCGGCCCCTGCCCTAGCGGCGGCGGCACCGGCGCTGCGGCGGGGAGGAGCCTGGCAGGAAGACTGGCGGCGGCGGCCGGGCCCAGCGCCGCCCGCAGCGGCTGGCAGAAGGTGGCGAGGCGGCGGCAGTCGGGCAGGACCGCAGGGAGGGTCGATGTCTACTTTGTGAGGTGAGGCCGGCGGGCTGCTTGCGGAGGAGACCTGGGAGAGCTGGAGCGGGACCTTCTACTAAGGCTCCCAGCCGAGAGGGCTGGCTTGGATGTACGGAACTAACTCTTCACCGTCGGGGTGCTGAGGCACAGGGACAGGCTGCCCGGGGAGGCTGTGGCTGCCTCATCCCTGAAAGTGTTCGGGGCCAGGCTGGATGAGGCTTGAGCAGCCTGGGCTGGTGGGAGGGGACCCTGCCCATGACAGAGGCTTGGAACTGAATGAGCTTTAAGATCCCTCTCAAGCCAAGCCCCTGTGCAGTGCAGGGCTGAGCACTGCCTGCTCTTGGGCAAAGCACTTCTGCCATCCCTGCAGCGCAGGGGCACGTGGCAGCCATGCAGGGCTCAGGAGGGAGGGCACCAGCTCTGGGGAACTGGCTGTAAACTCCTTGTGTAAACCTGCCTGGGTCAAGGCACAGAAACCTCTCAACTGGTTTTGATGCTTGTTTGTTTCAACACTGGGACAGATGTGCTGCAGTGAAGAGCGGGGGTGAGGAAGGCATCACTGACTGGTTTGGTTTTCGTGCCACAGCCCTGCAGGACATAAGCTGAGGTCGAAAAGAGCACTTGTGGAGTATCTGCAGAAAACTGGGGAGACGAAGCTGAAAGCTGAAGACTTTGTCTTTGCAGCCCCAGCCCAGAGGAGTCCCCGGGCAAGTGTGGAGAGATGCAGCAGAGAAGCTGCAGGAACTGCCGCGGGGGGTGAGGATTGTCACAGCCCGGCGCAAGGCCTCAGCGTGCAGAACGGTGCCGAGGAGAGAACTGGAAAGGAGCCCCAGGGAGAGGCTGCTCTCGGGAGCGGAGCTCTGACCACAAAAGGCTTAAACCCAGAGGAGTGCTGGAAAACCACAAGGGAGCAGGCAGGTGGAAGAAGCGACCGGAGCAAGGGAAGTGGCACCAGCTCTGGAGGGAGAAGTCGAGCCGGCAGCCAGGTCAAGAGGCACAGAGCAGCACGGGGCAGGCAGCAGGGCGCTGGGAGCAAGAAGCTCTGCAGGAGCAGAGCCTCACCTGTGGCTGCCAGCCAGGGCACAGCCACTCAGGACACAGACCCCACGGGGGCAGGGGCGGCTCTGCTGACAACCGCCAGGGCGGGCGGGCAGCGGGGCTCTGCCACGGCTCACCCGCGGGGGGCGCTGGGCAGCCCGGCAGAGGAGACTGCCGAGAAGGGTCCTGGTGAAGCATCCTCTGCAGCACCGGAGGAGAGGGCCTCTGCGCTGGGAGCATGGAGAGAGAGGGCTCGAGGGAGCCTGGGTAAGCAGGGGGGCAGGGCAGAGGCTGAATGGGGCTGATGCCAGGTGTGGAGGAGCTTCACAGCATGCACGGTGCCAGGGGTACCTGAGCCTGCTGCAGGGGTTCTGCTGCACAGGCAAAGTGTCCCCTCTCAGGTCAAGCTGCTGCAGCATCTGAATTTGTCTCATTTCCTTGTCACAAAAATCGCAGAATCACAGAGTGGTAGAGGTTGGAAGGGACCTCCAAAGACCAAGTCCCACTCCCCTGCCAGAGCAGGGTCACCCAGGGCAGGTCACATAGGAACACAATTGGGGGGATTTGAAAGTCTCCAGAGGAGACTCCACAACCTCTCTGGGCAGCCTGCTCCAGGCCTCCAGCATCTTCATACCAAGGAGGTTTCTCCTTGTGTTTGGGTGGAACTTCCCAGGCTCAAGTTTGTGTCCTTTGGCCCTGGTCTGGTCGCAGGACACCCCTGAGAAGAGCCTAGCCCCTTCCTCCTGCCCCCTGCCCTTACAGACATTAATAAGATCTCAGGCTGCTCCTCTCCAGCCTAAAAGAGGTCTTTCCCTTGGTGCAGACCCCAGCTGGAGCTGCTCTGCTGCTCCCTCCAGCTGTGGTGCAGTCTGCTCCCCTCGTTACCATGGCTGCTGCACATCCTGGATGCTGCTGGTCAGTGTAGTTCACCAAAAGTGTCACTTCTGGCCTGTTTCATGTGCTGGGGTATGTGGCCAACGCTGAATTCCTGGGTGCAGCTTGAGCTGCAGCTTGGCAGAGTCATGGTTTGCCTTCTGGAGATCTTCCATGGAGCTGAAATGCTGGAGTGAGTCTAAAGCACGCTGATGTTCTGGGCACCCACAGGAAATCCTGGCACTTCCTCACAGCACAGTGGGGTCACAGCAGAGCACCTGGGGTTATCTTTGTCACTGTGCAGAGTCACTTCTTTACAGGAGAGTCCATGCCACAGACACAAGTGGACAGGAGGAAAACCAGCCCCTATTTTTCAAGTAAATGCAGTAAAGAAGGTAGGAATCCTCTGGGGAGATGCAGCTGCTCCTGGGGTGGCTCAGCACTGGGGGGGCTGTGGAGATCTGCACTTGAGGGCTAGCTGTGCTCAGGTGGCACTGGGGAGCTTGGCCCTTGGTGAACCTCGGGGTTAGTGTCCTGCAAACAACTGCTGGGGTGAGTATCAAACACCTCAGCAGCTCTTCTGGGGCAAGCGTGTTTGGGGAAGGCCTCTTCAGGCTGCTGAGCTGCTTCCCCTACCAGGGTGAGCCCTGCCTCCCACGGCTGAGCTGCTTCCCCTACCAGGGTGAGCCCTGCCTCCCACAGCTGAGCTGCTTCCCCTACCAGGGTGAGCCCTGCCTCCCACAGCTGAGCTGCTTCCCCTACCAGGGTGAGCCCTGCCTCCCATGGCTGAGCTGCTTCCCCTACCAGGGTGAGCCCTGCCTCCCATGGCTGAGCTGCTTCCCCTACCAGGGTGAGCCCTGCCTCCCATGGCTGAGCTGCTTCCCCTACCAGGGTGAGCCCTGCCTCCCATGGCTGAGCTGCTTCCCCTACCAGGGTGAGCCCTGCCTCCCATGGCTGCTCTGCACATGCACAGGAATGCAGGGGTACCTGGGGAGAGCCTCTGTCCTTGGGGCATGGATGTGACATGCAGCCAGAGGCCACTCGCAGCCAGCCCACACCTGGCATGCAGCCCCCTGCAGTTCCCTGACATCTGTGTGGGACTTGCCGTGGCCCCATCCACGTACAGGGCCCCCAGAAAGATGGATCTGCTCCAGGAGGTCTTACTTTTGTTGTTCAATAGGTAAATTGTCTTTTACTGCCAAATAAATTCCCCTTACTGCCTCTGTGCACAGCTCCCAGCCCACCCAGAAGGAAGGCCCTCAGGAAGTGGATTCCTCCACGCTCCCCTTTTAACTTGGTCCAAGAAACACTTTTCCATGACCCCTGGAAGCTTCTCATTGCAACCATATTTCTCAACAAAACTTCAGGTAAAGGGAGCAGTGCAGCTTCACGTGGTGTTAGTGTTGGGGTGGTGGCAGAGGGGCAGCACAGCTGCCATTTGTGGCGCCATCCATGCGGGAGTGAACGTGTCAGTGTGACAAACCCTCCTTCACTGGTGGCTCTTGGTTTGGCAAAGCTCACCTCAAGAAGTGTCCAGAGTTCCCTGTGCAGTGTCTGTGGAGGGTGGCTTCTCTCTCTAGGCAAGATGGCAATTCCTGTGCTCTGGGAGTTCCTCAAGAAGTATCCTTCTCCAGAAGTAGCCAGGGCTGCAGACTGGAGGGAGATGGCAGAGCTGCTCAAACCTCTTGGCCTCTATGAGCTCAGAGCCAAAACTATCATCAGGTTCTCAGGTAGGTTTTCTGGAGATGGCTGTGCAGGGGTCTGAGTTGGGCTGGAGAGAAAAAGCATTGCTGAGCTCCCTGACTGCCTTCTGTGTGGCACATAGTTTGTTTCCTGCAGCTTTGGGATAGGTCAGGCTCACACCACAGGGGTGCTGAGGCACTGGAACAGGTTGCCCAGAGAAGCTGTGGAGGCTCCAATGCTGGAATTTGGATGGGGCCCTGGGCAAGCTGCTCTAGAGGAGGTATCTCTGCCCATGGCAGGGGTGCCTTTAAGATGCCTTCCAACCCAAACCACTCTGTGCAGAGCTGCTGAGAATGAACTGCCAGAAGCAAAGAGCTCCCCAGGAGACTTCCCTGAGTAGAGAACGACACAGGCACCTGCGAGGCTGCTTTGTGCCGAGGTGGCTCTGCCCCGTGCTGCCACAGGCCACCTGCAGGAGGCCCTTCCAGCCTGGGTGTTTGCAATCATCCTGCTGTGGTTTACACTCTGAACTGAGTTATTCCTCTGCAGGCTCTGGGCAGGGAGATGGCATTAAAATTAAATGACCCTGGCTGATTTCAGAGGGCTTTAAGGTGTGCCCCACAGGACTCCATCGCCTGCCCTGCCCAGGAAGCAGCCCAGAGCCGTGTTTGGCACCAGGCGTGGGGCCCGGGCAGAGGCCTGGCTGGGCACCCAGGCCTGGCTGTGTTGCAGGCGAGTACCTGAGCAAGCACTGGCGCTACCCCATCGAGCTGCACGGCATCGGCAAGTACGGCAACGACTCCTACCGCATCTTCTGCGTCAACGAGTGGCAGGAGGTGGGTGCCGTGCCCACCGCGGGGGCCTGGCCCTCAGGGCCCCCCTGGGCTGAGGAAAGGCACTTCTCTGTCTTCAGAATTGTACCCTCCCCGGTGCTGAACCCCAGGCGAGGGTGGGGGTCACCTTGAGAGGGTTTTTCCTTCACTGTTGGTGCCGGCTGAGAGTCTTTCTCCTGCTCCAGTTACAAACCTGGTATCACATCAGTGCTGGTGGGGCCTTTGCCGTGGCAGGGGGCTCTTGATTCACAGCGAGTGGGTGGTCTGGGGCCTGGCCAAGCACAGTACCCCACGGTTTACACTGCCGCCATTGAGGCGTGGGGGAGCCTGAGCCCGGGCCAGAGCAGGGGGTGCTGTAGGGCTGGCTCCTGGAGCCCGTGTCGAAGGCTTCTGCTTTGTTTCAGGTGCAGCCACAGGACCACAAGCTGAACGTGTACCACGCGTGGCTCTGGGAGAACCGGGAGAGGCTGAGCATCGGCTGAGCGTGGGACAGCAGCGGCTGGGCAGGGGCTGAACGCCAGCAGCACCTCGGGTGCCTGCAGTGCTGCTGTGTCCCCGGGTTCTCCCGGCGCCTGTGACAGCGGCTCGGCCCGGCGCGGGCCTGGCCTCTCTATCCTTTGTGTTCTAATAAAGCATCCCAGGTTTTGTAGCATTTGCTCCTGTGGGGCAGGGACTCGCTGGTGTCCCGGCGACCTTCGACAGCGCCGCAGAAACAGTAACCGGGGTGGTAGCAGGGGCACGGGAGGCGACGGTCCGGGGTCCTCTGAGCCGCCGCCTGCCCCCGGTCCGGGCCCGAGCAAAACGCGCTGCTGCCTCTGTCCGGCCGTGCCTGGGCCCGCAGCTGTGACCAGTGGCTGTTGCCACCCGCAGGCCTAGCGCGTTCAGATCGCTTCTTTGGGTGCCTCACCCCCGCCGGGCTGCCCCCCCGCAGACAGGCCGCCTGTGCCCAGGTCGTTGCCGTCGCACCCACGCTGGAGCGGCCGCTGCCCTTCCCGAGCCGGCGGGCCCGGGGCCTGGCGGAGCGCCCCCGCCGGCCGCCAGGTGGCGCCACTCGCCCAGCGGCACTGGCGAACTCAGCCCTCCCGGGCACAGCCGGCGACAGCGACGTCAGGCAGGTCCTGGCAGCCTCGCACCGGGAGCACGGTCCTAAGCGGGGTGCGAACGCACAGCCGTTCTCCCGGGACGTCCCCGCTGAGCAGGATACTACAGGCGACGGCTTTCGGCCGCAGGCCGGTGTCCCGCGAAGGGCCGGTGTCCCGCGAAGGGCCGGTGCCCGCTCCGTGCAGCCCGGGCGCTGTACGGACCTGGCAGGACCCTCCGCGTATCCCATAAGGCCCTGCGCACGGCCCCGCCCCCCTCTCTCGGCGGCGCCCGTGGCGGACGGCGCCATCGCGCTCCCGGTGAGTCCCATCCGCCGCCATCCGCCCCCATCCCCGGCGCTCCGCCACCTGGGGCCCGGCACGGCTGTATCCCGCGGGCGCACCCCCTTCCCTCCGCTACCGTTTCGCACCTGGCGCGGGAAGCCGGTCCGCAGAGCCTGGGCGCGGGGATCCTGCTTGGGGCGGGCGAGGAAGGGCTGCGGCCGGGCGGCGGAGCGTGCTCCGAGGCCGCGGCGCGGGGAACCGCGGCGCCGTGCGGGGGCTGGGGAGCGCCGGGGCGGGGGCTGGGGAGCCGCGGC
Source organism: Dryobates pubescens (assembly GCF_014839835.1). Classification (NCBI taxonomy): domain Eukaryota; kingdom Metazoa; phylum Chordata; class Aves; order Piciformes; family Picidae; genus Dryobates; species Dryobates pubescens. Next base: position 493,577 of record NC_071612.1, read on the forward strand.
CGGCGCCGCGTTTCGTTGAGCCGGAGAGGTTGAGGCGAAAGGCATTCGGTGTCGGTGCTGAGGAGGCCGAGCGGAGGCTGCCGCGGCTGAAGCCGCCGCGGGCTGGCGGTGGGCGAGTGTGGGTCCGCGGCGGCCCGCAGAGCAGGGGCTGCGGCTGCGTCGGGAGGGCTCTGGGGCCAGTGGGAAGCGCGGGGGCAGCGAGGGCGGCTGCGGAAGGGCCTGGGGAAGGCAGCACCTCCCAGGATCGCATCTGGAGAGCTCCCAGTGCTCTGCCAGCTTCGGAAGCGGGAGGCAGAGCCACTGCAGGCCATACCCATTCCCTCGCCCGCCCCGCCGGTGGCCCGCGAGCGGAAGAAGAGTCTGCCACACGGGCTGGCGCCGGGAGCACGGCACCGCTGCGTCGGGACCCCTGCTCAGCCGGCTCTGCTTCCCCTAGGCACCATGCCCGCCCTCAGGCCTCTCGTGAAGCCTAAAATCGTCAAGAAGAGGACCAAGAAGTTCATCCGGCACCAGTCCGATCGCTATGTCAAGATCAAGGTATCGGGGCAGGGGAGGGCAGGCGGAAGATGGATCCCGGGGCAGTCGGAGGCGGTGGCCTGTAGGACGGGTGGGGACGCCCAGGGCCTGTTTCGGATGTCACCGTCGGGCAGATGCTTTGCAGCCTGCTCCTGCAGCTGCTGAGTGTTGTCTGTCGTTGGTGCAGCGCAACTGGCGCAAGCCCAGGGGCATCGACAACCGCGTGCGCCGGCGCTTCAAGGGGCAGATCCTGATGCCCAACATCGGCTACGGCAGCAACAAGAAGACGAAGCACATGCTGCCCACGGGCTTCAGGAAGTTCCTGGTCCACAACGTCAAGGAGCTGGAGGTGCTGATGATGAGCAACAAGTGAGTGTGGGGCCCGCTTGCTCCCTGGGCTTGTGGAGCCAAGGCCCATCCCTGAGTGGCACCAGGTTGAGGAGTGAGGGGAAGATGAGGCATGGCCCTCCTGTGGTGCTCTTCAAGGTTATCTTGGGCTTCCTTACTGCTGCTGGTGCTGGGATGAAATGTGCTGTTCAGGGGTGGTAGGCAGTGCTGGCCCAACGTCACTTTGATTTGGGTTATTGAGGCTGGAGAAAGCTCCAGGGACCCCTGAAAGGGGCTGAGCAGGAAGCTGGGGGCAGACCTGAGCAGGACCTGTGCTGACAGCACAAGGGGGATGGTTTGGACTCAAAGAGGGAGACTCAGAGTGGAGAGAAGGGAAAAATGTTTGACCCCGAGGGTAGAAGAGCCTGGCCAGGCTGCCCAGAGAGCTGGGAGCTGCCCCATGGCTGGCAGCAGTGCAGGGCAGGGTGGTTGGGGCTGGAAGCAGCCTGCCCTGCTTGGGGCTATCCCTGCTGGCCGCAGGGGGTTGCATTAGATGACCTCTGAGGTCCCTTCAGCTCAAACCATCTGTGCCTGTATGGTCAGAGCTGCAGCAGCAGGTGTGTTCAGGTGCAGACTGCAGCTGCTGGAGGCACTTTGGAAACAAAGCAATGAGGAATTAATTAGCAGCACTGGGAGCTGCCCCTCGCTGGCTCTGCAGCAGGAGAAGCAGCAGGTGGGGAGCTGGGCACGGCGGCGAGGCTGGCGCGCGTGCGGTGATACGTTGGTGCTCTCTGGCAGTGCCAGGGCCAGCCCTGGGCAGCTGGGGGTGTGCTGGAGCTGAGGCTGACGGGAGGTCTGTTCCTGCCAGGTCCTTCTGCGCAGAGATCGCTCACAACGTGTCCTCCAAGAACCGCAAGGTGATCGTGGAGCGCGCGGCACAGCTGGCCATCAAGATCACCAACCCCAACGCGCGGCTGCGCAGCGAGGAGAACGAGTGAGCCTGCAGCCCCTCCTGCTAATAAAGGGTCTCACCAACCCAGGCTGGCCTCGTGCTGTCCTGCTTGGAACACGGGGGGGGAGCTGGGGCGGCTGCCAGGGGGTCAGCGGGCCCGGGGGGGCCCTGGCACAGCCTGGCTGTGCGCGGCAGTGTGCTCGCTTGCGGGGGCGAGCGTTGATCTCCCCCCTCGGTGAGGAGCCCAGAGTGCTCCTGGCTGACAAGCAGGTTTATTTCTGACAGTACTGACACGACAGCTGCTCTCTCACACAGCACTGTAAGTATTTTTCACATCAAGCACTCTGTCAGGAGAGGAGAAAGGGAAGCATGGTGCAGCTCCACGGCTCCAGCAGTGCGGCATGGGTGGTGACCCTGTTCTCTAAGCTGCTGCTATGGCCTCTGGCTTAAGGCTTTTTGTGCTCCACAAAGCAGGCTGTGGACACCACAGCTGCCTTGGGGCAAGATTTCAGAGGGCAGAAGAGGGTTAGTGGAGGCTGCTGGTGTGCTTGTGCCTGTGGTGAGTTGCTTCCCCCTCTTGCTCTGACACTGAACAGCTCTGCACACACCTGCTGGTGCTGGGCAGCCACAGCTCAGCACCTTCCCTGCTGGTCATGGTAGAAACACTAAGCTGCTTGGAGGGGACAAGCCAAAACTGAAGGCAGAGGTGAGCTCGGTGTGAGGTTTGCTCCTGGAAGTCAGCTGGTTGAGGTATTCTGCAGGCAACACATCAAGCAAGAGCCTTCATGCTGCCCAGGCAGCATGGGGACACCAAGCTGTTGGTGCCTGTGCCATGAGCCGACCCTAGGTGGGAGCCTGGGGGTGCCCTTCCCCATGCAGCTCTGCCAGCACGAGTGCTCTCTGAAACAGGGCCTGTGGTGGTGATGCTCTCCCCTGATTAGCCATGTTCTGAAGTGAAAGACTGCAAATCCATTCTTCAGGCAGCTGGGGGCAGAAAGTGCAGGTGCAGTGCTTAAAAACCTCTGAAACTCTTGGTACTGCAGCAAGGAAAGGCTCCAGGCAGTGGTTTCCCTTGTCATGGAACCACACTCGGGTGCACCCCCCTGAACCTGCTGAGAAAGCAGTGCTGGGGTGTTCCTGCTCCTCCCTAGGTAAGGACATCACCTTCCAGCTCCGAGTGCAGCTGGAGCCAGGCCTTTCCTCCTGCTGGTGCCCAGTGACTTGCAGGTGGCTGTGGACCAGCTGGGTGATGTCCTTGGTGTCTGCACTGGATGGGTGCCTCGAGGGCAGGAGGGTGGCGAGGCAGAGCTTAGCTCAATTCCATGGACTCGGTGCTGGGCAGGGCAGCAGAGTCCTTCTGAATGCTCTCAAACAGTGAGGCCATCTCGGGGCTGGCTCTGATCTGGGAGCAGAACTCGGCCATGGCTGGGCTCTTCTCCGCCTCGGGGATGGTCAGGAGGGCAGCCACTGCTCTCAGGGCAGACCGCTTCAGCTCGTCCTGCTTCTCGAACTCCTGCTTGACGGAGCCAGCCTTCACCTGCGGACCCAGGCACCGCCTCAGCAGGCAGCTGGCACAGGGAGGGCACAAGCAGGTGGCTCCCCGGCTGAGGAGCACTGCTCAGCGGTGGCTGGAGGTGCCCAGCAGAGGTGGCTTTGGGGCAGACCCCCCCCGGGCCCCGGCTCACCTTTGTGGAGCAGGTCACCCGCAGGGGCTCAACCAGGCGCTCCAGGCGCTGCAGCACGGCCTGGGGGCGCAGCGCAGCCAGCCGGGCCAGCAGGATGAAGGTCAGCATCTGCACAGGGAGAAGAGATCAGTGCCTGCCTGCTGAGCCCCTGCTGGGGAGCCCCCACCTGCACTTGGGACCCTGCCTGCTGCAGCGAGAGCTGTGGTCACGCCACGACAGCTGTGTCCCGCTGCTGGCTGACTGGAGGGCTGAGGGCCTCCGCAACAGCACAGGGCTCCTGCCATGGCTGTGCCCAGGGCTGAGTGGAGGCAAAGCAGCTGAAGCATGAGGCCACCAGCATGACAGTGCTAAGGGTATTTTAATCCAGTGGCAGTGGCCCCACTGAGAAGTGACAATCATAAGCAGAAGGACTTTGGTGCATCTCCTGTAAAGCAGCTACAGCAGGGCTGTGTCTCCAAGGCCAGCATGGTCACACCAGAGCCAGACAATGGCAGGGCAGAGGCTGCAGCCAACAGAACCACGGAATCACAGAGTCCTTTTGGTTGGAAGAGACCTCTAAGACCTTTGAGTCCAACCCTTAGCCCAGCACTGCCAGGGCACCACTAAACCATGGCCCTCAGCACCACATCTTCATGGGTTTGAAACCAGGGATGGGGACTCTGCCACTGCCCTGGGCAGCCTGGGCCAGGCTTTTACAGCCCTTTGGGAGAAGAAATTGTTCCTCATGTCCACCCTAAATCTCCCCTTGGGGCAACTTGAGGCTGTGTCCTCTCTCCTGTAGGAACAAGGAGCAGGAAGGGCAGGGCAGAGGCACTCTGTGCTGTGGAGACACCAGCTCAGCTCAAGCCCAGCCCCCCCAGGCACCAGTGCCACCCTGCAGCAGTTAAGACACAGCACCCACCTGGATGTCATAGTGATCCTTCAGCCCATCCTCCACATGGTCCAGGTACTCATAGATGTCCAGCCGGTCCAGGCAGCTCTCCAGCAGGGTGTACATGCACTCAAAAGCAGCCTTCCTCACATCCAGGCCATCATCCACCGTGTGCTTGAAGGGCCCCATCTCTACCTTGAGCAGGAGGAAAGCACAGCCCCAGCTTGGAGCAGGCAGGGCAGCAGGCGCCGCCGCCCCTCAGCCCCGGCAGGACTCACCTCCCGGATCAGCTCCCTCCTGAGCCTGGTCTCGGCGTACAAGCTGGGCAGGGCTGAGCCCAGCAGCTCCCGGATCAGAGAGGGCTTGTTGTGAGCAGCAGAATTGAACATGGCCAGGGCCACGCGCCGCACGTTCAGGTCTGGATCCTGAAGGGTCTTCAGGAAGTCACCTGTGGGTAAGAGCCTTGTCAGAAGTGCTGCTCAGGAGCACAGCAAGCGCAGCGCAAGGAACCTGGTTACGAAAGGACCTGTGGTAAAGTTGCTCCAGGGGCAGAGCCTGACAGGCACTGGAGATGCTTTCCCTCCCTTCAGCTGGCACACAGTGCCACCTCTCCTGGCTGTGGGCAGAAAACCAACCCACTCCATTCAGCTACCTCACCCTGAAGTCCAGACAGCTTCAGTACTCCAGGAAGCTGGGTTTGTTTTTCTCTTGCTCAGCTCTCATCGGCCCAGACTCCGAAGCAGAAGGCTGAGCTTTACACAATACAGCTGAGGTGTGGCCTCCCTGGGCACAAGACCCTTCTCATGCAGTTTGTATTTGCCAAGTTCCTCGTCAGCAGAGCCCTGAACCATCATTTTCAAGCAGATGGAGCTTATGCTCCCTAAGAACTCCGGCACCCACAGAGCACACCCAAGAGTAAGGTGTCAGAGCATTCAGCAAGGACTCGGGTGACAGCAGTGCTGCTAAAGCCCCAGAGCAGCACAGAGGACAACCAGCTGGGTAAGTCTCGTGTAGTTGTGGAAGTCCCAGAGCTGCCAAAGACACAGAGGGCTGCCCCCAGCCCTGCTGCTGGTACCTATGCAGCCCTTCAGGAGTGCGTCGATGGGCTGGGGCTGGTCCGCGATGGTGAACTTGACAGCCGTGACCACGGTGCTGCGGGCGTGGGGAGAGCCTGTGGGGGGAGGAGGCACAGTGAAAGCCACCAGACAAAATCACTGTCCCAGCTCTGCAGGCACGTCCCACTCTGGATCACACTGCACAGGGCTGGACAGAACGGAGCATTTGTCTTCACTGCCTCCTTGACTAACCCTGCTCCCACACCATCCATGCGCAGCCCCAGCTCCCAGCACCCTCCTGCCCTCGGGCACAGCAGCAACGCTCTGCCGGGCCCTTGCACAGCCTCCTTCCCCTCTCCCTGCTGCGCTGCCCCTCACCTGAGGCCAGCTGCTCCTGCAGGCGGGGCAGCAGCTGGGCAGGGTTCACCAGCGTCAGCCTGCCCAGGCACTCGGCCACCACGCTGCGCGTCCCCTCCTCGGCGCACTCGCAGTGCCTGAAGAGCAGCGCCCAGACGTCCTCCACGTAGGGCCCGAGGGCGGCGGGCGGGCAGGCGCCGAGCAGCTCCCGGAGCGAGGTCAGCAGCAGGTACTGCCTGCGGGGCTGGCTGCCGATCTCCCGCAGCAGGAAGGGCAGGGACTGCTGCAGGCTCCCCACGCCGATGCTGCCCAGCGCGTAGGACGCCGCCGCCTTCTCCTCCTCGCTGGGGGAGGCGAAGGCCTCCAGGAGGACAGCCTGGAGCTCTCCCTGCGCGCCGAGGCTGGCGCCGCGGCCGAGCTCCGCCAGGCAGAGGAAGGCCAAGACCCGGACGGCCGAGCCGCGGCCGGGGCTCCGCGCGTCCTGCAGGAAGCGGCGGACGGCGCCGGGGGCCTCCCGCGGGCAGGCGGCGCACAGCGCGGCCACGCACTTGGCCACGGCGTGGAAGGTCTGGCGGTGCGCGGCCGGCGGCCCCGCGGCGCCGCCGCGGTAAATGGGCTCCGTCAGCTGCCGCAGCAGCTCCGCGCAGCCCGCCGGCGCCGCCGCCAGGACCCGCAGGAAGTCCGTGATGGCGCCCAGCGCCCCCCCCTGCAGCAGGGGCGAGTGGACGAGCTGGACGATCTCGGCGAGGATGGGGCCGCTGGCCTTGCAGAGGCAGGAGGGGCAGACCTCGGCCAGAGCGGTGAGGAGGAGGATGGCCAGCTGGGACACGTGCATGTCGCTCTCGGTGATGAGGGCCGGCAGCTCGGCCAGCACGGCCTCCAGCATGGCAGGCTTCAGGCTGTCGCTGTAGTTCCTCACCAGCGCGTCCAGGGCCGTCAGAGTGCTCAGCCTCAGGGCACGCTGGTTCTTCCTCAAGAAGGAAGCCAGGATGGGGAACCCTTCCCCCAGGATGGGCCTCAGGTCGATGCGAAGGGGAGAGGCAGCAATCAGGGTGAGGGCTTTGACTGTTGTCAGCCTGGTGATCTCGTTCCTCAGCCGCTCCAGGAAGACGAGCAGGGTGGGCTGCAGGTCGGCGCCCAGGTGGTCGCCCAGGTGGCAGATGGCGTGTGCCACGCAGCAGATGGCACGCTCCTTCACCTCCTGGTCGAGGTCAGCCGCCCGCAGCCGCCTCAGCGCGGCGGGGAAGAGGTCCTGCACGTAGGGCTTGGCGTCGAACGTGCAGGGCTTGTCCAGGGGCCTGAGGACCTTCACCAGCTGCTGAGCCACCAGCAGGGCTTCGGAGGTGATCTTGTAAAAGGGGTCTCCAATGCAGGCCACAACCGGAGGCAGCAGGCTTGCCATGTGAGGGTGGAACACCTCTGGCTGGTGGGTGCAGAGCAGCACGTGCAGAAAGGCCAAGGTGTCAATCCTCATGGTGGAGGAGCTGGATTTGTCAGCCAGGGAGAAAACAATGCCTGTGAGGGGAGACAGCAGTGACTGCTCTGGGTTCAGCGGGGGGCTCACAGGCACCCTCCCGGGGGCCTGCCCTCGGCAGCAGGCGTCCTGCCTGCCCCTCCACACGGGGCACGCTGCAGAGCGACTCTCCTGGTGCCTTCCTGCTCCCTGCAGGGGCCAGCCCAGACGAGACTCCCCCCTGGAGCACTCGTGGAGGGATGGCTACCAAAACATTCCCAAAAGGCTTCCTGGGCTGAGAGAACTGATGGTGAGTGACAGGCAAAGGGAATGGAGACTGGGACAGCCTCAGCTCCACGGCAGGGCTGCAGGCAGCGCAACAGCCCTGCAGGAGCTCTTCCTTCCCCCTGCTCTCAGAAGCAGCTCTTGATTTGTTTGTGCAGCTCCTGGGGGCACTCTTTGGAGCACCACTGCAGGCCACTCAAGATGGGCTGGCTCTGCAGGGAAGGTGCAGGAACGTTTGCCCCAGTCCTGCCTGTGCCCCCTGCAGCTGTGCCTGGCTCTTGCCGTGGGTGGCTTCTCCAGGCTGTTAACTGGTGAGAGGAAGGGGCATGGGGCTGGCCCTGGCACGAGCCTAGCAGATGGTTTTGCATTGACTCTGCAGCTACAGCAGAGGCAAAAGCAGGACCTCAGCATTCCAAGCTCTCCCTCAGTGGGATGCTTCCCAAACCCAAAGGCAGGAAAGCTCAGAGGAGAATGTGGTGGTGCAAAGGCAATCAGCAGTCGGCACAAAGGGTTGCTTTAAAGGGCACACCTTGTGTGAAAGCTCCCTCAGCCCCCAGCCCCCAGAGAGGCTCACCAGGGATGAGCACAGGGAGGTGCTCTGCCAGGCAGCCAGGCAGGACGTTGGCCAGCTCTGTCAGGAGGCTGAAGCAGCCCTGTCTGGACTTGATGCTCTTTTCTCTGAGCTGCTTGTGCAAGGCCTTGACAATCTTGGGGACCTGCCATTTGACAAAGAAAACTCAGCAGAGAGAGGCAGTGTGCTCAAGCTTAACTCTCAGGCACACCTGCAGTGGCACCGTGCCCCCTTCTCCTTCGCTCCCAGGTTGAAGCCAGCCCAGCAGCTCACCTGGTTCTGCAGCATCCTCAGAGGAACCTCATCCTTGCCAGAAGCGTCTGTAGCGTGCAGCCAGCTCTGGGTGGGCAGCGTTTGCTTCAGCAAGGAGATGTAGGTGCTGAAGATGTCAGCTCTGACATTCTCCTCCCTCTCTTTGAACCTGCTGATCAGGACTGGGGAGAGGGTTGTGTAGAAGTCCTGCAGGAGGTCGTGCCTGCTGCTGACCATGGCCTCCAGGCACTTGGCTGCGGCCCTGCGCACCTTCCAGCTGACGTCGTCGTCGTCGCTGTACTCGTCACTCTCTGTGGAGGAGAGGCCTCCATCAGCACAGCACCAGAGACAGAGGCTCCCTGCATCCTCAGAGCTTCCCTCTGCAGCTGGCACACACAGCCTGTGCCAGCCAGTGCGACCCAGGGCTGCCCTGGGCCAGGCTCCCAGTAAGAGCTGACAGAGAATAAACCTTCCTGCTGCTGCTCTTCCTGGCCTCTTCAGCTCAGGCACCAAGGCTTTGGTTTTGAAAGGGGAAGGAGGTTTGCAAATTCTAAGGCCAGAAGTATGTAAATATTTGTCTGAGCAATTCCTGGATGGCACAGAGCAGCCTAAAACCTTCCTGTGTTATTGGCAGGAAGCCCCTCAGGATCCTACCCTAATTAGTATGAGACACAAATGCCTTTCTTCCAAGGATCCTGTCCCAACCTTTGCTCTCAGCCTGCAGAGTGTGCAGCTATGCACAGGCAGCACCAAGTGCCTGCAGCTAACAGGCACTGAGGGTGTCCCTCCCTCTGCCCAACGTTGCCCTCCCAGCCCAACCCAAGGCCTCTTTTGCAGCCAGTCTCAGGCTGCCTTGCCTGCTCACCAGCTGTTCCCAGTGGTAGGCCAAGACGTTTTTAATGGTGAGACTTTGAAATGGTCAGGACTGCAGCCTTGCCCTCTTCTATCACATTAAAAACATCTGCTTGGAGTAAACCTGTGGCTGCCAGGGCACTGCCTCTGTAGGCTGAGGCAGCTGCCCTGCCACTGTCACATCAGGGCTGCACCAGAGGGGAGCTGCTCACTGCCTGCAGCAGCTTTCCCTGCAAGCAGCAGCCCTGTGTCAGCACCCCATGAGGAGCCATCTCTCACAGGAGCCTAGGGCTGCTCCAGCTCAGCTGTGAGGGCAGACAGGAAACATTCAAACTCTTGGTGCCACTACCTGAGGCTTGGATCAGCCAGAGGGCAGGCAAGGGCAGCAGTGTTCCCTCCTGCCCCTGAAGAGCACCCATGGCGCAGGCTCTGAGCTCTGCCTGGCAGGCTGCAAGAAGCACACTGCTGGGAGCACAAGGCAGTGTTCCTGGCAGCTGGAATGGCAGAGTGCCTGCCCCTCAGGATTTCCAGGTGCCAAGCCTGTGCCAAGCCTCAGGTTGTGCTGAGGAAGGCTTCAGACAGCAGGCATAGCAGAAGCAGCACTCTCCTCGTCCAGCTCTCCACTAAGAGAGCTCAGAGGTCATTTCAGTTGCCTCAGGCAGGGAGAGATGTGAGGACCTTGTCAGAAGTAAAACTCCCAGAGTCAGTTGCTGCTGGCAGTTTGCACACACAGCTGAAACCCCTCTGCACCACACTGTGCACACACCACTGTGCACCACACATCCGAGAGAGCTGACTGGCAGCAGGTCTGGAAGGTAACATCACAGGGGCAAGGGAGCAGGAAGGAGAGAAGTGTGAAGCCAGGGAGCTGCTGAGCACAGTCACCCTCACAAGCAGGCACCTTGCTCTTCATCCTCTCCATTTTCAGTTTCCATCATCTCTTCCTCCTCATTGTCATAGTTGTAGTTTGGGTCAAAGGTGATGTACTTCAAGCACAGCCCCATCACGGTGGGGATGTGAGGGTCAATCTCCTTTGGGCATCTGCCAGAACACAGAGGCAGTAAACTGAAGGCTAAGCTCTCCTAAACATCCAAATAATGCAATGACCTCAAATGGACCCCAAGTGCTTCCCAGACTACAGGAACATGTTGGTAACAGGAGTGAAAGCAGAGCTGCTCCTTCCTGCTGGGCAGCGAGCCAGGCCACATTCCCCAGGGAGGACACAGGATTTCTAGGAGCTGAAACTGCCTGCAGCCCCTGGCTGAATGCTCCTTCCTGGGAGAACCTCAGCAGCCCTGCAGGGCTCCTGCTCCAGGACAAGCATAAACGTTGGCCAAACAACAGGGGAGCTGCAGCTCAGCAGCTCTCCTGCCTAAGCCCTCCTGGTGCCTCTTGCTCCTTCCATGCCCCAGGAGTGAGGCAGCTCCCTGCTGCTGAGGAGTGCTCCCACTCCTGCCAAGGCAGCACAGAAGGGCTCACACCTGTCCCTAAGCCAAGCCCAGCTCTGCATGTGCAGAACAGACTGAACTCAAAAAGTGTCCTTCCCAGCAGGCAGAGCTGCTCCCCAGGGGCACAGCAAGGTGCTGAGCCCAGGGACCCAGAGCAGGCAGAGCTGCTCCCCAGGGGCACAGCAAGGTGCTGAGCCCAGGGACCCAGAGCAGGCAGAGTTGCTCCCCAGGGGCACAGCAAGGTGCTGAGCCCAGGGACCCAGAGCAGGCAGAGCTGCTCCCCAGGGGCACAGCAAGGTGCTGAGCCCAGGGACCCAGAGCAGGCAGAGTTGCTCCCCAGGGGCACAGCAAGGTGCTGAGCCCAGGGACCCAGAGCAGGCAGAGCTGCTCCCCAGGGGCACAGCAAGGTGCTGAGCCCAGGGACCCAGAGCAGGCAGAGTTGCTCCCCAGGGGCACAGCAAGGTGCTGAGCCCAGGGATCCAGAGCAGGCAGAGCTGCTCCCCAGGGGCACAGCAAGGTGCTGAGCCCAGGGACCCAGAGCAGGCAGAGCTGCTCCCCAGGGGCACAGCAAGGTGCTGAGCCCAGGGACCCAGAGCAGGCAGAGCTGCTCCCCAGGGGCACAGCAAGGTGCTGAGCCCAGGGACCCAGAGCAGGCAGAGCTGCTCCCCAGGGGCACAGCAAGGTGCTGAGCCCAGGGACCCAGAGCAGGCAGAGCTGCTCCCCAGGGGCACAGCAAGGTGCTGAGCCCAGGGACCCAGAGCAGGCAGAGCTGCTCCCCAGGGGCACAGCAAGGTGCTGAGCCCAGGGACCCAGAGCAGGCAGAGCTGCTCCCCAGGGGCACAGCAAGGTGCTGAGCCCAGGGACCCAGAGCAGGCAGAGCTGCTCCCCAGGGGCACAGCAAGGTGCTGAGCCCAGGGACCCAGAGCAGGCAGAGCTGCTCCCCAGGGGCACAGCAAGGTGCTGAGCCCAGGGACCCAGAGCAGGCAGAGCTGCTCCCCAGGGGCACACCTCCTGATGAAGGACTCAAAGGCTTGGAAGCAGAACTCCCTCAGCTCATCGTCCTCCACGCTGCAGTACTGCACAATCAGGGGAACTATCTTCTCCAGGTGCTCTCCTGGGGGAGACAAAGGCAGCAGCACTGACAACCCATTCCACCCCTCCCTCCACCCAGCAGCTAACAGCCTTCTGCCACCTCCTTCATGTGCTGGCTGCTGGCAGAGCTTTCCTGCTCTGGAGCCCAGGGGCCAGCAGCCCACCAAGGTCCAGCCCTGCAGGGGTTTCTGCAGCCCACCACTGCTCCCTGTCTTCAGCCCCTTGTTGGCATTTCAGTCATGGACAGGGTTGTAATTAGAGAGATCTTGTAGGAGCCAGCCTCAGCTCTGGCAGGTCTCTTAGAGAGGTGAGTCAGTATGCTGCCCCCCACTCCTCCTCTCCTTCAGGCCTGGGCTTAGCCACTGCCCTGCTCCCCAGAGGTGCAATGCAGGGCAGGGAAGTGCTGCAGGAGCTGCAGATGAAGCCACCACGGAAGGGCAGCCAGAGGCTTACTCAGGTGTCTCCTCCCTTCCAAGTGGAGCTCAGAGAAGCAGGCCAGGAGCAGAGAGGGAGTCCCAGAGCAGTGACACAGCAGGAGCAGAGGGGGCAGATGCGTTTCAGCGCCGGCAGGAGCTGCCCTACGCCACGCTCGGGGTTCCCGGGGCCACCTACCGATGCGGTGCCCAGCCTGCCTGCTGATGCCAGCCACACACTGGATGTAGGTCCTGGTGGTGGAGGTAGACTCATTCCTCTTCAGCTGGGCCAGCAGATGCTCTGTGAGCTCTGAGAAGATGCTTGCACTGCAGGTCAGGACAAGATGGCCCAGGGCAACGCTGGCCCTCTTGCGGACCGCCAGCCTGGGGCTCGTCAGCTGGGGCAGGAGGCAGCCCAGGATGGAGGAGTGGAAAGAGCAGAGCGTTCCCCCCAGCCTGCAACCAACAGAGCAAGGCAGGAGCTGCTAATCAAAGCCTCAGAGCTCGTTCTCTTCTCCCCTCTTGGCAGCAAGCAGTGTAACCCCCTCGGCCGTGTGGGCAGGGGGAGGGGAGGGTGGGCTCGGCACCGCGGCCTGGACTGGTCCTGCAGAACACAGGGAGGGCTTGCTTTAGGCTGTGTCCTTCTGGGTGACCTGGGACTCCGTCAGGAACTGCCTGCATGCAGCTGACACATGACACTGCCACTCTGACTTCGTAACAGGAGAAAGGCAGCCAGGAAAAACCTGCGTGTGCTCAGGTCACAGGGCTAAAATAACCCTCCCTGCCCTGCCCCCTGCCTCCCCAGGCCTGCCTGTGGGACCCAGCACCACTGCTGCTCCTCAGCACAGCACAGCTCAGCCTGGCACCTCTCACCCCTGCTGGCAGCCCCCAGCGGCAGCCAACCCAAGGCCTTCACTTTTAAGTTCTCACAGCAGGATTAGGGAAGCAGAGAAATGAAAAGAGGCAGAGAGAGGCAGCTCCTGCCAGGCAGAGCTGCTAGAGGGAAACCCTTTGGTACCTGCTCAGCATATCTGACAGGATGTCAAGAGCCTCCAGCTGCACAGAGACATCCTCCTGCTTGCCAATGGCTCCTGTCAGCTGGGCTGTGATCTTCTTGCACACGTTTGCTGTCATGCTGGAGCCTGCAAGAGAGATTTGCTCTCCTCTGGTGCCACCCTAAAGCAGTTTCAGCTCACATGATGCATGTCCAAGGCTGTGAGCCCTCCTGCCCCAGTCTGACAGGCAGACAGCTCACCTGCAGCAGCTGGTGGCAGCTCAGCAATGACAGTTTTCAGCCCAATGCTGGAGATGTCCCTCAGCTGCTCCTTGTCTGACAGCATGTTTGTGCACAGTGTGTCCACCATGGTCTCCACCTGGTACTCCTTCACCTTGCCAACCAAGGGGCCCAGGCTGTGGGAGGAGAAGGCAGAATGGAGAGCAGGAAGGTGACTGCCACCACCCACAGGCATGCTCAGGCTCTCTCCTCCCGAGGAGCAGTGCAGCCCCAAGTGCCAACACCACCAGCAGCTCAGCATCAACATCCCCCAGCCTTGGCACCCTGCCCTGCTGCCTCCAGAGCAGACTGCAGGGGGGGTTGGGGAAGGCTGGTGGGAACTGCAGGGGGAATGACCTGAGTGCACCACCAACTGCAGTGGCAATGCCTCTGAGGAGGAGCATTTGGCCCTGGAATTCCCATGCTGGTTCTGAAGGGCTGCACAGGCTTGGTCCCACCTCTGGCACAGGCAGCACTGGAGTGCCAGGCACAGGGAAGCAGAGGAGCTGGGTGGCAATGCTTCAAACTGGGCCAAGGGAAAGCTGAGGCAGACTCCTCTGGCTGTGGCAAGGCTCCTGACACCAACACTGAGCTCCCCAAAGCAGAGATGCCACTCTGCTCACCCCTCTGAGCGTGGCACTGTGGTGCCCACACCGGAGGGCAAGCCCCTCAGTGAGGTGCCCAGCTGAGAGCCAGGCTCCACAGGAGCACAGTCTGCAGTCTGTGGCAGCTTTAGGGCTGCCAAGGCAGATGGGCAGCCAGGCTCTTACCACTTGACAGCCAGGTTCTGCACTTCCCCATTCTTGTCCTCCAGCAGCTTCAGAAGCATTTTCACAACCTTCTTCTCGCTGTCCTCATCCAGCTTTATGGAGTCCTTCTGCAGCTCCACCATCAGGTCGTTGGTGGCCATAAACCTGCAAGAGCAGGGAGCAGGAGTGGGCTGCTGGGAGGCAGACAGAGCAGCACTGTGGAAGCCTGGCAGTGGGTGCTTGTCTGAAAACCCTTGCTGAGGGCAGCTCAGAGCCCTTCACACTGCCCTGGAAAGCAAGGCACAAAACATGGGGACTGCCCCAGGAGTGGGAAGCTCAGCTAGAGGCAGCTGGTGAAGAGTCTTTAGCCAAGGGATCTGCAGAACCTGCCACAGACACCTTCTGTCCTCTCCCTGAAGCACACAGCAGGGCTGGGGTGAGCGAGAGCCCTCACAGTGGCACCCAGCTGGAGTGAGTTTCCCCAGTGACTAACTCCAGATGGTTAACTGAGACAGGAAAACTCCTGACAGGGCTTCCCCCAAACTGCCCAGCCTAGCAAAAGCAGAGTGGGGGCTTAGAGCCCTCCTGGCTGCTCTCCCTGCCTTATCCAGCACCAAGAGCAGGAGCACACATGGGGGGAAGGCCTCCCAGGCTCACAAATGAAAGCCAGAGCCATGCCTCTGTGCAAGCTGTCCTGCAGGAGCTCCCCAGGCTGTATGTAGACTGCTGTGAGCAAACTCAAACAAGCATTCTCACTCCAGCTTAGAAGGGGAAACAAACTCCCAGCTGGGTGCCTGGCAGTGCCACTTTCCACCAAGGACAGTGTTGGAATGGGGGCTGAGGAGCCCTGGGGAGGATCTGTGCTGCTGGAGCAGGGCAGCAGGCTGAGGCTTTCTAATGTTAGCCCAGCATGGCCAGGGGTATCTCAAGGCTCTGCCCTCTCAGTTTCCAGATGATGCCTCTGCTTTAAATGTGGCTCTGAGGTAGCTCACCCAGCATGCAAGTGCCCTTGTACCAGGGCAGTGTTTGTGCTCCCAACCTGTGAGCCTGCTGCTGAGCAGCAGCTGGGCACACCTGGAGACAGGAGCTGCTGTGGTGGTGCACAGGCAGCCTGAGACCCAGCCTGAGCAAAGCAGAGGGACACACAGGTCCTGGGAGGGTCACAGCAGAGCCTGGGTGAGGCAGAGGGACACACAGGTCCTGTGAGGGTCACAGCAGAGCCTGGGTGAGGCAGAGGGTCACACAGGTCCTGTGAGGGTCACAGCAGAGCCTGGGTGAGGCAGAGGGTCACAGGTCCTGGGAGGGTCACAGCAGAGCCTGGGTGAGGCAGAGGGACACACAGGTCCTGGGAGGGTCACAGCAGAGCCTGGGTGAGGCAGAGGGACACACAGGTCCTGGGAGGGTCACAGCAGAGCCTGGGTGAGGCAGAGGGACACACAGGTCCTGTGAGGGTCACAGCAGAGCCTGGGTGAGGCAGAGGGTCACAGGTCCTGTGAGGGTCACAGCAGAGCCTGGGTGAGGCAGAGGGACACACAGGTCCTGGGAGGGTCACAGCAGAGCCTGGGTGAGGCAGAGGGACACACAGGTCCTGGGAGGGTCACAGCAGAGCCTGGGTGAGGCAGAGGGACACACAGGTCCTGGGAGGGTCACAGCAGAGCCTGGGTGAGGCAGAGGGACACACAGGTCCTGTGAGGGTCACAGCAGAGCCTGGGTGAGGCAGAGGGTCACAGGTCCTGTGAGGGTCACAGCAGAGCCTGGGTGAGGCAGAGGGACACACAGGTCCTGGGAGGGTCACAGCAGAGCCTGGGTGAGGCAGAGGGACACACAGGTCCTGGGAGGGTCACAGCAGAGCCTGGGTGAGGCAGAGGGACACACAGGTCCTGGGAGGGTCACAGCAGAGCCTGGGTGAGGCAGAGGGACACACAGGTCCTGGGAGGGTCACAGCAGAGCCTGGGTGAGGCAGAGGGACACACAGGTCCTGGGAGGGTCACAGCAGAGCCTGGGTGAGGCAGAGGGTCACAGGTCCTGGGAGGGTCACAGCAGAGCCTGGGTGAGGCAGAGGGACACACAGGTCCTGGGAGGGTCACAGCAGAGCCTGGGTGAGGCAGAGGGACACACAGGTCCTGGGAGGGTCACAGCAGAGCCTAGGTGAGGCAGAGGGACACACAGGTCCTGTGAGGGTCACAGCAGAGCCTGAGCAAAGCAGAGGGACACACAGGTCCTGGGAGGGTCACAGCAGAGCCTGAGCAAAGCAGAGGGACACACAGGTCCTGGGAGGGTCACAGCAGAGCCTGAGCAAAGCAGAGGGACACACAGGTCCTGGGAGGGTCACAGCAGAGCCTGGCCGTGGCTCTGCTTGCAGCCCAGCCCATCAGAACCAGCATGACCAATTATGGGCAGGGGCTGAGCTGGGGCTTCCACGGCAGCACCGTGGGCCTTGGACTGGCTGCCTGCTGCCGTCCTCCCACAGCACCTCACAGGTGGCACACAGGTCCCTGCAGGGGCGGGCGGCAGGGCAGACCTGCTGCTCCGACTGCTTGTGCAGTGAGCTCACCTCTGAGCGTGTCCAGGCTGCCCTGGAGCGCTGCTGTGACACGGCACAGCCTGCGCTGGGCACAGCTTGCCTGGGGGAGGGAGCACAAGTTCTCTGGACAGGCTTTGTGCGACCCTCCACACCGCCTCCTTCACCAACTCCCGGCTGCAACAGCAGAAAACCAGCAGCAGCCCTGCGTGAGTAACCCCTCTGAGGGCACCGCTCACCTCTGCTCTAGAAGAGCTCCAAACACCCAGCCCGGCACAAACCTTCCCTTCCAGGCTGGAGCGGAGAGGACACCTCGCTCCCGGGCCAAACCCTCCTCACCCGCTAGTTCTAACAGCTCCTTGCTGACCACCTCAAGCACCCAGCCACCAGCCCCCGCCCTAAGGAGAGAGCAAATTTACCTCCTGGCACAGAGAGAGTGACAGACCCGGGCAGAGGGGGACACGGAGCCCGGCCGGGCAGCGGCGGGGGGGACGGACACGGAGCCCGGCCGGGCAGCGGCGGGGGGGACGGACACGGAGCCCGGCCGGGCAGCGGCGGGGGGGACGGACACGGAGCCCGGCCGGGCAGCGGCGGGGGGGACGGACACGGAGCCCGGCCGGGCAGCGGCGGGGGGGACGGACACGGAGCCCGGCCGGGCAGCGGCGGGGGGGACGGACACGGAGCCCGGCCGGGCAGCGGCGGGGGGGACGGACACGGAGCCCGGCCGGGCAGCGGCGGGGGGGACGGACACGGAGCCCGGCCGGGCAGCGGCGGGGGGGACGGACACGGAGCCCGGCCGGGCAGCGGCGGGGGGGACGGACACGGAGCCCGGCCGGGCAGCGGCGGGGGGGACGGACACGGAGCCCGGCCGGGCAGCGGCGGGGGGGACGGACACGGAGCCCGGCCGGGCAGCGGCGGGGGGGACGGACACGGAGCCCGGCCGGGCAGCGGCGGGGGGGACGGACACGGAGCCCGGCCGGGCAGCGGCGGGGGGGGACGGACACGGAGCCCGGCCGGGCAGGCCCCTCGCACACAAAGCCAGTCCCAGGGGCCGGGGTCCCAGCGCTCACCCCCAGGTGACAGCTCTCAGGCCGCTGTCCCTCAGCCTGCCCAGCCCCTGCCCAGCCAAGCGGGCACCAGAGGAGCGGAGCAGGACCGTTTCGGGCGCTGTGCCGCTGCCGCTCGCTCGCCCGGCAAGGCAGAGCTGCCGGTGCCGCGGGCAGCACTCGCATCGCCTCCCCGCCGGCGTCGGGCAGCTCCGCGCACGGGACGGCAGCGCCGCCGCCTTCCCTGCGCTGCCCCCCGGCCAGGGGCGCCGGGTCGGGGTAAAACCGAAATCAACCTGAGTCCTGCGGGGGCACAGCCGCACGGCCGCGGCTGGGCTGCGCCCCCCGTGCCCGCTCCTGACCCCAGGGTCTCCCCACTGCAAGGGACCCCTCCGGTGGGCACAGGCCCCCTTCCCGGCCGGACGAAACCCCAAGCCCGAAGCCGCTCTCCCGTGCGGCACCCCGGGAGCCGAGGCGCCGCCGGCGGGGCTCACCTGAAGTCCTTGTCGCTGGAGGTCATCTTCTCCAGCAGGCTGGAGATGTGGTACGAGCCGCCGGCCATGGCTCCGCTGCGCGGCTCCCGCGGGAAGAGGGCGGCGGGCGCGGGGTCGCTCCCCTCAGGGCGCCGCGGGCAGGGGGGGCCCGGAGCCCCTACGGACCGCCCCCCCGGGCTCGGCCGCTGCCTCTCGCCGCCATACGAGGCTCGGCCCGCCCCACGGCCGCCCACCGGCGGGCAGGGCAGGGCAAGCCGCCGCCCCTCCCCCCTGCTCCCGTCGGGCCCCCGCGCTGGCGAGCACAGGGGCAGAGGGGGCCGCACCGCCGGTGCTTGGCCGCCTCCCGCCAGCAGGGGGCAGCGGCGGCGCCGGAACCTCGGTGCGAGCGGAACCTCTGTGCGCGGGCGGGGGCGCCGCCCGGTGCGGGACCGCCGTGCCACGTCTGAGCCGCTCGGCCGGAGGGCAGCCCGGGACTGCCGGGGCACCGCCGTCGCCATGGTAGGCTCGGGCAGACGTTGCGCGGGTCCAGCTCCGCGGGGTGACCGCTGCGGGGGGCTCCGGACACCTTTCAGAGCCGGAGGGACCGGCGGCGGGGGCCGGCGGCGTCCCGGTGCTCGGCCTCAGCGCGGCCGGGTTCGGCCTCCCGAGCGAGGAATCCGCACCCGGGCACGGCGCCGCTCCCAGCAGCAGCCCCGGCCGGCGCCAGCTCCCTCAGCCCCGGTGGGGCTGGCCCGGGCCCAGGCGGCCGGGGAGCCCCGGGGTGCGGTGCCCGGCCCCGGGACGTGGGCCTCGCTGTGCGCTGAGCCTGCTCCAAGCTCTCCTTCTCCTCTTGCAGGTCTCGGTAATTAACACCGTGGACACCTCTCACGAGGACATGATAGTAAGTGTGCGGGGGGGCCGGAAATGGTTTCAAGCTTTACTCTTCCTGCCCAGGCCTGTTCCTGCTCGGTTCTAGGCGCTGCCTGTGCTGCGTGGTGCAGAGCTGCGGCAGAGGACCCTGGTTTTCCTTTATGTGCACCAGGGCAGGTTTAGGTTGGACATGAGCAAGAATTTGTTTCTCTTGAGGGTTGCCCAGCCCTGGCCCAGGCTGCCCAGGGCAGTGGTGGAGTCCTCATCCCCAGAGGGGTTTCAAAGCCCTGCAGGTGTGGTGCTGAGGGCCGTGGGGTGGTGGTGACCTGGCAGTGCTGGGGTCAGGGTTGGACTGGATGATCTCAAAGGTCTCTTCCAACCTAGCCAATGCTGTGATGTGTGTGGATGTTTCAGGAGTAGATGTGCAGGTGTGGGAGGGGGACATGAGTCATGTGGAGAAGGGAGGAACCCAGTTAGCTGCTGCAGTACCAAGCAGGAGTTGGAGCTGCCAGTGCTCTCACACCCGTTCCATGCTGCAGGGAACACACACGGGGAACTGCCTGAGGCTTTCTAGTGCCTGCCACTCCTTTCCTGCCCGCTGCTGAAAATGCTGCTGCTCTGCAGGCCCAGGGTGCCTCCTGTGCAACCCTGGCGACAGCAGCAGCTGGGGAATGGAGCAGCAGCTGGGGAATGGAGCAGCAGCCTGCCTGGGTGGCTTCCCCGCCCTCCCCCCCGTGCTGTGCCGGCGCTCCCGGCAGCCGCGGCGGGGGCCGGGCAGCGCTGAGGCAGCTCTGCCCCTCGCAGCACGACGCCCAGATGGATTACTACGGCACCCGGCTGGCCACCTGCTCCTCCGACCGCTCCCTCAAGATCTTCGACGTGCGCAACGGGGGCCAGATCCTCATCGCTGACCTGAGAGGGTAAAGGCTGCGCAGCAGCAGGGCTCCGGCCGGGCAGGGGGCTCGGAGCCTGTCCTGCCGGGGGAGGGACGGCGGGCACCGGCCAGGCTGCGGCCGAGCAGCCGGGCCTGCCAGCCCCACGCGGGCGGCGCTCCCTCCTCAAGCCTTTGCCGCCTCTCGGGAGGGAGCTCCCAGCCTGCTGCTGGCACAGGGCCCGCTCGGAGCTGCCCTCCCTGGCAGTGGCGCTGGCAGCCCTGTGCTGCTGTGCATCCTGGCACTTGCTCCCTCTCCAGAGGGCTGTGCCGGTCGCTCCCAGAACGCCCAGTGGCGGCTCCAGCTGGGCCTGGAAGGGCTCTCCCTGCTTCCCCAACCAGCAGCATTCCTTGCAGGCATGAAGGACCTGTGTGGCAGGTGGCCTGGGCTCACCCCATGTACGGCAACATCCTGGCCTCCTGCTCCTACGACAGGAAGGTCATCGTCTGGAAGGAGGAGAGCGGCACCTGGGAGAAGACCTACGAGTACACAGGGCACGACTCCTCAGGTAGCCAGGCACTGCAGGGCAGGCTGGCAGCCCTCAGGGAGGGGCAATCAGTGCACAGTGCTGAGGAGGGAAGCCTCTGCCACACAGGGGTGGATTAGTGCAGAGACAATCAGGCTGTGCAGCTCAAGCAGAGCGTGCTGCTGGAGGCCTGCAGCGCTGCTCCCTGCCCCGGGGCTGGAGGCCTGCAGTGCTGACTGATGCCATGCTTGTGCAGGAGCTGGCTTACAAATAAATCAGCTTTCAGATGGTGGGGTGCTGAGGTCTGGGGGCAATATTGCCTGTGTCCAGGAGCAGAGGGCAAGGTGGGGTTCAGCACACTCTGTTGCTGTTCACAGTGGGAGGTGCCTGCAGGTCTGTGGTACCAGCCCAGGCTCTCAGTGCTGTTTGGCTTTTGTCCTGGAGCCAGCACTCTCCTCCCTGCTGCAGGGGGCAGTCCCTGTTTTTATTCTCTCCCTGAGAGCTCGGTGGGTGCTCTCCTGAGGGGGTGCCAGGCACAAAGGCAGCTCTGCCCCTCAGCCAGCACTGCCAGCCGGCTGCCTGTGCCGAGAGGCAAGCAGGCTGCTCCCTGCCCATGCCTGCTTGGGTGGGTGGCAGGGCTGGGGCAGTCAGTGTGGTGTAACCCAGTGGTCTCTTCCCCAGTGAACTCTGTCTGCTGGGCACCACATGACTATGGACTGATCCTGGCCTGTGGCAGCTCTGATGGAGCCATTTCCTTGCTGAGCTACACAGGGGATGGGCAGTGGGAAGTCAAAAAGATCAGCAATGCTCACACGGTGAGTCTGGCCCTGGGGCAGCGGGGGGGGTCCCTGGGGCAGCAGGGGGGTGTGAGGGCTATGGGTAAACACCAAGCTGGTGCCTCCAGGAGCTTGTGGCCTGGGTGAACACCGAGGCAGGATGAAATGCTGTGCAGCAGTGCCCAGCAGCAAGCAGTACCTTGCCTGACCTTGCTCCAGAGTGGGAAGGTGCAGTTGGTGGTGACTGCAGCGCAGCTTGGACCATGCAGCACACCGAGCAGCACTGGTAACAGCTCTCTGCTTGGAGTTAGTGTTGAGCTCAGGGCTGGAGGCTGTCTGGGAGGAGGTGGCTTTGGCACTAAGGACTCCTCTAGAAAGTGACTGTCAGTAAGCTGCAGGCCTGGTGGGTTGCCCCAAGCAGGGGATTTTGAAGAGCTTTTGAAGCAGTGGCAGTGGCTGGCAGTAAAAGGAAGCTGGGCTCCAAAGGCTCCTCCTGCACTCCTGAGCAGCAGCACAAGTGTGTCTGTGTCTCTCCAGCTGGAGTCTGCCTCCACTGCTCACAGCTCCAGGATGATAGTTCACACACCACAGTTCCTTAGCTGCCTCTGGAGGAAGTGTCCCACTGAGGCCAGGCTGTGCCTGCATTTCTTGCTCACTGAGGTCCATTCAGCATTGTGCAGGGCTCCTCTCTTCCTGAGCTGGGGTTACCCCCAGACACAGCATGCCTGGGGCCCTCTGTCCCCTCAGTAGCTTTGCTTTGCTTATTTAAAGTCAGCAGCTTTAAGGGATGGATCTTCTGCCTCCCTAGATTGGATGCAATGCAGTCAGCTGGGCTCCTGCTGTGGTCCCAGGAAGCCTGATAGAGCAACCCTCTGGTCAGAAACCAAACTACATCAAGAGGTTTGCATCTGGGGGCTGTGACAACCTCGTCAAGATCTGGAAGTAAGTGCTCTGGGGCCAGGCTTGCTGCTTGGAAACCCTTTGAATGTCCCCAGCAGTCTCTCAGGTGCCAGTGCATTACAAGGGGAGACTCTGTACCACCCATCAGTGGTGACAGCAGCTTGTGTCAGCCCTGCTGCTGCCTTGGAAGATTCCTGCCTGCCTTTGCCTGCCACTGGCACAGCACAGTTTCTGTACACAGCTCAGGTCCTGTGTCCCCTGAGGGGCTCTGCTTAAGCTGTAGAGCTTTTGGAGGGGAGTGGGGACCCCTTGGAGCAAACCAGGAGGCTGGAAGCTGCCAGAAGAGGGAGGAAGCACAACTGGGGGCTGCTGCTGCCACCCTCCTGACTGTGTTTGCAGGGAAGAAGATGGGCAGTGGAAAGAGGAGCAGAAGCTGGAGGCTCACAGCGACTGGGTTCGGGACGTGGCCTGGGCTCCGTCCATAGGGCTGCCCACAAGCACCATTGCCAGCTGCTCACAGGTGAGGCCTCTGCTGCAGGGCAGAGCCAGGTTCCCTGCCTCCACTCCCTTCCCTCTGGCAAAGCACCAGCAAGGGCAGAGCTGCTGCAGCAGGTCCTCCTGGCAGTCCTTAGCTGTCTCTGGCTAGGAGCCTTTGGCTCCTGTTCCCTGCACAGCCCAGTGGAAGGCTTTCTGGACAAAGGCTTGGCCTGTCTGGCTCTGGACCAAGGAGCACCTTCTGCTCTGCAATTCCTGGGCAGGGGGGGTCTGATGTGGGGAAAACCTTCAATGAAGGTCATATTCCAGGGGGTCTGGGTCAGTCACTGAGCTCCCAGCTGGAGGTGCTGGGGTTTGGTAACTGGCATTCCTGAGCAGCCCTGCTGTCCTCAGCCCTCGTGCTGGCTGCAGCGTTCCTGCTGCTAACCACTCTGTGCAGCCTGGGGCTGTGTTAGCCAGGAGCCTGCTCACTTCCCTCTGACTTGCTGTCACCTGCCTGGAAAGCAGAACCTCGCTGGGGGGGGGAAAACAGCAGCTGCTATTGCTGTGGCTTCTGGGAGCTCTTCTCTTGTCTGCAGGTCCCCTCTTGTACACAGCTCTTCCCCTCAGAGCTGCACTCTGCCCCAGCAGCGACAGCTCCTTCGCTGGGCTGCCTGAAGACCCACAGGCAGCCCTGGGTCCACACTGGGGCTGGGGGTCAGTGCTGGGGGGAGGCTTTCTCTGTGCCATAAGCAGAGGCCCAAGCACCTGTCTCTGCTTGCCTCTGCAGGATGGCAGAGTGTTCATCTGGAGCTGTGACGATGCCTCTGGCAACTCCTGGTCACCAAAGCTGCTGCACAAGTTCAACGACGTGGTCTGGCACGTGAGCTGGTCCATCACTGCCAACATCCTTGCAGTGTCTGGAGGGGACAACAAAGTGAGTACTGCTGCCTGCCTTCCAGCCTGCCCTGGCCCGGGCTCCTGCTGCTGCAGGCAGGGCTGCTGCAGGCAGGGCTGCTGCAGGCTTCCCTTTGCTGCAGTGCTGCCATTGTCTTTTCACTTCCCCAGAGGGGAGCAGGACCCCAGCCTTTGCCAGCTACTTGGGCTACATTCTTAGTCCTTACTGGAGAGCCAAGTCCAGGCCTGGCTTCCTGTTGCAGGGGACCTCCAGCAGCACTCCTGTGCTTTCCCTCAGCGCTGGCTGAGCACTGGCTGTGCAGCCACAGCCAGCAGGGCTCACTGCTGTCACCAGGCTGTCACACAGCCAGGGAGGTGATTCTCAAGAGTCAGGCTGCTCTGGGTTGGAAGGGACCTTAAAGCTCATGCAGTCCCAAGCCCCTGCCAGAGGCAGGGCCTTCTCCTCTAGCCCAGGCTGCTGGAGACCTCAGGCTGCTCTCCATGGGGAAGGGGGAGGCTGAGGCTGTGCCGAGGCTGAGGCTGCTGCCCGCTGTGTTTTTGAGGTCACGCTGTGGAAGGAGTCGGTGGATGGACTGTGGGCCTGCATCAGCGACGTCAACAAGGGGCAGGGCGGGGTCTCAGCCGCCGCAGAGGGGCAGCAGAACGAGCAGTGATGCCCCCGCAGGGCCCCCCCGCTGCTGCTCCTCGCCTGCCCTGCTCCTGACCAACCAGAACTGTCTGCAGCTCAGCCCGGCAGGGCGGGGGGCGGCGGCGAGCTGCTTCTGGCAGCGTTCTGTAACCCTCCCTGGGAGGCTCCAGCCTTGATTGACATTCCCTGAAACTGAAGGTAAAGAGCAGAGCAAAGCACTGTGCCTTGGGCTACTCCTGCTGGGGGCAGCTGCCCCTCCCCTCCCGGGGTAGGGCTCAGATCTGGTCGGGGGTGCTGTGGTCAGACCCACAGCACCTGGGCAAGAACGGGAGGAGGCTGTCAGAGTGGTGAGCCAGGAGCCACAGGAGGGAGCTGGCTCACAGCAGAGAGCTGCTGCCCTGGGGAAGCTGACTGCCCCCAGAGTTCAGTTGATAGTGGCAGACTGGGCTGGCAGTCACAGAGCTGCCTGCACTGAAATCTGGGAGGGAGGTTAAAGGGCCTAAAGTAATCAGTGGTAAAGATCTGGAGTTGCTCCTTAGTCTTCAGATGAAGGCCTTGGAGGAGGTGCAAACAGCCTTCAGAGTGCAGAGTGCAGGGAGGGAAGGGCAGCAGATGGCAGCATGAAGCTGGCTCGGTGTGGGCCCCGAGAGGGTGCTTGGGTAGTCCTGGAGGGATGTTCTTGGCCAGGTGACAGCCTCTGTGCTTCCTGAGGCTGGCCAGGAGTGGTGCAATGCACAGGTCCTTTGCTCTGCAGCTGTGCTGGTCCTTGAACCACAGCAGCAAATCAAACCCTAATCTGGAGAGGTTTTTTAGCCACACTTCTGTACCTCAGGAGTCTTTTGTTGAGTACCAACAGAATAAAGTCTCTTGGTTAGAGCCTGCTGGGAGATGCTCACTGCCCTTTTCACAGAGGTCCTGTCAAGGCTGCCAGCAGGCTGCCTTCAGTCAGGCCCCAGCCAGGCTGTGCTCCCACCCCTGCTGGGACGGTGCTGCTCCACTGGAGAGCTGTGAGGAAAGGCTGCCTGCAGTTAAGCTCCTGTGCCCCTGCCCTGCAGGCCCCTGCCCTGCAGGCCCCTGCCTTCAGCTGCAGCAAACCACACCTTGGTGCACCTCTGGTTGAACCCTGAGGCACCTGTGCCGCTCCCCATGCACGACAGGCCGTAAGGAGAAGGTTGTTTTGCAGGTGTTTTACTCACAAAGGTGTTAGTCAGTGGTGGTTTGCCAGGGTGGGTTAGGGCGTGCAGCCTCCTGGCTTGCCGGGCAGCGCAGCGCTGCTGCTGGGATGGCACACGGGCTGCCCTCCTGTGCTGGTGGAACTGACACTGGCAGACAGACAAACAGCATCCAAGGCACTTAGGATTAAGGCATTCTAGCAGGCCTTAGTGTAGAACTCGGTGTGAGAGGAGTGCAGATGGCTCTGATGCTCAGGTCTTCAGTTAGGATCCTTCTGCTCCTGGGAGCACCTGCAGCGAGCGAGGCCCTGGCCAGAGCAAAGCCAGACCCTGACCTGCCCTGCAGCTTGAGCCAGTCCTGTGCAGCAGGCCCCTGTCTGGCACTGCCTTTTGCTGACTATAAAGCTGGCTTCCCTTGGACTGCACAGGAGGGGGCCCAGCAACAAGGCCACAGAGAAGAAAGAGTCAGAACACTAATGCTGGGCAGGAGGCTTCCCTGCTGAGAGCCTGGCAGCAGGCCTCAGGAGCTCATCTTCACTGGACCCTCAGCCCACTGCCACAATAAATACAACACAGCCACCTTCAAGGGGCCTGGAACAAAACCCAAGAGACTTTCAATCAAAGTCTTGTCCCTAATCCAAACTGTACAACAGTTATGTTGTGAAACACAGCGAGAACCCTTGGTGAGAAGCCTTAGTGACACCTCAAGGACACTTAGGAGAGATTAACTTCCACAAAGACTCTTAGGAAGTATGAAGAGTGCCTTGGAGCTGCTGAGCGAGACTCAGAGGTGAGACTCAGCTGTGCTTTGTGTAGTGGAGCAGAGTGACCTGGCTTCAGTGAGTCACAGCTCTGTCGAGTGCAGCTCAGCTGCCAGCCAGGCAGGCAGGACGCCTGAGAACTTGCATGAAGATCCCCTCTGGCACTGCAGTCTTTGGGAGGGGCATGGAGCAGGGTGAGCTGTCTGCAAAGTGAAGGCTGCTCCAGCCTCTGGAGGGGCCTGCCTGCCTGGGCAGTGCTGCTGCTCTCTGCTGCTGCTCGCCCTGCTCTCAGTCAGGCACAGGTCAAAGGCAGAGGTGCTGCAAATGCACTGCAAAAGGGCCCCCGGCTGCCCTGGCAGCTGCCTGGCACCTGCAGGTGGGCAGGAAGAGGCACTGCTGCTGCCAGTGGCACTGTGCTGACAGTGTCTCTGCTGCACAAGAGGTATCTTCTTGGGGTGATCACTTCTGTTTTGCTCAGCCAGGGCTAATGTTTCTGATGCAAATCTGCTCCTTGGCCTCCCATGCCAGGTGCACCTTTGCCATCTCTCTGATGAGGGGACAGTCCTTGTCTCTTCTTCTGAGCTGGCCAGGGCTGGGGAATCATCCACTTAGGAGTCAAACAGTTCAGAACTGCTCAGTTTGTCTTCTTCATAGAGCAAAATGTTTTCCATGAGCTTCCTCTTCTGGTCATTAATCTTTATTCTCCAAGATGTCTCTCTGGGTAATGCTGCAAAACAAAAAGCTAAAGAGTGACAAAACCAACTCCCTGCTGACAGCTCAGGCTGAGCAAATGCAGACAAGCCTGGTCCAGGGAAAAGGTCTGCTAAAGCTCCAGAACCACCTCCATGGAATCACAGAAAGCTGTGGACTGGGAGGGACCTTAAGAGTCAGCTAGCTCCAATCTCCTGCCATGGGCACCTCTCACTAGCCCTTGTGCAGCCTGGCCCTCAACACCTGCAGGGAGGGAGCACTGTGTAGGTTTACTGCTAAGAGGATAACTAAGGGAAGATGTCCTGCACTGAGCTCAGCAGCAGGCAGAAGAGGCTCAGCAGTGCTGGAGAAGAGGCTGATGCCTGCTGCTATGGCACTGGAGCACTCACACAGTCTGCTGCCATGAGGAGCAGGAGCAGTCCTGCCACAGCAGCCTGCAGAGGCTGAGCTGGAAGGCTGTGTGTGCCCTGCAGCCTGGTCTGCCCTTGCCTAGAGCACAGCTCTGCCACAGCAGCCTGCAGAGGCTGAGCTGGAAGGCTGTGTGTGCCCTGCAGCCTGACCTGACCTTGCCTAGAGCACAGCTCTGCCACAGCAGCCTGCAGAGGCTGAGCTGGAAGGCTGTGTGTGCCCTGCAGCCTGGTCTGCCCTTGCCTAGAGCACAGCTCTGCCACAGCAGCCTGCAGAGGCTGAGCTGGAAGGCTGTGTATGCCCTGCAGCCTGGTCTGCCCTTGCCTAGAGCACAGCTCTGCCACAGCAGCCTGCAGAAGCTGAGCTGGAAGGCTGTGTGTGCCCTGCAGCCTGGTCTGCCCTTGCCTAGAGCACAGCTCTGCCACAGCAGCCTGCAGAGGCTGAGCTGGAAGGCTGTGTGTGCCCTGCAGCCTGGTCTGCCCTTGCCTAGAGCACAGCTCTGCCACAGCAGCCTGCAGAGGCTGAGCTGGAAGGCTGTGTGTGCCCTGCAGCCTGACCTGACCTTGCCTAGAGCACAGCTCTGCCACAGCAGCCTGCAGAGGCTGAGCTGGAAGGCTGTGTGTGCCCTGCAGCCTGGTCTGCCCTTGCCTAGAGCACAGCTCTGCCACAGCAGCCTGCAGAGGCTGAGCTGGAAGGCTGTGTATGCCCTGCAGCCTGGTCTGCCCTTGCCTAGAGCACAGCTCTGCCACAGCAGCCTGCAGAGGCTGAGCTGGAAGGCTGTGTATGCCCTGCAGCCTGGTCTGCCCTTGCCTAGAGCACAGCTCTGCCACAGCAGCCTGCAGAGGCTGAGCTGGAAGGCTGTGTGTGCCCTGCAGCCTGGTCTGCCCTTGCCTAGAGCACAGCTCTGCCACAGCAGCCTGCAGAGGCTGAGCTGGAAGGCTGTGTGTGCCCTGCAGCCTGACCTGACCTTGCCTAGAGCACAGCTCTGCCACAGCAGCCTGCAGAGGCTGAGCTGGAAGGCTGTGTGTGCCCTGCAGCCTGGTCTGCCCTTACCTTGAGCACAGGGAGGCTGCAGCTCTGCGCTGTCCGGCGGAAGGCTGCTGGGCACTGCGGGCTCCTGGCTGCTGCAGGCTGCACTCCTCTGCTGGAGCCCAGCTGCAGCGCTGTCCTGCCCCACCCCGAGGGCAGAGGCTGCTGCCTGGGCCGAGGTGTGGCAGCTGCAGCTGGGCAGCTCCTCTGCAGCTCCGTCTGCAGGCTCCCAGAGGAAGCTGCCGGACTCGTCGGACTCGCAGGGCACGCGCGACACCGGCTCGCAGCAGGGGTCGGGGCACGCCAGCAGGGGTGGGCACGGGGGGGCGCTGCTCAGCGCCAGGGGCTGCCTGCCGCCCTCCCTGCCCACCGCGGGGGGCGCCTCCCTGCTCATGCTGCTTGTCTCGTCGTCGGTTTCCTCGGGGGTGTTGCTGGGGGGCCCGGCGGTGCTGCCCCCCCAGAGGCTGTGCTCTCTCAGCCTGCTCTCGGCCGTGCCCACCCTGCCCAGGGCCTGTTCCAACAACGACAGCAGTCAGTGCAGACAGCTCCTCTGCCCCTCCAGCCTGGCCTGCACCACTGCCAGCCCTGGAGCTCCTCTGGGCGACCTGTCCCAGTGCCTCACCAGCTTCCTGGGCAACAACGTCTTCCTCATACCTCATCTCAGTCCAGCCTCTTGCAGTCTGAGGCCACCACCCCTGGTCCTGTCACTACAGGCTGTTCTAACAAGTCCCTCCCCAGCTCTCCTGCAGCTCCTTCAGGTACTGGAAGGCTGCTCTGAGCCCTCCCTGGAGCCTTCTCCAGGCTGAGCAGCCCCAGCTCCCTCAGCCTGTCTGATGCATTCTCCCCTCAAACCCAAGCCACACAGGGGTGCTGGAGCCTCAGCCCCGGCTGCCAAGACTGAAGTCTTGGTGCTGGATTCCAGCTGTTACCTCTGCTATGCTGGGATTCTTCTTTCTCAGGCAGCTGCAGATGGCTGAGGCAAAGTCCACAGCAGCCTCTGCCAGCAAGGGTCCTGCTCTGGTGTCCAGGTATTTGCAGCAGATTTCCCTGGCAGCCAGCATCTCAGCAGGAGTTCCTTTGGAGCAGGAGCTTTCTCTTGCCAGCTGCATTTCATCAGCAATCAGGTCCTTCTGTGGGCAGCAGAGAGAGGCAGCAGTGAGGGCAAAATCACCACAGCTCTCCTCTCTGCAGCGCTGAGCAGGAGCCTTGCTGTGTGTCTGCTCCTATTGCTCCCCCAAAGCTGTTTACAGGCCTCAGAGCCTGAGGAGTCTCCACTGGTGCAGCTGACAGAGGCTTTGTTAGCACAGGAGAGAGGCCAGGGGTGTGCTCTGCTGCGGCTCCTGTCAGGCAGAACCAGCTCTGCCAGCTGCAGCCACTGGCAGGGATGAAGGGCAGCCCACGCTGTGCACAGCAGCACTCTGCACCTGGCCTTGCAGTGCTTCCTGGGGGCCTCTGGGCACTGCTGAGCTGCTTGCAAGCAGGGAGGTACAATGCCCTGGGTTTCCCCTCGAAGGCCTCAGAGGAGCACCTTCCATCCATGGAACACAGGTGGAACCTGCTTCCATGAGGCTCTGCTGAGGGCATCAGTGACAGGGCCAGTCCTGGCAGCTTGTGAAAGCAGCTGGCGCAGCTCCAAGCACAGCCTGGGCATGCTGTGAATTCCAGAGCCACCCACAGCCCCGTGATGAGTGCTGGCACCTCCTGCCCGCCCGCAGCGCCCCCCTTGGCTTGGCACAGCAGCCCGCAGCGCCCGGCCCGCAGCACCTGGCTGGCAGCACCCGGCCCGCAGTGCCCGGCCCAGGCCACAGTGCCCGGCCCGCAGCACCCTGCCCGCAGCACCGTGCCCACAGCACCCTGCCCGCAGCACCCTGCCCGCAGCACCGTGCCCACAGCACCCGGCCCGCAGCGCCCGGCCTGGCCTGCAGCGCCCTGCCCGCAGCGCCTGGCCCGCAGCGCCTGGCCCGGCCTTGCAGCACCCTGCCCACAGCGCCCAGCCCGGCCCACAGCACCCGGCCCGCAGTGCCCGGCCCAGGCCACAGTGCCCGGCCCGCAGCGCCCTGCCCGGCCCGCAGCACCCGGCCCGCAGCACCGTGCCCGCAGCACCCTGCCCGCAGCACCCTGCCCGCAGCGCCCTGCCCGGCCCGCAGCACCCGGCCCGCAGCACCCGGCCCGCAGCACCCGGCCCGCAGCACCCGGCCTGGCCTGCAGCGCCCTGCCCGCAGCGCCTGGCCCGCAGCGCCTGGCCCGGCCTTGCAGCACCCTGCCCACAGCGCCCGGCCCGGCCTGCAGCACCGTGCCCACAGCACCCTGCCCGCAGCGCCCTGCCCGGCCTGCAGCACCGTGCCCACAGCACCCTGCCCGCAGCGCCCGGCCCGGCCTGCAGCACCCTGCCCGCAGCACCCTGCCCACAGCGCCTGGCCCAGCCTTGCAGCACCCGGCCCGCAGTGCCCAGCCCAGCCTGCAGCACCCGGCCCGCAGCGCCCGGCCTGGCCTGCAGCACCCTGCCCGCAGCGCCCGGCCTGGCCTGCAGCACCCTGCCCGCAGCGCCCGGCCCGGCCTGCAGCACCCTGCCCGCAGCGCCCGGCCCGCAGCGCCTGGCCCGGCCTTGCAGCACCCGGCCCGCAGCGCCCAGCCCAGCCTGCAGCACCCTGCCCGCAGCGCCCGGCCCGGCCTGCAGCGCCCTGCCCGCAGCGCCCGGCCCGCAGCGCCCAGCCCAGCCCGCAGCGCCCGGCCCGCAGCGCCCAGCCGGCAGCAGGCAGCTGTTAACAGCGAGTGCCCTGCTCTCTGAGCACTAATGACTGTGGAGTCCCTCCCCACAGACAGGCCAGCACTCCTGAGTGGGTGTGTGAGGTGGGAATGTCTAAAGCAGGTCAGCCACTGATGCCAGCAGGACCAGGGGATGGCTTCCAAAACCCTTTCCCCAGGTGGGCAGAGCAGCCTGCAAGTAACAAGCTAGAGACAAGGAAAAGCCATCTTGTGACAGCAGCCCCAGCCCCTTCTGCTGGCATTCACCACCCTCTCGTACCAGGTAAGCAGGCTGCCTCCCTTCATCCAGGGCCTTCATCCCCGTCAGGATCTCTGCCAAGACCTGGAGAGCAGAGGTGAGAGCAGAGGCTGTGCTCAGAATCGGTCCTGCTTCCAAAGCTCAGGTTTGCAGCTAGAGAAATGCTGCACTGCCAGTGTCTGAAATCACACTGCTGCTTCAGGTGGCTTCACACCAGACCTGGGCAAGCCTGAGGACACTTTAGGACCACCCCAGAGCCACAGCTAGGTACAACAGCCACTGAAACAGGGTGAGGAAGAAGCCCACAGGACAGGCACTGAACACTGGGATGGGGACACCTGCAGACACTGTCACAGCTGAAATTCCAGAGCCAGGGCTGCAAGGCCCCAGGGAGCCTGACTCTGTTCCTTCTGTTGGGGTTCTCAAGTGAACAGCAGGAGCAAGTAGTCTGCAACAAGGAACACTGAAGGGGCTCCAGGAGAGCTGGGGAGGGACTTCGGACAAGGAGCTTTGGTTGCCAGGACAAGAGACAGTGGTTTGGAGCTGGAAGAGGGCAGATTGAGACTGAGATGAGGAAGAAATTCTTGACAGTGAGAGTGGGGAGACACTGGCACAGGCTGCCCAGGGAGGCTGTGGATGTCCCCTCTTTGGAGGTGTTCAGGACCAGGCTGGATGAGGCCTTGAGCAACCTGGGCTGGTGGTAGGGGTCCCTGCCCATGGCAGGGGGCTGGAGCAGCTTGGAGGTCCCTTCCAACCCTACCCTTGCTGTGTCTGTGGATGAAAAGATCTGCCTCAGCTTGCCACACACTGAGCTGCACTGGAGTGTGGCCATGGTTAAGGCAGGGTCTCAACACACTGTACAGGCAACAGCTGCATCAGGCCCTGCTCCCACCCTGCTCTCCAGAAGCACCAAAGAATGCAGCAGGACACAGGGAGCAGGCAACCTACCACAGCGCAGCTGAACACATCCACCCTGGCTGCCAGCTGCCCGTGCCTGACCAGGTCCTCTGGCAGATAGGTGAGGGAAGCCTGCAGCACTTTGGTTTTCATCGTGGCATATTCTGACTTTCTATCAGCAGAAAGCAGCCTCAGGCCTGAGTGTCCAAGCTTGGGGGTCAGGTTGTCATCCAGCAAGACATTTGAGCTGTGAGAAAGACAAAGCAAGGTTGGAGCAGATGATGCCAAGGCTGCTCAGGCAACCAGCTGAGGCACACAGCTGCACTCTGACACTTGTGAAGGGAAGTGCTGAGTGTGCCCAGCCTCTGGCTGCTGTGCGTGAATGAAAGGACAACAAAGGGTAGGAAGGGGGAGAGGGAAGAGTAAGCACTCCAGAAACTGGATCCAGAGAATCCCACTGCCCAGAAACAGGGCTCCAGCCACGCAGCAGTGAGCAGCCCACAGCAGGAGCCAGCGCCGAGGCTCTGCACAGCAGCTCCCAGCCCCCGCCGCTGAAGGCCTGCTGGCGTCAGCAGGCAGCCAGGCAGCGCTCACCTCCTGATGTTGCCGTGGAGGATTCCCGAGCCGTGGAGGTAGTGCACAGCCTGCAGCAGCCCTGCTGCAATGCCGACTCTGGCCTCCCAGGGCAGCGCGGCGCAGCTCTCCTGCCGGGACACGACCAGCCCTGCCCTGCAGCCCTGCACTCGGCTGCAGCCCGGTCACGACTGAGCTACAGCCCCGGCCTGGTGCACCTGCTGACTCGTAGGCCAAGGAAGGAACCAGCTCTGCCGCGTTTTGCTGCAGCCTTTGCCTGCCACGGGAGGCAGCAGGACCACACGAGCCCACCCTCTGGGAGCACTGCTGGGATCCACTCCGTGTGTGGCTGCTGTTCCCTGCCCTGGGATCTCCTCTGCAGTGCTCACCGAGCAGGTGTGAACACCTCCAGCTGCTCCCTCCCAGGCCCTTGTGACACCTGACAGCAAGGAATGCTGCAGAGCATGCTGATGGGCTCTGCAGAACTGCATTGCCCAACCCTCTGCAGCATTACAGCAGGAACAGATTCCCTGGAACTTCAGAACTGTAAAGGCTGCCCAGCAGGAGCTCCCAGCTGACCTGACCTGCCTTGCAATAGGAAACCCAAGGGAGCTGCAGCCTTCCTGGGACTGGCAGCCAGGGTATCTGGGCACCTTTAGCTGGCTGTGGTCTGTTCCTCAGAACTGACAGAGCTCTACCTGCTTTGCATGCACAGGACAGGGTGGATGACAGCTGCTTGCTTACTTGAGCGTGGAGCTTGCTGTGCAGAGATCCATTGGGCAGGTAGGGATATATCAGACAGTGCAGCCCACTTTCTATGGAGAAGCCCAGCAGCTGCAGAATGTTGACATGACAGCACCTGCAGGCACAGACCGCCAGGGGGTTGCCAAGGAAGTAAGAGCAACACAGAGACAGAGTCCTGAGCTGCATCAGATTCCTAACTTCAAGGCAACTGGCCCTGAGCAGGACGGCAGCAGGACGGCAGCACAGCACATGGCCTGCCCAGGGCTCGGGTGAAGCCCACCCAGAGCCCTGCTGGTCCCTGAAGGGCACAGCACTGGCACGAGAAGCAAGCTCACAGGCAGGCTGTGCTCAGCCTGCACTCGAAAGCCAGCTGCTTACCGAAAGCAGATCTGCACCTCTGTGTGAAAGAATCTTTGGGTGGCACTTGGGCTTGTGCATTCTGTCTGAAAAAGGCAAAGGTGCAGCAGAGTGTCAGCAGCAGCCACTGGGATGCTGCATTGGTGCAGAGCTGTCAGGCTCCAGATGACAAACTGCTCTGGAAAGCAGCTCTGTGCCGCAGGCAGCACTGAACGCAGCCCAGCAGAGACACCTCTGATCCAGCCACCAGTGCAGGCAGAGCTCACAGAGCTGCTCACACCAGCAAGGCAGCAGCCCCCTGTGTTTGCTGAGCCTGGGGGTGCCTCCCCCCTCGAGCTGGGTCCCCACCCAAACACACTGAGCGGCAGCCGCTCCCAGCAGACAGCTGCCGCCCTCTCCAAGGAGCAAAGGGAGGTACTTGCCTCTCTGAGCCGTTTGATGGCATACACCACCTGGTTCCTCTGACCCTTGTAGACATCTGCAAAAGTCCCCTCCCCAATTCTGCTCTTGTCACTGAAGCTGTTGGTGGCACTTGTGACCTCCTGCTGGGTCCAGAGCAGGCTGCCGCTGGGCAGGTCGGCCACGGTCTCCTGCTGAGGGCTGGAGGAGCTGCAAGGCTGCAGAGTTGTAGAAGGAACAAGTTCAGCTCATGCAGACTCCTGTGCCTTTTCCTCCTCTCAGGAGCCATGCTTGCTTTGAGCAATCTCTGTGGGCTGAAAGGAACTGTGGAAGGTGCAGAGCAGCCCCTGATGCCTCTGCTGTTAGCAGCTGTGAGCACCCTTCACCTCCACCCTGCCCAGGAGCTTCACTTTGTGTACAAGTCCAGAGAGCTCTCTGAAGGGAGGTCAGCTTGAGCAACAGATCCCATTTGGCTTTGTGCCTGGGGCAGCTCTTGACAAACAGCTGGACCAGAAGGCTGGGTCCCTCCTAATGTATTTATGTTGTGGTGGGAACTTCACATCCACTTCTGAAGCATCTGCTGCTCCTTGCACAACCATTTGTTGCTTCCAGCCTGGCAAGCCCTAATGCCAGCTGCTGTTACAGTTCCACTGTAGCCCAGTCATGCAGCTCTCACCCCCTCAGCGTGCTCCAGGCTGGAGAAAACAAAACCTAACTCCCCCTCTCCAGAAGCTCTGGAGCTGTGGCACGCTTTGCAGCACTGCTCTGCTGGCTGCTGCTCCTGAACCATGGCACTCTGGCAGAGTTTCAAGTCTTGAACACCAATCTGCTTCAAAACACCCCAGAGGAAACAGGCCAAGACCTGATGGGACCAGAGTGTGCACATGGATCAGGAAACCCTGAAGATCCACAGGACAGATCCAGCTGGGCCATCTCAGAGACAAGGGAGCTACAGGGAGGAGGGAGCAGGGGACTGCTGAAGTCATTAGGAACAGGAGAAATGCCTCACAGAGATGGCTAAGGAATGGAACCCCTGGAACCCAGAGGTGATGGGACCCCATCCCTGGGGATTCTCACTTGTCAGCCACACAAGGCTCTGGGCAGCCTGGTTGAAACTCAGCACCAGCCCAGCTTTGAGCAGAGAGCACAGCTGAAGTGTACAATCACCAGCAGCCAGAATGCCTCTCTGGCTGTCAGTGCTGGGTGCTGCACTGCCCTGTGATCACACCAGGCCTGTGAAGTCCTCTGCAAAACCTCTGCTGGAAGTTCCTTCCCAAGCAGTTGCTGTTTGTGGACTCCAACCAACCTGCAGTCAAGCCCCCAGGTCTGTATTTCACACCAGCAGAGGATGAACTTGCACTGGTGCCCCCCAGAATGCCCCAAGGCCCTTTGCAGCTGGGAGCAGTGAGCTCTGGCAGGATTTACCTTCACACTGGATGCCACAGGAGGGTTTGATTGCAAGGAATTCAGAAGGTCTCTTGGGGGAGGTGGTGGAGCAGGGAGTGAACTGAAGGCCCCTTCAGCAACAGCACCTGAAACTGAAACAGCAGCACTGAACTGCACCTCACTGTGGCAAACCACAGCCTGGCACTAACAGTGGAGGGCTGGGGTGGCTGAGTTGAGTTTCCTAAGCAGGGACAGCCTGTGGCATGCTGTGGAGGTGTGGGACACTGGGTGAAGGTGGGGAGCTGCTTCTCCAGTTCCTCTTTGCAAGATGCCTGCTCAGACCTCTCTAGTCCTTGCTCAGGGACACAGAGCTCCTTGTGCCTGCACTGCTGCTGAGAGGTTCTGCTCAGCATGTCCTGTGGCCCTGTTCCCCCCTGTCACAGGCAGAGGGACCTGCTGACCCTGCACAGCTCCCCTCTGCACGGAGAGAGGCACATGAGGCACTGATCTGCTCTTGCTGTGGAGCCAGGGTGCTCATGGACACCTGGGAAACATCTTGAGATCCCAGGGGCAGATACAGGCAGCACCTCCCCAGGAAGAGGAGGCCATGGGCCAGGGAGGAATGCACAGCTCAGGTGCAACTGTGCTAGGAAAAAGGCAAATAGCCAAGGGGAGCACTGTGAGCAGGGCACTCCCTGTGGCACACAGCAGGCAGGTGGGAAGCAGTCCTGCCCAGGCCACTGCAGTGTTGGAGCAAACTCAGAAGCTAGGCCTCCACTTACCACCTGTTGCTGCTGCCCCCAGATGGGAAGAGCCTGCTGAAGGCAACAGACTGAGCTCCTTTTCTCTCTCTCTCTTCTTGATTTCTGGGGGGGTTAAAGATATGTGCTCCTGCTTGGGGGGCTGCACCAGCTCCTCCTTGTCAGAGCTGGCACTGCTGGAGGCTGAGGTCCCTTCAGAAGAGAAGAAAGATGAAGGTTACCACAGAAAAGAGGGTCTGGCTGCAGCCAGCTGTCAGGAAACAATCCTAGTGAGGGAAAGAGAGGGTGCATGGACATGAGAGTGAACATTCCAGCTGCTCCAAGGCTCTCTGCAGCCTTCTCTTCTCCAGGCTGAACAACCCCGACTGTCCCAGCCTGCCTGCGTAGCAGCTGCTCTCCAGCCCTTGCATCATCTTCAAGGCCTCCTCTGGACCTGCTCTAACATCCCCTAGGAATGCAGGATGGACTGAAAGGTCTTCAGTCTAAACTCAGGAAATTCAGGTTCATTTCTCTATCACTGTGCCAGGATGCAGTGAAGCTCCCAGCTCCAGAGGGACTGACAGCAGCCTCTGGGCCGCAGTCCCGGTGTCCTGCAGCTGTTGGCTCTTCCCTCTGCTGCTTTAGCCCAGGAGCCTCCACAGCCAGAAGCACTTCCCTCTTTCAACCTGCTCTGCAAGGCCTTTCATCAGCTCTGCAACTTCCTGCACATCAGGCAGAGAACTGACATCGAAGAACTACGATGGACATCCAGAGGTGGAGCTGAGCAGTGCAGATGGTGGAGGGGA
The DNA here is from genome assembly GCF_014839835.1 of Dryobates pubescens. Lineage (NCBI taxonomy): Eukaryota > Metazoa > Chordata > Aves > Piciformes > Picidae > Dryobates > Dryobates pubescens. Next base: position 530,719 of record NC_071612.1, read on the forward strand.
GGGAGAGGGCTCCTGCAAGTCATCTGCCAGCAAAACACCGACCTGGAGTGCCAGAAATCCCTTCTGCTTGTGACAGGCACTCGGTGCAGCCCAGCAAACGAGAGCTGCTTCAGCTGGCAGGACCACACAGCAAGGCAGACTCTGCCACTTCATTTCATGGCAGGCTTTGCTCTGGCCTTTGGTGCCAGACATCTGTGGGGGGAGGAGCAGCTCCTGGCAGCTTTGCAACTTAATGCATTTGATCTGGGACAGAAATCATCATCTGGAAATGCATCTCAAATCTGCTCCCTGCCCAGGGTGTCTCTCCCAGCCTCTGTTAAACCCTCTGGGTTTAGCCTTCACACTGCTCTATGGAACTCGGTCACCCCTCAAATCACTTCTGACTCCCTAGGAAGCCCTTCCTGGAACGGTGCCACAGTCACAAAGCAAACCAGAGCCAAGGGCTGCTAGACCCAGCACTGCTGTGGCTGGGCTGAGCTGAGTGTGGCCATCACCTCCCCACAGCCACTTTCCTCTTCAGTGCCCAGCCCACAGGGACCACAACACAGAACCCAGCTCCAGCTCTCAGAACCCAAGCTGTGCCCCAGCAGTCACCAAGTGTCCTGCTGCAGCCTGGGGGAAGCTGAGTGCAGTATTTTTACCATGGGGAAGCCCTGGCTTTGCAGCTTGTGGCAAGTGAAGTCCAAAAGGTCTCAGGGATGGTTTTGAGCAAGCTTAGCCAAAAAAGTGAGAGAAGCAGAAGTGAAAGCAGGTCACCCCCTCCCATGCCTGAGGCTGCAGGCAGGTGCCTGTTGTGCAAGCTGCAGGTATTTACCCAGCAGTTAAAAGCAAACCAGCCAAGCAGGAGGGTGTGGAATGATTCTGGGAAGGGATGATGACTGGTTGGGCTGTGCTGTACCTGTATTGCACTGGCCATGCCGCTACAAGCTGCACTGGGAATGGAAGCCTGAGCCTCCTCACAGAGGCTCTGTGTGAGCAGCCTCGCCAGGGGCTTCACGTGCTGCTTCTCACCCACTGCCACATCCTGGCCTGGGCACACAGGATCAGGGACCCTCTGCACTGAGCACATCAGCTCTGCATCAGTCCAGCAGTGCTGCGGGTTGCAGGCAGTGCTGCTCTGACACTGAACACATGAAGCTTCTCTGGGAATGTGTGGAGCTAATTTCAGCTCACAGCCTCCTCATGGCCTTGTTCTCAAGGCCTCCAGAAGAGAGAATTCTCTACCTTGGGGCGAAAGCAGCACCTCAGTTGTTGTAAGAAGCACAGCTCTCTGAGCTCAGCTTTTGCAAACATGGTGAAAAGGCATCCCAGCCAAGTGCCCCAAGCCAGCCTGAGCCACAGCAGAGGAAAGCTGGGGCTGAAGTCAGGGTGGAGGCACAATTCACACAGCCCTGACTACCAGGAAGGAGGCTTTGGGGGCGACACAAGGGAAAGGGGGGATGCGGGGGGCATGAGTGAAAAGGGGATGTGGGGAACAGGCGGGAACGGAGGATGTGGGGGACAGAGGGGAAAGGGGGGACGGGGGGGACACCAGGGAAGGGGGGGACGGGGGCCATGCAGCACGCTGCCCAGTGTTCAGATTTGGCAGAACTGCAGCAGGGCACAATTTTGCTTACAAAACAGAAGAGCTGAAGTTCAGTGGAGAGAAGGGAAAGGGAAATCAGATCTGAAAGGGCTTTGTTGACCTTACCTAGGCACCAGGACTCCAAATGCTCATCATCCTACCTCTGAAGTGGAGCAAAGTGGAGAGAGGACAGAAGGATCCCATGCAGAGGGTGAGAAAAGAGCACAGCTGTTTGATTATGGAGGGGCTGAGGAGAGCACAGGACAGGACCAGAGGAAATCTGAGGTGGGAAGAAGCAGCACTGAGGCAGCTCTCTCTCCTCAGAACCCTCTTAGGCTGCAGGCAGCCCAGGCAAACCTGACTCTGGGCCTGGTGACAGCAGAATACAAAACTTGATGGAAAAAGAAGGAGAAATGGAATCTGAAAACATTCCTTTCAGATCTGTTTTGAAAGTGATGGCTGGAAGCACAACCTTGCCTCAGAGCACAGCCAGTCTCTGTTTGCTGCCTCTCAAAACAGCCAAGGTGGGCACTGCAAGGGTGGGATGATGAGCCTGAGGGACCAGTGATTCCTCCCCCTCTGTGCCACCTTCTCCTTTCCCAACACAAATGCTATTTGAGGCAGTAAAATCAGCATCAAACTCCCCCCCCGCCCCGTCCCCCATCCCCTCAGCCCACAGGAGAGAGGTGCTGGGCTGGGTCCGAGCTCTGGGGAGCAGCAGGGGCTGCCTGCAGGAGGGAAGCAGCTACTCACAGTCCAGAATGACCTGCGCGGCGCGGTAGAGCTGCAGCCCCTGCAGCAGGTCCAGCAGCTGCTGCACCGTGGCCAGCCGCACTCCCCACCACCACATCAGCTCCCTGGTGACACTGATCCCTGTCCTCTCCAGGCACTTGATCTTGCGCAGCTCCGTCTGGTCGGGGATCACGTAGGAGGCTGCAGGACACAAGGGCAGCTCCTGTCCACAGCTGGGAAAGCCGAGCAGGGGCGGGCAGGGCCTGGGGCTGCGGCACACTGCTGCTCCCCTGGCTCTGCAAAGGCAGGAGCACAACACGGCAGCCCTCTGGACGTGGGCAGGACCCAGCTCCCAGAGCAAGGCTCTCCTCTTATCCCTTCAGCTACTCTGGCTCCAGTGTGGCACCAGAGGCCCAGAGTGAAAACCCAGGCAGGCTTCTCAGCGTCTTTTCCCCATGATCTGCCTTCACCTCACTGCTTTGTACCAAAGAAGTGCAGGTTAGACTGCTGGTGTGATTCTCCCAGAGCGGGCAGAAGCCAGTGGAGAGACTGCCCTCCTGCTGAGCAAACACCACCGTTATGGTAACCCAAACAGTGTCTGAGTCCAGCCTGCACCGGGGTCAGCCAGGCAGCAGCTGACTCAGCTGGGTGTTGCTCACAGCCAGGCAAAGCTGTGGGTGAAAGATGCTGGCTTTAGGAGCAGGTGAGGCCGTGCTAAAGCCAGCTCCACACCGTTTGCCCCAGTTCCCAAACAGCAGCAGGTGAGGGGAGAGCAAGGCTGCCCCAGGTCAGAGCCCAGCTGCTTGGGAAGGATGCTGCACACAGGAGGCACCCGAAGGCGCTGGAGAGGAATCCCAGCCGGGGGCAGCAAGGTACTGGGTGACAGTTTCCCTGGCAGCCAGAGCTAGTGAGGGCTTGAGCGAAAGGAAATCGTGCTCAGGGAAGAGAGGAGGAGATTTGGGGCAGAACTGTTGGGAGAGGGATACAGAGACAAGCATAGAAGACCCAGGGCCTTTATCTTCTGTACCCATTAACTGCACATGGCCGGGCCCGAGAAAGGCAGAGGAGGTGAGGGGGGCGTCTGTGAAGGGAGGGAAGGAAGCAAAAGCCGCCCCTGGACACACGAGGGGTGCTGTGAGACAGCAAACGGAGCAGAGCTGAGGTGCGAGCCGAGGCGAGGCAGGGCAGGGGCCGGGCTGCGGGGACAGCCGCGGGCACAGCGCAGTCAGAACCGCAGCGATCCCGCGGAGCCTCCGCTCGGTCCCGGCTGCGGGACCGAACTCCCTGCATCGCAGAGGGATGCGCCGGCAGCGGGACGGGGACGGCCCGGCCAGGGGCCCCAGGGCACAGCCACACGCCCCCTGCCCCCCGCCAGCCCCCGGCCGGGCGCGCCCCGCTGCCCGCTCACCGAAGCGCATCCAGTCGTAGTCGCTCAGGCAGTCCATCTTCTGGCAGAAGTCCTCCAGCACCCAGGCGGGCATGCTGTGGATGTAGAGGGCCGGGGGGCAGCCCCCTCTCAGCGCCGGGGGCGGCTGCTGCAGGGTCATGGCCTCGCAGTCCCTCTCCAGAGAGCCCTTGGTGCCCGTCACGGCCATCAGCGGCGGCCGGGCAGGGGGCGCAGGGCAGGGGGCGCCGGGCACGGCAGCCTGCTCCCAGCCTGCCGCCGCCTGCGCCGCAGCCGGATCGTCTGCGGAGGCCTCCTCCCGTCGCGGGGGCTGGCCCCGGCCGCCTGTCCCCGCCCCGGCGCCCTGCCGAGCCGGAGCCCAGCGGCAGGGGCGGGCGCTGGCCGCCGGGGCTGGCCCCGCGGCGCCGCTTCCTGCCCCTGACGTCAGGCCGGACACAGCTCACAGCTCACTTTTTCCTTTCCAGGAGCCGCGGCTGCCCCGGCCCGGGGCCGGACTGCTCCTTCCGCCTGACCGAGGGGCACGACCGCTCCCGGGGACACCCGCAGCGGCGGCTGCCGAGGGGCTGCCCGCCGCCAAAGGTTGTGCTCAGACAGGGATGCCCCCAGCAGCTACAGCAGCCATGCTCCCAGACGGGCGCGGTGCCCCCGGGGATGGGGAACGTCTCAGGGGCTCACAAGAAGCTGCACCAGCAGGGAGGGCAGGAGAGAGAGCACAGACTCCTACCCAGCACCGACCCTGCTGCCAGGGCTCTGCAGCCACTGCCCCACGCAGCAGCCACTCATTGTGCCCTGTGGCAAAGAGAATCACAGAGCTGTTTTGTTTGGAGACCTCCAAGATCATTGAGTCCAACCACCATGGCCATCAAACCATGGCCCCAGGTTTCTTGCACACCTCCAGGGATGGGGACTCCCCCACCCCCCCTGGGCAGCCTGTGCCAGTCCCTGACCACTCCTGAAGCACAGAAATTGTTCCTCATCTACAACCTGGCACAATTCCAGCCACAACACCTCACAAGTGGCCAGATGGCCAGGGCTCACTGCTCAGGGATGCAGTTCCAAGTATGTTCTGAGAGTCAGCCCTTTCCCTACCTTCTCGTTCCTTCCCTTCCACAGGCTGCTGCCGGCACGGTGCTCTCCTTGGAGAGCCCTGCAGCTGGGCCTCTGCTGCCACAGGGCAGCCTGTAACACTGCCCTCAGCCCTTCCTCCTCCTGCTCCTTTTGGTCCTGCTTATCTCCAGGTCTTTTGTATCTGTTACTAACAGCACTGTGAGTGTGAGGAGCTCTTCACTGACTCTTCCTCTGTACCCTGCAGCACAGCTAACTCCTATCCAGACCCTGACTTCCAGGCTTTGGCAGTGTTCTGCGTTTCTTACCTCAGCAGTCATGAACCTCTCAAGCACCACTACAGTAACAAGGAATTTCCTAACCCCACTGTGGCAAAGGCAACCTGAAACCTGTGCTGTTACAAAGGCAAAGTACAGCAACCCTACCCAGACACCTCCAGAGCGGGGGCTGGCTGCCCTGGGAGCCAGCTGCTTTAGAAGAGGTGCTGTTTCAACAGACCCAGTCATATCCAGAGGTTTCCCCCTCTCTTTTCCCTGCTCCCTGTCCCTCTCACACGCCTCAGTTCTGTCACAGGCACACAGAGCATCTCTGAAAGTCACTTAAGAGGAGACTGAAACTTGTGTGGCAAAGAATTGGATCAAAGCAGGAAGGAAGGAACCTTCTTCCCCTTGAGCCCTGGAAAACACCTGTGAAAGCCTCTCAAGTGATCAGCTCATGGGAAAGCACATCGGTGAGGGGGCTGCAGCCTGGCAGCCAGCCCTGGACCCACCGCAAGAGAACTGAAAGGGACTTCTTCAAGCCAGACCAGGAGGCTCCCAGCACTCCTGTTTAGCCTTCCCTGTCAGACAGTGACAGGCCAGGACTGCAGCACTGCCCCCCAGCCCTCACACACCACAGCACTGGCAGGGTAACTGCTCATGTCTGCTGCTTTCCACCAGCCCCTTCCTGCGCCTGCTCTCCCTTCCAGGCTGCTCCTGTGACTCTGGAGGGAGACAGGGCCACGACCAACTGCACACCGCTCCAGCTTCCCACAGCCTGCAGCAGGCCCAGCACAGCTTCCCCTCCTTACTGCTCAGACCGTGATCATGCCCCAGAGCCAGCTGCTTTGCTCCTTTCCCATTCTGACCCAAAGGAGCACTCCAGAACAGAGCCAAGGAACTTCCTTTGCTGGGCTGAGCGTTTCTCCAGAAGCTCAGCTGCCTCCACCTGGCTTTGTTGCTTGTTCCAATGTATTTTATCCATGGCAGTTCTTTAGTGACCCCAAGTTTCTAGCACAGGATCTCTGCACCTGCTTCAACAGCTCTAAGGGAACAGCCTTTGTGGCAGCTGCTTCCTTCCAGTGCCTTCTACTTGCAAGAAACACCAAGGCAAGGGTTTGGCTGAAGACTGCAACCCAGATGACATCAGCCCCAGGATGAGCTGTTGCAATATGCACTCACACAGGGCCTCTGCCAGGAAAACCAGCAAGATCCACAGCTGGCCTGATGTTGTCCCTGAACCACTCCAGGCTGGGGCCTTCACTGCTTCCCACAACCAGCCCAGCTGCATGAAGGAGCCATTTGATGTGCCCACAGCCACTGCCATGCTGCTCAGGATGAGGCAGCGAGGCCGGCGGGCAGCGAGGCCGCAGCAGTGGTGCCAGACTGTGGCAAGAGGCTCACACCTGACCAGGTGTGGCCAGCAGTCTGTAAACAGCAAATCTTGGCAGCTGTTGGTCAGAGATGTTTCAAAGAGCTCCTCCCTGTCTTAAAGAGGAAGTTGCTGGTTTGAACCCAGTGCATGGAAAGAAAACGGTATTTTATGATGTGTCAACAGGAAAGTCAACACTTGGATGGTGTGGGAGTGCTAAAATTAGCTAAGTAGTTACAGAGCTCATGTCACAAGAGAAGACATCCCCACTGCAAGGGAAGAGCTGTGGGTGGAACTGGGGAGGCAGCTGCACAAACAGGCTCTGTGTTGAGTCCCTTCCTCTCCCAGGCTGCTTGCACAATGTTGGGGAAACTCCATTTCAGCTGCAGAAGGGAGGCAGAGTTTCCTTTGTTACCTCCTCTAGGAAAGGGGAAGATTTCAAGCAGGGATTGCCCCTGCACAGGGAGCAAGAGGCAATGCCTGCTCTAAAGCAGAGCACTTCCCAGCCTTCAGGGCTGTGCTCAGGCAGGCCAGCAGCTGTGGGCAGCATGACATGAGGCCAGATCCAAAACCTGCACTTTGGTGCTGGCAATCAGACACCACAGTGCCAAACTGGCTGTGGAACCCCAAAGGCCCTGGCAGAGAAGCACTGGCCACCCCAGGAGGGGATGGAGAGCAGCTGGCAATGGAAATGCCAAGAACTGGAGCAGGGCTTGGAAAGTTCCTGTCCTAGGAGTCAGGCAACTGAAGGATTCAGGCAAACACCTTCCTCTCAGGGTTCTAGGAGTAAATGCAGCAACTCCCAGAGAACTAAATGAGCTTCACTTTTAAACCACAAACTGCTGGCAGAAGGCTGTGACTGCAGGTGACAGCACACAGCTGAAGGCCACTCTTCTGCTTCTGCACTTCTGTGCAGTTTAAATCAGTCCCTGAGGAAAGATCCCAGGCTGCCTGCTCTGGGTGTCCCCTCTTCAGGCAAGCTTTTTGGGGACTGATGGATCTTTGGGTCACAGACCACCCCTGAGCCAGTGTCAGAAAGCTGAGCAGAGAATGACCCTTAGGCATTGTCTGGACCTCATCAAATGGACACAACCCTCACAGCTAACCCTCAGGAGCTGCTCTGAGCTGTGGATTTCAGAGGCCTGGAATTCTGTGGTGTAACTGGAAATTAAGGAAAGAGAGGATACCCAGGTGAGTGAGGACATCATGAGGAGGTTTTAATGTGGGGTTTGGGGCAAGAGGGCAAAAGCTGAAACTGCAGCACAGCTCCATTCAAGCAGACACTGCCTAAAGCTGTGGTAAGCCTGCTGATGGTCAGGATGCAGGCCTGCAGCCCCAGGGCCTGCACAGCTGCAACACCCCACCCAGAGTGTGGCACCGACCAGCTGCAAGCACCTTCAGCAGGATGAGCACGCAGGCAGTGACTGGACAGCAGCAGGGTGAGAAAGCCAGCAGGGACTCACCCTTTCCTGACAAAGGTCACTTCATACACTTAGGTAAGCCAGGGAAGTTACAGGAGGGGGGATTCATGCCCACAGAATCCCTTCCTCTTCACAGCTGTTCACTAGGGTGTGTAGCTGCCAAGCTATGCCACAGACACCAGCTGCCCCCCTCCCCTGCCAGCTGCTGCAGCACTGCACCTGGTGCTGGGTGGACAAGCACATGCCTGCTGGATGCGGCCTGCGCAGGCACACAGATCCACCAGGGAACACAAGATGGGCAAGGGAATGCTTTCCCTGCTTCCCTACCTGAACAAAGCAGGGCTCTGTCTGTGAGCTGGATCCTGCAACAGGCCTGCAGGAGCTGATGCAGCCTGCTCTGCCCTTAGGAGACACCAGCAGCTGCTGGTCCATGCTCCCCCAGAAGGCTTCCAGCTACAACATGAGCCACTGTGAGGAGAAAGGACTTGGAGCAGGCACCTCCCTGGAATGCTGTAGAAGAGCTGCTGAGAAGGAAGGGATCCCAAAACTAGGGTCCAGTCTACATGGCTGATGAGGCTGGAACACCTTGGCATCAGCTAGGCCAGAATTCAATTGTGAAGAGCAAATAAGGCATTCAGAGCATGATCTGTGCCAGCCTCAGCCTGGGTATGACACAGGTTTATAAATGCAAAGCAAGAGACAGAAACCACCCCCAGGAAGCTACACATCACCTTCCCACTAAGACAGCACCTCAGGTCAGGTCCTCAGAAGGTGGCAGTGCAAACCCTCACAGTCCCCCACCCCATGCTCTGTGACTCACAGCGGGGCTGCCCGAGAGGAGATTCTGTCCGAGGTGCAGCGCTCAGCCCAAGCTGCTGCTGGCCTCTGACTGCACCTGGAGCAAAGGAATCCCCTCCAGCACAAAGCAAACTGATCTGTGTGTGTGCTCTCCCAAGAGATGGCCTGATGACATGGCCCCAGCAAGTGTTCAGGGATGGCCCAAATAAAACTCTGAGCCTGGCCCACGCCAGGCCTCTGGAGCCACGGTGAGGGGGAGCAGCAGGGGAGCAGCAGGGACCTGGAGCACTTCTCCAGGCTGCTGAGTCCTTTGGATCTGCCCTACCAGGGCAGCGAGCTCCCCACAGCCTGAGTCTGCGCTGCAGGACTTACAACACAGGCAGCAGCTCTGGGCACGTTTGGTGGGCACCATCCCTGCTCAATCCAAGCTTTGCTCTGCAGCCTGGGGTCACCGACCCTGCTCCACAGCTCCGTTCTTCAGCGTCTCGCTTCTCTCCAGGGAAAGCCTCTGGAGGTCCTTCCCAACGTCAGGATGATCCTCCAGCTCCTCATACAGTGACCAAACAATGTCCAGCTTCCTGTAGTCCACGGGCTTGACCAGGCTGCGAACCACCTGGAGACATCTCTGCTTCAGGGTGAACACTGGGGGGGAACAACCACAGGCACCGGCTGGTCACAGGGGCTGGTCAGTGCTGCCCCAGGCCAGCCACCACTCCTCCAGCCGCCCTCACAGCTCACTACAAACACCAGAGCTCATGTGACGTGTGAGGCACCCCCTGAAACCCATCAGAGGTCTCTGCATGGCAGGGCTGTCTGTTCAGAGCTGTGCCCAGGAACCCTCACCACCTCTTCCTGTCTGAGAGGCAGGTTTCATTGGGTCCCAGGCCTCTCCTAGACCCTCACACTCAAATCCAAGCGCATCACAGCCCCAAACAAGGCTACAGGCTTGGGAACAATGGCTGGAAAGCTGCCCAGTGGAAAAGGAACTGCAGGTGTTGGTCAGCTGAAGATGAGCCAGGGTGTGCCCAGGGGGCCAAGAAAGCCACCAGCAGCCTGGGCTGGATCAGCAACGGTGTAGCCAGCAGGAGCAGGGCAAGGATGGTGCCCCTGGACTGGGCACTGGGGAGGCCACACCTTGAGTACTGCGTTCAGCTCTGGGGCCCTCAGTACAAGAAGAGCATTAAGGGGCTGGAGCAGCTCCAGGGGACAACAAAGCAGAAGGGCCTGGAGAGGAGCAGCTGAGGGAACTGGGGGTGTTCAGCCTGGTGCAGCTGAGAGACCTTCTGACTATCTACAGCTCCCTGAAAGGAGCCTGGGGAGCTCTTCTCCCAAGGAACAAGAGACAGAACAAGACGAAATGGCCTCAAGCTGCCCCAGGGGAGGTTCAGGTTGGACAAGAGGAACAATTTCTTCCCCAGAAGGGTTGTCCAGTCGCAGCCAGGCTGCCCAGGGCAGTGGTGGAGTCCCCGTCCCTAGTGCGGTGTCACAGCTGTGTAGATGTGGGGCTGAGGAGATGGTTGGGCGGTGCCCTGCTCAGGGCTGGGACTCGGGCACCGGAAAGTTCTCCTCAGACCCAGCTCCCCCGGGCCCCGCTGCCGCCCCGGGCCCCGCTGCCGCCCCGGGCCCCGCAGCCGCCCCGGGCCTCGCTGCCCGCGCCCTTACCTGGCAGGGTGATGTCTGCCGTGCGCACGTCCGGAGCCACCACCAGCAGCTCCTGCCGGTTCACCAGGAGCCCATCGTTTGTCCACGCGTCCCGGAACAGCCAGAGGTGACCTGGGGCAGCAGACGGCGGAAGCAGAGCCGTTACCCCTCCTTCTAACCACCCACCCCCGGCCAGAGGCCGCGGCCCCGCAAGGAAGCCCCCGGGGAGAGGACAGCGCTGCGGCGCCCTGCTCCTCGCAGCTGGCCCCTTCCTCGGCCGCCCGGCCCCCACGCACCCCGGTAGCTGCGCATGAGGCGGCCGGTGCGCGGCTGCAGCACGGGGTAGGAGCGCAGCTTGCCCTCGAAATCCACCCAGAGCGGCAGCACGGAGCGCGGGCTGCGGTTGTTGAAGATGACCTCGGAGAGCTCCGCGCTGCTGGGGGAGCGCAGCCCGGGGCCGCGCTCCGCCGGCGCCATCTCGGCCCCGCGCCCGCCGCGCGCACGCGCCGCGCCCGGGCCCCGCCCCGCCGCCGCCGGCGCGTGCGCCCGAGCCCCCCCCGGGCCGCGCGGCCCCGGCAGGCTCTGCGGCGGGGCGGAGACACGACTCGGACTCGGCTCCGGTGCAGCGCGTCCCGGCGTTTAATGCCCGCTCGTCCACCGGCGGCACGCAGCAGCAGCGCGGGAGGGCAGCCCCCGAGGAGCAGCGCAGGAGGCCCGAGACCCCACCGCTAGAGAGCTCAAGCCGTCCGCAAGGGCGGCTGCAGGGTGCCCCTTTCCGTGGGCACGGCGCCGCCGCCGTGCAGCCAGCCGCCCTGCCCGCCCCTCGCCCGGGACGCGCCGCAGCTGCTCAGGGGCTGCGCTTTGCTAGGGCTGTGTCAGCGCTGCCCCACGCAGGTGTGGCTCAGACCTTCGCTGGGCAGCAGCAGGGACGCCGGCAGCACCAGCACCCCAGCTACCAGCAGGCATTTTGCTTGCCACAACGCGGGCTGGTTCGTTAGTCGCTTACAGGGGGCAAGGCCATAGAAGTAGCTGACTGCAGTTTGCAGAGGCCACCCACAGCAACATCTGTAAAGCCTCCAGACTGACAGCCCTGTTAGTGGCGTGAAGACACAAGGGAGACTGCTCCAGCTTGGGAAGGAAATCAGCTGTCACCCCCAGAGCTGCCTCAGCCTCTCCTACCGTTAGCAGAAGAAACAAACACTGAACAAGACATGGCAGACTCGGGTGAAGGAAACCATTACTAATTCTACTGACCTTCAGTTTGGGTGGCAGGGAGGAAAGAGGTGATGTACACAACAAGGTTTCAGAACACACAGCACAAGTGGCAGCTCTCAGCTTGGTCCCCAGGTTAGTATTTGTTACACAGCCTCCAGACAGGTGGTTTGGTTGCTTTGCTCAGGAGCTCTGCTCGCTCAGCTCCGGGCTGCTCCGCAGGCTCTGGGGCTGTCCCTGGGGCGGTCCCTGGGGCGGTCCCTGGGCCCCAGGCAGGTCACCAGAAGGCTCTCCTCTCCTCGGCGCGCTCCCAGGTGCGCCTCAGCAGGTAGACAGCGGCGTGCAGCCCCCCGACGTTCACCCACACCGTCTGCCCCTTGCGCCAGATGTGGCCCAGCCGCGACAAGGCCTGCAGAGCACAGACAGTGCTGGGGCCTCCCCAGAGGGACAGTGTGCTTTGGAAAGAGCTCGGTTATTCTAACCCCACGCCTGATGGCACCATCAAATGACTCTTCAGGTACAAAGCTGTTTGAATGTTACTGCTGACTGCTCTACAAAGAGATCATTTGGGCTGGAAGGCACCTCAAAGCTCATCCAGTCCCAACCCCCTGCCCTGTCCCCTAGCAGGGACACCTCCCACCAGCCCAGCTTGCTCAAAGCCTCATTCAGCCTGGCCTTCAACACCTCCAGGGAGGAGGCAGCCACAACCTCCCTGGGCAACCTGTTCCAGTGACTCCCCATCCTCACTCTAAAGAACTTCTTCCTCCTCTCCCGTCTCAGTCTCCCCTCTCCCAGCTCAAAGCCATTGCCCCTCGTCCTGACACTCCCAGCCCTTGTCAAAAGGCTCTCCTGTAGCCCCTTCAGGTACTGGAAGGCTGCCAGAATGTCTCCCTGTATCTTCAACTAGGTCGGTTATGCTTAGGGCCCCAGCCAACCTGACCTCGAACACCTTCCATCCTCTGCACAGAAGTCAGCTCACAACACTTCCCTGAGTGTATGTGCAGGGGGTCTGCTGCCCCCCAGGACACACCTTGGCGAAGCACTTCTTGTCCTGTGTCAGCAGCACAGCCCTGCCAGTCCCTGGCGTGCAGATCCGGCCCATCTCCAGCAGGCAGGCTGGGTACAGGTCCCAGTTCTTCTTCTTCGACCCTATCCTGCAAGATCCATCCCTGTGAGTGCCGCGAGCCGGCTCGCCACGGCCCCGAGCCGGCTCGCCGCGGCCCCGAGCCAGCTCACCGCGGCCCCGAGCCGGCTCGCCGCGGCCCTGAGCCGGCTCGCCGCGGCCCCGAGCCACCTCGCCGCGGCCCTGAGCCGGCTCGCCGCGGCCCCGAGCCGGCTCGCCAGGGCCCCGAGCCGGCTCGCCGCGGCCCCGAGCCAGCTCACCGCGGCCCCGAGCCACCTCGCCGCGGCCCTGAGCCGGCTCGCCGCGGCCCCGAGCCACCTCGCCGCGGCCCTGAGCCGGCTCGCCGCGGCCCCGAGCCGGCTCGCCAGGGCCCCGAGCCGGCTCGCCGCGGCCCCGAGCCACCTCGCCGCGGCCCTGAGCCGGCTCGCCGCGGCCCCGAGCCAGCTCGCCGCGGCCCCGAGCCGGCTCGCCAGGGCCCCGAGCTGGCTCGCCGCAGCTGCTCCAGACACGGGCGAGCTCGCCGGGGACCAGCGCGCTACCAGCAGCTGCCTGTGCTCTGAGCAGAGCACTGCTTCTCCAGCAGGCCCCAGGAAGTGAGCAGGGGGACCCCAGCCCCAGGCAGAGGCCTCCCCAGCCAGCCCTCACCTCTTCCCGAAGGGCATGTCCGAGACAACGATGTCCACGCAGCCAGTGCGCAGCGGCAGGTTGCAGATGTCCCACTGGATGATGTCCAGGGCTATGCCTGGGGCGGTGCTGCTGCAAGCACAAAACCTTTGCCTCAGACACGGTGTGGCATCAGAAGGTTTGAAGTGAGGAGGTCTCTTGGGTGAGCAAAGGAACAAGGGACAGAAATGGCCCAGGGCACAATGGAGCTCATCACAACACCGCAGGGAACACAGCTCCCTGCTGCTCCTCTCACCTTTCCTTACTCTCCTGCTTCCTCAGCAAAGAGCAGATGTTGTTTGCTGCTCTCTTCACGGCCTGTGGGCTGTTGTCTCCAGCGATATGGTAGCAGCTCGGCCACTCCGTGGCTCCCTGGGGGCAAGCGTTGAGAATCAGCAGCATCAGCACCAACTCTGCTTCACTTGTAACAAAACCCCAGAGCCACCCAGGGTGAGAGAGTGCAACACAGCACCCTGCAGGGGCAGCAGAGTTCCCCAACAGGTACCCGTCAGGGGCATGATGCATCTGAACGAAGGCCTTGGGGTTTGGTCTCTTAGAATCATAGAATCAATAAGGTTGGAAAAGAACCTCAGAGATCATCAAGTCCAAGCTGTCACCCAAGACCTCAGGACTAACTCAACCATGGCTCCAAGTGCCACATCCAATCCCTTTTTGAACACCTCCAGGGATGGTGACTCCACCACCTCCTGGGCAGCACATCCCCCTGGCCAATTCCTCTTTCTGGGAAGAATGTCTTCCTAACATCCAGCCCTGGTGGATGCTAGGTGCAGCTTGAGACTGTGTCCTCTTGTTCTGGTGCTGGGTGCCTGGGAGAAGAGACCAACCCCCACCTGGCTACAACCTCCCTTCAGGGAGTTGCAGAGAGCAAGAAGGTCTCCCCTGAGCCTCCTCTTCTCCAGGCTAAGCAACCCCAGCTCCCTCAGCCTCTCCTCACAGGGCTGTGCTCCAGACCCCTCCCCAGCCTCGTTGCCCTTCTCTGGACACCTTCAAGTCTCTCAATGTCCTTCTTAAATTGAGGGGCCCAGAACTGGACACAGGACTCAAGCTGTGGCCTGAGCAGTGCTGAGCACAGGGCAGAATGACCTCCCTGCTCCTGCTGGCCACACTGTTCCTGATGCAGGCCAGGATGCCATTGGCCTTCTTGGCCACCTGGGCACACTGCTGGCTCATGTTCAGCTGCTGTCAATCAGTACCCCCAGGTCCCTCTCTGCCTGGCTGCTCTCCAGCCACTCTGACCCCAGCCTGTAGCACTGCATGGGGTTGTGGCCAATGTGCAGCACCTGGCACTTGGATGTGTTCACTGACATCATGCTGGACTCTGCCCATCTGTCCAGCCTGGCAAGGGCCCTCTGCACAGCCCTTCCTGCTGCAGCTTTGGGAAGGAAAACCTGGTCATGGCAGTTGCACCTGCTCAGAAGCTGGTGAGATACTTCTGGGACTCAATGCTCACCAATAAAGCTTCCCTGTATGAATCAGCTGCAGAGAGCATCAGGTTTTACTGAGCTAGACAAGGAAGGAAGAATCACCTCTATGGGGATTGCACCAGTGCCACACATGGGGTCCACGATGATGTCTGTTGGCTGAGGATCACAGAGCCTGGGGAACAGAGAAAGATGTGGTGAGAGGAGCCTGAAAGCCTGCATTTCTGCAAGGAAGGGAAACTGAACTAATTTAATCACTCTGACCCTACCAACCCCTCCCTCTGTGACTGCCTTTAATGCTCACTCATTAGCACTTCCTAGGCAGCAGCAGAGACCTCCGGGCTGGACAGCAGCTAACACAGCAACCCCCCTGGGTAATCACAGGCCACTCTGCTTCACCACCTGCTGCTTTCTCATTTCTTAACCATCAGCTTCTGAGGAAGCAGTGGGGGGCTAAAGGCTGGCTCCGTGAGCACAGCCCCGCTGCGGCAGCACACCGACCTCAGCATGCCATACGCCAGCGTGGAGCGCAGGGTGGTGGGGCCGAAGTGAGTGATGTTCCTCCTGTGCAGGCTCTCCTCAGTCAGGGCAATGCCCACAACTACTTCACTGTTGTGGATGTTCAGAAGAACCTAAAGAAAAAACCTGGGACTCAGTTTCAGGAGCAGCAGCAGCAGCTCTCCACACTGAGCCTGGAGAGGAGCTGGCAGCTCAGAGCCAGGAGCAACGGGCAGAGCGTTCTGGCAGGCAGTTTTGATGGAGCACTCACAGCTGTCCCCATTCACACAGAGCACTTCCTTTCACACAAGCCTTCAGAGGTGCTACACCTGCAGCCTGGCTCTTACAAGGCTCTTTTTGGTTGGTATGGGGGAGAAATCTGGCAAGTCCTGCAAGTCACAGTGAAGCATTTGCAGAGCAGCACTAAAGATCCCACCCCTGATCCCCTCCCCTGTAGCAGCTGGGAAGGCCCAGGACAGTGAGCCAACCCTTAACAGGCCTGCAGGGAAACTCTTCCTGCCCCTCAGAAGTGGAGCAGCTCCTTGGCTGTCCTTTCAAATCTCTGCTCTTCCCACGCTGGGCAGCTCCTGTTAAGCCTTTTTGCCCTCTTCAGCCATCCACCTACAGCTTGTGGATGAGGCACCTGCTGTCAGCTTGCACTCATACAAACCCCTGGGTTAAAGGAAGGTTGCATCAGGTGCAACTACAGCTGAAGGTGCTGCAGGTACCTAAATGTGACCACCACCAAACGCTACAGGAGGAGGTGACCCTCGGCACCAGAGCCTTGGCTGTGGTTAAGGGAGACCCAGCCCAGCTGCCCTGTGTGTAATGAAGTTACCCAATGAGCCTGAGGAGAAGACAACAGTGTCTGCAGGGCAAAGAGGGCCCTGGGGAAGAGCAGAAGTGCCCCACTGGGCCACAAGGAGGTGATTATTACGGGCAGCCAAAACACCAGCAAGCGGTGGGATCTGTGGGTGCACTCAAGTGTGCCAGCAGAGTGAATGGTGCTGAGGAGGCTGTGACTCAGCCCTGGCAGCCTCAGCCCCAGGGGCAGCTGCTGAAGGCCTTCTGGAGACGTCTGAGCAGCAGAGCTAGGAAGTGCTGGAGAGGAGGGCGAGCAGGGCGCGGGCAGGGGGCTGTACCTCTACATCGAAGTTGGTCATGTCAGCCTTCCACTGGAAGTGCTCCTGCACAGCTCCCCCGAAGTCCCTGGCAGCCTCGTTGGAGGTGAAGCTGTGCTTGTCCCCTGCCCTGTTGCAGGTGACTCGGAACTTCAGCACCCTCGTGCCCGCCTTGGCCTCGCTCCCAGGGCCCTCCTGCAGCTCCTCCTCGGCATCCTCCTCCTGCTCCTCCTCCCCGTTCTGGGCCTCTGCCGCTTGTGGCTCCCCCGTGTCCCGGTCATGGGTGGGCTCCACACTGGCAGAGCTCTGGGCAGAGGCCTCCTCTCTGCTTGTGCCCTTTGGCTCTGAGCCTTGCTGCTCCCCCTCCTCCTGCAGCTTCTCTCTGCTGGCGGCACGCTGCGCGCTCAGCTTCTTGCGCCTGCTCTTTCTCTTTTTCAAGCTGTTGTTCAGCTCCCAAACCTTCAAGGGGTTGCTCCAAGGCAGCTTTTTAACCAAGTCTTCCAAATCCTTTAGGGCATCTTCCTGTGAAAGCCAAAAGAGTCATGTCTGCAGCCAGTCTGTGCCTCTACAGATGTCTGCCCCAGAGCAGCTCCCCAGGCAGGTAACCCCACACATGCCCAAGCCAGGCTCGCAGCTTCCTCTGTGGATTCTGCCCTGATTAAGCTGAGCTGCACTTGAAGTCACAGGACCCAGAGAATGTCATCGTTTCTCTTGTTAAATAATGAGCCAACACTGAATTAAGTGGCTGCAGTGACACTTTCCTGTGCTCAGTGTGGCCTCTACCAGCATGGCATCAGCTCTTGTCCTAGATGTTGACTATGCAACACCTTGAACCAAGGAAGAGCACTTCCAGTTCCCCTGCCAGCAAAGGACTGGGATCACATCACAAATAAACTCCCAAACTGCTTCATGAAGCAGGGCACTTTCTGAAGCTTGTCTTAAAACAGAACCCACTCCAGACCCCACCACTGTGGAAAAGAGAGTAACTCACCTTGCTTGCTTTGAATTGATAGTCCTTGAACTCCTGAACAACGACAAATAAGTTATCCACTGACCTCAGGCGGTGCACCTGGAAGAAAGGAGAAGCCCCGGGGCGCGTTAGTGGCTGCGTGCCCGGGGGGTTGTTTACTGCAGTCGGCACTTTGTCACCTTTCAGCCAGCCTCAAGACCACATCCTCCCAGTCCCTGCTGACATGGGGGTTACCCTTCGCCGTGCAAAGCCAGCAGGAAGCTGAAGCTTCCCATCTCCGACTTCACCCACCCCAGCAAACACAACATGACCTGGAAACGGCTCTTGAAACTGGGGCAGGGCTTTTGGTGGCTTTTTCGTAACCAACACCCCTGCACCGGCAGCATCGCGCCGGGCCCGGGCCCTGTCCCTGCCGCCAGAGCCAGCGCTGGGCAGCGAGGCCGGGGACGGAGCGCGCAACCCGTGCGGACCTGCGGCAGGCTCCCGGCCGGGACCTCGAAGTAGATCTTGCCCCGGTCCCTGCTGATCCTGGAGGCCGAGCCCAGCTTCTCCTGCACCTCTTCGGCCGCCGTCAGCTCGAACCCTGTGGGCACGGTGGCGCCGATGACGGCGGCCAGCTCCGCGCCCTCCTCACACGGGGCCGGGGCCGGGGCCGGCCCCTGCCCGCCGCCGCCGGCCGCCGCCGTTTCCGCCATGCCCGGCCACTGAGGGAGGCCTGCGGACGGTGACCGCCAGGCCGCGCCGGACCTTCCCGCACGTGCCGCCGCCACTTCCGCTTCCGGGTCGGGCGCCGCTCCCGCGCTCCGGCCGCAGGGCAGCAGCGCCCCCTGGCGGCCAGCGGCGCTGCGCTCCGCCGCTCTGCTGCGCCGCTCGCCGCGGGCGGCAGGCGGCGCCCGGCGCCGGGCCGTGGCGGAGCGCGGCGGGGAGCGACGGGGCGGCCGCCGCCTGCCCGGGGAAGGCGCTGCCAGGCGGGCCCCGCGCCGCAGGTCGCTGTCTGTGCGGGGGGGCAGACGATGGGCGCGGGGAGCGCGGCGGGGCGGCAGGGGTGATCCGTGCGCGCCGTAACTCCCGGTGCCGATCCCCTCCGGAGTGCTACCGGCGCACGGTGCAGCCCCAGGCACGCCCCCGGCTGCCCTCCGCGCTCCCAGGGTGGGGGTGGCCGAGAGCTGCCCTCGTGTGCCCCGCACGCTGCGGGGTAGGGAGGGTCGCTGCGGGCTGCGCAGGCTGCGGCTGGGCTGCTGGTGCTGTGCCGGCTCCGCACCCACGTGGCACCGCTGGGGCTGCTGCAGCTGTTGGCTGAGGGGGGCAAGCCCTAGCTGCCCACTTACACAGCCCTGGAACCATAGTTTGGGCTGGAGGGAGCCCCCTGCCAGGGGCAGGGACCCCTCCCACCAGCCCAGGCTGCTCAAAGCCTCATCCAGCCTGGCCCTGAACACCTCCAGGCTTGGAGGCTCCACAGCTTCTCTGGGCAACCTGTGCCAGGCCTCACCACCCTCCTGGGGGAAGTTCCTCCTAATGTTTAACTCTGTCTTTACTCACTCTGAAGCCATCCCCCCCGGCCCTGTCACTCCAGGCCTTTGTAACAAGCCCCTCCCCAGCTCTCCTGCAGCTCCTTCAGGTACTGGAAGGCTGCTCTGAGGGCTGCCCTGAGCCTTCTCTTCCTTCTTTCCTTGTTACAAAGCGTACAGAATTTCCTTGTCCTGCTGGCTATTGTCCTTGGCCCCTTTCCAGCACCAGAGCTGATTTTTAACTGAAGAACTCCCTGCTGAATGTTTGTCTTCAGGAGGCACAGAGAGCAGCCCACCCTGGACCTCCTCCTGGCCAGGGCAGCGTGAGGAGGTCTGAGCTGTGTGCAGCTGCAGAGACCTCCTGCACCCCCCTGCCCTCCCTTCACCTTTCCCCAGGTTTATAACTGTAAAGAGGGCTTGCCCTGCAGCAGCTCCTCCTGCAGCAGCTCCTCCTGCAGCAGCTCCTCCTGCAGCAGCTGCAGCTCCTGCTGGCAGCAGCTGTTTGTTTTCCCTCCCCTGCATGCTGCGACTCTGCTGCGCCATTTTGCTGGAGCAGGATGCCTGCAGCACTGCTCCTGCCAGGCAGCCTCCTGCAGCAGGCTCTGCCTCCTGCAGCAGGCTCTGCCTCCTGGGAGAGGTGTGTGTGAGGGCAGGGCTCAGAGCTGTGCCTTCTGTGCCACCCAGATATTTTTAACTGGTGATTCAAGTCTGAAAATAGAGAACCAGAGCCATGGAATTTGGGTCAGGAACAGACTGGGGGAGAAAGTCTCTGTGAAATGTCTCCTGTGAGCAGATCTGAAAACAAGCTGCAGCAGGGGCAGCCACGGGGCACAGCCACAGCTGCCCACGGGTGGGCACTGCCAGGGGAAGCCCCTGGCAGCTGCTGAAGCAGTGGGAGGGTAGAGGATGTGCTCTGTGCCGCTGCAGTGGGTTCCAAGGTGTGGATAACGCTGGGGTGGTCCTGTGGCTGCTGCAGTGCTGCACGGCCTGCCCCCAGGCTCCCTGCCCACAGAGCGCCGTGGGCACGCTGCGGGCATGCTGCGGGCATGCAGCTCCTGCAGCAGCACGGCCCCAAGCAGCCAGGTGTGGGCTGTGTCTTGCTGCTCACCTCCAGGTCTCGCTCAGCTCTGTGCCACAGCAGCAGCCACAGCCTGGCAGAGCTTTGCCACGCTCTGGGCTGCTCTCAGCAGCACAACCTGCAGCACCTTCTGGCCAAGCTGTCTGCCAGGCACTGAAACTCGCTGCGTGTGCCTGGCCTGGCTGCAGCAGCTCTGACCTTTGCCAGCTGGTCCCAGCTGGACAGGTGAGAAGCAGCACTCAGGCTGCTGTGCTTCTGCTCCTGGAGCCCGTGCCAGCTGTGCCCATGGCACTCTGCTGCTGGCGGCCAGGCCCTGTGCACTGAGGCTGTGGTTTGCCTGGGCCAGGCAGTGCCACGCCTGCAGGCTTCCTCCTACCGACTCCTGAGGGGCTCTGTGCAAGCAGAGCCAAAGCTTCTGTCCAGGGGGTGAATGGCAGCAGGGAGAGCATCCGGAGCAGCCCCAGGGCCGACTGGGTGCAAGGACAAGTTCTGTCCCCAGGCTGCAGGCCAGGCCTGCGTGGGGCAGGCAGCTCCACACGGTGCTGTGCCAGCACTTCTGTCAGGCTCTGCAGAGCTTTGCTGCCCTCTCCTCAGGAAGGTTTTGCAGCCCAGGGGAGCTGGGTCTGCTGGGTCTGCAGCACATCAGCCAGGGGACACTGCTGCTCCTCAGGGCTCGGCAGCAGAGCGGAGGGAGCAGCAGGCTGCAGCAAATGGCTCGTGGTGCTGGCAGGGACTGGGCAGCGCTGGCTGTGGCCTGAGCTCACTAACCCTGGGCAGTTACCCTGGGGCATGGGGTGAGCACAGCAGAAGGTTCCTCAGCCCCTGGCTCGGGGGGGCTGTGGCTGTGCCCAGCAGCAGGCTGACTCCCTGGGGCAGAGCTCAAGCATCGCTGTTGTAAGAAGTGTGGTTTGGATCTCAGGCTGAGCTGGGCGCTGCCTGAAGCGCTGACAAACTCGGGCAGTTAGCAGCTCAAGGTGAGAAACTCTGTGGCAAGCCCCTAGCACTGGAGGCCTTTTGTTAGCCAGGGTCTGGCCTGCCCTTCCTGTCCCCAGCAGGCTTGGCACAGCAAGCAGCAGGGGCCCCTGGCAGCATGGGCAGCTGGGTGAGCAGGTGGCACAGGAGTGAGGAGCTCACCCCACAGGGTGGTGGAGATGTGCCTGCCGTGCCCAGCCAGCCGAGCCATGGAGCGCCGGGTCAGGCACACCTCTGCCCAGGGACAGTGAACTTTCTCCTCTGCCAGGCTGGGGAGGGAAAGCTCTGCTGCTGGAGCCTTGCCTGGCACCAAGCAGCGTGCCCAGGGAGCTCCACGGCAGCCAGAGCTGCCTGGAAGCAGCGGAAGGCATCCGGAGGCCTTGCTTAGCTTGGAGCAGAGCAGCCCAAGGGGGCTGCAGGGGCTGCAGGGGCTGCAGGGGCTGCAGGGGTGGCACTGAGTCTGCAGCGCTGAGGCACAGAGCTCTGCCTGCACTTGCCCTGCCTGCAGGAGCTGCTTAGGCTGAGCTCACCTCAGAGCTGTGCAATTAATTCGTCTGCTGTGCACGGCTGTGGGCTGCCCTGCAGTACCAGGGAGGTGCTGTCTGAACCCCTTCCAGCAGGGGCAGCTCCCTGTGCTCAGCTCCCCAGGCCCCTGCAAGAGCCACGGGATGCCGATTGCTCCACTCAGCGCCGCCAGGGAAGGGCTGAGCAGCAGGTGGAGAGCACAGCCAGAGGGGTCCAGCCCTGGCAGCAGGGAGGGAGCCTCCTGCTTCCCCGAGGGCATCCCGGGGGCTGGCGATGGACCTGCACTTCACTGGCCCAGGCTTGCTGCGTGGGGAGTGGGGACAGACCCCTGCCAGGCAGGGGGAGGCTTCAGACGTGCAGGGGGCTGGAGCAGCAGTTCCCAATGGGATCCAGTGGATTTCAGATGGATTGAGCAGCCCGTGGCAATCCTTGAACTCTGCTTCCCATCAGTTCCTCTCTCTCTCTGCTGTAGGTCCCTGCCTGCTCTCTTGCCATGAAGCAAGGACCTGAGCTGCTCTGGCTGCTGGCTCTGGACTCTGTCCTCAGCAAGCACAAGGACTGAGAAGAACCTGGGGAAGGTGACTGCTTCCCAGCACTACCAGCTCCGTCTGTGAGGGCTCCTCTGCACCACCCCCAGGGAGGTTGTGTTCAGAAGTGCAGAGCAGGTGCCTGTGGCTTCGTGTCTGGGCTCTGGTGGAGTCTCACAGGGCTGGCTCCTGGCTCCAGAGGCTGCTCTGTCAAATGGCCTTCCACAGCCTGAAGCTATTACAGAGGTGGTGGGAGCTGTGCTTTTCCCTGTTCGCACCAACACCTACTCTGGGCCACTGCTGAGTCAGAAACTGGCACAGAGTGCTCCTCCCCAGCCCTGAGCTGGGGCTCCGCTGCCTGCCTGGCTGGAAAGGGGCTGGAGCCTGCTGGTGGAGGACAGCCCAGGGCAGGGGGCTGAGAGGAGAGCTTCCTCCAGTTTGTGCTCTGACAGGAGAGGTCCCTGGGCCCATTGCTGTGGTGGGGATCCTGAGTGACCCTGGGACATCCTGCAGGCCAGAGCCAGGGGAGGTGAGGTGCTGATGGGTTCTGCAGCTCTGTGGCTTTGGCAAACTGCAGCAAAGCCAAGGCAGAACTCTTTGAACTTGGTTAGGACAGAGACAGCTCCATGGCTTCTGCTCAGGCCTGAACTTGTGCATTGCAGCTCTGGTCTGGTTTGTAGGGGAGCTGCAGTGCACCTCCAGAGCTGTGCCAGTCCTCTGGAGGCAGCAGGAATG
This sequence comes from Dryobates pubescens, assembly GCF_014839835.1. Classification (NCBI taxonomy): domain Eukaryota; kingdom Metazoa; phylum Chordata; class Aves; order Piciformes; family Picidae; genus Dryobates; species Dryobates pubescens. The sequence continues at coordinate 553,348 of NC_071612.1, forward strand.
GCTGAGGGGCAGGGAGGTAGTTTCTGTAGGTGAGGATCTGCTCACCCCCAGAGGAGCCCTTGGCACCCCCAGGTTGGTGATCTCTGCCTCCCTGCAAACCAGGGCACAGAGTCCATGCAGGGGCCTAGCACCACGAGTTTCTGCCCCCTGGCTCAGGGGGGTTGCCCTCATTGCCACTTCTGGGGTATCCTGAGTGGCTTTGAGCTGGCAGAGGGCAGACTTAGACTGGAGAGGAGGAAGAAGTCCTTGGCAGGGAGGGTGGTGAGACACTGGCACAGGCTGCCCAGGGAGGCTGTGGCTGCCTCCTGCCTGGAGGTGTTCAGGACCGGGCTGGATGAGGCCCTGAGCAGCCTGGGCTGGTGGGAGGGGTCCCTGCCCATGGCAGGGGGCTGGAGCTGGATGAGCTTTGGGCTCCCTTCCAAGGCAAAGCCTTCTGTGAATCTGAGGCTGTCCTGGCCCAGAGGATGAAGTGCTCTGAGCAGCTGAGAGCTCTGCAGTCACTGCTGGCACAGCTCTGGGGCACCTTCAGTGGCTGCTGGGCTGTGCTGTGCCACTGCCTGCAGGGAGGAGCTGGCTGCCCAGGGCTGCTCTGTGCTTCCTTGCTGCTCTGAGTCCTGCTGAGTGCCTGCCTGCACCGAGGGCTGCACGGTGGGAGGTGCAATCAGACCTTTGCTCTTCCAGTCTGAAACCCTCTGAGTGAAGAGTGCACCTTAGGCTCTGTGTGAGCTCTGCAGGGAGGAGCTGCTGCCAGGGGACTCGGGCAGCAGCTCTACCACTTCCCCTTCGAGTGTCACACTTGCTGCCTGCCTCTGGTGCTGGTTCCACCTCCTCTCTGCCTGCCCCTGCCACCCAGCCACTGCAGGAGTCAGGGGGAAGTGAGGGATCTGCTCAGATAACCTTCTGACCTGCAAGCACCTCCTGCCCTGCTGACAGCCAGCTCTGCTGGGGGTCAAGAGAGTCCTGCAGGCACAGAGAGGAGGGAGGCAGGGTGCAGATCTGCTCTCAGGGTTTGAGCTGTGTGGGTAAGCTCTGGCTGCAGAGGGACAGCCCAGCCTGTGGTGTGCCTGCAGAGCAGCCAGGCAGGTCTGATGGCATCCAGCCCTTGCTGCTGCCTCAGTGGCCTGTGTGCAGCAGGAGCTTGCATGGCTGAGGAGCTCCTGCTGGGGAAGCCACTCCGTGGCCCTGCCTGTGCTGTGCCATGCAGAGCAGCAGCAGTGCCACAGCTCCTGCAGAGCCAGCACAAGCTTCCAAGACTGGAAACCAAATAATCCCTGAACTCATTTCCAGCTGCTCTGGAGGCACAAACCATGGTGTGGCTCGGGGAGCTTCTGTCTGTGGCCCTGGGGAGGGGGGAGGGGAAGGGGTGGCTGCTCACAACCCCACACTTGTTTTGGGTGCCAGCACAGCCTGTGCAGGGTGTGTGAGCAAACAGGGCCATGCAGACAGCACTTGCAGAGGCCAGGGCATCTGCTGCTGCAGCTGCCTGCACCACCCCAGCAAAGGCTCTTGCATGGGCAGAAGCCTCCCTGCAGGGTGAGCCCAGCCTGGGTGCTCACTGCAGGCTCTGAGGCCCTGTCCCTGTGAGCAGCGCTGCAGGAGCCTGTGGCAGGCTGGGGACCCTGGCAGTTACTCAGCAGGGAGGCTGCAGCCAGGAAGTGTGAAATTCAGCCTCCTTTTAGCACCCACTTTTGGCTTTCCTTCTGCTCTCTTTATTCCACTCAATGACTTTGAGTTCTGCTGAGCTGGGTTGAATTTCTTTCCTTCTTGGTGGGTTCAGGAGATTCTGCTCTGCCCCTGCCTCCTGCCTCCTGCCCTGCTGCCCTGCTGCCTCCTGCCCTGCTGCCCTGCTGCCCTGCTGCCCTGCTGCCCTGCTGCCCTGCTGCCTCCTGCCTCCTGCCCTGCTACCTCCTGCCCTGCTGCCCTGCTGCCCTGCTGCCCTGCTGCCCTCCTGCCCTGCTGCCCTGCTGCCCTGCTGCCCTCCTGCCCTGCTGCCCTGCTGCCCTGCTGCCCTCCTGCCCTGCTGCCCTGCTGCCCTCCTGCCCTGCTGCCCTGCTGCCCTGCTGCCTCCTGCCCTGCTGCCCTCCTGCCCTGCTGCCCTGCTGCCCTGCTGCCCTGCTGCCTCCTGCCCTGCTGCCCTGCTGCCCTGCTGCCCTGCTGCCCTGCTGCCCTCCTGCCCTGCTGCCTCCTGCCCTGCTGCCTCCTGCCCTGCTGCCCTCCTGCCCTGCTGCCCTGCTGCCCTGCTGCCTCCTGCCCTGCTGCCCTGCTGCCCTGCTGCCCTGCTGCCCTGCTGCCCTCCTGCCCTGCTGCCCTGCTGCCCTCCTGCCCTGCTGCCTCCTGCCCTGCTGCCCTGCTGCCTCCTGCCTCCTGCCCTGCTGCCCTGCTGCCTCCTGCCCTGCTGCCCTGCTGCCCTGCTGCCTCCTGCCCTGCTGCCCTCCTGCCCTCCTGCCCTGCTGCCCTCCTGCCCTCCTGCCCTGCTGCCCTCCTGCCCTGCTGCCCTGCTGCCCTCCTGCCCTGCTGCCCTGCTTCCTCCTGCCCTGCTGCCCTGCTGCCCTGCTGCCCTCCTGCCCTCCTGCCCTGCTGCCTCCTGCCCTGCTGCCCTGCTGCCTCCTGCCTCCTGCCCTGCTGCCCTCCTGCCCTGCTGCCCTGCTGCCCTGCTGCCTCCTGCCCTGCTGCCCTGCTGCCTCCTGCCTCCTGCCCTCCTGCCCTCCTGCCCTGCTGCCCTGCTGCCCTGCTGCCTCCTGCCCTGCTGCCCTGCTGCCCTCCTGCCCTGCTGCCTCCTGCCCTGCTGCCCTGCTGCCTCCTGCCTCCTGCCCTGCTGCCCTCCTGCCCTGCTGCCCTGCTGCCCTGCTGCCTCCTGCCCTGCTGCCTCCTGCCCTGCTGCCCTCCTGCCCTGCTGCCCTGCTGCCCTGCTGCCCTGCTGCCCTGCTGCCCTCCTGCCCTGCTGCCCTGCTGCCCTCCTGCCCTGCTGCCCTGCTGCCCTGCTGCCTCCTGCCCTGCTGCCCTGCTGCCTCCTGCCCTGCTGCCCTCCTGCCCTGCTGCCCTCCTGGCCTGCTGCGCTCCTGCCCTACTGCCTCCTGCCCTGCTGCCCTGCTGCCCTCCTGCCCTGCTGCCCTCCTGGCCTGCTGCCCTGCTGCCCTACTGCCTCCTGCCCTGCTGCCCTCCTGCCCTGCTGCCCTCCTGGCCTGCTGCGCTCCTGCCCTACTGCCTCCTGCCCTCCTGCCCTGCTGCCCTCCTGGCCTGCTGCCCTGCTGCCCTACTGCCTCCTGCCCTGCTGCCCTCCTGCCCTCCTGCCCTACTGCCTCCTGCCCTGCTGCCCTGCTGCCCTCCTGCCCTGCTGCCCTGCTGCCCTGCTGCCCTGCTGCCCTGCTGCCCTCCTGCCCTGCTGCCTCCTGCCTCCTGCCCTGCTGCCCTGCTGCCTCCTGCCTCCTGCCCTGCTGCCCTCCTGCCCTCCTGCCCTACTGCCTCCTGCCCTGCTGCCCTGCTGCCCTCCTGCCCTGCTGCCCTGCTGCCCTGCTGCCCTGCTGCCCTGCTGCCCTGCTGCCCTCCTGCCCTGCTGCCTCCTGCCTCCTGCCCTGCTGCCCTGCTGCCTCCTGCCTCCTGCCCTGCTGCCCTGCTGCCTCCTGCCTGCTGCCCTGCTGCCCTGCTGCCCTGCTGCCCTCCTGCCCTGCTGCCTCCTGCCCTGCTGCCCTGCTGCCCTCCTGCCCTGCTGCCCTGCTGCCCTGCTGCCTCCTGCCCAGCTCTGGGATGTTTTGTATCAAGGTTTTTCTAATGCCCCTTCTTCCTTTGCTGCTGGGGACAAGCAGTTCTGCTTCTCTCTGTCCTTCCACCCTCTCCTTGTCCTTTTCTGGGTCCCCTGCTCTGCCAGCACCCCTCCAGCCAGCAGCTGCCCAGAGCTGTGTGCTGCCCTGGTCTGTGGTATCTAAAGAGCTGTGGGGCTGTGCTTAGGGACATGGTTTAGTGGTGACCTTGCAGTGCTGGCTTGGAGCTTGGCCTGGGTGATGCTGAAGGTCTCCTGCAAGCAAAGCTGCTCTGTGGTGCTGTGTTCCTGCCCATCAGCAGGGCTCCAGGACACCTGGGTTTGGCCTGGCACCTACCCCTGCCTCTGCCATGCCAAGGCTGCTGTGCTGCCCCAGTGCAGCCCTTCCACGGTGAGGGATGAGCAGGCTGGGGCTGGGGCAGCAGCCCTGTGCCTGTCCTGTCACCACTGGGCACCTGGAGCCCTGGCAGTGCTGGGGGCAGGGCTGGACTCCAGGAGCTCAAAGGTCTCCTGCAGGCCAAGGGACTCAATGAGCCATGGAGGGCAGCAGGCCCTGGGCAGAGCTGCTGGCCTCCCTTGCAGCCCAGAGCAGCTCCTGGGGAGCTGGCAGCATCCATTCCAGGGCTGGGTTGGGATGGCCCTGCAGAGCTTTGCTGCCCAGCTGTGTTTTCCTAACACCTTTTGTGTGAAGCTTTGTTCCCCCAGGAGCTGACTGCTCAGTGAGGAGGCTGAGGCTTGCACAGCAGAGGGCCTCCAGACATCCCTCAGGGGCAGAATGGAGCCTGGCAGAACAGTGCAGCCTCAGTCTCTTGGATTTGCTTTCCATGGGAGCTCTTAGAGAGCCTTGAACTCCTCTCTGGGACCCTTGCACCACCTCTGCTGCATTGCAATACCAAGAGCTGCATCAGCTGACCTGCTGCTAAATCCCTGTGACCCCAGAGCCTCCTTCCTAAGGCCTGGCATGTTGGGTCCCCCACTCTAAAGAGCTGTTGGACACTCAGCTCTCCTGCTCCCTGGATGAGCTTTCAGGTCCCTTCCAACCCATTCTGTGGTTCTGTGACTGCAGGAGAAGCAGCCCTGGGTGCCACAGAGGCTTCCTGCTGCACCTTCCTCCTGAATCATGTGGTGCAGGGGGTGAGCTGACAACTCACACCCGATCCTGAGGTTTCCCTTCCAAACCTGCAGTCACCAGCAGGGTCTCATGGAGCTCTGCAGGTCTGCAGCACCCTCCTGCTCCCTGGGGCCAGGGCAGCCCCTGGGCAGGCTCTGGTGTGCACAGGAACTTGTCAGCAGAGCTGCAGGGCCAGGGATGCTCTTCCCAGGCAGATGCACTGCTGGGGGGAGATGCCTTCTGGGTTAGATACTGCTGAAGCCAGTCCATGCAATCAGCTGTGGGGAATCCAGGCTTGGGCACTGAATCAGGAAGGTATTTTGAAGTGAAACTGGGAGAGTTGTGCAGCTGCCCAGGGAGCAGGGCCTAGAAGCAGCTGCAGGTTTGGCTCTCCTGGCTGGCTTCCTGCAGTTTGTTTGTTCCATATCCATGGCTGCCTGGCTGTCAGAAGCAGGCTTCTCATCAGCTGTGGCTCATGTGGGATCTGTGCAGCTCTCACAGCCATTCCTGCCTCCCTGGTCCCCTGGGCTGTGGATGCCCAGCCCCTGGCCAGCCCATCTGGCTTTGATGCTGCCCCACCAGAGAGCCTCTCCCTGGTCTGGAGGGAATCCCTGCAGCACCAGCCAGTGCCCTCTGACAGCTGCCAGGCAGCCAAGGGCGGCTGCTTGGCGCCCTGGTGCGTGAGGCACACTGTGCAGGGTCACAGGGCCAGGGGCTTTGGGGCAGCACATCCAGCCCCCTGCTGCTGGCTGCAGGAGGCTGCTGGGGTCCCCCTCTGTGTTCATGGCCTGCCTCGGTCCAGCTGCACTTGTGGTGTCCCTGGGTCACGCGTGGGGATGCGGCCTGCAGGGCACCAGCCGCCCCTCGGGGAAGGCTGCGGCGCAAAGCCACCTGCAGGGCGCCAGAGGGGCTCTGTCCGTCAGCCTGTGCCATCTGGAGGGCAGGTCGGTGCCCCGAGGAGTGCCCCTGCAGGGAGGCAGGGGTGGCCTCGGGGAGGCAGCGGGCTGCCTGACCTGGGGCTGTCCCCTGCTGCTCTCGGCTCATGGAGCACGCAGGGCTCAGTCACGCTGCGGGCCCGGGGCTGCCTTCCTAGCCTGGACACTGCGGGCTGGAGCTGGCTGGGTGAGAGGTGCCGGCAGAGGGGGCAGCCCCCCGGCCCCAGGCTCACGCCGGCAGCACCCTCACCCGGCCCAGCCCCCGGGCTGGGGGCATTTGCCGCCGGCAGGAGCGGCCCGGTGCCGGCGCGGAGCTCCCGCCGCGCTCCGCAGGCTCTGCAGCTGCAGGGCTGCAGCGTGTCGCATGCTGTGCTGCCGGCCCGGTGCCGGCGCGGAGCTCCCGCCGCGCTCCACAGGCTCTGCAGCCGCAGGGCTGCAGCGTGTCGCATGCTGTGCTGCCAGCGCGGAGCTCCCGCAGCGCTCCACAGGCTCTGCAGCTGCAGGGCTGCAGCGTGTCGCATGCTGTGCTGCCAGCGCGGAGCTCCCGCAGCGCTCCACAGGCTCTGCAGCTGCAGGGCTGCAGCGTGTCGCATGCTGTGCTGCCGGCACGGAGCTCCCGCCGCGCTCTGCAGGCTCTGCAGCCGCAGGGCTGCAGCGTGTCGCATGCTGTGCTGCCGGCCCGGTGCCGGCACGGAGCTCCCGCGGCGCTCCGCAGGCTCTGCAGCCGCAGGGCTGCAGCGTGTCGCATGCTGTGCTGCCAGCGCGGAGCTCCCGCAGCGCTCCACAGGCTCTGCAGCCGCAGGGCTGCAGCGTGTCGCATGCTGTGCTGCCGGCGCAGAGCTCCACAGGCTCCGCAGGCTCTGCAGCCACAGGGCTGCAGCGTGTCGCATGCTGTGCTGCCAGCGCGGAGCTCCACAGGCTCCGCAGGCTCTGCAGCCGCAGGGCTGCAGCGTGTCGCATGCTGTGCTGCCAGCGCGGAGCTCCACAGGCTCCGCAGGCTCTGCAGCCACAGGGCTGCAGCGTGTCGCATGCTGTGCTGCCGGCACGGAGCTCCACAGGCTCCGCAGGCTCTGCAGCCGCAGGGCTGCAGCGTGTCGCATGCTGTGCTGCCGGCACGGAGCTCCACAGGCTCCGCAGGCTCTGCAGCCGCAGGGCTGCAGTGTGTCGCATGCTGTGCTGCCGGCGCGGAGCTCCACAGGCTCCGCAGGCTCTGCAGCCGCAGGGCTGCAGCGTGTCGCATGCTGTGCTGCCGGCGCGGAGCTCCACAGGCTCCGCAGGCTCTGCAGCCGCAGGGCTGCAGCGTGTCGCATGCTGTGCTGCCGGCACGGAGCTCCACAGGCTCCGCAGGCTCTGCAGCCGCAGGGCTGCAGCGTGTCGCATGCTGTGCTGCCGGCACGGAGCTCCACAGGCTCCGCAGGCTCTGCAGCCGCAGGGCTGCAGCGTGTCGCATGCTGTGCTGCCGGCACGGAGCTCCACAGGCTCCGCAGGCTCTGCAGCCGCAGGGCTGCAGCGTGTCGCATGCTGTGCTGCCGGCACGGTGCCGGCGCAGAGCTCCCGCCGCGCTCCACAGGCTCTGCAGCCGCAGGGCTGCAGCGTGTCGCATGCTGTGCTGCCAGCCCGGGCCGGCTGCTCCCGGGAGCAGGACGCTGCTGGGGCATCCTCTCGGGCGCTGCTGGCTCGGCGCTGGCCTCGCTCCCTGCATGCAGCAGTCCCCTCCCGCCTGCTGCAGCCTCTCTGCTGCTCTCAGCTCCATCTCCTCCTCCCAGGTGCGTGCCAGGGGCTGGATGCCAAAGGCTGGCAAGGAAACGGCTGTGGGAAGAGCCTCGAGCAGGAGCAAAGGGGCCGTGGGCAGCGTGCCAAGGCTCAGAGGGGCGAGGGGCAGCGGCTGCCGGGCTGGGGGCTGAGCTCCCAGCGCCCGGTGCGAGGCAGGGCAGCTGCCAACGCTGGAGACGGCTTCTGGCCTCCCCCTGTGAACCCTCCTGGGCTGTCTGTGCATCTGCCCGGGGGGAAACCCAGCAGACCCCAGGCAAACCCTCTGGAAGCTGCCTGTGCCACACACTGGGAAGCGCAGGGAGAACAGGGGGGCAGCTCTCAGCAGAGAGCTTGCTGGCACCCTGCAGGGGCTGTGGCAGGGGCTGCCTGCGTGCCCAGGAGGGTGCTGGGGGACCCTGCACAGCTCAGCTCATGCTGCCCAGGAACAGGAGGCTGGAAACTTGCTTGTGAGGAAGGCAGTGGGGATTGGAGAGGTCCTTCAGGCTGAGCCAGCAGGAGAGCTCTGAGTTACTGGAGAGAGAGGGGGTGGAGGAAGCAGGACCCTGAATGCAGCTGACTCAGCACCTCCTGACTAGAGTGCAGGGCCCCCGAGTGCCCCTGGGCTGGCATCGGCGTGCCACACACAGGCTGGGAGCTCAGAGCTGCTCCCCCCAGAGCACTGAGGGCAGTGGAAACAGCAAGGCCATCGCTCCTCCTGCCCAGCTGAGCTTTCAGCCTGCCCTTGGGTGAGACTGCCCAGGCTGTTCCTCTGCACTGGGGCAGGGCAGCAGAACCCAAATCCACAAGGAGAGGAGAATTTGCCATCAGTGCCCACCAGGGCCAGCTGCAGCGGTGGGGTGGACCAGGGAGCAGGGCTCTGGGCACTGCTGGCGACATTGCCAGGGAGTGCTGTGCCTTGGGTCCCTCTCTCCTCACCCTGTCTGCCCTGGTCTCCACTCTGCCAGGACAGGGGTGTCAGAAGGATCTCTCCCAAGAGCTGGTTGCCTTTGGGAGTGTTGTGGATTCAGCCGGGGGAGAGCTCTCCTGCTGGCTCAGCCCGGGGCAGGGCTTTGCTCAGGTCCATCCCAGGCTAGGTGCCAGCGCCCTGCTTCTGCCCCGGTGCCCCTCACCCTGCCATGGCAGTGCAGCAGCCCTGGCTCAGCTCTCCCCTGCTGCAGGACTGAGCCCCGTGTGGCTTGCTCAGGAGGGGGTCCCCCTCCTGCAGGCTGAACCCCACAGACATTGAAGGTGCACAGCAACGAAACGCTCCCAGCAGCCGCTCCGGTCGCAGGGGCTGACCGTCCCGTGACAGAGCAGCCTCTGTGCTGCCTCCTGCTCCAGGCCTTGGGCCCTGAGCACCTTGGACCATCTCTGACTGTGCACACTTCAGTAACAGCCCAGGGAGTGCCACTGTCCCTGCAGCTTCTTCTCCCTGCAGCGTCGGGGGGGAGGGACAGGAAGCATCGCCGTGACTGGCACATGAGAAACCAGCAGCAAGCCAGCGCCAGCAGGAGCGAGTGCAGCCTCCTCTCTGGGCTCTGCTCAGGGCATGCCAGGGCACTCCCGGGGCGCTCCCAGGAGCCTGCCTCAGCAGCAGCTGAGGGGCTGGCCCGGGCTGGGCACGCAGGGGTCACGCATGGCTGTGCTGGGCCAGAGCTCTGGTGGCAGAGGGCTGCTCCTCTGCCCGCCTGCGTGTCTCAGAGCTGCCAAGGCAGCACAGACAGCACACGGTGAGCTTAAACCCAGGGAAAGCAGCGAGCACACAGCAGGGGGTAAGCAGCAGCGCTGCTGTTTCAGGCCAGCCCTTCCTGACACAGTCCCACGCTGGCACTTGCAGCTCCAGCCTGGCTGCTGCAGCTCTGCAGCCAGCAGAACCAAGCAGTTGGCTTTGCTGCCGCTCCCAGGTCCCTGCTCTCCTGTTGGGAGAGCTTCCCCGGCTTCCCCACAGCACATCCATTGTGTGGCACTTGGCTTTGCTCTGAAGCTGTGCCAGCCACTGCTCAGCAGCATCTCCTCACACGCTGAAGCCGCTCTGAGCTGCATGGGAACAAAAGCCTAACGCAGCGTGCAAAGGGAAGGAGGGAACCAGAGGAGACAAATCCAATTAGATTCTCTCTGCACACAAATTGTCAAAGCCAAAGCCATGCTGGGAGCAGGGGGAACAGAGCAGAGCTGTGGGGCAGAGGCAGGAGGCAGCTGCTGTCCCTGCCTCGCTCCTGCAGTCACTCTGCATTCTGCAGGCACAAGCAGGGGAGGCCACGCCAGGGCTGCGCAGCTGTGCCTGCAGCTAATTGCTGTGGTGCTTCAGCTCCCTTGGCAGTGCTCTCCCCGAGCCCGAGGAGCTGCAGCATCCCTGGGGATGGGCCCTGCTTCCCTGCCCTGGGATACCAGAGCCCTGCCGAGCTGGAGCTGCAGCCTGCGTGAAGGAGCCGCACTGAGGGGCCTGCATGGAGCATCTCTGTCCCCAGCACTGGCGGAGGGCCGCTGGCCCTCCTCAGAAGGTGGCAGTGCATGGCTTGGGCATGGCAACACTGGGTGGCTGTGGGCATCTGCCCAAGCCCTGCTGCAGAGCCAGGAAGGGCCCCTGGCCCGTGCCAGGGGTGCTGATCCAGCAGGTGTTAGCCAAGTGCTTGGGTTGCTTCTGGGGAGGTTTGATGTATGCTGCTCCAGGAACCAGCCCCTGATGGGAAGGAGCAGCTCCAGCGGCACAGCTCCTGGCGTGCAGGGGGTGCAGGGCTTCCTTCAGCAGTGCTGTGCCCCCAGACAGGGGCAGAGTGAGCAGAGCACTTCACTTAACCCTGACTCTGCTTGAGGAGTCCTCAGTTGGCACCACAGGAGCCCCCTGCCTTTCCCAGCCCTATGCTCCTGGGGCAGGTTGCTGTGGCACCGTGGCAGCACTGTGACTGGCACAGGGACCCGTGCCAGCCAGAGCTGTGGTCAGCTGGATGCACTCTCCCTCTCCTCTCCAAGAAGCCAGTCCAGCAGAGGGGGTGGTGCTGGCTCCTGGGGCACTGGTGGTGGTCGCCGTGTGGGCACCCAGGCAGAGGCTGAGCCGGCTGCAGCCTGGGCACGTCCCAGTGCCCGACGCTGCCGGAGCCCAGCGGCGCAGGCTCAGCCTCTGCTGCGCCTCTGCACGCTGCCCCTCAGCTCCTGGAGCTGTGATTAGCCTCAGCTGCTTTGCATGCAGCTGAGCTGCTGGGAAGCAGCAAATCCCTGTGTGATGGATTAGCAGCCAAGCCAAGAGCTCAGGAGTGGCCGCTGGTGTTGGTGCTTGCTTGGGTGTGCCCCGGGGCAGATGCTCCCTGGGACACAAGAGCCATGAACGCCAGGCTGAGCCCCCAGCCTTGCCTGAGCACCAGCTGGGCTTGAACCTTCCCCAGGTGCCTGCAGCTGCAGCCAGCTGGCTGCCCTGCTCGTGGCCAAGCTGCTCTCTGCTCTTTCCTCCCCTTCCTGCACTTCTCTCGTTTTCCCCTTTATCAGCACTGTCTCCTGCCCCAAGCAGCACCAAAGTGTAGCAGGAGCGAGGCCTCCTCTGTCTTCAGAGATGAAATTGTTGTAATGACAGTGAATGAGGTGAGCAGGACCCTCTGATGGTCCTTCCCCAGCATCAGGACCCTCTGATGGTCCTTCCCCAGCATCAGGACCCTCTGATGGTCCTTCCCCAGCATCAGGACCCTCTGATGGTCCTTCCCCAGCATCAGGACCCTGTGAGGGTCCTTCCCCAGCATCAGGACCCTCTGATGGTCCTTCCCCAGCATCAGGACCCTCTGATGGTCCTTCCCCAGCATCAGGACCCTCTGATGGTCCTTCCCCAGCATCAGGACCCTGTGAGGGTCCTTTCCCCAGCATCAGGACCCTCTGATGGTCCTTCCCCAGCATCAGGACCCTCTGTGGTGGTCCTTCCCCAGCAGCAGAAGGGCGCTGCCTGCTCTCCTCCCTCTCGCCGCACGGGTCTGGGAAGCTGCAGGGCTGAGCCGGGCGGCAGGGGAAGGGTTGCTCGGGTCTGTCAGCGAGCAGGGTGCTCAGCCCCCAGCCCTGCAGCCGGCTGCAGGAAGCGCAGCGCCGTGCTGGAATTCCCAATGAAGCTGTGAATGCGGCGCGGGGCTCCGGCAGGAGCCCCTGCGGCCGGCTGGATGCGGCTCTAATGAGAGGGCTGAGCTGCCCCTGAAAGGCGGCTTCCCTCTGGCCCCTTTCCCCCATCCATCGCTGTCATTCGCACGCCGCTCCCCCTCGGCAGGGGCCGGCCCGGGCGCTGAATGCCGCCGGAGCCCCCCGCACAAAGGCGCTTTGTGTGCCGGCGCTGCCCGTTCCCAGGCTCGGCCGCTCCCGCCGCAAGCCGCCGGCCGCGGGGCAGCGGCCGGGGGCTGCCGCCACCGGCTGCCCAACGGAGAGCACGGGGCCCTGGGGGGCCCTGCCTGGCGTGGGGGTCCCTCCGCCCCCGTGCCTGGGTCCAGAGAGCAGGGCTGGGGAGGAGCAGCTGGGGGAGCTGGGGGTGCTCAGCCTGGAGCAGAGGAGGCTGAGGGAGACCTCCTTGCTCTCTGCAGCTCCCTGAGAGGAGGCTGCAGCCGGGGGGGGTTGGGCTCTGCTCCCCAGGTGACAGGAGGAGAGGAAATGTCCTGAAATTGTGCCAGGGCAGGGGTAGGTTGGAGAGGAGGGAAAATTTCTGTGCTGTAAGAGTGGTCAGGGGTTGGCAGAGGCTGCACAGGGAGGTGGTGGAGTCCCCATGCCTGGAGGTGTTCCTGGAGCCTGTGGCCATGGTTTGGTGGCCATGGTGGGGTCGGGCTGATGGCTGGACTGGACCTCGGGAGGCTTTCCCAACACACCCCCTCTGCGGTTTCAGCATGCAGTGCAAGGCAGGGAGCAGGCAGGGCTGCAGCCCCTCTCCAGCAGCTTCACAGGGGACAGGGGTGGAGGCAGCCTGGGTGTGCTCCCAGGCACGCTTAGGACCTGCTGTGGGGAGCTGCAGCACCCCGGGGACCCTGCCCTGCTGCCGCTGGAGCAAGGAGCAGCAGGGTGAGCTTTCAACCCCACCGCGCCAGGCTGAATCTCCTCGGCACGGGCAGCCACGCACAAGGCAGCAGCAGCAGCCTCAGAGCAAAGCAGGGAGGCTCACTCCATGTGCAGAGGAGGACAGAGGGCTGTGCCCAAGCCCTCAGAGTCCCAGCTCAGCCCCTCCATTCCCGTCCCAGTGGGCCCCGTGCCCACCCGCAGGCTCCTCCCGCCCTGTGCCCCTCGCTGCCAGGCGCCAGAGGCAGCTGTTGGGCACGCAGGGAAGGTCAGCAGCCCCTGGCCCTGTGCTGTGCTGGCAGGAGGGCCTGCTGTGAGGGGCACCCGGGCAGGGGCACCCTGTCCCCATGCAAAGAGGCAGTTCTGGGTCCCAGAGTGCCCAGACCCAGGGCTGGTGTGCTGGGTGTTGCAGATGGAGCCAGACCCATGAGGCCCAAATGAAGGTCAAGCAATAAACAGCAGTGAGCCAGGTGGCAGAAGTGAGGCAGTGCCCCACAGCCCCTTGCCGGGCTGCAGCCTTCCTGCGGTGTCAGCTGCCTCCTGCAGCCAGCCCCGGAGCTGCCCTGTGCCGGTGCGCCAGCCGCAGCGGGGGGCAGGCAAGGCTGTCCTCACGCACAGGCGGCAGCGGGGGGAGGCTGCAGCGGGCCGAGGGTCGCTGCTCTCAGGCCTGGGGAAGAGAAGTGCTGTGCAGGACCCCAGAGAGGAGCTGGAGGCTCCCATCGCTGTGTGGCTCTGCAGGACCTGGCTGCACGTCTGCAGCTGCTGCTGGGTGTGCCTGCCCATGCACGGGGGCTCGGGGACGGCGCACAGGCGTCCTCAGCGCAGCACCGAGCTCCTCCTCTCCTGCAAGTTCTTTTTTTGGTCTGTTGCTACAGCAACTCCCTGCTAAGAGCAGAGATGACAGCAAGATATTACATTCTGCAGCCACTCATCTGACTCCGGGTTTGCCTTTGGTTTGCCTTCAGCGCTGAGCCTCCTGCGCCGTGGAAGACTGCAGATGGAGACTCTGCCTCCCTGCCACATGAATTCCTGCCCTGCCTCCCCTCCCTCCCCTTGGAAACCCGTTCCATCAGATGGACTCCTGTGAAGGGTGCCTGAAGACAGCCTCTGCATCCCTGCCTGTGGACGTGGTGCAGCCTGAGGCACAACTCCTGCTCTGCACCACGGCCCCAGCGCGCTCACAGGCTTGGAAAAGAGGCAAAGAGTCCTTGGCAAGTTTGGCTCTGCAGCTGGATCCCTGCCCGTGGTGCAGAACACAACTGTTGGATCAGAATGACTGCAGCAGAGGCCCCTGGGCCCAGGGCTGGGTTTGGTTTGAAGCAAGGCTGCATTCCAGCTCCTTCTCCCCACCCCACAGAGGATGTTTCTGGGAGGGCAGAGCAAGAGAAGGTCTCTGAGTCTGCACCTCTGGGCTCGCTTCAGCACTCACAGCATGGCCCTGTGGTGGCAGAGCACAGTGTGCCCAGTGACCCACACAGGCTTTGGTGGCACTGCCTCCCTCAGGGCCCCAACCCTTGGCTCTGGGAGGTCAAGAACTTCTGCACAGGGCCAGTTCCAGCTGAAGCTCTGGAGCAAGTGTCCTGTCACTGTGTCTGACTGCTGTCTGTGTCTGCCCCATGTGATGGGCACTGCTCTGGAGAGGGTGAGCTGAGCCCACTGCTGCAGGAAATGGGTGCAAGGGCAAGGAAGGCCAGGGAGGTTTGTCCTAGGTGACACAAAACCTGCCTCTAAAGCTGTGAGGGGCTGCTGGGAGCACCCAGGGCAGAGCAGCACTGTGTAAGCACAGCACGGGGCAGGTAACAGCCAGCTGCCAGGCTACACAGCTTTGTACCCAGGCCTTGAGGCTTGTGGGGAGCTGTGCCCCATGGGGGGAGCTGCTGTGGTCCCATGGGCAGGCAAGGAGGTGGCACCAGGCTGTGTGGAGGAGCTGCTGAGGCCTGAGGACAAGATTACATCTAAGGAAGCCAAGCACTGGAGTGAAGCAGAAAGAAGGTTCCTGGCACCCCTCTCTGAAAGCTGTTGGGCAAGGGCACTTCTGTGTGGGCTGAAGCAGTGCAGGGCAAAGGACTCCAGCTGCCCTGTGGGTAGGACTCAAGCAGCCACCTGGATTCCAGGTGCACAGCTTGGGTGTCAGTAGGCAGCAGCTGTCCCTCCCTGAAGAGCCTGGGACACCAGAGAGCTGCAGGGACAGCTGTGCCCCTTCCTGTCTGGGAGGAAGGATGCTGGGGCTGTGGTGGCTCCCATGCTGAGGGAGGGAGGCCACCTCCACCCCTGCCTGACCCCTGTGCTCTGTGCCATGGGAGCAGGGGCTGGGTGTCGTCTCCCTGCAGCCCCAGCTGCATGGCCAGCAGCAGGACCTGCAGATCCCAGCAGAAGGAGAGCACAGCCCTGACCCCACAGCCTCAGTGACCTCCCTGAGCAGAGGAGCAGATCTGCAGCAGGAAGCTGTGACCCAGAGACCTTTACAGCTGCCCAAGCAACCTGCAGCACAGCTTTGGCCCTGCAGAGTTACATCACACACAGTAGGCTGAGGCTCAGACACCTTGCACAGGAGAGTCCCAGTGACTGGGAGGTGCTGCTGCTGCCAGGCTGTCCTCCAGAACTCTGCTTTTAGCCACAGGGCAACATGCCCCTTGCTGCTGCAGGGGTGACTGCCTCTGGAGCAGGGTCTGCTGCTGCAGGGGTGAGTGCCTCTGGAGCAGGGTCTGCTGCTGCAGGGGTGAGTGCCTCTGGAGCAGGGTTTGCTGCTGCAGGGTGAGTGTCTCTGGAGCAGGGTTTGCTGCTGCAGGGTGAGTGTCTCTGGAGCAGGGTCTGCTGCTGCAGGGGTGAGTGTCTCTGGAGCAGGGTCTGCTGCTGCAGGGGTGAGTGTCTCTGGAGCAGGGTCTGCTGCTGCAGGGGTGCCTCTGGAGCAGGGTTTGCTGCTGCAGGGGTGAGTGTCTCTGGAGCAGGGTTTGCTGCTGCAGGGGTGAGTGTCTCTGGAGCAGGGTTTGCTGCTGCAGGGGTGAGTGCCTCTGGAGCAGGGTTTGCTGCTGCAGGGGTGAGTGCCTCTGGAGCAGGGTTTGCTGCTGCAGGGGTGAGTGTCTCTGGAGCAGGGTTTGCTGCTGCAGGGTGAGTGTCTCTGGAGCAGGGTTTGCTGCTGCAGGGGTGAGTGCCTCTGGAGCAGGGTTTGCTGCTGCAGGGTGAGTGCCTCTGGAGCAGGGTCTGCTGCTGCAGGGGTGAGTGTCTCTGGAGCAGGGTCTGCTGCTGCAGGGTGAGTGTCTCTGGAGCAGGGTTTGCTGCTGCAGGGGTGAGTGTCTCTGGAGCAGGGTTTGCTGCTGCAGGGGAGACTGCCTCTGGAGCAGGGTTTGCTGCTGCAGGGGTGAGTGTCTCTGGAGCAGGGTTTGCTGCTGCAGGGGTGAGTGTCTCTGGAGCAGGGTTTGCTGCTGCAGGGTGAGTGCCTCTGGAGCAGGGTTTGCTGCTGCAGGGGTGAGTGCCTCTGGAGCAGGGCTTGCTGCTGCAGGGGTGAGTGTCTCTGGAGCAGGGTTTGCTGCTGCAGGGGTGAGTGTCTCTGGAGCAGGGTTTGCTGCTGCAGGGGTGAGTGCCTCTGGAGCAGGGTTTGCTGCTGCAGGGGTGAGTGTCTCTGGAGCAGGGTTTGCTGCTGCAGGGGTGAGTGTCTCTGGAGCAGGGTTTGCTGCTGCAGGGGTGAGTGCCTCTGGAGCAGGGTTTGCTGCTGCAGGGGTGAGTGTCTCTGGAGCAGGGTTTGCTGCTGCAGGGTGAGTGCCTCTGGAGCAGGGTTTGCTGCTGCAGGGGTGAGTGTCTCTGGAGCAGGGTTTGCTGCTGCAGGGTGAGTGTCTCTGGAGCAGGGTTTGCTGCTGCAGGGGTGTCTCTCGAGCAGGGTTTGCTGCTGCAGGGGTGACTGCCTCTGGAGCAGGGTTTGCTGCTGCAGGGGTGTCTCTGGAGCAGGGTTTGCTGCTGCAGGGGTGTCTCTCGAGCAGGGTCTGCTGCTGCAGGGGTGTCTCTGGAGCAGGGTTTGCTGCTGCAGGGGTGAGTGTCTCTGGAGCAGGGTTTGCTGCTGCAGGGGTGAGTGCCTCTGGAGCAGGGTCTGCTGCTGCAGGGGTGAGTGCCTCTGGAGCAGGGTTTGCTGCTGCAGGGGTGAGTGCCTCTGGAGCAGGGTCTGCTGCTGCAGGGGTGAGTGCCTCTGGAGCAGGGTTAGCTGCTGCAGGGGTGAGTGCCTCTGGAGCAGGGTCTGCTGCTGCAGGGGTGAGTGCCTCTGGAGCAGGGTTTGCTGCTGCAGGGGTGAGTGCCTCTGGAGCAGGGTTTGCTGCTGCAGGGGTGAGTGCCTCTGGAGCAGGGTTTGCTGCTGCAGGGGTGACTGCCTCTGGAGCAGGGTTTGCTGCTGCAGGGGTGAGTGTCTCTGGAGCAGGGTTTGCTGCTGCAGGGGTGAGTGTCTCTGGAGCAGGGTTTGCTGCTGCAGGGGTGAGTGCCTCTGGAGCAGGGTTTGCTGCTGCAGGGTGAGTGCCTCTGGAGCAGGGTTTGCTGCTGCAGGGGTGAGTGCCTCTGGAGCAGGGCTTGCTGCTGCAGGGGTGAGTGCCTCTGGAGCAGGGTTTGCTGCTGCAGGGGTGAGTGCCTCTGGAGCAGGGTTTGCTGCTGCAGGGGTGAGTGTCTCTGGAGCAGGGTTTGCTGCCCTGAGCAGCTCTGTGTGCGTTCAGCAGATCAAGGAAACACTTAAGAGGCCGAGGCTGGAAACAAAGAGTGCAGGACTGCTTCTGCCTGAGGAGTTTCCCTTCCAGGAGGAATTGCTTTAAGCCAACATTACCTCTGCTTCCCGAGCACACAGGAGCTGCTGCCCTGGAAGTAATCTGCATTAGCCCTGCTGGAGTGACCACGTTGCCATGGTGACTGCTGCTTCCCCTGTTCCTCAAGTATTTACGATGATTAACTCCCATCCCATCCGTCACTTTAAACTCCTGTGCTGGAAGTGTCACCAAGTGAATTCCAAGGTAATCCCTCCTCTGAAGGAGCACCAGGAAGAATCCCACTGATACTTATTAGAGATGATGAATTCCTGTCTGGGTTATTCTCCTGCAGACATCACTGCTGCTTTATTCTCAGCTGAGCAGCACAAAGTCCTGAGGCTCCTGCTGAGTTCCAGGACAGTTTGGGTTTTTTCCCCCCTGTGGCCCTGTTCTGGTACAAGTTCAACATCCTCAGGCACTCAGCTCTGACCTCAGAGGCAGCCCCACGTTGGAGCCCATCTGGCTCCGTGGTGGGCACTGCCTGTTATTGGAGGCGCTGTCCTCGCTCTCCTGACACCCGGGGGGTTGGGAGGAGCAGTGCCCACCGCTGGAGCAGTGCCCACCGCTGGAGCAGTGCCCACCACTGGAGCAGCCTGCTAGCAGCTGGCCCGTGCTGCCCTTTGGCTCTTTGCAGAGAGTGGGCTGCGGGGTCCTAGCCTGGAGGGCACTGGGAAGGGCAGGGCAGTGTCCCTGTGCTTCCAAGCCTGCAGTGCTTACCCAGGGGAGCTCTCCTTGCCTGGGGAAGTCACACCCCCAGCTGCACAGGATCTGGCCAGCACAGATCTCCCTGGCACCCTCTCCAGCTGCCTCCTGTTCCCAGAGGATCACTGACACCGCTCTCCCTGGCATCCCCTCTGCAGCCCCACTGCAGGCACAGCCCTGGGCACATCAGCTGCTTGTTGCACATCACCAGAAACTCCTCACCCAGCCTCAGCAGCAGTTTGCACTCAGTTCCTCTCTTCCAGCCACCTCCCTGCATGCAGCCTTTCGACTCCTCACCTGCCTTCTGCACCTCCCTGCACTGCTGAGGCTCACAGCCCAGCTGGACACAGCTGTGGGCACAGCTTCCTGTCCTCCTGGCCCTCTCTCACCCTTTAACCTCAGTTCAGCAGCTGCTGGTTTTTCTTGCAGGCTTCCCAGCTGCCCCTGGCTGAGCTGTCAGTGCTCCTGCACCCATGCTCCCTGATCCCACCCCACCTGCCTTGCCAAGAGCAAGGGATCTCAGGATCACTTTGCTTGAAAGAGACCTTCAGAGCAGGTGGCACTGCTCCCAGCTCCACTCTCTACTTCTGCAGCCACCCATTTGGGGGCCCTGGTTGATCTGTGGGTCTGCAAAGGGCACAAAGTGCATCCCAGTGCATTGCTTGCTTGTGTTCCT
Source organism: Dryobates pubescens (assembly GCF_014839835.1). NCBI lineage: Eukaryota > Metazoa > Chordata > Aves > Piciformes > Picidae > Dryobates > Dryobates pubescens. Next base: position 572,063 of record NC_071612.1, read on the forward strand.
GCCCCTTCCCAGCCTGATGGCTGCCAGGCTCTGCTTGCTCACCTCCCACAGAGCTTGCTCCTCCACACCCAGTGCATTGAGAAACTTCTTTGGTGTGAGGGTGCTGGAGGCCTGGAGGAGGCTGCCCAGGGAGGTTGTGGAGTCTCCTGGTGTGGAGACTTTCAGAGCTCACCTGGATGTGTTCCTGTGTGAGCTGCCCTGGGTGATGCTGCTCTGGCAGGGGGATGGATTCAACGATCTCCAGTGGTCTCTTCCAACCCCACCATGCTGTGCTTCTCTCATTCATCCTCACAGAACAACAGAGCCCAGAGTCATTAATAACTCCCCAGCTGCTTTTCTCCCTGCCACAAGAAGCTGACCCATGCTCATGGCCACTGTTCCCGTGCCTGCCCACCCCACGGCCCACCTCTCCTTGTGCCCAGAGGGTGCCTGATGCAGCAGCTGCCCTCCCTCTGCAGAAGGCCCTGAGCTCCTCAGCCGTGCCAGCCCAGGGGCAATGGCTGCTGAGTCCTGCAGCCCTGAGCCCTGCTGCTCCGCAGCATCCCTGCCAGCGCCTCCTTTGTCTGCCTCCCCTGCAGGGCTGCTGCTGGCTGCTGCAAGTGCAGAATGCTCTTCTGTGCTGCTGCTGGGGCTAGGTACATTATTTGTTTAATAGGCCTGGGTCAGTTTTTGTAAGCTGGTAGAATAACTGTGAATCATCACAGCTCCCTCAGTTCACCCCACACAGGGCAGCAACAAAAGGATTCATTGTGCGGAGCGGCAGCAGAGCTGGGACTGAGAAAGGCCATGCAGCAGGTCTGGCTCCCTGGGGGCTGCAGAGAGGCCATGCAGCAGGTCTGGCTCCCCGGGGGCTGCAGAGAGGCCATGCAGCAGGTCTGGCTCCCCGGGGGCTGCAGAGAGGCCATGCAGCAGGTCTGGCTCCCTGGGGGCTGCAGAGAGGCCATGCAGCAGGTCTGGCTCCCTGGGGGCTGCAGAGAGGCCATGCAGCAGGTCTGGCTCCCCCGGGGGCTGCAGAGAGGCCATGCAGCAGGTCTGGCTCCCTGGGGGCTGCAGAGAGGCCATGCAGCAGGTCTGGCTCCCCGGGGGCTGCAGAGAGGCCATGCAGCAGGTCTGGCTCCCCGGGGGCTGCAGAGAGGCCATGCAGCAGGTCTGGCTCCCCGGGGGCTGCAGAGAGGCCATGCAGCAGGTCTGGCTCCCCGGGGGCTGCAGAGAGGCCATGCAGCAGGTCTGGCTCCCCTTTGGCTGCAGAGAGGCCATGCAGCAGGTCTGGCTCCACCGGGGCTGCAGAGAGGCCATGCAGCAGGTCTGGCTCCCCGGGGGCTGCAGAGAGGCCATGCAGCAGGTCTGGCTCCCCGGGGGCTGCAGAGGCCATGCAGCAGGTCTGGCTCCCCCGGGGCTGCAGAGAGGCCATGCAGCAGGTCTGGCTCCCCTTTGGCTGCAGAGAGGCCATGCAGCAGGTCTGGCTCCCTGGGGGCTGCAGAGAGGCCATGCAGCAGGTCTGGCTCCCTGGGGGCTGCAGAGAGGCCATGCAGCAGGTCTGGCTCCCCGGGGGCTGCAGAGGCCATGCAGCAGGTCTGGCTCCCCCGGGGCTGCAGAGAGGCCATGCAGCAGGTCTGGCTCCCCCGGGGCTGCAGAGAGGCCATGCAGCAGGTCTGGCTCCCCGGGGGCTGCAGAGAGGCCATGCAGCAGGTCTGGCTCCCTGGGGGCTGCAGAGAGGCCATGCAGCAGGTCTGGCTCCCCTTTGGCTGCAGAGAGGCCATGCAGCAGGTCTGGCTCCCTGGGGGCTGCAGAGAGGCCATGCAGCAGGTCTGGCTCCCCTTTGGCTGCAGAAAGGCCATGCAGCAGGTCTGGCTCCCCGGGGGCTGCAGAGAGGCCATGCAGCAGGTCTGGCTCCCCGGGGGCTGTTGTAAGGGACTGAAGCATCTCTATGGCCAGCACCATCAGGAAAGTCATTGTGGATGATGGTTCGGAGCATGGGTTGAGAGCTCCTTTCTTCAAGGGGCTCCTCACCTGGGCACCACAGTTGCCAAATGTTTTGTTGTTCATCTTAGAATCATTTGGGTTGGAAGAGACCTTTCAGATCATGGAGTCCAACCCTGACCCCAGCCCTGCCAGGGCACCACCACCCCGTGGCCCTCAGCACCACACCTACAGGGGTCTGAACCCCCTCTGGGATGGGGACTCCACCACTGCCCTGCGCAGCCTGGGGGAGGGCTGGACAACCCTTTTGGGGAAGAAACTGCTCTCCGTGGCCAACCTAAAACTCCCCCGGGACAACTCGAGGCCGTTTTTCTCTTGTCCTATCACTTGTACCTTGGCCGAAGAGCCCAACCCCCCCGGCTGCAGCCTCCTCTCAGGGGGCTGCAGAGAGCAAGGAGGTCTCCCTCAGCCTCCTCCTGCTCCTGCACACCCCCAGCCCCCTCAGCTGCTCCTGCCCAGCCCCGCTCTGCAGACCCTTCCCCAGCGCTGTTGCCCTCCCCTGGCCCCACTGTCCGTGCCGGGGCGCGGCGCCACGTGCAGCGCCGGTCCGTGAGCCCCGGCAGCGGCGCTCGGGACAGGGCTGCGCTGGGCTGCAGCTGTGCCGCGGGCCGGGGACGCGGCGGCTGGGGTGCCGTTACCGCCCCGAGGGCGGCCCTGCGCGGCAGTCAGCAGAGCGGCTGCCAGGCCCAGAGCCGCGGGCACGCCGCGGGCACACCGCGGGCACGCCGCGGCCGGGGGGCACGGGCGGAGGGCTCCCTCCGCCCCTCGGCGGCACCGCCCCGGGGCCGCCGCCCCCCGCCCGCAGGGGCCCCGCACGGGCCAGGGGAGGAGCAGCAGGGGCGCGAGGAAGCCCGCCCCGCCCCTCCCCTCACGGCGGCCCGGCCCCGCCCCGCTCCGCCCCGCGCGCAACCTGAGCGCGGGAGCGGCGCCAGGGCCCCGCCTCGGCTGGCGGCGGGCAGCGGCTCGGCTGGGTTCGGCTGGGCTCGGCTCGATTCGGCTCCGCTCGGCTGGGCTCGGCTCGGTTCGGCCGCTCTCGCCGGGGCCCGGGCGCTGCGCGGTGTCCCCGGCGCCGCCAATGAAGGCAGCCGCGAGCGGCGGCGGGGCCGCGGCCGGGTGAGGCGGAGGCGGCGGCGGGGCTGGCAGTGCGGAGCGGAGCGGAGCGGAGCGGAGCGGAGCGGGTGTCCCGTCCCGGCGCTCTCCGCGCCCTCCCGCACGATGTCATCGCAGGGCAAGTTCAAGAAGGACAAAGAGATCATCGCCGACTACGAGGCGCAGGTCAAAGGTGCGCAGCGGGGCCGCTGCAGTGCGGGCGAGGAGCGGGGCACGGCGGCGGTGGCGGAGCCGCCTTTGTGTGCGGGCTGCGGCGGGGCGGGGGCCGCGGCGGGGCCGGCGCTGGCTGCGGGAGCCCGCGGGGAGGGGTCGGGACCGGCGGCCCCGACCCCTCCCCGCCGGCGCTGCGGCAGCACCGGGCGCGGGCACCTCCCGATCCCGGGTCTGGCGGAGGCACCGGCTGCGGCAGCCCCGGCTCTGCCCGCCCGGGCGTGGCGTGGGGACCGGCGGTAATCGCCAGTTGCCGGTAACCAGACCCAAAAAATCCTTGAGAAACGGGTCCGTGTTGACGGGAGAAGGTGGCCCGCGCCCTCCGGGGCTCCCGTGGCTCCGTGCCGGGCAGCCGTGGCTCCGGGAGCGCTCCCCGCCTGCAGCGGTGGGCTGGGGGAACCGAGGCGAAGCCCAGGTTTATTGCGGTGATTGGGTAAAGAGCTGCCCGAGGCCTCCCCGGCGAGGAGGGATGTGGATCTTGTAAGGCTTATGTAAGGAACTTCGGCATGCATCAGGCCCGGCGCTTTCGGGGGACATCATCATCATCATCATCATTATGCAAGTCCTGGTGTTGCAGCATGGAAACCTTGGGAGCGGGCTGCTCCCTTTGGAACTCGTGGGGAAGAATGTGATCAGAGGTGCTGTCTGCTGAAGCACCGAGCATCACAGCCCGGGCTCCACCGAGCATCACAGCCCGGGCTCCACCGAGCATCACAGCCCGGGCTCCACCGAGCATCACAGCCCAGGCTCCACCGAGCATCACGGCTCCACCTGCCTTTGCCCTGCAGTTAGACCTAGCCTGGCAAAGTTGGTACCGGTGAAAGGGCCCCGATGGCTGCAGGCTGCGGAGGGTGTGTGGTCAGGAGGAAGCGGAGCCTCTGCAGCCATCTCCCTCTGAGGAGCGCAGGGCTTTTGCTGCCAGGAGCAGGAGGCAGATTTCTTTGGGTAACCTGTTTGTGGATCTCACTGCAGCCATTCCTAGTTCTGTTAGCTGATGGCAGCTCCTCCTCCCATCTCCAGCCTGAGCACACTGAGCTCCTTCCCTAACGCCTTTGCGTGGAGCTGCCCCCTTCCAGCCCCCTCTTACCTCAGGCTGTGCTCAGCCTTTGGATGGGTGTTCCCGGGGGGGATGTGTTCCCCAGAGGGATGTGTTCACCATTTTGTCATCAGCCAGCCTCTGGCTGAGGCAGGGCTGATTAAAATGATAACCCAGCTTTGCTGCCAATTAACCCCTGGCCGTGCTAACCGGCTTCGCTGGGGTCCCCGGAGGTCAGCGTGCGGGGCGGGTCTCGGGCTCAGCCGGGCGCTGTCCTCTCTGCACATCGAGCGCCTGGAGCGGAGGCTGCTGAGGTGCTGCAGCGCGGTGCCAGCTGGAGGGGCTTTGGGGAAGGGGCTGTCTCTTGGTTTCCTGCCATTGTTTACTTTCTTGCTTCTCAATCTTTTGTAGTTGGCTCTGAAGAGTGATGTAACAGTCACAACACGCTCTGCTCGGTGCCAATTACCTTTCTGCTTGTGTGTAATTTGGGCAAATTGATGTTATTGCTCCCTGCAGTTAAGCAGATGAAATCCTCTCCTCGCCTGTGGTATTGTTCTGTTCCACGGGAGGGGATCTGCTCCCTCAGGGCTGCTGTGGTCCTCTCAAAGGGGGCCTGGCCCAGGTAGTTTCTTCTCGCCGGCTTGGGGCCGCAGAGGGGCTCCTGGCAGCTGGCCCCATCAGGACCGGGGCTGGGCTGCTCCCAGAGCTGTGCTGCAGGCACCTCCAGCATTTTCTCTTGTTGCTGTTTGTAACTGGAATATCCATTTGCCGTGAGGGCTCTTGGCCTGGCTTCTGCAGCCTCATGCTTTCCATATGTCAGCCAGCGAGCGCCGGGTGCTGCAGAAGGGCTTTGATTGCACCACAGCCATCGGGGCTGGGCTGCTGTGCTGGGCAGCTGTAACGCAGATGGAGCTGCCTGATGGGCTGGAATCATTTCCCTGGGTCTGCTCTGTGCCCGGTGACACCTCCAGAAATGACTGCTTGCAGATTGAGGGCACTGGGTCTGGGGTCTCATCACAGTGAAGGTGGATTTGGATGTGGTCAGGGTCAGCTGCGCCTGAAGCTGGGGCGTGCCAGGAGGAGTCTGTCCCCGGTGTCTGTGTGTGCTGCCTGCCTGCTGCCTTTGAGGTGTGGGCAGCTCCATCAGGCCCCTTACAGGACCAGTGTGTTCTCAGGGTGACCTCGGGGAAGGGGCTCTGGAGCTCATGGCTGTGTCGTGGCAGCTGTCCCCCTCGCTGTCTCCCTGCAGGGACCTGGGTGACTGTCCTTCCCACCGTGCTGAGCTGTCAAAGGAGGATGGACATCCAGCTCCAGAGGAGCGGTGGCAGGGGTCTCTTGTAGCCCATGTGCCGTCACTCAGCAGGGGCGGTGGGAGGAGATGGAGCTGAGCAGGAGGGTTTCGTGCAGAGTCAGTGCTTGGTGTCTCTGGGGCCCCAGGAGGTGAGGATGCTCTGCAGAGGGAGAGAGGCTTCCTCCTCAGTGAGTTGTGTACTGAGTGTGCAAGCACAGCAGATCTGTTGTTGATGCTAGCAGCCCTGGCAGCAGGGAGGGTTTGCTGTCACCTCAGCCTTCTCCTGAGGCTGTGGCAGTGACCCTAAGCAGCCCCCTCCAGCGCTGCTCCCCTTCTGCAGGGCCTCTTGGCTCTACCTAGGGCTTTCATGTAGGCCACCTCATTATCCCAGTCTCCCATTTGCTTCCCTCGGGGATTCAGTCATTATTCTGTTCCTATCTGAGCCCTGCCACCCTGCTGAAGATGGATGCCCAGCTCTCCAGAGAGACTGAAACGGGCAGGAGGCAGGGAGGAAGGGGGAGCGCCGGGAGGGAGGCGCAGACGAGGTGCTGGCACGGCAGAGCTGCCAGATGAGGGTGATCAAGGATGGATGTTTGCAGGAGTGAGGGCTTGCTGGGGAGGATGGGGCTGGCTCTGAGCACAGCACAGGGGGGGTCTCCGTGGTGGGGCAGTAGGACAGCAGGGAGAAGGGTGGAAAGCCCTGCGAGCGTGCCAGGGAGTGCCTTGGCGTGGCTGGGAGTGAAAGGGACTCGCAGCAGAGGGCTGGCAGGGCTGGAGGTGCTGCTGGGCAGTGTGACCTGCCAGGCAGCCTGGGGGTGCTGGGGTGCCACCTGGGCTCTCTGAGGCAGTGACCATCCAGCAGTGGTGGTTTGACTCAGTGGCTTTGGAGGTCTCTTCCAACCCAAGCCGTCCTGTGCTGCTGTAGGATGCTCGGCTGCCCGCGGGGCGTGAGGGGCAGCTGGGCATAGCAGTGGCAGGAGCAGGCTTGCTTGGGCTGCCTTTGGGGAAGGCTTGCTGGAAGCCCTCATGCTGGCTGCTGGGAAGCAGAGCAAAGGCCTCGGAGGGTTGGGGACAGCCTGTCAATAACAGCAGCCAGGGCCCCTGGCCTCCTGTGCTAGGGGGAGAGGAAGGATGGCACCGCGTGGGGAGCAGCAGCGGCTGAGCAGGGTCTGGCTGGGCAGTCAGCAGCCTGCACTGGGCTGATTCAGCAGCCACAAGGGCTCCCTATCGCCTGCCCCTCCCTGGAGACTTGTGTCTGCTCATCTGGGTGGGAGGGAAGTGCTCTGCCAAGATAGAAGGTGGGGGTGCAGGGCTGTGGGAGTCCATCTGGAGCTGTGGAGGGGCTGGGGGTGCCCGAGGCTGCTCCGGAGTGGGGCTGGCTGCCCTCGCAGCTCTGCAGCGTTTGCCATCTGCCCCTGCCTGGGAGCTCTCTCTGTGCCCCCCCCGCTGCCAGGCTCCCTGCCACGCCGTGGGCCCCGCTGCCGCCCTGCCCCGGCCGCCGTGCTGCCTCCTCGCTCGGCTGGCAGCAGCGCGCTGGCTGCAGGGCTGCCGGCAGCTCCCTGCCTGATCTCGCTGGAAGGAAGATCCTGAGGACACTTTCCAGGAGGCAGGTTCTCCTCTGTGCCTGCCTCAGCTCTGCAGGCAGGAGTGGCTGCATTAAAGGGGAATGAAGGCAGGGCTGCGTGTTCCCAGCTGCCTCGCTGCAGCTGCTGCCGGGGGCTGGGGCGCAGGAGCTCCTTGGGCGCACACCTGGGGGCTGCTGTGCTCAGACACACCTTGTGCATCAGTCCCTCTGGCCAGAGAGGCAAAGCAGTGTCCTGTCCTTGCTGCCGCCAAGGCCGTGGTGCGTGGCTGCGCAGCAGCAGGGACTGGTGTGGGGGATGTGGCTGCACCCCTCTGCGCTGCAGCACCGTGGGGCCTGCAGCAGGCTGGGCAGCGTCTCCAGGGGCTGCCGGAGCTCGCCAGGCTCCACAAAGCTTTCCTGCTACCCTGGCGAGATTCAGGTCTCTGTGTGAGCTGTTTGGGTATGGCTGGCAGCGAGGCTGCTGCGGGTGAAGGGCATCCCTGGGCACCCTCCAGAGCGTGGCCTCGGAGGGCTGCACCGGGCTGCAGGGTGGCAGAGGGAGGGTTCCTTGCTCTGCTGTGTCCGTGGGTAGCAGAGCTGGAGCTTGGATGGAGGTAGCACAGGGCAGCTTTACCAAGGCTTTGCAGGGCTGGGGCCAAAGCTGACCTCTGGTGCTTGTTCCTCTTGCACAGGAGATCTGCAGCTTAGCTTAGTCTACCTTTGCTTGGTAGCTTCCTTCCACTGCTGCAGGCATTGCCTCCCTTCTCTCGCTGTCCTCATTTCCTCCCTCTTGCTCCCTTTCCACTTGGCTCAGGATGCTTTGGGAAGTTCCTTTTCTGGGACTGTGGCTCAAGGGGGAGTCTTGGCCCCAGCTGGAGGAGGCATTGAGGCTTGAGCCTCAACAGCCCCTTGAGCAAAATGGTTCTGTGCAGAAGGGAAGCAAGTTCCAGCCCCTGGGTGTGCTGCTAGGACACTGCTGAGTGTCGATGCCAGAATCAGAGAGAGAATCTCCCCTGGTTTCATTGTGTGGCCTGGCAGAGTGTGGGCAGGGTGACCTGAGGGCCAGCTGAGAGCCTTGGCCTGGCTCTGGTGGCTTTGGTGGAGCCATCTGCAGCAGATGGCAGATGCTGATCAACCTGACCTGGGGTCTGCTGTGGGGCTGCAGGAGTGCTCAGCACTGCTCCTTTTGGGCTGAGTCCCAGAGGGATTTGCTGATGGGTACCTCCAGGGGCCCGGGGGTGGCTCTGATGGCATGGCCCTGGCACGTGGCTCGTACAGAGACCTCTGCCTGGGGGCCTGGGAGGCCAAGTGCAGAGGGCAGTGGAGATGTGGCTCCTGACAAGCATGAGCTGGCAGTGTCCCACAGCAGCAAATTGAGCTGCCAGAGAGGGCTCCTGCAGGGCTGAGGTCCTGAGTGCTGCAGCAGGCTGGGAGGGTCCTGCTGAGTCAGCAGCTCCTGCCTGCTCCCTGGGGGTGCTGCTGGGGTGCCTCGGGTTTGGGCCTCCTCTGCTGTCAGAGGGGAAGCTGCAGGCTGCAGCTCTGGGTCCAAGCTCCTTGGTGTGGCCTGCCCCCAGAACAGGGCAGAGGTCACAGTTAGCAGCTTCTGAAACCCTGGGGCTCCTGTGGGAGCAGCCCTGTGGAATGGAAGCCAAGGCTGCTCCTGCAGCCTGGGCACAGCCTGGGCACAGCCTGGGCACAGCCTGGGCTGCCCATGGGAAGGGGCTGGGGCATGGTGCTCACACTTGGGTGACTGTCTCCTGATTCATCACAGAAATGGAATCCAGCTGTGTTTGGCAGTGGGGTGGTGGAGAGGCCTCCTCTGGGCTTTGCTCTGCTTTGGAGGGCTGGTGGTGTCCCTGGGCTGGGCCCTTGTGTGTGGCTGAAGGGCACCGGGCTGGGCATCTCCAGTGGCTCCTCTGGCTTGTGTGGGTACCAGGGGGCTGTCCCACGGGTTGTGCCAGCCCCTCCAGCGTCTCCCTCGTGCCAAGGGCTGTGGTCAGCAGTGCTGGACGGTCAGCCCAGCCCAGAGGTCACAGCTTGTGCCCAGGAAGGGGTCTGGGGACATGCAGGACTCTGCTGAGAGCTGACTGCAGTAGCAGGGAAGGGGTTTGGCCTTTGTAAGGCCAGCAGGTGCCAGGGTGCAGCGGGGGGGGTGGTAACACTGCAGCCCTCTCAGGACACAGCTGGTGGCCTGGAGCTGGTCCTGGTTGCAGCTGAAGGCTTTGGAGGGCTGCAAGTGCAGCAGCACAGGCTGCAGGTGCTCAGCAGCTGCTCAGGAGGCTCTGCAAGGTGCAGCATTGCAAGGCCTGTGTGCAGAGCTGCAGCCCCTGTCAGGAGCAGGATTTGCTCCCCCCTCCCCTGCTGGCCTGGGGAAGGTGGGGGCAGCCCTCGCCCCGCAGCTCTCCAGCGCCCTGGTGCCTGAACCCGGTGGCTGCTGGGCAGGCTCCCCCTGAGCACAGCAGCAGTCACCTGAGGTGCAGTGGGGACTCAGGCACTGCAGCTGCTGACAGGCTCCTGGGCCTGGGGGGCTGTGAGCAGGTGGTGCTGAGCTGGGGCTGGGCAGGGGCACGGTGAGGGCAGCCATGCCCCTTGTGCCAGCCTCCAGCAGCTCAGGTGTGAGCTCACCTGCCCCTGCTTGCAGCCTGCTTCCTCCCCAGCGCTGCTTTCATCCCAGGAGGCTCTGGCTGAGCTGCCAGCGATTCCTCTTCCCCTTCCTCCTCCTCCTTTCCTGCTCCTGGCTGCTGTGCCTCACCTCGGTGCCCTGCTGGGCTGGAGGGAGGGCAGGGCAGCCAGGGAGCAGCTGAGCCCCCGCAGCCACACTGCTGCTCAGGGCCTGTACCTGCCCCCCCTGGCTGCCCTGCAGTGCCCTGGGCTGTGCCTGGAGCTGTGAGAGCTGCAGCAGCCTGGGCCGGGAGCCTTGCTCTGAGGAGCTGGCCCGAGGGGACTTGTTCTGGTGTCCCTTTTCTCACCTCTAGAGGCCAGCTGCATGGGCTGGGCCCTCGCCCTGCAGAGCTGCATGGGCTGGGCCCTCGCCCTGCAGAGCTGCATGGGCTGGGCCCTCGCCCTGCAGAGCTGCATGGGCTGGGCCCTCGCCCTGCAGAGCTGCATGGGCTGGCAGCTGGTGCTGGGCTTTGGTTTGTGGTGGGGTTGTTCCTGCCTGGAGCTGGCATATCTCAAGGGCTGAGCACTCCAGCAGGCAGTGGTGCCCAGCTGGGCATGCTGAGGTCAGCACTGTTGATGCTTCGGGGTGGGATGGGACTGCCAGGGAGCTCAGGCAGCTTCTGTCCCCGTGCAGAGCACTGCCCCACGGCTGGGTGCCTTGGGTGCACTGCCCTGTGCCCTGCAGCATCACAGCAGTGCTCAGAGAGAGGCCCTGGCACTGCTGAGGACAGCCCTGGCAGAGCTGCACCGTGGGCAGGGTGTTCCTGGGCTCAGGTGGCACTCCTGCTGCTCAGGCTGGGATGCAGAGGGATGGAGACGTGGGCAGGAGGGCAGCAGTGAGGAGCAGGTCCTGGAGCTGCAGCCTGGCAGGGGTGCCACAGGTTGGTGCTTTTGGCCTGACTGTTGGCTGGGGGGGCTGTGCCTGCAGCTGGGTGCTGTGGCCCTGCTCTTGCCCAGCTGTCTGAGGCTTGGCTGTGTGTGAGCTCTGAAGCCAGCTGAGCAGTGGTGACAGCTCAGGCCCAGGCCCCTGGCTGCCTCTTGCCTGTGGGTTGGACTCCAGTGCTGCTTCCTGTTTGCAGATGAAGCTGCTGGCTCTGTGGTGCAGGAGTGGCTGCATCCTCACCCTGCTGGTGCAGGCAGCGAGCAGCTCCACGTCCTGAAGGCGTGCTGCAGCTCCAGCTGCAGTCTGAGCTCCCATCCATCCCAGATGGGAAGCCAGGAGCTGTGCAGGTGCCCTGCAGACTCTGCTCGCTGGCTCAGCTGCCCTCACTCTGTGCTGCAGCCAGTTTCAGGCCTTGCAGGGGGCTGGGTGTGCACAGCAGCCAGAGGGAGCTGGGGAGGGGGAAGGTGGCCCTGCTGTGCAGCTGGCTGTGCTTGTTCTGCACCCTGCAGGGGTGCTGCAGCTGCTGCCTCCAGGGGCAGCTGTGAGGCTGTGCCCCCCAGGAGCCCTGTGCAGAGGCTCACCAAGGCCTCCCTGCCCGGTGCCAGCTTTCCCTTTGGCCTCTCTGTTTCGCTTCCCACTGAATGCAGTCAGTGTGCTGCAGCCACTGCCTGGTGCCCTGCTCTGCTTTCCCCTCCCCGGGCAGTGGGAGTTGTGCTGCTGTGGTAAGCCCAAGCTGGAAGCCAGGACCTCCATCAGCTCTCTCTCTTTGGAGAGCTCAGGAAGGCCATGGGCAGGGTGGCAAGATGTGAGCAGACAGCAGGAGCAGTGCAGAGCCACTTGTGCCTGGGGGTGTCCAAGGCAGCTGGGAGCAGGCTCTCAGCAGCAGCTCCTTCCAAGGCATTTCTGCCCCCCTGCTGCACGGCCTGCGAGTGCCTTGCCTCTGCCTGCAGCCTCTCCTGCACCGCCTGCAGCCTCTCCTGCACCGCCTGCAGCCTCTCCTGCACCGCCCCAGGCCTTGCCCTGCTCCTGCTCAGATCCCTGCAGCAGCAGCCAGCAGCCACTGAGTGGAAATGCCACAAAGCTCTGCAAGTTGAACCGTGGCAGAGTGCTGCTGGAGTCCTTGTCCTTGGGGCTGCCAGCTGAGGCAGGTTGTTGTCATTGCAGCAGTGGAAGAGGTCAGCTCGGAGCTGCAGGGGAGTGGGAGGAGGAGGAAAAGAAGCCCAAACAGGTTGCTTGCCTCCTGCTGATCATGCAGCATGTGCTGTGCTGCTCCCTGAGCAGAGACCTCCTCACTGCAGCTCCCTGGGAGGAGGCTGGAGCGGGGGCCTGGGCTCTGCTGCCTGGCATCAGGTGATGGAGAGAGGAGAAGGCTGAAATTGTGCCAGGGGAGGCTTGGGATGAGGAACACTCTCTGTGCTGCAGGAGTGGCCAGGGGCTGGCACAGGCTGCCCAGGGAGCTGCAGGTGTGCAAGAGCCCTGTGGCCACGGCACCTGGTTTGGTGGCCATGGTGGGGTTGGGTTGCTGGTTGGACTGGAGGATCTTGGAGGCGTCTCCAGCCCTGCTGGCTCTGGGGTCTGTGCTGCTGCCTGCTGCTTGAGGAGAGCTCTGGGGAGCAGGCAGGAGAGGCAGAGGGTTGGGGAGCATGCAGCAGGTGGTGCAGCTGTCCTGAGGCACTGGGCAGGAGGTCCTTCTGCAGGGCACACGACCAGGGAACTCCTTCAGAAGGAACTTCCACTGGGGTTAAACAAGACCTGGAGGAGCTTTCCTGGAAGGGGGTGGTGGGCAGGGACAGCTGTGTGCCCCTGGGCACCTGCAGAGCCAGCCCTGCCCCAGGCACCAGGCAGGCACAGCGCTCCTGGCCCTGGGCACTGCAGAGCTGGTGCCACAGCTCCAGCCTGGCTGTGTCCTGCTGCACCCAAAGACATCACCCCGGGGTGCTGGGGCAGCCTGGGGAGCAGGGACGTGCCTGGGGGCTGCCTGAGGCGGGAGGGTGTGCCAGGCACTCCCGTGCCAGGCTGGAGGGTGGGCTGGCACCGGGGCTGTGAGTGCTGGGGCAGCTTCTCACTGGGCAGCGAGGGTGGTGATGCTGCCTGCCTTGCAGTGGGTGGCACTGGGGGGTGCTGGGGGGCTGCAGGCAGTGTGCTGGAGATGAGGCACAGCAGGGCTGGAGGTGGTGGTGCCACGGCTGCTCCGCTGGGCACCGGGCAGCAGGACGGGCTGCGCCGGAGCGCCTCGGCCGTGGCAGCGCTCTCGGGGCTCCTTCACAGCTGCCTGGGTGCCAGGTGTGAGCCTCAGCTGCCCTGGGGCCTGCCAGTGCCTTGGCACCTCGGCACCACGCCGAGGGCTGCCGCGGAGGCCTGGCCACGCTGCCGCCCGGCGCCTGCTGCAGTGTCCTTGGCTGTGCTGTGCTCCTGGTGGCGGCAAGGACGAGGCTGAGCTGGGCACAGCCGGGGGGGCACTGTGCCTTGCAGGGGCAGAAGGAGTGGGGGATGGCCCTGCCCTAGCTTTGGGGGTCTGCACGTGTCCAGAGCTCCCTGTCCCAGCAGCACTCTCAAGTCTCCCAGCAGCTGAAGTGTCTCTGCCAGCAGCACTCCCCGAGGGTCCCCTGCCAGCAGCACTCCCCCAGTGTCCCCAGTGTCCCCCAGCAGCACTCCCCCAGTGTCCCCCAGCAGCACTCCCCCAGTGTCCCCAGTGTCCCCCAGCAGCACTCCCCCAGTGTCCCCCAGCAGCACTCCCCCAGTGTCCCCAGTGTCCCCCAGCAGCACTCCCCCAGTGTCCCCCAGCAGCACTCCCCCAGTGTCCCCAGTGTCCCCCAGCAGCACTCCCCCAGTGTCCCCAGTGTCCCCCAGCAGCACTCCCCCAGTGTCCCCCAGCAGCACTCCCCCAGTGTCCCCAGTGTCCCCCAGCAGCACTCCCCCAGTGTCCCCCAGCAGCACTCCCCCAGTGTCCCCCAGCAGCACTCCCAGGTCTCCCCTGCCAGCCTGCCCTGCAGATGAGTTGCCAGGCTGGCAGCACAGCTGCTCCCTGCAGGCTTTCTTCACTGAAGCACTGGCACAGGCTGCCCAGGGCAGTGCTGGAGTGGCCGTCCCTGGCTGTGGGCAGGCTGCTGAGGGCCACGGTGACCTTGCAGTGCTGAGCTGGGGGCTGGGCTGGAGGAGCTTGGAGGTCTCTGCCAACCAAAGCTGTTCTGTGGCTCCGCGCTGCCTCGCCAAGGTGTTTGCTGGGCCTCCATTGCGGCTCCAACGGGCACCAGGGATCCAGGAGGTGGAGGAGGCCCCGCTTGCTCCTGGGGGCACCCTGCTGGGCTCCCCATTCTCCTGGGTGGCAGCTCAGGATGAAGCCCTTTGTGTGCCCTGGGCAGCCCTGGCAGGGCCCTTCTCCGCGCCCCTGCCGGTGCCCGCCGGGAGCTGCCTGCTCCATGGTGGTGGTTTGGCAGGGTGGGGATTGCTTGCTCCAAGCCCAATTACAGCTGACAGCACTGAGCTGCTTATTTACAAACAGATCCATCTGCTGCTGGCCTGCCTGAGATCGCTGCCAGCGCAGCTCCGGGCCCCAGCTGCTGGGGGTGCCCACGCCGGCATCCAGCGCCGCTGCAGGCAGCCTCCTCCTGGGGCAGGGGGTGACAGATCCTGCTGCAGAGGGCTGTGTCTTGGCACCAGCTGGCATGGAGGCGTGTGGCACGCCCAGGGTGGGACCTCAGACCGTTGGGAAGGGGCTGGGGGTAGCCCTGGGGGAGCATTCTGTGCCTCTTGGGTCTGCAGAGCAGCAGGGCCCGGGGCTGCTGCCCCCGGGGGGAAGCTCTGGCTGCTTCCAGCAGCTCGTTGGCCGCCTGAGCTTTGACCTGCAGGGGCTGAGGTGATGGAGCAGCCTGGGGGCTGCAGCCTGGGGGTGCTGTGGTGCCTTCCATGGGCTGTGGCAGCAGGGTGTGTGGGCAGGGGGCATTCGGTAGCAGCGCAGAGAGCTGCACCCAGCTCAGATCCTCACCCAGGCTGGATGCCTGGGTCTGGCAGGGCAGATCATGCCCAGCTCTCTGGCCAGCTGAGGGGCTGCTTGGGAGCCACATTCCTGCCATCATTTGCTGGCAGGGATGCACTGCAGTGTGGCCCTGGCACACTCCATGCTCCATCTCCTTAAGCAGGGGATCCTTGGTGGCTCTCCAGAGTGGTGAGAGGAGCCCTGGGCTGTGAGCATCCTGCTGCTGGGCAGCAGCAGCCTGTGGCTCCAGATGACCAGGGCACAGTTCTGGTGACAAAGGTCCCCCAAATGGGTACCAGGAGGAGGGGCAATGGCTTTGAGCTGGAGGAGGGCAGAGCTAGGCTGGGCATGAGGAAGAAATTCTCAGCAGTGAGGCTGGGGAGAGCCTGGCACAGGCTGCCCAGGGAGGCTGTGGCTGTCCCCTGCCTGGAGGTGTTCAAGGCCAGGCTGGATGAGGCCTGGAGCAGCCTGGGCTGGGGGAGGTGTCCCTGCCCAGGGCAGAGGGTTGGAGCTGGGTGATACTGAAGGTCCCTTCCAAGCCAAAGCCCTCCAGGATTCCCTGGGGATGTGATCAGCCCTGCTTTATCCAGCACCTGCAGCTTGCTGGCTGGGGGCAGCTGGCTGGGCAGCAGTGATGTGCAAAGGGATCTTGTGATGCTGTGTGGAGGGAGAGGGCAGAGCACAGTGACCACGAGGGTAAAGCCTGAGTGTTTTGAGGCTCATTTGCTTCTTGTTAGTGAGATCTGGGGCTGGCTTTACTCCAGGGCTTGCACACCCCTCAGCCTGCACCGTCAGCCAGGGCTGGGCACCTTCCCTGCCTTGCTGTGTCCAGGCTCAGTGTTGGTTGGAGTCAAAGGCTCCCAAGCTAAAGGAGGTTCCTCCTGAGCTCTGGAGTTTGGGATTCCCCCTGATGAAGTGGGGTCCCAGAGCCCCCAGGCTGAGAGCACTGCAGGGCTCTGTGACCTTCCCTCCCTCAGGTGCACTCAGGGTGTGCACTTCAGAGCTTCCAGTGAGTGGCTAAGTCCTGATCCTCAGATGGTTCCCCGGCGCTGTGGGCAGCCAGGGCTGGCTGGGAGGGTCTCAGATGTGCCCTGCCAGGCTCTGTGCCAGGCTGGCCCTGCCTGCTGCCACCCTCAGCTCCAGCAGCTTGCCCTTAATGAGCTCCCTGAAGGCCACCCCGTGGGACCTCCCCCGGAGGGGAGCAGCACAAGGCCATCAAAGTGATAAAGGCCTTGAGAGCTCTGCCTGCTGCTTTGTGTGCAGGGATGAATGAGCCTCCTGCCCCTCTGCTGGAGGCAGCCTGCAGCTCTGGGCAGAGCTTTCATGTGGATTCCACTGCAATAAAGCTCTGCTCTGGCTCAGTGCAAGCCCTGCCTGGCTGCAGCCTCAGATCTGCCTGGCAGTGCAGACACCCCTGACAGAAGCTGATCTGATCTGCTCAGCCCCTGGTGGGAGATGTGCCTCACTCCCTGCTTGCTCTGGGAGCTGCCTGTGCCTGGTGTTCGGCTGGGCTGTGACCAGCAGCTGCCTGGTGCTGGGGTTCCCTGGGTGCTGATGGAGAGCAGCCACGCAGCAGCTCCTCCTGGGGGCAAGGCTGAGGCCATGTCCTCCTGCTGCCTCCCCTGGGCTGAGCAGAGCCTCCCTCTGCAGGGGGAGACACCCAGCAGTGCTTCCCCCAGGCTTTACCTCTCCAGTTCTCTGCACCACGGATCCAGGCTGCAGGTTCAGAGCCTGCTTGGAATGGGGACTGCAGGTCCTGCTGCTGGGGTCCAGGCTGTGCCTCCCACCCTCGTGGGGTCCATGGCAGGAGGTCTGCAGGGCAGGCTTAGGACATCCATGCAGTCAGAGAAAGGTTTGTGTCGGAGGGGACCTCCAGAGGTCATCTAATCCACCCCCCTGCAGTGAGCAGGGACATCCTCTGCTAGGTCAGGCTGCTCAGAGCCTTGGATCAGGGCAGCCCTGCAGTGGTGAGATCCTGCTGCAGCCCAGAGCAGGAGCTCTGCTCTGTCCCCCGTGGTGGGGATGGAGGCAGCTTCAGTGGGTGAGCAAGAGCTGTCAGTGCTGCTGCAGCCCAGCATTTGGGGCTGCTTTGCATTTGTCAGCATGCACTGATGATTCCCAGGAGCAGCTCTCCTCAACTGAGGCTGCCTGGGGAGGCAGGCAGGGCCAGCAGGGAGTGGTGGATACCCCTCAGAGAGGCACAGCAGGACGTGGTGGGGCCACTGCCAGCTCTGCCCTGCAGCTGTGTGCCTGCTGCTAAGTGCCAGCTGCTCAGGAAGCTGCTCCTGCTCTTGCTCCCAGCCTTCAGCCTCTGGGGTGGAGGTGGAGGTGTTCCAGGTCACCATGGGGAGCTGCTGGCCTGGCCCTGGACAGACAGCTTCAGATCCTCAAGTGCTTTGTTAGCAGGGAGGGCAGGGGGCCTGGGAGGACAGCAGGGTGTGTGTTGTGTTGGGGTGAAGGCTTTGGTGGTGCAGCTGCTGCTGGTCTGTGCTGCCTCCAGAGCAGTGGAGATGCAGAGCCTGGTGTCACATGAGATGGGTGGCCTCAGAATCCTTCCCCACTTGGTTTGCTCTGGGTTACAGCTGGGCAGAGGCTGCTCTGAAGGCCAGATGTGATGTGATGAGATGAGAGTGCCTGGGCAGGCAGGGATCCTGAGTGAGTGATGCGTGGAGAAGGGCAGGAGGAGGCACAATTAAGCTTAGGCCAGAGGACAGAGCAGGGCACTGCAGATGGAGGCTGCGTAGCCATGTGCCTGCTGGAGGAGAAGGAAGATGACCTTGTGCTGGTGTGGTGCTTGCTGTGCTGCACAGCTCCCCCAGAGGAGCCTGGAGCTGCTCCTGTGCACCACTGCTGCCCGGCTTGGCTCAGCTGGGCTCTGTGGGAGCAGCCCAGGACCCTGGGCAGAGCTGCTGCCCAGGAGGGGCTCTGGAGAGGCAGTGTGGGGTCAGATCTGGGTCCTCTCTGCAGGGATGATGACTCTGAGCTGCTCGCTCAGGCTGGACTTGACCTCTGCAGCTTCCCCCCCCGTGGCTCCAGGGGCAGTCCTGTGCTGCTGCAGTGTTCAGGTTGGCACTGCCAGCGCTCTGGAGGAGAGCTCACAGCAGCAGCTGAGCCCTCAGCGTAGCAGAGGCTTCAGGCAGATCTGTGATGAGTAGCTGTGGTGCAGAGCCTGGGGTCTGGCTGCCTTCAGGAGGCCCTCAGCTGCCCCCACGCTCGCCCAGAGGCAGCACAGCAGCAAGCAGCAGCGCTGCAGGTAGCTGTGGAGCCAAGGGGTGCCCGGGGGGCTGATCCCACTGGAGTCTTGCCCCAGTAAACAGAGAGGGATGTGGAAGCCTGTGATGATTCCTGACAGGCAGATGAGGGAAGATGGGAGAGGTGCTGGAGAAGGCTCTGCTGGGCTCCAGCGAGCGTTGTTTGCTCAGCAGGACTCGGGCCAGGCCGGCAGTGCTTGCAGCGCAAGAGCTGGACGTTGGGAAAGGGAGGAGAATGCAGGAGAGGATGAGGGCCAAGCAGGGGTGGGGAGGGAGGAGCAGGGAGGGCTGAGCTCCATCCTGGGCTCGGAGGGGAGGAGGGGTGGGCTAAGGGCTTGGCTCCACGGCACCGAGGCTGTCCGGGGGGCGAGGTGGCAGGAGGGGGTCGCTGCTGCCAGGTCCCTCTGCAGGGCTGTGTCCTGGTGCTTGCCCTTGGCCCCCAGCCTGCCTCTGCCTGCGTGCTGCGGCCGGGGCCGCCCCGGGGAGCAGGCAGGAGCCCCGGGGAGCAGGCAGGAGCCCCGGGAGCAGGCAGGAGCCCCGGGAGCAGGCAGGAGCCCGGGGGAGCAGGCAGGAGCCCCGGGGAGCAGGCAGGAGCCCCGGGAGCAGGCAGGAGCCCGGGGGAGCAGGCAGGAGCCCCGGGGAGCAGGCAGGAGCCCGGGGGAGCAGGCAGGAGCCCCGGGAGCAGGCAGGAGCCCCGGGAGCAGGCAGCAGCCCGGGGGAGCAGGCAGGAGCCCCGGGGAGCAGGCAGGAGCCCCGGGAGCAGGCAGGAGCCCCGGGAGCAGGCAGGAGCCCGGGGAGCAGGCAGGAGCCCCGGGAGCAGGCAGGAGCCCCGGGGAGCAGGCAGGAGCCCAGGGGAGCGGCAGGAGCCCCGGGGAGCAGGCAGGAGCCCCGGGGAGCAGGCAGGAGCCCCGGGGAGCGGCAGGAGCCCCGGGAGCAGGCAGGAGCCCCGGGGAGCAGGCAGGAGCCCCGGGAGCAGGCAGGAGCCCGGGGGAGCAGGCAGGAGCCCCGGGGAGCAGGCAGGAGCCCCGGGGAGCGGCAGGAGCCCCGGGAGCAGGCAGGAGCCCCGGGGAGCAGGCAGGAGCCCCGGGAGCAGGCAGGAGCCCGGGGAGCAGGCAGGAGCCCCGGGAGCAGGCAGGAGCCCCGGGAGCAGGCAGGAGCCCGGGGAGCAGGCAGGAGCCCCGGGAGCAGGCAGGAGCCCGGGGGAGCAGGCAGGAGCCCGGGGAGCAGGCAGGAGCCCGGGGGAGCAGGCAGGAGCCCCGGGAGCAGGCAGGAGCCCCGGGGAGCGGCAGGAGCCCGGGGGAGCAGGCAGGAGCCCCGGGGAGCAGGCAGGAGCCCGGGGGAGCAGGCAGGAGCCCCGGGAGCAGGCAGCAGCCCGGGGGAGCAGGCAGGAGCCCCGGGAGCAGACAGGAGCCCCGGGGAGCAGGCAGGAGCCCCGGGAGCAGGCAGGAGCCCGGGGAGCAGGCAGGAGCCCCGGGAGCAGGCAGGAGCCCGGGGGAGCAGGCAGGAGCCCGGGGAGCAGGCAGGAGCCCCGGGAGCAGGCAGGAGCCCCGGGGAGCAGGCAGGAGCCCCGGGAGCAGGCAGGAGCCCCGGGAGCAGGCAGGAGCCCGGGGGAGCAGGCAGGAGCCCGGGGAGCAGCAGGAGCCTCGGGAGCAGGCAGGAGCCCCGGGAGCAGGCAGGAGCCCCGGGAGCAGGCAGGAGCCCGGGGAGCAGGCAGGAGCCCCGGGAGCAGGCAGGAGCCCGGGGGAGCAGGCAGGAGCCCGGGGAGCAGGCAGGAGCCCCGGGAGCAGGCAGGAGCCCCGGGGAGCGGCAGGAGCCCCGGGAGCAGGCAGGAGCCCCGGGGAGCAGGCAGGAGCCCCGGGAGCAGGCAGGAGCCCCGGGAGCAGGCAGGAGCCCCGGGGAGCGGCAGGAGCCCCGGGGGAGCAGGCAGGAGCCCCGGGGAGCGGCAGGAGCCCCGGGGGAGCAGGCAGGAGCCCCGGGGAGCGGCAGGAGCCCCGGGAGCAGGCAGGAGCCCGGGGAGCAGGCAGGAGCCCCGGGAGCAGGCAGGAGCCCCGGGAGCAGGCAGGAGCCCCGGGGAGCGGCAGGAGCCCCGGGGGAGCAGGCAGGAGCCCCGGGGAGCGGCAGGAGCCCCGGGGGAGCAGGCAGGAGCCCCGGGGAGCGGCAGGAGCCCCGGGAGCAGGGGAGCTGAGGGCTGGGAGCTGTGTGGAGGCAGCGTCCCAGCCAGGCAGGGCAGGGGGAGGCAGCGTGAGGAACACGAGCTGGTTGGGAGTATTTTTGGCTGATCCTTCAGGCTGGGAATTGGTTTGCAGCAGAGTGGGGGAGAGAGGAAGGAGCTGTCTGGTCTCGTGGAACAGCCAGGCTGGGGAGGCTGAGGCATGGCCCTGCTGGGCTGTGTTCTGCAGCTGCTGGGGAGCTGCAGCCTGCCTGGGCAGGGGCCATGCCAAGCCCACCTGGATGTGAGCTGCCCCAGGTGCCCTGCCTTGGCGGGGGCCGGGGCTGGATGATCTCCAGAGGTCCCTTCCAGCCCCTGCCGTGCTGGCTGCAGGCTGCTGCTGCTGGGGTGGGCGACCTGCGCCGGGGCCCTGACACCTCTGAGTCTCCAGACCGGGATCGCAGCTGGAGCCTGAGGGTGTGCAGGGGGGTGGTGGGGGCAGGGGGAGGGGGGCTGCCGGCTGCCTTCTCCTGCGCGCTCTGGGGCTGGCCATCCATCAGTCTGCACCATCTCCGCAGACTGCAGCCTGAGCTTATTTTAGCAGAGCAGCAATCGGCAGCAATTAGCAATCTGCTGCGGGGGGAGGCTGCCAGGGAAGCAGGCGGCAGCCCTGCCGCATGCACCGCGCCTGGCACCCCCTGCCTGCGGCTCCCCGCGGCCTGCAGCCGGCGCGGCCCCGCCGCAGCTCCCGGGGCTGTGGGGACCCTCCTCAGCCTGGCACCGATCTGCTGCAGCTGAAACAGAGCAGCTGCAGCTCGGCAGCGCGGGGCTCTGTGCTGCCAGCTCAGGTGTCAGGGTGCGAGGGGTGGGAGCAGGGCGCTGCCGGCAGCGCCGCGCAGATGTCTGCAGCCTGAGCTTCAGAGGAGGCTGCAGACCCCTGTGAAGGGCACAGCCTGCTCCAGGGTGTCCCACCGTGCCCAGTGCCCCTGGCTCTGGGGGGAATGCCAGGGGTGGGGGGGGCCAGGCAGCGAGATCTGCTCTGGAGAGTAGCAGTTCATAGACTCCTAGAATGGGTTGGGCTGGAAGGGTCTCGAAGCTGATCCAGTGCCAGCCCCCTGCCAGGGGCACGGGCGCCAGCCCAGGTTGCCCAGGGCCTCACCCACGCCTTGGTCTGCTTTGCCCTGCTCGGTGCCCTGCAGTGGTTTAGATGCTCCCTGGCCCCATGGTTTGCCCCGTGTGAGGGGATGGGCATGCCAAGAGTCAGGGAGCTCTGCAGGCCTGCATGGGAGCAGGGGGAGGAAGGTGTTCGGCGTTTGCAGCGGTGCCGGGACGGGATGCGTTGAGGGGGGAGATGCCAGTCCTGCAGGCAGTGCCCCGCTCGTGGTGCCCGCCGGGGAGCACGGCACAGCCTGGCAGAGGAGCCGGGCGGGCACAGCTCTTCGGGCCGGGAGGCACCGCTGGCTGGCTGCTGTCACCCGTGGGTGCTGTGCGTCCTGCCGGTGCTGCCGAGGGCAGCTCCTGCGCACCCAGCGCCGGCCCCGCCGAGCTGCGAGCCCTCTCCATGGCTGGGCTAAGGAATGCGGGGCGCTGGGGAGAGCCTTTTCATCATCCTCTCCTTTATTCCGTGCGGGGGCTCAGGGGTGATTCACAGCCCCGCGCAGCCCTTTATTCCTGCCACTCTGAATGCCTTCTCCTTTGCATCTTAATGGCCCCAAGCACAGAGCTCTGCTGACGCCAGCCAGGGGCATTCAGAGTGTCAAAGACTTTCTCCGGCGGCCCCGGCAGACAAAGCCTCCTCTGAACCCTGGCCGCGGGCCGGAGGGAGCAGGGATGGAGCCTCTGGAGCTGCTGCAGCCTGTGCCAGCAGGGCAGCCAGGAGATGGCTTTTCTCTGGGGCAGAACCTACCATCTGCTTCGGGAGGCTTCCTTTTGTTCTCCAGCCTTCAACAAGCCCCACAGCAGCCCTGCCTGCCTCTTCTCTTTAATGCTTTAATTGGTTCTTGGGGGCTTCTCCCTACCGCCAGGGACAGAGGAGGAGCAAACCCACTGAGCCCAGCTGTTCCCTTGCCCCTTCCCATCCCCTCCCTGCTCGGGAAGCAGCTGGGGATGGAGCTCACCTGGGCAGGGCTCCCGGCTGTGGGGACCAGCTGCTGGTGCAGGCAGAGATCCCCCAAAGAGGGCCAGCAGAGCACTGCCAGCAGGGCAGTGCCAGCAGAGCACTGCCAGCAGTGGCTGGATGGGCTTGGAATGGACCTCTTCCAAGTGTGGCTTGATTAAAACCAGCCCCAACCAGGACAGACAGACCCCAAGCACTCCCAGGGCTGTGTTGCTGTGTCCTTGGACTCCTCCACCTCCAGTGCCATGCCTTACCCCTCCCAGAGCATCGGCACAGGCAGTGCTGGGCAGTGGGGGCTCACTGCCCTGTGCTGCCCGGGCAGGCAGGTGTGGGGACAGCTGTGTGCAGGCAGCCCGTGGGGAGCAGAGCCATGCCCCCCGCAGCGGCCCCGGGCTGGGTGAATGCAGGCCCTGCAGCTGCAGCTCTGAGTGCAGTGTCCCTGTCTCAGAGCATGCTGCTTCCCCCTGCTGACTCCTTGCCCCATGCTCCCTGGGGCTGCTGCAGTTGTGTTCTGTGCTTGGTGCAGCCCCCCAGGCTGGTTGCTGGCAGCCTCCAGCCCTGGCACCTCTGGGCCTGAGGCTGAAGTTAAGAATAGGAACTGTCTGGGTGGCTTTGCCTGCTGGGGCTTTGGTTTCCTTCCCTTTCCTGCCCGAGGAGCATGGGCTGTCCCGGCAGGGCACAGCTGCCTGCGCAGGGCAGGAGGGTGGCTGCTCTGCTTCCCCCCAGGCTCTCCTCCTCCCCTGCTGCTGGGCGCTGCCCCTGCGGGAGCCGCTTGGCCGCTTCCAGCTCTGCAGCCAGAGTCGGCCTGGGACGGAGATGTGCTGGCAGCAGCCTCTGTGGGTTTGGGTGACAGGAGCCAGTGGGGAGAGCCAGCAGCTGAAGTGGGCACTGTGACCGTGGGTGAGGAGCAGAGGGCCTGGCAGCGCCTGGAGAGCCAGCTGGGAGATCTGCTGCCCATGGCTCTTGGGAGGAGAGCTTTGCCTCCTGAAGTGCTTCCCAGCTGCTTTGTGGTGACCTCAGGACTTCATGGTCACCAGCACAGCTTTGATCTGCCCTTGTCCTCTTTGCTCCCTGCCTAAGACCAGGGGGGCTGGGTACAGGTGGGCTGAGCACCTCCAGCACTTCAGACAGGCTTACAGTGAAGCTCCAGGTCTGCTGCTGCTGGGTGCCACCCAAGGCTGCTGCTGAGTCCTGCTGGGGTTGGAGTGTGAAAGACCTGGGGCAGGTCACCTGCAGGGACCCACTGCCAGCACCTGCTGCAGGCTCAGCAGAGCAGTCCAGCCCAGGTCCTGCTGGGGCTCAGGCCCCAGGCATCCTTTGAGTCTCTGCTTCCTGTGGTCATGCTGGGGGTACCTCAGCTGGGCCACTTCTGCTCCCAGTCAGGGCTGTGTGTGCTGAGAGGGCTTGGGTGGGGGTGGGAGAGATGGTGGCTCGAAGCTGTTTCACTGCAGGACACATTGTGTGGGACCTCCCTGGCTCGGTCTGGGCTGAGCTGGGACCAGCAGCTGGGTTTTGGGAGGGCTGGGTGAGCCTGGGTGCAGGGCCCGGGGAGCAGCAGGTGCCTGGCTGGGACAAACCTCCTGCCCGTGGTCTCCTGTGGTGGGAGCCTGAGCTGGCTGAGCAGTTCTGTCTTGAGCTGCTGGTGGCAGCAGCCTTGTTTGCCATCTAGGAAGATGACCTAGAAAGATAAGAGACTGTGCTGTGCCTGCCGGGGTGGAATTCCCCTCCGGGCAGGGCTGCCCAGCGCTCCGATGGGAGTAGCTGTGGCGCTCTCAGCAGGCTGTCAGGAGAGCAGCTCCTGCTCGGGGCAGGCTCCTCCACACCTGCTCTCCTCCAGCCTGTGCTCAGAGCAGGCCCAGCCTCAGCTGCTGTGGTGCTCACAAGTGGTGACTTCCATCTGCAGTTTGAACACTGCTGTGACAAATGACAGTGAGGGCTGCTGCAGCTGCCCCCGGGGAGGATGGCCCTGCCCAGACAGCCCTCCAGGAAGGGAAGTTTTCTTCATGGCTCGGCTGCTTGTGCCCTGCAGGCATGGTGGGGAGCCCATGGTGAGCTCCAGGCTTGCAGGAGAGCCAGGACCTGGCTGTAGCCCCAAGGAGTGAGGGTGAAGGAGCAGGGACTGGGGCAGGCTCCAGTAGCCAGCTTGGTTAGCAGCAAACCCAGGGTGGTGCTTCCCTGCCAGCCCTGAGCCAAGGCTTCCAAACCAGCTGGCCCCACATCTGCTCCCTGGGCATGCTACCCCCAGGGCCCCCCCAGGCTTCCCAGGAGGGCAGGGGGTTCCCAGAAGGGCAGGAATCACCTAGGTCAGGATCTGGTTTCTTACTTTCAGTTCCCTGTTCCGTGGCTGTGAATTGAGAGGTTGTGTTGCAGCCTGGGCAGCAGCCGCCCGCGGGCTCAGGGGGCACAGCTGGGGCTGCTCCCTGGCAGTGCCTCTGGTCTGGCTGTGTTTGGGGTGGGCTGGCTCCTGAGGAGCTCCCCTAGGCTGGGGTTAAAGACGTGCAGGAAGCCCCCCTGCAAAGCAGCAGTGTCTCTGGGCTGCTCTCAGCCTTGCAGCAGCCTCAGCCTGTTCTGATGCCTCTCTGTGTGCTGGGATCCCAACCCTCTCCTGGCAGAGCAGAGCTGCCCCTGGCTCTGTCTCACCATGAGCCCAGCCTCTCTGCTCCCCTGGGCAGGGTCGTTGACAGTGGCCCCAGGGCAGGAGGAGCCTTCCCTGCTTGCCCTGGGCTGTCTGCTCTCCGGGACACACAGCAGCTTCCCCAGAGCAGCTGGGGGGGGCTGGGCTGCCCCCCAGCCCCTGGGCTTGAGGCTGCTGGCAGCAGGGCTTGGCCCTGCTCTCCTGGTTGTGCCCAGGGAGGAGGAGGACTCTGGAAGCTTTCATCCTGTTGCCAGAGAAACCTCTGCCTTTGTCTGTCCCTGTCTGAGCAGCTGGAGCCTGGGGAGCTGGGGAGGGGGTGGTGTGCAGGACCCCACAGCTCCAGGAGGAGGAGGGGGAGGAGGGTTCTCACTTGTGTGGGGTCCAGCTGTGGACTGTGGCTGGTGGGGCTGGGCCATGTGGGGCTCTGCTGCCTGGAGTGTTGCTGCATCCCCATCCAGGCTTTCCCACTTCTGGAGCAGGCTGGCTGCTGTGGTGCCTCCTCCTGCAGCTGAGGCTGCAGCCCTCCATCAGCCTCAGCCCTGCAGGCCTCTCTGCCCCCTGCTTTCCCTCACCTGCCCATGTGAAGCTCCTTGGCTTGATCTATCAGAGCCCATCCTGAGCTCCTGGTGCCTTGTCCTGGCTCTGCAGCCTGCCCAGGAGCTGCTGCTGCACACAGCCACACTTCTGGGGCCTGGCGGTGCCAGCTGTGCTCAGCTCTTCCTGCAGCACTTGGGTAGGGCTTGGGTGTTCCCAGAAGTTCCTCTGAATCCCGGGCTCAGCCCCAGGCCTGCTGAGCTGCTGCTCTGCTCCTGCAGACCTGCAGCATTTCTGCTCCCATCCTGCTGGTGCTGGGCAGAAGCTGGGCTGGGGGCTCTCCCGGTGAGGGTTGCTCTTCAGGCCAGCCAGGAGAGCTCTGCCGCTGGGGTCGTGGGCACTGCTTGACCCAAGCTCTGAGCCCGGCTTGGGCCATGCCTTTGAGGCACCTCCAGCTCCCTTAGTGCTGCAGTCCAGGGCAGCTTCCCAGGTCGTTGCCCCCTGCTGCGAGGAAGGACTCCAGCAGCTGAGTGCCAGGCGTTAGCCCTGCCCGCTGCCCTGGCTGCAGCTGAGTGCCAGGCATTAGCCCTGCCCGCTGCCCTGGCTGCAGCTGAGTGCCAGGCGTTAGCCCTGCCCGCTGCCCTGGCTGCAGCTGAGTGCCAGGCGTTAGCCCTGCACGCTGCCCTGGCTGCAGCTGAGTGCCAGGCGTTAGCCCTGCCCGCTGCCCTGGCTGCAGCTGAGTGCCAGGCGTTAGCCCTGCACGCTGCCCTGGCTGCAGCTGAGTGCCAGGCGTTAGCCCTGCCCGCTGCCCTGGCTGCAGCTGAGTGCCAGGCGTTAGCCCTGCCCGCTGCCCTGGCTGCAGCTGAGTGCCAGGCATTAGCCCTGCCTGCTGCCCTGGCTGCAGCTGAGTGCCAGGCATTAGCCCTGCCTGCTGCCCTGGCTGCAGCTGAGTGCCAGGCGTTAGCCCTGCCCGCTGCCCTGGCTGCAGCTGAGTGCCAGGCGTTAGCCCTGCCCGCTGCCCTGGCTGCAGCTGAGTGCCAGGCGTTAGCCCTGCCCGCTGCCCTGGCTGCAGCTGAGTGCCAGGCGTTAGCCCTGCACGCTGCCCTGGCTGCAGCTGAGTGCCAGGCGTTAGCCCTGCCCGCTGCCCTGGCTGCAGCTGAGTGCCAGGCGTTAGCCCTGCCCGCTGCCCTGGCTGCAGCTGAGTGCCAGGCGTTAGCCCTGCCCGCTGCCCTGGCTGCAGCTGAGTGCCAGGCGTTAGCCCTGCCCGCTGCCCTGGCTGCAGCTGCCTGGTGGTGGTTCTGTTGGTGTCCCTACTGCTGCTCTGCTTCCTCAGGGCCGCTGAGAGCTGCTCCGGAGCCCACCTTGGCTGGCAGCCCCGGGGGTGCCCCGTGCGCCCCGCCCCGGGGGTGCCCGTGCCGAGGCCGGGAGGGGCCAGCTCCCCCCCGGGCGGCGCTGCTGACCCTGTGCTTGTCCTCTCCTCCCTGTGGCTGCAGAGATCCGGAGCCAGCTGGTGGAGCAGTTCAAATGCCTGGAGCAGCAGTCGGAGTCGCGGCTGCAGCTGCTGCAGGACCTGCAGGAGTTCTTCCGCAGGAAGGCAGAGATCGAGCTGGAGTACTCCCGCAGCCTGGAGAAGCTGGCCGAGCGCTTCTCCTCCAAGATCCGCAGCTCCAGGGAGCACCAGTTCAAGTGAGCTGCTGCCGCGGGGCCGCAGGGGCCACAGCCGGCCCTCGGGGGGCGCTCCGAGCCGCACGGCCCCGCGGCGGAGCGAAGGAAGCGGTCGGAGGTGACCTCCTGCCCCAGCACTCAGCAGGGCTCACAGTACCCTGAGGCGTGGAGTGCTGGGGCCAGGGTGCTGCGGGGCCAGGGTGCTGCGGGGCCAGGGTGCTGCAGGATGCTGCGGGGCGAGGGCGCTGCGGGGCCAGGGCGCTGCAGGATGCTGCGGGGCGAGGGCGCTGCGGGGCCAGGGCGCTGCAGGATGCTGTGGGGCGAGGGCGCTGCGGGGCCAGGGCGCTGCAGGATGCTGCGGGGCGAGGGCGCTGCGGGGCCAGGGCGCTGCAGGATGCTGCGGGGTGAGGGCGCTGCGGGGCCAGGGCGCTGCAGGATGCTGCGGGGCGAGGGCGCTGCGGGGCCAGGGCGCGTGTGGCCGTGCCCTGCGGGCGCCGCCCTGAGCCGGTGCTGTGCCCCCAGGAAGGACCAGCAGCTGCTGTCGCCGGTGAGCTGCTGGTCGCTGGTGCTGACGCAGACGCGGCGCGAGAGCCGCGACCACGCCACCCTCAACGACATCTTCCTCAACAACGTCAGCGTGCGCCTGGCGCAGGTCGGCGACGACGTCATCAGGCTCTTCAAGAAGGTGGGCAGGGGCCCGGGGGCTGCCGGAGCACCGAGGGGGTCGGGGGGGCCGCCCCAGCCGCCGCTCCCGAGGCGCGGTGGAGGCAGCGTAGCGGAGCCGGACGCTCCCTGCGGCCCCCCGCGGCTCGGCGAGGGCACAGGGAGGCCTGGGAGCTCCTCCTGGGGAAATGGGAAGCCAGAGCGGGGCTGGGCCAGAGCGGGGCAGGCCCAGAGCGGGGCTGGCCCAGAGCGGGGCAGGCCCAGAGCGGGGCTGGCCCAGAGCGGGGCAGGCCCAGAGCGGGGCTGGGCCAGAGCGGGGCAGGCCCAGAGCGGGGCTGGCCCAGAGCGGGGCTGGCCCAGAGCGGGGCTGGCCCAGAGCGGGGCTGGGCCAGGACAGGGCAGGCCCAGAGCAGGGCAGGCCCAGAGCGGGGCAGACCCAGAGCGGGGCTGGCCCAGAGCGGGGCTGGCCCAGAGCAGGGCAGGCCCAGAGCGGGGCAGGCCCAGAGCGGGGCTGGCCCAGAGCGGGGCAGGCCCAGAGCGGGGCAGACCCAGAGCAGGGCAGACCCAGAGCAGGGCTGGCCCAGAGCAGGGCTGGCCCAGGACAGGGCTGGCCCAGAGCAGGGCAGGCCCAGAGCGGGGCAGGCCCAGAGCGGGGCTGGCCCAGAGCAGGGCAGGCCCAGGACAGGGCTGGCCCAGAGCGGGGCAGGCCCAGAGCAGGGCAGACCCAGAGCAGGGCTGGCCCAGAGCAGGGCAGGCCTAGGACAGGGCTGGCCCAGAGCGGGGCAGGCCCAGAGCAGGGCAGACCCAGAGCAGGGCTGGCCCAGAGCGGGGCTGGCCCAGGACAGGGCTGGCCCAGAGCGGGGCTGGCCCAGAGCGGGGCTGGGCCAGAGCGGGGCAGGCCCAGAGCGGGGCAGGCCCAGAGCGGGGCTGGGCCAGAGCGGGGCAGGCCCAGAGCGGGGCAGGCCCAGAGCAGGGCAGACCCAGAGCAGGGCTGGGCCAGAGCGGGGCAGACCCAGAGCGGGGCTGGCCCAGAGCGGGGCTGGGCCAGAGCGGGGCAGACCCAGAGCGGGGCTGGCCCAGAGCGGGGCTGGGCCAGAGCGGGGCAGGCCCAGAGCGGGGCAGGCCCAGAGCAGGGCAGACCCAGAGCAGGGCTGGCCCAGAGCAGGGCAGGCCCAGGACAGGGCTGGCCCAGAGCGGGGCAGGCCCAGAGCGGGGCAGGCCCAGAGCAGGGCAGACCCAGGACAGGGCTGGCCCAGAGCGGGGCAGGCCCAGAGCGGGGCAGGCCCAGAGCAGGGCAGACCCAGAGCAGGGCTGGCCCAGAGCAGGGCAGGCCCAGGACAGGGCTGGCCCAGAGCGGGGCAGGCCCAGAGCGGGGCTGGCCCAGAGCAGGGCAGGCCGAGAGCGGGGCTGGCCCAGGAGGTTCCAGAGCAGCTCCCCGAGGACACCAGGCCCACACCTCCAGGAACCTGCTGCGGGGTGGGGAGGGACAGGGTGCAAACGCTGCAAGGTGACAGCCAAAGGCTTCTGGAGCTTGGAACTGCTGTGGAAGAGCTTGGAGCAGGGGGGGTGGGGAGGAACCTTGCCCCACTGAGCTGCCAGGAGCAGAGCAGAGCTGTGCCAGGCAGTGACAGAACCAGAGTGCTCTGGGACGGAGGGGACCTCCAGAGCGCCTCCGGTCCAAGCCCCTGCAGTCAGCAGGGACATCCTCCGGCAGAGCAGGAATGTCGCTGGGGGCTCTCCAGGGGGTGTTGGCCCAGGGCCTGCAAAGAGCCTGAGGTGCCAGGGGAGGAGGAGGGAGGTGTCCCCCGGTGCCTGACCTGGCAGCAGAGCCAGGGAGATGGAAGGTGGAAGTGTGGTGACCTTGGGAAGGCTCCTGCGGGGCTGCAGAGGACACCCCCAGGCCGGTTGGGTGAAGCTCCAGGGAGGAGCAGGGGGACAGGCAGGGGGCAGGCCCAGGGGAGCAGGCAGTGGCTTGCTGAGGAGCCATCTGCAGAAGCCCCAGGGAGGTGTTTCCTGGGCTGGCACCCAGAGGTGTTGGGATGGTGCCTTGCTGGAGCTCCTGAAGCAGAGAAGCTGCTGAGATGTAGGGGGGGCTGCTTTGTGGGGTGATGCCTGCTTAGAATCAGGGATCAAGAGGAAGGGGAAGGCCTGGGGGAGGCTGAGCTGTGTCATGATTGCCCTCTGCATGGATCCCACCTCGGGGGTGTTCAGGGTGTTGCAGGGACACCTCCAGGCTGACCTTGAATGTCTCCAGGGGTGGAGCCTCCACTGCAGCCCTTGCAGCCTGTGTCTGAGGGGCCGTGGGGCCTGGCAGCCGTGTTTGGTGGGAGGCACTGGGCACATGTGTGGCAGCAGGAGCAGCCTGGGGACAGCCTTGCTGGGACGTCCATCCCAGCCCTGCAGCTGGCAGGGGGAGCTCAGGGGAGGAGGAGGAGGCCTTAGCTGCTCTGTGCACACCTCTGTGTGCCAGGAGCCAAGGGCCCGAGGCACCCCTGGAAGCCTGCAGGAGCGTGGGGAGCAGAGGGGTTAAAGCTCTGCAGCTGTGGCTCAGCTGCTGGCTGTGGGTGGCGCTGGGGGGGAGCTGGGGGCCATTTTCCTGCAGAGCTGTCACACTGAATCCCTCCCAGCAGGACTTGCTCATGGGCTGTGACACGCTGTGGCTGCAGGGAGGGGCTGGCAGGGTTTGCTTGGTGCTTTCATTATGTAGATGCAGAGGGTCTGGGGAGGCAGGGGGGGTGCCTGGAGAGGGGGGGTCTGGGGTGGGTGGCATCTGCAGGGTTGGCATTTGGGGTGTGGGGAAGCACAGAGCTAAGGAGCAAGCGCTCAGCACCATGGAAATCTGCTCCTGGTCCCCTCACTCCCCTGGCTGCTCCCAGGTGTTCCTCTCCACCAGGGAGCTTTGGCCTCCTGCTGAGCAGCAGCAGCCTTGGCCTGGGACTTGCAGGCTCTGGAGGCAGAGGGCTGCTCCTAGAGGTGAGCAGTGGTGTCCCCTCAGCAGGGGCTGCAGGGCTCTGCAGGTACTGAAGGGTGCCCCAGAGCCTGGCAGCTGGGGACCAGCCTCCTGTGCAGCACAGCCTGGCCTGCAGCACAGCCTGAGCAGCTGGAGTGAGCAGCTGGATGAGCAGCTGTGTGTCCCCTGCCTGCTGCAGCAGGAGCCCTGCTGGCCAGGGAGGCAGAGCAGGGAAGCTCAGCTGGGCAACTGCCCTGGAGCTGGCAGCCTGAGCCCTGCCCCTGGCACTGGAGATGGCCAGGGCAAGGTGTGGATGTTGCTGACAGGCAGGCAGTGAGGGCAGGTGCTGAGATGGCACTGCAGAGATCCAGCCACTGTGAGCCTGTGCCCCATGGGGCCCCAGAGCACCTCTACCATGGCCTCTCCTCCCCCCATTTCTGCTGCCTGTAGCGTGCTGCAGTTTCACTGTGCCTTTCAGAAGTGCACTCTGAGTGTGAGAGAGTCTCCACTCTGCTTCCTTCTGTCTTGCAGAGCAAGGAGATTGGCCTGCAGATGCATGAGGAGCTGCTGAAGGTCACCAACGAGCTCTACACGGTGAGTGGAGAGCTGCCCCTGCCCAGCCTGCCAGCCCGTGGCTGGAGCCTGATGTCTGTGCAGGGCTTGGGGAGGCTCTGCCCCTCTGCTGCTCCTGCTTGTGCAGAGAGACTCTGCTCTCCTGGGCCCTGCTCTTGTAACTCCTGGAGGCAGGAACTGCCCCAGCCTGTCCCAGTGCCACTGAAGTGGTGCCCAGAAGCTCTGCCTGAGACCTTCAGCTCCTCCTGAGGAGCTCTGCCTGAGCCTGATCTTCAGCATGAGGTCAGGCATCTCCTGCCTTGTCAGGGCAATGTGAGAGCAAGCATCAGATCCTGAGGGCAGGTGATGAGAGGGGACAGGCTGACTAAAGGCATCAGGAGAGAGGAGCAGATGTGCTCCTCTGGCCAGCTCCCTGAAAGCCATCAGCCTGCCCTGCAGGGAAAGGCTGTGGCAGGAGCTGTGCCTGCAGTTTCCCTGGCACTGGCTCAGCATCCATCCAGAGCCTGCCTTTAAAGCAGGAGGTGTGGCTGCAGCCCAGCCTGGCGCTGCCTGTGCCTGGCAGCAGCAGCAGGAGCAGCACTGAGTGGTGCTAGGAGACAAACTCCATTTCCACCTGGGAGCTGCAGCTCCTCCAGCTGCAGGCTGGGTTCCACTGTCAGGGAGGTAGAGCAGGGGATGTGCAAGTGTGAGGTTGGGTCCAGAGCGACTCCAGGTTGCCTTTGGCCTCCTCTCAGTCCCTGTCCTGCAGCCCCTTGCCCCGGCTGCGGAGCACTGGGAGATGTTCCTCACACGTGGAGCTCTTTGGCCGTGGGTGTGCTGGAGGAACATCCCAGCAGCGAGGAGGGGGTGAGCAGGACAGCTCCTGCACCACCCCTGTGCCAGTTCAGCACAGGGCCAGAGATGAGCTCAGCCCCTGTGGGCTTTTCCTTGCCCCCCTAATGCCACCATGGCCTCGGCCAGCCCGGGGCCTGCCGCAGGCTGCCCGCAGCTCCGCTCAGCGCTGCCCGGGGGGCTGCGGGGCAGGGCACTCACAGGCTGCTCCCCCTCAGGTGATGAAGACCTACCACATGTACCATGCAGAGAGCATCAGCGCCGAGAGCAAGCTGAAGGAGGCCGAGAAGCAGGAGGAGAAGCAGTTCAACAAGGCAGGGGACAGCAGCGTGAACCTGCTGCGGCACGAGGAGCGGCCCCAGCGCCGCAGCTCCGTCAAGAAGATTGAGAAGATGAAGGAGAAGGTGAGGGCAGGGCAGGAGGCAGGCTGGGGCCGGGCTCGGGGGGCTCTCTGCCCAGGCAGGGCCCTGCTGTGGGGGCTGTGCTTTGCCTTCTGGCCAAAAGGGCACTCTGAGCCCCGTGGCTGCCCCAGGGCCCCGGCTGGGTCTGCAGAGCAGCAGAGCTGCTGCCTGCACAGGCTGCTGGCTCCAGCAGCTGCAGCCCAGCTTCAGCACGTCCCACGGAGCTCAGCATCTCCAGGGCTGCCCTCCTCTTCCTTTTGGAGAGCAAGCAGCAGCTTCCCCAGCTGGGACCCGCTTGCTCCACGCTACCCCAGCTCTGGGACGTGGGCAAGCAGCAGCAGGCTGCAGCCTGTCCTGGTGGGAGCTGGCCCTGCCCGTGGCTGGGGGTTGGAACTGGGTGAGCTTGGCGGTGCCTTCCAACCCAGCCCACCCTGTGGCTCTACAGAGCTGAACCTTTGAGGGTCCCTTCCCCTCTGTGCAGCCTGTGGTCCCATGAGCCCTCCCCCGTGCCCTGAGGCTGTGTTTTGCCCCCCCAGAGGCAGGCCAAGTACTCTGAGAACAAGCTGAAGTGCACCAAGGCCAGGAACGACTACCTGCTGAACCTGGCAGCTGCCAACGCTGCTGTCAGCAAGTACTACATCCACGACGTGTCCGACCTCATCGACGTGAGTGCTGCCCCGCCCCTGCCCCGCCCCTGCCCCGCCCCTGCCCCCAGCCTGCTGGCTCCTGGGCCGCACTCCTGCCTGCTGGGGCCGAAGGGCTTAACCACCCTTAGCGGGGGCCTTGCTCTGCCCCTGGCTTTCCCCCACCCCCCCTGCTGCTTTTTCACCCCCAGCTGCTGGGGGTGTGAGCAGAGCCAGGGCTGCCACTGACCCCAGGCTGGGTTGGGTTGGAAGGAGCCCCTGCAGCCAGCAGGGACATCTGCAACTGGAGCAGGTTGCTCAGAGCCCCAAGCAGCCTGACCTGCAGCGGTGCCAGGCATGGGCACCCACAGCTTCTCTGGGCAGTGCTCAGAGCTGGCCTCCTCTGGGCTTTGTGGTGGCCTCATGGCCACACAGCAGAGGACCTGACTCTGCTCATGTGAGCTGCTCTCACCAGTCCCTGGGTAGAAGCTGGAGTTTGGTGACTGCAGGCTGTGAAGCAGCCTGAGCCAAGCATGCTCCTGAGCTCATGCTCCAGGCACATGTGGTGCACTGCTAGGGACTGCTGCTGGAGTGCTCTGCACCTTGCCTGCTGTGTCAGAGCTTGCTCAGCTCTGGCTGTTGGGGACCTTAGCTCTGTCTCCAGAGCCATGCAGATGTGGTGCTTCCCTCCCTGCTCAAGCAGTGCTGGCATCTGCCCTGCCTGCTGGCATCTGCTCAGGCTCCCAGCCAGCAGTGTCCTGCAGCTGGAGCTCCTCACAGCCTCTGGGACAAGCAGGTGAGCCTGAGCTGCTCCTGGCTGATGGATGCCCTGGAAGGAGAGAGACTCTGAGGAGGAGCAGCTGCATCCCTCTGGTAGCTGAAAGCCTTCCTCTCTGCTGCACTCACCTGCAGGTGCTCTCAGTGTGAGCAGGCCCTTGGTGGCAGCTCAGCACATGTGGAAGTGCTCTCTGGGCTCGGGAAGGTGTCTCCTGAGTTGTGCCCAAAGGGCTGCTGGAAGCAGGGCAGGAGCTGAGCTGCTTTGAAAGACCCAAGGGAAGGGATTTCCCCTGCTCCTGCAGCAGGGCTGTGGGTTGCACCATGGGGGGTTCCTTCTGCTGCAGTTGCTGCAGTGGTCTCTTCTTCTGGTATCAGGTAGTAGAAGGAGAGGAAATGACCTGGAATTGTGCCAGGGGAGGCTCAGGTTGGACAGGAGGAACAATTTCTATGCTGCAGGAGTGGTCAGGGCCTGGCAGAGGCTGCCCAGGGGGGTGGTGGAGTCCCCAAGCCTGGAGGTGCTCCTGAGCCCTGTGGCCATGGCAGCTGGGGCCAGGGTTTGGTGGCCATGCAGGGGTTGGGTTGCTGCTGGGCTGGAGGAGCTCAGAGGCCTTTCCCAGCCCAAACCATTCCATGATTCTACAAACAACTCATCTGTGAGGACTGAGCTGCCCTCTGGCCTCCTCATTGCCCACCTGTGCCCTGGCAAGGCCTGCTGGGCTGGGCAGCTTCTGCCCTGACCCTTCCAGCTCAGGTCTGTTCCTCTGAGCATCCATTCCAGCAGGGGCTGCAACCCCCTGGGGTGTTTGGGACCCCTGGGCTGTCCTCTTAGTTCTCTTTGGCATTTAAGATGCCTTGTGAAAAACTAACAACATGATGGAGCCAGCTGAGGGCTGAGAACCTTGGCTTGCTCATGGGCTCCCTGCTCCCCCCGGGGGCTCCCTGCTCCAGCCAGGGCTCTGCTCCCCCTGGGGGCTCTCTGCTCCCCCTGGGGGCTCCCTGCTCCAGCCAGGGCTCTGCTCCCCCTGGGGGCTCTCTGCTCCCCCTGGGGGCTCCCTGCTCCAGCCAGGGCTCTCTGCTCCCCCTGGGGGCTCCCTGCTCCAGCCAGGGCTCTGCTCCCCCTGGGGGCTCCCTGCTCCAGCCAGGGCTCTGCTCCCCCTGGGGGCTCTCTGCTCCCCCTGGGGGCTCCCTGCTCCAGCCAGGGCTCTGCTCCCTGCTTCATTTGATGTTGTTTTAAGCAGGAATGATTTGCTTCCATGGATCCCTGGGGCCTTGGATTTCCTGGAGAGTTACTGAGCTCTGCTTAACTTCTGACTGTTTATATTATCCCTCCCAACTTTATTTCCTTGCTGACACTTCCACTGCAGTCAGCAGATGGCTTTTCTCCTGCACTCCAGGAATCCCTTCAGGGGACTGGAACTGGAGCATCCTCAGCTCTGTGCAGCTGAGCTCCCTGGTGATTGATGCTGCCCACCAAAGGGAGCAGAGGACCAGGAAGAGGGTTTGGGGTTAGCTCAGGGCTTCACCAGGCTCCCAGCAGTGTCCTTGCATTGCAGCTCCTCTGCCCTGTGTCACCCAGGACAGGGCTGTCAGGACACGGCGGGGTGCTGGGGGGCTCCACCTCCCCTGCCCCTGCACGGCCAGGCCCCGGGAGCAGCTCACTGCCCCCAGGTCCCTGCTGGCTTTGGTGTCATCTGTCAGGCACAGCCTCCACCCTGGCTGTGCCCTCGGCGCCACCGCGGGCCCTGGCTCCTGGGACAAAGCCCTGGAGCTGCTCTCTGCAGAGGAGGGAGGTCCCAGCTGCTCTGGGAGAGGCTGGAGAGCCCTCCCCGGGCCCAGGGTGTAATGAGGAATGGCAAACTGGATCAGAGGAGCTGTGAAGTGGCACAGAGTGCCCCTCCCTCTGCCTCCATGGCCTCTTCTGTGCTCTGGCGAGGAGCAGAAGAGCCCAGGGACAGATCAAAGGAGGCTGCGGCTGCACCCTCGGGCTCCTCTCGTTCCTGTCCTTGACTGTGAGCAAGTTCACCTCCTTGGCCACGATGGGGAGTGGAGATGGAGCTGCTGCTCCATCCCTCTGGAGTCCTGCCTGCAAGGCACTGGCCACATGCACTGGGTCCACCAGAGCAAAATGGGACAGCTGTGGCAGCCCTTGCCGAGCCTCCCTCCCTGCCAGCCCAGGGCAGCCCCTGCCGAGCCTCCCTCCCTGCCAGCCCAGGGCAGCCCCTGCCGAGCCTCCCTCCCTCCCTGCCTGCCCCAGGGCAGCCCCTGCCGAGCCTCCCTCCCTCCCTGCCTGCCCCAGGGCAGCCCCTGCCGAGCCTCCCTCCCTGCCCCAGGGCAGCCCCTGCCGAGCCTCCCTCCCTGCCTCCCTGCCCCAGGGCAGCCCCTGCCGAGCCTCCCTCCCTCCCTGCCAGCCTGGGGCAGCCCCTGCCGAGCCTCCCTCCCTCCCTCCCTGCCCCAGGGCAGCCCCTGCCGAGCCTCCCTCCCTGCCTGCCCCAGGGCAGCCCCTGCCGAGCCTCCCTCCCTGCCCCAGGGCAGCCCCTGCCGAGCCTCCCTCCCTGCCTCCCTGCCCCAGGGCAGCCCCTGCCGAGCCTCCCTCCCTCCCTGCCAGCCTGGGGCAGCCCCTGCCGAGCCTCCCTCCCTGCCCCAGGGCAGCCCCTGCCGAGCCTCCCTCCCTGCCCCAGGGCAGCCCCTGCCGAGCCTCCCTCCCTCCCTCCCTGCCCCAGGGCAGCCCCTGCCGAGCCTCCCTCCCTGCCAGCCCAGGGCAGCCCCTGCGGAGCCTCCCTCCCTCCCTGCCAGCCCAAGGCAGCCCCTGCCGAGCCTCCCTCCCTCCCTGCCAGCCCAGGGCAGCCCCTGCCGAGCCTCCCTCCCTGCCTGCCCCAGGGCAGCCCCTGCCGAGCCTCCCTCCCTGCCCCAGGGCAGCCCCTGCCGAGCCTCCCTCCCTGCCTGCCAGCCTGGGGCAGCCCCTGCCGAGCCTCCCTCCCTCCCTGCCAGCCCAGGGCAGCCCCTGCCGAGCCTCCCTCCCTCCCTGCCTGCCCCAGGGCAGCCCCTGCCGAGCCTCCCTCCCTCCCTGCCCCAGGGCAGCCCCTGCCGAGCCTCCCTCCCTCCCTCCCTGCCCCAGGGCAGCCCCTGCCGAGCCTCCCTCCCTCCCTGCCAGCCCAGGGCAGCCCCTGCCGAGCCTCCCTCCCTCCCTGCCAGCCCAGGGCAGCCCCTGCCGAGCCTCCCTCCCTCCCTGCCCCAGGGCAGCCCCTGCCGAGCCTCCCTCCCTCCCTGCCTGCCCCAGGGCAGCCCCTGCCGAGCCTCCCTCCCTGCCAGCCCAGGGCAGCCCCTGCCGAGCCTCCCTCCCTCCCTGCCAGCCCGGGGCAGCCCCTGCCGAGCCTCCCTCCCTGCCTGCCCCAGGGCAGCCCCTGCCGAGCCTCCCTCCCTCCCTGCCCCAGGGCAGCCCCTGCCGAGCCTCCCTCCCTGCCAGCCCAGGGCAGCCCCTGCCGAGCCTCCCTCCCTCCCTGCCAGCCCGGGGCAGCCCCTGCCGAGCCTCCCTCCCTGCCCTGCCCTGCCCTGCCCTGCCCAGCCCTGCCCTGCCCTGCCCTGCCCGGCCCTGCCAGCCTGCTGTGGATCGTCTGGGAGCAGCAGCTGCTCCTGGCTGGTGTCTCTGTGTCTGAGGGAAGCAGCAGCAGTGCAGGGGGCTGAGGATTCCCCGCTGCAGGCTGCTGCCAGGGTGTTTGGTCCCTGGCACGCCTGGCTGCTGGCTGTGGTCAGGTGAAGCTCAGCCCAGGGAGCAGATGGAAAAGCAAAGCTGCTCTGCCAGGGATCTTCAGCTGGCTGCACTCAGCTCCCAGTAGAGCTCTAGGTTTGGGGGCAGTGGCAGGAGAGGAGGCCACAAGCTCCAGGCAGAAGTGTATAAGGTGTCTGCAAGGGAAGAGGAAGGAAGAAATGAGGAGAAAGGGAACAGAGGAAATCCAAAGCCCCAAAACACCAAAACCCTTCCAAAGAAAATGCTCTTGGGAGAGGGAACTGCTCTGGAGAGACTGAGGAGCAGAATGAGTTGGGGAGTGAGAACGCTGCAGGAGGAAAGCAGCTCTGGGGACTGCAGAGTTAATGCAGCTGGGGTCTGGGAGCAGCAGCTAATGCCTGGCTCTGCCGTGCAGCCAGGGACCTCTGCTTACAATCAATCAGAGCTCCTGCTCCGGGCCTTGGCTTGGTTGCTGCTGGGCTCAGGGGGGATACCTCCTGCCCCAGCTGGACCCAGCACCCTTCCCTGTGTGGCTACAGCCAGAGAGGGTCCTCGGGAGGTTTGCTCTCCTTGGTTGCTGCCTCAGGCGAACACTGAAGCTGCTGAGCCCAGGCTGCTCCTTGGGCAGGGGCTCCTGGTGCCTGCTGGGCAGTGCCAGCCAGGCCGTGCTGTGCAGGGGGACCCTGCCTCTGCCCAGGGAACCTTTCCAAGCCTGCACGGTCAGGGGCTGCAGGAGGAAGGCAGCCTGGAAGCACAGAGTGGAATTGTTTGGGTTGAAAGAGACCTCTAGGATCCTGCAGTCCAACCACCGGCGCAGCACCGCCGCGGCCATCAAACTGTGCCCCAGGTGCCGTGCCCTGGGCGGGGACAGGCGCACCCAGACCAGGCTGCCTTGGTCCCTCCTCTCCTTCAGCCCTCCTCCCTCTTGCCTTGCACGCCCTGCCGAGCGGTTGGCCGCCCCCGCTGCGGAGGTGCTGCTGCCCGGGTGGGGAGGTGCTGCTGCCCGCTGCGGAGGTGCTGCTGCCCGGGGCTGCTGCCCGCTGCGGAGGTGCTGCCCGCTGCGGAGGTGCTGCCCGCTGCGGAGGTGCTGCTGCCCGCTGCGGAGGTGCTGCTCCCGGGGCTGCTGCCCACTGCGGAGGTGCTGCTCCCCGCTGCGGAGGCGCTGCTCCCGGGGCTGCTGCCCGCTGCGGAGGTGCTGCTCCCGGGGCTGCTCCCCGCTGCGGAGGTGCTGCTGCCCGCTGCGGAGGCGCTGCTCCCGGGGCTGCTGCCCGCTGCGGAGGTGCTGCCCCCAGGGCTGCTGCCCGCTGCGGAGGTGCTGCTGCCCGGGGCTGCTGCCCGCTGCGGAGGTGCTGCTGCCCGGGGCTGCTGCCCGCTGCGGAGGTGCTGCCCCCAGGGCTGCTGCCCGCTGCGGAGGTGCTGCCCCCAGGGCTGCTGCCCGCTGCGGAGGTGCTGCTCCCGGGGCTGCTGCCCGCTGCGGAGGTGCTGCTCCCGGGGCTGCTGCCCGCTGCGGAGGTGCTGCTCCCCGCTGCGGAGGCGCTGCTCCCGGGGCTGCTGCCCGCTGCGGAGGTGCTGCTCCCGGGGCTGCTCCCCGCTGCGGAGGTGCTGCTCCCGGGGCTGCTCCCCGCTGCGGAGGTGCTGCTGCCCGCTGCGGAGGCGCTGCTCCCGGGGCTGCTGCCCGCTGCGGAGGTGCTGCCCCCAGGGCTGCTGCCCGCTGCGGAGGTGCTGCTGCCCGGGGCTGCTGCCCGCTGCGGAGGTGCTGCTGCCCGGGGCTGCTGCCCGCTGCGGAGGTGCTGCCCCCAGGGCTGCTGCCCGCTGCGGAGGTGCTGCTGCCCGGGGCTGCTGCCCGCTGCGGAGGTGCTGCTGCCCGGGGCTGCTGCCCGCTGCGGAGGTGCTGCCCCCAGGGCTGCTGCCCGCAGCGGAGGTGCTGCTGCCCGGGGCTGCTGCCCGCTGCGGAGGTGCTGCTGCCCGCTGCGGAGGCGCTGCTCCCCCAGCTGCTGCCAGCTGCAGAGGTGCTGCTGCCCGGGGCTGCTGCCCGCTGCGGAGGTGCTGCTGCCCGGGTGGGGAGGTGCTGCTGCCCGCTGCGGAGGTGCTGCTCCCGGGGCTGCTGCCCGCTGCGGAGGTGCTGCTCCCGGGGCTGCTGCCCGCTGCGGAGGCGCTGCTCCCGGGGCTGCTGCCCGGGTGGGGAGGTGCTGCTCCCGGGGCTGCTGCCCGCTGCGGAGGTGCTGCTCCCGGGGCTGCTGCCCGGGTGGGGAGGTGCTGCTCCCGGGGCTGCTGCCCGGGTGGGGAGGTGCTGCTCCCAGGGCTGCTGCCCGCTGCGGAGGTGCTGCTCCCGGGGCTGCTGCCCGGGTGGGGAGGTGCTGCTCCCGGGGCTGCTGCCCGCTGCGGAGGTGCTGCTCCCGGGGCTGCTGCCCGGGTGGGGAGGTGCTGCTCCCGGGGCTGCTGCCCGGGTGGGGAGGTGCTGCTCCCAGGGCTGCTGCCCGCTGCGGAGGTGCTGCTCCCGGGGCTGCTGCCCGGGTGGGGAGGTGCTGCTCCCGGGGCTGCTGCCTGCTGCGGAGGCGCTGCTCCCGGGGCTGCTCGGCAGCCTCCTCCGCCTGCGGCGCAGGGCCGGGGCGAGGCTGTGACCGTGCCCTGCCTCGCTGTCCCTCAGTGCTGTGACCTGGGCTTCCACGCCAGCCTGGCCCGCACCTTCAGGACCTACCTGTCGGCGGAGTACAACCTGGAGACGTCTCGGCACGAGGGGCTGGACATGATCGAGAGCGCGGTGGACAGCCTGGACGCGCGCGGCGACAAGCACGCGCTGATGGACCTGTGCCACCAGGCCTTCTGCCCCCCGCTCAAGTTCGAGTTCCAGCCGCACATGGGCGACGAGGTACTGCCCCCGGCCTGCCCCCGGGCACGGCGCTGCCACCTCGTGCCCCCGGGCGCCGCGGGGCTGCCCGGCCTGCCTGCCTCCTGCACCCACGGAGTGGTCCAGGGTGGGAGCGCCCTCCAAAGGTCACCCGGTCCAGCCCCCCTGCAGTCAGCAGGGTCACCCCAGCTGCCCCGGGCTGCCCGGAGCCTCTCCGCCAGCCCGGCTGAAGCGTTTCTGAGCCCTTCCCCCTGTGCTGCCCGCAGGCTGCTGCTGGCTTCCCTTCCTTCCTGGGGCGCTGGGCTCGCGAGGGCTCCCCCTGCCAGCCTGCCCTGCCTCCCCCCCAGCCAGGAGTGCCCAGCAGCTTGGTGCTGTGCGGCTCTGAGCTGCCTGCTGCAGCAGGAGGCCTGCAGAGGGCAGCTTGCAAATGCGGGGTGGGGAAGGCCCTGTGCCGGCCCCGGGTGCGGGGCTCTGCTGGTGGGGAGCTGGGCGGTGCAGCCTCCCTGCAGGCTGTGAGGGGCTCCTGGGTGCGATCACGGAGGTGTTCCAGCGTGTGTGTGGTCAGGGCATGACCTGCTGAGCCTCTCCTGTCTCTGCCCCGTGCCAGGTGTGCCAGGTCAGTGCCCAGCAGCCGGTGCAGACGGAGCTGCTGATGCGGTACCACCAGCTGCAGTCTCGCCTTGCCACCCTCAAGATCGAGAACGAGGAGGTAAGAGGTGCCCTGGGCTGTGTGTGGCCCCCTGGGCAGCTCTGCTGGGCCTGGCACCCATCACACCGGGGCTCTGCTGCCTGCTGCTCAGGCATGGAGTCAGAATGGTTCATGGAGAGGGTTGGGCTGGAAGGGAGCTCAAAGCTCATCCAGTGCCACCCCCTGCCAGGGGCAGGGACCCCTCCCACCGGCCCAGGCTGCTCCAGGCCCCATCCAGCCTGAAAGGGACAGGCACAGCCTCCCTGGCAAGCTGTGCCAGGCTCTCCCCAGCCTCACCCTCAAGAATTTGTTCCTCCAGCTTTTCTCTGCCCTCCTCCTGCTCCCCCTGCCCCTGCTCCCTCTGCCCCTGCTCCCCCTGCCCCTGCTCCCCCTGCCCCTGCTCCCTCTGCCCCTGCTCCCCCTGCCCCTGCTCCCTCTGCCTCCTCTACCTCTTCCTGCAGTGCTGAGGGCCCCCAGTGGCTGCAGCCGGCCAGAGCCGCCGGTGCCAGGGCTGTGCCAGGCTGGTGTCGGGTTGTGCCAGGGCTGTGCCAGGCCAGTGCCAGGCTGTGCCAGGCAGTGCCAAGCCAGTGCCAGGCTGTGCCAGGCCAGTGCCGGGTGGTGTCAGGGCGGTGCCAGGCTGTGCCAGGCCGGTGCCGGGTGGTGCCAGGGCGGTGCCAGGCTGTGCCAGGCCAGTGCCGGGTGGTGCCAGGGCGGTGCCAGGGCGGTGCCAGGCTGTGCCAGGCCGGTGCCAGGCTGTGCCAGGCCGGTGCCGGGTGGTGCCAGGGCGGTGCCAGGCCGGTGCCAGGCTGTGCCAGGCCGGTGCCGGGTGGTGCC
Source organism: Dryobates pubescens (assembly GCF_014839835.1). NCBI lineage: Eukaryota > Metazoa > Chordata > Aves > Piciformes > Picidae > Dryobates > Dryobates pubescens. Next base: position 614,036 of record NC_071612.1, read on the forward strand.
AGGCCGGTGCCAGGCTGTGCCGGGCCGGTGCCGGGCTCTGCCAGGCCGCTGCAGCCGGGTGCGTGCTGCGGCAGGTGAGGAAGACGCTGGACGCCACGCTGCAGACGCTGCAGGACATGCTGACCGTGGAGGACTTCGACGTCTCGGACGCCTTCCAGCACAGCCGCTCCACCGAGTCGGTGCGCTCCGCCGCCTCCGACACCTACATGAGCAAGGTCAACGTGGCCAAGCGGAGAGCCAACCAGCAGGAGACTGAGGTCTTCTACTTCACTGTGAGTGCCCTGCCGCGCAGCGGGACCCCGCGGGCGGCGGCGCTCCGGGGGGCGCTGCGGGGTGCTGCTGGGTGGCGGGGCGCTGGCACTGCCTGCTTGGTCTCTGCCTCGGGCTCCCCTGGACGGAGCGGCTGGGGCAAACCAGCTGTGGCCAAGGCCTGGCACAGCTCCGCCGCGGCGGCTCGGAGCAGGGCGGCAGACCCCTGCCAGCCTTGCAGCTGGCACTGGCCCTGGAGACCTGGAGAGTGCCACAGCTGCAGCATCAGCCAAGCCTTAGCTGCCCCCCATGGCTCACACTGCCCCTGGCCTGTGGGGGAGCTAAAGGCTCCTCTGCACCTCGCGCAGGGTGGTGGAGGAGCCTGTGACAGCTGGGCCTTGCCATGCAGGGCCTTGCAGAGCCTGGCTCTGGCTGTGCAGTGCCTGGCTCTGGCTTTGCCATGCTGGGCTGTGCAGTGCCTGGCTCTGGCTGTGCAGTGCCTGGCTCTGGCTTTGCCATGCTGGGCTGTGCAGTGCCTGGCTCTGGCTTTGCCATGCTGGGCTGTGCAGTGCCTGGCTCTGGCTGTGCAGTGCCTGGCTCTGGCTTTGCCATGCAGGGCCTTGCAGAGCCTGGCTCTGGCTGTGCAGTGCCTGGCTCTGGCTTTGTCATGCTGGGCTGTGCAGTGCCTGGCTCTGGCTGTGCAGTGCCTGGCTCTGGCTTTGCCATGCTGGGCTGTGCAGTGCCTGGCTCTGGCTTTGCCATGCTGGGCTGTGCAGTGCCTGGCTCTGGCTGTGCAGTGCCTGGCTCTGGCTTTGCCATGCTGGGCTGTGCAGTGCCTGGCTCTGGCTTTGCCATGCTGGGCTGTGCAGTGCCTGGCTCTGGCTGTGCAGTGCCTGGCTGCTGTGTGCATGGGGTAGAGGCAGCTGTGCTGTGTCTCCTCTGCCACCTCGGTCCCAGCCTTCATGCCCAGGCAGGCCTGAGGTCTGCAGCAGCCCCCATGGAGCATGGCTGGCAGGCTGGGGTTGCACAGCTCCTGCTTTCCCTTGGTCCCAGGCTCAGCTTCTGTTCTGGGTTGTGCTTGGGGTTTTATTTACTGCTTCTTGCAAGACTTTGCTCTGTGCCATCCCTCCCCCTCCCTCCTCTGTGGAGCTGCTTCCTCTGTGCTGCCAGCGGTGCCAGACAGCCCCAGGGCAGGCAGGAGCTGTGCTGCACACTTGGTGTCCCCAGTGCCTGTGGCTGGGCCCTGCCCTGGGGAGCTCTGAGGCTCTGGGAGTGCTGGCTCTGCACCAGTGCCCTGCACAAAGGCACAGCTCCTGTTGGGCAGGGAGAGCCTCTTTGATCACCCAGGCTGTTCCCAGCAGCCTGACAAAGGCAGCCTTGCTGAGCCCTTCCTTTGGAGCTGCCTGTTCCCAGGCAGGAGGGGCAGCACCAGAGACTGCAGGGAGCTGGGGAGCTGAGCAGGGAGCTGGGGAGCTGAGCAGGGAGCTGGGGAGCTGAGCAGGGCTGTGCAGTGTTGTTGGGCAGTGCCCAGCCCCTGCCCAGCCCTGCAGCACAGCTGGGGGGGGCTCTGGGGGGGCCCCTCAGCCTCCCTGAGCCCCTCCAGCAGCCCCTTGGGCAGGACTCCATCAGTGGCCCTCTGGAGCTGCCAGCAGCCTTAACCCTCCCTGTCTGCTTTGCTCTCACTGCCAGAAATTCAAGGAGTACCTGAATGGCAGCAACCTGATCACCAAGCTGCAGGCCAAGCACGACCTGCTGAAGCAGACCCTTGGAGAAGGTGAGTGCTGGGGCTGGGGGCACCTCCTGGCCCCTGAGCTGCTTCTCTCAGTGCTGGGATCCAAAACCCCACCAGGGGAATGGGGATCCTGGCAGGCAGAGCAGAGGCTGCCTGAGGGTGAGGAGAGGGCCTCCCACCCTAACCCTAACCCTGCCCCTGTCCTGCTGCCTTTGCCCAGCCCTCAGGCAGAGGAGCACTCAGTGCAGGGCCCTCAGGGTGCCTGGGCATGGACCTCACCTCAGGCTAACCTTCAGTGGCAGCTGGAGCTGCCCTTCCTTGCCCCTGGCTAGCTTGGACCTCTAATGTCTTCTAGTGGTGGGGGCTTGTCTGGCAGCCAGCTCAGCCCCTGCCCAGCACCTGGGCTGTTCAGCTTCTTTTTGCCAGCAGCCCTGTGCCCCCCGAGGCAGCCCTGAGCCCCCCCGAGGCAGCCCTGTGCCCCCTGAGGCAGCCCTGAGCCCCCCCGAGGCAGCCCTGAGCCCCCCCCGAGGCAGCCCTGAGCCCCCCCGAGGCAGCCCTGAGCCCCCCGAGGCAGCCCTGAGCCCCCCTGAGGCAGCCCTGAGCCCCCCGAGGCAGCCCTGAGCCCCCCCGAGGCAGCCCTGAGCCCCCCTGAGGCAGCCCTGAGCCCCCCGAGGCAGCCCTGTGTGAGTGTGTTGTGCCCTTTGGTGGTGGCTGTGTGCAGAGCTGATGGAGCCTTGTGTTTCCCCACAGGTGAAAGAGCTGAGTGTGGAACAACCAGGTGAGCTGCTCCCTCCCCATGGCCCCTGGGGGGCTGCCTCTGGCAGCAGGGGCTGGCCCTGGGCAGCTGCTTGGCTTTGCTATGGGCACAGCTCACCGGGCTGCACGTCTCCCGTGGTGCCAGGCTGCAGGGGGGTGACCCCAGCTCCACATCACCGCCCTGCTCCTGAGCTGGTGACAAAGGGGCCCTGGGTTGCTGTGGTGCCACTGCAGCTGGCTGGCTCTGAGCTGCTGTGCCAGCGTGGGGTGTGCCAGGCCCCCAGCACGGCTGAGGGAGGGCTGGCTTCAGGCAGTGCAGCACAAGGGTGGCCACCTGCCCTGCCATCCCTGCTCACCTGAGGGCTTTGTCATGTCCCCACCAGCCCCCCAGCTCTGGCTGGGGGTGCAGAGCAAGCCTGGGCTCTGCTTTCTGCCAGCAGGAGATGGTGCTGGGTGAATGTCACAGGCAGGAGGCTGTGACCTGTGTCCAGTCCTTAGAGCATCTGCCCAGAGTGCTGGAGGCTTGCTCTGAGCCTGCTGCTCCTCCAGCAGGGCCAGCAAAGCCTCCAGGCATCTCCCAGAACCAGAGTCCTGCAGTGCTCTGGGTGGACAGGGACCCCCAGAGCTCTTCCAGTGCAGCCCCCTGCAGCCAGCAGGGACAGCCCCAGCCAGGGCAGGCTGCTCCCAGCGCCCCCCAGCCAGGGCAGGCTGCTCCCAGCCCCAAGCCCCCTGCCCTGCACTGCTGCCAGCCAAGGGGCAGCTCCCAGCTCTCTGGGCAGCCTGGGCCAGGCTCTTCCCACCCTCAGCCTCAAACCTTTCTCCCTTCTCTCCACTCTCAGTCTCCCTCTTGGAGCCCAAACCATCCCCCATCGTGCTGTCCCAGCAGGATCCCTGCTCTGGAGTCTGTCCCCAGCTTCCTGATTGTCCTCTTGAAGCCCTGCAAGGCCACCAGGAGCTCTCCCTGGAGCCTTCTCCTCTGCAGGCTGCCCAGGGCCAACTCTCCCAGCCTGGCTCCCAGCAGAGGGCTTCCAGCCCTGCCAGCACTGCTGTGCCCTGCTCCCCCAGCTCCCTGCCTGTGCTGTGCTGAGGACCCCGGGGCTGGGCCATGCAGAGCTCCTCTGTGCTGCCCTCCCCAGCCCTGCCTCAGTGCAGGGCTTCCATCCCAGCACACCCCCAGCCCCCTGCAGGAGGTGCAGGAGCAGATGGTGAGGCCTGGGCTGCCTTCCCAGGCAGGAAGGAGGCTCCTGAGCAGAGGGCACGGCAGGGCAGGGTCCCTGCTCCCTCTCCTTCTGGTCAGAGGGGCTGTGCTGCTGGCACCAGGCTGGCTGGCACCAGGGCTGGGCACCCTCAGGGCTGCAGCACGGGCAGGGAGATGCCCTCTGTGTGAGGACAGGCTGAGATCTTCAGCTGGGCTTGCAGTCAGGGCTGCGGGGCCCAGCTCCGCGCTGCCTGCACCTGGGGTCTGCTGCCTGATCCCAGCCCTGCCAGCTGCAGCCAGGCTCAGCCTGGCCTGGGGGCCCTGCGGGGCTGAGGCACAAGATGGGCTGGCAGCTGGCGCTGGGCCGGCCCAGCCGTGGCTGCTGGGCTGGCAGAGGGCAGGCCCCCCACAGCCACGGGCAGCGTGTGGTCACGGACCCGCGGAGCCCCGCACCCACCCAGCCCCCCTGCGGCCCCCAGGGCTGCTGGTGCAGGCTGCGGGGCCCGGCTGCGGGGCCAGTCTGCGGGGCCCGGCTGCGGCGCCCGGCTGCGGCGCCCGGCTGCGGCGCCCGGCTGCGGCGCCAGGCTGCGGGGCCAGGCTGCGGCGCCAGGCTGCGGGGCCCGGCTGCGGCGCCCGGCTGCGGGGCCAGGCTGCGGGGCCCGGCTGCGGGGCCAGTCTGCGGGGCCCGGCTGCGGCGCCCGGCTGCGGCGCCCGGCTGCGGCGCCAGGCTGCGGGGCCAGGCTGCGGCGCCCGGCTGCGGCGCCCGGCTGCGGCGCCAGGCTGCGGGGCCCGGCTGCGGGGCCCGGCTGCGGCACCAGGCTGCGGGGCCAGGCTGCGGCGCCAGGCTCTCGGCAGGTGCCTGGGTGCTGGTGGAGAGGTGCCCGCAGGGGCAGCCTCGGTGGCTGCAGCTCCCGGGGGGCTGTCCCGCCGCCGTCCCCCCGCTCTCAGCCGCCGCCCCCCGGCCCTGCCCTCTCAGTGCGTTCGTGGTGCTGCTGCTGATGTGTTTTGTTCCGTTCTCTCCCAGGCCCCCCTGCCTGCCCCCTAAGCCACAGAAACTGAGGAGACCTAGGCCCCTCTCAGTCTGTAGCCATAAGCTCTTTCACGGCAGTATGGAAGCCTTCATCCAGGTACTCGGCCCGGAGGAGCTGTGGAGCGCTCAGGCTGCAATGGCGGCCTCCTGCCCCCGGGGGCGCTGCCCTGCCCCCAGCTGCCTCCACCACGCCTCTGCCTCCCTGAGGATTTCTCCCCGCGGCTGCCCTGGCCCCTGGGGGAGTGCCCCTGGGGCTGTGCCGGGTTCAGGGCGGCTCAGTGCCTGGCTCAGGGCAGCTCAGCTCAGTGCCCGGCTCGGGGCGGCTCAGTGCCCGGCTCTGGGCGGCTCAGTGCCCGGCTCGGGGCGGCTCAGTGCCCGGCTCAGGGCAGCTCAGCTCAGTGCCCGGCTCGGGGCAGCTCAGCTCAGTGCCCGGCTCGGGGCGGCTCAGTGCCCGGCTCGGGGCAGCTTAGTGCCGGGCTCGGGGCAGCTTAGTGCCCGGCTCGGGGCTGCTCAGTGCCCGGCTCGGGGCAGCTCAGCTCAGTGCCGGGCTCAGGGCAGCTCAGCTCAGTGCCCGGCTCGGGGCGGCTCAGTGCCCGGCTCGGGGTAGCTCAGTGCCGGGCTTGGGGCAGCTCAGTGCCGGGCTCGGGGCAGCTCAGCTCAGTGCCCGGCTCGGGGCTGCTCAGCTCAGTGCCGGGCTCGGGGTAGCTCAGTGCCCGGCTCGGGGCTGCTCAGCTCAGTGCCCAGCTCAGGGTAGCTCAGTGCCGGGCTCGGGGCAGCTCAGCTCAGTGCCCGGCTCGGGGTAGCTCAGTGCCCGGCTCGGGGCTGCTCAGCTCAGTGCCCAGCTCAGGGTAGCTCAGTGCCCGGCTCGGGGCAGCTCAGCTCAGTGCCCGGCTCGGGGTAGCTCAGTGCCCGGCTCGGGGCGGCTCAGCTCAGTGCCCGGCTCGGGGCAGCTCAGTGCCCGGCTCGGGGCTGCTCAGCTCAGTGCCTGGCTCGGGGCTGCTCAGCTCAGTGCCCGGCTCGGGGTAGCTCAGTGCCCGGCTCGGGGCTGCTCAGCTCAGTGCCCGGCTCGGGGCAGCTCAGTGCCCGGCTCGGGGCTGCTCAGCTCAGTGCCTGGCTCGGGGCTGCTCAGCTCAGTGCCGGGCTCGGGGCTGCTCAGCTCAGTGCCTGGCTCGGGGCTGCTCAGCTCAGTGCCCAGCTCAGGGTAGCTCAGTGCCGGGCTCGGGGCAGCTCAGCTCAGTGCCCGGCTCGGGGTAGCTCAGTGCCCGGCTCGGGGCGGCTCAGCTCAGTGCCCGGCTCGGGGCAGCTCAGTGCCCGGCTCGGGGCTGCTCAGCTCAGTGCCTGGCTCGGGGCTGCTCAGCTCAGTGCCCGGCTCGGGGCAGCTCAGTGCCCGGCTCGGGGCAGCTCAGCTCAGTGCCCGGCTCGGGGTAGCTCAGTGCCCGGCTCGGGGCTGCTCAGCTCAGTGCCCGGCTCGGGGCAGCTCAGTGCCCGGCTCGGGGCTGCTCAGCTCAGTGCCGGGCTCGGGGCTGCTCAGCTCAGTGCCCGGCTCGGGGCTGCTCAGCTCAGTGCCTGGCTCGGGGCTGCTCAGCTCAGTGCCTGGCTCGGGGCTGCTCAGCTCAGTGCCCGGCTCGGGGCTGCTCAGCTCAGTGCCTGGCTCGGGGCTGCTCAGCTCAGTGCCTGGCTCGGGGCTGCTCAGCTCAGTGCCTGGCTCGGGGCTGCTCAGCTCAGTGCCCGGCTCGGGGCTGCTCAGCTCAGTGCCTGGCTCGGGGTAGCTCAGTGCCTGGCTCGGGGCTGCTCAGCTCAGTGCCCGGCTCGGGGCGGCTCAGTGCCTGGCTCGGGGCTGCTCAGCTCAGTGCCCAGCTCGGGGTAGCTCAGCTCAGTGCCCGGCTCAGGGCAGCTCAGCTCAGTGCCTGGCTCGGGGCAGCTCAGCTCAGTGCCGGGCTCGGGGCAGCTCAGCTCAGTGCCGGGCTCGGGGTAGCTCAGCTCAGTGCCCGGCTCGGGGCAGCTCAGCTCAGTGCCCGGCTCAGGGCAGCTCAGCTCAGTGCCCAGCTCAGGGCGGCTCAGCTCAGTGCCCGGCTCGGGGCGGCTCAGTGCCCGGCTCAGGGTAGCTCAGTGCCCAGCTCAGTGCCTGGCTCGGGGCAGCTCAGCTCAGTGCCCGGCTCGGGGTGGCTCAGTGCCCGGCTCGGGGTAGCTCAGTGCCGGGCTTGGGGCAGCTCAGTGCCGGGCTCGGGGCAGCTCAGCTCAGTGCCCGGCTCGGGGCGGCTCAGTGCCCGGCTCGGGGCAGCTCAGCTCAGTGCCCGGCTCGGGGCAGCTCAGCTCAGTGCCCGGCTCGGGGCTGCTCAGCTCAGTGCCCAGCTCAGGGCTGCTCAGCTCAGTGCCCGGCTCGGGGCGGCTCAGCTCAGTGCCGGGCTCGGGGTAGCTCAGTGCCCGGCTCGGGGCAGCTCAGCTCAGTGCCCGGCTCGGGGCTGCTCAGCTCAGTGCCGGGCTCGGGGTAGCTCAGTGCCCGGCTCGGGGCTGCTCAGCTCAGTGCCCAGCTCAGGGTAGCTCAGTGCCGGGCTCGGGGCAGCTCAGCTCAGTGCCCGGCTCGGGGTAGCTCAGTGCCCGGCTCGGGGCTGCTCAGCTCAGTGCCCGGCTCGGGGCAGCTCAGTGCCCGGCTCGGGGCTGCTCAGCTCAGTGCCTGGCTCGGGGCTGCTCAGCTCAGTGCCCGGCTCGGGGCAGCTCAGCTCAGTGCCCGGCTCGGGGCTGCTCAGCTCAGTGCCTGGCTCGGGGCGGCTCAGTGCCCGGCTCAGGGCAGCTCAGCTCAGTGCCCGGCTCGGGGCTGCTCAGCTCAGTGCCCGGCTCGGGGCTGCTCAGCTCAGTGCCCGGCTCGGGGCGGCTCAGTGCCTGGCTCAGGGCTGCTCAGCTCAGTGCCGGGCTCGGGGTAGCTCAGTGCCGGGCTCGGGGCAGCTCAGCTCAGTGCCCGGCTCGGGGCAGCTCAGCTCAGTGCCTGGCTCGGGGTAGCTCAGCTCAGTGCCCGGCTCGGGGCGGCTCAGTGCCCGGCTCGGGGCAGCTCAGTGCCCGGCTCGGGGCGGCTCAGTGCCCGGCTCGGGGCTGCTCAGCTCAGTGCCCGGCTCGGGGCGGCTCAGTGCCGGGCTCGGGGCTGCTCAGCTCAGTGCCGGGCTCGGGGTAGCTCAGCTCAGTGCCGGGCTCGGGGCAGCTCAGCTCAGTGCCTGGCTCGGGGTAGCTCAGCTCAGTGCCCGGCTCGGGGCTGCTCAGCTCAGTGCCTGGCTCGGGGCGGCTCAGTGCCCGGCTCGGGGCGGCTCAGTGCCCAGCTCGGGGCTGCTCAGTGCCCGGCTCGGGGTGGCTCAGTGCCGGGCTCGGGGCAGCTCAGTGCCCGGCTCGGGGTAGCTCAGTGCTGCGGCTGGGGGGCCCCAGGGCATCACCCAGCAGCAGCAGGGAGAGCTGGGCCCACAGGGGACCCCCAGCCCTGTGGCTGCTGGAGCGGGGGCCAGAGGAGGGGGTGCCAGAGGAGGGGGTGCCAGAGGAAGGGATGCCAGAGGAGGGGGTGCCAGGGAAGGTGCAGCTCTTGCAGCTGCTCAGGGCTTTAATCCTGCGTGGGGAAAGCTGCAGGGGAAGCCCTGTGCTGACAAACCCTTGGATTAGGTGCAGTGAGAGGCCCTGCCCAGCCCTAAGCCCCCTTGAGGGCAGCCCTGAGCCCCAGGGCAGGTGCCAAGCAGCTGCTGTCTCGGGCACAGGGTGGGCAAAGCTGCTCAGGGTTTAAATCTTGTGATTACTCCTCACTTAAGCAGGGTTTAAGGAGGCAAAGCTCATTAGAGGGCAGCCTGAGCAGCTCTGGCAGGGCAATGATCTGCTGTGGGAATGCATCCAGCAGAAGGCTGCCCTGTGCTGGGGCTGTCCTTCAGGCTGGCACCCTGCAGTGCCCTGGCACAGCTCTCTGGAGCTTCACCAGCATGGGATCATAGAGTGGCAGGGGCTGGAAGGGACCTCTGGAGATCCCCTGCTGCAGCTCCCCCTGCAAATGTAGCTGCACCCAGAGCAGGGTGCACAGGAATGTGTCCAGGCCTCCAGCACCCTCACAACCAAGAAGTTTGTCCTCCCCTTCAGGTGGAACCTCCTGGGTGCCAGTCTGTGCCCCTTGCCCCTTGTGCTGTCCCTGGGCACCACTGAGCAGAGCCTGGCCCCAGCCTCCTGCCCCCCACAGCTCCTTCAGCTCTTGCTGAGCATTGCTCAGCTGCCCTCTGGGGCTGCTCTGCTCCAGGCTCTCAGCCCCAGGGCTCTCAGCCTTTGCTGCTCCAGGCCCCTCAGCAGCTTTTGACCCTCCCTGGACTCTGCCCAGCAGTTCTGTGACCCTCTTGACCTGGGGAGCCCAGAGCTGGGCACAACACTCCAGCTGTGGTCTCACCAGGGAGGAGAAGAGGGGGAGGAGACCCTCCCTTGACCTGCTGCCCACACTCTGCTTCAGGCACCCCCAGACAGCAGTGGCCTTGTCCAGGAGGGCACGCTGCTGGCTGCTGGGGAGGTGGTTGTGCCCCCAGGCAGGCTCTGGCCCTGTCCCCATGCTCCTGCAGGGAGAAATCCCAGAGGCTCCTCCGAGGCCGGCGAGGCTGGGGTGCAGCGTGGCGGGGGGAGGGGGGACACCCTGCTGGCCTGGCTTGGCCCCTGCTGAGCTGCCATTGCATTTGAGCCTTCACAGCCTCCAGAAGGGATCTCACCTCTGACCTGGCCTGTCCCTGCTTAACCTTCTCCTTTCTTCCCCCTGCTGCTTTCTGTGCCTCAGAGGAAGGAGGAATGCGCGGACCAGGAATCAGGTACTGGGGCCCTGCCTGCCGGGGCAGGCAGCCAGGCAGCCCCTGGGGGCAGCCAGCCAGCAGTCCTCATGGTCACCCAGTCCAACCTGACCCCACCCTGGCCACCAGGCCACGTGCCCGAGGGCCGTGGGCACAGGTTTGTTGGCAGGCAGGGGGCCGCTGCCCCCCGGGGGCCCTGCAGAGCAGCAGCCCTGACGCGAGAGCCGAAGCTGCTGCCGGCTTCAGGCAGCTCGCTGCTGGCCCCGGGGCTGCAGCAGGGCTGGCTGCAGCTCTCCCTCCAGCTGCAGCCCTTGTGCTGAGCTCTGGCCCTGGGAGCTGGTTTGCCAGGCTGGCAGAGCACAGGCCGTGTCCTGGCTCATGGCACCTGTGGCAGCCCTCCCCTGGCTCCAGCAGACAGCGGTGGCCCTCACAGCCCGGGGAAGCTGTTGGTGCCCAGCTGCGTGCCCCAGGCGTGTGCCCTGATGCCCTGGTGCGTGCAGCACCTCCTCCTCCTGCCTCTGCTCTCACTAAGCCTGGTGGCACCGATGTCCTGGCTCTGGGCTCACAGCCTCTAACGTTCACAGCCTCTAACCTCTCCTGGTTCCCAGTCTGTGGTTCTGCTCCCTGCTGCAGGCCCTGCCTGTGCCAGCACCGGGCAGTGACTGCTCTGCTTTCCCTCTGCACCAGGACTCTGGCCAGGCCATCCCTCTGGTGGTGGAGAGCTGCATTCGTTACATCAACCTCTACGGTGAGCGGGCAGGGCCTGGCTGCGGCGGGCACGGAGCTGTGGCAGCCAGCAGCGGGGCCCACGGTGCTGGGTGGGCTCCCTGCACGGGTGGTGGATGTGGGGGTTCTGTTACTGCTCCTCCCAGGCCAGCAGGAGCCCTTGGCTGGGTCTTGCCCTGAGCTGGGGTCGTGGCTCTGCAGGGCCCCAGCCCTGCTGTCCCCAGCACACAGCCAGGGCAGGGGGCAGAGCCCTGCTCTAACTCGGTCCTTCTGCAGGCCTCCAGCAGCAGGGCATTTTCAGGGTCCCTGGCTCCCAGGTGGAAGTCAATGACATCAAGAACTCCTTCGAGAGAGGTGAGTGGCCAGGCTGTGCCCCTTGCTGGCGCTGCCAGGGGGTGCTGGGTGCGTGGGTGCTCCCTCTGGAGCTGTCCCAGCGTGGGGAAGGGAGCAGGGTGAGGAGCAGGGCTGGGGGCAGAGAGCTTCCCCACAGTCACCAAGAGCATGGAAGCAGCAAATAAGCCACAGAGGAGTTCTCTGGGGGATCCATTTTCCCCTCTCCTACAGCCCTGTGTCAGGGGAGGGGCAGCCTGGCCAGGGGGCCCGGTGGCAGCCTGGGAGGTGGAGCTGGCAGCGGCTGGGATGAGCAAATCACACCCGGGGGGCAGGGCAGGGCAGGGCAGTCTGCTGCCACCAAGTGAGGGTGAAGCCAGGCTCAGGGAGGCCTCCATGGCACGAAGCTCTGAGCAGCATCAGAGGGCTCAGGATGAAGGTGGCCAGGCAGGGAATGAGGCAGAAGCTGGAGGGTTTGCACAGCCAGCTGAAGAAGGATCAGCATCCAAAGCCCACAGGCACTGCCAGCCCCTCAGAGCTGCCAGCCAGAGCCTGTGCCCTCCAGCCCAGCCCTTCTCCTCTGGCTGGCACCCACTGCTGCCTGGCTCTACTCAGCTCTGGGCTGCTGCTGCCAGTGCAGGAGTGCACAGGGCTGGAGGCTGCGAGGAGCACCAGCCCCAGCCCATGTCCTCTCCAGGAGGTGTAAGACATGCCCAGGGTGCTGGGCTTGTGCAGGGCAGGCTGGGGCAGGTCTGGGCAGGCTGGGGCAGGTCTGGGCAGGTCGGGGCAGGCTGGGGCAGGTCTGGGCAGGCTGGGGCAGGTCTGGGCAGGTCTGGGCAGGCTGGGGCAGGTCTGGGCAGGCTGGGGCAGGTCTGGGCAGGTCTGGGCAGGTCTGGGCAGGCTGGGGCAGGTCTGGGCAGGCTGGAGCTGGTCTGGGCAGGTCTGGGCAGGTCTGGGCAGGCTGGAGCTGGTCTGGGCAGGCTGGAGCTGGTCTGGGCAGGCTGGGGCAGGTCTGGGCAGGTCGGGGCAGGTCTGGGCAGGCTGCTGTGTCACAGCTGCCTCTTGCAGGCTCAGCGGGGGGAGGCTCCGAGCTGTGGGGAGCTTTGGGCTCCTGCTGAGCTGGGGAGAGCCTCCTGCTGTGTTGGTCCAACCTGCCAGCAGCGCTGTCCCCGGGCAGGTGAGGACCCCCTGGCTGATGACCAGAACGAGCGAGACATCAACTCTGTGGCTGGAGTCCTGAAGCTCTACTTCCGGGGGCTGGAGAACCCTCTCTTCCCCAAGGAGCGCTTCCAGGACCTGATCTCCACCATCAGTGAGTGCCTGGGCAGGGCAGGGGGCACAGGGCAGGGCTGGGGGCGCACGGGGCAGGGCTGGGGGGGGGGCACGGGGCAGGGCTGGGGGCACGGGGCAGGGCTGGGGGGGCACGGGGCAGGGCTGGGGGCACGGGGCAGGGCTGGGGGGGGCACAGGGCAGGGCTGGGGGCACGGGGCAGGGCTGGGGGCACGGGGCAGGGCTGGGGGGGGCACAGGGCAGGGCTGGGGGCACGGGGCAGGGCTGGGGGGGGCACGGGGCAGGGCTGGGGGCACGGGGCAGGGCTGGGGGCATGGGGCAGGGCTGGGGGGGGCACAGGGCAGGGCTGGGGGCACGGGGCAGGGCTGGGGGGGCAGCTGCTCCTCTGAGCTCCGCTGCTGTGGGGGAAGCTGCGTGAGGAGCCTGGGTGGGCAGGGCTGGGGGTGAGGCAGGGGCCCAGCACCCTGCTATGGCTCGGGGGGGGGCCGTGAGGGTCAGCAGAGGTCCTCTCCGAGCTCAGGCTGGGGAGCAGCCCCAGCAGAGTGCACCCCCGGGGGGCACCCGCCCCGGCCGCCCCTGCGGTGCCAGGCCCGCGGGCCCCAGCTGTCGTCCTTGCCCAGCGGGCTGCTGGCCCTGGCACCAGCCCCCCCGGGCCGTGGTGCCTGCTGCTGAGAAGGTTTAAAGGGCTGCTGTGTCCCCCCTGTGCTGCAGAGATCGAGAGCGCCCCCGAGAGGGTGCAGCAGATCCAGCAGATCCTCATCACCCTGCCCCGGGCTGTGATCGTGGTCATGAGATACCTCTTTGCCTTCCTCAACCAGTGAGTCCCTGCCCTGGCCCTGCCCTGCTGCCCTGCTGCCCTGCCGCCCTGCCAGGGGCACCGGGGCTCTGCTCCTTCCTCAGCCCTGCCAGCCCTGGCAGTGTGCCCAGGGATGCCCAGCACGGAGCCTGCTCCCTGGGGGGGTCTGGGGTCTCTTTGCTGAGCCCTGGCAGTGTGCCCAGGGATGCCCAGCACGGAGCCTGCTCCCTGGGGGGGTCTGGGGTCTCTTTGCTGAGCCCTGGCAGTGTGCCCAGGGATGCCCAGCACGGAGCCTGCTCCCTGGGGGGGTCTGGGGTCTCTTTGCTGAGCCCTGGCAGTGTGCCCAGGGATGCCCAGCACGGAGCCTGCTCCCTGGGGGGGTCTGGGGTCTCTTTGCTGAGCCCTGGCAGTGTGCCCAGGGATGCCCAGCACAGAGCCTGCTCCCTGGGGGCTGGGAGCCCTCTGAGGGCAGCTCCTGTGCCCGCAGCCTGTCGCAGTACAGCGATGAGAACATGATGGACCCCTACAACCTGGCCATCTGCTTCGGGCCCACGCTGATGCACATCCCCGACGGGCAGGACCCGGTGTCCTGCCAAGCCCACGTCAATGAGGTCATCAAAACCATCATCATCCACCACGAGGGCATCTTCCCCAGCCCCAGGGAGCTGGAGGGGCCTGTCTACGAGAAGTGCATGACCGGGGGGGAGGAGTACTGGTGAGCCCTGGGGCGGGGCTGGGGGTGGTGCCAGGGCCCTGAGCTGTGGCAGCATGCAGAGCTGTGGCGCAGAGAGGAGGCCCCAGCTCGCACCAGTGCAGCAGAGGGGCTCGCAGAGGCAGCTCTCCGAAGGGGTGGGATGGAGGAGAGCTTTGGGGAGGCTCAGCCTTCGCAGTGAGGGCAGCTGAGGCCAGGCTGAAGGTGCTGGGTGAGTTTGCCCTCTGCAGAGCACCTTGTTGCAGGTGCTGAGCTGGGTGAGCTGCTGCTGTGCGTCTGCCCTGCCGGTGCCCTCACGCTGGCTCAGCGCCCTGCTCTGTGCCAGGCTGCAGGCTCCTGCCTCTGAGCACCTCAGGAAGGCAGAGGAGCCTGCAGGCTGCCCCAGCAGTCCCTCCTTGCCTTGGGCAGGTTTGCTTCCCACCTGGGCTTTGCTGGTGCAGACAAGCAGCTCCCCTGAGCTCTGCTCACTTCTCTCCTGCTGACTCAGCAGCACAGCCCTGGGTGGGAGCCTCAGGAGCCCCCTCCCATGCTGCTGAAGCTGCTTCCAGCTGCAGCCCGCAGAAGTGTTTGGAGCAGCCCAGCATTTGAGGTCAGCTCTAAGCAAAGTGCTCCTGGGCTGGAGCTTGTGAGCAGAGCCCTGCAGCTCCAGCAGCATCTGCTGGCTGCATGAATTCCCTGCCCCCGAGCTGGCCTGCACCACCCCCCAGATCCTTCCCTTCTGCCGGTGCTGGAGGCCAGAGGGGTCTGCCATGGGGGGGTCCGTGGTGCACAGCTGAGCCCCCCTGAGGTGCCCAGCATGGGGAACCTCCCAGCCCAGCTGCCAGCGGGAGGGTGAGGGCTGGCACCCCCTGGGCAGTGCCGGTAAGAGGCTGGCACCGGTTTATGTGTGGCTCCTGTGCACTTGGGAGACCTCTTCTGCCCTGGCACTGGGCACCTGCACCACCCCCGTGGGGCAGGCTGGAGGGCAGAATGCCGGAGGCAGCTGTGGAGGAGGGACTGGGAGGTTCCAGCTGGGTCCCACTTTGTGTGGCCAAGCACAGCTGAGACACCTGGGCCGCGGCACAGCACCCTCTGGGTGCGGGCGCAGCACCCTCTGGGTGCGGGCACAGCACCCTCTGGGCTGCAGTGCAACACCCTCTGGGTGCGGGCGCAGCACCCTCTGGGCTGCAGTGCAACACCCTCTGGGTGCGGGCGCAGCACCCTCTGGGCTGCAGTGCAACACCCTCTGGGTGCAGGCACAGCACCCTCTGGGTGCGGGCGCAGCACCCTCTGGGTGCGGGCACAGCACCCTCTGGGCTGCAGTGCAACACCCTCTGGGTGCGGGCGCAGCACCCTCTGGGCTGCAGTGCAACACCCTCTGGGTGCGGGCGCAGCACCCTCTGGGCTGCAGTGCAACACCCTCTGGGTGCGGGCACAGCACCCTCTGGGTCCAGGCGCAGCACCCTCTGGGCTGCAGTGCAACACCCTCTGGGTGCGGGCACAGCACCCTCTGGGTCCAGGCGCAGCACCCTCTGGGCTGCAGTGCAACACCCTCTGGGTGCGGGTGCAACACCCTCTGGGTGCGGGTGCAGCACCCTCTGGGCTGCAGTGCAACACCCTCTGGGTGCGGGTGCAGCACCCTCTGGGCTGCAGTGCAACACCCTCTGGGTGCGGGTGCAGCACCCTCTGGGCTGCAGTGCAACACCCTCTGGGTGCGGGTGCAGCACCCTCTGGGCTGCAGTGCAACACCCTCTGGGTGTGGGCGCAGCACCCTCTGGGCTGCAGTGCAACACCCTCTGGGTGCGGGTGCAGCACCCTCTGGGCTGCAGTGCAACACCCTCTGGGTGTGGGCGCAGCACCCTCTGGGCTGCAGTGCAACACCCTCTGGGTGTGGGCGCAGCACCCTCTGGGCCGCGGCGCAGCACCCTCCGGGTGTGGGCGCAGCACCCTCTGGGCTGCAGCGCAGCACCCTCTGGGTCGCGGCACAGCACCCTCTGGGTCCGGGCGCAGCACCCTCTGGGTCCGGGTGCAGCACCCTCTGGGCTGCGGCACAGCACCCTCTGGGCCGCGGCGCAGCACCCTCTGGGTCCGGGTGCAGCACCCTCTGGGCTGCGGCACAGCACCCTCTGGGTCGCGGCGCAGCACCCTCTGGGTCGCGGCGCAGCACCCTCTGGGTCGCGGCGCAGCACCCTCTGGGTCCGGGTGCAGCACCCTTTGGGCTGCAGCGCAGCACCCTCTGGGCCGCGGCGCAGCACCCTCCGGGTGCGGGCGCAGCGGTGGCGACGTCTGCCGCTCAGAGCAGGTCCAGAGACCTGCTGGGGCTTGTTGTGACCACCTCGGGCCCAGCAGAACGGAGCCCTGGGTCCCTGGGGTGGCAGCGTGCCCGGTGCGGGTGGCTGGGGAGCAGCCCTGCCCGTGCCCTGACTGCCTGCCGCGCTGTGTTGCAGCGACAGCCCCCACAGCGAGCCGGGCACCATCGAGGAGGGTGACCACGACAACGGCACCGAGCCACACACCAGCGACGACGGTGAGCGGCAGGGGCTGCACGGGGCAGCTGTGCTGCAGCGGGGGAGCAGTGGAGCTGTGCTGCAGCGGGGCAGTGGTGCTGCAGCGGGGGAGCTGTGGAGCTGTGCTGCAGCGGGGCAGTGGTGCTGCAGCGGGGGAGCTGTGGAGCTGTGCTGCAGCGGGGCAGTGGTGCTGCAGCGGGGGAGCAGTGGAGCTGTGCTGCAGTGGGGCAGTGGTGCTGCAGTGGGGCAGTGGTGCTGCAGCGGGGGAGCAGTGGAGCTGTGCTGCAGCGGGGCAGTGGTGCTGCAGCGGGGCAGTGGTGCTGCAGCGGGGGAGCAGTGGAGCTGTGCTGCAGCGGGGCAGTGGTGCTGCAGCGGGGGAGCAGTGGAGCTGTGCTGCAGTGGGGCAGTGGTGCTGCAGTGGGGCAGTGGTGCTGCAGCGGGGGAGCAGTGGAGCTGTGCTGCAGCGGGGCAGTGGTGCTGCAGCGGGGGAGCAGTGGAGCTGTGCTGCAGTGGGGCAGTGGTGCTGCAGTGGGGCAGTGGTGCTGCAGCGGGGCAGCAGTGGAGCTGTGCTGCAGCGGGGCAGTGGTGCTGCAGCGGGGCAGTGGTGCTGCAGCGGGGCAGTGGTGCTGCAGCGGGGGAGCTGTGGAGCTGTGCTGCAGCGGGGGAGCAGTGGAGCTGTGCTGCAGTGGGGCAGTGGTGCTGCAGCGGGGGAGCTGTGGAGCTGTGCTGCAGCGAGGGAGCAGTGGAGCTGTGCTGCAGTGGGGCAGTGGTGCTGCAGCGGGGCAGTGGTGCTGCAGCGGGGGAGCAGTGGAGCTGTGCTGCAGTGGGGCAGTGGTGCTGCAGCGGGGGAGCTGTGGAGCTGTGCTGCAGCGGGGCAGTGGTGCTGCAGCGGGGGAGCTGTGGAGCTGTGCTGCAGTGGGGCAGTGGTGCTGCAGCGGGGGAGCTGTGGAGCTGTGCTGCAGCGGGGCAGTGGTGCTGCAGCGGGGGAGCTGTGGAGCTGTGCTGCAGTGGGGCAGTGGTGCTGCAGCGGGGGAGCTGTGGAGCTGTGCTGCAGCGGGGCAGTGGTGCTGCAGCGGGGGAGCTGTGGAGCTGTGCTGCAGCGGGGCAGTGGTGCTGCAGCGGGGCAGTGGTGCTGCAGCGGGGGAGCTGTGGAGCTGTGCTGCAGTGGGGCAGTGGTGCTGCAGCGGGGCAGTGGTGCTGCAGCGGGGGAGCTGTGGAGCTGTGCTGCAGTGGGCCAGTGGTGCTGCAGCGGGGCAGTGGTGCTGCAGCGGGGGAGCAGTGGAGCTGTGCTGCAGTGGGGCAGTGGTGCTGCAGTGGGGCAGTGGTGCTGCAGCGGGGGAGCAGTGGAGCTGTGCTGCAGCGGGGCAGTGGTGCTGCAGCGGGGCAGTGGTGCTGCAGCGGGGCAGTGGTGCTGCAGCGGGGGAGCTGTGGAGCTGTGCTGCAGCGGGGGAGCAGTGGAGCTGTGCTGCAGCGGGGCAGTGGTGCTGCAGCGGGGGAGCTGTGGAGCTGTGCTGCAGCGGGGGAGCAGTGGAGCTGTGCTGCAGTGGGGCAGTGGTGCTGCAGCGGGGGAGCTGTGGAGCTGTGCTGCAGCGGGGCAGTGGTGCTGCAGCGGGGGAGCTGTGGAGCTGTGCTGCAGTGGGGCAGTGGTGCTGCAGCGGGGCAGTGGTGCTGCAGCGGGGGAGCTGTGGAGCTGTGCTGCAGCAGGGCAGCTGCAGGCCGCTGCTCAGCAGGCTGGGGGCTGCTCTCTGGGTGCTGCGTGCCGGCAGCCGCCGCAGGCTGTCCGTGAGGGTCTCGCTTGGTGGCAGGGCACAGGGTGGGTGTTGGGAGCTGTCCGGGGGGGCTCCACCAGTGCCATGCAGAGTTCTGCTTCCTTCCCCTTGTCCCTGCTGTGTGCAGGGCAGGGGGGGCTGCCGGGGGGGGGGCTGCCGTGTTGGCATTGCTGGGGAAGCAGTCGGTGCTGGGGGCCCTGTTGGGGTCCTTCTGGAGCCGGGGGGCTTTAGCTGACCTGAGCTCATCCACCTCTCAGGGAGATGTTCCTGCTGCTTCTGGCTGCTGTCAGGCCCTTGGAGCTGGCTGGCTCCAGAGGGCCAAGCAGGAGGCGTTGGGAGTCAGGCCCCGGGGGGGTGCCTGCAGCTGGGGGCGGTGCCTGCAGCTGGGGGCCGGTGCCTGCAGCTGGGGGCTGGTGCCTGCAGCTGGGGGCCGGTGCCTGCAGCTGGGGCCGGTGCCTGCAGCTGGGGGCTGGTGCCTGCAGCTGGGGCCGGTGCCTGCAGCTGGGGGCTGGTGCCTGCAGCTGGGGCCTGGTGCCTGCAGCTGGGGGCTGGTGCCTGCAGCTGGGGGCATCGTCAGCGTTCCCTGAGGCTCTGGGGGAGGCCCAGCCGCAGCTCTCTCTGAGCTGCTGGAGGTGCTGCAGGGAACGAGGGTGTGGGCGATGATGCCCACACAGGGCAATGCCAGCTGCCCCCAGCCGGGGGCGTTGTGTAGCTGCTGGCAGCTCTGGGGTCTGCCAGGAGCCGCAGGAGGGGCCGAGGGAGCGGCTCAGCCTGCAGGCCCGGCGGAGGAGGCTGCTGAGGTGCCTGCAGCTGCGCCTGAAGCAGGCTGCGCTCTGCCCCTGCAGAGGTGGAGCAGATCGAGGCCATAGCCAAGTTTGACTACGCCGGGAGGTCCCCTCGGGAGCTGTCCTTCAAGAAGGGAGCGTCCCTGCTGCTCTACCACCGCGCCTCCGAGGACTGGTGGGAAGGGAGGCACAACGGCGTGGATGGCCTCATCCCCCACCAGTACATCGTGGTGCAGGACATGTGAGTGCCGCCCCGGCCCCGGCTCCAGCCCTGGCCCCGGCTCCAGCCCTGGCCCCGGCTCCAGCTCCAGCCCCGGCCCCAGCCCCTGCCATCCCAGCCCCAGCCCCGGCTCCAGCCCCAGCCCTGGCCCCAACTCCAGCCCCAGCCCCAGCCACCCCAGCCCCAGCTCCAGCCCCAGCCCCGGCTCCAGCCCCAGCCCCGGCTCCAGCTCCAGCTCCAGCCCCAGCCCCTGCCATCCCAGCCCCAGCCCTGGCCCCAGCCCCAGCCCCGGCTCCAGCCCCAGCCCCAGCCCTGGCTCCAGCCCCGGCCCCAGCTCCAGCCCCGGCTGCCCCAGCCCCGGCTGCCCCAGCTCCAGCCCCAGCTCCAGCCCCAGCCCTGGCTCCAGCCCCAGCCCCGGCCCCAGCCCCAGCCCCAGCTCCAGCCCCGGCTGCCCCAGCCCCGGCTGCCCCAGCCCCGGCTGCCCCAGCCCCGGCCCCAGCTCCAGCCCCAGCTCCAGCCCCAGCTCCAGCCCCAGCTCCAGCCCCTGCTACCCCAGCCCCAGCCCCAGCTCCAGCCCCGGCTGCCCCAGCCCCGGCTGCCCCAGCCCCAGCCCCAGCCCCAGCCCAGCTCCAGCCCCAGCTCCAGCCCCAGCTCCAGCCCCAGCTCCAGCCCCTGCTACCCCAGCCCCAGCCCCAGCTCCAGCCCCAGCTCCAGCCCCGGCTGCCCCAGCCCCAGCTCCAGCTGCCTGCAGTGGGGGCTGTGGCCTGGGCACAAGGCCTGCCCCTGCTCACAGCTCCCTCCCCATGTGCTGGCTCAGGTTTTCTCCTTCAGGCTGACAAAGCCAGGCACCAAGTCCTGCCCCTCAGAGGGCCTGGCCCCAGCTGTCACTGCCCCCCCAGAGTGGCATGGCTCAGCTTTAATCCTGGCCTTGCCCCCTCTGTATGTTGGCCTGGCATCAGTCAGTGCCCACCTGGCCCCTAGGCAGACCCCAGGGTCCTTCTCAGGTGCCACTTCTGGTCCTGTACCTGAATAAGAGCAGGTCTGGAGGAGGGCACAAAGATGACCCAAGGGCTGGAGCACCTCTGCTGTGACAGAGACAGGCTGGGAGCTGGGGCTGCTCAGCCTGGAGAAGGCTCCAGGGACACCCCAGAGCAGCCTTCCAGTCCCTGAAGGGGGTACAGGAGAGCTGGGGAGGGACTTCTGATAAGGGCTGGGAGTGCCAGGACGAGGGCTGGTGGCCCCAGACTGCAAGAAGGTGGATTGAGATGAGCCACGAGGAGGAAGTTCGTCCCCATGAGGGTGGTGCTGGAACAGGCTGCCCAGAGGGAGGCTCCCCTGGAGGCTCCAAGCTGGAGCCAGGCAGGATGAGGCCTTGGGCAAGCTGGGCTGCTGGGAGGTGTCCCCCGGCAGAGGGGCTGGAACTGGGTGGTCCTGAAGGTCCTTCCAACCCCCCCCCAGTCTGTGATTCATTGCCACAGCAGCTGCAGCTCAGGGGAGGCAGGGAGGTGGTGTTTGCTCTTCCCAGGCCCCAGGTGCTGCTGGGCGGTGGCTGTGGTCCAGCCCCGTGCTGGCCAAGGCCGCAGCTGCCGGGGTGGTGATGCTCAGATGCCCCTTGTGGCTGGGCTGCCTGCAGGGGCAGGGCTCTGCCTGATGGGGGTCCCCTCTGCCTGATGGGGGTCCCCTCTGCCTGATGGGGGTCTCCTCTACCTGATGGGGGTCCCCTCTGCCTAGGGACGATGCCTTCTCCGACAGCCTGAGCCAGAAGGCAGACAGCGAGGCCAGCAGTGGGCCCCTGCTGGACGACAAAGGCTCCTCCAAGAACGACATCCAGTCCCCAACAGACCACCTGCTGGACTACAGCTTCGGGGGGGTGCTGGGCCGGTAAGCAGCCCCCACTGCCGCCAGGCACAGGCACAGGGCAGGCTGCAGGCAGCACTGCAGGGCAGGGAGCTGTGGAGGGGCTCTGTGTGCCGTGCTCAGTTGGGACTGGACCTTTCCTGGCACTGTCTCAGCTCTGCCTGCCCTCTTGTCTTGGCCTGCTGGAGGTGAAGGGCTGGAGCTGCTCTGCTCTGCACCCCTGAGCCAGGAGCTGCTCTGAGCCAGGAGCTGCCCTGCTCTGCCCCCTGCCGGGCACTGCCCTGCTCTGCACCCTGAGCCAGGCGCTGCTCTGAGCCAGGAGCTGCTCTGCTCTGCACCCCTGAGCTAGGAGCTGCTCTGAGCCAGGAGCTGCCCTGCTCTGCCCCCTGCCGGGCACTGCCCTGCTCTGCACCCTGAGCCAGGCGCTGCTCTGAGCCAGGAGCTGCTCTGCTCTGCACCCCTGAGCTAGGAGCTGCTCTGAGCCAGGAGCTGCCCTGCTCTGCCCCCTGCCGGGCACTGCCCTGCTCTGCACCCCTGAGCTAGGAGCTGCTCTGAGCCAGGAGCTGCTCTGCTCTGCACCCCTGAGCTAGGAGCTGCTCTGAGCCAGGAGCTGCCCTGCTCTGCCCCCTGCCGGGCACTGCCCTGCTCTGCACCCTGAGCCAGGCGCTGCTCTGAGCCAGGAGCTGCTCTGCTCTGCACCCCTGAGCTAGGAGCTGCTCTGAGCCAGGCGCTGCCCTGCTCTGCCCCCTGCCGGGCACTGCCCTGCTCTGCACCCTGAGCCAGGCGCTGCTCTGAGCCAGGAGCTGCTCTGCTCTGCACCCCTGAGCCAGGAGCTGCTCTGAGCCAGGAGCTGCCCTGCTCTGCCCCCTGCCGGGCACTGCCCTGCTCTGCACCCTGAGCCAGGCGCTGCTCTGAGCCAGGAGCTGCTCTGCTCTGCACCCCTGAGCCAGGAGCTGCTCTGAGCCAGGAGCTGCCCTGCTCTGCCCCCTGCCGGGCACTGCCCTGCTCTGCACCCTGAGCCAGGCGCTGCTCTGAGCCAGGAGCTGCTCTGCTCTGCACCCCTGAGCTAGGAGCTGCTCTGAGCCAGGAGCTGCTCTGAGCCAGGAGCTGCTCTGCTCTGCACCCCTGAGCCAGGAGCTGCCCTGCTCTGCACCCCTGAACTAGGAGCTGCTCTGAGCCAGGCGCTGCCCTGCTCTGCCCCCTGCCGGGCGCTGCCCTGCTCTGCACCCCTGAGCCAGGCGCTGCCCTGCTCTGCCCCCTGCCAGGCACTGCCCTGCTCTGCCCCCTGCCAGGTGCTGCGCTGCTCTGCACCCCTGAGCCAGGCGCTGCGCTGCTCTGCCCCCTGCCGGGCGCTGCGCTGCTCTGCCCCCTGCCAGGCGCTGCGCTGCTCTGCCCCCTGCCGGGCGCTGCGCTGCTCTGCCCCCTGCCGGGCGCTGCCCTGCTCTGCCCCCTGCCGGGCGCTGCGCTGCTCTGCCCCCTGCCAGGCACGGCCCTGCTCTGCCCCCTGCCAGGCGCTGCCCTGCTCTGCCCCCTGCCGGGCGCTGCGCTGCTCTGCCCCCTGCCAGGCACGGCCCTGCTCTGCCCCCTGCCAGGCGCTGCCCTGCTCTGCCCCCTGCCAGGCGCTGCCCTGCTCTGCCCCCTGCCGGGCGCTGCCCTGCTCTGCCCCCTGCCGGGCGCTGCCCTGCTCTGCCCCCTGCCAGGCGCTGCCCTGCTCTGCCCCCTGCCAGGCACGGCCCTGCTCTGCCCCCTGCCGGGCACGGCCCTGCTCTGCCCCCTGCCGGGCGCTGCGCTGCTCTGCCCCCTGCCGGGCGCTGCGCTGCTCTGCCCCCTGCCGGGCGCTGCCCTGCTCTGCCCCCTGCCAGGCGCTGCCCTGCTCTGCCCCCTGCCAGGCACGGCCCTGCTCTGCCCCCTGCCAGGCACGGCCCTGCTCTGCCCCCTGCCGGGCACGGCCCTGCTCTGCCCCCTGCCGGGCGCTGCGCTGCTCTGCCCCCTGCCGGGCACGGCCCTGCTCTGCCCCCTGCCAGGCGCTGCGCTGCTCTGCACCCCTGAGCCAGGCGCTGCGCTGCTCTGCCCCCTGCCAGGCGCTGCGCTGCTCTGCCCCCTGCCGGGCGCTGCCCTGCTCTGCCCCCTGCCGGGCGCTGCGCTGCTCTGCCCCCTGCCAGGCGCTGCCCTGCTCTGCCCCCTGCCGGGCGCTGCGCTGCTCTGCCCCCTGCCAGGCACGGCCCTGCTCTGCCCCCTGCCAGGCGCTGCCCTGCTCTGCCCCCTGCCGGGCGCTGCGCTGCTCTGCCCCCTGCCAGGCACGGCCCTGCTCTGCCCCCTGCCAGGCGCTGCCCTGCTCTGCCCCCTGCCAGGCGCTGCCCTGCTCTGCCCCCTGCCGGGCGCTGCCCTGCTCTGCCCCCTGCCAGGCGCTGCCCTGCTCTGCCCCCTGCCAGGCACGGCCCTGCTCTGCCCCCTGCCGGGCACGGCCCTGCTCTGCCCCCTGCCGGGCACGGCCCTGCTCTGCCCCCTGCCAGGCGCTGCGCTGCTCTGCCCCCTGCCGGGCACTGCCCTGCTCTGCCCCCTGCCGGGCGCGGCCCTGCAGCAGCCGCCCTGCCCCTCGCCGCTGAGGCTGACCTGGTGCTGTGCTGCTTCCCCGCAGGGTGAGGCTGCGCTCGGACGGCGCTGCCATCCCGCGGCGCCGCAGCGGGGGGGACACCCACAGCCCCCCCCGCGGGCTGGGCGCCGCCATCGACACCCCTCCGCGCGCCGCCGCCTGCCCCAGCAGCCCCCACAAGCTGCCCCTGGGCAGGGGCCGGCTGGAGAGCCCCGAGAAGCGCCGGCTGGGCACCTTCGGCAGCGCCGGCAGCATCAACTTCCCCGACAGGAAGGGCCTGGCCGAGGGGCACCCCCTGAGGCCTGCCTGCGGCTCCACCAGGCACAGCAGCCTCGGCGACCAGAAGTCCCTCGAGGCGGAGGCGCTGGCTGAGGTAAGAGGCCCCCGGGCGGCTCGGGGGGGCGGTGCCACAGGGCCCATCCCCCTCAGCACACCCCCGAGGTGCAGAGCTGCAGTGGCTGCCATGCTCTGGACACCACAGCCAGCAGCCTGCCTGATGTCCAGCTGTGCCAGCTGGTCCCGGGGAAGGTCACAGAGAGAAGCATTAAGCTTGGGAAAGCTCTCTAGGACCACCCAGCCCAGCAGCAACCCAGCCCCCCCATGGCCACCAAACCCTGGCCCCAGCTGCCATGGCCACAGGGTTCTGGAGCACCTCCAGGCATGGGGACTCCACCACCCCCCTGGGCAGCCTCTGCCAGGCCCTGACCACTCTGGCAGCACAGACATTTTTCCCTCCTCTCCAACCTAAGCCTCCCCTGGCACAATTCCAGGCCATTTCCTCTCCTTCTGCTCCAGCCATGCTCCTTCTCCTGCTCTGCAGCACGCTGCCAGCTTCTCTGTCCATCAGCAGCTTGCCTTGGTGTGGGGCTGCAGCACAGAGCCTGCCCTGAGCCGCTGCTCCCACTGGGGCACCATGACTGGGTGGGACAGCAGCAGGAACAGTGTCTCTGGGCCTGGCTGCTGGGCAGTGTGGCACCATGCAGGGACATCCTGGGGCTGGGTGTGCACAGCCCAGCACTCCTGGGGGTTGGTTTTGGTTCCCACCCAGCTGCTGTGGATCAGTAGCGGCCTCGAGGGCTGCAGGGCTGCGGCAGCGTGGAGGCTTCTGTCCCGTGGGAGGTGTGGGCAGGCTGCTGCTCACCACAGCCCTCGTGGTGCCTGGTGCTGGTGAGCAAACTCCTGCTGGCTCGGGAGGCAGCACCTTGGTGTGGCCAGGGCTTTGCCTGCTGTGCCTGGAGGCCCTCCTCCGCGGTCAGAGACCCACACACAGCCACGGGCCAGGGCCGGGGGCCCCTCGTGGGGTGGGCCCCTCGTGGGGTGGGCAGCAGGGCAGCGTGGCAGGGTCCTGAGATGCCTCTGTGGCGCCGGCAGGACATCGAGAAGACCATGAGCACGGCGCTGAACGAGCTGCGGGAGCTGGAGCGGCAGAACACGGCCAAGCAGGCGCCGGACGTGGTGCTGGACACGCTGGAGCCCATGAAGAACCCCCCGCCCGGCGCCGCCAGCTCGGAGCCCGCCAGCCCCCTGCACACCATCCTGATCCGGGACCCGGAGGCGGCGCTGCGCCGCAGCAGCAGCTCCACGGCCGAGCTGCTGACCACCTTCAAGCCGGCGCTGTCCGCTCGGCTGGCCGGGGCTCAGCTGCGGCCCCCGGCGCTGCGCCCGGCGCGCCCGGCCGTGCAGCACCGCTCCTCCAGCAGCAGCAGCTCGGGGGTGGGCAGCCCTGCCCTCACCCCCACCGAGAAGCTCTTCCCCGGCGGCCCGGCCGACAAGTCGGGCACCATGTAGGGCGGCGCCCGGCGGCGGGGCTCGGCCGGCCCAGGGGCGGAGCCCTGCCCCGCGGGACCCGCTCGGAAGGAGCCCTGGCCCCGGCCGGGGCTGGGTGGCTGCCGTCCGCCCGCGGGCACCTCCCCGGCCCCCAGGGACCCTGCCGGGCGCAGCCTGGGCCGCGGCAGCGGTGGGCACCCGCCCGGTGCAGGGCAGGGGGAGCCCAAGTGTACAGATCCCAGAGACTCCTCGAGCCGCAGCTTTACCTCAGACCCTGGCTCTGCAGGGCCCCCTCGGGAGAGGTTGGGCTGCTGGGGGGCTGCCTGCAGGCTCCCCCTCCCCTGCTGCCTATCGGGCACTGGGAGCCCACCCCCGCAGGTCACCTTCTGCACCTCTTGGCGCCTGAAATGGGGCGGGGGGGGCGGGGGGTCTGGTCACTGCTGGGCTGGGGAGGCTCAGTGGGTGCCGGCTGGCTGGGGCTGCCTGCTCGAGCTGAGTGCTGAGACGCTGTGGCACCACAGCCATGCCCCCCCAGCAGCACCTGGCAGCAGGACTGAGGTGTGCCCCAGCAGCAGCGGGCAGGGAGGAGGGCACCCCGGGAAGAGCTCAGAGGGCAGGAGGAGCAGGGACCGAGCCGGGGTGGAGCCTGAGGACGGTGACCTGCGCCCTGCCCCTTCCCCACGCCCTGCTGCTGGGTCTCAGACCCCAGCCTGCGGACAGAGGGGCTCGGGGGCACGGCACAGCAGCATCCCCTGGCTGAGGTCACCCAGGGTGTGGCAGGGGCCCTGCTGGGGCCCTGCTGCCTTGCAGGAGGAGCCTGAGCCATACGTGAGCGCAGCAGCTGGGGGCCGGCCTGGGGGGTGACACTTTGCACTTTGTCCTGCACCCTGCGGTGCAGCAGCTCCGAGCTTATGCAACAGAACCTGCGCTGGGTCTGCCCCGAGCGCGGAGCCCAGAGGTAACCAATATGCAGGAAGAGCTGGGGGCTGGCATGGGCCCGGGCTGGCATGGGCCCGGGCTGGCATGGGCCCGGGCTGGTAACCGTGTCCTCTGGGAGCTCTCTCTGCTGCTCCTGCAGCTCTTCCCTCCGTGTGCAGCTCTCCCCCCAGGGCCTGCTCCGGTAGTGGCAGCCCCGGGGTGAACCAGGCCGGCAGGAGGCTCAGCTGTGCAGAAGAGCTGCGCTGGTGGCTGCCCGATGCCCACCCTCCCGCCGGCTCTGCCCCCTGCTCTGCTCTCTGGCCCTGGCCGGAGAGGGTCCCGAGGCCTCCTGCCCCCCCAGCAGCCCCTGCCCCTGCCCCTGCCCCGGGCTTGGCTTTCTTCCCTGCTTCATCCTCCTCCTCCCCCCAGTGCCGCTGCAGGCCCCAGCCCGTGTGCGGCCGGAGGAGCAGCTGGACCCTGGGAGGCCCTGCCCTCAGGAGCTGCTGCCTGCCCCCTGGCCCTGCCCCCTCATCCAGGAGCTCGCCCAGGCTGTGCCGCGGCCGTGGGTACCCGCAGGGCACAGCCGGGTGCTGGCCCCGTGCCCACGCCTGTCCCTGCGCCCTGCCCCCGTGTGCTCCGGCGCTGGGCAGCGGCTGCCCACGGCCCCTGGGAGCTGCTCCCCTGCCCTGGGCAGGCAGCTCTGTGTGCAGATGAAGCCCCAACCCCTGGTGGCAGCCAGAGAGGCCAGGCCTGTCCTGGGGGTGCTGGCTGGGAGGGCAGTGGCTTTGTCCTGGCCTGCTGGCACCGCTGGCATCTGTCATGACCCCAGCTGCTTCCTCTTGCTGGGCATTTCCCCGACGTGGCTTTGTGTCACCCCCCCCAGGCACACCCCAAGGCCAGCACCTCTGCTGGTGACCAGGGCACCAGCCAGCACCCAAGGGGGCAGGGGGAGGGAGGAGGCCCATTGGGCACCAGGGCTGGGTGTTGGCTCCTCTGGTTCTGGAGGTTTCCTTTGCCAGCCCTTGGGGCTTCGCTTCCCTGCCCCAGCTGCCCTGCCAGCAGCCCCGGGTGGCCTGGGGCCGGGGTTGCCTGCTCCGGGGCGGCCCCAGCTCCAGTCTCTTCCTGTTAAGTTATTGCCTCCCCTGCTCCTGGGTCCCCTTCCCCCGTGGCTTTGTCCCAGTCCAGTTGTTTTCTCTTTAAGTGCCTTTTTGAGCACCAGAACAAAGGCTGGGGGCGGAGGTCCTGCGGCGGGAGGCATCAGGCTGCCCCTTGCACGGCTGCCTTGTGCTGGGGGCAGCCTTGGGAGCCCTTCGTTGTGTTCTCCCCCCCAAGAGAAGCAAGCCAAGAGGTTCTGCTGGAGAATAAGGCTCCCCTGTTTAACGCAGTGCTGCAGGTGCACAGCTGGGGGCAGAGGTGTTCCCTGTGGAGCTGACCTGGCGCCCCCCGGACCCCCCACACTGTAGAGAACCAGGACTGGAACCTGCTCCTGGCTCAGGACCGACCTCGCCCTGGGCCTCCATACCTCCAAAGGCGTCAAGACTGTTGGCTTCAGGGAGAGCCCACGGGGGGAGATGAGGGGAGGGGGGGGTGGGGGCACCCTCCCCGAGGGCCGCCACGCTCCTGCCTCCCCCCACCCCAGGGGCAAGCCCGGGGGTCTGGCACAGCCCCCGCACAGGGACCTGGTGTCTTCACGGTGTCGTTTCTCTGCTGTGCAGAGCGAGTGCCAGCCCTCGGCTCGGCTCCTGCGGGCCCTGCTGAGCGCCCTCGGGGCCGCCCAGCCCCATCCCGTGCCAAGGCCACCTCTGGAAGGGACAGCTGGGCGCCCGCCCGCCCCCCGCGGGGCCTGGCACCGCCTCGGCAGGTGCTGCCCCGGGGCAGTGGCCTCCCCCTGTACAGAGTCCTCCCAGCGTGCCAGGCATGCCGGTGCCCGGGGGGCGCTGCCAGCGCGCTTGGCTGCTGAGGCTGCAGTTCCCTGTAGGTCGTTTTGTAGCCCCTGGGCTGTGTTACCGACCCAGCAGTGTGGTGGTCTGCAGCTGCTGTCCCCAGGCTGCTCTGCTCCGCGGGGCTGGGCCGGGCAGCCTGCTGCTGGGGGTGGGTTTGGTCGTGCTGGGGAGCCCTGGCTGCCCTCCTCCCCCTCCTCCCCATCCTTCCCCTCCTCCTCCTCCGGTGTTGTCTCTGTGGCGTGTGGTGAGCTGCTGTTCAGCTGGGGTGTCTGAGTGGGTCCCCTGTGGTGTGTGCTGATGATGCCATGTAGATGAAGCCACTGGTTGGGTGTGGACTCCTCCCCTCCAATAAACTGCTTCACTTTTCTCTACAGCTCTGCCTGCAGCTTCCTCTGCTGCACCCAGCCCCGGGCCAGCCGCTGGGCATCACCCAGCCCGACCCCTGCTCCAGCAGGGCACCCTCAGCAGCTTGCCCAGGCTCACCATGGCCAGGGCGGGTTGGCTGCCTCCAGGAGCCACGTGGGCCTGCAGCCTGCCTGCAGCCTGCCTGCGGCTGCCGCAGCCTGGCCGGTGCAGCTCAGCACGGGGGGGAAATGAGCAAATTCACAGCTCCTGGAGGCAGGGGGTTGGGAACTCTGTTGGCCTCCAGCCCTCCCCCCTGCGGATGTCCACCGTATGCCCAGGGCAGAGAGGGCAGAGCCCATCTGTGCTCACTGTGGCTCTGCCAGCCCAGCTCAGCGTGCCAGCCGGGGTGGCCTGAGGCCACGGGGGAGCAGCAGCCAGGGGACGTGGCCTGGAGCCACCCAGCAAGGCTCCCGGTGCCAGAGCCGGGACGTGAGTGGCACTGGGAGCTGTGCCCCTCAACCCTGGCAGGAGCTGCCCTCCAAGGGCAGAGCAGCTGCTGCCATCTCAGCACCACACAACCATCGCCTGGGGACAGTGGCTGGCAGTGACCCACCAGGGGCAGGAGCCCTCAGGGCAGAGCCAGCATGACACAGCCCCGGGGTGCCCATCCCAAGTGCCCAGCTCTGCCCACACCCAGCACGGCCCCGGGGTGCCCATCCCAAGGGCCCAGCTCTGCCCACACGCAGCACGGCCCCGGGGTGCCCATCCCAAGTGCCCAGCTCTGCCCACACCCAGCACGGCCCGGGGTGCCCATCCCAAGTGCCCAGCTCTGCCCACACACAGCACGGCCCGGGGTGCCCATCCCAAGTGCCCAGCTCTGCCCACACACAGCACGGCCCCGGGGTGCCCATCCCAAGTGCCCAGCTCTGCCCACACCCAGCACGGCCCCGGGGTGCCCATCCCAAGTGCCCAGCTCTGCCCACACCCAGCACGGCCCCGGGGTGCCCATCCCAAGTGCCCAGCTCTGCCCACACCCAGCACGGCCCCGGGGTGCCCATCCCAAGTGCCCAGCTCTGCCCACACACAGCACGGCCCGGGGTGCCCATCCCAAGTGCCCAGCTCTGCCCACACCCAGCACGGCCCCGGGGTGCCCATCCCAAGTGCCCAGCTCTGCCCACACACAGCACGGCCCGGGGTGCCCATCCCAAGGGCCCAGCTCTGCCCACACGCAGCACGGCCCCGGGGTGCCCATCCCAAGTGCCCAGCTCTGCCCACACCCAGCACGGCCCCGGGGTGCCCATCCCAAGTGCCCAGCTCTGCCCACACACAGCACGGCCCGGGGTGCCCATCCCAAGTGCCCAGCTCTGCCCACACCCAGCACGGCCCCGGGGTGCCCATCCCAAGTGCCCAGCTCTCGCCACGCAGTGGAGGTCCCAGAGTGGGTGAGGGAGGCAGGCAGTGCCCTGTGCTGCCAGCAGGACGAGGGCTCTCCAGCCTCGCCTCACTGACCCCTGCGGAGCCCGGCAGGGGCCAGGCTGAGCGCCTGGGAGGTGATGGCTTTGCAGCGGCGTTCCTGGAATCCCCCGGGGGAAAGGTCCCCAGGGGGCTCGGGTGGGTGGCCCTGGGCAGCAGCTGCCTGCAGGCTGTAAAGGGGCAAGGCGGGCACAGAGGGCACACTGCTCACACGCCCTGCTGCACCCGGAGGCACACGAAGGCTGAAGCCACCCTGCCCCTGCTTCCTGGCTTCATGTGGCAGGGGTTTGCCCGGGGCAGAGGAGCCTTGGCCCGGGGCAGAGGAAGGTTTGCCCGGGACAGAGGAGCCTTGGCCCGGGACAGAGGAGCCTTGGCCCGAGCGCTGCCGCCGGCAGATGGCATCAGCCCCCGTGCCTTGCACTGCCGGCTGAGCCCAGCCCTGCCCTGTGGGGAGCTGGGAGGCTTTTAACCTAGTGACAAACACGTCCCCTCTGGATGCCCCTGGACCTCAGTGTGTCCAGCACAGTGCCAGGGACCCAGCACCCCCTGGAGATGCTCCACCCCTGTGGAACCCTCCTGATGTTTCCCTGGCACAGGAGTGCCCAGAGCAGCTGGGAAGGGAGCTGAGCTGTGCCCTGCTGCTGCCCAGGGTTGTCCCTTCCACCTAGTGGGGCTGGAGCAGAGCCTCAGCCCCTTGCCACTTTGCCCAGCACAGTCCTGCTGCCCTGCCCTCCACACCAGCCGCTGCCCAGTGCTTCCCATCGTCCCTGAGGGCACAGCCAGGCCCAGGCTCCGGGCACAAGGTAGGCTCTGCCTCACGGCAGCTTATTCCCTGGCTGCTGAGGCCCTTCCTTCTTGGCTGCCCTGCTCCATCAGAGCTGATGAAGAGCAGGCTGCAAACACCAGAGCCTCACTGTTGCTGCCTTTAACTCCCCTGAGCTGAGGGCTGCTGGCCTGAGGTCAGCAGGAGGCTGGAGCCTGAGGGTCTTCGGGGTAAGTTCAGCTCCAGCATGGACTGAGGCTGTGCTGTGGTGAGTGAGAAGGAGAGGAAGCTCAGAAGCTGAGCAGGAGGGAAAGCCCAGGCTGCGCCATGGGCTGCCAGCAGGCACAGCTGCTGCCCCTTGCATGGGCAGAGCTGTGGCAGGAGGGGCAGGGGGCTGTGCCTGCTGGCTCTGCTGGGGTGGGCAGAGCTGAAGGCAGTCGAGGGAGGTGAGGTGCTGCAGCTGGCAGCCCAGGCTGCTAACAGCTTTCATCCCCTCACCCCTCAGGGAACCCTTCTGGCTCTCCCCAGCTCCCTGAGAGGAGCCTGGAGCCAGCTGGGGGTTGGTCTCTTCTGCTCAGGAACACGGGGCAGGGGGAGAGGAAATGGCATCAAGCTGCCAAGGGGAGGCTGAGGTGGGGCATGAGGAGCACCTCCTGCGAGGAAGCAGCTGAGCAGCATTCCCAGGGCTTAGCTTCCCCTTCTGCCCCATTCCTGCCCACCTTGATGCCACAGCTGGAGGATGTCAGAGGCATGCAGGTGGCAGCACTTGGTTACCTTGTGCCACACCAAGGGACTGCTCTGGGCAAGGTGCCCTTTGCCAAGCAGGTGGGACAGGAAGGGCTGAAGCCTTTAACCAGTGCTTGGAGGCTGTCACCACGGTGCAAGGGCTTGGAACGTTGGATCCAGGCCTCTCACTGCAAGCACTTCAGCTTCAGGAAGCATTTCATGTCCTGCAGTGGCCTGGGCTGGGGGGGACCCCAAAGCTCACCCAGCTCCAGCCCCCTGCCATGGGCAGGGACACCTCCCACCAGCACAGGCTGCTCAAGGCCTCATCCAGCCTGGTCCTGAGCAGCTCCAGGCAGGAGGCAGCCACAGCCTCCCTGGGCAGCCTGTGCCAGAGTCTATCAACCTCCTACTGAAGAGCTTCTGCCTCAGCTCCACTCTAACCCTGCTCTGCCTCAGCTCCAAACCATCCTCCCTTGTCCTGTCTCCGAGCCCCTCTGCAGCCTCCCTGCAGGAAGCTGAGAAGCAGGAGGTGCTGCAGGTGTCCCTGGGACTGCAGGGGGGTGGAGAAGATGCCCTTTGGAGGTCCCTTCCCACCCAAACCATTCTGTGGCTGCTGTGCCAGCTACCACGTGAGTGGCCTCTGGCATCAGTGCTAAGCTCCTGCCATGGTGCCATGGCCCCCCCCGGGGTGCAGCACCCCAGCTCCCTGCTGGGTTTAGCCCAGGACAGAGTGAGCAAAGCTCTTTGGACAAGTGCTGGGCCTTGGCTGTCTCCAGGGCCAAGCTGGTGCCGGTCTGCTGGGCCCTCCAGGCTCCCTGCCCTGCCAGCGCCGGGTCTGAGCTCTTGCTCTGGTTGGCAGGGTGAGGGCTCAGCCCAGCTGGCCGTCCAGGGGCTTGCTCTGACAGGGGCTCTGAGCAGCCCTCTCTGGAGGTAGTGCTTCGTGGTGGGGTTTTGTTTTGCTCTAAATCTCTCCAGATCAGACTAAATTTAGGCATGAAGAAATCGGCAGATCGCTGCCAGCTCTCTCCAGGGCAGGGCTGGGGCGCTGAGAAATGTTTCTGAGCAGCCTCAGGGGTGGTGCTGAGCTCTTCCCTGCGGCTGGGAGTGCCACAAGAAACTTTCCACTGCTCTAAACGTTAAGGAATCTCTGAAAACATCCAGCAGCAGCCGATGCAGGAGGCGCCGCGGGCCGGGGCTGCTGCAGCGCACCGCGTTCCGCTGCAGCGCCTGCCCCGCAGCCTGCTCTCCGCGCTGCGCTCGGGCTGCTGGCAGGGCAGCTGCCAGGCAGGGCTCTTGCCCTGCTTGCTTCGGCGAGCACTCAGCCCAGGGCAGCTGAAGCTGAGCTCTGTCTGTCACAGTGTGGGGCCCCGCCCCGCTCCGCCCTGCCGGCACCACCCTGCCCTGCCGGCACCACCCTGCCCCGCCCCGCTCCGCCCTGCCGGCCCCGCCCCGCCCTGCCCTGCCGGCACCACGGCTGCAGCCCCTGGGGCCAGCCCTGGGCTCCCCGGTTAAGAGGGACAGGAACTAGTGGGGAGAGCCCAGGGGAGGCTGTGAGGATGCTGAAGGGTCTGAGGAGAAGAGGCTGAGAGCCCTGGGTGCAGAGGAGCAGCCCCAGAGGGCAGCTGATTGATGTCTATAAACATCTGAAGGGGGGGGGCAGGGAGGGGCCCCCAGGCTCTGCTCAGTGGTGCCCAGGGACAGCACAAGGGGCAGAGGGCACAGACTGGCACCCAGGAGGCTCCACCTCAACATGAGGAGAAACTTTTTCGGTGTGAGGGTGCTGGAGCCCTGGAGAGAGTTGGTGGAGTCTCCTCTGGAGACTTGCAGGGCTCAGCTGGCCGTGCTCCTGGGTGCCCCTGCCCTGGCAGGAGGCTTGCACTGCGCCTCCAGAGCTCCCTGCCGGCGCGCAGCACTCCGCCCTGCGAACAGCGCTAGAGCAGCGCTGGGCAAGGAGGATGTTTGACCCCGGGGAGCCGTGCACGGCCCGGGCAGAGCTGCACGGGAAGGTGTCTGCTGCTGAGGCACAGCAAAGGGAGCAGAGCAGCTTCTGGAGCTGCGCTTCGTGGCAGGACACCGCCTGCCCCTGGAGGCTTCTCTCTGCTCTCAGAGCAGCTCCCTACAGCTGCTTCAGGGGCAATGAGTATTGAGGGGGCTGGGGGGAGGGGAGATGTTCTCCCTCTGGGTGTTGTGTGCGTGTTAACAAGCTGTGACTCGGTGCTTCAGCCAAAACAAAGCAGTTTGGTGCGGCGCACCAGAGCCCAAAGTGCCCGTGGAGCGGCGGGAAGCGCTCCTGTGCAGGGGGAGAAGTGTCCTCGCCGGAGGAGTCCTTGGGTTTCATCTGCTCCCTGGGACCCATCAGGCTCACAGTGAGCAGCCCAGAGCGCTCTGCCTGGCAGCACAGCGTGGCTGGAGGGGGCCGAGAGGCTCCCCAGAGCCTCTGCCAGCCGGCAGAGCTGCTGTGGGCTGCAGGCTGTGGAGAGGAGCTGCCCATGCTGTCGAAGGAGGACACTGAGGAGAGTCCGGCCCCATCTGCCCAGCACCCAGCCCTCGGGGGTTTGCGAGCATTGCTGGGGTCCCCTCAGCCTCCTCTTCTGCAGGCTCAAGTCACTAAACCCTGGGCAGGGCACCAGCAGGCACTGGTGGTGAACAGAATATGCTCATTAACAGAGTAACAGAGTAGCTAAGAATTTTCCTCATTAGCTGAATGCTGGAATGCAGGGAGGGGAGGGGAGCTGGCAGACAGCCTCTGCATAGAGCGGGAATGGCAGGGTTCTAGTGACTGCCTTCTGTCAGGCCTAGACAAGATGGTTTGTGCATTAGACAAAGGGCACCTGGACT
The DNA here is from genome assembly GCF_014839835.1 of Dryobates pubescens. Taxonomy (NCBI): domain Eukaryota; kingdom Metazoa; phylum Chordata; class Aves; order Piciformes; family Picidae; genus Dryobates; species Dryobates pubescens. The sequence continues at coordinate 648,122 of NC_071612.1, forward strand.
TGTCTGCACCATGTGGACACTCCTCTGTCATGACAGACAGACAGCTGTTCGTATGAAGGCTTGCCCCAAACTCTCTGAACTCACACAGGCCTTTTGAAATGATTCTACCTGTGGCCGGCGCTGGAATGGAAGCTTAACACAAGAAACTTGCTGAGGCTCTTGTGTACCCTGCTCCAAGTCGCTGGCACTGCCACCTGCCAGCCTGGGTGCTGCGGTGTCCCCTCGGCGGCCGTGGAGGAGCCAGGGCCGGCCGAGGCCGGGGCAGAGGCGGTGCTGCCGCTGCCCACTTCCATGGCAACCCAGCACAGCCCTCGGCCGAAGGTCGTTCCCATGGCAAAGGGCTGACGTCCACCTGGGCAGAGGCTGGAGTGGGGTGAGGCGGTGGAGCAGGGCAGCGCAGGGCGGGAGGGAGGCAGGGCAGCAATGTTCCAACCTCACTGGCATGGCGGCCTGGCTCAGGGAACGTCTCCTGGAAGCTGCAGGGAGGGCTCCCACAGCCCTGTGCTGGGCGTTCCTCAGCCACAGGCCCGGGGCCAGGTCTGGGCTCCCCAGCTCAAGGACAAGGAACTGCTGGAGGCAGCGCGGCGCAGGGCCAGGGCTGCCCAGGGGGTGCAGGAGCTCTGCCCGGCTGGAGGAGGCTGAGCGGGGTCTGGGCAGTGCTTGCCAGCACCTAAGGGCAGTCAGGACGATGGGGCCGGGCTGGGCTCGGTGGTGCCCGGGGACGGGACCGGAGCTGGTGGGCACCGAGCTGCGCCTGGGCAGCTGTGCCTGAGCGCCAGCAGGAGCTCCTTGGCTGCCCACGGCGCCGCCGCAGCCTCCCTCCCCGGGCGCCGCCGCAGCCTCCCTCCCCGGGCGCCGCCGCAGCCTCCCTCCCCGGGCGCCGCCGCAGCCTCCCTCCCCGGGCGCCGCCGCAGCCTCCTCCTGTGTGCCCTGCCCGGGGGGGTCCCTCTCGGGGCTGGGCTCAGCCGCCCGCCCCGCCCCGCCCCTCCCCTCCCCGCCCCTCCCCGCCCCGCCCCGCCCCGCCCCTCCCCGCCCCGCCCCGCCCCGCCCCGGCCTCGCGCCGCCTGCCGCTGCCGGACTACATCTCCCGGCAGCCCCCGCGGCGGTGGCGCGGCCGGGCCCGCGCGCAGGGCTCAGCGCGCGCGATTTGGAGTCGCCGCCGGCCGGGGCCAGGCCGAGCCAGGCCGAACCGAGCCAGGCCGAGCCGAGCCAGGCCGAACCGAGCCGAGCCAGGCCAGGCCGAGCCCGCCGCCATGGCGCTGCCGGTGCCCGAGCCGCCGTGGCCGCAGAGCCTGTCCCGGATGAAGGTGAGGAGCCGGCGGCCGCCTGGCAGCGTCCCGCGGCGCGGCCAGAGAGCAGCCCAGGCGGCGGCCGCTGCCCTGCCGGGCGGCCGGGAGCGAGGGCAGGAAGCAGGCCGGGGGGGGGGGGAGGGGAGGAAGCAGGCCGGGGGGGGTGGGGGAAGAAGCAGGCCGGGGGGGGTGGGGGAAGAAGCAGGCCGGGGGGGGGGAGGGAAGAAGCAGGCCGGGGGGGGAGGGGAGGAAGCAGGCCGGGGGGAGGGGAGGAAGCAGGCCGGGGGGTGGGGAGGAAGCAGGCCGGGGGGTGGGGAGGAAGCAGGCCGGGGGGGGAGGGGAGGAAGCAGGCCGGGGGGGGAGGGGAGGAAGCAGGCCGGGGGGTGGGGAGGAAGCAGGCCGGGAGGGGGAAGGAAGCAGGGCGGGGGGGGGGGAGGAAGCAGGGCGGGCGGGGGGGAGGAAGCAGGGCGGGGGGGGAAGGAAGCAGGCCGGGAGGGGGAAGGAAGCAGGCCGGGGGGGGGAGGAAGCAGACCGGGGGGGGGAAGGAAGCAGGGCGGGGGGTGGGGGTCCCTCTCCCCGGGCCTGTCCCGCCCCGGCCCTGCGCAGCTCGGCGGCCGGCCCCGGTCCCTGCCTGCCGGCAGCCGCCCGCCGCTTGCCCCGGCAGGAGGTGGACGACCTGCTGCGCTGTGGGATATGCTTCGACTACTTCAGCATCGCGGTGATCGTGCCGCAGTGCTCGCACAACTGTAAGTACAGCCCCGGCCGCTCGCCCGCCGCCCAGCCCCTGCCTCCGGGCGCCGCCGGGGGGGGCTGCTCCCTCCCTGCCCCACCGGCTCCATGGGTGCTGAGCCCCCAGGGGTCGCCCCCAGCCTCCCCTCCCGTCCCGGGGTGCTGCCCTGTGGAGGGTGCCTTGGCACGCCCGCTGCCCTTGCTTTGGGTTAAATTCGCCCCAGCTGGACCAGAAAGGGCCCAGGGGCACTGCAGCTGTGCCAAGAAGTGCTGGAGCAGGGGCCCAGGCAGGCAGGGTGCCGGTGGCAGGTCAGTGAGGGGATGCTGAGGTTGTGCCCTCTGCCCTGGGGCTGAGGTGTGCCCTGCATTGTGCCCTGCATTGTGCCCTGCCCCGTGCCCTGCCCCGGGGACTGCAGGGCTGGCTCTGGCTTGGCCCTTGGACTCCCTCTGGGGCTGGCTTGTCAGGCTGCTGACAGGTGAGGGCAGACAGGCAGGGCTGGAGGTGTGCTCAGCTCTGAGTGGGTGGTTTGGGCCTCAGCTGTCCCAGGAGACACAAGACTGGAGGAGGACTTCTGTGGCATCAGGATGGTTTGGGTTGGAAAAGCCCTCCAGGACCACTTTTCCTGGGAAACATCCAAGCCCTCTCTCCAGGGCTGTTCCCCATCCCCTGGCCTTCAGCACCCCCAGGCAGGAGGCAGCCACAGCTTCCCTGGGCAGCCTGGGCCAGAGCCTCAGCTCCCTCCTACTGGAGAGCTTCTTCCTCAGCTCCAAGCCATTCCCCTGGGCCTGGCTCAGACCCCCTCAGGAGAAGTCTCTCTGCAGCCTCCCTGCAGGATCCCTTCAGGGGCTGGCAGCAGCTCTGAGTCCCCCTGGAGCCTTCTCCTCTGCAGGCTGCACAGCCCCAGCTCCCTCAGCCTGTGCTCAGGGCAGAGCTGCTCCAGCCCTGAGCATCTCTGTGGCCTCCTCCTGCTGGGGACAGCAGAGCTGGAGGCAGGGCTGGAGGGGAGGTCTGAGCAGAGCCCAGGGGCAGGATCCCCTCTGCTGCCCTCTGCCCACCCTGCCCTGGCTGCAGCCTGGGGCTGTGCAGGAAGATGAGAGAGATGCAGCCCCGGCCAGGAGAGCAGGGAGCTGCTGGGGTGAGCAGTGCAAGCACTGCAGCCTGCAGGGGGGAGCAGGCTGAGCTGCTCTCTGCACTGAGACAGGCAGGAGTGAAGTGCTGCTCCTGCCAGGGCTGTGGGGCTGCCTCTGGGGGTGCTGAGAGGCTGCTGCCTGGCACCCACCTCTGCTCCTCCCTGCAGATTGCTCCCTCTGCATTCGCAAGTTCCTGTCCTACAAAGCCCAGTGCCCAACCTGCTCTGTGGTGAGTGCTTTGCTTGGCCCCCCCGGCTCCTGGGGGCCCCCAGGACCCTCTCCCCTCGGTCTGTGCTGGACAGTGGGCTCCAGGCCTGCCTGTCCCAGCTCTGCTGCTGCCCCAGCTGCTGCGCCCCTCCAGGGGGGGAGGTGAGGCACCCGTCCCAGGCAGCTGGCTGAGCGCTGGGGGCAGCTGGCTGAGCCCTGGGGGCGGCTGGCTGAGCGCTGGGGGCAGCTGGCTGAGCCCTGGGGGCGGCTGGCTGAGCCCTGGGGGCAGCTGGCTGAGCCCTGGGGGCAGCTGGCTGAGCGCTGGGGGCAGCTGGCTGAGCCCTGGGGGCAGCTGGCTGAGCGCTGGGGGCAGCTGGCTGAGCCCTGGGGGCAGCTGGCTGAGCGCTGGGGGCGGCTGGCTGAGCCCTGGGGGCGGCTGGCTGAGCCCTGGGGGCAGCTGGCTGAGCGCTGGGGGCGGCTGGCTGAGCGCTGGGGGCAGCTGGCTGAGCGCTGGGGGCAGCTGGCTGAGCGCTGGGGGCAGCTGGCTGAGCCCTGGGGGCGGCTGGCTGAGCGCTGGGGGCAGCTGGCTGAGCCCTGGGGGCAGCTGGGGCCTGGTTTCCCCTGCCTGGGCATCTTTGCCCTTTGCTTTCTTCTCTGAGCAGGCAGCCTCAGAGTCTGACCTGAGGAGCAACCGAGCCCTGGACGAGCTGGTGAAGAGCTTTCTCTCTGCCAGGTACTGCCCTGCCTTGCCCTGGCACAGTCTGCCTTGCCCTGGCACTGGCACAGCCTGCCTGCCCTGGCACTGGCAATGCCTTCCCTGCCCAGCCTGCCTGCCCTGGCACAGTGGCAGTGGGGCAGGGGGAGGCGCAGGGGCAGGGCTCCAGCTGGCTCCATTCTGGTTGGTGCTGCAGGCAGCATGCTGAGTGCTGCAGCTGAGTGCCCCTTGTCTCCCTGCCCCTGCAGGCAGCATGCTGAGTGCTGCAGCTGAGTGCCCCTTGTCTCCCTGCCCCTGCAGGCAGCATGCTGTGTGCTGCAGCTGAGTGCCCCTTGTCTCCCTGCCCCTGCAGGCAGCATGCTGTGTGCTGCAGCTGAGTGCCCCTTGTCTCCCTGCCCCTGCAGGCAGCATGCTGAGTGCTGCAGCTGAGTGCCCCTTGTCTCCCTGCCCCTGCAGGCAGCATGCTGAGTGCTGCAGCTGAGTGCCCCTTGTCTCCCTGCCCCTGCAGGCAGCATGCTGAGTGCTGCAGCTGAGTGCCCCTTGTCTCCCTGCCCCTGCAGGCAGCATGCTGAGTGCTGCAGCTGAGTGCCCCTTGTCTCCCTGCCCCTGCAGGCAGCATGCTGAGTGCTGCAGCTGAGTGCCCCTTGTCTCCCTGCCCCTGCAGGCAGCATGCTGAGTGCTGCAGCTGAGTGCCCCTTGTCTCCCTGCCCCTGCAGGCAGCATGCTGAGTGCTGCAGCTGAGTGCCCCTTGTCTCCCTGCCCCTGCAGGCAGCATGCTGAGTGCTGCAGCTGAGTGCCCCTTGTCTCCCTGCCCCTGCAGGCAGCATGCTGAGTGCTGCAGCTGAGTGCCCCTTGTCTCCCTGCCCCTGCAGGCAGCAGCTGCTCCTGGCCTTGCCTTCCCCCCTGGCTTGGTCTCCGCCGGCAGCTGGCAGCAGCCCCCTGGGGAGCGCTGGTGCCCAGGCAGCTGCGGAGCAGGAGGTGCCAGGGGCTGGCAGCCTGGTGAAGAAGGAAGAGGCAGGGGAGCCTGAGGCACAGCACAGCCTGGGGAGCAGCTCTGCAGAGCTCTGCAGCACAGCTGCTGGAGAGGCCTCCCCAGGGAGCCCTGAGTGCAGCACAGGCCAGGAGAAGCCTTCCACCTCCGTGCTGAAGGCAGGCAGGAAAGGTGAGGTGTGCTTGGTGCTGGCTCTGCTCTGAGGGCCTGGCTGTGCTGCCTGAGTGCAGGCCAGCCCCTGCCCCTGGGCCAGCCCCTGCCCCTGGGCCAGCCCCTGCCCCTGCCCCAGCCCCTGGGCCTGCCCCTGCCCCAGCCCCTGGGCCAGCCCCTGCCCCTGCCCCTGGGCCAGCCCCTGCCCCTGCCCCTGGGCCAGCCCCAGCCCCTGCCCCTGCCCCAGCCCCTGCCCCTGCCCCAGCCCCTGCCCCAGCCCCTGCCCCTGCTGCCCCTGCCCCTGCTGCCCCTGCCCCTGCTGCCCCTGCCCCTCCTGCCCCTGCCCCTCCTGCCCCTGCCCCTCCTGCCCCTGGGCCAGCCCCTGGGCCTGCCCCTGCCCCTGGGCCAGCCCCTGCCCCTGGGCCAGCCCCTGCCCCTGGGCCAGCCCCTGCCCCTGGGCCAGCCCCTGCCCCTGGGCCAGCCCCTGCCCCTGGGCCAGCCCCTGCCCCTGGGCCAGCCCCTGCCCCTGGGCCTGCCCCTGCTGCCCCTGCTGCCCCTGCTGCCCCTGCTGCCCCTGCTGCCCCTGCCCCTGCTGCCCCTGCTGCCCCTGCCCCTGCTGCCCCTGCCCCTGCTGCCCCTGCCCTGTGCCAGCTGTGCTGCAGCCATGCTCCTCAGGCTTGGGCTGCTGCCAGGCCCTTAGGTGGAGCTCAGAGCTGCCAGGCTGCTGTGCTGTGAGCCCTGGCAGACACTGCCTGCAGCACCCTGGCTGGGGACAGCAGGAGGCCTTTTGCCCTCCCTTGCTGCCTGGCCAGCCAGGCCCAGCACTGGCCCTGCTGCCTGGCCTGGGGGAGCCAGAGCAAGGTGTCCTGCACTGCCTTGGGGCCTGCAGGGCTGGGGCCAGCCTCAGTGCTGCCAACCTTCCCATGCAGAGGCTCTCCAGGAGGAAGCCATCTCCTCTGCTCAGCAGCCTGCCAGCACCCCTGGGGGCTGCAGAGAGCTGCAGGGGGCTCCTTGCAAAGGCTTGCAGTGACAGCAGCAGGGGGGATGGCTTCAGGCTGGCAGGAGCTGGGCTGAGATGAGGCATGGGGAAGAACTTGCTCCCCAGGAGGGTGGTGAGGCCTGGCACAGGCTGCCCAGAGAAGCTGTGGAGGCTCCAAGCCTGGAGGTGCTCAGGGCCAGGCTGGATGAGGCCTGGGGCAGCCTGGGCTGGTGGGAGGGGTCCCTGCCCCTGGCAGGGGCTCGGAGCCCTCCCAGGCAGTGTTTGTGGCTGCTGCCTGAGAGCAGGAGCCCAGAGTGCCTGAGCTGAGTGGGGCCATGCTGCAGGGGGCTGGCAGCCCCCTGGGAGCCCCAGCCTGGGCCACGGTGTGCTGTGAGCAGAGCTGCTGTGGTGCTGCACAGCCCTGCAGCTGCTCCTTGCTGGGAGTGGGGAGCTGCAGCAGGCAGCTGTGCAGCGCAGGCCCCACTGCAGCTGCCTGCAGGGGGCTGGGAGCCCTGCTGCCAGCACCCAGGGGGGGCAGTCCCTGCTCTGGAGTGAGAGGCAGGGCTGGCAGGGGAGGGCCTGGCCCCTGGCCTCTCCTCTCCCTGCTCACCTCTCAGCTGCCAGCACTGCCTCTGGGCTCTGGCAGCCACCAGCAGCTCCCTTCTGCCTTGCCTCCAGTGGAGTGTCCTGTCTGTGGGGTGCCTGTGCCTGAGCAGTACATCAACAAGCACCTGGACAGCTGCCTGAGCAGGGAGGAGAAGAAGGACAGCCTCAGGAGGTGAGGGGCAGCCCCTGGGCAGGGGCAGGGCTGGCACAGAGGGGCCAGGGGCTGGCACAGAGGGGCCAGGGGCTGGCACAGAGGGGCCAGGGGCTGGCACAGAGGGGCCTGGGTTTGCACCTTGCCCTCTGGAGGCAGCTGCAGCCCCTGGGCAGGGCCAGGGCCTGGCACAGAGGGGCCTGGGGCTGGCACAGAGGGGCCAGGGGCTGGCACAGAGGGGCCAGGGGCTGGCACAGAGGGGCCAGGGCCTGGCACAGAGGGGCCAGGGCCTGGCACAGAGGGGCCAGGGGCTGGCACAGAGGGGCCAGGGGCTGGCACAGAGGGGCCAGGGGCTGGCACAGAGGGGCCAGGGGCTGGCACAGAGGGGCCAGGGCCTGGCACAGAGGGGCCAGGGCCTGGCACAGAGGGGCCAGGGGCTGGCACAGAGGGGCCAGGGGCTGGCACAGAGGGGCCTGGGGCTGGCACAGAGGGGCCAGGGCCTGGCACAGAGGGGCCAGGGGCTGGCACAGAGGGGCCTGGGGCTGGCACAGAGGGGCCTGGGGCTGGCACAGAGGGGCCAGGGCCTGGCACAGAGGGGCCAGGGGCTGGCACAGAGGGGCCAGGGGCTGGCACAGAGGGGCCAGGGGCTGGCACAGAGGGGCCAGGGGCTGGCACAGAGGGGCCAGGGGCTGGCACAGAGGGGCCTGGGTTTGCACCTTGCCCTCTGGAGGCAGCTGCAGCCCCTGGGCAGGGGCAGGGCTGGCACAGAGGGGCCTGGGGCTGGCACAGAGGGGCCTGGGGCTGGCACAGAGGGGCCTGGGGCTGGCACAGAGGGGCCTGGGTTTGCACCTTGCCCTCTGGAGGCAGCTGCAGCCCCTGGGCAGGGCCAGGGCCTGGCACAGAGGGGCCAGGGCCTGGCACAGAGGGGCCTGGGGCTGGCACAGAGGGGCCTGGGTTTGCACCTTGCCCTCTGGAGGCAGCTGCAGGCCCTGGGCAGCACTGGGAGCTCAGCACAGGGAGTGCCAGGGCTGGGCCTCCTCCTGCTGCTGCTGCCTGCCATTGGCATGCTGCTGAGGGGGCACTGCTGCCAGTGCCCAGCTGCTGAGGAGCTGCTTCCCCCTTCAGAGGGGCCAGGGGGCAGCAGCTCCAGGCCCCAGGGGCAGCCTGCTCTGCTCACTGGGGGGCTCCCTGGGCTGCCCCAGGCAAGGCTTCTCTCTGAGCTGGTGTGGAGAGCCTCCTGCTCTGTCCTCTGGCCCAGTGTGTGCCAGGGCTGCCCCCTCCCAGCAGGAGCTCAGCCTGTGTGCCTCCCTCCCTGCCTGCCTGCTCACATCCCCAGCTCCCTGCAGCCTGGGCTGAGGAGGGGACCTCACTGCAGGCTTCTCTGGCCCAGCCCTGCCCAGAGTGCAGGCTGGGAGCTGAGGCAGCTGGGGGCTGCCCCTGCAGCCTGCTGGTGCAGTCCCCTCCCCTCTGGGCCAGGCTGGAGGTGTGCTCTGCCCTCGCTGCATGGCACCAGCAGCCAGCTGCTGCCCAGGGGCCCAGCCTGTGCCCTGCCAGGCCCCAGCCTGCTGCTGGCTCCCTCTGGGCTGCTGGCATCTCGGGAAGGTGTCACAGAGTGGAAGGGGTTGGAAGGACCTCTGGGGGGCCCCAGCTCCAACCCCCCCTGCCAGAGCAGCAGCACCCAGGGCAGGGCACACAGCAGCATGGCCAGGGGGGGCCTGGACAGGCTCCAGAGGAGGCTGCACAGCCCCAGCCCTGCACAGGGGTGCTGAGGGCTGTGGTGCTGAGGGCTGGGCTGGGGGGCTGGCAGCAGGGGTGGGTGGGGGGCTGGCAGCAGAGGTGCTGGGGGGCTGGCAGCAGGGGTGGGTGGGGGGCTGGCAGCAGAGGTGCTGGGGAGCTGGCAGCAGGGGTGGGTGGGGGGCTGGCAGCAGAGGTGCTGGGGGGCTGGCAGCAGGGGTGGGTGGGGGGCTGGCACAGTGCTGGGGGGCTGGCAGCAGAGGTGCTGGGGGGCTGGCACAGTGCTGGGGGTGGGGGGCTGGCAGCAGGGGTGGGTGGGGGGCTGGCACAGTGCTGGGGGGCTGGCAGCAGGGGTGGGTGGGGGGCTGGCACAGTGCTGGGGGCGGGGGGCTGGCAGCGGTGCCGGGGGCTGACCCAGGGGTGGGATCCTCGGCCCTGGGTGGGTGCTTGGCCCTGGTGCTCCCCAAAGGCTCCCCCAGCCCCGTGGCTCTGTGCTGCCTTCCTCACAGCCCCTCCCGGGGGGCTGCAGCCCCTTCCTCTCCTGGCAGCTCTGCGGCGGGGCCGGGGGCAGGCTGTGGGGGCGGCAGCCCTGCCGGGCCCTCGGCGAGCTCTGCCTGCCCTGCCCTGCAGCTCTGCTCGCGGCAGGAAGCCCTTGTGCAAGGTGGTCTACAGCCTGCTGTCTGAGAGGGAGCTGAGGAGGAAGCTGAGGGAGCTGGGGCTGTCCGCCCGCGGCAGCAGGCAGCAGCTGGTCCGGCGGCACCGGGAGTTCACTCACCTCTACAACGCCCAGGGTGACGCCCTGCACCCCAGGCCCGGTGAGCTGCGGCTGCAGGCTGCAGGCTCCTGCCCGCGGCCGGCACGAGGAGGTGGGGAGGAGAGCGGCGCTGGCCTGGGGAGCCGCGGGGCTCCTGCCCCTGCCTGCAGGGGGCGCTCCGGGCTGCGGGGGCAGGGGGGCTCCTGCCCCTGCCTGCCCTGCCCCTGCCTGCAGGGGGCGCTCCGGGCTGCGGGGGCAGGGGGGGCTCCTGCCCCTGCCTGCAGGGGGCGCTCCGGGCTGCAGGGCCGGGGGGGGCTCCTGCCCCTGCCTGCAGGGGGCGCTCCGGGCTGCGGGGGCAGGGGGGGGCTCCAGCTTAGTCCCCTCAGGTGTTAGGTGCAGAGGAGAGCAGGGCCCAGGCTGCAGCAGCAGGGGGGGCTCCAGGCTGCAGCAGCAGGAGGGGCTCCAGGCTGCAGCAGCAGGGGGGGCTCCAGGCTGCAGCAGCAGGGGGGGCTCCAGGCTGCAGCAGCAGGAGGGGCTCCAGGCTGCAGCAGCAGGGGGGGCTGCAGGCTGCAGCAGCAGGGGGGTCTCCAGGCTGCAGCAGCAGGAGGGGCTCCAGGCTGCAGCAGCAGGGGGGGCTGCAGGCTGCAGGGTGCAGCAGCAGGGGGGGCTCCGGGCTGCAGCAGCAGGGGGGGCTCCGGGCTGCAGCAGCAGGGGGGGCTCCAGGCTGCAGCAGCAGGGGGGGCTGCAGGCTGCAGCAGCAGGGGGGGGTCTCCAGGCTGCAGTAGCAGGGGGGGCTCCAGGCTGCAGCAGCAGGGGGGGCTCCAGGCTGCAGCAGCAGGGGGGGCTCCAGGCTGCAGCAGCAGGGGGGGCTCCAGCTTAGCCCCCTCAGGTGTTAGGTGCAGAGGAGAGCAGGGCCCAGGCTGGCAGGGGCTGGCTGCTTTGTCCTCCCCTCGGCTTGTTCCCCTCCTGTGCACTGAGTGAGGATGCTGGGGGGGGTTCAGCCTCCTGGGGAGGGGACAGCTGAGGGTGGGAGCTGCTTCCCTGGGGGCAGCCCCTGGGGGCAGCCAGGCTCAGCCTCTCTGGGCTTGCTTTGGCCACTCCTGGGCTTGTGGGGGGCAAGGTGAGCCAGGGGCAGGCCTGCCCCAGCTGCTCTCCTCCTGGCCTGCTTTCTGCAGCAGGGCCTCGGGGGGGCCCTGTGGCCCCTGCCAGCTCAGTGCCCCAGGGAGCAGCACAAGCAGCCAGCCCTGTGTGGCCCAGCCCCAGCAGCTTCAGGCTGGGTGGTGCCTGAGGGGGGCTCAGGGCAGAGAGCCCCTCTGGAGGAGCCTCAGAGGCTGTGCTGCTGCTGCTGCTCTGCTGGGGGCTGCACGGCCAGCAGTGTCCTGCAGGGCCTCAGCTGCTGGGGCTGGGGTCCTGCTGCTGGGGGAGCTGCTCTGGGTTACCTCAGAGCTGGAGGGGTGAGCTGCAGGTGGGTGCTTGGGCTGGGGGCCCCCAGGGGTCTCCTCCAGCCTCCCCTGTCTGTGGCTCTGTGCTGCTGAGGCTCTGTGCTGCTCACCCAGCCTGGCTCAAGGGGGAGGCTGCCCAGGTGGTGCAGGGAGCTTCAGCTGGGGGACACTGCAGCAGGGGGGCTGCGGCTGTCCCCCCCCTGGAGGTGTCAGAGCCAGGCTGTGGATGAGGCCTGGAGCAGCCTGGGCTGGGGGGAGGGGTCCCTGCCCCTGGAGGGGGGTGGAGCTGGGTGGTCTCTGAGGTCCCTTCCAGCCCAGCCTGCCCCAAAGGGTGCACAGCTCTCCCTGAGCTCTGCCCAGGGCCTGGGGAGGGTCAATCATTAACCCCACACTCAGATGCAGCAACACATCTGCAAGGGGCAGCAGGGAGCTGAGGTCACTGCAGCAGCAGCAGCTGAGGGCTGGGTGCCAAATGGAACCAGCTTGGCACAGGCTCTCCTGCTTCACTCTTCAGTAAGCTCTGCCCTCTGGCTGCTCCCCAGCCTGGCAAGTGTGTGATGGAGCAGCCTGAGCTGCCTGCCAGCTGTGCAGTGAGCCTGGGCAGGGAGAGCCTGGCCAGGGCCAGCAGCAGGGGGGAGCAGGCAGGGCTGGCAGGGCTGGCAGGGCTGGCAGGGCTGCAGGCTGCCGTCGCAGCTCTGGGGAGGCCTTGGAGCGGGCAGAGGCCTGCAGGCAGCTCTGTGCTGCCCTGGGGGGTGAGTCCCTGCATGTGACAAGGAGTGGGGCATGGGGTCACAGAATGGCTTGGCCTGGAAGGGCCCTCAGAGAGCAGCTCTGGCAGCCCCCTGCCCCGGGCAGGGACACCTCCCCCAGCCCAGGCTGCCCAGGGCCTCATCCAGCCTGGCCCTGAGCACCTCCAGGCAGGGGGCAGCCACAGCCTGGCTGTGCCATGGTTTGCTCCTCCATGGCAGAAGCACTGCTAAAGGGGAGCCCAGGGCAGCCTGAGTGCCACAGGGCCCTGCAGAGTGCCAGGAGCAGCTGCAGTGCCGGGGGAAGAGGACACTCCCCATGGGTGCAGTGGCAGGGAGGGCCCAGGGGCTGCCTGCAGGCTCCTTGGCTCACAGCTCCCCACCTCTGGAGACCTGGGCTCTGCTGCCCACGGTGGCAGCCTGGGCAGCAGCAGCAGCCTGGGCAGCAGCAGCAGCAGCCGGGGCAGCAGCGGCAGCCAGGGCAGCAGCGGCAGCCAGGGCAGCAGCGGCAGCCAGGGCAGCAGCAGCAGCCTGGGCAGCAGCAGCGGCAGCCTGGGCAGCAGCAGCGGCAGCCTGGGCAGCAGCGGCAGCCTGGGCAGCAGCGGCAGCCAGGGCAGCAGCGGCAGCCAGGGCAGCAGCGGCAGCCAGGGCAGCAGCAGCAGCCTGGGCAGCAGCAGCAGCCTGGGCAGCAGCAGCGGCAGCCAGGGCAGCAGCAGCAGCCTGGGCAGCAGCAGCAGCCTGGGCAGCAGCAGCGGCAGCCAGGGCAGCAGCAGCAGCCAGGGCAGCAGCGGCAGCCTGGGCAGCAGCAGCAGCAGCCTGGGCAGCAGCAGCGGCAGCCTGGGCAGCAGCAGCGGCAGCCAGGGCAGCAGCAGCAGCAGCCGGGGCAGCAGCGGCAGCCAGGGCAGCAGCAGCAGCAGCAGCCAGGGCAGCAGCGGCAGCCTGGGCAGCAGCAGCAGCAGCAGCCAGGGCAGCAGCGGCAGCCAGGGCAGCAGCAGCAGCAGCAGCCAGGGCAGCAGCGGCAGCCTGGGCAGCAGCAGCAGCAGCAGCCGGGGCAGCAGCGGCAGCCAGGGCAGCAGCAGCAGCAGCAGCCAGGGCAGCAGCGGCAGCCTGGGCAGCAGCGGCAGCCAGGGCAGCAGCAGCAGCGGCAGCCTGGGCAGCAGCGGCAGCCTGGGCAGCAGTGGCAGCCAGGGCAGCAGTGGCAGCCTGGGCAGCAGCGGCAGCCTGGGCAGCAGCGGCAGCCAGGGCAGCAGCAGCAGTGGCAGCCTGGGCAGCAGCGGCAGCCTGGGCAGCAGTGGCAGCCAGGGCAGCAGTGGCAGCCTGGGCAGCAGCAGCAGCCAGGGCAGCAGCGGCAGCCTGGGCAGCAGCAGCAGCAGCAGCAGCCGGGGCAGCAGCGGCAGCCAGGGCAGCAGCAGCAGCAGCAGCCAGGGCAGCAGCGGCAGCCTGGGCAGCAGCGGCAGCCAGGGCAGCAGCAGCAGCGGCAGCCTGGGCAGCAGCGGCAGCCTGGGCAGCAGCGGCAGCCAGGGCAGCAGCGGCAGCCGGGGCAGCAGCGGCAGCCAGGGCAGCAGCGGCAGCCTGGGCAGCAGCGGCAGCCGGGGCAGCAGCGGCAGCCTCCGCAGCAGCAGCAGCCTGGGCAGCAGCAGCAGCAGCCGGGGCAGCAGCGGCAGCCAGGGCAGCAGCAGCAGCCAGGGCAGCAGCGGCAGCCAGGGCAGCAGCAGCAGCCAGGGCAGCAGCGGCAGCCTGGGCAGCAGCAGCGGCAGCCGGGGCAGCAGCAGCAGCAGCCGGGGCAGCAGCGGCAGCCAGGGCAGCAGCAGCAGCCAGGGCAGCAGCAGCAGCCAGGGCAGCAGCGGCAGCCTGGGCAGCAGTGGCAGCCTGGGCAGCAGCAGCAGCGGCAGCCTGGGCAGCAGCGGCAGCCTGGGCAGCAGTGGCAGCCAGGGCAGCAGCAGCAGCAGCAGCCAGGGCAGCAGCGGCAGCCTGGGCAGCAGCGGCAGCCTGGGCAGCAGCGGCAGCCAGGGCAGCAGCGGCAGCCTGGGCAGCAGCAGCAGCGGCAGCCTGGGCAGCAGCGGCAGCCTGGGCAGCAGCGGCAGCCAGGGCAGCAGCGGCAGCCTGGGCAGCAGCGGCGGCAGCCTGGGCAGCAGCGGCGGCAGCCTGGGCAGCAGCGGCAGCCTGGGCAGCAGCGGCAGCCTGGGCAGCAGTGGCAGCCAGGGCAGCAGCGGCAGCCTGGGCAGCAGCGGCGGCAGCCTGGGCAGCAGCAGCAGCCTGGGCAGCAGCAGCCACTGCAGGCTGGGGTAGAACCAGGCTGGCTGCAGCCACCTGCGGGGGGCTGGGGTTGGGCTCTGCTCCCAAGGCACAGTGGCAGGGTGAGAGGAGGCAGCCTCAGGGTGCCCCAGGGCTGCTCAGGCTGGCCCTGGGGAGCAGTCCCTTGGCCCTGAGGGCTGCCCCAGGCTGCCCGGGGCTGCAGTCCAGGTCCCTGCAGGCTGCGGCAGCCCCGGAGCTGCGCTGCGGCCCCAGGGGCGGTGCCCTGGCGGGGCCGGGGCTGGCTGCAGGGGCTTGCAGCCCGGGGGCCATGCAGTGCCCGGGGGCCGTGCGGTGCCCGGGGGCCCTGCGGTGCCCGGGGGCCGTGCGGTGCCCGGGGGCCCTGCGGTGCCCGGGGGCCCTGCGGTGCCCGGGGGCCGTGCGGTGCCAGCAGCCCGGGGGCCGTGCGGTGCCCGGGGGCCCTGCGGTGCCGGCAGCCCGGGGGCCGTGCGGTGCCCGGGGGCCCTGCGGTGCAGCCCTGCCGACGCTCTCTGCCCTTCCCCCGCAGCCGCAGAGCTCATCCGGGAGCTGGAGCGCACCGAGGAGCTCCGAGCGCGGCTGGAGCCGGGCAGGCCTGGTGCCAAGGTGCGAGGGGGCCCTGGGCGGGGCTGCCAGGGAGGGCACCGCCCCTGCTGTGGCACCGGGGGGGGCGGTCCCTGGGCTGCGCCTCGGGCTCCTCACCTGAGCCCTGCCAGCCCCCCCCGTGCTGCCAGCGCTGCCTTGGCAGGGGCACTGTGCCCCCTGCCTGCCCCCCCGCCCCCCTGCCCCCCGCCCCCCTGCCCCCCGCCCCGCTGCCCCCCTGCCCCCCCGCCCCCCGCCCCACTGCCCCCCACCCGCTGCCCCCCGCCCCGCTGCCCGCTGCCCCCCGCCCCGCTGCCCCCGCCCCCCGCCCCGCTGCCCCCCTGCCCCCCACCTGGCCCCCCTGCCCGCTGCCCCCTGCCCTGCCCGCTGCCCCCCGCCCTGCCCGCTGCCCCCCGCCCTGCCCGCTGCCCCTCGCCCCGCTGCCCCCTGCCCTGCCCGCTGCCCCCCGCCCCCAGCCCCCCGCCTGGCCCCGCTGCCCCCTGCCCTGCCCGCTGCCCCCTGCCCTGCCCGCTGCCCCCCGCCCGCTGCCCCCCGCCCCGCCCGCTGCCCCCCGCCCTGCCCGCTGCCCCCTGCCCTGCCCGCTGCCCCCTGCCCTGCCCGCTGCCCCGGCAGCGTTGCTGGCACTGAGCTCCAGCCCTTGAGCACTGCTGCTGTGCAGGGCTTGGGCCCTGCAGGGCTCTGTGGGGGCAGTTTGCTTCCTGGGGCTCTGCAGCACTTAGCTGGCAGGTGCCACTTCCAGCTCAGCAGCAGTGCCTCCCCCCTGCCCCTGCCCCGGGGGCCTGGGTGCTGCTGGGAGCTCCCCTGTGGCCCACCCTGGGCTGCCTTGGCTGAGCCCTGCTGGGGGAGGGCAGAGCCAGCCTGGCTGTGTGCCTGGGGCTGGGGGCAGAGCCAGCTCTTCCTCCCCACCCTTTGGGGCTGGCTGGGAAGCCTGCAGCTCAGCAGCTGGTGTGAGTGCCCTCCCGTGTGCCCCCTGCAGAGCCTGACCTTCAGCAAGGGCCAGACAGAGCAGGAGATAGATGAGATCCACTCTGAGTACCGTGAGTGCCAGCCCCTGCCCTGCCCTCCCAGCCTCAAGCCAGGCTGGGCTGGGGGTCCCTCAGCCTGTGCAGTGCTGCTGTGTCACAGACCCCCAGCCAGGGCTGCCTCAGAGGCAGGGGGAGGCTGGTGGCCTCCCTGGCACCCCCCCACCTGGGCACTCCGCTGCCTCCCCAGGGGCCCTGCCTGGAGCTGCAGAGCAGAGCCTCTGCCCCCTCTGCTGGGGCTGCCAGCTGCAGCTGGGTGGCTTGGGGCAGGGATCGTCCCCTGCACTGCTGAGGCCACAGCCTGAGTGCTGGGGGCACTTTAGTACCTCTCCTAACCCCAGCTCTGGGGCAGAGAGGGCCTGGGGCTGGCTGCCCCTGCTCCCCCAGCCCTGGGGGGCAGTGCTCTGTGGCTGCTGTGCCAGCCCCCTGGGGCCCTGCCACTCACCCTGCCCCTTGCAGGCAGCAGGCACAGGAGGCAGTTCCAGCTGCTGGTGGAGCAGGTCAGCAAGAGGTGGAAGAAAGGTGGCAAGAGGAGAGCAGAGGGAGCCCCAGGCACAGCAGAGGGCACTGCCAGCGAGCTGCCAGCAGCCACAGGTTGGTGATGTGTGACACAGAGCCCCCTGGGGCCACCCTGCTGGGGGGGCAAAGCAGTGTGCTCCTGCAGCCCCTGGGGAGACAGGGGGCAGGAGGAGGAAGCAGAGCCTGCAGAGGGGCAGTGTGGGACAGCAGCACAGCCCCAGCACAGCACCAGTGCCTGCTGGTGTGCCTGGAGGGGGCAGGGGGTGGGCAGGGGGGTGGGCAGAGCTGGGCATCTCTCCATCAGCTGCTTGAAAGGGGATCTTGGGCTGCAGCCCAGAGCTGCTGAGCTGGGCAGGTGCCAGGGTGCAGGTCTGGGCTGCAGCTGCTCAGCTCCCTGGGTGCAGTGCAGAGTCCTCTGCCCGGGGAGCAGTCTGAGGGGGGCAGCTTCTCCTGGGTGCCACCAGTCCCAGGCACCAGGCTGACCAGGAGCCTCACCTCTCTGCTTGGCAGGACCCAGGGAAGAGCTTCAGGCAGCTGCTGGCCCTGGAGGAGCCCAGAGCCTGCAGGCAGGAGCTCCTGCTGGCAGCAGCAGTGCCCCAGGGCCCTTGGAGGAGAGCCAGGGGCCAGCCTCCCCTGCATCCTCCCTCTCCTCTGGCTCCACCAGCAGGTGAGTGCAGCTGCTGCACACTGCCCCTGCACTGTGCCAGGCTGGAGCAGAGATGGCAGAGCCTTGCCAGGGCCTTAGGCTCTTCCCACCCTGCTTGCTGGGCTGTGGCTGCCGAGCTGCTCCCTGCTGCTGGGGCAGGAGTGGCTGCAGGGCTCCCTGAGCAGTGGGGCAGTGCCCAGCCAGGCTGCTCCCTGCTGCTGGGGGCTGGGGCAGGAGTGGCTGCAGGGCTCCCTGAGCAGTGGGGCAGTGCCCAGCCAGGCTGGGAGCTGCTGCTGGGGGCTGGGGCAGGAGTGGCTGCAGGGCTCCCTGAGCAGTGGGGCAGTGCCCAGCCAGGCTGGGAGCTGCTGCTGGGGGCTGGGGCAGGGGAGCCTGGGGTCGGTGCCATCCATCATCTCCCTCCTCTGGAGGCCCTCATCTGGAGCCAGCAGTGGCTGTGGCCTCAGCTCCTGAGAGCTGCTGGGGCACTGCCTGTGGGCACTGCGCTGCCCCACTGCCTGTGGGCACTGCGCTGCCCCACTGCCTGTGGGCACTGCGCTGCCCCACTGCCTGTGGGCGCTGAGCTGCCCCACTGCCTGTGGGCACTGAGCTGAGCTGCCCCACTGCCTGTGGGCACTGAGCTGCCCCACTGCCTGTGGGCACTGAGCTGCCCCACTGCCTGTGGGCACTGAGCTGAGCTGCCCCACTGCCTGTGGGCACTGCGCTGCCCCACTGCCTGTGGGCACTGCGCTGCCCCACTGCCTGTGGGCACTGAGCTGAGCTGCCCCACTGCCTGTGGGCACTGCGCTGCCCCACTGCCTGTGGGCACTGCGCTGCCCCACTGCCTGTGGGCGCTGAGCTGCCCCACTGCCTGTGGGCACTGAGCTGCCCCACTGCCTGTGGGCACTGCGCTGCCCCACTGCCTGTGGGCACTGCGCTGCCCCACTGCCTGTGGGTGCTGAGCTGCCCCACTGCCTGTGGGCACTGTGCTGAGCTGCCCCACTGCCTGTGGGCACTGAGCTGCCCCACTGCCTGTGGGCACTGAGCTGCCCCACTGCCTGTGGGCACTGCGCTGCCCCACTGCCTGTGGGTGCTGAGCTGCCCCACTGCCTGTGGGCACTGAGCTGCCCCACTGCCTGTGGGCACTGTGCTGCCCCACTGCCTGTGGGCACTGCGCTGCCCCACTGCCTGTGGGCACTGCTGGCCTCCTGCCAGCCTCTCCCTGCCCTTGCCTCATGCCCTCAGCTCTGGGGCCTGCAGCCTGCTGCTGGCAGTGCAGGGCCCGGGCAGGCCCCAGCAGGGGTGGCAGCTGTGCTGTGGGCAGCTGGCTGTGCCCCTGTGTGCCAGCAGCAGGCTGCTGTGGGGCAGGAGGGCTCTGCTTGGCTGCCCAGCCTTGCTGCTCAGGGCACAGCTCCTCTGGAGCCCTCTGCTGAAGGCCAGGCAGTCCCAGCCCCCCAGCCTCTGCTCCCAGGAGCAGGAGGGGCTCTGTGGGGCAGCCCTGAGTGCTGAGTCACAGGGCCTGAGAATCCAGAGTCCTGGGGGTGGAAGAGCCCTCAGAGATCATGGAGTCAAACCACTGCATGCCTCTGCCAGGCTGGGGCCCAGCCGTGGCCCCCAGCACCACAGCTCTGCCCCTCTGGCACCCCTCCAGGCATGGGGATTCCCCCAGCTCCCTGTGCCAGGCTCTGAGAGCCCTTGCAGTGCAGGAGCTGCTTCTGGTGCCCACCCTGAAGCTGTCCTGGTGCAGCCTGAGGCCAGCTGCTCTTATCCCCCCTCTTGCTGCTGGGGGGAAGAGCCCAGGCCCCCCCTGGGCCCAGGGAGCTGTGGAGGGCAGCTGGCAGCACAGCTCAGTCTGGAGCTGCCCCCTGGGCAGTGTGCAGCAGCAGCAGAGCCCTGCAGCCCCAGCAGCTCCTGGGGGTCCTGCAGGCTGTGCCCTGGGCAGGAGGGGAGCCTGGGGCTGTGCCCCAGGGCTGGGGCACCGAGCCTGCAGCCTCAGCTGGCAGCCCTGGGCAAGCAGGTGGCAGCAGGTCCTGAGGCTTGGTTGGAGTGGTGCTGGGCCTGGGGGCTGGTGCTGGGCCAGCTGCAGCCTTGCAGGGGCTGCCAGGCTGGGCAGGTGCCCAGATGAAGGCTGGAGCTGCCTCCTCCCCCCCTGGCTGTGCCTGCCCTGCAGCTCTGGCTGCTGCTGCAGCCTTCAGCTGGGCTCCTCAGCCAGAGCTGCAGCCTCCCCCTCTCCCACCCTGCCCTGGCTCTGCTTCCCTTGGTGGCCAGGAGCCTCCTGGCATCACAGACCTTGGGGGGTGCAGGTTTGGTCCTGGAGGGAGAGCTCCTGGGAGGAGGGAGGGCCTGGGGCAGCTCCTGCAGGGGCCAGCAGAGCCCTGGCTGGAGGCTGCTGTGATCTCCTCCTGGCCCTGCAGCCCCTGGGGTCCCCCTGGCAGCAGCCCTCTGCTGAGCCCCTGCTCCTCAGGGGGTGTGCAGCTGAGGCAGAGCAGCCTCTGCAGCTGGGAGGAGTGCTGCAGTCCCAGGGTGCTGAGGCTGCCTGCTGCCTGGGGGTGCTGCAGGCCAGGCAGGATGAGGCCTTGGGGGCTGAGTGCAGCTGGGAGGTGTCCCTGGGCACGGCAGGAGGCTGGAGGGGAGCCCTGAGGCCCCTTCCAGCCTGAGCCACCCTGAGGGCAGGAGAGGTGCTGGAGCCAGGCCCAGGCTGTGCCCAGAGCCAGGCCCAGGCTGTGCCCAGGCTGTGCCCAGAGCGTGCCCAGAGCTGTGCCCAGAGCCAGGCCCAGGGTGTGCCCAGGGTGTGCCCAGAGCCAGGCCCAGGGTGTGCCCAGGGTGTGCCCAGAGCCAGGCCCAGGCTGTGCCCAGGGTGTGCCCAGAGCCAGGCCCAGGCTGTGCCCAGGCCACGCCCAGGCCCCTCCCAGGCCGTGCCCAGGCCCCTCCCAGGCCGGGAGCAGGGAGGAGGAGAGGCAGCAGGGGGGGGGAGGGGAAGGCAGCAGGGGGGGGGAGGGGAAGGCAGCAGGGGGGGGGAGGGGAAGGCAGCAGGGGGGGGGAGGGGAAGGCAGCAGGGGGGAGGGAGGGGAAGGCAGCAGGGGGGGGGAGGGGAAGGCAGCAGGGGGAGGGAGGGGAAGGCAGCAGGGGGGGGGGAGGGGAAGGCAGCAGGGGGGGGGAGGGGAAGGCAGCAGGGGGGGGGAGGGGGCAGGCCAGAGGGGCCCCGGCTCGGGAGGGGGAGGCTGCCCCCTGCTGGCTGCGCTGGGGGCTGGCAGCAGCCTCTGGGGGCTCTCGGTCTGCTCCGAGCCTCGGAAGCAGCAGGGCTGCAGAGGGCCTCCGAGGGCTCAGCTGCCCCAGCCGCTGAGGAGGGGGCTCAGGGAGAGCCAGCAGCTCCCCTGCCCCTCTGCAGGCCTCGGGCTTGCGGCCCCTGGCAGCCAGGGAGCTCTGGCAGGAGGGAAGCAGAGCAGGGAGGCAGCGGAGCCTGGGCAGAGCTTTAGCCCAGGTGAGGCTCAGAGGTGCAGGAGGGGCCCAGCAGCGGTGAGAGCTGCTCAGCCTGCAGCCCTCCGGGGCAGGAGGGGGGAGGCCATGCTCAGAGGGGCTGCAGAGGCCGTGCTGGGAGGCCAGGAGGGCCTGGGGGGAGCAGGATGGCTTCAAGGGAGCCCCAAGCCCCTGCCCTGGGCAGGGCCCCCTCCCACCAGCACAGGTTGTCTCCAGCCTGGCCTCGGCCACCCCCAGCCCCAGCCTGCCTGGGCACAGCACAGGGGATGGTCACAGCTCCCCAGGCTCTGGGGGGGCTGCCCTGGGGGCAGGCAGCTCAGGCTGTGCCTGGCAGGGCCTGCAAGCTCCCCCAGCCCCTGGGCAGCCTGCCCCAGGCCCTCAGAGCCCTCTGGGGCAGGAGGGCTTCCTGGCCCGGGCTGAGGCAGCTGCTGGCCCAGTGCAGTGCTGCTTCCATGCCAGAAGGCCCTGGGTGCAGAGGCTGAGGCTCAGCTCTCTGCTGGTGCCCAGAGTTTCCTCTCCTTAGTTGGAAGTGACTCCTGCTGAGTGCTCTCCAGCTCCCTGGCAGCCCTCAGGAGGCCTCTCCCCATGGGAGCAACTCCCCCTGCATGTGGGGGGAAGGTGCAGGGAGGAGGAGCTCAGCTCAGGCACCCTGGGAGAGACCCAGGGGGGAGAGACAAGGAGCAGGGGGCTGGGGGCTGGCTGGGGGCTGGCTGGGGGCTGGGGGCTGGCTGGGGACTGGGGGCTGGCTGTGGACTGGGGGCTGGCTGGGGAATGGGGCTGGGGGCTGGGGCTGGCTGGGGGCTGGGGGCTGGCTGGGGGCTGGGGCTGGCTGGGGAATGGGGCTGGGGGCTGGGGCTGGCTGGGGGCTGGGGCTGGCTGGGGACTGGGGGCTGGGGCTGGCTGGGGACTGGGGGCTGGCTGGGGGCTGGAGGAAGCTGAGCTGCCTGAGGAAGAGTGTGGCCAGCAGGGCCGGGGGGGGATGAGCTGGCCCTGGCAAGAGGAGTCCCCAGACTGTGCCGTGGGGCATGCCCCTGGGAGATGCCCTTGTTGCTGGGGCAGGCCCAGGGGAGGGAACCAAGCTAGGGAAGGGTCTGCAGGGCTGGGGAAGGGTCTGCAGGGCTGGGGAAGGGTCTGCAGGGCTGGGGAAGAGGAGGCTGCAGCCAGCTGGGGCTTGGGCTCTTCTCCCCAGTCTCAGCTGGCAGAAGGAGAGGCAAGGGCTGGAACTGTGGCAGGGGAGGCTGAGGCTGGAGAGGAGGAACAATTCCCTTGCTGCCAGAGGGGCCAGGGGCTGGCACAGGCTGCCCAGGGGGTGGTGGAGTCCCCAGCCCTGGAGGGGTGCAGGAAAGCTCAGCCCCAGGCAGACCTGGGCAGGGAGCTGTCTTGTGTGGTGCATGCTGCCCATGGAGCCTGTGCTGCCTGGGGCAGGACTCAGCTCCTGCCCTCTGCTGCTGCTTGAGAGCCTTCCTGGGAGGCTGAGACTGCTGCCTGCTGCCACTGCAGCCTGGAGGGGCCCTTCCCCCTTCCCCCCTTCCCCCCCTTCCCCCCTTCCCCCCTTCCCCCCTTCCCCCCTTCCCCCCTTCCCCCCTTCCCCCTTCCCCCTAGGCAGAGCCCTGCTGTGCTGCAGCTGCAGCTCAAGCAGCTCACCTCTGGCTGCTGTGTGCCTGCAGCTCCTGCTCAGACATTTTGAGAGAGCCTCCAGAGCCTGAGCCATGCTCAGCCCCCCCTGGCAGGTGAGTGGAGCCCCCCAGAGAGTGCTGCACCCACAGACTGCTGGGGTGGCTTGGCTGGGAAGGGACTGAGGCTGGGGCCCCTGTGCCCCTGGGGCCCCTGTGCCCCTGGCCCCTGTGCCTCTTTCATTGTGGACTCTGTTGGGTTTGGGTCTTTTGTCTCTCCCCAGCAGTTTCCTGGCCCTGGGAGGTCACAAGAGAAAGTCTCCTCAGCCCCCTGTGCCACAGAGCAAGAGGAAGAGGAGCTAGAGCTGTGCTGCTGTGAGGCCCTGCAGGAGCCTGTGCCACTGGATCTGGGCACCTCCTAACCTGCTGCACTTTCACATAGCTGCCCCTCAAGACTGCCTTGAGCTCCCCTGCTTGGTGTGCTGCCCTGGCACAGCCCACCCTGAGGTGGGCATGGAGTGCTGGAGTCCTGCTGTGCCCAGCTGCCCTGGCTCTGCTGTGCCCAGCTGCCCTGGCTCTGCTGTGCCCAGCTGCCCTGGCATGCTGTGAGCTTGCTGGTGAAGCAGCCTGGGCTGCACAGGGCCCTGCTCCTGCTGCCACCCTGGGAAGCAGGCAGTGGAGTGGGCAGATGCTGATGCTGCAGAGCCCTGGCTCAGCCTGGGGAGGGGCAGGGAGGGAGCTGGGGGTGGGGAGGGCTCCTGCTCTGCTCCCTTGGGCCCGGGTGAGGCTCTCCCCAGGGGTCCCTGCTGCAGGACACAGCTGTGAGGCCTGCAGGGGGCCGGGCAGGGACTGTCCTGGGGCCGGGCAGGAGCTGTCCTGGGGCCGGGCAGGAGCTGTCCTGGGGCTGGAAGGCCCTGGCTGCCTCGATCTGGGATGGAATAAAAGCAGTGGCACAAAAGCAGAGCTGAGCAGCAGGGAGCTTGGTGTGGGGGTGCAGGGGCTGCAGCAGTCTGCAGGGGCTGCGGCAGTCTGCAGGGGCTGCGGCAGTCTGCAGGGGCTGCGGCAGTCTGCAGGGGCTGCGGCAGTCTGCAGGGGCTGCGGCAGTCTGCAGGGGCTGCAGGGGGGTGCAGGGCTGCAGCAGTCTGCAGGGGCTGCAGGGGGGTGCAGGGCTGCAGCAGTCTGCAGGGGCTGCAGCAGTCTGCAGGGGCTGCAGCAGTCTGCAGGGGCTGCGGCAGTCTGCAGGGGCTGCGGCAGTCTGCAGGGGCTGCAGCAGTCTGCAGGGGCTGCAGCTCAGGCCATTGCACTGGAGGGCAGCTGCAGAGCTGTGCTAATTGGGGTGCTCAGAGGATGAGGCAGTTGCTTGGTGTGCTGCAGGAGAGAGCCAGCAGCTCTGCCCCCCTCAGTGCCAGCATCAGGGCTGCCAACCACCCCAGCTCCAGGGCTTTGATCTCCCTGAGTGCTGAAGCCTCCAAGGTGTGAAATGGTTCCCGGGGCCCCCTGAGCACAGAGGGACAGGAGCCTGCTGCTGGAGGCTGTGCTGAGCCTCCTCGGGGCCTGCCCCAGGCCTGGGCCGGGCAAGCTGCTGGGCTGGGGCTGGGCAGCGGCTGTAGGGCTGGGCAGTGGCTGTGGAGCTGGGGCTGGGCTGGGGCTGGGCAGCGGCTGTGGAGCTGGGGCTGGGCTGGGGCTGGGCTGGGGCTGGGCAGTGGCTCTGGGGCTGGGGCTGGGCTGGGGCTGGGCAGTGGCTGTGGAGCTGGGGCTGGGCTGGGGCTGGGCAGTGGCTCTGGGGCTGGGGCTGGGCTGGGGCTGGGCAGCGGCTGTGGAGCTGGGGCTGGGCTGGGGCTGGGCTGGGGCTGGGCAGTGGCTCTGGGGCTGGGGCTGGGCTGGGGCTGGGCAGTGGCTGTGGAGCTGGGGCTGGGCTGGGGCTCTGGGGCTGGGGCTGGGCTGGGGCTGGGCAGTGGCTCTGGGGCTGGGGCTGGGGCTGGGCAGTGGCTGTGGAGCTGGGGCTGGGCTGGGGCTGGGCAGTGGCTGTGGAGCTGGGGCTGGGCTGGGGCTGGGCAGTGGCTGTGGAGCTGGGGCTGGGCAGTGGCTGTGGAGCTGGGCTGGGCTGGGGCTGGGCTGGGGCTGTGGGGCTGGGGCTGGGCAGTGGCTCTGGGGCTGGGGCTGGGCAGTGGCTCTGGGGCTGGGGCTGGGCAGTGGCGCTGGGGCTGGGCAGTGGCTGTGGAGCTGGGCAGTGGCTGTGGAGCTGGGGCTGGGGCTGGGCAGTGGCGCTGGGGCTGGGCAGTGGCTGTGGAGCTGCCGCTGGGCTGGGGCTGGGGCTGGGCAGTGGCTGTGGGGCTGGGGCTGGGGCTGGGCAGTGGCGCTGGGGCTGGGGCTGGGCAGTGGCTCTGGGGCTGGGCAGTGGCTCTGGGGCTGGGCAGTGGCGCTGGGGCTGGGCAGTGGCTGTGGAGCTGGGGCTGGGGCTGGGCAGTGGCGCTGGGGCTGGGCAGTGGCTGTGGAGCTGCCGCTGGGCTGGGGCTGGGGCTGGGCAGTGGCTGTGGAGCTGGGGCTGGGGCTGGGCAGTGGCGCTGGGGCTGGGCAGTGGCTGTGGAGCTGCTGCTGGGCTGCCGCTGGGCAGTGGCTCTGGGGCTGGGGCTGGGGCTGGGCAGTGGCTCTGGGGCTGGGGCTGGGGCTGGGCCGTGGCTGTGGAGCTGCTGCTGGAGGCTGCCTGGAGCACGGTGTGGATGGAGGCTCAGGATGAAGCCCTGGGGGTGGTGTCCTGGTGGCTCTCGCTCCTGTCCCCACGGGCTGCTGGCCCTGCCCGGTGCCGCTGGGGCCGGGGCCAGCTCCGGCCGGGCCCTGCCTCTGCCGTGGGTGTTTGCTGCTCCCCTGGGTGCTGCACATCCGTCCCCAGCCCTGCTGAACAGCAGCAGGGAAAAAACAACAGCGGCGGGGACGAAGTGTCCTGCCCGGGGCTCTGCTCTGCCGTCAGCGAGGCGGGGGGCAGCCGGGGGGCAGCCGGGGGGCAGCCGGGGGGCAGCCGGGGGGCAGGCAGGGACCTGTGAACAGCTCCTGGCTGGGGCCAGGAGCCGGCGCCGGGCGGAGGGAGGGCAGCGCTGGGCGCTGGTGCTGTGCAGGACCTGGCGATGCTCTTCCTCTGCCCGCGCAGCCCTCGCCGGGCATCATCCTGCTCCGGGCTGTGCCCCAGCCCTTGGCCGGGGCCGAGCAGTCGCCCGTGGGCTCTGCCGCTGGGCTGACCCGGGTCGGCCTTAAGCGCTGTTTGTAACCCCCCCGCCCCTGCCGGGCTTGCTGCCGCAGGGGCAGGCGCGGCCCTGGGGACCCTCCACTCTGCCCTGCTGCAGATCCAGACCCCATCCCCAGGTGAGTGGATCCCAAGGATCCCGGATTCAGAGCCCATGCTCGGGCTGACGGCTCCGGGTGCAGAGCCCGGACCCTGCCGCGGGAGCTCCCGGGGAGCCTGCTGCCGGCGCCGGGCTGCGGGGCGCTGCGCTCCCTGCCCGGTGGAGGCCAGGAGCTTCGGCAGCGGCCGCCTGGGGCAGAAAACCCACCCAGGAGGAAACGGATTCAGTCACGGAGCTGTCCCCAGGGCAGGGGAGCAAACCCCGAACCCAAATGATCAGACGGGAGAAGGCCTCCGTGCAGGCTGCCCCCGGGGCTGCCGCAGCGGCGCTGGCACCGGCGAGCAGCAGGGCAGGGCAGGGGCTCCACGCCTGCTCCCACCGCGGGTCCCCCCAGACCCGAACCCTAACCCAGCAGCCGGGGGGCTAGGCAGGGCTGGGGAGGGTGGGGTGAGCTGCTCTGCAGGTGCCAGAGCTGCTCTCTGGAAGCAGAGGGCATTGCCACAGACCTGCCCCATCTCCGTGCCCCCGCGGGCAGGGGGAGAGAGGCTCCGGTGCCAGCCCAGCTGGGAGAGCCCGGGGGCAGGTTCTGGGGAGAAGGCCTTGGGGGTGTTGGTTGATCCCGAGCCAGCAGCATGCTGCAGCCCCCCCCCCCCCCCCCCCCCCCCCCCCCGGCTTGCTGCAGCCCTGGAGCTGGGCAGCGCCAGGCCGGGGCCGTGCTGGGGTCTTGCCACGCGTGAGGGTGTCTGTGGCCCGGCTCTGAGCGGCCAAGCGCCGGCTCCGGCCCTGCCGGCTCCCACGTTCGGTGGTGTCTTGGCTGCCGCTCATCCCCTGCGCGCTGGAAGCCCTCGGCAGGGAGCTGCCCCACGCTGGGCTCCTCTTTGCACTTAGTGACAATTAACTAACGAGCTGGCCGAGTGCCCTGAGCCTGGGGCACGCCAGGCTGCCTGCCTGACGTGCTCATTAATTGCTGCCTTTGTTTGGGGTTCGTTCCTGCCTGTCGAAGCCATCCTCAGCTGCTGCCTCCCTCTGCCAGCCGTGGATTCACCTGAGGGCAGCCCCGCGGTGGTTTCAAGGCCGGCTGGAGATGTCTCAGGTGGGCAAGGAGCAATCAGGATGAAAACCAGGACTGGGGCTGTTGGCCTGAGAGGGGTTTGCTGTGCAGGTGGCTGCAGGGGGCTTGAGGAAAGTCTCTGCTGCCTTATACCCCCTGGGGGGGCTTTGGAAGCCATGGGAAAGGTTCAGCTGGGGTGAGAAAGGGAAAGGCACCAACAAACACAGCAGAGAGAAGGAAGGAGTGAGCTGTGGGAAGGACCAGAGAGCACAGACCCCTTGCTTTCTGCAAGCTGTGCTGCAGCTTGCCCAGCAGCACAGTGCCCAGGGGGGGTTGGAAGCTCTCCACACCAGGAGACTCCACAACCTCTCTGGGCAGCCTGCTCCAGGCCCCCAGCACCCTCACAGCAAACAACTTTCTCCTCCTGCTCAGATGGAACCTCCTGGGTGCCAGGCTGTGCCCCCTGCCCCTTGTGCTGTCCCTGGGCACAAGGGATGCTCCAGGCCCCTCAGCAGCCTGCTCTGGACTCTCTCCAGCAGTTCCCTGTCCCTCTCGACCTGGGGAGCAGCTCTGTCCCCATGGGTCTGGCCATGCCCTCCGAGCTGGAGTGGCCTGGGGGGGTGTGCCAGGACACCAGGTCTCTGCTTGCCTGGCTTCTGATTGTCCTGGCTGGGCAGGCAGCAGGGGGGCAGTGGGGTGGGGGTCAGGCTAGACAGAAGCAGAGGAGCAGCAAAGCAAGCAGTGAAATTCTGCTCTCCCTCCCCCAGCCAGCAGCTTGGAGCTGAGGGCTCTGTTACAGCCCAGGTGTGTCTGGAGCTGCACCAGCCCAGGCCAGCCCAGCTCGTTCCCAGGCTCTCTGCAGGCTCCAGTGGCTTTTATGGGCTCAGAGGCCAGCAGGGGATGGCCAAGGAGCACTGCAGCATGACCCAGGTCGTTATGGAGCCACCTGCAGAGCCCACAGCCAGGCAGGCTCAGGAGCTGCATGGAGAGAGCCTCTGCAGGGCTAATGTGGCTTGGGTGGAACCTGTGTGCCCCCCACCACCTTCCTGCCTTCCCAGGTGAAATGCCTCGAGCCTGGCAGGGCCAAGCTAGCTGGGCAGTGCCCCTGGGGTGGCTCTGGCCAAGGCTGTGATGCACAGCTCCATCAGCACCCTGCCTGGATCGAGCCCCTCGGGGTGAAGCACAGATCCTGAGCAGCCTGGTGCAGAGGCTGCCTCCTGGTGCCACAGCTCCTGGCCCCAGGAGAGACCCTTGCAGGGTTGTGCTGGGGTGAGGCTGTTCCAGAGCAGGACTGGTTGGGGTAGAGCTGTCCTGGAGCAGGGTTGGAGCTGTCCTGGAGCAGGGAGGTTCTCTTTGCCCTCTGCTGTGCCCTAAAGAGGCTGCAGCTGGAGCCCTGGGTCCAGCTCTGGGCTCCCCAGTTCTGGAGAGACAGAGAGCTGCTGGGGAGCGGCCAGGGGGGGCTGGGAAGCTGCTGAGGGGCCTGGAGCAGCTCTGGGAGCAGCAGAGGCTGAGCCCTGGGGCTGAGAGCCTGCAGAAGAGCAGCCCCAGAGGGCAGCTGAGCAATGCTCAGCAAGAGCTGAAGGAGCTGTGGGGGGCAAGAGGCTGGGGCCAGGCTCTGCTCAGTGGTGCCCAGGGACAGCACAAGGGGCAGGGGGCACAGACTGGAACCCAGGAGGTGCCACCTGAAGGGGAGGATAAAATTCTTCGTTGTGAGGGTGCTGGAGGCCTGGAGCAGGCTGCCCAGAGAGGCTGTGGAGTCTCCTGGTGTGGAGAGCTTCCAAGCCCCCCCTGGATGTGTTCCTGTGTGACCTTCTCTGGCAGGGGGCTTGGCCTGGATGATCTGCAGAGGTCATTTCCAGCCCCTCCATTCCCTGACTCCCTGCCTGGGGGGCTGCAGGGCTTGGTGTGTCCAGGGACTGGCCCAAGGCTGGAGCTCTTCAGAGCCAGTGCAGGGGTGAGGGCTGGGAGCAAGGGCTGGGAGGAGGACAATTTCCCAGGCAGGAGCAGCAGCCCAAGCTCCCTGCCCTGCTCCCCAGCTGCACTGCCTGGGCCACAGCCACGCAGGAGGGTCCTGGAGCTGCTGCAGCTCCCTCCACAAACCACTGGCCTGGACTTGATGTTTTGCCAGGCTCCTGTGTCTTGGGGGCTGTAAAGCTGGGATTCAGGAGAGCTCTTGGAAAAAGGCAGCTATTTGGAGTGTCAGCCAGCCCCAGGGGGAGTACAGTTAGCTGTGTGCACCACTTGTGGTTTGGATTACTCCAAAGGGGGTATTTTTAAACCCAAAATGTTCCCAGCTTCACAGCAGCACCGAAGGGGCTGAGCCCAGTGACCCAGAAGCCTTTCTGTTCTCACAGGGCTCTGCTGGGCACCACCTGAGATGGGTTGCTGGTCCCATGGCAAAGCTGTGGCTGCCCCACAGCTAAGGGGCTGAGAGCATTCCCCACTGCTGTGGGGCCAGCACCTGGGGAACAGCACCAGGAGCTGGGTGCTGTCCCAGCTGACACCATGGACGTGTCCCTGTGCTGCCTCAAGCTCGGTGCTGGGCCCTGGGGTGGCCAAGCTGGGCAGAGCCTGCTGGGAGCCGGACTGGGAATGCCTGGGAGGAGGCTTTCTGGGACCACTTGATCCTCCCAGCCTGCCTGGCCTCACTGCTGGCCCCTGGGCTGGAGGGGAAGCCACTGAGGACCAGGATGACTTTGATGCCTGCAGGGTCCCTGTGAGCTGCTGCTGGCCCAGGGTGGTGCTGGAGCAGCTTGGTGTTGGCAGCCCCAGGGTGGGCATGAGGCAGCCCAGGGTGGGCATGAGGCAGCCCAGGGCTGGCAGCCTGCGCTGGGGCAGGGACCTGCTACTGAAACTGTTTTCCACCACAGAGGTTTCTTCATGGCTGCCCCTGGGGGAATCTTTGGGGCTTACCAAAACAAACAACCTGGCTGCCAAAGCTGAGGGCCAAAGCCAGGATGAGGACAGCCGGGGGAGGGCTGGGCCTTGCGTAAGGGGCAGGGCTGGTGCCAAGCCCCAGAGAGTGGCTTCTGCCTCCAGGCTGCCTGGGGGAGCTGAGCCCTGCAGGGGGGTGGGTTCCTGGGCATGTCCTCAGGGCTGGGCAGCAGGAAGGCTTTGGCTGTCCTGGCAGGTGGCACAGCAGCTGAAAGCTGCCCTGAAAGCTCTGAGTGAAGCTTGTGCAGGCACAAATGGGAAGGAGGTGGCTGCTGGGAAGGAGAGGAGGTGGTGGCCTTGGGGAGCTGCCTGGGTGCTGATTCATAGAGGCATGGAATGGTCTGGGTTGAAAAGGACCTCCAAGAGCATCTGCTCCTGGCTGCCTCCTCCCTGGAGGTGCTCCAGGCCAGGCTGGATGAGGCCTGGAGCAGCCTGGGCTGGTGGGAGGGGTCCCTGCCCGTGGCAGGGGGCTGGAGCTGGCTGAGCTTTGAGCTCCCTTCCAACCCAACCCCCTCTGTGATTCATGCTGGGGCCAAGAGGAGCAGGGGCTGCTCTGTGCCCCCTGAGGTGAGTGTGCCTCTAGCACTGTGTCCCAAAGCAGATTCACCTTCTCTTGGTGTCCTGCAGGGTGCTGCAGGAGCTGTGCAGGAGCCAAGGGCAAACTTCTTGCCTCCACTGGAGCAAAGTGGGCATCAGGAGGAAGCTGTTTACAAGGAGAGAGGTGAGGCAGTGGCACAGCTGCCCAGGGATGGGGGTGAGGCTCCAGCCCTGGAGATACTCGAGGTCAGACTGGCTGTGGCCCTGGGCAGCCTGCTCCAGCTGGAGGGGCCTGCAGGGGGTGGCCAGGGAGAGCTCGGAGGGTCCCTTCCAGCCTGATGCACTCTGTGGAAGGCTGCACCCCAGGCCACCTCCTGCAGAGCTGTCCCAGACGCAGCAGGGCAGTGAGGGAAGGAGCACAGCCTGGTGAGTGGCTGTCCCAGCAGTTCCCACAGCAGCTTTATGGCCGGGAGGAGCCGGAGCAGGGACCCTGGAGGGGAGGACTTGCCAAAGAATCCAACATTTCTGCGTCCTGCCTGCAGCTGAGGGCTCCCAAAGCCTTCAAAAATAACCCCGGAGCTGCTGGCTCCAGGCGGAGCTTGGGGTGTGGGCAGCGAGCAGCACCCTGGGCTTTGGTGGGAGCTGGGGAGGGGGGGTGCTGGCAGCTGGGGGCTGCAGCAGCCCGGGGGCGATGGCTCTGCTGCAGCCCCCGGGTTGGGCTGAAGGCCTGGGAGTGCCCCGGGGGCTGCCGCTGCTGCCAGGCGCAGGGAGGGGACCTGGGGGGCGCTAGAGGCTCTTCGGAGCTCTTGGGTCCCTGCTGCAGGGGGTCTGGGCCCGGGGACAAGCAGTGGCTGTCCTGCCGAGCCCCTGGCGCTGGCGGCAGCCGATGTCGCACACGGAGATGTTGTCCCCTGCGGAATGGCTTCGGAGTGCTCCGAGCCACAGCTCCTTGAGCTCTGCGTAGGGCACCCCGCGGGCGCCGGGGCTCGGTGCCCAGGGCTCCGCCGCTCTCCTCGGGTCTCTCGCAGCCCACCCCGGCTCGGAGCGGCCCCGCCAGCCCCTGCCCAGCGCCGTGGGACCCGCCGGAGCCGGCGCCGGTGCCTCCGGTCTCGCCGCTCCCTCTCGCGGCGGCCGCTCCGAGCGCAGGCACCGCCGGCGGCGGGACCCGGCCCCGAGACCCCGCACCCCCGGCGCGGCAGGATCCAGCCCCGGAACCCCGCAGCCCCGGCAGGGCAAGACCCGGCCTGGGGCCCCCGCACCCCGCAGGGGCAGGATCCAGCCCCCGCCCCGGGGCCGCTGCAGGGTGGGGCCGCAGGTAGGACGGGACCCCAGCGCTGCCTCGGGGACCCCCCCCCAGGACCCGTCGCGGGTGGGATGCCCATGGGGCGGGAAGAAGATGCTGAAGTAGGGTCTGGACGGAGGGGCCCGGGGGATCCGGGGGGCTGGAACAGGGACACGGCGGCGCTTTCCCGCAGCCGAGATTTGTCTGGGGGCAGGAGGCTGCGGAGGCGTCGGGAGCGCTGGGAGGGGCCGGGGAGGAGCCGGGCAGAGCCCCCCCGGCCCCGGGGACAGGGCTGTGGACATGGACAGGGCTGGCGGCTCCTCCTCGGAAGGCAGGGAGGGAGCAGCACAGCCCGCGGGGTGCGAGCACCGGGAGGGAGCCGCCTGCGGCGGGGACACGGCGGGCGCGGCCCCGGGACCCCTCTGAGAGGAGCCGCCGCCAGCCTCGGTGCCTCCAGGCTCTATGAGGGACGGAGCTGGCCATGGAGAAGTTGTACCTGGCGGGGAGCAGCCTGTGGACCGTCAACGGCTCTCTGGCGAACGGCAGCCTCCGCCTGGAGAACCGGAGCTCCTCGGGCAGGAACAGCACCACCGACCCCCTGAAGAGGAACGAGGACATGGCCAAGGTGGAGGTGACCGTCCTCTGCCTCATCCTCTTCCTCGCCCTGACCGGCAACCTGTGCGTGCTGCTGGCCATCCGCACCACCCGCCAGAAGCACTCCCGCATGTACTTCTTCATGAAGCACCTCAGCATCGCTGACCTGGTGGTGGCCATCTTCCAGGTGCTGCCCCAGCTCATCTGGGACATCACCTTCAGGTTCTACGGCCCGGACTTCCTCTGCCGGCTGATCAAGTACCTGCAGGTGGTGGGGATGTTCGCCTCCACCTACATGCTCCTGCTGATGTCCCTGGACCGCTGCCTGGCCATCTGCCAGCCGCTGAGGTCGCTGCACCGCAGGGCCGACCGCGTCTCGGTGCTGCTCACCTGGCTGCTGTGCCTGCTGGCCAGCATCCCCCAGATCCACATCTTCTCCCTGCGGGACGTGGGCAACGGGGTCTACGACTGCTGGGCGGACTTCATCCAGCCCTGGGGGCCCAAAGCCTACGTCACCTGGATCACCCTCATGGTCTACATCATCCCCGTGCTGATGCTGAGCGTCTGCTACGGCCTGATCAGCTTCAAGATCTGGCAGAACGTGAGGCTGAAGACGGCGCCGGGGCCCGGCCCCGGCGCGGCGCTGAGCCCCGGTGCCCGCGGCGGGCAGGCCTTTGCCAGGGTCAGCAGCACCAGGCTCATCTCCAAAGCCAAGATCCGCACCGTCAAGATGACCTTCATCATCGTGCTGGCCTTCATAGTCTGCTGGACTCCCTTCTTCTTCGTGCAGATGTGGTCTGTGTGGGACACCAATGCTCCGCACGAAGGTAGGTCCGGTCCTGTCCCCTCCTCCCCCGCCCTTCCCACGCTGCAGGGGCTGCCGCAGGGCCACCCACAGCAGCCAGAAGCTGCTCCAGGCTGGGTCCCGGAGGGTGGGAAGGAGGCAGGAGGAGTCCTGAGCGTGGAGAGCTGTGCTGGTTCTGGAGCAGGCTGCCCAGAGAGGTGGTGCAGCCTTCTCTGGAGCCTTGCGAGCTCCATCTGGAGCGCTCCCGGGCGAGCCTGCTCTGGCAGGGGGCTTGGACCGGCTGATCCCGAGCTCCCTTCGATCCCCACCAGCTGGCACCGCCGAGGGGCAGCAGTGCCTGCACCCGGCCGGGGCAGAGCTCAGCCCCGGGAGATCCGTGGCTGCCACAGAGCAGGGGTCAGGCTGTGTGGGTGGTGGCCTTGGGGCTTTCGCTGTCCCCATCAGCTCAGCCCTCCTGGGGGGCCGCCTGGGGGTCCCTGATGGTTCGATCAGGTGCTGGGAGCTGCCTGGGAGCTCAGCCCTGCCCCGGCTGGAGGGGAAAACTGCGCAGCACCAGCGCTGAGCTCTCTGCTGTGTCCTTCTCTCCCCCCTCACCTCCCTGCTTTTTCCTACTCTTGCTCTCTCTTTTCCCTCTCCTCTTCCCCATGTCCCCCACCCCAGGCCCCTGCTGCTGTTGTTTTGTCCCTGACTCCTCGGGCTCCTCAGCCCCTGATTTATGAGCCAGGGCTTTTCCTACAGGAGCCAGGGGCACCCAGCTGCCCTTTTTTATCGTTGGTGCTGGCTGCTCCTGGCTCTGAGGCTGCAGAGAGAGGGAAATAGCTTCTCCTTCTTGGTCCCACACGCCCGGAGCTCTGCAAGTCGCTGCTGTCCCCAGCGGAGGCTGCGCCTGCAGGGACATCCAGGCTGCTTTGGAGACCTCTGTGCAAGTGTGCAGGGTGCCAGGAGGGGCAGAAAAGGGCCTCCAGGGGCAGCTCTTTGGGCAGCCCGACCCAGCCCCACAGAAATGCTGAGCCTGGGGTGTCAAAGACCAGCCAGGAGCTTGCACTGTGCTCTCCTTTGCCTTCTCTAAGCCTCCTGCAGCCACACAGTGCTCTGCGCAGAGCCCAACGTCTCCTGCAGCCCCTGGGCGGCTCTGCTGCCAGGGACTGAAGCTGTGGCCTGGCTCCAGCGCTCCAAAGTGCCCTCTTCCGCTCCTTCGCTGTCAGGAGAGGCAGAGCCCAGCCTGGTGCCCTCCCGAGGCGCTGCTGGCAGCCAGCCCTTGCTCCCCACCCCCTTCAGGCAGGTGGAGACTTCCCGAGGCGCAGCCACGTCCCGGCCGTGGGCTGGAGCTCAGAGGGCTTCCACCCGGCCCAGCCTCCAGCACACCTCTGCTCCTCTAACCCTAACCCTCTCCTCTTCCTCCCTCCCTTCTCCTCTTCCTTCCTCCCTCCCTTCTCTCTCTCTCCTCTCTCCCTTCTCTCTCCCTGCTCTCTCTCTCCTCTCTCTCTCCTCTCTCCCTGCTCTCTCCCTCCTCTCCCTCTCCCTGGAGCCGGCTCTGTGCTGCACACACCCTGTGGATGTGGCACTCTGAGCCTTGAGCCAAAGTTGGCTTCAAGCAGCTGTGGAGGCAGCAGTGGGGCTGTGACTCCGATCGAGTGGTGCCTTCAGCCTGGGAGCTGCTGCCCTGGCCCGTGGGCATCTGTCTCTGCGTGGGCATCACAAACCCCTTCCACTCCTGCAGCAGCTCCTGCAGCAGAGTCCTGCCCAGGCACTGCCCAGCCCTCCTGACATCCCCTAGCGCCCCTGGGGTGGGGGACACCGGGAGCCTGGTGGGGAGGAAAGGTCCCTGAGGGGCAGAGCTGGCTCCTGGCAGCGCCTCTGAGGGTTCTGCAGGCAGAGCTCCAGGCTGAGGACCTGCCCTGCTCCGTGAAATCCAATTTGTCTCCCGCAGGGAGGGAAGAGCTGAGTCAGCCGTGGCTGGGAGGGCTGGAGAGCAGAGTGCTTGGGGAGAAATCGTTTGATCTGTTCCAGGGCTTGTGCCTGGGATGTGCGAGCTGCTCCCTGGGGACCTCCTGCCGCGGATGTGGGCAATTAAAGGCGGTCGGAGCAGGCACCTCCGGGGCAGGAATTATTCATGAGCTGGCTGGAGGGCAGCTGGGGAGCCAGAGCTGGGGCTTCTCACTCCTCCTGCACCTCAGAAACCCTGCGTGGAGTTTTGCAGAGGCAGAAAGGGACCAGAACCCCCGAGCCCCACGTCCTCATGGCTGCTGTGAGCCCTGAGAGCACAGGGAGGGGAGAGGATGGGCTGGGGACAGAGGGGCGGGGGGCAGAAGGGCTGAGGACAGAGGCAGCAGAATAAAAGCCCTGTCCCTGTCCACAGCCACTTCATGGAGCCCATGGGGGGCTGGGGCTGCCCCTCCTTGCCCCAGCTGCTGTGGTGGGTGTGGGTCCCACCACCCCCTCTCATAGAACCACAGAATCCTTTTGGTGGGAAGAGACCTTTCAGATCATGGAGTCCAACCCTGACCCCAGCACTGCCAGGGCACCACCACCCCGTGGCCCTCAGCACCACACCTGCAGGGCTCTGAAAGCCCTCCGGGGATGGGGACTCCACCACTGCCCTGGGCAGCCTGAAGTCACAGCCTGGGAGCAGGGGATGCCCAGGGGCCAGGGAGAGGATGGAAGCCACCAGTCTGCCTCAAACTGGCCACTGGTGGGGAGCTGCAGGGGGGGAGCTGCAGCTGTTTTGGGGGAAGAACACTGCAAATAAGTTACTTGAACCCTGACTTGCTTCCTCCCTTTTTGCTCCCTGCCTCTTCTGTGCTGCTGTCCTGCCCATGGTGTTCCTGCAGGCAGAGCAGCCTGTCCCTGGCATGGGAGGAGGCATCGTGGTGCCAGCAGAGCTCAGGGCTCCTTGCAGAGCCATCACAGTGCCTGCCCAGGCCCCACCTCGGAACCACAGGCTGGTTTGGGTGGGCAGGGACCCCCCAAAGCTCCTTCAGTGCAGCCCCCTGCAGCCAGTAGGGACAGCCCCAGCCAGGGCAGGCTGCTCCCAGCCCCCCCAGCCAGGGCAGGCTGCTCCCAGCCCCAAGCCCCCTGCCCTGCACTGCTGCCAGCCAGGGGGCAGCTCCCAGCTCTCTGGGCAGCCTGGGCCAGGCCCTCCCCACCCTCAGCCTCAAACCTTTCTCCCTTCTCTCCACTCTCAGTCTCCCTCTTGGAGCCCAAACCATCCCCCCTTGTGCTGTCCCAGCAGGATCCCTGCTCTGGAGTCTGTCCCCAGCTTCCTGATTGTCCTCTTGAAGCCCTGCAAGGCCACCAGGAGCTCTCCCTGGAGCCTTCTCCTCTGCAGGCTGCCCAGGGCCAACTCTCCCAGCCTGGCTCCCAGCAGAGGGCTGCCAGCCCTGCCAGCACTGCTGTGCCCTCCCCTGGCCCTGCTCCCCCAGCTCCCTGCCTGTGCTGTGCTGAGGACCCCGGGGCTGGGCTGTGCCGTGCCCAGGGCGCCGCCCCTGGCCGCCCTGCCCTGACTCTGTGCCTTCTGCCCTGCAGCCTCCCCGTTCATCATCGCCATGCTGCTGGCCAGCCTGAACAGCTGCTGCAACCCCTGGATCTACATGCTCTACACCGGGCACCTCTTCCGCGACCTGCTGCGGCGCCTGCTCTGCTGCTCCCGGCGCTGCCTCAAGTCGCGCCCCGCCTGCCGCCTGCCCGCGGCCGGCAGGAGCAGCTCCTCCTCCTTCGTGCTCAGCTGCAAGAGCCCCAGCCAGAGGAGCTTCGTGCAGCCCTCCGCCACCTGAGGACGTCTGCCCCCGGGGCCTGGCGCTGCCGTGCCGCCTCCGGCGCTCGCCGGTGGGCAGCCGGGCTCGGAGGCGCAGGGGCGGCGTGCAGAGGGCTGTGGATGTGTCTGCGGCGGCCGCGGGGCTCCTCAGCTAACCCAGCGGGGCCTGGGGGAGCGCTGCCGAGCTCCACCTGCCTGTGCTGCCCGGGGCCGGGCAGCAGGGACCCGCTCCGAGCCCTCTCACCGGTGACCTCGGTGGCATTTCGCCGCTGGGAGGCGCAGGCTCTGCCCCAGGGGGCCCTGAGCTGCTGGGGCATGTGCACAATGTCCCGTGGGGTGCACAGGGTGATGGGTGCCACTTGGGCACCAACCCCACCGCTGCCTGCAGCGGGAGTCCCATGGGATGCCAACGCTGGGCACCGTGCTTGCTTCACCTGAAGTGCTGTGGGGCAGAGGCATTCCCAGCCCTGCAGCCCTGCAGCCCATCCCTGCATCTCTCTTCCATCCCTGCTTCCTATCCCTGCATCTCTCTTCCATCCCTGCCTCCTATCCCTGCACCTCTCTTCCATCCCTGCCTCCTATCCCTGCATCTCTCTTCCATCCCTGCCTCCTATCCCTGCATCTCTCTTCCATCCCTGCCTCCTATCCCTGCATCTCTCTTCCATCCCTGCCTCCTATCCCTGCACCTCTCTTCCATCCCTGCCTCCTATCCCTGCATCTCTCTTCCACCCCTGCCTCCTATCCCTGCATCTCTCTTCCATCCCTGCCTCCTATCCCTGCATCTCTCTTCCACCCCTGCCTCCTATCCCTGCATCTCTCTTCCATCCCTGCCTCCTATCCCTGCATCTCTCTTCCATCCCTGCCTCCTATCCCTGCACCTCTCTTCCACCCCTGCCTCCTATCCCTGCATCTCTCTTCCATCCCTGCATCCCTGCTCAGTGCCAGCACCCCTTCCCCCAGCTTGAACCCCTAGGAGGCACAGCACAGGGCAGCCCCCTGGGCAGTGGGCACAGAGCTGGGGGCAGGGGCAGCTGTAGTGCCCAGGTGTCTCTGTGCCCCTGCTCCATGCCCCACGTTTGCTGGGTGTGCTGCAGGGCCTCCCCAGAGCTGGGTGGGGAGAGTGGTTCCGTGGGGCTGGGTGGAGGCCCCAGAGCTGAGCTTCTGCCCTGGTTTGCTGCAGGCTGGCACCCTGAGCAGCTGGCACCCTGAGCTGCTGGCTCCTGCATGGAGCTTCTCTGGGCAAGAAGTTCCTGGCAATAAAGGTTTTCTGACTGTGTGCTGGTGGAAGGTGGCAGGGGAGGGGCAGGAGCGGCACCGGAGTCAGAGGAGGAAGGGAAGCAACCCCTGGAGCTCAGGACCCTGCGGGGTGATGCTTCTGTCCGTGGAGTCCTGCGCCAAGCACTTGAGGGCTGCCCCTGGCCTGCTGCCATCCTGTGGCGCTCCCTGGGATGTCTGTGCTGGGTGGGAGAGCTGAGGCGAGGTGCAGGGGGCAGCAGCTGTCCCTCGGGGGCAGTGGACTCTGGTGACTGTGGTCAGATGCTTCTGGCTCTCCTCACCTCCTGCCTCCTCCCAGCGCAGCAGCTGGTGGGGATGTGCAGGAGCAAGGTCTGCCTGGGCCAGGGGAGGGTTAGGCTGGAGGTGAGGAACAGTTCCTGTGCTGCAGGAGTGGTCAGGGACTGGCAGAGGCTGCCCAGGGAGGTGGCGGAGTCCCCACGCCTGGAGGGGTCGCAGGAACCCTGTGGCCATGGCACTTGGGGCCATGGTCTGGGGGCCGTGGTGAGGCTGGGCTGATGCTGGCCTGGGAGGGCTTCTGCAGCCCAACCCATTCCATGGTTCTGTGGTCTGACCTCCCACGTTTGGGAGCATGACAAAGAGCCTTAGGGGTCTGCTTTGTTCTGTCTCTGCCCTGCCCAGGTGCAGCTCCAGGGCTCCTCTGATTTGCTGCTAGCAGCTCCAGGTGAGCTCTCAGCACACCTGCTGAGCACCACCCAGCACCCTCAGCACCTTTGACCAGCCTGCTTTAAACTCTCAGGGAAGCTCAGAGCCTTTTCCTCCCATCCTCTCCTCCTTCCTCCTCCAGCAAGCAGCTCCTGCATGCAATAAGGGGTAGGGGAGCCCAGGGTGGGCTGCATCCTCCCCGTGCCAAGGAGGACACAGCTCGGTGCTGGATCTTACCTGGCTTGGCACACAGAGCCAGGAGGCAGCTCTGGGACAGGTAGGACCTTGCCTTGCAAGCCCTGGCTGCGCTCACTGGTTGTGGTTATGGGGTGGGGAGGCAGCTGGAGCCCCCCCAGCCGTGCCTGGAGAGCCTGAGCTCCCCAGCTGAGTGATGCTGCAGCCCAGGGCTGAGCTCCTGAGGTGGGGAGGGGGAGAAGGGGAAATGGGGATGGGGAGGGTGGGCTCCAGGCTTGTCCCAGTGGAAGGAGGTCAAATGTGCTGCTGAAAAGCTTTTCCTGGGGGCCAAGAGCAAGAGAGCTGCTGGCACGAGTGAGGTGTCCCCCGTGTGCAGGGAGCCCCTGGGCCCCGTGGGGGGGAGAGCAGAATGCAGGAGGTTGTGGGGCTGAGGCCAGGAGCTGCTAGAACAGGGAAAGGAACTGCAAAGTAGTGCTGGGATTGCTTAAACAACTTTTATCCCCCCCCAGCAGCTCATGCTGGGTGGTGTCAGAGCCCTTCCCCCCTGCTAAACATCTTTTGGCCCTCCTGCACCTCCCTTCCCCTCCAGGTGGGCTGCTGGTCGCCCCCGGGGGCTGTGCTGCTGTGCAGCAATGCAGTCCAGAGTCCCCCCCAGCAGCCAGCCTGCCTCTTCCTCCTCCTTGGCACGGCTCTAGGAGAGGCTTTGGCTCCAAGGCTTTGCTGGGAGCCAAGGGGAAGAGCAGAGGAACACAGCTGAGCAGAGCCTCTGAGCAGACCTGAGTCAGCAGCGTGCTTGAGGCCAGGGCCAGAAACCTTTGAGTGCCTCAGAGCCGGAGCCTGGCTGCTGGGAGAGGCAGCACAGAGCAGCTGGCAGCACAGGGCAGGACGCAGCTCCCCTCACCCCTGTGCCCACAGCTGCTCCTTCCTCTGCTGCCACAGCTCACCTCGGGGGCACTGGCTGGGGGGAAGGGCTGGGGCAGAGTGCTGGGTGTGGGGCAGAGCCCCAGGGGCCAGCGTGGTCCTGCCCCATCCCTGTGCCAGGCCAGCAGCTCAGGCAGGGCCAGCCCTCGCTGTGGCACAGAGGTGCTGCTGCAGGCCAGAGCTGGTCCAGCACCAGGGAGCAGCCAGCCCGGGAGTGGTGCCCCCAAGGCTTCCCTTCAAGCCATGCCTGAAGAGCTGCCAAGCCTGGGTGCCCCTCGTGGTGCTGCCCCTCTCTGCACCCTCCGTGCCACGGTGATGCCCAGGGCAGCTGCCCCCTCTGCTGGGCTGCCCACCAGGCAGGAGGGTGCTGCCTGAGGTGGCCCAGCTCAGCAGATGCCCCCAGAGGGCAGCGACCTTGCCTTGCCCAGGGTGCTTCCTGCACCAATCCTCCTGGGTCCCAAAGCTTTGCAGCCCTGCCAGGCAGAACCAGGCTCCTGTGCAGCCTGTGCTGGGCAGCTCCGGGCAGCTCCCACAGCACAGCGCCCCCCTGCAGCCGGCAGCAGCTCCCAGCCAGGGCTGCTCTCGGTGCCTGGAGCAGAGGATGCAGCAGCAGGCAGGCTCTGGGCCCTCGCAGCCGCAGGCTGTGGTCCGGGAGATGCCGAGGTCATGATGCCGAGGGCAGGGGGCTCGTCCTGGGCTGCTCGCCAAGCCTCCAGGCGCTTCGCTTCTCCTGGGGCTGGCTCTGGGACGCGGCAGGGAGCGGCCCCGGCAGGGCGCCGGGCGCGGAGCAGGGCAGCCCGCGGCAGGGGCGGCAGCCCGAGCGCGGGGGGACGGCGGCCGCGGGCACCTAGGTCTCCCTCCGGAGAGCCACCCGGACGTTGGAGCAGACCTTGGAGAGCGCCTCGAAGAGGGGGTCGCAGAAGGTGTGGATGCAGAGCGAGTAGATGCGGCTGACGCACTGGATCTCGATCAGGTAGCTCTTGATGCAGGGCACCACGGCCCAGATGTGGCAGAAGGAGATGAGGGCGAAGAGGAAGCCCCAGAGGACCGCCAGGGGGATGCCCAGCACGGCGGAGAGCAGCCGGTAGCACCAGTACTTGCTGACCGTGAAGGTGGTGTAGCTGCCCTTCCACACCCCGTCGAAGCTGTAGGTCCCCACCGGCTCCGCGATCACATCCTCGAACTCCACCTGCGGCTCAAGGGGCTGCGGCTCAAGGGGGCTGCGGCTCAAGGGGGCTGCGGCTCAAGGGGGCTGCGGCTCAAGGGGGCTGCGGCTCAGGGGGGCTGCGGCTCAAGGGGGCTGCGGCTCAAGGGGGCTGCGGCTCAGGGGGGCTGCGGCTCAAGGGGCTGCGGCTCAGGGGGGCTGCGGCTCAGGGGGGCTGCGGCTCAAGGGGGCTGCGGCTCAAGGGGGCTGCGGCTCAGGGGGGCTGCGGCTCAGGGGGGCTGCGGCTCAAGGGGGGCTGCGGCTCAAGGGGCTGCGGCTCAAGGGGCTGCGGCTCAGGGGGGCTGCGGCTCAAGGGGGGCTGCGGCTCAGGGGGGCTGCGGCTCAAGGGGGGCTGCGGCTCAGGGGGGCTGCGGCTCAAGGGGCTGCGGCTCAAGGGGCTGCGGCTCAAGGGGGCTGCGGCTGGGGGAGGGGCTGCACAACAGGATGGGGATTCGCTGCGAGGTGAGAGGGGACCCCGAGCCGGGGGGCGCTGGGGACACCTGGGCCAGACCGGGGAGGCTGCTGGACCCTCCGAACCCTCCCCCCCCCGCCTGCTCGCTGGGCTGCTTCAGGGCAGAGGACCCTTGGGCGGCTTGGGGAAGCTCTGGGAGCTTCCACAGCTGAGGAGGCAGCAGCCTGGCCGCGGGGCAGTGTGAAAAGCCCCCAGGGGGCTTCTGAGGGTCTCCAAGTGGGAAAGGCAGGGCTGGGGGAGGCGGCTGGCAGCTGGGGCTAGGGGTGGGCTCAAGGCACTGCTGTGACCCCTCAGCAGCTGCTGCTGGCACCTCCAGGCTGGGGAGCAGGCAGATGTTCCCCCAGGGGCTGCCTGGCACAGGGGGAGAGGGCTGGAGGCTGTCCCGGTCCTTGGCAGCATGGCTGATGGCAGGGTGGTGATGCCCACAGGCTGGCACCTGGTGCTGGGGCTGTGTGGCACAGATGTGGGGCAGGCTGCTGGGAACCTGCTCGAGGCAGTGAGGGGCCTGGCAGCTGTCATGGGCACCTCTTGCTGTGCCACAGGGATGCCCATCCATGCTCAGCCTGGGGGGTTAGCTTGCCCGTGCCAAGGTTTTAGCTGTGGCAGAGCTTTGGTGCAGGCTGCATCGAGCACAGAGGTTCTGTGACCAGGCTCTGGCTGTGCTGTGCCCCCTGGCACCTCACCCACTCTGAGCTCCCAAATAGCTCTAACAAAGCCCTGCCACCTCCTGTGGCCAAAGCCCTCTCTGGTGTCGCTCTGCCAACGCCCACAGCAGGCAGAGGGCAGCCTGCAGGAGCAGCTTTGTTCAGCCAGAGCTCCTCGGGGGCAAAAATAGGACCCAGGAGGCTTGCTGCAGCCTTCTGCTGCCCTCTGGGAGAGGCAACCTGCTGCCACCTGGCACAGCAGCCAGCTGGGAGCCCAGGGGCTGCAGGTGAGGCTCTTCCCAAGGCTCCTCTTACAGCAGTGGGTCAGAGCCCAGAGGTGGTCTGTAGGCTATGGGCTGGCCCTGGCCTTGGCTCCCCAGCCCTGGCACCGAGCAGGGCATCTCCCGAGGCTGGAGAGTGCACCCAAGGCATGGGCAGCATGGAGCCGTGCAGAGCACCCAGCCGGGCCCTGGCCGTGCTGGCAGCAGGGGGGTGGCCCTGGCAGGGGGGTGGCCCTGGCAGGGGGTGGCCCTGGCAGGGGGTGGCCCTGGCAGGGGGGTGGCCCTGGCAGGGGGTGGCCCTGCAGCCCAGGGCACAGTCACCTCCTGAGGGATGCACCCCAGGGCCTTGGAGCCCTGGCTGAGGCCGAGCCACACACAGCATGGCCACGGCAGGGTGCAGGGGCACAGAGGGGGCAGGGTTGGAAGGGACCTCGAAGCTCCCCCGGTGCCAGCCCCCTGCCGCGGGCAGGGACCCCTCCCACCAGCCCAGGCTGCTCCAGACCCAGCCTGGAACACCTCCAGGGAGGGGGCATCCCCAGCCCCCCTGGGCAGCCTGTTCAGCCTCTGCCCCTGCTCCCTGCCGAGGCTGCCGGCCCCGGGCGGGGGGCGGGGGGAGCCCTACCTTCACCACGTCCTCGTTGATGTGCTTTGGGTCCCTGTTGACCAGGTCGATCTCCTTGGTGTGCTGGTCCTTGGTGATGATCCTCTCCTGCAGCTCGCTGTGCTCCTCCGCCATGGCTGCCCCGCTCGGCACTGGCAGGGGCCGGGGCTCTGCCGGGGAGGCACCGCGGGAGGCACTGCCCCCTGCCCCCCCTGCCCCCCGCAGCAGCTGCCCTGGGCCCCTGGCAGGGCTCCAGGCTAAAATTAAAGCCCAGCCTCTGCTGGCTGCCCTGAGGTGTCCCTTACAGGGCTGAGCTGGGACACCTCGGGGGTGGGGGCAGGCGTGGGGGTGGCTGCCGGGGCAGGGGGGGTTTAACCCCTGCAGGCCTGGGGGCTGCAGCACCACAGCTGCACCTGCAGCCTGTGCTGTGCCCATGAGGCACCCCCGGGATGTGCCCCGGCGCTGGCTGTGCCTAGCTGGGCAGGCAGGGCTGGCAGGGCTGGCAGTGCCACCGGCGGCGCTGGGGCCGGCAGGGCTGGCAGTGCCACCGGCGGCGCTGGGCAGGCAGGGCTGGCAGTGCCACCGGCGGCGCTGGGGCCGGCAGGGCTGGCAGTGCCACCGGCGGCGCTGGGCAGGCAGGGCCGGCAGGGCTGGCAGTGCCACCGGCGGCGCTGGGGCCGGCAGGGCTGGCAGTGCCACCGGCGGCACTGGGGCCGGCAGGGCTGGCAGAGCTGGCAGTGCCACCGGCGGCACTGGCAGGGCTGGCAGTGCCTTGCTGGTGGCCCACGGGTGGCACCCGAGCCTGGCGCCGGTCCTGCCGCAGGGCTCTGGGGCTGCCGCAGCCCGGCAGAGGGGGGAAGGGCCGGGAGGGAGCAGGGCCCTGAGGGGGCTGCAGAGCTGAGCAGGGCTCGGCTGCCCCACAGCTCAGCTGACACGGCCCAGGGCTGGAGGGCATTTGAGCTGCAGCAGGCTGCTGCCCTCTGGAGCTGCCGGCGCCTGGCCAGGGCTGGCTGCCACGGACACAGAATGGCTTTTGTGGGAAGAAGCCTGGCACAGGGGGCAGAGGGGGATGGCAGCGTGGCACAGGGGGGCAGGGGAGGATGGCAGCGTGGCACAGAGGGCAGAGGGGGATGGCAGAGGAGGATGGCAGCGTGGCTGTGGGGAGCAGGGGAGGATGGCAGTGTGGCACAGAGGGGCAGGGGAGGATGGCAGCGTGGCACAGAGGGCAGAGGGGGATGGCAGTGTGGCAC
Source organism: Dryobates pubescens (assembly GCF_014839835.1). Lineage (NCBI taxonomy): Eukaryota > Metazoa > Chordata > Aves > Piciformes > Picidae > Dryobates > Dryobates pubescens. The sequence continues at coordinate 691,695 of NC_071612.1, forward strand.
AGAGGGGCAGGGGAGGATGGCAGCGTGGCACAGAGGGCAGAGGGGGATGGCAGTGTGGCACAGAGGGGCAGGGGAGGATGGCAGCGTGGCACAGAGGGCAGAGGGGGATGGCAGAGGAGGATGGCAGCGTGGCTGGGGGTCGCAGGCTGTGCCCCCCAGGGCCGCACTGTGCCCGGCCCTGCTCCGTGGCATCGCTGCTGGCACCGCTCCCTTGCTGCTCCTGGCCGGCCCCTCCCGGGCTTTGCTGTGCCGGGCGTGGGGGGAGGGGAACGTGGAGCCCCTGGGTGGGGGAGGAGCTGCAGCAGCAGTGGGGATTGGGTTGCGCTCTGAATAGCCTCAGCCCTGGGGCTGCCGGCCGTGAGCGGCACAGGGGCTGCTGGCAGGCAGGCTGGCAGTGCCCGGGACAGGTGGCAGAGGCAGCTGCGGCAGCTGTTGGTGCTCCCCAAGGGATGGATGCTGGGCAGAGAGGCACTGAAAGGTTCTGCTGGCCGGGGGGTGTCTCGTGGAGCCCCTCTGCCAGCCTGCCCGTGCAGCAGGCTCAGCCTTGTGGCAGTGCCCTCCTGGCACAGCCCACAGCTCAGCTGCGCTGCCACAGGGCATCAGCAGCGAGAGAGGCTGCAGAGTGAGGCTGGGCAGAGCCTGGCACAGGCTGCCCAGGGGGGCTGTGGCTGTGCCCTCCCTGGAGGTGTCCAAGGCCAGGCTGGGTGAGGGAACCTGGGCTGGGAGATGGCCTCTGAACCATCTCCTGGCTCTGGGCAAAGCTGCTCTGGCATGCTGGAGAAATGCCTGCCCTGGTGCAGCTCAGGGGGCAGCAGCTCAGGGGGCAGCAGCTCAGGGGGCAGCAGCAGCTGGGGCAGGGGCAGCAGCTCAGGGGGCAGCAGCAGCTGGGGCAGGGGCAGCAGCTCAGGGGGCAGCAGCTGGGGCAGGGGCAGCAGCTCAGGGGGCAGCAGCAGCTGGGGCAGGGGCAGCAGCTCAGGGGGCAGCAGCTGGGGCAGGGGCAGCAGCTCAAGGGGCAGCAGCTGGGGCAGGGGCAGCAGCTGGGGCAGGGGCAGCAGCTCAGGGGGCAGCAGCTGGGGCAGGGGCAGCAGCTCAGGGGGCAGCAGCAGCTGGGGCAGGGGCAGCAGCTCAGGGGGCAGCAGCAGCTGGGGCAGGGGCAGCAGCTGGGGCAGGGGCAGCAGCTCAAGGGGCAGCAGCTGGGGCAGGGGCAGCAGCTCAGGGGGCAGCAGCAGCTGGGGCAGGGGCAGCAGCAGCTGGGTGCTGCTGGAGCAGCTCTGCCACCCTCTGCAGTGGCTTCACAACCAAAGGATCATCCTGGCTGGCAAACCCTCTCAGCTCCCAGCCCAGCCAGCCTCTGGCTCTGCCAAGCCTGGGGCTCAGCCCTGGCCCTCCCAGCTCTGCCTCTCCACAGCACCTCCAGGGGTGGGCATTCCACCACCTCCCTGGGCAGCCTGTGCCAGGCTTTGGGAACCCCTTCAGGGAAGAAGTTTCTTCTGATGTCCAACCTGACCCTGCCCTGTGCAGCCTGAGGCCCTGTGCTCTGGTGTGGCATGGGGCTGGGGGCATGGGGCTGGGGCAGTGCCCAGGGCTCTGCCCATCCTGGGGACAGTGTCCTGGCCGAGGGGCTGCAGGTGCCCCAGCTGGGCTCTCACAGCAATGCTGCTGGCTGCTGCCAAGCCTGCTCTGGGGGAGAGCAGCCCCAGGGAGCTCAGGAGCTGCTGCTGCTCCTCAGCTGGAGGCAGGGGGCACAGCTCTGGGGCAGCTCTCTCCCTGCTGGTGTTTGTGCCTCCTCTTGGTCCCAGCCCTTCTCTCTCACCCCAGCTCTCTGCATTCCTTTGGGTTTTCATTTCAAAATAGCTTCTCTTGGCTTCTCCTTATCAAGAGAGAGCCTCTGCTGCTGCCTCGCTCGTGGCAGGGCCAGCTGGGCAGGCTGCTGGGCACATGTAACCCCTTGGGGTGCAGCTGAGCAGAGCTGGGGGCCAGCCTTGCCTCTGGCACTGCTTTGGCCCTGCTCACTGCTCTGCTCCATGGCTGCTGTCCCTTCCAGCAAAGAGGAGCAGAGCCCCAGGCTGCAGGGCCGGGAGCCAGGTGGGGAGGGAGGCTCTGCCAATGTGTGGAACACCACTGCCAGGCTCAGAAGAGGCTTCTGCACCAAGCCACAGCAAGAGATGGGGACTCAAGCAGCTGGAAGGGGAATGTCCCCAGGGCAGGAGCTCAGTGAGCCCCAGGGGTGGCAGCTTGGGTTCTACCCCAACCACCCTGCTCTGCTCCCCTCAGCCCAGCCTGTCCTGAGGACAGCACTCTGGAGGAGAGCAAAAGCCAAGGCCAGGCCTGCAGCTCCTGCAGTGTGCTGGGGCTGGCACCCAGAGCTGGGGCTGGCACCCAGCTTAGGCTTGGTGGGACAGTGGAGGCTGCCTGGGGGCCCTGGGGGGGCCCTGGGGTCCTTCCCCGGTCTTGGGCACCTGCTGTGTTGCAAGGAGAGACCACAAAGAGCCTTTGGCTGTGCTCCTCCCCGAGTGTGGAGGGACCAGCTCTGCCTGTCCTGGGCTGGCAGGGGAAGCTGGGGAGGACAGAGCTGGAGAGCCTCTGGAGCCTGGGCTGCAGCCAGCCTGCTGCTCTTCGAGGGGAGCTCTGGTTGGTGCTGTCAGGACTGCACTGCAGCCCCCAGGCTGGCAGCTTTTGACAAGAGAGATGTGAGAGGAAGGAGGGCAAAGAGCTGAGCCCCTTGGGGGGCCAGGGCAAAGTCCCCCTGGTACCCTGGCATGAGCAAGGGGAGCTGGAGGAGACTGCTGCTGGGCCTGGCCACCCGGGGGGGGTTGCTGTAGCCCTTTGGGATGCTTCAGTTCCCCTTTGCTGCCCAGGGGCCTTGGCAGTGCTCCCTTGCTAGCTGCTCCAGTGGGGCTGGTGGGCTGGGGGCCAGGGTTGGAAGCTCAGCAGCTCAGCCCTCCTTGGAAGGGCTCTGAGCTGGGCTCTGAGCTGGGCTCTGAGCTGGGCTCTGAGCAGAGCCCTCCGGGGAGCTGCAGGGCAGGGAGCAGTGGCTGCTGCCACTCAGAAGCTGCTCTCTGGCTGATCTCATGGCAAAGGTGTGCAGAGGGCCCCTGCCTGGCTGGGGCAGGGCCAGGAGCCCCCAGTGCCTGCAGATCACCCCTCTCAAGCCCTGCAAGGGAGGGGCAGGCTCCTCCTAAGCCAGAGCAGAATGCAGAGAGCTATTTCCAGCCCGGGGAGCTCTGCTGCTGTCAGCTGCTGCTCCCTGCCCTGCTCTTCTCCTGACCTATTGTGGTGCTGCTGGCAGCCGGAGGCTCGGTGCTGGGAGGACTCAGGCTCCTGAGCAGCGACCCAGAGCAGCAGTGCTGGGGCTGGTGGCCAGGCAGTGGCCCTGAGGGGCAGGCTGGCAGGGCCTGGGGGTCCCTGGCAGGTGCCTGAAGTCTTGGGGTGACTTTAAGCCAGAAGAGCAGAGGCCAAGCTTGTGAGCAGCCAGTGCCCCTGGGGCCTTGGGTAACCTGGGAGCTGCCCCCTCCCTGGGGGCTCTGGGGGAGGAGGCACTGCAGGGACCCTGCACTGGACCCTCCCAGCTCCCTTCTCAGCCCCAGCAGCCTGGGCTCTGGGGTGCCCAGGTGCAGTGCTGCAGGCACTCAGGGGGGGCAGGGGAGCTCTCCCCACAGCACTTTGCCCTCTCTCCAGCACCCTTCGGGGCAGCCAGCACCAGGGAATCCCAGAATGGGTTGGCCTGGAAGGGACCCCAGAGCTCACCCAGCCCCAACCCCCTGCCACGGGCAGGGACCCCTCCCACCAGCACAGGCTGCTCAGGGCCTCATCCAGCCTGGTCCTGAACACCTCCAGGGAGGGGGCAGCCACAGCCTCCCTGTGCCACCTGAGGCTTTGTTTGACTTCCTCTTCACAGCATCCCCTGGAGAGCTGCACCAAGCCCTGCCCTGTGGGGCAGATGTGGCCTCGTGTGGCTCTGCCCAGGGAGGTGCCAGGGGCCTCCTCTGCAGCCCCATCCAAGCAGAGCTGCTTGCCCCAGCTGGTGCCCAGCACCACTGGCAGGAAGCTTTGCCCCCAGGTTTGTCTTTCCTGCTGGGCTTTGCTGGCTGCAGGCAGAGGCAGCCACGAGCCCTGGGCAGGTGCTGTGGCAGCTCCTGGCTCTCTCAGCCATGAGGAGTGAGCAGCCCTGGGGCCTGGGCCCTGGCATTTATTTAGCCTGGCTGTGGATCCAGGCTGGGGGGAAGCAGTGGAGCCCTGCAGGAATCTGGATGCTCTCACGTCCCCTGGAGCACAGCCAGCAGCCAGGACCTCATCCCTGCTGCTCTCATGGAGACAGGGTGCCCCCAGCCCCCCCTGAGCCTGTGCCCAGGGCAGGGCAGCAGGGCTGGGCAGGAGCAGCTGAGGGGGCTGGGGGTGCTCAGCCTGGAGCAGGGGAGGCTGAGGGACACTAGCCCTGGGGCAGCTCCTGCATGGTCCAGAGAGCAGCCCTGGGCTGCTGCCCCCTCGCTAAGCTCTCCTGACTGTGGTGGATGATGCCAGTGCCAGGGTGGTTGGTGCAGGAGCTGCAGAAGGTCTCTCTGAGCAAGTGCAGAGCCAGGGCTGGGGCTTTGAACTCTCCTGTGAGGGCTCTTAGGAAACTGCCTTTGGCTCTGCAGAGCTCTCTAAGGCCAGGCTGGAGGTGGCTGTGAGCAGCCTGCTGTGGTGTGAGGGGTCCCTGCCCAGGGCAGGGGGCTGGAGCTGGCTGAGCCTTGAGCTCCCTTCCAGCCCTGGCAGCTCTGGGCTCCTAAGGAAGCTCTCCTGAAGGTGCCTGGAGCAGAGCTGTGCTCCTGGGAGTGGGGAAGCTGCTGGCAGGAGAGGAGCCAAGCCTCAGGATCCTCTGCAGCAGGGATGGTTGCCCAGGGCTCTGCTCTGGGAGGCTGAGCTGGGCAGGGGCTGCTTGGATGCTGGGCAAACATTTCAGGGCTCAGAGATGACTTTTCTGCTTCAAGGGACAATGTTCTGCACTGCACACAGCAAACAGCACCCAGGGGAGAGCTCAGGTGTGTGATGGATGCCTGCCCTGGGAGCTGGAGTGCTGCTGGCTCAGCAAGAAGCCAGGGGCTGAAACTTAGCTGGGGTGGGGAGAGCCTGGCCCAGGCTGCCTAGGGGGCTGGGGGCTGCCCCATGGCTGGCAGCAGGGCAGGGGGCTGGGGCTGGGAGCAGCCTGCCCTGCTTGGGGCTGTCCCTGCTGAGGGCAGGGGCTGGGCTGGAGGGGCTTTGGGGGTCCCTGCAGCCCAAACCACTCCAGGATTTATGTCCTTCCGTTGTGCCTTCCCTGGGTGACCCCAAAGGGCAGGAGGGCCTCACATCCTCTGTCCCTTTGCTGTCCCTGCAGCCACATGGCCTGAAGCTGAGCCAGGGGAGGGTCAGGCTGGAGAGCAGGAACAGTTTCTGTGCTGCAGGGGTGGTCAGGGCCTGGCAGAGGCTGCCCAGGGAGGTGGTGGAGTCCCCATGCTGGAGGGGTTGCAGAAGCCTGTGGCCAGGGTTTGGTGGCCATGGTGGGGCTGGGTTGGGCTGGAGGAGCTCAGAGACCTTTTGCAAGCCAGGCAGCTGGGAGAGGCAGTCCCTGAACACCACCCAGGCATCAGCTGCAGCTCTGCAGCAGAGGGCTCCTGCAGGGGCAGCCCTGCTGCCTGAGCACTGCACCACCTCCAAGCCAAGGAGCTCTTGGACGTGCTGCTGGGGAGGACAGGGCAGACCCCTGCCCTCGGTGACTGTTTCCATGGGCTGGGGGGCGCCGGGGGGAAGCATCCCCCTGGGGAGCTGTGAGACAGCGAGAGGGAGGGGAGGAGAGAATGGGGGTGCGGGAGGGGGGCAGGCAGGTCCTGCCCCCCGCACCAAGCCTGGGCAGAGAGCTCCATCTGGTGAGGCTCTGCCTGCCGGCTGCCTGCCCCCTGCTCGCCAGACCCTGCCGGGGCTGCCTGCCCCCTGCTCGCCAGACCCTGCCGGGGCTGCCTGCCCCCTGCTCGCCAGACCCTGCCGGGGCTGCCTGCCCCCTGCTCGCCAGACCCTGCCGGGGCTGCCCCCTGCTCGCCAGACCCTGCCGGGGCTGCCCCCTGCTCGCCAGACCCTGCCGGGGCTGCCTGCCCCCTGCTCGCCAGACCCTGCCGGGGCTGCCCGCCCCCTGCTCGCCAGACCCTGCCGGGGCTGCCCCCTGCTCGCCAGACCCTGCCGGGGCTGCCTGCCCCCTGCTCGCCAGACCCTGCCGGGGCTGCCTGCCCCCTGGTCGCCAGACCCTGCCGGGGCTGCCCCCTGCTCGCCGCGGGCAGCTGGCCCTGGGCACTTCCACCCCTGGGCACAGGAACCTGCCTGCCCGGGGCCCTGCCTGCCCGGGGCTCTGCCTGCCCAGGGCTCTGCCTTTGCGTTCCTCCTCCTCCCACCAGCAGGATGTGAGTGAAAATGTCCCAGAGATGCAAAACCACAGCAGCAGAACCTGGAGAGCCTCAGGCAGGCAACTTCCTGCCCTGCTGTGGGGCTCCCAGCGCCGGCCTCCGAGGGTCACTTCTGCAGCCGCCCCCAGCAGAGCCCTTCCGCGGGGATGGAGAGAGCAGAGCTGCTCAGGTGAGGCTTGGGGCTGGCAGCCTTCCCCTGCCGGGCAGAGGTGAGGCTGAGGATGCCAGGGATGGGGCTGCAGCGGTGCCAGGGGGAGAGCAGACCAGGAGTGAGATGCTGCCCAAGCCCTGGGGCTGTTTGCTCAGGGCTCCCTTCGGTGCTGCCTTCCTTTCCAGCTCATGCCCTGGGCCGGCAGCGAGGGGCAGCTGCAGCCCTGGGGGCTTGGGGAGCTCTGCTCTCCTCCCTCCCCCCTCGGGCACAGCTCTCCTGCTGACCCCCCCTGAGCCTCGCTGGCTGCTGCAGCAGAGAAGAGGCTGAGCTGGCCCTGCCCTGCCCTGCCCTGCCCTGCCCTGCCCTGCCCTGCCCTGCCCTGCCCTGCCCTCTGATGCTTTGTGTCTCTCTCCTGGCAGGAGCAAGGCCCTGGTGAGCTATGGGGGCTCAGACCCTCCTCCTCCTCCCCCCCGCGGGCCAGGTCTGGGCAGCGCTGGGAGATCTCCGGGGGGCAGCTGGGGCCGAAGCCTTCAGCTGCTGAGAGGCTGCCCCTGGGCAGCTCTGCTCTGCCTCTTGTCAGCTGCAGCCAGTGCAGGGCTGCAGGGTGCTGAGCTGGCAGTGCAGGGCTGCAGGGTGCTGAGCTGGCAGTGCAGGGCTGCAGGGTGCTGAGCTGCCGGTGCAGGGCTGCAGGGTGCTGAGCTGGCAGTGCAGGGCTGCAGGGTGCTGAGCTGCCAGGGGAAGGGCTGCAGGGTGCTGAGCTGGCAGTGCAGGGCTGCAGGGTGCTGAGCTGGCAGTGCAGGGCCGCAGGGTGCTGAGCTGGCAGTGCAGGGCTGCAGGGTGCTGAGCTGCCGGTGCAGGGCTGCAGGGTGCTGAGCTGGCAGTGCAGGGCTGCAGGGTGCTGAGCTGCTGGTGCAGGGCTGCAGGGTGCCAGGGGCAGTGCAGGGCTGCAGGGTGCTGAGCTGGCAGTGCAGGGCTGCAGGGTGCTGAGCTGGCAGTGCAGGGCTGCAGGGTGCCAGGGGCACTGCAGGGCTGCAGGGTGCTGAGCTGGCAGGGGAAGGGCTGCAGGGTGCTGAGCTGGCAGTGCAGGGCTGCAGGGTGCTGAGCTGCCGGTGCAGGGCTGCAGGGTGCTGAGCTGGCAGTGCAGGGCTGCAGGGTGCTGAGCTGCCAGGGGAAGGGCTACAGGGTGCTGAGCTGGCAGTGCAGGGCTGCAGGGTGCCAGGGGCACTGCAGGGCTGCAGGGTGCTGAGCTGGCGGTGCAGGGCTGCAGGGTGCTGAGCTGCTGGTGCAGGGCTGCAGGGTGCTGAGCTGCCGGTGCAGGGCTGCAGTGTGCCAGGGGCACTGCAGGGCTGCAGGGTGCTGAGCTGGCAGTGCAGGGCTGCAGGGTGCTGAGCTGGCAGTGCAGGGCTGCAGGGTGCCAGGGGCACTGCAGGGCTGCAGGGTGCCAGGGGCACTGCAGGGCACCCTTGTGCAATCCTGCTCCCCGCAAGAGGAGCAAAGGGCACAAGAGGCTCTGAGCCTGCTCTGCTTGCCCAAGGGCTGGGGGTTGGGCACTGCCAGGGAGGAAGGACCCTGCCCAGCCGCCCCATGCCACCGTGGTGCCAGCAGCAGCGGTGCCTGGCGGGGGACTGGCAGTGCTGGCAGAGCTGCAGCGGCTCAGCACAGCTCGGGGGGGTGAGGGCAGGGCCGGTGCCCAGCCGGGAGGGGGCAGAGGCTGCGGGTGGGGAAGGCTGCAGGGCAGGGAGCAGCAGCAGGAGCTGCATGGGGGTGCAACACGCAGCCTGGAGGCAGCAGGGCTTGGAGCTGGTGCCCTGCACACACTGGCACCTGCAGCTGGCACTGGGCTCTGCCCTGTGGAGCGAGCTGGGCGGCAGGGGTGGGCAGCAGGGGTGGCAGTGGCTCTGTTCCCTGTGGTTGGGGCTGGGCTGGCTCACAGCAGCCTGGGAAGGGTCTCCTCAGCCAGGGCACCAAAGGCCCTGCTGGATGCCACCCCTGCTGCCCTCCTGCCCCTGGGGGCCTCCTCCTTGCTCCCCACTGTGCTTTGGGGCTGTCCCCAGATGGCACTGCCCAGCCTGTGCCCCACAGGTGTCCCTCCAGCCCCCAGCCCCCGTGGTGCCCCCTGCAGAGCTGCTGGACGTGGGGCCTGGCACCGCTGCCAGTGGTGCAGGTACCTGCTGGGGGGTCCATGGGGAGGGCACAGCCTGGCCAAGGGCAGTGGGAGCGAGCTGGGGGGGCGGGGGGGGTGTGGAGAGGAGAGGCTCAGCTCCTCCCTGCAGGAGGGAGCCTGGCCCTTGGCACTGCCACTGGGCAGCACTGCCCGTGCCACTCACCACCACCTTACCTCCTCCTTCCCTCGCAGGGGCTGAAGGCTTCCCCCAGGCTGCAGCCTACCAAGCAGAGGAGAGGTAAAGCTCCACTGCCATCTGCTGCTGGGCTGTGGGCACAGAGCAGGCAGAGTTGGTTTGCCTGGAAGAGACCTCTCAGAGCAAGGCCACACAATGACCCCTGGCACCACCACCCCCTGGCACTCAGCACCGCAGCTCCAGGGCTCTGGAACCCCTCCAGGGATGGAGACTCCCCCCCTGCCCTGGGCAGCCTGGGGCAGAACTTCACAACCCTTAAGGGGAAGAAATTGTTCCTCATGGGCAACCCAACCCTCCCCTGGGGCAGCCTGAGGCCATTTCCTCTTCTTGATCTTGTTCCTTGGGAGCAGAGCCCAACCCCCCCCGGCTGCAGCCTCCTCCCAGGGAGCTGCAGAGGGCAAGGAGGTCTCCCTCAGCCTCCTCTGCTGCAGCCTGAGCCTCCCCAGCTCCCCCAGCTGCTCCTCCAGCCCTGCTCTGCAGACCCTTGCTTGCCCTTCTCTGGACCTACCCCAGCCCTCAATGCCCTTCTTGGGCTGAGGGGCCCAGGCCTGAGCCCAGCACCCAAGGTGCAGCCTCAGCAGTGCCCAGGCCAGGGGCCAAGCCCTGCTCTGCTGGGCACAGCGCTGCTGCCACAACAGCAGCAGGCATCTGCTGTCTGCTGGGGCTGCAGAGCTGTGCTGCTCCCACAGTGGGCCTGGGGCAGTGCCCCTGCCTGGGGTCAGCTGAGGGAGGTCCTCTGCTGGTGGAGGCAAGAAGGTGGTGGGGAGAGCCCAGGGTGAGCTCTGCGCTGCCCTGAGCCCTGCCCTGAGCCCTGCCCTGAGCCCTGCCCTGAGCTCTGCCCTGAGCTCTGCCCTGCCCTGAGCCCTGCTCTGAGCCCTGCCCTGAGCCCTGCCCTGAGCCCTGCCCTGAGCCCTGCCCTGAGCTCTGCCCTGAGCTCTGCCCTGCCCTGAGCCCTGCCCTGAGCCCTGCCCTGAGCTCTGCCCTGAGCTCTGCCCTGCCCTGAGCCCTGCCCTGAGCCCTGAGCTCTGCCCTGAGCTCTGCCCTGAGCTCTGCCCTGCCCTGAGCTCTGCCCTGAGCTCTGCCCTGCCCTGAGCCCTGCCCTGAGCCCTGCCCTGAGCTCTGCCCTGCCCTGAGCTCTGCCCTGAGCCCTGCCCTGAGCTCTGCCCTGCCCTGAGCCCTGCCCTGAGCTCTGCCCTGCCCTGAGCTCTGCCCTGAGCTCTGCCCTGCCCTGAGCTCTGCCCTGAGCTCTGCCCTGAGCTCTGCCCTGCCCTGAGCCCTGCCCTGAGCCCTGCCCTGAGCCCTGCCCTGAGCTCTGCCCTGCCCTGAGCTCTGCCCTGCCCTGAGCTCTGCCCTGAGCTCTGCCCTGAGCTCTGCCCTGCCCTGAGCCCTGCCCTGAGCCCTGCCCTGAGCTCTGCCCTGCCCTGAGCTCTGCCCTGAGCTCTGCCCTGCCCTGAGCTCTGCCCTGCCCTGAGCCCTGCCCTGAGCCCTGCCCTGAGCTCTGCCCTGCCCTGAGCTCTGCCCTGCCCTGAGCTCTGCCCTGAGCTCTGCCCTGCCCTGAGCTCTGCCCTGAGCTCTGCCCTGAGCTCTGCCCTGCCCTGAGCCCTGCCCTGAGCTCTGCCCTGCCCTGAGCTCTGCCTGCTGGGAGCTCCAAAGCTGCCCTGCTGAGCCTGGGGGCTCTGCTCTGGGGGCAAATGAAGGCAATCCAGCCCAGGGCAAAGACCCAACCCAGGCTCCCCTGAGCCATGGAAGCTGCTGGGGACTCCTGGCTGCTCCTCCCTCAGGTCTCCTGTTCTCCCTCTCAGGAGCTCACCCCAGCAGGCTGCAGGGCCTCAGCTCTCCCTCTCTTTGCAGCACCCTGCAGCTCTCTGAGGAGGAAGCCAGAGAGGCCTTGGTGCAGTTTGCAGGCAGCAGATGCTGCTCCAGCACTGCCCCTGCAGAGCAGCTGGTGGTGCAGGGCCTGGCTGCACTCAGCACCTACAGGGTAAGGAGGGGGTGGGCTGGGGGGCACAGCTCAGCCCCCTGCCCTGAGAGGGCTTCAGGGTGTCCTGCAGCAGCAGCAGGAGCTGCTGTGGTGTGGGGGTGCTGGAGCCCTGCAGCAGGCTGCCCAGAGAGGCTGTCTGGGGAGCTTCCAACCCCCCCTGGGCACCGTGCCCCTGGGCAAGCTGCTGGGGGAGCAGGGGGCTGGGGGGGCAGGGGGCCGGGGGAGCAGGGGGCTGGGCTGGGGGAGCAGGGGGAGCAGGGGGCTGGGGGAGCAGGGGGCCGGGCTGGGGGAGCAGGGGGAGCAGGGGGCTGGGGGAGCAGGGGGCCGGGCTGGGGGAGCAGGGGGCTGGGGGGGCAGGGGGGTGTGGGGGCAGGGAGAGCAGGGGACTGGCGGAGCAGCCCCCCAGGCTGGGGGAGCAGGGGGAGCAGGGGGGCAGGGGGCCGGGCTGGGGGGGCAGGGGGGTGTAGGGGGGGCTGCAGGGAGGGCTGCAGGGGGGGCTGCAGGGAGGGCTGCAGGGAGGGCTGCAGGGAGGGCTGCAGGGGGGGGCTGCAGGGGGTGGGCTGCAGGGGGGGCTGCAGGGGGGGCTGCAGGGGGGGCTGCAGGGGGTGGGCTGCAGGGGGGGCTGCAGGGGGGGCTGCAGGGAGGGCTGCAGGGGGGCTGCAGGGGGGCTGCAGGGAGGGCTGCAGGGAGGGCTGCAGGGGGGGGCTGCAGGGAGGGCTGCAGGGGGGGCTGCAGGGGGGCTGCAGGGGGGGCTGCAGGGAGGGCTGCGGGGGGGCTGCGGGGGGGCTGCAGGGAGGGCTGCAGGGGGGCTGCAGGGGGGGCTGCAGGGGGGCTGTGGGGAGGGCTGCAGGGAGGGCTGCAGGGGGGCTGCGGGGGGGCTGCAGGGGGGGCTGTGGGGAGGGCTGCAGGGGGGCTGTGGGGAGGGCTGCAGGGGGGCTGCAGGGGGGCTGTGGGGAGGGCTGCAGGGAGGGCTGCAGGGGGGGCTGCAGGGGGGCTGCGGGGGGCTGCAGGGGGGGCTGCAGGGGGGCTGCGGGGGGGCTGCAGGGAGGGCTGCAGGGGGGGCTGCAGGGGGGGCTGCAGGGAGGGCTGCAGGGGGGCTGCAGGGAGGGCTGCAGCAAGCAGAGTCTGGGCAGCATGCTGGGGGAGGCCCTGCCCTCTCTCCCTGGTGAGGCCTCAGCTGGAGGGCTGGGGCCAGGGCTGGGCTGCCCAGGTCAAGAGGGACAGGGAGCTGCTGGGGAGGGAGCAGCAGAGGGCTGGGAGCTGCTGAGGGGCCTGGAGCAGCTCTGGGAGCAGCAGAGAGCCCTGGGGCTGAGAGCCTGCAGAGCAGCAGCCCCAGAGGGCAGCTGAGCAGTGCTCAGCAATACCCCAAGGGTGGTGCCAGGAGGCTGGGGCCAGGCTGTGCTCAGTGGTGCCCAGGGACAGGGTGAGGGCCAAGGGGCACAGACTGCACCCCCAGCAGCTCCACCTGAGCATGAGGAGGAACTTCTGCCATTGAAGGCTGCTGGAGGCCTGGAGCAGGCTGCCAGGGAGGCTGTGGAGCCTCCTTGCCTGGAGGCTTTCTGGCTGTGCCCCTGGGGCCCTGCCCTGGTCTCCAGAGGTCCCTGCCAGCCCCTGCCAGCCCCTGCCAGCCCCTGCCAGCCCCTGCCCTGCTGTGGCTCTGAGCAGAGCTCCTCCTGTCCCCATCCAGTGCTGGTTTGCCACGGGCCAGAGCCTGCTGGGGCAGGGGTTCCACACACAGCAGGATGGAGCAGAGGCTCTCCCAGTGCTGTGCTGGTGCTGAGCAGGCACAGGGGGGGTGGGCTGCATGGTACCCTCAGCCCCCTCCAGCAGCTGGTCTGAGCCTCCTGCTGCAGGCAGGCCTGCAGGCTGAGCTTGCAGTGAGCTGGGCTTGGAGGTGTCCTGCAGTGGGCAGTGCCAGGGGGCTCCTGGAGTGCCCAACCTGCCCTGTGCCCTGTGCTTGGCTCCCAGGCCTGTCCCAGCTGCTCTGGGTCTGGCTGTGCCCCATGCAGGAGCTGTGGAGGATCTGGCAAGGTATGGCCCAGGGTCCCCCCGTGCCCTGCTCTGGCTGCCCCCTGCACCCAGAGGGAGCACAGTGCCATTCCTACAGCACTCTGAGGGAGGGCAGGGGGCCAGCCCCCCCCCCCGGGCACCTCCTTCCCTCCTCTGGGCTGGGCACAGCCTCGGGGGTGTGGAGGGCAGGAGGCAGCAGCTGCCCTGCAGGGCTCCTGGGTGCTGCTTGGCAAAGGGGGCACACGGCCTGGGGCACAGGGGGCACAGGGGGCACCAGGGACCTCTGCCCCCTGGGGGCAGCAGCCAGGGAGGTGGGGGAGCCCCCAGCCCCGGGGGGGCAGGGTTGGGGGCATGGTGGGGCTGGGTGAGCCTGGGGGGGAGGGGGGGACCCTGGGGGGCATGGGTGAGCCTGGGGGGCATGGGTGAGCCTGGGGGGGAAGGGGAGAGCCTGGGGGGAGGGATGAGCCTGGGGGTGGGGGGTGAGCCTAGGGGGGGAATGGGTGAGCCTGGGGGCCATGGGTGAGCCTGGGGGCCATGGGTGAGCCTGGGGGAGGGGTGAGCCTGGGGGGCATGGGTGAGCCTGGGGGAGGGGTGAGCCTGGGGGGGAGGGGGTGAGCCTGGGGGCCATGGGTGAGCCTGGGGGGGAGGGGGTGAGCCTGGGGGGCATGGGTGAGCCTGGGGGGGAGGGGGTGAGCCTGGGGGCCATGGGTGAGCCTGGGGGGCATGGGTGAGCCTGGGGGGCTGCTCCAGCCTGGCAGCTCTGGGGCTGTGCCTCTGCAGGGTTCCTCAGAGCAAGGAGGGGGGTGGGGGGGAGGGACAGACAGACCCTGCAGCAGCTGAGGGCTGGCAGTGGTGGGGCTGCCCCACACCTCTGCATGGCTGCTCTGAGCCAGCTCAGACTGGGGGGGGGCCAAGCCCACCCCCAGCCTCGGTGGCCCCTGGCTGGGTGGCAGAGCCCTGCCCCAGGGCTGCTGCAGGGTCGGAGGGGGCTGGAGGGGGCTGGAGGGGGCTGGAGGGGGCTGGAGGGGGCTGGAGGGGGCTGGAGGGGGCTGGAGGGGGCTGGAGGGGGCCCTGCTGCCGTCCCTGGGTTTGGGTGGCACTGGGGTGGAAAGATAAAGCAGCAGTGTCAGCAGGGGGGGCTGGGGGGGGCCGGGGACGTGCCTGGGGGTCCATCAGCTGGGGGGGGAGCAGGGAGCAGCTCCCACTCAGAGTGCTGCTCCTCTCTCTGCAAATATTGGCTCAGGGAGCTGCACAGCTGCAGCCTGCAGGCCTGGGCTGTAAACAGGCAGCCAGGGCAGCTCGGCACAGGGGCAGCCTGCAGGGGCCAGGGGGCACAGTGGGGGTGGGGAAGGGCTGTGCCCCCCAGGGGCTGTGCCCCCCAGGGGCAGCCTGCAGGGGCCAGGGGGCACAGCTGGGCTGGGGAAGGGCTGTGCCCCCCAGGGGCTGTGCCCCCCAGGGGCAGCCTGCAGGGGCCAGGGGGCACAGCTGGGCTGGGGAAGGGCTGTGCCCCCCAGGGGCTGTGCCCCCCAGGGGCTGCCTGCAGGGGCCAGGGGGCACAGCTGGGCTGGGGAAGGGCTGTGCCCCCCAGGGGCTGTGCCCCCCAGGGGCTGCCTGCAGGGGCCAGGGGGCACGGCTGGGCTGGGGAAGGGCTGTGCCCCCCAGGGGCTGTGCCCCCCAGGGGCTGTGCCCCCAGGGGCTGCCTGCAGGGGCCAGGGGGCACAGCTGGGCTGGGGAAGGGCTGTGCCCCCCAGGGGCTGTGCCCCCCAGGGGCTGTGCCCCCAGGGGCAGCCTGCAGGGGCCAGGGGGCACAGCTGGGCTGGGGAAAGGCTGTGCCCCCCAGGGGCTGTGCCCCCCAGGGGCAGCCTGCAGGGGCCAGGGGGCACAGCTGGGGGTGGGGAAGGGCTGTGCCCCCCAGGGGCTGTGCCCCCCAGGGGCTGCCTGCAGGGGCCAGGGGGCACAGCTGGGCTGGGGAAGGGCTGTGCCCCCCAGGGGCTGTGCCCCCAGGGGCAGCCTGCAGGGGCCAGGGGGCACAGCTGGGCTGGGGAAGGGCTGTGCCCCCCAGGGGCTGTGCCCCCCAGGGGCTGCCTGCAGGGGCCAGGGGGCACAGTGGGGGTGGGGAAGGGCTGTGCCTTGTGGCAAGGGGCAGGGAGCTGCCCACAAGACCTTGTCCTGGCTGGGGGCACACTGCCCTGCTGGGCTCCCTCCTGGAGCTGGCTGAGGGCAGGAGGAGGCAGTGGCAAACTGTGGCTCCAGGGAGAGCTCCTGGTGGCCTTGCAGGGCTTCCAGAGGACAATCAGGAAGCTGGGGACAGACTCCAGAGCAGGGATCCTGCTGGGACAGCACAAGGGAGGATGGTTTGGGCTCCAAGAGGGAGACTGAGAGTGGAGAGAAGGGAGAAAGGTTTGAGGCTGAGGGTGGGGAGAGCCTGGCCCAGGCTGCCCAGAGAGCTGGGAGCTGCCCCCTGGCTGGCAGCAGTGCAGGGCAGGGGGCTTGGGGCTGGGAGCAGCCTGCCCTGGCTGGGGGCTGGGAGCAGCCTGCCCTGGCTTGGGGCTGGGAGCAGCCTGCCCTGGCTGGGGGGGGGCTGGGAGCAGCCTGCCCTGGCTGGGGGCTGGGAGCAGCCTGCCCCTGGGGCTGTCCCTGCTGGCTGCAGGGGGCTGGGCTGGAGGGGCTCTGGGGGTCCCTGCCCACCCAGCCAGCCTGGGGCTGTGTGTCTGCTCCCAGCCTGGGGCTCCCAGCATCAGAAGTGGCCAAGGGACTGTTCTGTGGCCTGCCCTTGCTGTCTGCCCCCTGCCTGTGTGTTCTGTGCAGGGAGTGGAGCTGGGCCCCCAGCCAGCATGGCCCCCGGCAGAGCTGCTCCCACTGCCTGGCTCCGGGAGGATGAGCTGAGGAGCTCCCAGCTCCAGGTGGAGGTGGTGCTGGAAGGGAGCTCTGGAGCTCACCCAGCCCCTGCCCCAGCAGGGCACCACAGTGCCCAGGGGGGGTTGGAAGCTCTGCACAGCCTCTCTGGGCAGCCTGCTCCAGGCCTCCAGCACCCTCACAGCAAACAACTTTCTCCTCCTGCCCTGCTGCCGGCTCCTGGGTGCCAGTCTGTGCCCCTTGTGCCATCCCTGGGCAGCACTGAGCAGAGCCTGGCCCCGGCCCCTTGCCCTGCTGACTCTTCCTCACCAGGGGCTCCTCTGCCCCTCCCCACAGGGATCTCTTTCCTCTCTTTCCTGCCCCTGGAGTCTCCTCTGGAGACCTTCACCTCCCGCCTGGCTGTGCCCCTCTGTGCCCTGCCCTGGCAGGGGGCTGCCCTGGCTGCTCTCCAGAGGTCCCTTCCAGCCCCTCCACGCTGGCAGCCCCCCAGGTGTGCAGAGGGCCAGCCCCAGGCCCTTGCCCCTCCTCAGAGCCATCTCCCAGTGCCCTGCTTTGCCCAGCTGCCCTCTGCTCCCTGCCACCCATCCCCCAGCGAGCTTGGAGCCCTCCCCCCCAGCTCCTCTCTCCCTCTCTCAGCTGTGGTCCCTGCCTGGGGGAGGGCAGGGTGCCCTGTGCCCGCTGTGCCACCAAGGGCCTCTTGCTGTGCTCCCAGGAGCTGACCATCACCTGGTGAGTGGAGCCAGGCGGGCACCGCAGCCGGGCAGCACGCAGGGGCATCCCTGGCACAGGCTGGGGGCTGGCTCCTGGGCACCAAGTGGTGCCTGCATGGTGGGGCTGGAAGGGACCCCTGGAGCTCCCCCAGCCCCTGCTCCAGCAGGGCTCCCACAGCAGCCTGCCCAGCAGCACAGGGACCAGGGCGGGCTGGAAGCTCTCCACAACCTCTCTGGGCAGCCTGCTCCAGGCCTCCAGCACCCTCAGGTGGTGCGGGCACCCAGGGCCTCCCTGGGCAGCCTCTTGGCCGTGAGGACGTCCCCGAGTGGCCTGGGGAGGTGTGCTGGGCGCCGAGGACCCTCCTCTGCCTCCCCCTGCCAGGTGAGCAGCCGGGGGCTGCCCCCGGCGCTGGTGCGGGGCGCAGAGTCCTGCCTGGCGCTGCGGCGCAGGATGCTGCCGGAGCACTCTCGCATCCCCAGGCAGGCAGGGGGGGCCCGGGGCTGGGGCAGGGGGGTGCTGGGGCAGGGGGGGATGCTGCCGGAGCACTCTCGCATCCCCAGGAGGCAGGGGGGGCCCGGGGCTGGGGCAGGGGGGGCCCGGGGCTCGGCCAGGGGGGGCCCGGGCAGGGGGGGATGCTGCCGGAGCACTCTCGCATCCCCAGGCAGGCAGGGGGGGCCCGGGGCTCGGGCAGGGGGGGCCCGGGGCTCGGGCAGGGGAGGGATGCTGCCGGGGCTCGGGCAGGGGGGCACCTCCCCTCCCCAGATCCACAGGGAACACCTCTCCAGTGTCACCCAGTGCAGAGGAGAGCAGGGCTGTCAGAGCAGGGCTGCAGGGCAGGGCTGTCAGAGCAGGGCTGTCAGGGCAGGGCTGCAGGGCAGGGCTGTCAGGGCAGGGCTGTCAGGGCAGGGCTGTCAGAGCAGGGCTGTCAGGGCAGGGCTGTCAGAGCAGGGCTGTCAGAGCAGGGCTGCAGGGCAGGGCTGTCAGAGCAGGGCTGTCAGGGCAGGGCTGTCAGGGCAGGGCTGTCAGAGCAGGGCTGTCAGGGCAGGGCTGTCAGAGCAGGGCTGCAGGGCAGGGCTGTCAGAGCAGGGCTGCAGGGCAGGGCTGTCAGAGCAGGGCTGCAGGGCAGGGCTGTCAGGGCAGGGCTGTCAGAGCAGGGCTGTCAGGGCAGGGCTGTCAGGGCAGGGCTGTCAGAGCAGGGCTGTCAGGGCAGGGCTGTCAGAGCAGGGCTGCAGGGCAGGGCTGTCAGAGCAGGGCTGCAGGGCAGGGCTGTCAGAGCAGGGCTGCAGGGCAGGGCTGTCAGAGCAGGGCTGTCAGAGCAGGGCTGTCAGAGCAGGGCTGTCAGGGCAGGGCTGTCAGGGCAGGGCTGTCAGGGCAGGGCTGTCAGAGCAGGGCTGTCAGGGCAGGGCTGTCAGGGCAGGGCTGCAGGGCAGGGCTGTCAGAGCAGGGCTGTCAGAGCAGGGCTGTCAGAGCAGGGCTGCAGGGCAGGGCTGTCAGGGCAGGGCTGCAGGGCAGGGCTGTCAGGGCAGGGCTGCAGGGCAGGGCTGTCAGGGCAGGGCTGTCAGAGCAGGGCTGTCAGGGCAGGGCTGTCAGGGCAGGGCTGCAGGGCAGGGCTGTCAGGGCAGGGCTGTGAGAGCAGGGCTGTCAGGGCAGGGCTGCAGGGCAGGGCTGTCAGGGCAGGGCTGTGAGAGCAGGGCTGTCAGGGCAGGGCTGTCAGAGCAGGGCTGTCAGGGCAGGGCTGCAGGGCAGGGCTGCAGGGCAGGGCTGTCAGAGCAGGGCTGTCAGAGCAGGGCTGTCAGGGCAGGGCTGCAGGGCAGGGCTGCAGGGCAGGGCTGCAGGGCAGGGCTGTCAGGGCAGGGCTGTCAGAGCAGGGCTGTCAGGGCAGGGCTGTCAGGGCAGGGCTGTCAGAGCAGGGCTGTCAGAGCAGGGCTGTCAGAGCAGGGCTGCAGGGCAGGGCTGTCAGAGCAGGGCTGTCAGAGCAGGGCTGCAGGGCAGGGCTGCAGGGCAGGGCTGTCAGAGCAGGGCTGTCAGGGCAGGGCTGTCAGGGCAGGGCTGTCAGAGCAGGGCTGTCAGAGCAGGGCTGCAGGGCAGGGCTGTCAGAGCAGGGCTGTCAGAGCAGGGCTGCAGGGCAGGGCTGTCAGAGCAGGGCTGTCAGGGCAGGGCTGTCAGAGCAGGGCTGCAGGGCAGGGCTGTCAGGGCAGGGCTGTCAGGGCAGGGCTGCAGGGCAGGGCTGCAGGGCAGGGCTGTCAGAGCAGGGCTGTCAGAGCAGGGCTGCAGGGCAGGGCTGCAGGGCAGGGCTGTCAGGGCAGGGCTGTCAGGGCAGGGCTGTCAGAGCAGGGCTGTCAGGGCAGGGCTGCAGGGCAGGGCTGTCAGGGCAGGGCTGCAGGGCTGTCAGGGCAGGGCTGTCAGAGCAGGGCTGTCAGAGCAGGGCTGCAGGGCAGGGCTGCAGGGCAGGGCTGTCAGGGCAGGGCTGTCAGGGCAGGGCTGTCAGAGCAGGGCTGTCAGGGCAGGGCTGCAGGGCAGGGCTGTCAGGGCAGGGCTGCAGGGCTGTCAGGGCAGGGCTGTCAGAGCAGGGCTGTCAGAGCAGGGCTGCAGGGCAGGGCTGTCAGAGCAGGGCTGTCAGGGCAGGGCTGTCAGAGCAGGGCTGTCAGAGCAGGGCTGTCAGAGCAGGGCTGTCAGGGCAGGGCTGTCAGGGCAGGGCTGTCAGGGCAGGGCTGCAGGGCTGTCAGAGCAGGGCTGTCAGAGCAGGGCTGCAGGGCAGGGCTGTCAGAGCAGGGCTGTCAGGGCAGGGCTGTCAGAGCAGGGCTGTCAGAGCAGGGCTGTCAGGGCAGGGCTGTCAGAGCAGGGCTGTCAGAGCAGGGCTGTCAGAGCAGGGCTGTCAGAGCAGGGCTGCAGGGCAGGGCTGTCAGAGCAGGGCTGTCAGGGCAGGGCTGTCAGGGCAGGGCTGTCAGAGCAGGGCTGCAGGGCAGGGCTGTCAGAGCAGGGCTGTCAGAGCAGGGCTGCAGGGCAGGGCTGTCAGAGCAGGGCTGTCAGGGCAGGGCTGCAGGGCAGGGCTGCAGGGCTGTCAGGGCAGGGCTGCAGGGCAGGGCTGCAGGGCAGGGCTGCAGGGCAGGGCTGTCAGGGCAGGGCTGCAGGGCAGGGCTGCAGGGCAGGGCTGCAGGGCTGTCAGGGGCAGGGCTGCAGGGCAGGGCTGTCAGGGCAGGGCTGCAGGGCAGGGCTGTCAGGGCAGGGCTGTCAGGGCAGGGCTGTCAGAGCAGGGCTGGTCAGAGCAGGGCTGTCAGGGCAGGGCTGTCAGAGCAGGGCTGCAGGGCAGGGCTGTCAGGGCAGGGCTGTCAGAGCAGGGCTGCAGGGCAGGGCTGTCAGAGCAGGGCTGTCAGGGCAGGGCTGCAGGGCAGGGCTGCAGGGCAGGGCTGTCAGAGCAGGGCTGTCAGAGCAGGGCTGTCAGAGCAGGGCTGTCAGGGCAGGGGCTGCAGGGCAGGGCTGCAGGGCAGGGCTGTCAGAGCAGGGCTGTCAGAGCAGGGCTGCAGGGCAGGGCTAGCAGGGCAGAGGGCTGTCAGGGCAGGGCTGCAGGGCAGGGCTGTCAGGGCAGGGCTTGTCAGAGCAGGGCTGCAGGGCAGGGCTGTCAGGGCAGGGCTGTCAGGGCAGGGCTGCAGAGGCAGGGCTGTCAGGGCAGGGCTGTCAGGGCAGGGCTGTCAGAGCAGGGCTGCAGGGCAGGGCTGCAGGGCAGGGCTGTCAGGGCAGGGCTGCAGGGCAGGGCTGTCAGAGCAGGGCTGTCAGAGCAGGGCTGTCAGGGCAGGGCTGCAGGGCAGGGCTGCAGGGCAGGGCTGCAGGGCTGTCAGGGCAGGGCTGCAGGGCAGGGCTGTCAGAGCAGGGCTGTCAGAGCAGGGCTGTCAGGGCAGGGCTGTCAGAGCAGGGCTGCAGAGCAGGGCTGTCAGGGCAGGGCTGTCAGGGCAGGGCTGCAGGGCAGGGCTGTCAGGGCAGGGCTGCAGGGCAGGGCTGCAGGGCAGGGCTGTCAGGGCAGGGCTGTCAGAGCAGGGCTGTCAGGGCAGGGCTGCAGGGCAGGGCTGTCAGAGCAGGGCTGCAGGGCAGGGCTGTCAGGCAGGGGCTGTCAGGGGCAGGGCTGCAGGGCAGGGCTGCAGGGCAGGGCTGTCAGGGCAGGGCTGTCAGGGCAGGGCTGTCAGAGCAGGGCTGCAGGGCAGGGCTGGTCAGGGCAGGGCTGTCAGGGCAGGGCTGCAGGGCAGGGCTTGCAGGGCAGGGGCTGTCAGAGGCAGGGCTGTCAGGGCAGGGCTGTCAGAGCAGGGCTGCAGGGCAGGGCTGTCAGAGCAGGGCTGCAGGGCAGGGCTGCAGGGCAGGGCTGCAGAGCGAGGGCTGTCAGAGCAGGGCTGCAGGGACAGGGCCTGCAGGGCGGCTGTCAGGCAGGGCTGTCAGAGCAGGGCTGTCAGGGCAGGGCTGCAGGGCAGGGCTGCAGGGCAGGGCTGTCAGAGCAGGGCTGTCAGGGCAGGGCTGCAGGGCAGGGCTGTCAGGGCAGGGCTGTCAGAGCAGGGCTGTCAGGGCAGGGCTGCAGGGCAGGGCTGTCAGGGCAGGGCTGTCAGAGCAGGGCTGTCAGAGCAGGGCTGCAGGGCAGGGCTGTCAGAGCAGGGCTGCAGGGCAGGGCTGTCAGGGCAGGGCTGTCAGGGCAGGGCTGCAGGGCAGGGCTGTCAGGGCAGGGCTGTCAGGGCAGGGCTGTCAGAGCAGGGCTGCAGGGCAGGGCTGTCAGAGCAGGGCTGCAGGGCAGGGCTGTCAGAGCAGGGCTGTCAGAGCAGGGCTGCAGGGCAGGGCTGCAGGGCAGGGCTGTCAGGGCAGGGCTGCAGGGCAGGGCTGTCAGGGCAGGGCTGTCAGAGCAGGGCTGCAGGGCAGGGCTGTCAGGGCAGGGCTGTCAGGGCAGGGCTGCAGGGCAGGGCTGTCAGAGCAGGGCTGCAGGGCAGGGCTGCAGGGCAGGGCTGTCAGGGCAGGGCTGCAGGGCAGGGCTGTCAGAGCAGGGCTGTCAGAGCAGGGCTGCAGGGCAGGGCTGCAGGGCAGGGCTGTCAGAGCAGGGCTGTCAGAGCAGGGCTGTCAGGGCAGGGCTGTCAGGGCAGGGCTGCAGGGCAGGGCTGCAGGGCAGGGCTGTCAGAGCAGGGCTGTCAGAGCAGGGCTGTCAGGGCAGGGCTGTAGGGCAGGGCTGCAGGGCAGGGCTGTCAGAGCAGGGCTGCAGGGCAGGGCTGTCAGAGCAGGGCTGTCAGGGCAGGGCTGCAGGGCAGGGCTGCAGGGCAGGGCTGCAGGGCAGGGCTGCAGGGCTGTCAGGGCAGGGCTGCAGGGCAGGGCTGCAGGGCAGGGCTGCAGGGCTGTCAGGGCAGGGCTGCAGGGCAGGGCTGTCAGAGCAGGGCTGTCAGAGCAGGGCTGTCAGGGCAGGGCTGTCAGAGCAGGGCTGCAGAGCAGGGCTGTCAGGGCAGGGCTGTCAGGGCAGGGCTGCAGGGCAGGGCTGCAGGGCAGGGCTGTCAGGGCAGGGCTGTCAGAGCAGGGCTGTCAGAGCAGGGCTGCAGGGCAGGGCTGCAGGGCAGGGCTGTCAGAGCAGGGCTGTCAGGGCAGGGCTGTCAGAGCAGGGCTGTCAGAGCAGGGCTGCAGGGCAGGGCTGTCAGGGCAGGGCTGTCAGGGCAGGGCTGCAGGGCAGGGCTGCAGGGCAGGGCTGTCAGGGCAGGGCTGTCAGAGCAGGGCTGCAGGGCAGGGCTGTCAGAGCAGGGCTGCAGGGCAGGGCTGCAGGGCAGGGCTGTCAGAGCAGGGCTGTCAGAGCAGGGCTGCAGGGCAGGGCTGCAGGGCAGGGCTGTCAGGGCAGGGCTGCAGGGCAGGGCTGTCAGGGCAGGGCTGTCAGAGCAGGGCTGCAGGGCAGGGCTGTCAGGGCAGGGCTGTCAGGGCAGGGCTGCAGGGCAGGGCTGTCAGAGCAGGGCTGCAGGGCAGGGCTGCAGGGCAGGGCTGTCAGGGCAGGGCTGCAGGGCAGGGCTGTCAGAGCAGGGCTGCAGGGCAGGGCTGTCAGAGCAGGGCTGCAGGGCAGGGCTGCAGGGCAGGGCTGTCAGAGCAGGGCTGTCAGAGCAGGGCTGCAGGGCAGGGCTGTCAGGGCAGGGCTGCAGGGCAGGGCTGTCAGGGCAGGGCTGTCAGGGCAGGGCTGTCAGAGCAGGGCTGCAGGGCAGGGCTGTCAGGGCAGGGCTGCAGGGCAGGGCTGTCAGAGCAGGGCTGCAGGGCAGGGCTGTCAGAGCAGGGCTGTCAGAGCAGGGCTGTCAGAGCAGGGCTGTCAGGGCAGGGCTGTAGGGCAGGGCTGCAGGGCAGGGCTGTCAGGGCAGGGCTGTCAGAGCAGGGCTGCAGGGCAGGGCTGTCAGAGCAGGGCTGCAGGGCAGGGCTGTCAGAGCAGGGCTGTCAGGGCAGGGCTGCAGGGCAGGGCTGCAGGGCAGGGCTGCAGGGCTGTCAGGGCAGGGCGGCAGGGCAGGGCTGCAGGGCAGGGCTGCAGGGCTGTCAGGGCAGGGCTGCAGGGCAGGGCTGTCAGGGCAGGGCTGCAGGGCAGGGCTGTCAGGGCAGGGCTGTCAGGGCAGGGCTGTCAGAGCAGGGCTGCAGGGCAGGGCTGTCAGGGCAGGGCTGTCAGGGCAGGGCTGCAGGGCAGGGCTGTCAGGGCAGGGCTGTCAGGGCAGGGCTGCAGGGCAGGGCTGCAGGGCAGGGCTGTCAGGGCAGGGCTGTCAGAGCAGGGCTGCAGGGCAGGGCTGTCAGAGCAGGGCTGCAGGGCAGGGCTGTCAGAGCAGGGCTGTCAGGGCAGGGCTGCAGGGCAGGGCTGCAGGGCAGGGCTGCAGGGGCGGGCTGTCAGGGCAGGGCGGTCAGAGCAGGGCTGTCAGAGCAGGGCTGCAGGGCAGGGCTGTCAGGGCAGGGCTGCAGGGCAGGGCTGTCAGGGCAGGGCTGTCAGGGCAGGGCTGTCAGAGCAGGGCTGTCAGGGCAGGGCTGTCAGAGCAGGGCTGTCAGAGCAGGGCTGCAGGGCAGGGCTGCAGGGCCGGGCTGGCAGGGCAGGGCTGGCAGGGCAGGGCTGTCAGAGCAGGGCTGCAGGGCAGGGCTGCAGGGCAGGGCTGTCAGGGCAGGGCTGCAGGGCAGGGCTGTCAGAGCAGGGCTGCAGGGCAGGGCTGTCAGGGCAGGGCTGCAGGGCAGGGCTGTCAGGGCAGGGCTGCAGGGCAGGGCTGTCAGGGCAGGGCTGTCAGGGCAGGGCTGCAGGGCAGGGCTGTCAGGGCAGGGCTGTCAGGGCAGGGCTGCAGGGCAGGGCTGCAGGGCAGGGCTGTCAGGGCAGGGCTGCAGGGCAGGGCTGCAGGGCAGGGCTGTCAGGGCAGGGCTGTCAGGGCAGGGCTGCAGGGCAGGGCTGTCAGAGCAGGGCTGCAGGGCAGGGCTGCAGGGCAGGGCTGTCAGGGCAGGGCTGTCAGGGCAGGGCTGCAGGGCAGGGCTGTCAGGGCAGGGCTGTCAGGGCAGGGCTGTCAGAGCAGGGCTGTCAGGGCAGGGCTGCAGGGCAGGGCTGTCAGAGCAGGGCTGCAGGGCAGGGCTGCAGGGCAGGGCTGTCAGGGCAGGGCTGTCAGGGCAGGGCTGTCAGAGCAGGGCTGTCAGGGCAGGGCTGTCAGGGCAGGGCTGTCAGGGCAGGGCTGTCAGGGCAGGGCTGTCAGAGCAGGGCTGTCAGAGCAGGGCTGCAGGGCAGGGCTGTCAGGGCAGGGCTGTCAGGGCAGGGCTGTCAGGGCAGGGCTGTCAGAGCAGGGCTGCAGGGCAGGGTTGCAGGGCAGGGCTGGCAGGGCAGGGCTGTCAGGGCAGGGCTGCAGGGCAGGGCTGTCAGGGCAGGGCTGTCAGAGCAGGGCTGCAGGGCAGGGTTGCAGGGCAGGGCTGTCAGGGCAGGGCTGTCAGAGCAGGGCTGCAGGGCAGGGTTGCAGGGCAGGGCTGGCAGGGCAGGGCTGTCAGGGCAGGGTTGCAGGGCAGGGCTGGCAGGGCAGGGCTGCAGGGCAGGGTTGCAGGGCAGGGCTGCAGGGCAGGGCTGTCAGAGCAGGGCTGTCAGGGCAGGGCTGCAGGGCAGGACTGTCAGGGCAGGGCTGTCAGGGCAGGGCTGTCAGAGCAGGGCTGTCAGGGCAGGGCTGTCAGAGCAGGGCTGCAGGGCAGGGTTGCAGGGCAGGGCTGTCAGGGCAGGGCTGTCAGAGCAGGGCTGCAGGGCAGGGCTGTCAGAGCAGGGCTGTCAGGGCAGGGCTGTCAGGGCAGGGCTGCAGGGCAGGGCTGCAGGGCAGGGCTGTCAGAGCAGGGCTGCAGGGCAGGGCTGTCAGAGCAGGGCTGTCAGGGCAGGGCTGTCAGGGCAGGGCTGTCAGAGCAGGGCTGTCAGAGCAGGGCTGTCAGGGCAGGGCTGCAGGGCAGGGCTGTCAGGGCAGGGCTGCAGGGCAGGGCTGCAGGGCAGGGCTGTCAGGGCAGGGCTGTCAGAGCAGGGCTGCAGGGCAGGGCTGTCAGAGCAGGGCTGTCAGGGCAGGGCTGTCAGGGCAGGGCTGCAGGGCAGGGCTGTCAGGGCAGGGCTGCAGGGCAGGGCTGCAGGGCAGGGCTGTCAGGGCAGGGCTGTCAGAGCAGGGCTGCAGGGCAGGGCTGTCAGGGCAGGGCTGTCAGAGCAGGGCTGTCAGGGCAGGGCTGTCAGGGCCGGGCTGTCAGTGCAGGGCTGCAGGGCAGGGCTGTCAGGGCAGGGCTGCAGGGCAGGGCTGCAGGGCAGGGCTGTCAGGGCAGGGCTGTCAGAGCAGGGCTGCAGGGCAGGGCTGTCAGAGCAGGGCTGTCAGAGCAGGGCTGTCAGGGCAGGGCTGTCAGGGCAGGGCTGCAGGGCAGGGCTGTCAGGGCAGGGCTGCAGGGCAGGGCTGCAGGGCAGGGCTGTCAGGGCAGGGCTGTCAGAGCAGGGCTGCAGGGCAGGGCTGTCAGGGCAGGGCTGTCAGAGCAGGGCTGTCAGGGCAGGGCTGTCAGGGCAGGGCTGTCAGAGCAGGGCTGCAGGGCAGGGCTGTCAGGGCAGGGCTGTCAGAGCAGGGCTGCAGGGCAGGGCTGTCAGGGCAGGGCTGTCAGGGCAGGGCTGCAGGGCAGGGCTGTCAGAGCAGGGCTGCAGGGCAGGGCTGTCAGGGCAGGGCTGTCAGGGCAGGGCTGTCAGGGCAGGGCTGTCAGAGCAGGGCTGCAGGGCAGGGCTGTCAGAGCAGGGCTGTCAGGGCAGGGCTGTCAGGGCAGGGCTGTCAGAGCAGGGCTGTCAGAGCAGGGCTGCAGGGCAGGGCTGCAGGGCAGGGCTGTCAGGGCAGGGCTGTCAGAGCAGGGCTGTCAGGGCAGGGCTGCAGGGCAGGGCTGCAGGGCAGGGCTGTCAGGGCAGGGCTGTCAGGGCAGGGCTGTCAGGGCAGGGCTGCAGGGCAGGGCTGTCAGAGCAGGGCTGTCAGAGCAGGGCTGTCAGGGCAGGGCTGTCAGGGCAGGGCTGCTGGGCAGAGCTGCAGGGCAGGGCTGTCAGAGCAGGGCTGCAGGGCAGGGCTGTCAGGGCAGGGCTGCAGGGCAGGGCTGCAGGGCAGGGCTGCAGGGCAGGGCTGCAGGGCAGGGCTGTCAGAGCAGGGCTGCAGGGCAGGGCTGCAGGGCAGGGCTGCAGGGCAGGGCTGCAGGGCAGGGCTGGGCAGGAGCTGCTGAGGGGCCTGGGGCTGTGGAGCCTGGAGCAGGGGAGGCTGAGGGAGACCTCCTTGCTCTCTGCAGCCAGGGGGGCTTGGGCTCTTGCAGCCAAGATGCTGCCTGCCCCCGGGGCAGCTCCTCTAGCCCGGGAGGACTTGGCTTTGGGGTCGAGACCCTCCCAGCTGCGAGCCTGCCCCAAAGCTGCTGGCGTTTGGCTCTGCTGCTCCTCCCTCCCCTCCCTGGCAGCTGGCACCTGCAGCTGCCCAGCACCACCCCCAAGTGCAGCAGTGAGCCCTGGCTGGCAGCCAGAGGCAGCCACGGACCCCAGGCCCTTTCTGCCCCGGCAGAAGCAGACCCTGGAGCTGATCCCACTCACCAGGGTGGACTATGCCTGGAGGGGGAGGCTGCACTCCTCCTATGTCTATGGCAATGAGAACCAAGTCTGTGCCAAGGACTACCCAGGGAAGTGCTGCTGTGCCCTGCTCTGAGCCTCCAGCAGCTGGAGCCAGGTAAACTGCCCTGAGGGTGAGAAGCTCCCTGGGCAGGGGCAAGGGAAGCTGGGCTGCTGCTGGACTTTGGTGATGAGAGCTGCAGGCCTGCTTGGGCTGGAGAAGCTCTCTGAGGCCAACCAGCAACCCAGCCCCTCCATGGCCACCAAGCCCTGGCCCCAGGTGCCATGGCCACAGGGCTCTTGCACAGCCCCAGGGCTGGGGACTCCTCCAGCTCCCTCCCTGGGCAGCCTGCTCCATGGTGAGAGCAGAGGCCAGGCTTTCACAGCTGCCATCCAAAAGCTCCTGGCTGTGAACCAGGAGGGGAGGCCTTAGGAAAGGGAAAGCTACCTGGAGGTGCTCAGGGCCAGGCTGGATGAGGCCCTGAGCAGCCTGGGCTGGTGGGAGGGGTCCCTGCCCATGGCAGGGGGCAGGAGCTGGGTGAGCTCTGAGTCCCTTCCAACCCAAGCCCCTCTGTGAACCTACTCAGAGCTTCCTTGGGGCTGAGCCCAGCTGGGGGCTGAAGTGGCTCTAGCTGTGCCCCCCCCGTGGGCTGTGCTGAGCTGAAGGGACCACTGCCCCCCCCCAGTTTGCTGGGACATGAGGGAGCAGAGGCTGAAGCCCTGCAGCTGCCCCTGGGGAGCTGCATGCTGTGGGGATCCATCCCAGCAGTGTGGGGGGCAGCAGGTGCTGAGGACCCTCCTGCACAGAGCCTTCCTCCCTCTGGGGCTGCTGTGCCACCCCCAGGCCTGCTGCCCCTGGGGGTGGCCAAGGAGGGGGTCTGGAAGCCCAGAGCTGGGGACTGTTGTTTTCCCTTTGCTTTGCAGGCCCTGGAGCCAGCTGCCAGCCAGACCCAGCCCTCAGGCTGCTGGGGACCACCCTCCCTGGGCTGCCCAGGGGCTGAAGGCATCTTCCCACCCCCAGGAGTGCTGGCTGGCTGCCTCCAAGGGGCAGAGCCCAGCCCCCTCCTCTCGCCCCCCCAGCTGCCCTCTGGGGCTGCTCTGCTCCAGGCTCCCAGCCCCAGGGCTCTCAGCCTGGGCTGCCCCAGGCCCTCAGCAGCTCTGTTGGACCCTCCCAAGGGGCAGAGAGTTTGGGGTCCCTGTGGGAAGGGGGGAGCAGAGCTGCTCAGCTCCCAGCCAGCCCTTTTGGGACCCAATAAAGGCATTTCTGCTGCGTGGTGCTGAGCAGGCTCAGTGCCTTTGCAGGCTTGTCTCAAGCACAGCTCTGGCCCCCTGCCCCCAGGGGAAGGAGATGCTGTCAGCAGCCCTGGTCCTGCCCTGCAGGGCTCTCCCCACGGCCTCATGCTCCCCACCAGGCTGAAGCAGCCCTTCAGTCCCTCCTGGGGAGCTTTGCATTGCAGCAGCAGGCAGGGGGGGTCCTGCCAGAAGGCCACCCCAGGGTGCTGGCCAGGGGGCTGCTGGCTCCATGCAGTCACAGAATGCTTTGGGTTGGGGAAGGCCTCTGAGCTGCCCCAGTCCAACACCAGCCCAGCCCCCCCATGGGCACCAAACCCTGGCCCCAGCTGCCATGGCCACAGGGCTCTGGAGCACCTTCAGGGCTGGGGACTCCACCACCTCCCTGGGCAGCCTCTGCCAGGCCCTGACCGCTCCTGCAGGACAGGGATGGCTCCTCAGGCCCACTCTGCTCCCCTGGTGCCAGTCCTGCCTGCTGGCAGGGGCTCAGTGCTGGTCCGTGGCAGCACAGGGCTGAGCCCCTGCAGGGCTGTGCCAGGGCACAGGGGCTCAGTGCTGGTCCATGGCAGCACAGGGCTGAGCCCCTGCAGGGCTGTGCCAGGGCACAGGGGCTCAGTGCTGGTCCGTGGCAGCTCAGGGCTGAGCCCCTGCAGGGCAGCTGGGGACAGCACAGCCTGGCTGCTGCTTCCCTGTGGCAGCTGCTGGGGGCGCTGCAGGCACTGCCCAGCCTCGGCCCCCCCTCGCTGCTGCTTCCCTGGGCTGCAGGTGGCCTGCAGCTGGGATGCCCTCTGCCACCTCCTGCCCCCTCGGGACAGACCAGGGATGGGGCCCTGCAATCACTGCAGTGCTTGGGTTGGAAAAGGCCTGGGGCAGCAGGGGCAGCAGCCTGGGACTGCAGCCTGGGGCAGCCTGGGGCAGCAGCCTGGGGCAGCAGCCTGGGACTGCAGCCTGGGGCAGCAGCCTGGGGCAGCAGCCTGGGACTGCAGGGCAGCAGCCTGGGGCAGCAGGGCAGCAGCCTGGGGCAGCAGGGGCAGCAGCCTGGGACTGCAGCCTGGGGCAGCAGCCTTCCTCCTGCAGCTGCCTCCTGCAGGCCTGGGCACAGCCCTTGCTGCAGCCCCAGTGCTGGCTGCTGTCCCTCCCCTCTGCCTCGAGTCCCTCCCTGCAGCCCTGCTGGGGCTGGGTCCTGTCCTGCTGGGGGCAGGTGCAGGCAGAGTTTGTGTGCACCCCCAGACCCCTGTGCCTGGGGGTGTGCCTGGGGGGCTGGGGGTGCTCCCAGAGGGACCCTGCTCCATGTGGCTGCAAAGCCTGAGGGGCCCCAGCCCAGTCCCAGGGCTCTCCTCCAGCCTGTGCTGCTCAGTCCCCAGCTTGAGGCTGGTCTGGGCCTGGGGAGTGAGGGTCCCAGGGACCCTTCCCATCACCCTTTGGCTGCTTTGCTGCAGAGGCTTCAGCCAGGGAGCTGAGCTGGGAGGCACCAAGCAGCTCCCCCCAGCCCTCAGCCCCAAGTGTCTGCAGCAGCAGAGCCCCAGGGCTCTGCAGGGGGCTTCAGCAGGGGGGGGTGGGAGCCCCTGGGCTGCTTCACTGCTTGTGTCCCAGAGAGCTCAGGTGCTGAAGCCATCAGCTTGGCCCTGCTCAGCCAGCCTGCTCTGGGGGGGCAAGGAAATGCCTCTCCCACAGGGGGAGGAAGGAAAGGAGCTCCCAGGAGAGGAAACCCTGCCCAGGAGGCACCTGGGGGGCTGGGCCCTGCTCAGAGCAAGGCCAAGTGCCCAGGGCTGCAGCCAGGAGCCCCCAGAGCCAGCCCCTGGCTGCTGGCTGCTGCTGGGGTGGGCAGAGCCCAGCCCAGGGGCACAACCTCCCAGCAGCTCTGCCCCCCCTGGCCCCTGCCCTTGGCTCTGCCTCTGCCTGGCAGCAGCAGCTGGGACCTTCCTCCTCCCCTCCTCCTCCTCAGCAGCTCCCCTCCTCCTGGCCCTCCCTGGGGCAGCTCCCCCAGCCCAGGAGCAGGGAGGGAGCCGAAGCAGACTGCCCACAAGTGGTTTATTGGAAGCCTCAGGAACATCCTCTGCGGTGTCAGCCGTGGGGAGGGGGAGAGGAAGGGAGGATTTCATCTCCCTCTCTGCTGAGCAGGGCCTGGGATGTGCCCCAGAGCAGGGCAGAGAGATGAGCTCAGCTCAGCAGCTCCAGGGGCTGGGGACACCTCCAGGGAGGTGCAGGGACATCAAAGACCACAGCAGGATGGGGCTGAGCTGGGGGCTTGGTGCCATTGGCCCCTCAGGGCCCTATGCTGGGGGTGCAGGGGGAGGGCTGAGGGCCAGGGACACATCCAGCCAGGGACCAGGGGTCCTCAGCCAGGGGCTTTCATCTGGAGCCCTGGAGAGGACACAGCAGGGGCAGAAGGTCCTGGTCCAAGTCCCAGGAGAGACTCTCTGCCCTCAGCCCATCCCTGCTGGCCCCAGAGGCCCTGTGCCACACCTCTGCCTTTGCTCCTGCTCTGGCCAGACCCTCCCCAGCCCAGCACCCCCCTGGCACTGAAAGCCTCCCAGGGGGCAGGGGAGGGGTTGGGTTGGAAGGACCCCAAAGCCACGGGCAGGGACCCCTCCCTGGGCAGCCTGTGCCAGGGGCTCACCTGCTCCCTGAGGGATGGGAGAGCTGCAGGACAGAGAGCAGAGCAGGGTGGTGCCCCCTGCCAGGGGCTGGAGGGGGCACTGCAGCATGCCAGCACAGAGCCCACCCCAGGGCAGCTGCAGGCCTCTGCCCCAGGCTCCTGGCCCAGCCCCACTCTGCCTCCTGCCCCCCAGCACCCTGCTGGGAGCACAAAGCTGCTGTGGGGGAGGCTGCAGGCACAGGCAGCCCAGGAGCCCAGCTGAAGCTCTCCCATGGCCTGAGCTGCTCCCTTCCCCCCTCCCCAGGCTGACCCCCCCCAGCTGGGTCCTTGCCAGGGAGGAGCAGGCTGTGGCCCTGGCTTCCTCCCCTGGGCTGCCAGGACCCAGCCCCCAGCTGAGCTCTGAGCCGCGGCCCCGGTGGGGCTGGCAGCAGCCTGCTGGGGCAGGCTTCCAGCGTGGCCCTCCAGGGGCAGCAGCTGGGACCCCTGCAGGGGAGGGGGCCAGGAGCCACCTCTGAGATGTCCCCAAAGGGCTACTGCAGAGTCAGAGCCAGCAGCAGCTTGGAGAGAGAGAGGCTTTGTGAAACCAAGCAGCAGCAGCAGCTCTGCCCCTGCCCCAGCAGCCTGCCCCAGCAGCTGCAGCTGCCCTCCCCCAGGGCAGCAGCCTCCTGCTGCTGCTGTCCCTGCCCCCAGCCCTGCAGGGCAGAGAGCTGCTGCCTGGGCTGCAGCCTCCTGCTGCTGCTGTCCCTGCCCCCAGCCCTGCAGGGCAGAGAGCTGCTGCCTGGGCTGCAGCCTCCTGCTGCTGCTGTCCCTGCCCCCAGCCCTGCAGGCAGCTGGGGCCGGCTCAGAGCTGCTTGCTGCGGCTGCAGGTGGTGCACAGGAGGCTGCCCTCGGCCAGCACGAAGGGCTGGCTGCCCAGCAGCGTCTCACACTCCAGGCAGGCAAAGTGCTCCTTGTGCCAGGCCATGCCCTCCACCTGCTGGTAGTCCTCTGAGAAGATGATCTGCAGGACAGAGAGAGGAGAGCTTGGTCACACCACCAGCAGCAGGGAGGAACCAGCCCCACGCCTCCCACCCGGCTTCCAGGCCTGGGGAATGGGCAGGGGGCAGCCCCTGGGCACCCAAGAGCAACCAGGGCTGGCTGGTGGCTGAGCCAGAAAGGGGGCAGGCAGCCAGGGCCTGCTGCCACCATGCATGGAGTGGCCGTGGGCCCTGGGTCTGGTGGCCACGGTGGGGCTGGGCTGAGGGTTGGGCTGGATGGCCCCAAACCATCCTATGGCTCTGTGCCGCTGCTCCCTGGCTGCTTCAGGCACCTCCAGCCCCCAGAGCAGCCCTGGTGCCCGGCACCCGAAGCATGCAGCGCCCAGAGGGTATCCCAGGAGGTGTGAGAGGGTGAGCAGGGGCAGGCCAGGCAAGGGCAGGGCATGGTGAGGAGCAGGGGGCCAGGGAAGCTCTGAAGGAGGCTCCTGGAGCAGAGGCAGGCAGTGGCTTGGGCTGGAAGGGACCTCCAAAGGCTGCCAGGGCAGGGGTGGGGACCCCCTCCCCAGAGCCCTGGGGCTGTGGTGCCATGGGGTGGTGGTGCCCTGGCACTGCTGGGCTCAGGGTGGGCCTTGGTGACCTTGAAGGTCTCTTCCAACCAAAAGGATTCTATAAAGCTCCTGCAGCCCTGCAGCCAGCAGGGACAGCCCCGGCCGGGGCAGGCTGCTCCCAGCCCAACCCCCCCTGCCCTGCTGCCAGCCAGGGGGCAGCTCCTCTGGGCACCTCTCTGGGCAGCCTGGGCCAGGCTCTCCCCACCCTCAGTGCCAACCACTTCTCCCTGCTCCCTCCTGGAGTCTAAGCCCTCCCCCTGTGTGCTGCCCAGCAGCCCCTGCCGGCCCCGTGGGGGTGCCCGGGGGGGGCAGGCCAGGGGTGCCCTGGGCGGCAAGCTGGGGGTGCCCGGGGGGGGGGCAGGCTGGGGATGCCCCTTGGCGGAGGGGGGGGGCAGGCCGGGGGTGCCCTGGGCGGCAAGCTGGGGGTGTCCGGGGGGGTGGGGGGCAGGCTGGGGATGCCTGGGGGGGGGGGGTCAGGCCGGGGGTGCACCTTGGCGGGGGGGGGCAGGCTGGGGGTGCCCGGGGGGGGGGGGGGGCAGGCCGGGGGTGCCCCTTGGCGGGGGGGGGGGGGGGCAGGCTGGGGATGCCCCTTGGCAGAGTGGGGGGCAGGCCGGGGGTGCCCGGGGGGGGTCAGGCTGGGGATGCCCGGGGGGGGTCAGGCTGGGGGTGCCCCTTGGCGGGGGGGGGGGGGGGGGGGGGGGCAGGCCGAGGGTGCCCCTTGGCGGGGGGGAGGGGGGTGTGTGTCAGGCCGGGGTGCCCGGCGCGGTGCCCACCTCGTCGCAGGCGGCGCAGCGCGGCCGCAGGCTCTCGCAGTAGTGCCGCCCGCACCAGGCCGCTCCTCCCTTCCAGAAGTAGATGAGGTCCACCAGGGGCTGGGCGCAGCGGCAGCAGACGAAGCAGGCAGGGTGCCAGAGCCGGCTGTAGCCGGCGCGGTCGGCGTACACCACCGGGCAGTCGCCGGGCACCGCCTGCTGGCAGCCCGCGCAGCGCTGCGGGGGGAGGCGCAGGCGCTCAGGGCTCCGCTGCTGCTCCCTGCCCGCGGTGCCCGCGGTGCCCGCGGCGCCAAGGCTTCCTGAGCCCCTCGGGGGGAGGGAGGGAGGGCGGCCAGGCCAAGCCCCCTGCCCCAGCAGGGCACCCAGCAGCACAGTGCCCAGGGGGGGCTGGGAGCTCTCCACACCAGGAGACTCCACAACCTCTCTGGGCAGCCTGCTCCAGGCCTCCAGCACCCTCACAGCAAACAACTTTCTCCTCCTGCTCAGATGGAGCCTCCTGGGTGCCAGGCTGTGCCCCTGCCCCTTGTGCTGTCCCTGGGCACCACTGGGCAGAGCCTGGCCCCAGCCCCTTGCCCCCCACCCTCAGCAGCTACCAACCAGCAGCTAGCACCTGGCCAGTGGAAGCCCCCTGAGCTAAAGCCAAGGGATGCCCGGGGCGGAGCTGGGGCCCCGGCGGGGCGGAGCTGGGGCCCCGGCGGGGCGGAGCTGGGGCCCCGGCGGGGCGGAGCTGGGGCCCCGGCGGGGCGGAGCTGGGGCCCCGGCGGGGCGGAGCTGGGGCCCCGGCGGGGCGGAGCTGGGGCCCCGGCGGGGCGGAGCTGGGGCCCCGGCGGGGCGGAGCCGGGGGCCCGGCGGGGCGGAGCCGGGGGCCCGGCGGGGCGGAGCCGGGGGCCCGGCGGGGCGGAGCCGGGGGCCCGGCGGGGCGGAGCCGGGGGCCCGGCGGGGCGGAGCCGGGGGCCCGGCGGGGCGGAGCCGGGGGCCCGGCGGGGCTGGGGGAGGGCAGAGTGAGACTGGAGAGGAGGAAGCAATTCCTGGCAGGGAGGCTGGGGAGAGCCTGGCACAGGCTGCCCAGGGAGGCTGTGGCTGTCCCCTCCCTCCCTGGAGCTGCTCAGGACCAGGCTGGATGAGGCCTTGAGCAGCCTGGGCTGGGGGAGGAGTCCCTGCCCATGGCAGGGGCTGGAGCTGGGTGGTCTCTAAGGTCCCTTCCCACCCAAGCCCTTCCATGAATCTCTGCACAGTTGGACTTGATCCTGAAGGTCTCCTCTGGGCACAAGGATGCTGTGAGAGGAGCTCAGCCCTGGGCTCTTTTCTCCCTGCTGCTCACATCCACCTCCTGGCCTCCTGTCCCTGCCCAGCTCTCAGCCCAGCACCTCCCCCTCCTACCAGGCCAGGCAGGCTCCAGCTGTAGCGTCTGAGGCCATGGCACAGGACCCAGCTGGGCTCCCCTGTGCCTGGAAGAGCTCAGCACAGGCTCCACAGCCCTCCCTGGGGAGCTGACAGCTCAGGAGCTCTTGGTCAGGTTCCCATCTCGGCAGGGATAGCCCAGGCCGGGCTCAGGGCTTCTGTCTGTGCTTTATCACTGCCTGGGAGAGGCTTCAGAGCTCTTCAGCAGCAGCTGGAATCTCCTCCAGCAGGGCCCTTGGCAGCACCTCCCCTGCAGCCTGGAGAAGCCTCCTGCCAGAGCAGGGTGCAGGGGCAGCAGCTGGGGTGGGCTGTGCCCTGTTGGGGCTCACTGGCACAGCAAGGTGCCCCCTCCAGCAGTGCAGGGCAGGGGCTGCTCTGTGCCCAGGGCACAGCTCTGCTGCCCAAGGCTCCAGCTGCAACCCACAAGCTTTCAGTGGGGGGAGAGGAGACACAAATCAGACCCAGGAGGATTCCTACAGCCTGGCTGCACAGCAGGAGGCTCCAGGGCTCTGCCCACCAAGGGAACCCCAAACTGGTTTGGTGGGCAGGGACCCCCAGAGCTCCTCCAGTGCAGCCCCCTGCAGCCAGCAGGGACAGCCCCAGCCAGGGCAGGCTGCTCCCAGCCCCCCCCCCCCAGCCAGGGCAGGCTGCTCCCAGCCCCCCCCCCCCAGCCAGGGCAGGCTGCTCCCAGCCCCCACCCCCCAGCCAGGGCAGGCTGCTCCCAGCCCCCACCCCCCAGCCAGGGCAGGCTGCTCCCAGCCCCCCCCCCCAGCCAGGGCAGGCTGCTCCCAGCCCCCCCCCCAGCCAGGGCAGGCTGCTCCCAGCCCCAAGCCCCCTGCCCTGCCCTGCTGCCAGCCAGGGGGCAGCTCCCAGCTCTCTGGGCAGCCTGGGCCAGGCTCTCCCCACCCTCAGCCTCAAACCTTTCTCCCTTCTCTCCACTCTCAGTCTCCCTCTTGGAGCCCAAACCATCCCCCCTTGTGCTGTCCCAGCAGGATCCCTGCTCTGGAGTCTGTCCCCAGCTTCCTGATTGTCCTCTTGAAGCCCTGCAAGGCCACCAGGAGCTCTCCCTGGAGCCACAGTTTGCCACTGCCTCCTCCTGCCCTCAGCCTGCAGCTCCTGGGCTGGTTCCACCCTGCTGCCAGGCATCTCCTCTTCCACCACAAAGCCTCTGAGGGCTGCAGGCAGCACAGGAGGAGACAGAGAGTCTGCTGGCTTGGCTCTGCTGCCAGCCTGAAAGGGGAGATGCCTGCTGACACCGTTCCTGCCACCACAGCCAGCCTCAGGCAGGCTTCTGCCTCCTCCACACCGGCCCAGGAGGGAGCTCAGAAGCTGTTTCTGCTCTGTGTGGCCACAGAGCCTGCCCATGGAGCTGCCATGCTGCAGGCAGGGGGGAGGGCAGCTGGACACCACTGGGCTCTGCAGCCATCACAGGGGGCTGGATTTCAGCTCCACATCCTCCATGCCTCCCCAGGGCAGCAGATTTGGGCAAGCCAGGGCACCAGAGAAGCCAACCCTGCAGCTGCCAGCCCCTGCCAGCCCAGCCCTGCTCATCAGTGAGGGCAAACAGCAGAAGCCTGCCAGCTCCAGCAGCCTGCCAGCCAGAGCTGCTGCCAAAGCCAGGAGCTCTGCTCCTCTGCCTGGGGCCTTGCCCTGGGTGCCACACAGCCTCCAGCCCTCAAAGTGGCTCTTGCAGCCTGGCCTGGGCCCACAGCCTGCTGCTCACCTGGCACCTCCATGGTGCAGGGGGAGGGTGAAGGCTTTTATCAGCACTCACCAGGGGTGCTGGCCAAGAAAGGGTCCCTTGCTTTCCAGCCCTGCTCCCCTGCTGCCCAGCAGAGGCAGCTCCCCCAGCAGCAGCTCCTTGGACACCCCCTGAGCCCTCACTCCAGCCCTGGCCTCGAGCTTCTGTGGGGCCATGGCTAACTTTGCTCAGGCTTTGGCTCGAGTCCAAGGGTGGCTCTGGGCACCAGCAGCCTTCCAGCTCTGGGGGGGTTAAAGATGACTTTCTGCCTGGAGAAGGCTCAGCTCCTAGGGCAGACACCACGGTGCTGGGGCCCCTTCCCTGCTGCCCAGAGGTGTTCCAAAGGCTGCTGGAGCTCAGAAGCCTCCTGGTGATTTAGGCTGGCCTGGATGTTTTCCTTCACACACCAGCTCCAGCACAGCTGCCCTGAGGAGCACTCCCAGCACAGGCACCCATGGAAACCACTCCAGCTTCCTTCCTGCTGCTGCTTTGGTGCCTTCTGGACTCCTTCCCCTCTGGAGCAAGGGCAGTGATTGCTGTGAGCTGCCCCTCACAGCCAAGCCTCAGCACAGCCTGAGCTGGGCAGACACAAAGCTGCTGGGGACCCCAAAGCTCCTCCAGCCCAGCCCCCCGCAGCCAGCAGGGACAGCCCCAAGCAGGGCAGGCTGCTCCCAGCCCCCAGCCAGGGCAGGTTGCTCCCAGCCCCCCCAGCCCAGGGCAGGCTGCTCCCAGCCCCCCAGCCAGGACAGGCTGCTCCCAGCCCCCAGCCAGGACAGGCTGCTCCCAGCCCCCAGCCCCGCACTGCTGCCAGCCGGGGGGCAGCTCCCAGCTCTCTGGGCAGCCTGGGCCAGGCTCCAACCTTTCTCCACCCAGAGCCATCTCATGCCCAGCCTGCCAGAGCTGCCAGGCTGCTGTCAGCAGCTCCTGCAGCTGATGGAACCTGCACCCACCTGGATGGCTCAGCACAGGCTCTGCTGTGAGGGAGGGAGGTGCAGAGGAGCTGGCGCTGGTGTGCTGTCCCCAGGCGGCTCCAGAGCGCAGCCCCCAGGCAGCAGAGCTGTGCCCCAGGGGCAGCCTCCCCGGGCTGCTGCCACCTCTGCCCACCCCTGCCCGAGGCTGAGCGCTCCCCAGGCTCACAGCCAGGACCCCCGCAGGCCCCCAGCCCCGCAGGGAGGGCACTCACGTAGTGTGCTGCGGCGGGGGCAGGCTCCAGGGCCCCGTTGGTGGCCTCGGGGGGCTCGGGGGCGGCGGCGCTCTCGTCCTGAGCCTTCCCTTGCTCCTTGCCGCCGGCCTGGCCGGGCAGTGCCACCTCGCCCACGCCCAGGGCCTCAGCCTTGTACTTGCCCACGAAGTCCTCCATCAGCTGCAGCTCCCCCGGGGCCAGCCCGCGGCACTGGGCCGGGTCCTGGTCGTGCAGGGGCAGCTGCCTGGCCAGCTGGCGCCGCCGCTGCAGCGCCCCGGCCGTGCCCGCCACCGGCTGCAGCTCCGCGGGGATCAGCTCCATGTACTGCGTGGCCTGGGGGGCACAGCGCCCAGGGGCGGCTCAGGCGGGGGGCAGGAACGGCAGGGCGCTGCCGGTGCCGCCCGCCCCAGGGATGCTCCGTGCGCGGCGGGGGCTGGCGGGGACCCGAGGCTCTCCCGGCGCCGACCCCCCTGCCGCGGGCAGGGGCACCTCCCGCCAGCCCGGGCTGCTCGAGGCCCCAGCCAGCCCTGCCCGATGACCTCCGAAGGTGTTTCCCAACCCAGAGCAGTGCCCGGTCCTGTAACGGCTCTGGAGCGAGGCTGTCAGGGGCAGCAGTGGAGCCCCAAGGTCTGCCCGGGAGCAGGAATGTGCCCGGAGCACCGCCAGGGAGGGGGCAGCCACAGCCTCCCCGGGCAGCCTGTGCCAGAGTCTCCCCAGCCTCACCCTCATCTGCACTCTCAATCTGCCCTCTTCCAGCTCAGGCCATTCCCCCTTCCCCTGCCACAGCCCCGGGAGAGCTTTTCCAGCCACCCACTTCCACGATTCCCTCCCCTGGAGCCCTGCAGCAGGGAGAACCCACACCACGGAGCCATCCCCAGCAAGCCTCCTCCTCAGCTGGCCTCAGCCCGGCCCCTGGGGGGGCTCAGCCCCTGGGGGCGCTGCCCGGGCTGGGTGAGCGCTCTGGGGCCCCCGGGGTGTGCAGGGTTAAGGCCGCAGCCGGCGGGGGAAGGGAGTTCCCCACCGGAGGCGTTTGGTCTCTGGCAGGGTGAGGAGGCGAGGGGCAGCCAGTTGGCTCCCGGCCGCCCTGCGCTGGATGGCTTCCTGGCTCGGTCAGCACTCGAGAGGAGACCTTGCAACAGGAGACATTAACTGTTTGCTGCACAGGGGCCGGTGCAGGGTGGACAGAAGGGGTGGCACAGCCCTGCACAACTCATCACAGCTGGGACAGCCCTCAAGGCAGCTCCCACCTCAGCTGCCTTCAGCGCAGCTCCAGCTGCCTGCCAGGAGACCTGCAGCAGCCACAGGTCACTGAGCTGATGAGGCAGAGCCTCAGAGAGCTCTTTGGGTTGGGAAAGACCTCCAAGAGAGTCCAACCTGCAACCCAACCCCACCCTGGGCACCAAACCCTGGCCCCAGCTGCCATGGCCACAGGGCTCTGGAGCACCTCCAGGCATGGGGACTCCACCACCTCCCTGGGCAGCCTCTGCCAGGCCCTGACCACTCCTGCAGCACAACAATTGTTCCTCATGTCCTCTTTTACCCTCTGTGCCACCCCAGGGATGCTCCCACCGAGGCCCACCACTGAGCCTGGCGCCATCCCCTTGCCCCCCACCCTTTAGCTCTTGCTGAGCACTGAGGAGGTGCCCAAAGGGACCGCTAAGAGCTCCCCAAACACAGAGCTGAGGGCAGCATGGAGGGGGAGCTCAGCCCCAGGGAAGAAGAAAGCAGAGCCTGGGCCTCCTTCAAAGCCAGCAGCAGCTCCTGCCCCGAGGTGCTGGCAGCAGTTTGTGGAGCAGCAGAAGCCTGGTGTGTGATAGAGCTCTGCTGGGCAGCCTGCAAGGAACCAGCTGGGTGGAAGAGAGCCAGCATTGTCCTGCCCATCCCTGCCCAGCTCCAGGATTCCCTCTGGGAGCAGGGGAAGGCAAGCAGTGGTTAAACAAACACTGCTGCTGGGCCGGCTCCTGCCAGGGGGAGAGAAGGAAGAGGAGAGAGAGGGAAGGAAACAAAACAACAGAGAGGAAAGGAAAGAGAAAGAAGGCAAGAGTGGGGGGAAGGGCAGAAAGGGAAGCAAGAGCTGGGGTGGAAGGGGAAAGGAAAAGGAGGCAAGAGCTGGGGGGAGGGGAAAAAAGAGGCAGGAGTGGGGGAGAAGAGAAGAGGAGGCTGGGAGCAGCAGCACTGGGGTCAAACAGCCAGGGAGCAGCAGGCCTGGGGGCTCAGTGCCTCATTCAAGGCCAGGGCTCAGCACAGCCCCAGCAGACTTCATGCCACCCCCAGGCAGCCTTTCCAAGGGACTGAGGGCAACTGAGCCGAGAGAAAGAAGCCAGGCTCTGCCTCCTGGGGCTGCAGCTGCCCTTCCACAACTCTTCTTTCAAGCCAAGCCAAGCCAAGCCAAGCCAAGCCAAGCCAAGCCAGTCCAACCTGGCTGCAGCCCCCAGCAGCCTGACCCCTTCTGCTGGACTGGAAGAGCAGAAGCTGCCCTCTCAGACCAGGATTTGGTGCCACAGCCCAGCTCAAGGCACCCCTTTGGGAAGTGCTCTGCTGGCTACAGCTTGAACACCCCAAACCCCACAGCCAGGAGCTCCCACATGGCTCTTCTGGATGGAAAGCAGGAGGGAAAGGGCTGGGGGCTGCCACCCCTCTGGGCAGCCTGGGCCAGGCCCTCCCCACCCTCAGCCTCAAACCTTTCTCCCTTCTCTCCACTCTCAGTCTCCCTCTTGGAGCCCAAACCATCCCCCTTGTGCTGTCCCAGCAGGATCCCTGCTCCAGAGTCTGTGCCCAGCGTCCTGATTGTCCTCTTGAAGCACTGCAAGGCCACCAGGAGCTCTCCCTGGAGGCTTGGAAGGGACCCCAAGAATCCTCCAGCTCCAACCCCGCTGCCACGGGGGCAGGGAGGCTGCCCCAGCCTGACCACCCCCAGCTCTCCCAGCCTGGCCTGATGCCCCCCAGGAGTGCCCCTCCCCACAACACCCCCGGGGGGCTCTCACCAGCTTCTGGGTGAGGCCTGGAGGCGCCCACTCGTAGGTGATGGTGTGGAAGGAGGGGTCCTTGCGCGTCACGATGGGGTTGGTGACGATCATGCGGTTGCGCTTGTAGAGCCGCAGCCCCCCGCAGCCCTTGGCCCGGGTGGTCAGCCAGGAGTACCTGGAGCCACTCAGCAGCCTCCCCACCTTCAGGTCCTCCTCCAGCTCCGAGCTCAGGCTGTGCTCCTCCTGGCTGCACTTGCAGCACCTGCAGATCTTCCTGCGGGGAGACAGCGACAGCAGCTGCGGCTGCGGCGGGGGAGCCCCCAGCGGCCCCGGGGGGGGAGGGAGAGCAGGGACCACGGGCATCCCCTGGGCAGGGGACAGCCGGGACCACGGGCACCCCCTGGGCAGGGGCACCCCCTGGGCAGGGGACAGCCGGGACCACGGGCACCCCCTGGGCAGGGGCACCCCCTGGGCAGGGGACAGGCGGGACCACGGGCATCCCCCTGGGCAGGGGACAGGGGGGACCACGGGCATCCCCCTGGGCAGGGGCACCCCCTGGGCAGGGGACAGGGGGGACCACGGGCATCCCCCTGGGCAGGGGCACCCCCTGGGCAGGGGACAGGCGGGACCACGGGCACCCCCTGGGCAGGGGACAGCCGGGACCACGGGCACCCCCTGGGCAGGGGACAGCCGGGACCACGGGCACCCCCTGGGCAGGGGACAGCCGGGACCACGGGCACCCCCTGGGCAGGGGACAGCCGGGACCACGGGCACCCCCTGGGCAGGGGACAGCCGGGACCACGGGCACCCCCTGGGCAGGGGACAGCCGGGACCACGGGCACCCCCTGGGCAGGGGACAGCCGGGACCACGGGCACCCCCTGGGCAGGGGACAGGCGGGAGCATCTTCTCTTCCCCACAGCCCCAGACAGACAGCACACCCTCCCAGCTCCGCCCAGGCGCTCAGTCCCTGGAGGCCGAGCGCCAGGGCAGCCCCCCAGGGCCAGGGCAGTACCTCCAGGAGTGCGGCTCGAAGCCCGGGCAGGTCCCGCGGCAGCGCAGGCAGGGCGCAGCCCGCCCCGGCAGCGCCTGGAACAGAGCACAGCCCTCAGCCCTCAGCCCTGGGCTGCACGCAGCTGTGTCAGCTGGGAAAGCCCTCCGAGGTCAGCAGCTTTCAACCCAAGCCCTGCAGCCTGCTCCAACCCCTGACCACTCCTGCAGCACAGAAATCCTTCCTCCTCTCCAACCTCAGCCTCCCCTGGCACAGCCTCAGGCCAGTTCCTCTCCTTCCATCACCTGAGCCTGGGGAGCAGAGCCCAACCCCCCCTGGCTGCAGCCTCCTCTCAGGGAGCTGCAGAGGGCAAGGAGGTCTCCCTCAGCCTCCTCTGCTGCAGGCTGCACACCCCCAGCCCCCTCAGCTGCCCCTCCCCAGCCCTGCTCCCCAGCCCCTTCCCCAGCTCTGTTGCCCTCCTCTGTCCCTGCTCCTATCAAGCCTCAGACCTTCCAAAGCATTTGGCCACCCTCCATGCAGACCTGCTACCTGTTTCTTGAGGTGGAACAAGTTCTTCCCACCCAAGTGCCACCCCTGTGGAGCCCCCAGGCCAGCTGGGAGCATGGCCAAGGTCTGGCCCAGGCTGCCCAGGGCAGAGGGGGAGTCTCCATCCCCGGGGAGGCTGAATAGCTGTGGAGATGGTGCTGAGGGCCATGGTTTGGTGGTGCCCTGGCACTGCTGGGGTCAGGGTTGGACTCCATCAGCTCAAAGGCCTCTTCCAACCAAACAATCAATGTTCTGTGGAATGGGTTGGGCTGGAAGGGACCTCAGAGAGCATTCAGTCCTAACCCTCTCCACCTCCCACCAGCCCAGGCTGCTCCAGGCCTCATCCAGCCTGGCCTTCAGCACCTTCAGGGAGGAGGCAGCCACAGCCTCCCTGGGCAGCCTGTGCCAGGCTCTGGCCACCCTCACTCTGGAGGATTTCTTCCCCCTCTGCAGCCTCCATCCACCCTCCCCAAGCTCCAATCCATTCCCCCTCCTCCCATCACCACCACCCCCATTGTCCCACTCCTTCCCCTCTCTGGGCCAGACCCCACAGCTCTGCCTGCTGGCTAGGCAGAGCTCTGCCTGCCCAGCTAGGGAGCTTCTCCTCCCAGCTCCTCAGCTCTGCAGGAAAGGAGATTCATAAAGAGAAGGCAAAAGAGAGGCCCTGCAGCCCCCAGCCCCAGCCAGCACACCAAGCACTGCCCACCCAGCCCAGCCCCCCTGCTGCCCACGCCCCCGGGGGTGCAGCCCTGCCCTCCAGTTCAGGACCTCTGCCACGCTCCCAAGGGCTGGAGAAGGCTGTGCCCCAGCCCCTGGCGGCGGAGCAGGCTCTGTGCCCAGGCTCTGTGCCCAGGCCTGGGCAGGCTGCCCCCCGGCGCTCTGCTCCCGGAGCCTTCCCGCTGCTCGCGGCCGGCGCGGAGGCAGCTCTGAGGCGGTGGAAGGAGAGGAGCTGAGGCCACCCCGGCCACAAAAACGCTTCCCTGAGCAGCCTCAGCACCAGCCCAGGGCTCGCTGCCTGCCTGGGCAAAGGCAGCAGCACCCAGGGCAGGGCTGGGAGAAGGGAGAGCCTCTGAGGAGAGGCCAGAAGGGAAACACCTGAGAGTGGCTCCAGCTGGGTGCGGAGCTGGAGGGCTCCTCAGCTCCCCAGGGCAGGTCAGAAGGCCTCTCCCAACACCCACACTCTGAAGCTGAGCCTGTCCAAGCCCACCAGCCTCCTCCAGGCGTTGGAAGAGGTTGCACAGGGAGGTGTTGGAGTGGCCACTGTGCTCCTGGGCAAGCTGCTGTGGGTGCCCTGCTTGGGTAGGGCTTGGGCTGGGGGAGCTCCAGAGCTCCCTTCCCACCCCCCCCATGCTGGGACTCTGTGAAGTGCCTCCTGCAGCAACCCTTCCCCAGGGGGTTATCTGCAGCAGCTGCTCTGAACCCCTTTGGCCACCTCCCTCTGAGCCTTCCCTGCAGCCCTGGGGGTGTTCAGGGACCTTGTGGCCATGGTTTGATGGCCATGGTGGGGTTGGGCTGGACTGGATGACCCTAGAGGGCTCTTCCAACCCAAACCATTCTGTGGTGCTCAGCTCAGCCTGCAGCTTCCTGCTGTGTCCTCAGCCCCCA
This sequence comes from Dryobates pubescens, assembly GCF_014839835.1. Classification (NCBI taxonomy): domain Eukaryota; kingdom Metazoa; phylum Chordata; class Aves; order Piciformes; family Picidae; genus Dryobates; species Dryobates pubescens. Next base: position 734,915 of record NC_071612.1, read on the forward strand.
GCCAGCCCAGCACCACCTTGGCCAAGAGCCCTTCAGAGGGTCTCCTGAAGCTGACCACTGAGCCTGGTGCCAGGGGACAGCTCTCAAGGGCACATGGAGAGAATGCTGCTGTCCCACCCAGCTGCCCTGGAGATGCCACCAAGAACTGGAAGGTCCTTCCCAGCCTCCTCATGAAGCAGCCCAGCACCAGAGGTGCAGCACACCCTTGGCTCTGCTCAGGGCCAAGACAGGGCTGAGAACTGAGTGGTGACCTGCAGCAGCTGAGCACAGCACAGCCCTGCCTCAGTCACAGACCAGATGGCCCCAGGGAGGCTCCAGCTGCTCCAGCAGCTGCTGCAGCAGAGGATGCTGGCTGGAGATCTTTGCCTGCTCCAGGATGCTCCCTGGGGAAAGCCTTCAGTTCCCTTTCCTGCTGCATGCCCACAGGGGCCTTGGTCTGATCACCCAGGGAGCTGCTGATGGGAAAAGCACCCTGCAAGGCTCAGGTGCCTCCCACAGCCCCACAGGCAGAAGGGCATGCAGGCAGCTCTGGCCCAGGAGAGGACAGCCCTGTGCTCAGCAGCAGGGGCCAGCAGCCTGCTGCTGAGGGCAGGACTTGCAGGGTGCAGAGCATGGCTGCAGGGTGGGGAGCTCAGGCCTGCAGCTAGGTCCAGAGCTTGGCCAAGTTTGGCCAACGTGGCCTTAAGCAAAGCCTGCTGCAGCCTGCAGGAGGGAGCTGCACAGGCAGGGCCACCCTCACTCCAGCTCACACCACAGCCCCCAGGGCAGAGCCCCCAGAGGGCAGCCCCATGAGCGGCATCCCCCCCTGCAGCATCCCCCCCTGCAGCTGCTCAGGGCCAGCTGCTGATCCCCAGCCTCTGGCAGGGCCCTTGGGAGCAGCCCCAGCTCCAGAAGGCTCTGGCCAGGCAGGGAGCTCCTGCAGAGGCTTCTGGAGCCCAGCAGCCCTCGCTGCTCCAGGCCTTATTTGGAGCCCCAGCGGCGCTGGAGACGTGTCAGCACCTCAAGTATGTTTGCTCCTCCTTCCCAGGGAGGGAAGAGGGAAAGTTGGCTTCCAGGGAACTCCTGCAAGTTCCACAAGCAGCCCTGCAGAGCCTCCTTCCACCTCCCCACCCCCACAGCAAGCTCAGCACAAACCCTTCCCGGGAGACCCTCAGGCAGCACTGGGTGCCCAGAGCCTGGCTGCAGCACCAGGACCACCTCAAGCCTCTGGCTGGGCTCCCTCCAGCTCCAGGGGATCCTGGAGAGGAACAGCTCCACCTGTGAGACCCTCCCCTTGGCCAGAGGGGCAAAGCCACCCTGTGCTCCTGTGGCTGGCAGCAGCCTGCTCAGCACAGTCCTCGAGGAGCTCAGGGGTGGGCAGCAATTAGCCTGTGCTCATTAATGAGCTGGGACAGAGCTCAGAGGGGGCAGGGAGGGAATGGACAGAGGAAGCTCCAGCTAAACACCAGGAGGAACTTCTTGCCTTGCAGGGTGGCAGAGCCCTGCAGCAGGCTGGGCAGAGGTGGTGCAGCCTCCATCCCTGGAGCCTTTCAAGGTCCTCCTGGATGTGTTCCTGCCTGGCCTGCCCTGGGTGAGCCTGCTCTGGCAGGGGCTTGGACTCAACCTCCAGATCCCCTGGGGCAGGGCAGAGGTAGGTTGGGCATCAGGAGGGAGTTCTGCACAGGGAGAGCCTGGGACAGGCTGCACAGGGAGGGGGTTGAGGCTCCAGCCCTGGAGACACTCAGGCTCAGCCTGGCTGTGTCCCTGGGCAGCCTGCTCTGGCTGGAGCTGTCCCTGCAGGGGGTGGCCAAGATGCCCTTGGGGGTCCCTTCCAGCCTGCTGCTCTCTGAGGTGGCCTCACCTGGGGGAGCAGCAGCCCTTGCTGGCATCCAGCCCTGCAGGCCATCAACTTTGGTGCCTTTTATTTCAGCAAGCACAAAAAAAAAGGGCAGGAAAAGGCAGGGACAGCAGGGGAAATATTTCAGTGGAGCTGCCAGATCTCCAGCTCCAGGAGGACTGAGGCACAAGAGCAGCAGAGCTGCTGCAAACATCTCTCTCTTCCCAGAGCACAGAGCTGGCAGCATTCCCTCCCCCCCAGTGCCATGGGGATTGATAAGGGAAGGGCAAGCTCTGCAGCAGCACAGGGAGAGCTTTTCCCACCAGCTTCAGACACTTGGCCTTGATGGTGGAGCCCAGCCAGGCTGTGAGGAGGTGTGGAACGGGAAGGGCCCACCCCAAAACTTAACTCAGCAGCCCCTGGGGTGAGGCCCAGAGTGCTCAGCTGAGTGTCAGCACCACCAGCCCCCTCCAGAGCCAGCAGAAGGTGCTGAGCTACCATGGAGGGTCCTCAGCCCCCTGACCTGCTGCCCTGCAGGAGCTGCTCCCAGCAGCACCAGGGATTTGCTCCTGAATGGCTTCTCAGCTCTTCTCTGTGTGTTTTACAGCTGAGGAGGTGGGCAGAGGAAAGCTGGAGATGCCCCAAGGGCACAGAGCCACTGCATGGAGTCCTGGGGCTGAGAGCCTGCAGAGGAGCAGCCCCAGAGGGAGCTGAGCAATGCTCAGCAAGAGCTGAAGGAGCTGTGGGGGGCAAGAGGCTGGGGCCAGGCTCTGCTCAGTGGTGCCCAGGGATGGCACAAGGGGCACAGACTGGAACCCAGGAGGTTCCACCTGAGCAGGAGGAGAAAGTTGTTTGTTGTGAGGGTGCTGGAGGCCTGGAGCAGGCTGCCCAGAGAGGTTGTGGAGTCTCCTGGTGTGGAGAGCTTCCAACCCCCCCTGGGCACTGTGCTGCTGGGCAAGCTGCTGTGGCAGCCCTGCTGGAGCAGGGGGTTGTGCTGGGTGAGCTCCAGAGGTGCCTCCCCATCCCACCACCATGCTGGGGTTCTCTCAACTGCTTCTCATGCACTTTGCCTCTGGCACCATCCAGTGCAGCCAGCAAGGGTCCCTGCTGCAGGTGGCAGTGACTGCACTGCAGCAGCTCAGAGGCTGCCAGCAGCTGGTCCAAGGTTCAGAGCAGGTGAGAGGGCAGCAGGAGGAACCAGGCTGGCAGCCAGCATGAGGGAAGTCTGCTCTGCCACTGCAAAGAGCTGCCCTGGAACCCTTCCTCTCCTCCAAGGGGAGCAGGAGCTCCCTGCTAGGCCATCTGAAGGTCTCTTCTCCTGAATGGCTGCAACAAGATTTCCCCTGGGGAAAAACCAAGCCCAGGAGCAGCAGCTGAGCCTAAGCAAACACTGCAGGCACAGCCTGAGGCACTTGGTGACTTGTGACTTGTGTCTGCTGGGGCTGGATGGAGCTCCAAGGCCCCAGAGGAGCTCCTTAACCCCTGGGCTGCTCCGTGACTTCATCTCTATAAATGCTGGTTGGGAGCTCTCCAGGTTTCTGCACCAGGACCAACATCTGCTGCCCTGCCAGCTGCAGCACAGCTTCCTCCCCTGGGCTGCTGCACAGGGACATTGCTCTGGCAGCCCAGCTCAGCCCCACCAGCAGGCTCCAGCCTTCAGAGGGGCACAGGGGGTGGCACAGCCGTGCACAAGCTGCCAGCCAGGGCCCAAGCCCACGGCCACCAGGAAGAGCCTTTCCAGAAGGAACCAACTTCCCTCCGTGCAGCTCTGAGCTTCTGCTTGCTCAGGACCCCATCCCCATGGCCTTGGGCACCTCCAGGGAGGGGGCATCCACAGCCCCCCGGGGCAGCCTGTGCCAGTGCCCCCCCAGCCTCACCTCCAGTCTCAGCCTCCCCTCTCCCAGCTTCCACCCATTCCCTCTCCTCCTGTCACAAGCAGCCCTGCCCTACTTTGGCTACCCTGAAACAAGCCCCAAAGCACCTGAAGCAGGAACAAGAGCCCAACCCTGCAGGACCTGAGCCAGCTTCACCTTGGCTGGGAGCAGCGCTGTGAGCCTGGGGCTGGTTTTGCCCTGCTGACAAGGGGCTGAGGGGAGCCAGAGCAGCACCACAAAGCCTGCTGCTGGCAGCCAGCTGAGGCAGCTCCAGCCAGGCAGGCCGTGCCAGCCAGCCCCACTGTATCTTCAGGTGGGGCTGGAGCGCTGCAGCTGGGCTGCAAACAGCCCTGCTGCCAGGCAGAGCTGCCCCCTGCTCGCCGCCGCTCCCCGGGCGCTGGGCACGGCAGCCAGGGCGATTAAAGCCAGCAGCGCTTGGCAAGCACCGTGCCAGGGCCCCGCCGCCGGCCCTAATCGCTTCCAGGCGCCTTCCCCGGCCTGCTGAGACCGGCTGGGAGGTGCTGCCAAGGCAAATGAACGGCTGCCAGGCTGCCAGGCGTGCCCAGGAGCAGCGCCCTGCCCCGGGGGCAGGAAAGGCAGCGGCCGGCCGCTGCCCCCCGGGGCAGGGACCGCTCAGGCCCCCAGCCAGGCTCTGCAGGGGCAGCTCCCTTGCTCTTGCCCTGGGGAGGTCCTTTCAGATCATCTGAGTGCAGACCAGGTAGGACTTCTCCTTCCTTTCCATAGCACCCTGCCCAGTTTCAGTTGGGGTGGCAGGAGAGGGGCAGAGCAGCCCCAGAGCCTCCCACCTGCCTCACTCCACACTCAGCACCCCTGGGAGGACCTCACAGCACCACCAGAGCCTTCCCCTGCAGGCTGTCACCTTCACAGCTCTCAGGGACATTCAAGAGGACATCCCCTCCTTCACCCTGCCACCAAGTGGAGCCAAGCATGATGCTTGCTGCCTGCCCCCAGGAAGCCTTCCAGGCACCTTGGAAGCCCTCAGCCACAGCCCTGGGCAGCTTCACTGCTCCATCACAGGGTGGGTTGGAAGGGACCTCCAAGCTCATCCAGCTCCAGCCCCCTGCCATGGGCAGGGACCCCTCCCACCGGCCCAGGGTGCTCAGGGTCTCATCCAGCCTGGCCCTGAACACCTCCAGGGAGGGCACAGCCACAGCTCCCTGGGCAGCCTGTGCCAGAGTCTCCCCAGCCTCACTCTCAAGAATTTCTTCCTCCCCTCCAGTCTCAATCTGCCCTCCCCCAGCCCACAGCCTCCCCTGTGGTGATGCTGCAGCAGCTGCTGGCAGATGGGGCTGGGGCAGAGGCTGCTTTGCTGAGGTGCAGCTCTGCTCCACAGCACTGCTCTCTTCAGCTCTCCTTGCTGCCCACACCCAGCCCTGCTCTGCACTCCCTCCCCAAGGGACCCCCAGCCTGTGGGTGCTGGCAGGGGCTCCACCCTGCTCACCTCCCACCCCGAGCCCTGGCAGCAGCACTCCAGACAAGGCAGCAATGTCTGACCAGCATGGACTGCACACAGACCCCCCCCAGCTGCAGCTGCCCCTGGGAAGGGGCCACTGCTCACTGCTGCAGGATCAGAATGCACTCAGTGCCTGGCAAGAGCTTCCCAAGGGCATCCAGTTGGCACCCAGAGGTGCCCTCCCACAGAGGCTGCACCAATCAGGCCCCTGAGGACATGCCTGAGAGTTATCAGCAATGCAGAGCTGCTGGCACAGGACACTGCTCGGGGGCTCTGGGGCTGACACATCAGAGGAGACCTTCCTGGCAGGTCCTCACCAGCCCCACACACCTCTGGGGACAAGGGCACTCCACCTGCCTGCCCTCACTGGCAAGCACAGACAGGGGCTCTGTGGGGGTCAGCAGAGCTGCAGCCACCTCACTCCCACCCCAGCATGAGGCATGGCAGGACACGGGCAGGGGCATCAGGCTGGAGAGGGCATGGCAGGGCAGGGGCACCCAGGCTGCACTGCCAAACACCAACACCTGCCCAGGAGGACCTGCAAGGAGCTCCAGGGGGTCCAAATGCAGCAGGGGCAGAGCTGAAACCGACCAGGGAGAGAGGGAGCTGCACCCCGGGGGCAGGGCCGGGATCCTCCTGCCTGTCCCAACAGCCAGGGAGGGACTCCAAGGACGCCACCGGTAAGAAGCTCCACATAGAAGGTCATACAGGGGAGGGTCCAGGGGCGCCCCCGTGCCCAGGGCACAGCGCTGCCCAGTGGGGGCCGTTTGCCCTCGGGAGATGGCATCAGAACAGTGTGGAAGCTGAGAAGTGGCGACAGGGGGAGGTGAACTCATCCCCTAACCACGCAGGGACAAAGGTACCGTGAGGAAGGTCGGCAGAGCAGCTGCTGCCCACCGCCCATTCCACACGGGGCTGGCTGAGCAGTCCAAATCCCTCCCAGCCAGCTTCAGCCCGTGCCAGGAGGGCTTTGGCTATTCTGGTGCTTTTGCTCATCAAAAGACACCGTGGCCAAGGGCCTCCCGGGGGAGCAAAGCTTGGACAGCCGGAGCACGAGGGGTGGACCCCTTCCAGAGGGGTCTGCAAGGAGAAGAGCAGCCCCCAGCAAGGGCAGCGGCTGGGAGCAGGGTGGGCAGAGCCCCAGGCTGCTCGCCTGAGACAACAAAGAGCAGCTCTGAGCACAAGCCCAGAAGTAGGAACGAACCCAGCCCTGGAGCTGGTGTGTGCCCAGGTGGCCACTGCATCCAGTTGGATTTACCCAGCAGAGGCACGGGAAAAATCAGAGAGGTTCCTTTTGTCCACTCAGGGAGTGGTTTGGGTTGGAAGGGACCTTAAAGATCACCCTGCTCATAGTCACCCCAGCTGTGACATTCCTCCTCTGCATCCGCTGCTCCAGGACCTCGCTCCAAAGCTGCCCAGCAGCAGTGCCTGGGGCAGCCTTGCTCCAGAGGGCTCCAGGAAGTCTTTAATCAGACCACGCAGCGAGCAGGGAAGAAACGGGAGCGAAATGGGAGCAAACTGCCACCCTGACGGCAGCTGCCCCGGAGCCACGGGCTCAGCTCCTCCGCTCCAGGGAGGCAGTGAGTACCACCGGATGGTTTGGGTTGGAAAAGACCCTTAAGAGCATCACATCCAACCGTAACCCCAGCACTGCCAGGGCACCGCTGAACCAGCATCGCATCGCCAGGGCTTGGCAGTCCCCGCAGGGATGGGGACTCCACCACGGCCCTGGGCAGCCTGGGCTGGACAACCCTCGAACGGGAAGAAATTGTTCCTCATGGCCAACCTAAACCTCCCCTGGGGGCAACTTGAGGCTGTTTTCTCTTCGCCTATAGGGGTAGAAACCGACCCCCACCTGGCTGCAGCTGCCCCTCAAGGAGCTGTAGAGAGCCAGAGCGTCTCCTCTGCGCTTCCTTTTCTCCAGCAAACCCCCAAACCCGTTCCTCAGCCGCTCTGAGCGCTCGCAGCGCAGGCTGGGGGCAGCTGCGGGGATGTTGAGGGGGAAACCCCAAACCAGCTGCAACCTCCCAGCCGCGCCGGTGCCCGCAGCTCCCAGGTGCGCAGCCGCTCCCGCTCCGCACACAGCCCTCGCACGCAGCCGCTCCCCGGCTGCCGCCTGCCCTGCCCGGACTGACTGGCTGTCCGTCGGTCGTTCCGTCCCTCGCCCCGTCCCCCCGGCCGGACCCACCTCCTGCAGCCCTGCGCTCGGCTCCATCCCGCTCCGCTCCGCTCCCGCCGCCGCTCGGGCCCCGCCGCCTCGCCCGCCGCCTTTCATTGGCGACCGCCGCTGCGCCCCCAGCCACTCCCGACCAATCCGCGGCCGGCAGCGGCCGCTCCCGACCAATGGCTTGCGGCGGGGCGGGGCGCGCCGGGCAGGGCGGCTCCGGTGTCTCGGCGCGGCTGGGAGCGGCCCGGGCGTCAAAGCGGCAGGGAAGGGAAGGGGGCAAGGGGGAAGGGCAGCGGCGCTGGGGGCTCCCCGGCGCTCCGCCGCGGGGCTGGCAAGAGGGCGGAGGGCAGGGGTCGGCTCCTGCGGCCTGGGCATGCCCGGGAGGTGCGCGGGACCAACCGGCGTGGAGGGAGCTGGAAGCATTCAACCCAAGTCGCAGCTCCTGCAAGCGCTGGGGGCTGTCCCACCGTCCCACCGTCCCACTGTCCCACCACCCTGCCGTGCCACCACCCTGCCGTGCCACCATCCTGCTGTACTGCCATCCCACCATCCTGCCATCCCAACATGCTGTCATCTCTGCCCTACCATCCCACAGTCCTGCCATCCTGCTGTCTCTCTCTGTTCCACCATCCCACCCATCCCACCATGCTGTCATCCCCCCACCCTGCCATGCCACCACCCTGCCATGCCACCATCTCACCATGCTGGCATTTCACTTTCCCACCATCCTGACCTGACCACCTGTCCTGCTGCCCAGCTGCCCCCCTGTCCCCTTTTCTTGCTATCCCACTGCCCCCCCGTCCTGCTGTCCTTCTATCCCTGTGTCCCACTGTCCTGTCTGTGTCACTGTTCCTCTGTCCCATCCCTCTGCCCTTCTGCCCCTCCGTCCTGTCCTGCTGTCCCCCTGTCCTGCTGTCCCATGCTCTGACACCAAGCCCATGGAAGCAGCTTTCCCGGCCCTGCCAGGAGCGTGCTGGGGCAGCTGGTGCCAGGGGCAGATGTGGAAGGCCTTTAGCAGAGGCAGCTGCCCAGGCCCCTGTCCCTCTTGTCCCTTCCCTGGCTGCTGAGCGCTCGGTGCCCCTCTGCTGCTCCTGGGAGCCTGCTGAAGCCGAGCGAGGAGCTCTCCTCTCCAGCTTCCTGCAGACATTCCAGGCTCCAGCAGACATTCCTGCTCTGCCCGGGAGCTCCAGCACAAAGCTCCTTTTGTGCAGGTGAGGCCAAGAGGGCTCCACGTGCTCCTGCTCCCAGCTGCCTGCCCCAGCTCCCCCCTTCCTGCTGGCCCCCCCTGCTCTCCCTTCCCCACCGTGCCCCCGGCCCAGGGAAAGCCTTGCTGAGGGAGCAGACCAGGATCCGAGCGGCGTTGTGTGCTCAGGGAGCAGAGCTGCCAGGAGCAGGGAATGCAGCCAAGAGCCTGGCCCCAGCCTCTTGCCCCCCACAGCTCCTTCAGCTCTTGCTGAGCATTGCTCAGCTGCCCTCTGGGGCTGCTCCTCTGCAGGCTCTCAGCCCCAGGGCTCTCAGCCTTTGCTCCTCACAGAGCTACTCCAGGCCCCTCAGCAGCTTTGCAGCCCTTTGCTGTCCCCTTTCCAGCAGTTCCCTGTCCCTCTTGACCTGGGGAGCCCAGCCCTGGACCCAGTTCTCCACTGGTGGCCTCCCCAGGGCTGAGTGGGGAGGATGGAGAACCTCCCTCAGCCTCCAGGACACCGTTGACCTTGCTGGCCGTGAGGGGATGTTGCTGGCTCACGGTGATCTTGTCCCCCAGCACTCCCAGGTCCTTCTCCTTGGAGGTGACTCCCAGCAGGTCCCCCCTCAGCTGTGCTGCTGCGGGGGGGGGGTGCAGGACCCTACCCTTGCCCTGCCTGAACTCCAGCAGGTTGCCCTCCCACAGCTCTCAGCCCGGCCGAGGTCTCACCGGACGGCAGCTGAGGGCAGAGAGGCAAAGTGCCGGTGGGGAGGGTGCCTGGGGCTGACCTTGCAGAGGCCCCCGGGGAGCAGAGGGGGCAGCTCAGCTGTTCCTGGCAGGCTTGGCAGCCCCTGGGCGCGCTTGGGATGGCGACGAGGTGACATCGCCCCGGGGCACCTGGCAACCTGCAGGCTGGGCAGGAGCTCCCAGGGGGATTTTCTGGAGCCACGGGACACAGGCTGCAGGCCAGCACCCGGCAGGGAGCTGGGGCCGTGCCCCACTGCCAGCCGGCCCCAGGGACAGGTCCCCCAGCGGCTCCCGTGCCGAGAGCTGCCCTCCGGACGAGCCTGGGGACAGAGCGACCTCTTGGTGGGTCCAGCCCTGTGTGTCAGGGAGCTGTTACCCGGCAAGGTGCTGGAGCTGGGGACTCGCTGGTGTCTTCAGCTGCAGACAGCGGTGGTTTGAACAGCTGCAGGTGCCAGGGCCAGGCCCAGGTGGTGCCCATGGAGCCCTCTGCCAGCTCTGACGCTGCGCGGTGAGGCTCTGTCAGCCCTGGGGAGCAGGAGATAATAAAGCCCAGACTAGAAAAGGCTTCCGAGCACCCTGGGTGTCTGCATGTGCAGCAAACCACGGCTGGAGCTGTCCTCGCTGCGCTGCCACCCGGAAATCAGGAGGAGTGGTGGCTGGGCCAGGAGCTACACCGAGGGCAGATCATCGCTGCTGAGCAGAGCCCCCCGAGAAGCCCCTGCCAGGGGCTGCCCTCAGAGGTGGGAGCACAGGCAGCCTGGTTTGCCTGCCAGGTTTCTGAGGGCTCAGCCTGTCCCCAGGAACCCAAACATGTCTCTGAGCGTGAGATCTGCTCCAGCAGCACGGCAGAGGGAGGGCTGAGGCTGAGATCTGCTCCAGCATCACGGCAGAGGCAGAGCTGAGGGTGAGATCTGCTCCAGCATCACGGCAGAGGCAGAGCTGAGGGTGAGATCTGCTCCAGCATCACGGCAGAGGCAGAGCTGAGGCTGAGATCTGCTCCAGCATCACGGCAGAGGCAGAGCTGAGGCTGAGATCTGCTCCAGCAGCACGGCAGAGGCAGAGCCGAGGGTGAGATCTGCTCCAGCAGCACGGCAGAGGGAGGGCTGAAGGCAAAGGTGGCCCTGAGGGGGGGCTGGGTGCCCAGCCTGTGCCCGGGGCAGGGTGCCAGGGGCAGCTATCAGTGAGGGCTCTGAGTGACCAGGCTGAGCTATTCTTAGCTCTTTGCTAGGAAGAGACAAAGCCATCCTGTGACTAAACACAGCCAGGTCTCCACCTTGCTCATGCCCTAAAAACTGCCACCAGAAGGGAAAGATGCTCAGCTCTGGGGCACAGGGACTGCAGCTGTCCTCAGCACTGAGCCATGGGCATGCACCAAGAAAGAGCTGCTCCTGAGAGACCAGCAGGGACAGCCTGGCACCAGTGCTGCCTTCTGGGCCAGCTGGGCTTCCAGGCTGGCATTGGCACTGCTTTCTGGACCCAGCAGAGCTCCAGGCTGGCACTAGCATTGGTGTCTGGACCCAGCAGAGCTCCAGGCTGGCACTGGCACTGGTGTCTGGAGCCAGCAGAGCTCCAGGCTGGCACTGGCACTGGTTTCTGGACCCAGCAGAGCCCCAGGCTGGCACTGGCACTGGTGTCTGGACCCAGCAGAGCCCCAGGCTGGCACTGGCACTGGCTTCTGGAGGCAGCAGAGCCTCACCTCAGGGCAGCTCCTCCTGACACTGCTAATTTCCAAGAGCTGCTTCTTGGCTGCTGGAGGTGAAACTGTGTCCCAGAGACAACAGAAATGGCCAAGAAGGAGAAACATTTCTGGTGCCATGGAGTCCCTGGCACAGGTTGCCCAGGGCTGTGGTGGAAGCTCCATCCCTGCAGACAGTCAAGGCCAGCCTGGAGGTGTCCCTGCTGCCTGCTAGGGGGTGGCCAAGATGCCCTTTGGAGGTCCCTTCCAGCCTGCTGCTGTCTGTGGCTGGGATGTGCTGGTGTGGCCCAGCACAGCCCCCGTGGCCCAGGCTCCCTGAGGGAGGGTTGGGGCTGGGGGGGGCAGCCTGTGCTCTGCAGCTGGGGAGCTGTGGGTGCAGGGCTGGCTGCAGGCTGGGGCTGAGCTCTCTCTGGAGAAAATCCCTGGCACTGCCACCCCTGGCTGCTGTTCAGCTCCCTGCTTTGTACCAAGACAAGGGGATAAATGGAGCAGGAAATGCAGCTCCAGCTGCTCTGGGTTACAGCTGCTGCCCCTTGCCAGGAGCCTCCTAGGGAAGCTGTGGCTTTGGGGGGCACTGCTGGGGGCACACCTCGAATCCTGGGGTCAGTTCTGGACCCCTCACTCCCAGAAGGACATTGAGGAGCTGGAGCAGGTCCAGAGAAGGGCAACAGAGCTGGGGAAGGAGCTGGGGAGGAGCAGCTGAGGGAGCTGGGGGTGCTCAGCCTGGAGCAGAGGAGGCTGAGGGAGACCTCCTTGCTCTCTGCAGCTCCCTGAGAGGAGGCTGCAGCCAGGTGGGGCTTGGGCTCTGCTCCCAAGGAACAAGAGGCAGGACAAGAGGAAATGTCCCCAGGCTGCTCCAGGGCAGGTTTAGGTTGGCCATGAGGAACAATTTCTTCCCTTTAAGGGTTGTCCAGCCCTGGCCCAGGCTGCCCAGGGTGGTGGTGGAGTCTCCATCCCTGGAGGAGCCCTGCAGCTGTGGTGCTGAGGGCCGTGGGGTGGTGGTGCCCTGGCAGGGTGGGACTCCAGCATCTTGGGTGTCTTCTCCACCCTAGCCAGTGCTGTGCTTCTGTGGAACCCCTCTGGAGGGGTCTTCCTCTCCACCACACCAACGTGGAGGACCAAAGACAGAGAAAGAGGTGGAAGAAGTGAATGGAGAAGGCAGAGAGGTGGAACCAAACCCAGGCAGCTCCTCTCTGGTCGCCGGTGGGGCAGGGCGAGCCAGGCTCCCGCTGCCTGTGGCTGGCTGCAAAGGGAGAGCTGATTGCAGCGGGGAGGAGGAAGCGAGCCCCAGGCTGCACTCTCAGACATATTTTGTGGCAGGATCCTGTGTTTTCTTCCCTGGTAGTGATCCAGTGAGTCATGGAGTCCGCGGCCAAAAATAGCCCCCGCGGCGCGGAGGGAGCGGGGAGCCGGCGGCGCGGGGGCTCCGGCCACGGCTGTCACCGCAGCCCTTCCTAATTTGGCCATAGCCAGGCGAGGTCTCTCGGCCAGGCCTCCACGCAGCTGGTTTCATCATCAGGAGATGCTGGCAGCGAGGACAGCTCCGGCAGCCGCGGCTGGGGCGAGGCCCTCGGGTCCGCAGCCCATTGACGAGGGGAGGAACGGCTCCGAGCGCTCCCGAGGGGCGGGAGCCGGCCCTGAAGCCCTTCGGAGGTCACTCGAGGACTGTTTGCCCTTCTCCCTTGGCCGCGGTGCTCAGAGGAGGTTGTGCCAGTGCGGATGGAGCCGTCGGGAAGTGGCTGCCTGGCACCGGCACCCTCCGGGCCGAGCCAGGGCGGCCGCCGGACCTGCCCGGAGGCTCCCGCGGGAGCAGCCCTGGGATGGGCAGAGCTGAGAGTCACAGACTGGGCTGGGAGGAAGCTCAGAGATCCTCCAGAGCCAACCCTGCCAGGGGCAGGGACACCTCCTGCCAGCCCTGCTTGCTCGAGGCTCCAGGGAAGGGAAGGGAAGGGAAGGGAAGGGAAGGGAAGGGAAGGGAAGGGAAGGGAAGGGAAGGGAAGGGAAGGGAAGGGAAGGGAAGGGAAGGGAAGGGAAGGGAAGGGAAGGGAAGGGAAGGGAAGGGAAGGGAAGGGAAGGGAAGGGAAGGGAAGGGAAGGGAAGGGAAGGGAAGGGAAGGGAAGGGAAGGGAGAGCTGGCTGTGGCTGAGGCCATGGTGAGCTCCATCCCTCACAGCCTGCCACACTCACACACATTGACTGCAGGGCTCTGGAGCGTGGCTCTGGGCCACAGATGCAGCCAGATGGGTGGCTCTGGCTGGTAGCAGCATCTGGAAGCAGCTGGGCAGAGGAATTTCCTTGTACCTGTCATGGCACTCTCCCTGTGCAGAGCTTCCTCCTGATGCCCAACCTACCTCTGCCCTGCCCCAGCCCCAAACCATTGCTCTCATCCTATCCCCCCAGCCCCTTCTGAGCAGTCCCTCCCCAGGCTGCCTGCAGCTGCCCTGCAGACACTGAAATGCAGCTCTGAGCTCTGCCTGCAGCCTTCTCCTCCCCAAGCTGAACAGCCTCTCAGCCTCTGTCCCTCTGCAGAGCCTCCCTGCCCTCCAGCAGATCACCCCTGCCACCCAGTTCAGTGCCATCTGGGGGTGCCCCAACCCCCTCACCCAAACCACTGATGACCTCTGGTGCTTCCTCCAGAGAGCTGGGGGGGCAGGGAGCATCCTGGCCTCTGCTGCACACTCAGGGCAGCTCTGGGAGGTCTCACACCAGGGGTCCCAGCACAGCCCGGGCCTGGATGTGGCTGTTTTGCCCTCCAGCCGCAGCTGGGTGCAGAGCAGCTCTGCAGGGCAGAGCTTGGCCCTGCCGTGGCAGGAGTCGTGCTGAGGAGGGGTGGGCAGCAGGGGTGCCAGGCTGGCTCTCAGAGCTGTGGTGCTGCCGAGGAGGAGGAGGAGGCAGGGCTCGGTGCTCCCTGCAGCCCCACCTCGCTCTGCCTTGCCCTTGGCGGCAGCAGCTCCGGGCACGGGGCTGGGGGACTAAGGGAGCAAGCCGTGAGTGCCTACCGCCCCATCCCCGGCGAGTGTCGCGGCCAGGCTGCTCTGCTTCCTGCCTGCTGCCGATTCACCTCCCGGCACCTAACCCCGGGGCTGCCGCTGCTGCCCAGCGCCGCCTCAGCCCTCGGGCTGCTCTCCCACAGCCTTCTGGCTCCTGATGCTGAGCAGAGCGTGGCCAAGCTGCCCGGGGAGACGCCTGCAGGGCTCAGCTGCCCCAGGCACACCGGGCAGAGCCTGCACACATCCACGGCAGCTTCGAGATGCTCTGACCCCGCTGTCAGAGCTCCACTGAGGGCTCCAGGACACAGCCCCTGGCAGTGCACTGAGCCTGGGCTTTTGTGGCCACCAGACCTGGGCTTCCAGAGCCCCCTCCAAGCCTGTGACCTGCACAGGGAGTGAGACCTCCTGGGGGTTCTCCTCTTTTCCTGACTCACCTGCAGGGATCTGACCTCAGCAGGGCCCCTGGCTTCCTGCAAGTCCCTCTGTGCTGCCTCCTCATGCCTGTGCCATGCAGCCTGCAGCTTCTTCCCTGCCTCCATCCCCAAAGGCTCTGCAGCTACCACAGACTGAAGAGCAACCTGACTCTGTCTGCCAGGAGCTGCTGGGGAGCTGCACCAAGCAGGAGCACTCTGGCTCAGGGAACACCCTGGCATGAGACCTTGGCAGGTGTTGGGCTTCAGGAGGTGGTCCAGATCTGACCCTGCCTCAGGGGGGGCTGCACCAGAGCCCCAGGGACAGCCCTGCAGGCAGGATGGGTGCTGCCTGCTGGCAGGGTGAAGGTTGGGCTGAAGGGGCAAAGCTCATCCCCAGGGATGTGGCCCTGGAGCTTGGCTGCCACCAGGACACAGTCACACCCTGAGTGAGCTTCAGTGCTTCAGGTGGGGTCCCTGCTCTGGTGAGACCCCACCTGCACCACCACCCCCAGTCCTGGTGCCCCCAGCACAGGAGGGACGTGGAGCTGTTGGAAAAGGTCCAGAGCAGGCCAGGAAGGTGATCAAGGGCTGGAGAACCTCCCCTGGGGGTCAGGCTGGGGGAGCTGGGGCTGTTGAGCCTATTGGGAAGGCTCCAGGGAGAGCTCAGAGCAGCCTTCCAGTACCTGAAGGGCTCCAGGAGAGCTGGGGAGGGACTGAGGACAAGGGCTGGGCGTGACAGGCTGAGGAACAATGGCTTGGAGCTGGGAGAGGGGAGAC
Source organism: Dryobates pubescens (assembly GCF_014839835.1). Taxonomy (NCBI): domain Eukaryota; kingdom Metazoa; phylum Chordata; class Aves; order Piciformes; family Picidae; genus Dryobates; species Dryobates pubescens. The sequence goes on from NC_071612.1 coordinate 750,048, forward strand.
TGAGACTGGAGAGGAGGAAGGAATTGTTGAGAGTGAAGCTGGGGAGAGCCTGGCACAGGCTGCCCAGGGAGGCTGGGGCTGCCTCCTGCCTGAGGGTGCTCAGGACCAGGTTGGATGAGGCCCTGAGCAGCCTGGGCTGGGGGAGGTGTCCCTGCCCATGGCAGGGGGCTGGGGCTGGATGGTCTCTGAGCTCCCTTCCAAGCCAAGCCCTCAGAGCAGCCTCTGCTGCCAGGGCCCCAGCACACAGGAGGCTTGGTGCAGCTGGCCCCAGCCTCAGGCAGCAGCCACCCCTGGGGCAGGCTCCCCAGGTTATTCAGGGGGTTGTGCTGCCCCTGCCCTTCCAGCAGCCCTGCCAGGGCTGTCCCCCTCGGCTCTGCCCTGCCCCAGAGGCTGACTCCAGCTGGGTATAAATAGCAGATCAGTAAACAACAGCTTCTGGCTCCCTGCATCACAGCTGAAGCATTTGCAAGGCCTCCCCAGGCTCTGTGGGGGTGCAGAATGTGCTCCCTGGGCTGCCCAGCTGCAGCCCCTGCAGGCAGAGCCCCTCTCCAGCTGCCAGACCACTGCCCAGGGCCTGGGCTGCAGCCCCCAGCCTCAGCAGCCAGGCCAAGGAGCCTGGGGCCAGGGCTGCTAGGGCTGAGCCTGGGGCTGCTAGGGCTGAGCCTGGGGCTGCTGGGGCTGAGCCTGCTTGGGGCCAGGGGCTGCTGGGGCTGAGCCTGGGGCTGCTGGGGCTGAGCCAGGGGCTGCTAGGGCTGAGCCTGGGGCTGCTGGGGCTGAGCCTGCTTGGGGCCAGGGCTTCATCCTGCTCTGGGTATGGTCCCCCCAGCAGCCTCCCCAGGCACTCCTCCAGCCCATGTGCAGCAGGGTCTGCAGCAGGGTCTGCAGCAGGGTCTGCAGCAGGGCAAACTCTTTGCTTCTGCAGTCCAAGCAGGCAGCAAGCACTGAGGGCACCCAGCCTCTGCGCCCCCCCAGCCTCTGCGCCCCCCCAGTCCTGCTGGAAGGGAGAAGCGGTGCCGGGGGGCGGTGGTCTCCTGCCGGCGGGTTGGAGGCTGAAGCCTGGCTGCGAGCGCAGGCTCCGGGCTGCGGGGAAGCCTCTGCCGGAGCGGCTGCGGTAGGTCAGGGACCCTCTGCCCCCTAGGGAGCCTCGCACGAAGTGCAGGAGGCACCTCCGGGCCCGGCGTGGGAAGGACCTTTCAGCGGGGACAGTTCCTCTGCCCCTGCCCCCAGCAGCGAGCAAGGGATGGCAGCAGGGCAGCCTGCTCGGCTCCCTCCGCTGCTCACGGCAGAGGCTTTAACCACGGAGGGGAGACGAAAGCACCGAAGCAGAGCAGGGCTGCACCTGGCCAATGATGCTTTGGAGAGCCCTGCCCCGGGGCCCCCAGAGCAGCCCCCAGAGAGCCCTGCCCTGCAGCCCCCAGAGCAGCCCTGCCCTGCAGCCCCCAGAGCAGCCCTGCCCTGCAGCCCCCAGAGCAGCCCTGCCCTGCAGCCCCCAGAGAGCCCTGCCCTGCTGCCCCCAGAGCAGCCCTGCCCTGCTGCCCCCAGAGCAGCCCTGCCCTGCTGCCCCCAGAGCAGCCCCCAGAGAGCCCTGCCCTGCTGCCCCCAGAGCAGCTCTGCCCTGCAGCCCCCAGAGCAGCTCTGCCCTGCAGCCCCCAGAGCAGCCCTGCCCTGCAGCCCCCAGGGCAGCCCCCAGAGAGCCCTGCCCTGCTGCCCCCAGAGCAGCTCTGCCCTGCAGCCCCCAGAGCAGCCCCCAGAGAGCCCTGCCCTGCTGCCCCCCGAGCAGCTCTGCCCTGCAGCCCCCAGAGCAGCTCTGCCCTGCAGCCCCCAGGGCAGCCCCCAGAGAGCCCTGCCCTGCTGCCCCCAGAGCAGCTCTGCCCTGCAGCCCCCAGAGAGCTCTGCCCTGCAGCCCCCAGAGAGCTCTGCCCTGCAGCCCCCAGAGCAGCTCTGCCCTGCAGCCCCCAGAGCAGCTCTGCCCTGCAGCCCCCAGAGCAGCTCTGCCCTGCAGCCCCCAGGGCAGCCCCCAGAGCAGCTCTGCCCTGCTGCCCCCAGAGCAGCTCTGCCCTGCAGCCCCCAGAGAGCCCTGCCCTGCTGCCCCCAGAGCAGCCCTGCCCTGCTGCCCCCAGAGCAGCCCTGCCCTGCAGCCCCCAGAGCAGCCCTGCCCTGCAGCCCCCAGAGCAGCCCCCAGAGAGCCCTGCCCTGCTGCCCCCAGAGCAGCTCTGCCCTGCTGCCCCCAGAGCAGCCCTGCCCTGCAGCCCCCAGAGCAGCTCTGCCCTGCTGCCCCCAGAGCAGCTCTGCCCTGCAGCCCCCAGCGAGCTCTGCCCTGCAGCCCCCAGAGAGCTCTGCCCTGCAGCCCCCAGAGCAGCTCTGCCCTGCAGCCCCCAGAGCAGCCCTGCCCTGCAGCCCCCAGGGCAGCCCCCAGAGCAGCTCTGCCCTGCTGCCCCCAGAGCAGCTCTGCCCTGCAGCCCCCAGAGCAGCTCTGCCCTGCAGCCCCCAGAGCAGCCCTGCCCTGCAGCCCCCAGGGCAGCCCCCAGAGAGCCCTGCCCTGCTGCCCCCAGAGCAGCTCTGCCCTGCAGCCCCCAGAGCAGCCCCCCGAGAGCCCTGCCCTGCTGCCCCCAGAGCAGCTCTGCCCTGCAGCCCCCAGAGCAGCTCTGCCCTGCAGCCCCCAGGGCAGCCCCCAGAGAGCCCTGCCCTGCTGCCCCCAGAGCAGCTCTGCCCTGCAGCCCCCAGAGAGCTCTGCCCTGCAGCCCCCAGAGAGCTCTGCCCAGCAGCCCCCAGAGCAGCTCTGCCCTGCAGCCCCCAGGGCAGCCCCCAGAGAGCCCTGCCCTGCTGCCCCCAGAGCAGCTCTGCCCTGCAGCCCCCAGGGCAGCCCCCAGAGAGCCCTGCCCTGCTGCCCCCAGAGCAGCTCTGCCCTGCAGCCCCCAGAGAGCTCTGCCCTGCAGCCCCCAGAGCAGCTCTGCCCTGCAGCCCCCAGAGCAGCTCTGCCCTGCAGCCCCCAGAGCAGCTCTGCCCTGCAGCCCCCAGGGCAGCCCCCAGAGCAGCTCTGCCCTGCTGCCCCCAGAGCAGCTCTGCCCTGCAGCCCCCAGAGAGCCCTGCCCTGCTGCCCCCAGAGCAGCCCTGCCCTGCTGCCCCCAGAGCAGCCCTGCCCTGCAGCCCCCAGAGCAGCCCTGCCCTGCAGCCCCCAGAGCAGCCCCTGCCCTGCAGCCCCCAGAGCAGCCCCCAGAGAGCCCTGCCCTGCTGCCCCCAGAGCAGCTCTGCCCTGCTGCCCCCAGAGCAGCTCTGCCCTGCAGCCCCCAGAGAGCCCTGCCCTGCTGCCCCCAGAGCAGCCCTGCCCTGCTGCCCCCAGAGCAGCCCTGCCCTGCAGCCCCCAGAGCAGCCCTGCCCTGCAGCCCCCAGAGCAGCCCCCAGAGAGCCCTGCCCTGCTGCCCCCAGAGCAGCTCTGCCCTGCTGCCCCCAGAGCAGCCCTGCCCTGCAGCCCCCAGAGCAGCTCTGCCCTGCTGCCCCCAGAGCAGCTCTGCCCTGCAGCCCCCAGAGAGCTCTGCCCTGCAGCCCCCAGAGAGCTCTGCCCTGCAGCCCCCAGAGCAGCTCTGCCCTGCAGCCCCCAGAGCAGCTCTGCCCTGCAGCCCCCAGGGCAGCCCCCAGAGCAGCCCTGCCCTGCAGCCCCCAGAGCAGCCCTGCCCTGCAGCCCCCAGAGCAGCCCCCAGAGAGCCCTGCCCTGCTGCCCCCAGAGCAGCTCTGCCCTGCTGCCCCCAGAGCAGCCCTGCCCTGCAGCCCCCAGAGCAGCTCTGCCCTGCTGCCCCCAGAGCAGCTCTGCCCTGCAGCCCCCAGAGAGCTCTGCCCTGCAGCCCCCAGAGAGCTCTGCCCTGCAGCCCCCAGAGCAGCTCTGCCCTGCAGCCCCCAGAGCAGCTCTGCCCTGCAGCCCCCAGGGCAGCCCCCAGAGCAGCTCTGCCCTGCTGCCCCCAGAGCAGCTCTGCCCTGCAGCCCCCAGAGAGCCCTGCCCTGCTGCCCCCAGAGAGCCCTGCCCTGCTGCCCCCAGAGCAGCCCTGCCCTGCAGCCCCCAGAGCAGCCCTGCCCTGCAGCCCCCAGAGCAGCCCCCAGAGAGCCCTGCCCTGCTGCCCCCAGAGAGCCCTGCCCTGCTGCCCCCAGAGCAGCCCTGCCCTGCAGCCCCCAGAGCAGCCCTGCCCTGCAGCCCCCAGAGAGCCCTGCCCTGCTGCCCCCAGAGCAGCCCTGCCCTGCAGCCCCCAGGGCAGCCTCCAGAGCAGCCCCCAGGGCAGCCCTGCCCTGCAGCCCCCAGAGCAGCCCTGCCCTGCAGCCCCCAGAGCAGCTCTGCCCTGCAGCCCCCAGAGCAGCCCTGCCCTGCAGCCCCCAGAGCAGCTCTGCCCTGCAGCCCCCAGAGCAGCCCTGCCCTGCAGCCCCCAGAGCAGCCCTGCCCTGCAGCCCCCAGAGCAGCTCTGCCCTGCAGCCCCCAGAGCAGCCCCCAGAGCAGCTCTGCCCTGCAGCCCCCAGAGCAGCCCCCAGAGAGCCCTGCTCCTTGCTCCAGTGGAGCAGGGCCCAGCTGCTGTCTTAGGCTGGAACCATCCCAGTGGACACTTCCTCACCTGCTCAGGAGTCCCTTCCCCCCGAGGGCTGTCAAGCCCTGGAGCAAGGCCGTGGTGGAGTCCCCACCCCTGGAGGGGTTTCAGAGCCCTGGAGGTGTGGTGCTGAGGGCTGTGGTGGGTAGTGCCCTCAGCTGCTCCTCTCCAGACCCTTCCCCACCTTCCCCGGGGCTGCTCCATCCCTCAATGTCCTTCTTGGGGTCAGGAGCCCCAGACTGCAGGCAGGACTCAAGCTGTGGCCTCCCCGGTGCTGAGCCCAGGGGCACGACCCCTGCCCTGCTCCTGCTGCCCACACCGCTGCTGCTCCGGGCCAGGCTGCTGCCGGCCTCCCGGGCCCCCCCTGGCTCATCCTCAGCCACTGAGATGCTTTCCCTCCACCTGCTGCAGCCCATGTGGAGGCGGGCAGCCCATCTCCTGAGCCTGGCTGGCTCTGAGTGCCCTCTTTTGCCCTGGCAGAGCCCTGGAGGGGGCCGCTGAGCGCCTTGGGTGCCCCCGCGGAGCTGCGCCTGGCGCCGCTCGGCCGGCAGCGCTGCCCGGCGGCCGGCAGCTCGTCCCTCAGCGCTTTGCTGCCTGCCTGCAGCTGGGCTGGCCGGCCGCTGGCCCCGCTGAGCCCCGGGGAGCCGCGGCTGATCGATTGGAATGCCGATTGGGAAAGAACCGAAAGGGTTTGGCTCCGCCGATGGAAACTGTGAGCAGCTGACACCACTCGGAGAGCTCTCCTTAGATAGCAACGAGAAACAGCCCCTGGGTGAGGGCTGAGACGCTTCCTGCTCACTCCTTGCACAAGACTCTGTCCCTCCAGAGCAGAGCAGGGAGGAGAAATGGCCTCAGAGCAGGGCTCCAGCTGGAAGCAGAACTTCCTCCTCCCTGAGCTCGGCCTTGGACAGCAGCCCTGGGGAGGGTGTCAGTGAGACTGCTTCCACCAGACACCTCTGTGGCACAGGCACAGCCAGAGAAGTGCTTTGGGCTGGAGAAGGCCTCCAAGATCACCCAGTCCAACATCAACCCAGCCCCACCATGGCCACCAGACCCTGGCCCCAGCTGCCATGGCCACAGGTTAACTGCACCCCTCCAGGCATGAGGACTCCACCACCCCCCTGGGCAGCCTCTGCCAGCCCTGACCACTCCTGCAGCACAGAAACTGTTCCTGCTCTCCAACCTGAGCCCCCCCTGGCACAACTTCAGCCATTTCCTCTCCTCCTATCACCTCAGACTGGGGAGCAGAGCCCAAGCCCAGCCTCAGTGCAGCCTCCCCCCAGGAGTTATCAGATTCCAGAGCTGGATCCTCCCTTGGTCTACTGAGGGCTGCAGGAACTCTTGGATTGAAGCTGGGAGAGGGCAGAGTGAGACTGGAGAGGAGGAAGCAATTCCTGGCAGGGAGGCTGGGGAGAGCCTGGCACAGGCTGCCCAGGGAGGCTGTGGCTGTCCCCTCCCTGCCTGGAGCTGCTCAGGACCAGGCTGGATGAGGCCTTGAGCAGCCTGGGCTGGGGGAGGAGTCCCTGCCCATGGCAGGGGGCTGGAGCTGGGTGGTCTCTAAGGTCCCTTCCCACCCAAGCCCTTCCATGAATCTCTGCACAGTTGGACTTGATCCTGAAGGTCTCCTCTGGGCACAAGGATGCTGTGAGAGGAGCTCAGCCCTGGGCTCTTTTCTCCCTGCTGCTCACATCCTCCTCCTGGCCTCCTGTCCCTGAGTGAGCTTTGAGGTCCCTTCCAGCCCAGCCCATTCTGTGCCTCTGTGATCCCAGGGAGCCAAGAGCCCACACACTGCAGCAGACAGCAGGCTGGGCTGCAGGCTGGCAGCATCCAGGGCTGCCCAGATGTGGCCCCTGCTGATTTATGTGGCTGGTTTGCATCCCTGCTAGCACTAAGCCTCTGCTATGATTGGGCATGAAGAGTGTTTGCTTTTGAGGAAGCAACCAGATAAATCAAGTGTCTTGATGGGAGTCAGGCTGCTGCTGCTGCTGAGCCAGGAGGGACTGGCTGCTGCTCTGGAGGTTCAGCAAAGCCAACAGAAGGGCCAGAAAGAGCCCAGGAGGAGCTCTCTGTGCTCTGGAGAGCAGAAGTGGAACTCTCCTCCTTCAGCCACCTGCACCTCAAGCTTTGACTCAGGGAAATCTCTGCCTGATGGAGAGAAGACTCTCTGGCTCCCAGCTCTGGAGCTGAAGGGGCTGTGGATCTCATGGTGCTGGGGAGGGCAATTCTAACCCAGCAAGAAACCTCTTGTTCTGGTGTGAACTTGCTGCCTGAGGAGATCCTCTCATGACACTTCCCATGGCCAAGTTCTCCTCCATGCAGAGATCTCCCCCAGAGGCTGCTGGGGACAGAGAATCATGGAATGGTTTGGGCTGGAAAAGCCCTGAGCTCACCCAGCCCAGCAGCAACCCAGCCCCACCATGGCCACCAAACCCTGGCCCCAGCTGCCATGGCCACAGGGCTCTGGAGCACCTCCAGGCATGGGGACTCCGCCACCTCCCTGGGCAGCCTCTGCCAGGCCCTGACCACTCTGGCAGCACAGAAGTTTTCCCTCCTGTCCAGCCTGAGCCTCCCCTGGCACAATTCCAGGCCATTTCCTCTCCTTCTATCCCCTGAGACTGGGATCTGAAGTTCCTTCCCTCAGTCATGGTGGAAGTTCTCCCTCCTGCTGTTCCCTTCCTCTCAGGGGGCCCAAGACTCCCCCCCTGCTGCTGCAGCCTGGAGCCTCCTTGCTGGCCCATGGAGCATGCAGCTGCCACAGCAGGGACCTAGTGCAGCATTCACAGCCCCCCAAGAGAGCTGCTGCCCAGGGGACACGAGGAGGAATGCAGGAGCAGACAGGATGCTCTGCTGAGCCCTCTCCTGGAGCACTGCCTCCAGCTTGGAGCCCTCAGCACAGGGAGGACCTGGAGCTGATGGAGAGGCTCCAGAGGAGGCCTCGAAAACGCTCAGGGGGTTGGAGCAGCTCTGCTGTGAGCACAGGCTGAGGGAGCTGGGGCTGTGCAGCCTGGAGAGGAGAAGGCTCTGGGGGGACCTTAGAGCAGCCCGCCAGGACCTGAAGAGGCTACAGAAGAGCTGCTGTCCCCATCCTGCTGTCCCCATCCTGCTGTCCCCATCCCTGCTGTCCCCATCCCTGCTGTCCCCATCCTGCTGTCCCCAAGCCTGCTGTCCCCATCCTGCTGTCCCCATCCTGCTGTCCCCATCCCTGCTGTCCCCATCCCTGCTGTCCCCATCCTGCTGTCCCCAAGCCTGCTGTCCCCAAGCCTGCTGTCCCCAACCTGCTGTCCCCATCCTGCTGTCCCCAAACCTGCTGTCCCCATCCTGCTGTCCCCATCCTGCTGTCCCCATCCCTGCTGTCCCCATCCTGCTGTCCCCATCCCTGCTGTCCCCATCCCTGCTGTCCCCATCCTGCTGTCCCCATCCCTGCTGTCCCCATCCCTGCTGTCCCCATCCCTGCTGTCCCCAAGCCTGCTGTCCCCATCCTGCTGTCCCCATCCTGCTGTCCCCATCCTGCTGTCCCCATCCTGCTGTCTGCATCCTGCTGTCCCCATCCCTGCTGTCCCCATCCCTGCTGTCCCCATCCTGCTGTCCCCAAGCCTGCTGTCCCCATCCTGCTGTCCCCATCCCTGCTGTCCCCAAGCCTGCTGTCCCCATCCTGCTGTCCCCATCCCTGCTGTCCCCATCCTGCTGTCCCCAAGCCTGCTGTCCCCATCCTGCTGTCCCCATCCTGCTGTCCCCAAGCCTGCTGTCCCCATCCCTGCTGTCCCCATCCTGCTGTCCCCAAGCCTGCTGTCCCCATCCTGCTGTCCCCATCCTGCTGTCCCCATCCCTGCTGTCCCCATCCCTGCTGTCCCCATCCTGCTGTCCCCAAACCTGCTGTCCCCATCCTGCTGTCCCCAAGCCTGCTGTCCCCAAGCCTGCTGTCCCCATCCTGCTGTCCCCATCCTGCTGTCCCCATCCCTGCTGTCCCCATCCTGCTGTCCCCATCCCTGCTGTCCCCCTCCTGCTGTCCCCCTCCTGCTGTCCCCATCCCTGCTGTCCCCATCCCTGCTGTCCCCATCCTGCTGTCCCCATCCCTGCTGTCCCCATCCCTGCTGTCCCCATCCCTGCTGTCCCCCTCCTGCTGTCCCCCTCCTGCTGTCCCCATCCCTGCTGTCCCCATCCTGCTGTCCCCCTCCTGCTGTCCCCCTCCTGCTGTCCCCATCCCTGCTGTCCCCAAGCCTGCTGTCCCCAAACCTGCTGTCCCCATCCTGCTGTCCCCATCCTGCTGTCCCCAAACCTGCTGTCCCCATCCTGCTGTCCCCAAACCTGCTGTCCCCATCCTGCTGTCCCCATCCTGCTGTCCCCAAACTTGCTGTCCCCATCCTGCTGTCCCCATCCCTGCTGTCCCCAAGCCTGCTGTCCCCAAACCTGCTGTCCCCATCCTGCTGTCCCCATCCTGCTGTCCCCAAACCTGCTGTCCCCATCCTGCTGTCCCCAAACCTGCTGTCCCCATCCTGCTGTCCCCATCCTGCTGTCCCCAAACTTGCTGTCCCCATCCTGCTGTCCCCATCCTGCTGTCCCCAAACCTGCTGTCCCCATCCCTGCTGTCCCCATCCCTGCTGTCCCCAAGCCTGCTGTCCCCAAACCTGCTGTCCCCATCCTGCTGTCCCCATCCTGCTGTCCCTGCCCGCTGCTGGAGCCCAGCAGATGTCACTGCTGTAAAACTCTTCAGCTGCTTGCTGAGCCCTGGCACAGGCTTAGCAGAGCCCACACTGCAGAGGGAGGGTGGCTGGAGCTGGGCAGGCAGAGGGTGGCTGGAGCTGGGCAGGCAGAGGGTGGTTGGAGCTGGGCAGGCAGAGGGTGGCTGGAGCTGGGCAGGCAGAGGGTGGCTGGAGCTGGGCAGGCAGGCAGAGGGTGGCTGGAGCTGGGCAGGCAGAGGGTGGCTGGAGCTGGGCAGGCAGGCAGAGGGTGGCTGGAGCTGGGCAGGCAGAGGGTGGCTGGAGCTGGGCAGGCAGAGGGTGGCTGGAGCTGGGCAGGCAGGCAGAGGGTGGCTGGAGCTGGGCAGGCAGAGGGTGGCTGGAGCTGGGCAGGTTGGGCCCATGGGCAGTGTGGATCTCTGCTGGGAGCCAGCCTGCTGCTAGGCATCTCAGAGGCTGTGCCTGTTGCTCCAGCTCTGAGAAGTGCTCTGAGAGCTGCCATCCATCCTCGAGTGGTCTGAGGCTTCAGAGCTCAGGCAGAAAACCCAGGGGGGGCTGCAGAGTTTATGAACAACCTGGGCACAAGGAAGGGGCCCAAGAGGCTCCATCAGGCCATGGGGAGAAGCTTTGTTGTTGGGAGGCTGCTGGAGGCCTGGAGCAGGCTGCCCAGAGAGGTTGTGGAATCTCCTGGTGTGGAGAGCTTCCAACCCCCCCTGGGCACTGTGCCCCTGGGCATGGTGCTGTGGGAGCCCTGCTGGAGCAGGGCTTGGGCTGGGAGAGCTCCAGAGCTCCCTTCCAAGCCTCATCCTGCTGGGATCCTGGGCAGACCTCATCACTTGATGGAGGAGCTTGGGGCACCACTTGATGTGGAAGCTCAGAGCCCTGCAGTAGCATCAGGCAGAGCCAGGGAGACCTCCTCTGGACTTGGCTGGGCTCAAAGCTGCTTCCAAGCTCAGTGACTCTCTGGTTCCATGGGAAGGGCTCAGTGTGTGAGGGCTGGCTCAGAGCTGCTGGCCCCTGGGTCTGACTCTTCAGCAGATCCCCCTGGTACTGAAGTTCTTGTCCTGTCCTTCTCAGTCTGGCAGCAAAGGCCTTTGCTTGCCACTGTGAATCAGCCCTTACACACCAGAATGGCAGCAGGAGGCAGCTGGCAGTGCCCACCACTGCTCCACCTCCACAGGAGCTGCTTGCCAGCAGCTCTCTCAGCCCAGCAGCCCAGCAGGACTTGGCAGACAATGCCCTGCAGGAGCTGCTGCAGCCAGAGCACAGAGCAGCTGCTCCAGGGCAGCTCAAGCATTCCACTGCCACCCACAGCCCAGAGGCTCTTTTGCCTCCCAGGGCTGAGCTCAGCTCTTCCTTTGCCTTTGCTGCTTGTAAATGGAAGAGACATTAACTGGGATGCTTCTGCCCAGCTCCTCTGGCAGAGACCAAGCCTCCCTGGGGATGCTCTGCCCTGGGAGCTGGCAGTGAGCGTGCCTGGGGCTTCCAGAGGACCCCCACCCTGGCTGGAAATGGCCTCTCAGGGTGCTGGGGACTTGTGGGAGCCAGCAGGACTGTCCTGGGCACTGCTGAGCTGGCATCGCAGACACTGGGCTCAGGCTTGGACTCCTCACCCCAAGGAGGACACTGAGAGGCTGGGGCAGGGCCAGAGGAGGGCAACAGAGCAGGGGAAGGGGCTGCAGAGCAGGGCTGGGCAGGAGCAGCTGAGGGGGCTGGGGGTGTGCAGCCTGCAGGGGGCTGAGGGGAGGCCCTGGGGCTGAGCTGTGACTCTCTGACTCCTTCACCACCTTGTCTGGAAAGTGCTGGGGGCCAGGGCTGGGACCTGGGGCTGGCACCTGCTGGGGGCTGGGACCTGGGGCTGGCACCTGCTGGGGGCTGGCACCTGCTGGGGGCTGGCACCTGCTGGGGGCTGGGACCTGGGGCTGGCACCTGCTGGGGGCTGGCACCTGCTGGGGGCTGGGGCTGGGACCTGCTCTTTCCAGCCCAGCTGTTTGAGTCTCTCTCCCACCCCGGCAGCCTCCCTCCCACCCCTGCAGCCTCCCTCCCACCCCAGCAGCTTCTCTCCCACCCCAGCAGCCTCCCTCCCACCCCTGCAGCCTCCCTCCCACCCCAGCAGCTTCTCTCCCACCCCAGCAGCCTCCCTCCCACCCCTGCAGCCTCCCTCCCACCCCAGCAGCTTCTCTCCCACCCCAGCAGCCTCCCTCCCACCCCTGCAGCCTCCCTCCCACCCCAGCAGCTTCTCTCCCACCCCGGCAGCCTCCCTCCCACCCCGGCAGCCTCTCTCCCACCCCGGCAGCCTCCCTCCCACCCCGGCAGCCTCTCTCCCACCCCGGCAGCCTCTCTCCCACCCCGGCAGCCTCCCTCCCTCCCTGGCAGCCTCCCTCCCACCCCGGCAGCCTCCCTCCCACCCCGGCAGCCTCCCTCCCACCCCGGCAGCCTCTCTCCCACCCCGGCAGCCTCTCTCCCACCCCAGCAGCCTCTCTCCCTCCTTCCCTTTCTCTTCCCTTGGGAAGCAGAGAGGTTCCTGGAGCGCCTCTGGCACCGGGCTGGTGCCCAGCCCTGAGCTGACTCTTGCCCCCTGGCCGCTCAGGGCTGAGCAGAGCTGCTCTGCAGCTCCTCCAGCAGCTCCTGGTGTGTGAGCTCGGTGTGAGGCACCTCCCGAGCAGCCTGAGGGCTGCTGCCTCTTGCAGTTCAGCAGCTCTTGGCTCCTTCTCTCTCTGAATCCCAGCCCACTCTCCACCTGCCTCTGTGCTTTAGCTCCTTCTCTGCTCAGAGTGCCTCTGCTGCCCTTGGCCTGGTGGATCCCAGCCCCCTGGCGCCGTGGGTGCTCCTGGCACATCCCCAGGTCCTGCAGGTGTTTGCTGGGCCCCAGGGGGCTTTGGGCCCAGGCAATACTGTTTTTAACCCCTTCCTCCCATGAATCTCCTCCAGACCTCAGGGGCAGCTTTCCCCTGGGGCCTGCAGGGTGCCTGGGGGAGGTGCTGGTGCTGGGGGCTCCGAGCTGCCAGCTGATTGAGAGGCTGCTGATGCCCATGGCACTGCCACCCAGCTGCACTCTGCTGTCCCTGAGCTGCTCCCTGCCTGCCTGTCAGATCCTGGCAGCTGGATGAGCAGCAATTTTCTGGGGCTGGCTCTGGCAGAGGGAATTTTCTTCTGCTCCATGGAAGCAATTAGCTGCCACAGCTCCCAGTGCTGGGGGAGGATTTCTGCAGCCTGACCCTTTGATGGTGGGGCCCAGGAATGAGTCAGGTTCCTGCTGTCACCCAGATGGAGCTCAGCCTCACCCAATGCTTCCATCTGGGAGCTGCTGCTGCAGAGGAGGGACAGGAGTCACCCAGAGCCCTCACCCTTATAAGTCAGTAGAGGTTGGATGTCCTGACTGGCATCATGAGGCTGCTGTGGAAAGCAGCTCCAGCCAGCCAGCTCCTGCTTGCTTGCAGGGGGCACAAACCTCTCCCTCTCTGCACCAGAAGCAGGACTGAAGAGTCCTCCTTTGTCTCCCCTGCAGTGAGGAGCAGAGCCCCAGCCTGGGGCCAGCTGGCCAAGGGGTGTGGAGCAACACCTTGACTCTAGCAGGAAGGTCCATGGCAGAGCTCTGAGCTCCATCACTGCCCCAAGCAGGGCAGGGCACACAGAGCACCTCCAGCTGGGTCTGGAGACTCCACAGCCTCTCTGGGCAGCCTGCTCCAGGCCTCAGCACCCTCACAACAAACAGCTTTCTCCTCCTGCTCAGGTGGAAGCTCCTGGGTTCCACCTTGTCCCTGTTGGTCCTTGTCCTGTCCCTGGGCTCCCCCAAACAGAGCCTGGCCCCTTCCTCCTGCCCCCAGCCCTCAGAGATTTACTGATCAGATCCCTCTCAGCCTTCTCCTCTCCAGGCTCTCAGCCCCAGGGCTCTCAGCCTTTCCTCTCAGCACCCTCAGAGCTCTGCACTGGACTCTCCAGCAGCTCCCTGTGCCTCTGGAGCTGGGCAGCCCACGGCTGGATGCAGCATTCCAGGTGTGGCCGCAGCAGCGCAGGGCAGAGGGAAGATCACCTCCCAGAGCCGTCTGTGCCCCAGGGGCCGGCAGCAAGGCAGAGGGGAGCTGGGCTGAGGGCTCTGCTGCTCTCCTGCCTGCGGGAAGAGCTCTCTGCCGACCCCGAGCGCAGCGGCAGCCGCTGCTGGCCGCCCTCCGCCGTCCCGGCCGGGACGCGCTCGGAGCTCACAGATCCGGGCAGCAGCCTGGGCTGGAAGGGACTCAAAGCTCTCCCAGCCCCACGCTGGCCTTGCACAGCCCCAGGCATGGGGACTCCACCACCTCCCTGAGCAGCCTCTGCCCGTCCCTGACCACTCCTGCAGCAGAGACTTTTTGCCTCCTCTCCAACCCAACCTTCCCCTGGCAGGTTCAGGACATTTCCTTCCTCACCTGAGCCTGGGGAGCAGAGCCCAGCTCAGACCTCGCTCCAGCCTGCTGCGGGGAGCAATGAGGTCTCCCTCAGCCTCCTGCTCTCCAGGCTGGACTCCCCCAGTCCCTCAGCTGCTGCTCAGGGCTGAAGCAGCAATCTCCCCCTTCCCACAGCCACCCAGCCCCCCCAGCTGGGCAGGCTGTGTGTTTAGGAAGCCCTAAAGCACCAGGAGCCTTCTCCTCTCCCTGCTGCAGCCGGGCTGGGGCTGGCTCCTGAGCGTGAAGGAAGCCAGAGCCACAGCAAAAAGAGCCAGCAACCCACTCCAGCCATTCAATGCATGCCAATGCTGCTGCTCCCCCCCAGCCCTCAGCTGCCTGCCATTGACAGCCTCTGCTCTCTCTGAGTCCCCAGCAGCTGGGCAGGAGGCAGTCTGCGTGCAGCTCAGCGCTCCCTGCAGCTGGGGGCAGAGACCCTGCGAGGGCAGGAGCGGCCCTGGAGGGCAGCCAGGCTCGGGGCATGCACAGAGCTTGCTGCCACCTCGCTCTGCAGCCCAGCAGCTGGGCTGGGCAGCTCCTCAGCTCCAGGAGTCCTCTGCCCAGGTCGTGGCTCCCAGGCTGGCGTCAGCTGGAATGGCTTCAGCTGCTCAGGAGCTCCTCCTTTGTGATGTGCAGCTCTGCTGCCTGGGACACCCCCTTGGGCTGCAGAGGGGCAGCAGCACTGGCAGCAGGAGCAGCAGTGTCCTCTCCAGGACATTTCTTTGGTCCAAGAGGTGATAAGAGAGTCACAGAAGCATTGGGTTGGAAGGGACCCCCAGGGGCATCTTGGCCACCCCCTGCAGGGACAGCTCCAGCCACAGCAGGCTGCCCAGGGACACAGCCAGGCTGAGCCTGAGTGTCTCCAGGGCTGGAGCCTCAACCCCCTCCCTGTGCAGCCTGTCCCAGGCTCTCCCTGTGCAGAACTTCCTCCTGATGCCCAACCTACCTCTGCCCTGCCCCAGCCCCAAACCATTGCTCTCATCCTATCCCCACAGCCCCTTCTGAGCAGTCCCTCCCCAGGCTGCCTGCAGCTGCCCTGCAGACACTGAAATGCAGCTCTGAGCTCTGCCTGCAGCCTTCTCCTCCCCAGGCTGAACACCCCCAGCTCCCTCAGCCTGGCCCCACAGGGGAGGTTCTTCTCCAGCCCTCTGATCCTCTTTGTGGCCTCCTCTGGAGCCTCTCCATCAGCTCCAGGTCCTTCCTGTGTTGAGGGCCCCAGAGCTGGCCACAGCCCTGCAGGTGAGGTCAGAGCAGAGCAGAGGGGCAGGATCCCCTCCCTCCACCCCTGGCAATGGGCACTGGCAGCCCAGGAGGCCAAGGCCTGCCCCTCTGCTGCTGCTCTGACCTGGAGCTGATGGAGAGGCTCCAGAGGAGGCCACAGAGCTGATCAGGGGGCTGGAGCAGCTCTGCTATGGGGACAAGCTGGGGCAGCCTTCTCAGCCTGGAGAAAGCTGCAGGGAGACCTCAGAGCAACCTTCCAGTGCCTGAGCAGGCTACAAGGAGGCTGCAGAGGGACTGCTCCCAAAGGCCTGCAGGGACAGGACCAGGGGCAATGGTTTGAAATGAGGGCAGAGCAGATTGAGATTGGCTGTGAGGAACAAGTTCTGCAGCAGGAGGCTGCTGGAACCCTGCAGCAGGCTGCCCAGGGAGGGAGCTGAGTTCCCATCCAGTTGCTTGCCCAGAGCTGCCTGAAGTTAGAGTCCCAGAGCTGCCAGGGCTGGAAGGGACCCCAAGGCTCAGCCAGCTCCAACCCCCTGCCCTGGGCAGGGACACCTCACACCACAGCAGGTTGCTCACAGCCACCTCCAGCCTGGCTGCAAACACCTCCAGGCAGGAGGCTTCCACCACCTCCCTGGGCAGCCTGTGCCAGGCTCTCACCACCCTCCTGGGCAACAACTTCTTCCTCACAGCCAATCTCAGTCTCCCCACTTCTGGCTTTGCTCCATCCCCCCCAGTCCTATCCCTCCCTGACACCCTCCAAAGTCCCTCCCCAGCTTTCCTGCAGCCCCCTGCAGCCCCTGGGAGGCCACAATGAGGTCTCCTGGGAGCCTTCTCCTCTCCAGCCTGCACAGCCCCAGCTCCCTCAGGCTGTGCTCAGAGCAGCTCCAGCCCTCTGCTCCTCCTCTGGCAGCAGTGAGCCTGGGCTGGCACTTGCTGCCCAGCCCCTGCTCCCTGGGGGCTGTTTGGGATTCCCCTCAGCATTTCCCCCCTGCTCCTGGGGGGTCATTTTGCTCACTAAATGGATGTTCAGCCCATTGCCCTGCTGCCTGTGCAGGCTGGCACCTGTGATCACCTCATTAGGACACTTAATTGCCCTGTTTGATGTCAGTTTCCTTGTTGAGCATAATGAATACAGAGCAGCAGGGCTGTGCTCGGGGGGGGGGGGGGGGCAAGGAGCCCATTTCTCCCCTGGCTCCCACAGCAGTAAGAGCCAGGACTGAGAGGCATCTCAGCTGTGTGGCAAAGGTGCTCCCAGGCTGGCTTGGGTCAAAAATGTCAACTGGGCTGGGAAAGGGCAAAGGAAAACTCTCCCAGACCGCAGCCTTTGCCCATGGGGCTCCATCCTTCACCCAGTGGCTCTGCCCAGGCTTCCCTGGGGGGAAAGGAGAAGGTGGCAGCTCCTGCAGGGAAGCTGCTGCCAGCAGCCTGGCTATTGCTCTCCATGCTGGCTGATGCTGCTGTCACAGGCCTTGGGTGGTTGGTGACCAAGCCAGCTGGCACCACAGGGAGGGTCAGGCTCCAAGGTGCCCACCTGATGATGGTCATCATCATCATCATCAAGACAGGCTTTGCTCTGGAGAGGTCTCTGCCACTCAGCAGAGCAAGGCAAAGGTCTGCAGCCTTCCCTGCTCCTCTCTGCCTGTGCCTTTAGTCCCTGGAGTCATCCACCCCAAGCACAGCAGCCACCTCTGCCCTGCCCAGCCCCAGCAGCTCACAAACCCTTCCCCAGGCAGTGGCTCAGCAGCACAGCCACAAATGCAGCTGCTGAGCCAGCCCAGCTCACCCCCTCCCAGGGCACCAAGCCTGCCCCAGAGCAGCCCTGCACTCAGCCTTCCCAGGGGAGGGAGAGGCCCCAGGCTGCCCCTGTGGCTGCAGCTGTTGACTTCCATTTCCCTGGGAGACAATCCCCTGGCAGACCTCACCCCTGAGCTGCAGCAGCTGCAGAGATCAACCACAGGCTAGGGGGTGAGGTGCCAGCCTGCCAGCTCCCCAGAGCCCCCTTGTGCAGAAGGGGTCCCAGGTGGAGCCAGGCTGCCTCCTCCCTGCTGCCTCCTCCCTGCTGCCTCCTCCCTGCTGCCTCCTCCCTGCTGCTGCCTCCCTGCTGCCTCCCTGCTGCTGGGCTGTGGCTGCTCCAGCCCTGGGAGCTGCACTGCAGGCTCCACAAGGCAAGGGCAGGTCCTGCAGCAGGGGGGGAGCAGCCTCCAGGACCAGGCCAGCTGAGGGGGGACCTGCTGGGGAGCAGCTCCATGGGGAGTGCTGGGGGGCAAGAAGCTCAGCAGGAGCCAGCAAGGTGCCCTCCTGGGGGGCATGAGGAGAGTGTGGGCAGCAGGGCAGGAGAGCTTCTCTTTGCCCTCCTCCCTATGCTGCTGAGCACCCAGCTCTGGGCTCCCCAGCTCCAGAGGCACAGGGAACTGCTGGAGAGAGTCCAGGGCAGGCTGGGAAGCTGCTGAGGGGCCTGGAGCAGCTCTGGGAGGAGCTGGGGCTGGGGTGGGAAGGAGCTGGGATGGAGGGAAGAACAATCCCATGGGCTGGAGACACAGGGACACAAAGCCAGCAGCCACCCCAGGCCCTGGTGGCAAAGACATTTTATCAGCCCCAGCTAAGTAAAGCTGCTGAGGGCCAACCTCTCTGGGCAGGACACCTTCTGCTCCTCCTTTCCCTCTCCTTCCTTCCTTCCCCCAGCCACATCTCCTTCCCCGAGGGCTCTTTGCCTGGCAAGGAGGTGCCTGCTCTGCCTGGCTGCCGCTCTGCAGGAGGACATGTACCTGACACGTCCCTTCTGCTCATAATGAGCCTTCACTCGGGGCTCTGATCAATAGCAGGCAGCAGCAGGTCTGTCTCCACTGCTTGTTTTCCCTCTCTGGAATCTGCCAGGATAGATTAGGCCCTTGCCAAGGTCACTCAGGCTGCTGCAAGTGGATGAGCAGAGCTCTGGGTGACTTTTCCAGGCCAGGGCTGCAGAGAGGCAGGGCTGGAGCTAAGCTGGGTGCACAGTGACAGGTCAAATCTGCACCAAGGGCACAGAGGCTGGCTCCAAGTGAAGGCTCTGTGCGGCACTGAGCGAGACCCAGGCCCCCTGGCAGGGAGAGAGCGTCCCCACAGCACCCTGGGGGGAAGAAGGGGGAGCTCAGGAGGCGGTGCTGAGAGACCCTTGGGTGCACCTCTGGAAACCAGCAGGGTTTGCATCCTCTGCTGGTGGCAAGGGCTGAGCTGTGGGGAGCCACAGAGCCAGCAGGAGTCACCCCAGGGGGGTGCTGTCACTCTAGGGATGGTGCTGTCACTCTAGGGATGGTGCTGTCACCCCGGGGATGGTGCTGTCACCCCGGGGGGAGGTGCTGTCACCCCAAGGGTGCTGCTGTCACCCCGGGGGGGTGCTGTCACCCCAAGGGTGCTGCTGTCACCCCGGGGGGGTGCTGTCACCTTGCTGCTGCAGCAGCAGCAGCAGAGCCTGGGCTGTGGGCTCAGCCTCTCCCAGCTGCAGCTGCAGGAGCTGGTGGCACAGAGAGCCCAAGCAGAGCTCTGCTTGCTGCTGGCTCCTGCCCTTGGGCTCCAGGCTCTGGTGGAGTTTGAAGCTGTTTGGTCTGCAGGATATGGAACTGAGTTCCCCTCTCTGAGGTGGCTGTGCCCAAGACCCAGCTCTGCTTTCATCTGCAGCTGCTCAGCCCTCTGGTTTCATCTCACTCTGCTTTCCCCTCGGCTCTCAGACTGCAGCCTGCCCTTAATTGCTGCCTTGGCCTGGAACCAGAGCAGCTGGGAGAAGAGTGATGAAAGCAAGCAGAGCTCAGAGCTTGTGTCAGGCATTTGGAGATAAGAGAAGCCTCCTGACTGCCTCCACTTCTCCATGGCCACCAGGCTGCCCCTGCAGGGCTGAGGCCAGAGCCTGGGTGACAGTAATGGATGAAAGGAGCTGTGTTAATTAGCTGAGCTGTAATAGAGGACCTCACCTAATTATCTGTCAGAGAGAGCCCAACAGGCAAGGAGCTGCCAGAGCCTGCTGCAGGTGTCCTGTGTGAGCTGCAGGCTTCAAAGCCCTGGGAGGTGCCAGAGCTCTCTGGGTGGCCTGGCTGTGCCCTCACCCAGCTGGCAGTGCAGCAGCTGCAGCTCTGGGCACACAGCTGTGCCTTGGCTCCCAGCTGCACTTCAAGGTGCTGATCAGCAGCTGCAGGATGAGGCCACAGGGAAGCCCTCCAGCTGCTGGGGAGCTGGGGTCTGGGTGCCAAGCCCAGGCTGGCAGGGGGTGAGGTAAGTGCCAAGTGGTGCTGAGCCCTGCCCATGGCTGGGCTGGGCAGTGCTGGCCTTCCTCCCCCTCCTCTGGGGGGCTGTGGGCTGCAGCAGCTCCTCACAGGGCTGCCAAAGGATCTCAGCTGAGCTCAGGGACTGTCTTGAGGAGAATCCTTCCTGTGCTCCAAGCAGCCCCCCCTGGGGCTGGGTGCAGCTCTCAGCCCCCCATGGAGCTTGGGTGCAGCTCTGAGCCCCCCCATGGGGCTGGGTGCAGCTCTGAGCCCCCCCTGGGGCTGGGTGCAGCTCTGAGCCCCCCATGGAGCTTGGGTGCATGTAGCTGGGTGCAGCTCTCAGCCCCCCCCTGGGGCTGGGGGCAGCTCTCAGCCCCCCCCATGGGGCTGGGGGCAGCTCTGAGCCCCCCCTGGGGCTGGGGGCAGCTCTCAGCCCCCCCTGGGGCTGGGGGCAGCTCTGAGCCCCCCCCTGGGGCTGGGGGCAGCTTTCAGCCCCCCCCGGGGCTGGGGGCAGCTCTCAGCCCCCCCATGGGGCTGGGTGCAGCTCTGAGCCCCCCCTGGGGCTGGGGGCAGCTCTGAGCCCCCCCCTGGGGCTGGGGGCAGCTCTCAGCCCCCCCGGGGCTGGGTGCAGCTCTCAGCCCCCCCTGGGGCTGGGGGCAGCTCTGAGCCCCCCCCTGGGGCTGGGGGCAGCTCTCAGCCCCCCCCTGGGGCTGGGGGCAGCTCTCAGCCCCCCCTGGGGCTGGGGGCAGCTCTGAGCCCCCCCCTGGGGCTGGGGGCAGCTCTCAGCCCCCCCTGGGGCTGGGGGCAGCTCTCAGCCCCTCCTGGGGCTGGGGGCAGCTCTCAGCCCTTCTGCTCTGCCTCCAGGCTGGGCAGATTTGCTTTGCTCTTCAGGCTCTTTCCCCCCTCACTGTTAGGCTCTGTGTCTCCCTGCCCTGGCTGGGGGTGGGCATGGTGGTGCCTGGCCCTTTCCCCCTCACCCTGCAGCTGGTTTAGCTCCTGGGGGGATCTGGCAGCTCAGAGCTGGGGAGCTTGGGGCTGGGTGCCACACTTGGTGGGACTGTGCTTGTGCTGTCTGTGCTCCTTGCCTGCAGGAGGGGGCACCTGGGGCATGGTGTCATGGCCATGGTGGTGCTGGTTGGACTCAGTGACCCCCAGATGAAGGCAGAGCAGCCTTTGGCCTGGCTGCAGCAGCATCTGCCCCAGAAGCACAGCGTGGCAGGGCTGGAAGGGACCTCTGGAGGTCACTGAGTCCGACCCAAAGGTCTCCCTGCTGAGCCTTTCCTGCTCTGTTTGCTGCAGGCAGTGCCCAGGGCCATGAGCCACGGAAGCAGCAGTCTCCAGCACCTGGTGCTCTTGTTCCTGGCTCCCTGGGGGTGCAGGTGCCTGGCTCAGGTGGGGAGGGTGCACCTGGCTGCTCCTGAGGCCAGGGACAGGAGGCACAATTGGTGGCCCACACCTGACACCCCCTTGGCCCTTCCAGCTTGTGATTTGTGCCACCTGGAGACCTAACAGAGCCTCCTCCTGTGGCTGACCCGTGCTCAGGGGCTGGGCCAGCACTGCTGACAAAGGCTCTGGGGCTGAGTTCTGCCCTACCCCCAGGGCTGTTGCTGCTCTGCCCCTCTCCTGCCTGGGAGGTGGCAGCCGGCCCTGCCTGGCAGGGCTGCTCTGGCAGTGCCTGCACGGGGGGCTGGAGCACTGCCCTGGCCAGGTGGGGCAGCAGTCAGGGGGGAGGGAAGGGCTCTCCCTCTCTCCACAGGGATCCTCCTTTGCAGGCAGCCTTGGCAGCAGGGAGCCCAGCTGGCTGCCCCCTCCTGTCGGCAGGGCTGGGTCCGGCTGGGCTGCCGCCCATGGAGGGGCAGGGCACAGCCCCAGCTGCCCTCACAGCACAGGGCAGCCTGCTCCAGCCACCTGCTGCCCTTCCAGCCACCACCAGGAGCCTGGGCAGTGCTCTGTCCGGTGGGGAGGCTGTGGCAGGGCAGCACCAGGCTGGCACTCAGCTCCACAGAGTGGCTCAGGCTGGAGCTCAGAGCTCCTCTCCTCCAACCTCCCCCCGTGCCCAGGGACACCTCTCAGCCAGGCTCAGCTGCTCAGGGCCTCATCCAGCCTGGCCCTGAGCAGCCCCAGGCAGGAGGCAGCCACAGCCTCCCTGGGCAGCCTGGGCCAGAGGCTCAGCTCCCTCCTGCTGAGCAACTTCTTCCTCAGCTCCAGCCTGACCCTGCTCTGCCTCAGCTCCAAACCCTTCCCCCTGGGCCTGGCTCCAGACCCCTCAGAAGTCTCTCTGCAGCCTCCCTGCAGGATCCCTTCAGGTGCTGGCAGCAGCTCTGAGTCCCCCTGGAGCCTTCTCCTCTCCTGGACTGAATGATCCTCCCTTAGCTGTCAGCATCACAGGACCCCAGTCTGGGTTCAAAGGGACTTCCAAGAGCACCTCATTCCTGCCCCCTGCCCTGGGCAGGGACACCTCCTGCTAGCTCAGGGGGCTCAAGACCACATCCAACCTGCTGTGATGCTTGGAGCCTCCACAGCTTCTCTGGGCAACCTCTTCCACTCCTCACCACCCTCCTGGGGCACAATTTCTTCCTCTTGCCTCATCCCAAGCCAGCTCCTTGCAGTCTGGAGCCATCCCCCCCGGTGCTGTCCCTGCAAGCCTTTGTCAGATGTCCCTCCCCAGCTCTCCTGTAGCCCTCTTCAGGTCCTGGAAGGCTGCTCTGAGGCCCAAGGGCCACCTAGACTCACCAGCTAGAGCTGGCTGTCTTTAAACCCAAGCAATCTAAGTGTCTCTTGGCCATGCTGGAGGTGACAAATGGCAAAGCCCAACCCCAGCATCTTTCTTCCCTCCCCCCCTGCAGCAACGCAGCCTGCTGGGCTTTAACACACTTGGGTGTCGCTGCTGTCACAGCCGGGGGCAGGAGGTGGCTGGAGCTGAGCCTCGTCCTTCAGGGGGTGATTTGTCTTTGTTTTGTGGTGTCTGGGCTGTGTTTGATGTTCTCAGATGGCTCTCCCTGCTCCAAGGAGAACAAACACTGCATTAACTGGAGCTTTATCAGTGTTTGGGCAGGTGCTGCTGCCCTGCTGAGCAGTGCTTCGCTTGGCTGCACCTGCAGCAGGCCTGCTCCTGGGGGGCTTTGGGAGGAGCAGCCCAGGGGGGTGGGAAAGGCTGGGGGTCTGCAAAGCTCCTTCCAGCTGCTGCTTGCTTCATAGCCCACCTGAGGCCCCCAGGGCTGTGCAGGGCTCTGAGGACTCCACAACAGGTGAGTGGAGATCTACTGGATGCCTCCTCCCTGGAGGTGCTCAGGACCAGGCTGGATGAGGCCCTGAGCAGCCTGGGCTGGTGGGAGGGGTCCCTGCCCGTGGCAGGGGCTGGGTGATCCCTGAGGTCCCCTCCAAGCCAACCCATGGCAGGACTCCTTGAAGTGAGCAGCTTTGGCTCTAGCCCAGCCAAGAACCACTCCTGATGCAGCTGCCCCTAGCTCTGCTCAGCCTGGACAGCCTCTGCCCAGCCCAGCTCCTCCTGCCCTTTGTGGCTGCCTCCCGCCTGGAGGTGCTCAGGACCAGGCTGGATGAGGCCCTGAGCAGCCTGGGCTGGTGGGAGGGGTCCCTGGCCGTGGCAGGGGCTGGCTGATCCCTGAGGTCCCCTCTGTGAATCCTTGGCTCTGTGGTGCCAGGTCCTGAAGGGTAGGGAGGGGATGGCTGCAGCTGAGTGGTGCTGCTCTGCCAGCTCTCTGCCCCTGCTTCTCCTGTCTCAATGTGACTAAATGGCCTTCAGAGTAAGCAACTGCTCTGGAGGCACCTCCTGACCCCTGAGCCAGGGCAGGTGACACCAGCAGCTGTGGCTGGCATTAATCTTCTTCTCTTTTCCTTCCTCATTTGCCCAGCTGAGAGGTTATTAACTCTGTCAGCTGCCTGCAGATTAATTGGCCACTGTAAACATTGGAGTTACCTCTGAATGCCTGCAGGGAGATGATTTAGACCTTGAGGAGGAGCTGAGAGCTCTTGGAATGCTTCGTGAGCTGGGACACACACAGGAAGCTTTGGATCTCTGCGGGTGGATAAAGCCCCAGCTGGGGCACCTGGCAGGGGGGGTGGGACTGGGTGGTCTTCAAGGTCCCCTCCAACCCAAAGCATTCCCTGCCTCCATGGTGGGGTTGGGAGCTGCACTGCTGGGAGCCTGGCTGCCCTGGAAGTGGAGTGAGGGAAAGCAGGAGGGGCTCAGGGCAGCACAGACCCCAGCTGAGCTCCAGGGGCGAGGGGGTTGGGTTTCCTGCTTGTTTCTGCCCCTGCTTTCCTCTTCCCCCTGGTTTCCTTGCTGCCTGTGAGGAGTTTGCAGCCTGTGGCAGGGGATGTCTGCTGAGCCCTGAGTCTCTTCAGCCCCTGCTCCCAGTCCTGACACCTCTCTCCCCCTCACTGTGCCACCATTTATTAAGTGTGTGAGTAAATATTAATTATCCTAATTAAGCAGGAAGATTACTGAAAGGGAAAGCAGCAGCAAGCTCCAGAGAAGCTTTCTGTCAGCTCAAGAAGGTTGGCAGAGCAGCAGAGCTGGGGGAAAGCTGCTGCCCTGAGCCCTGCAGCCAGCAGCCCTTGAGCCCAGCTGGCAGTGGAGGGGAGCAAAGAGTTCCTCTCATTTCTCACCCAGACCTTGCAGGGTGAAGAGTAAAGATGAGAGCTGAGGGCTGGAGGCTGAAGCTCTCATGGAGTGGGGAGGAAGATCACAGAGTAATGGTTTGGAAGTGACCTTAGAGATAAGCCAGTGCCAAGCCCCTGCCATGGGACACCCCCCATGGGTGCACAGAGCAGCCAGGGGGGCTGAAAGGATTCACAGCAAGGGTAGGGTTGGAAAGAACCTGAAAGCTCAGCCAGCTCCAGCCCCTTGCCATGGGCAGGGACACCTCCCACCAGCCCAGGCTGCTCAGGGCCTCATCCAGCCTGGTCCTGAACACCTCCAGGCAGGAGGCAGCCACAGCCTCCCTGGGCAGCCTGTGCCAGGCTCTCCCCAGCCTCACTGCCAAGGATTCCTTCCTCCTCTCCACTCTCAGTCTCCTCTCTCCCAGCTCAAAGCCATTGTCCCCCAGCCTGGCACTCCCAGCCCTTGTCTCAAGTCCCTCCCCAGCTCTCCTGGAGCCCTTCAGGTGCTGGAATCCTTCTCTCTAGATCCTTGTCTCTGGAATGAAGATAAAGCCTTAGCCAACCTGATACCTTTCAACGTTTGCAGCTTTATCATTGATCTTTATCATATTTAGTGCTTCTCCTTGTAACCAGATAATAGGCAAAGCTTTAAATCCCTCCTAAAGGCTCTTTAGAAGCTCACAGAGCAATTAAAATGCAATTGCAAGGCTGTGATCCTCCCAGAGAATGAGTGATGGCTTTTCAGGGTTCAGAGCTGTCAGCAGCACCATCCATCTGCTCATTTAGTCTTGCTTTGCTTTTCTCCCTCCCAGACTTCTCCTTTCCTGTGCTAACCCAAGACACAGCTCTGCAGGGCTCTGGCCCTTGTCACAGCAGGGCAGGGATAGCTCCATCCAGGCAGCAGCAGAGACTGGGCACCTTCCACGTGGTGCTGAGCTCCCAGCTTTGCTGGAGAGAGCAGGAGAAAGCCAGGACAAGAGCCCTGACTTTGAGACCAGAAGTGAGGCTGTCCCTAGGCAGCAGCCTCCAAAGTGCTGTGGTCCTGTGGCTGAGTGGGAAGCACAGAATCACCTGCTGGGAAAAGGCCTTGAGGGGCACCCAGCCCAGCCACAACCCAGCACCTCCCTGCACACAGCCCTTGCACCACATCCCTCAGCACCTCCCTGCACCCAGCCCTTGCACCACATCCCTCAGCACCTCCCTGCACACAGCCCTTGCACCACATCCCTCAGCACCTCCCTGCACACAGCCCTTGCACCACATCCCTCAGCACCTCCCTGCACACAGCCCTTGCACCACATCCCTCAGCACCTCCCTGCACACAGCCCTTGCACCACATCCCTCAGCACCTCCCTGCACACAGCCCTTGCACCACATCCCTCAGCACCTCCCTGCACACAGCCCTTGCACCACATCCCTCAGCACCTCACCCAAAGGTCTTCTA
This sequence comes from Dryobates pubescens, assembly GCF_014839835.1. Taxonomy (NCBI): domain Eukaryota; kingdom Metazoa; phylum Chordata; class Aves; order Piciformes; family Picidae; genus Dryobates; species Dryobates pubescens. Next base: position 775,227 of record NC_071612.1, read on the forward strand.
ACAGCCTCCAGGGATGGGGACTCCACCACTGCCCCTGGCAGCCTGGGCCAGTGCCCCACAGCCCTTCTGGTGAGGAACTCTTCCCTAATGTCTGATCTAACCCTCCCCCTTTGGCACCCTCCACAGACCCAGTTGGAGCACCACAGATGTGCAGAGTGGAGCTTTGTTCCTCCTCTAATGTGGTCAGAAACTCCTGGACTGCTTTGGGTTGGAAGGGATCTTTAAAGCTCCTCCAGTCCAGCCCCTGCAGCCAGCAGGGACAGCCCCAAGCCCCCTGCCCTGCACTGCTGCCAGCCAGGGGGCAGCTCCACCTCTCTGGGCAGCCTGGGCCAGGCTCTCCCCACCCTCAGGGTCAAACCTTTCTCCCTTCTCTCCACTCTCAGTCTCTTTTTTCCCTCCCCTCCAGTCTCAGCCTGCCCTCTCCCAGCTCAAAGCTGTTGCTTCTCACCCTGGCACTCCCAGCCCTTCCTCTTCCATAGGCTAAGAGATGAGTCCTCAAGACCACAGGCCTTGGGAGCTCCTGCTGAAGAGATGAACCAAACTGGGGAGAGGACAGCTGCTGGGATGTCTCCTTAGATGGAGCAGAAGCCAAAGCCCCCAGAGAAGCTGCTGGTAAAGCTCTTGCAGCCAGCAAGCTCTCACTTCTCTTGAGGAGCAGCAGGCTGGCTTGGCTCCTGCAGCAGGTTCCTGCTGCTGTGTTCCTGCTGCTGTGTTCCTGCGTGGTAGGAGCTGGCAGGATGCAGCTGACAGCCATCACTGTCATCCTCCTCATCCTCATGACCTCAGGCAGCAGCTGAGACCTGCCCATCTCAGAGGGTCCTTGCTGGCTTGGTAGCTTATTTCCTCTTGTCTGCAACCAGCCTCCCAGCGGGGCCCCTCCATAACACTCAGAGACATCAGAGGAGGCTCCTGCTGCCCTGGGGACCTCTTTGTGTCTCCACAAAAGAAATTGGCAGCGTGGCTGGGGTGTGACAGCACCGAGGAGTGACAGCAGCAAGGTGACAGCATCAGCAATGGGCTGGCTTGGAAGGCACCTTCGAGATCATCCAGGGCCAGCTTCCTGCAGGGCCAGGGACACCTCCACTACACCAAGGTGCTTAAGACCTCATCCAGTGTGGCTTTGAACCCCTCTAGGGTTGGAGCCTCCACAGCTGCTGCAGCTGATCTAAGATAGATATAGAATCCCAGAGCTGGCAGGGCTGGAAGGGACCCCAAGGCTCAGCCAGCCCCAGCCCCCTGCCATGGCCAGGGACCCCTCACACCACAGCAGGTTGCTCACAGCCACCTCCAGCCTGGCTGCAAACACCTCCAGGCAGGAGGCTGCCACCACCTCCCTGGGCAGCCTGTGCCAGGCTCTCACCACCCTCCTGGGCAACAACTTCTTCCTGACATCCAATCTCCAGCTCCCCACTCCTGCCTTTGCTCCACCCCCACTCCTGGCCAGTTTGGAGCTTTGCTCTGAAGCTAACCTTTGGTTTTGTTACCAGCACAGGCAGGGACAGCTCAGCCTCCAGAACAATTCTTTCTTCCCTCTCTAAGCAGATTGCTCCAGGAGAGGTCCTGCAGTGTGTCCAGAGAAGGGCAAGGAAGCTGAGGCAGGGTCTGGAGAGCAGTGCTGGGGAGGAGCAGCTGAGGGAGTGTTCAGCCTGGAGAAGAGGAGGCTGAGGGAGACTTCATTGTCCTTCCCATGGCAGCCCTTGGACAAAGGAAGTCTCCATCCTCCTGGTCCGTGGCAATAAGGCCTCCCCTAAGCCTTCTCTTCTCCAGCTCTCACTCCCAGCTCTGGCAGCCTTTCCCCCCCTGGCAGGACTTCTGTCCTGGCCCTTCTCTGGACACTTCCCAGCCTGCCCACAGCAGGGACCAAACCTGCAGGCAGTGCTCCAGGAGCAGCCCTGAGCAGAGTGGGACAATGACTTCTTTATCTCTGCTGGTGATGCCCTTGGTGATGCCACCCAGCACCCTGTTGGCTCTCTGTGCCCCTGCAGCCCGCTGCTCACTCGTGCTGAGCTTGTTGACCACTGGGACCCCCAGGTCCCTCTCCACAGGGCTGCTCTCCAGCCAGCTGGCTCCCAGCCTGAGCTGCCCCCCTGGGCTGTGTATCCCCAGCTGCCCTTGTCCCTGGTGAACTTCAGAAGGTTCTTGCCAGCCCTCCCTTCAGCCTGTCCAGGTGTTCCTGGAGGCTGTCTGTCCCTTCTGGAGTCTCAGCCTCCCCAGCTGCACACCCCCCGGGGTGCTGTTGATCGCTTGTGCAGACCCCCCCAGGGTGCTGAGCTGGCTGCACCGGCAGGAGACAGGAGCTGCTGTGATGGATCTGCTGGCTGCACGACCCAGGCAGGCTGTTAGGCTGCTGGCTGTCACACAGCACTGGAGGTAAATAAATCCTGTGGTCATTACTCAGCTAGCAGACACAAATCATCTCCCAGCTCAAACAATGTTCCCTTTGCTTTGCAGCTTTGGCTGGGGGGGATCTGAAAGGCCAGGGCTTGAGCTGAGTGTCAGCTCTCCCTTTCACCTCCTCCTCAGCTCAGATGGAGTTTGGTGAACAGCTTTGACACCAAGAACTGACTCCTGGCCGGCACGAGGGCCTCTGGAACCTCTGTGCTCAGCTTTGTGGGGTCATGAAGCACTGCTCCAGGATCCCTTAGCTGGGGCTGCTGGCTGACAGCAGCTGAACCTGAGCTCAGCTGGCCGAGGAGCTGCCTGGCCTGCAGGAGCAATGGTGTGGCCAGCAGGAGCAGGGCAGGGACTGTGCTGTGGGTTGGTTTGGGTGGGTTGGTTTGAGGTGGGTTGGTTTGAGAGGGTTGGTTTGAGAGGGTTGGTTTGAGGGGGGTTGGTTTGAGGGGGGTTGGTTTGAGAGGGTTGGTTTGAGGGGGGTTGGTTTGAGAGGGTTGGTTTGAGGGGGGTTGGTTTGAGGGGGGTTGGTTTGAGAGGGTTGGTTTGAGGGGGGTTGGTTTGAGAGGGTTGGTTTGAGGTGGGTTGGTTTGAGAGGGTTGGTTTGAGAGGGTTGGTTTGAGGTGGGTTGGTTTACTGTGGGTTGGTTTGAGAGGGTTGGTTTGAGAGGGTTGGTTTGAGAGGGTTGGTTTGAGAGGGTTGGTTTGAGAGGGTTGGTTTGAGGGGGTTGGTTTGAGAGGGTTGGTTTGAGAGGGTTGGTTTACTGTGGGTTGGTTTACTGTGGGTTGGTTTACTGTGGGTTGGTTTGAGCTGGGTTGGTTTACTTTGGGTTGGTTTACTTTGGGTTGGTTTGAGCTGGGTTGGTTTACTTTGGGTTGGTTTACTTTGGGTTGGTTTGAGATGGGTTTGGTTTACTTTGGGTTGGTTTGAGGTGGGTTGGTTTGGCTCAGTTTGGTTTCTTTTGGGCTGGTTCAAGTTTGGTTTATTTTACATTGGTTTGGTTTGGTTATTTTGCTTTGGTCTGGTTGGGTTGGGTTGGGTTTGGTTTATTTTGCTTTGGTTTATTTTCTTTTGCTTTGGTTCATTTGGGTTTGGTTTATTTTGTTTGGTTTGCTTTGTTTTATGCTGCTTTGGTTGGGCCTGGTTGGGCTTGGTTGGGTTTGGGTTGTTTTATGTTGATGTGTTTGGGTCTGGCTTATTGTGTTTGGGTTTGGTTTTCTTTCTGTTGATTCATTTGGGGCTGGTTGGATGTGTTTGGGGCTGGTTGTGTTTGTGTTTGGGGCTGGTTTGTGTTGTGTTTGGGGCTGGTTGTGTTTGTGTTTGGGGCTGGTTTGTGTTTGTGTTTGGGGCTGGTTGTGTTTGTGTTTGGGGCTGGGTTGTGTTGTGTTTGGGGCTGGTTGTGTTTGTGTTTGGGGCTGGTTGTGTTGTGTTTGGGGCTGGTTGTGTTGTGTTTGGGGCTGGTTGTGTTTGTGTTTGGGGCTGGTTGTGTTTGTGTTTGGGGCTGGTTGTGTTTGTGTTTGGGGCTGGTTGTGTTTGTGTTTGGGGCTGGTTGTGTTTGTGTTTGGGGCTGGTTGTGTTTGTGTTTGGGGCTGGTTGTGTTTGTGTTTGGGGCTGGTTGTGGTTGTGTTTGGGGCTGGTTTGTGTTGTGTTTGGGGCTGGTTGTGTTTGGGGCTGGTTGTGTTGTGTTTGGGGCTGGTTGTGTTTGTGTTTGGGGCTGGTTGTGTTTGTGTTTGGGGCTGGTTTGTGTTGTGTTTGGGGCTGGTTGTGTTTGGGGCTGGTTGTGTTGTGTTTGGGGCTGGTTGTGTTTGTGTTTGGGGCTGGTTGTGTTTGGGGCTGGTTTGTGTTGTGTTTGGGGCTGGTTTGTGTTGTGTTTGGGGCTGGTTGTGTTTGGGGCTGGTTGTGTTGTGTTTGGGGCTGGTTGTGTTTGTGTTTGGGGCTGGTTGTGTTTGGGGCTGGTTTGTGTTGTGTTTGGGGCTGGTTGTGGTTGTGTTTGGGGCTGGTTGTGGTTGTGTTTGGGGCTGGTTTGTGTTGTGTTTGGGGCTGGTTTGTGTTGTGTTTGGGGCTGGTTGTGTTTGGGGCTGGTTTGTGTTGTGTTTGGGGCTGGTTTGTGTTGTGTTTGGGGCTGGTTGTGTTTGGGGCTGGTTGGGGTTGTGTTTGGGGCTGGTTGTATTTGGGGCTGGTTGTGTTTGGGGCTGGTTTGTGTTGTGTTTGGGGCTGGTTGTGTTTGGGGCTGGTTGTGTTGTGTTTGGGGCTGGTTGTGTTTGTGTTTGGGGCTGGTTGTGTTTGGGGCTGGTTTGTGTTGTGTTTGGGGCTGGTTTGTGTTGTGTTTGGGGCTGGTTGTGTTTGGGGCTGGTTGTGTTGTGTTTGGGGCTGGTTGTGTTTGGGGCTGGTTGTGTTTGGGGCTGGTTGTGTTTGTGTTTGGGGCTGGTTTACTTTCTGTTGACTCATTTGGGGCTGGTTTGTTGTGCTCTGCCCTGGCTCAGTTTTCTCAGCCTGCCTGCTGAGCTGAGCTGTGAGATGTGAAGAGGAATCTCTGGGAGCCTCCTTCCAGGAGGGTTCCTTTGTGCTGGGATTGTTTCTGACACCTTGCTCTGTGCTTCCCTTTACTGATGGCAAACTCTGAGCAGCAACTTGGGCAAAATGAATTTGTCTGAGGATTGGGCTGGAGGCAGCTGCTGCATTATTTAGCCCTGCTGCTCCCTGGGGACTCAGTGTTAGCCACCCAGCGCCTCGGAGTGAGCCAACATCACCTCCATAACCAAGTGTGGGACTCAGGGCTAATTGAAATCCAATCAGACTGAAACCCCTCTGGCTGCAGGGAGTGGAGGCAGCAGGACACTGCCATGCAGAGAGGAGACTGAGAGGGCTCTCCAGGGGAGCAATGGGAGCCACTGCACCTCCATTCCAGCAGCTGTGGCTCTGCCTTATTTTCACTGGAGAAATGGAAGTCTCCCAAGTCCTGCCCTCTCCTCCACTCCAGACTGGTTCTGTTCCCACTGGGTCCTGCAGCAAGGGAGCACAGAAACCATAGAAGCATAGAATGGTTTGGGTTGGAAGGGCCCTCCAAAGGTCATCCAGTCCTGGCACTGCCCTAGCCAGATCCAGATGCCTTCATGGCACACCATGGTCCAGAGCTCTGCATTTTGCTGCCTGAAGACTCTCCAGCCCCAAGGGGAGGTGTGGGGAGGGAAGCAAACCACCAGCACTGCTCTGCTTGGCCACAGCCCACCTCTGGCTTGGCTGCTGCTGAGTTGCTCTGATGTGATCCTGGACCCACCTCTGGCTTGGCTGCTGCTGAGCTGATCTGATGTGATCCTGGACCCACCTCTGGCTTGGCTGCTGCTGAGCTGATCTGATGTGATCCTGGACCCACCTCTGGTTTGGCTGCTGCTGAGCTGATCTGATGTGATCCTGGACCCACCTCTGGCTTGGCTGCTGCTGAGTTGCTCTGATGTGATCCTGGACCCACCTCTGGTTTGGCTGCTGCTGAGTTGCTCTGATGTGATCCTGGACCCACCTCTGGCTTGGCTGCTGCTGAGCTGATCTGATGTGATCCTGGACCCACCTCTGGCTTGGCTCCTGCTGAGTTGCTCTGATGTGATCCTGGACCCACCTCTGGCTTGGCTGCTGCTGAGCTGATCTGATGTGATCCTGGACCCACCTCTGGCTTGGCTGCTGCTGAGCTGATCTGATGTGATCCTGGACCCACCTCTGGCTTGGCTGCTGCTGAGTTGCTCTGATGTGATCCTGGACCCACCTCTGGCTTGGCTGCTGCTGAGTTGCTCTGATGTGATCCTGGACCCACCTCTGGCTTGGCTCCTGCTGAGTTGCTCTGATGTGATCCTGGACCCACCTCTGGCTTGGCTCCTGCTGAGTTGCTCTGATGTGATCCTGGACCCACCTCTGGCTTGGCTCCTGCTGAGTTGCTCTGATGTGATCCTGGACCCACCTCTGGCTTGGCTCCTGCTGAGTTGCTCTGATGTGATCCTGGACCCACCTCTGGCTTGGCTGCCCACAAGCTGATCCAAGGTGGTCCCAGGCGAACCTCTGCTGGCTGGAGGAAGCTGTGGCAGGAGGCTGGAGGAGCTGGCAGCGTGCTGGGCCTCTGGGCTGCTGGCTGTGCAGTTGCATCAGGAGGGCTCTGGTGGCATCTCTGTTGCCATGCTGGGCTGGGCTGGCATCAGCTGGGTGCCCGTGGAGGAGGAGATGGGGCTGGGGACAGCTGCCTGCCAAGTACCTGCTGCACATGCCTGCCTGTCAGGGACCCGAGGCAGCTCTTGTCACCCTCTCACCAGATGGAATTGGCTGCCTACAGAGGTGGTAATTACCCAGCCCAGCCTGGCTGCACAGCCTCATTTGTCTTTGTTTGTCGTCGGGGCAGGGCATCGATCACCACCAGGGCATTGATCACCGGCAGGGCGCTGCAGAGAGGCTGGGCAGAGCCTGCTGTGCCCGCCCCAGCGGGGCCAGGCGGGGTGAGGACAGCAGTGCCAGCGGCACGGCGCTGGCAGCGCTCCCTGCACCTCCTGCTGGCACCCCGGGGCGCTGGCAGGGCGCAGACGGCCGCGCTGGGGTTTGCTGCTCAGCTCTGCCTCTGGTGGAGCCGTCCGAGGCACTGGGTGCCTGACTGGCTGCGTGCAGCCGGGAGCTGTAACGGGCTGCCTGCGCTGCAGCTGCCTGCAGCCGGCGCTGAGGGAGCTGCACGGAAGGGCTGCTCAACGCAGCTCTGCAGTGGAGGTCAGTTCAGAGCCTCCTTGAAGAGCAGGCAGGGGAATGGATGGAATCATAACATCACCGTGCTCGGGAGAGACCTCCAAGGCCCTCAGCCCCAAGCCTTAGCCCAGCAGCCCCAAACCCAGGGCCAAATGCTGTCCCTCGGCTCCACACCCGCACTGCAAACCCCTCCGGGCATGGGGACTCCACCGCTGCCCTGGGCAGCCTGGGCCAGGGCTCCGCAGCCCCCGGGAGGAGGAAAACCTTCCCAGCGTGCAGCCCCAGCCTGCCCTGCAGCGCCCAGGGGGTGGCAGGGGCAGGCGGGAAGCTGAGGGGCGCCGGGCAGGGCTGTGCCCGGGCAGGGCTGTGCCCGGGGCAGGAGGCTCAGCTTCCCGGCGGGGTTTGCCCCCCGGGGCGGGCTCGGAGCGGCGGCTTTCCGGCTCCCCGCGGGTTCGCCTGGGTGCCAATTAGCCGCAGCTTGTTTCCTGACGATACAATCTTGCCTATTTTGAAAGCTTGACAGTTCTAATGCTTCCCAATTATTGAAGCTGACACCTCTCCTCCAGAACCCTTTCATCTGTCAGCCTCTCGCTGCTTTTATCATCTCAATCACTTAATGACTCAATCCCCCCCCCACTCCCCTCCCCCTCCCCAAACCTCCCCGCGAGTTTTTTCCTCTTCTTCTTTCCCTTTCCTTTCCCTCAGCAGTAATTACAAAGGGCTCTGCTGGCGGTGGGAGTTTCTCCTTAGTAACAGAGGAGAGCTAATTCCCAGCGTCCGGGAGCCTGGCTCCGGAGGCAGGGCGCAGAGCAGGCTGCAGGTGGAGCTGTCAGCGAGGCTCGGAGCTGGGACTCGCTTGGGAGGATTGAGCTCCACACAGACCTGGAGCGGTGAAGGCTCCGGGGAGACCTTCTCAGGAATCAAAGGAGAAGTGAGGCTGGAGAAGCCTTCCAGGATCACCAGGTCCTACTAAGCACAGCTGAGATCTCCTGCACACCTGGAACCACACAGCTGGGAAAGCTCTCTGAGGCCACCGAGCCTGCCCAGCACCTCCTGGGGAAGGGCTCCCAGCCCGGGGGTTTGGCCTCCCATCCCCCAAGGCCCTGCCCTGCTTTGCTCTGCAGCAGCTGCCCCCCAGGTTTGCTCATCAGGAGCCACAAGAAACGTTGCTGTGGGACAAACTTCGATGGCAGAGGAGTGGAGGGAAGAAGGCAGAGCTGCTGTGGTGAGCTGAGCCCAGCTGGGACACGCAGGGTGATGAAGACATTCAGGCTGGAGCAGAATCCTAGCTGCAGGAGGAGCTGAGCAGGGAGCACAAGCAGCCAGGCTTGGGCAGCTGCCAGCTCACAAACCCTTCACCTGTGCTCAGGGAAGGCCCTGGGCTGCAGCCTCCCTGCTGCTCAGCAGCTTCTGGGGCTCCAGCACCGACGGCAAGGGCCAAACGCTGCCTGCTTCCAAGGCAGCGAGAGAATCCCCTGGGTGGGTCCCCTGGTGGCCCCAAGTGGGTGAGGGAGGGTCAGCCTGGGGCTGTCAGCCAGCAGGAGTGGGCTGTGGGCACAGGGACCTCGTTCAGGTGCACGGCTTTGGTGTTCCTGGAGGTGTTCCAGGCCAGCTTGGATGAGGACTTCAGCAGCCAGGGCTGGTGGAGGTGTCCCTGCCCCTGGCAGGGGGCTGGGCGATCTCTAAGGTCCCTTCCACCCCAACCCATTCTGTGAGTGTGAACAAGGTAGAAACCTCAGAGAGGTGGCAGCAGACACAAGAAAAGCTGCAGCAGGGACTCACAGGCGGGCTGGGGGCTGGGGGCTGGGCTGGGGGCTGGGCTGGGGGCTGGGCTGGGGGCTGGGCTGGGGGCTGGGCTGGGGGCTGGGCAGCTTATCTTGGGTTTCTTTCTTCCCAGGCTCTCTTTATTTTTCCAGCCCTGCTGTCCTTTCCTCACTTTGTGCTTTCACCCTGAGGGAAGTTCTTTGCTGCAGCAGTGGTCAGGGCCTGGCAGAGGCTGCCCAGGGAGGTGGTGGAGTCCCCGTGCCTGGCGGTGCTCCAGAGCCCTGTGGCCATGGCAGCTGGGGCCAGGGTATGGTGGCCATGGTGGGGTTGGGTTGCTGGTTGGAGTGGAGGATCTTGGAGGCATCTTCCAACCCAAACAGTTCTGTGCTGCTGTGATAGTCTTGGGCTATTTAGCTTTGAGGTCCAGCCTGAGAGAAGCTCTCCTGGCTCCTGCTGCCCCCTCACCCCCTGCTGCCCCCTCACCCCCTGCTGCCCCCTCACCCCTGCTGCCCCCTTGCCCTCCACCCCCAAACTCCTGCTTGTGCTGACATGAGAAGAAACTTTGCAGTGAGAAGACCTCAGGTACCAAGGGCAGATGTTGGTGCTGCCTGCCCCACAGCTGACCAGCCCTGAGCTCCAGCAGCTGGAACAGGAGAGCAGCAGCCACTGGAGGTGAAGCCAGAGGAGGTTGTGTCTGGGTGGAAGGAGCAGCCTGAGCAAGGCTGCTCAGAGGGGGCAGAGATGAGAAGCTATCACAGTGAGCAAAGGCTGCTGTGCATCACCTTGTTAGGTAACCCCCCCCCAGCTCACCTCCCCTCGGTCCTTCACAGCTCAGAGCCACAAAATCAATTACTGGGCAGCAATTTACTTAAGGCAGGTTAAGGCCTGCTCTGAGGCACTGAAGGCAGCAGCCCTGGCTGCAGGTCACTGCTTGGTGTAACCCTGGTGGCTGGCTGGCAGCTGCTGCCTCACACTGGGCAATGCCTCCTGCTGCCAGCTGGCTCTGTGCCTGCTCCCCAGGGATCAGGCCCCAGGGCTGCAGGGCAGCTTTCCCTCTTTAATCCCTGCTGCTAGCAGCTCAGCTGAGCCTGCTCTGGCAGCCAGCTGGCCACCTGACACGTGTCCAGCCCTGCTGCCCCCAACACCAGGGCATGGAGCTGCTGCAGAGGCTCCAGAGGAGGCCATGAAGATGAGCAGAGGGCTGGAGAACCTCCCCTGTGGGGACAGGATGGGAGAGCCTGCAGAAGAGCAGCCTGAGGGGGGATCTGATCAATGCTGATCAATACCTCAAGGGTGGTGGCAGGAGGCTGGGACCAGGCTGTGCTCAGCAGTGCCCAGGGACAGGATGAGGGGCAGCAGGCACAAACTGCACCATCAGAAGCTCCACCTGGACATGAGGAGGAACTTCTGCCATTGAAGGGTGCTGGAGGCCTGGAGCAGGCTGCCAGAGAGGCTGTGGAGCCTCCTTGCCTGGAGCGACTCCAACCCTCCCTGGGTGTGCTGCTGTGTGCCCTGCTCTGGATGCCCCTGCTCTAGCAAGGGGGTTGGGCTGGCTGATCTCCAGAGGTCCCTTCCAGCCCCTGCCCTGCTGGGATTCCCCCTGGGGGTAACCACATGAACCCTCCCTCCACTCCTTGTCTCCTCAGGGTCCTCTCCTGTTGGAGCCGCAGCTGCTGGCCTCACCACCTGCACCAGCAGGGCCTCGCAGCCTGCTCTCTGCCTGGCTCCAGAAGGCTCTGCTCCCATCCTTTCCCAGCTGGCAGCTGGAATGACACCTGAGGAGCAGGAGGCAAGGAGAGAAGGCTTCCTCTGCTCCTTCCAGCCCGGCAAGCTGCCTGTGTCCTGCCTTCAGCAGGCGCTGCCAGGGTGGAGGAGCAGCTCGGCTTTGATCTGCTGCTGCTCTGCGGTGATCGTGTCTCGGTGGCTGAAGCGCAAGGCTCCAGAATGCTGCAGCCCCAGCAGCTCCTCTGAGGTTGTTTTCCAAGTGGTTGGATTTCCTCAATAGCAGGAGCTCCGCGGAGGGCTAACAAGGTGTAATTAATGCGTTCAGACGCTTGCTGTGGGTGACAGCTCCCCTCTGAGTGACAGCTCCCAGCGAGACAGCAGCAGCAGAGCAGAGCTGCTCCAGGAGCAGGAACACAGCCCCCCCGCAGCTCCCTGCCTCCCCTTTGGGGTGGGACTGAAAGGCAGGGAGAGAGCTGCTCCACCACACAGCCCCCTGCCCTGCCCAGCTCCTGAGCAGGGGAAGGCCCCAGGGGGCTGAGGGGAGGCTGCCGTGGGGCTGGGGCTGGCCTCTGCTCCCTAGTCTCAGGTGGCTCCAGGAAGGAGCATGGCCGGGAGGTACCAGCTGGCACTGGTTGGCACTGGCTGGCACTGCCTTCTGGCCTTCTCAACTCCACTTTTAAAGCAGTTTTCATCCTGGTTCTTTGATATCCATGAAGCAGTGGACAGATGTTGGAGGCCCAGCCTGGAGTCTTGTCTGGCCCAGGAGAGCTTAGGGCAAGCAAAAGGAACTTTGGAAGGTCGGTGCAGAGCTACTAGAGCAGAGCCCTGGCTGGGGCAAGTGAAGGGCTTCAGTTTGCAGGGAGCTCAGGCAGGGGGCAGTGAGGGTCACCAGCTCTTTGCTAAGGGCTTGCACTGGCTGCAGGAGTGGTGCTGAGCCTGTGCTGCACAGCTCTGCTCGAGACAGGGCAAGAGAAGGGTTGTGGAGTCTTCATCTCTGGAGGTGTTCCAACCCCCCCGGCTGTGCTCCTGTGTGACCTTCTCCAGGTGACCCTGCCTTGGGTTGGCAGGAGGGTTGGACTGGCTGCTCTGCAGAGCTCCCTTCCAGCCCCTGCCTTGCTGGGAGTCTCTCAGGTCTTCAGTTTTGTCATGGAGGCAGCTGAGATGGTGCTGAGAGAAGAAGACCTCCTTGATCTCCTGGCTGCTGACAGCAGAGTGCAAGCTGAGCCTGTGCCCGGGAAGCCCAGCACCAGGCAGCACCAACTGCAGCTGTGAGTGGCACAGCCTGGGTGCCAAGCTCACAAACAGGTCCCAGGCAGGAGACAAAACTTCTGTGCTGCCAGCGTGGTCAGGGCCTGGCAGAGGCTGCCCAGGGAGCTGGTGGAGTCCCCATCCCTGGAGGTGCTCCAGAAGCCTGTGCCCATGGCACCTGGGGATGTTTTGGTGGCCGTGGTGGTGCTGGGCCGGTGGTGCTGGGGGACCGCGGAGCTGTGTGGCAGCCCAGGCAGCCCCCGGGGCTGTGTGTGGCCACCACGGAGAGCTCCCGGCGCAGCCAGGGCGCCGCTGCCTCTCCTCCGGGGATCTTTTCCAGCTTCCCTTTCCCCTTGGAGTGCCACAGGACAGGGGAGAGGCTTCCTTCAGCAAGGGAGAAACGAGGAGGCACAGAGGAAGCCCAGCTCCGGAGCACGGCCCAGCAGCGGCTGCTCACAGAGGCTCTCCTGTGCCCTCATCACCTGCTTCACCCTGACCAGAGCCAGAACCAGGCAGAGCACAGACAGAAGAGAGTCCATCCTGAGCTGGGGGACAGGTGAGGACACAGGAGCTGAGCACATCCTGCTCAGGACTGGGAAGAATTAGTGCAGACGACCTTTGAGGCAGGAGCAATTACCTGTAGCAGCTTGGGGAGCCGAGAGGAGCTCTCAGAGCCATCAAAATGCCAGCACAGAGCCTACATATAAAAGGAACCAGCAACCAAGCAACCCAGCCCCAACCACTCCGGTGTGGCACTGGCTCCAAAGCCTCACCAGTGCTTGGAAAGGCTCTGAAATCAATTGATGAAGCCCCCAAAGCGATCCAGAGCCCTTGCAAGAGGTGGCTGAAGCCAAAGCAGCCTCCCTGGGCTTGCTGCAAGCAGCTCAGAGGAGTCCAATTAACTCAGGTGGTGGTAAAAGGGGGAACGGAGAGCTGTGAGGGACTTGGACTTGCCTGCTCCTGGTGAGACCTGGCTGGGTGTGAGCTCACCCAGAGCTGCTGGAGAAGCTCCTCTGCAGCTGCTGCTGCTGTCATTATCTCCCTGCAGAGCCAGGAGAGGCTTTGAGCATCCCAAAGGGACCTGGCATGCTCTGGAGCCCCTCTCTGCTCTAATTAGTGAGTTGTCTGATGGAGCTCTTGGAGAGTTTGCAGACGAGAGGGGAGCAGAGGAGCTCTGCAGGGCAGGGGTGCCCTGAAGCCCTGAGGAGAGGTTTCTGTGCTGAAACACCCTGGAGATGAAGGGCAGGGGGGCAAAAGGACTCAAGGGTCTGGAGTGGCCAGCAAAGGAAGGAAGGAGGGAAGCTCCACCTGTGTTCAAAGGAGGACACCCAGAGAAGAGGGCTGGGAAGCTGTCCTGCTCCAGCCATGGGGGGCTGCAGCCTGGCTTCACTGCTGTGGTGAGTAGAGCTGGGGGAGGGAGAGCTCTTCTGCTCTTCTATCAGTTTAACTCAGTGGGAGTGTGGGCAAGGAGAGGTTTATCTACCAGCAGTGGGAGGTTGGGACAAGGAGCTGGAGAACCTCTGCTGGGAGCCAGGCTGGGAGAGCTGTGGTGGCTCAGCCTGGAGAAGGCTCCAGGGAGAGCTCCTGGTGGCCTTGCAGGGCTTCAAGAGGACAATCAGGAAGCTGGGGACAGACTCCAGAGCAGGGATCCTGCTGGGACAGCACAAGGGGGGATGGTTTGGGCTCCAAGAGGGAGACTGAGAGTGGAGAGAAGGGAGAAAGGTTTGAGGCTGAGGGTGGGGAGGGCCTGGCCCAGGCTGCCCAGAGAGCTGGGAGCTGCCCCCTGGCTGGCAGCAGTGCAGGGCAGGGTGGTTGGGGCTGGGAGCAGCCTGCCCTGGCTGGGGGAGGCTGGGAGCAGCCTGCCCTGGCTGGGGGCTGTCCCTGCTGGCTGCAGGGGGCTGCACTGGAGGAGCTTTGGGGGTCCCTGCCTACCCAAACCAGCCTGGGATTCATTTTCCAGTGGCAGCTCCATCAGCTTCAGGAAGATCTGCTGCTGGCTCCATGTGCAGGGCTGAAACCCAACCAACCCCAAGGCAATCCAAGGGCCCACACCAGAGCCAGCTGCTGAAAGCCCTTCCTGGCCTCCAGCCTGCTCTGCTCATTGATCCCAGGCTCAGCCTCTCTGGGGCTGCAGCTTTGCCCCACTGCAGACCGAAGCTGCTCTCCTGCAGCAGCAGCAGCACAAAGCCCAGCAGAAGTCAGCAGCTTGGCAGGGTGCAGTGGACTCATCCAGCAAATGAAAGAGGTGTCCCTGGCAGCAGCTGCTGCTTGTCCATCAGGAGGGAGGAGAGAGCTGAAAGCTGGAGACAGCAGCACTGAAATGCCCCAGGGAGGAGGAATGGTGGCCAGGCAGAGGAGCTGTGGTGCCAGCAGGCTGAGCTGGGCAGGGAGCGTGGGCAGGCATGGGCAGAGAGGGTTCCCAAGGGTTTCTCCTCTCTGCCCTCCCTCCCTGGGTGTTAGAAACAGGACCTTGCAGGCTGGGGTAGAAGTGGGAGGTGGAAGTGTGGTGATGCCTCAAGGGAGGTTCTCCTCCCCCTCCACCTTGCCACAGTGAGGCCATGTCTGGAGTCCTGGGTCCAGCTCTGGGCTCCCCAGTTCCAGAGGGACAGGGAACTGCTGGAGAGAGTCCAGGGCAGGCTGGGAAGCTGCTGAGGGGCCTGGAGCAGCTCTGGGAGCAGCAAAGGCTGAGAGCCCTGGGGCTGTTGAGCCTGGGGTTCTGGGGTGCTCATCCCACTGGGGGTCTGCCTGCACTGAGATGCTGAGGCTGTGTGAGCTCATCCTGCTTCTCCCAGCACTGCCTGGTTGACAGCAGTGGTGGTGACTCCATCAGAAGGGATCTGGAGCCCTGGAGCTCCATGGGAGACAGGCAGAGGACAGGAGTGGAGGTGACAGCACATGGCAGGGAGCTGGACTGTGGGGTGGGCTCCATTGTGACATTTCTTTGTTGCAAGGAGCATTGAGTAAAAATAAACAGCTCTGCCAAGGCAAGGGCACCTTCAGCCCCAGCTGAGAGCCACAGCGTGGCAGGGGCTGGGAGGGACCCCTGCAGATCACCCACTCCAACCCCTGCCAAGGCAGGGCCACCTGCAACAGGTCACCCAGGAACACATCCAGCTGGGCTGGAAAGCTCTCCACACCAGCACACTCCACAGCCTCCCTGGCAGCCTGCTCCAGGCCTCCAGCACCCTTCAATGGCAGAAGTTCCTCCTCATGCTCAGGTGGAGCTGCTGAGGGTGCAGTCTGTGCCCCTTGGCCCTCACCCTGTCCCTGGGCACCACTGAGCACAGCCTGGCCCCAGCCTCCTGGCACCACCCTTGGGGTATTGCTGAGCATTGCTCAGCTGCCCTCTGGGGCTGCTCCTCTGCAGGCTCTCAGCCCCAGGGCTCTCAGCTCCTCCCAGAGCTGCTCCAGGCCCCTCAGCAGTTCCCAGCCCTCTGCTGTCCCCTCTCCAGCAAGTGTCTTGGAGAGGGGAGCCCAGAGCTGCCCCCAGCCCTCCAGCTGTGGCCTCACCAGGGCAGAGCAGAAGGGCAGGAGAACCTCCCTTGACCTGCTGGCCACAGGTGACCCTAGGGCAGGGGGGTCTGGAGAAGGAAGCTGTGGCTCTGCTCTAGAAGTGCCCTGGAGCAGGAGGAAGCTCTCGCAGGTGCCTGCTCCCCGCAGCCTCTCCCCGTGCCCAGCAGCTTCCAGAGCCTTTGGCTGTTCAGCAGCTCTGGGTCGGTGTGAAACAAAGCAGGAAGCTTCTGCTGCAGCACCTCCACGTGGGGCTGGGACTCGGGGGCCTCATTGGCATGCAGGGGGTGCTGCTGGGAAGGGAGAGAGCCAGCGGCAGGCAGAAATCACCCAGGGAAACAGGAGAGCCCCTTCGGCTCCCAGCAGCTGTGACTGAAGGTGGGAGGCAGGGGAAGCAGCACAGGAAAAGCTGGTTCCAAATACTGCTGCAGATGACAACTGCTGGCTGCATCCTTCTGCAGAGCAAAGATGTCCCCAGGCACTCCACAACCGCCCCTGAGATCCCACACCGGGGGCTGTGCTGCCGGCCGGGGCGACCCGCACGGGCCGGGGAGCCGGGCAGGGGCAGCCCCGTGGGCTGCAAGAGGGACGAGGGCAGGGTCCTGCCCCCGGGGAGGAACGAGCCCTGCACCAGGACAGCCGCGGGGCTGAGCTGCTGGGAAGCAGCTCCACGGAGAGCTTGGAGCCCTGGGGGGCAGAAAGCCCTCTGCAGAGCAGGAGACTGCAGCAGCTCTGCCTGCAGCCTGCCCCGGGGCTCTGCCCGGCGCACCGCGGCGCTGTCGCTGCAGCCGCTCAAACCCCGGCCCAGCAGAGGGCTGAAGGTGGTCAGCAGGACAGCTCCTGAGCTGCTGCGCTCCTGCTGAGGCTGGAGAGCCCCCAGCAGGCAGGGTGGCTTCAGCATGCACGCAGGGAGCCTTCCCCAGCCGAAGCAGCACAGCTCCCAAGCAGAGCTTTGCCCATCCCGAGGCCAGGAGGCTCTGCAGTTTCCCAGCCAAAGCCTGGGCCTGTCGGTACCTGCCCAGGCAGGGAGCCCAAACCCAGACTCTCCCTGCTCCTCCTCCTGCTCCCTGAGCCACAGGAGCTCAGCTGGTGGCTTGAGCCTCCCCAGCACAGGAGCACAGCCCTGGGTTTGCACTTGGCTGGAGGGCAAGGGCTGCAGCCCCGGGGGAGCAGTTCCCAGCCAATTGCTTGGCTATAATTAACAACAGCAGCAGGGCCTCAGGAGCTGTTGGAGGGACTTTTATTGTCCCATCCATCACCACGGGCCCGGCTGTTGTTTATATTCCTGCTTAATAATGTCATGCCCACAGTGATGGATTTTGTCACCCTGCCAGCTTGCTCTCCAGGAGCCACTTCCCCCTCTCTCCTCCACCCTCCTGCACAGCTGTCCCCAGACAGGACCTCTCCTCTAGGAATTGCTTGGGGCTCCTGGGCACAGATCATGGAACCACTGAATGCTGTGGGACCTTTAAAGGTCATCCAGCCCAACCCCCCCTGCCCAGGCAGGGCACCCACAGCCCAGCAGCACAGTGCCCAGGGGGGGTTGGAAGCTCTCCACACCAGGAGACTCCACAACCTCTCTGGGCAGCCTGCTCCAGGGCTCAGCACCCTCACAGGGCAGTGTTCCATGCAGGGCTCTTTAATACCTGCTGCTGGAGGCACCACAAAGCCTCTGGATTCTCACTCCCCCTGGCTTGCTGAGCTCCACATTAATCATGTCAGCAGCTCTCCAGAGCAGCAACTGCTGCTGCACAACTTGAGCAGTTTGCTCTGCCTCACTGCCTGGACATGGGAGCAGGTTTAGGGTGCAGGCAATCTGATTGTGCACTGCCTGGATGCAGAGGGTGGAAATTTCCTTCCTCCTCCCCCTGCACACATCAGAATGTCCTTTTTTGGTTGGGTGGTTTGGTTTCTCCTGTGCTTTTCTGGGGCTCTCCCTCCAGGAGGGACATTGAGAGGCTGGGGCAGGGCCAGAGAAGGGCAACAGAGCTGGGGAAGGGTCTGGAGAGAGCAGGGCTGGGGAGGAGCAGCTGAGGGAGCTGGGGGGGTTCAGCCTGGAGCAGAGGAGGCTGAGGGAGACCTCATTGCTCTCTGCAGCTCCCTGAGAGGAGGCTGCAGCCAGGGGGACTTGGGCTCTGCTCCCCAGTCTCAGCTGACAGGAGAGGAAATGAAGTTGTGCCAGGGAAAGGTTAGGCCAGAGAGGAGGAAACATTTCTTTGCTGCAAGGGATTGGCAGAGGCTGCCCAGGGAGGTGGTGGAGTCCTGGTCCCTGGAGGTGTTCCAAAGCCCTGGAGATGTGGTGCTTGGAGACATGGCTTAGTGCTGGACTTGGTAGAGCAGGGTCAGTGGTTGGACTCAGTGATCATGAAGGTCCCTTGCAGACTCTTCTGTGACCCTCTACAGCTCTGAGCTCCCCAAGACACCCTGTGAGCAGCTCTGGGGAATGGTTTCTGTGTAAAAGGAGCTGGAAGCAGCCCTGCAGCTGCAGGGGCTGTGAGCTCCATTTCCCAGAGCAAACAGGAGGAGGCTGCTGAGCTGCCAGCAGAGCTTCCTAATGTGTTGACACAGAGCTCACAGCCAGCTGGGGTTTGCTTCTCTCCATCTGCCTTTGTTTGCCAGCTGCTCTGCTCTGTAACCCAGCCCCTCCTGCTCCAGGGCCCTCCTGGGTGCCACTGCACAGAGCAGCTGGGGGCTTTGGCATGATTGGGTTGGGCTGGAAGGGAGGCTGTGGATGTCCTCTCCATGGAGAGGTTCAAGGCCAGGCTGGATGAGACCTGGAGCAAGCTGGGCTGGTGGGAGGTGTCCCTGCCCATGGCTGCAACTGGATGAGCTTTAACTTCCCTCCAACTCCAACCATTCTGGGACTCTGTGATCCCCAGGGCCAGGCCTCTCCTTCCCTGGCTGCTGTCCCAGCAGACTCTGTCCCTTCTGCCTTCCATCCCCATCCCTGTGCTCCTCAATCCAGTTCCCACCTGCTGCTGGGACTCAGCCCAGGGCCTGCCCCCAGCAGCAGTTGTGAGCTTGCTTCCATGGCTCGTTGAGCCTGAGGTAGGAGCTGGGTCCAGACAGCTCTCAGGGTGCAGCTTTTCATCTCCAGACAACCTCTGCTTTGCTCTGAGGCTGGGGGGATGGTGTCAGCCTGGAGTTACTCAGGACTTCCCCATTCCCTGCCCCCAGCAGGCAGGAAGAGGAGCAGGCAGGCTAATCACAGCTGAGAGAGCCTCTAGTCACTGCCAAGTGTCTCCTTAATCAGCAGTAATGGAAAAGGAAATCACAAGGAATTACACAGCAGCTAAATGAGTTTGGGGTAAAATAGATATTGTTAAATGAATGCAAGTGCCTTGGGATCAGCAGAAGGTGATTTAATTTCCCCCATTAATGGTGGGAGCCTCCCACCCCCCTCCCCAGCCTGCTGGCAGCACTGCAAGCACTGAGGTGCTTGGTGGCAAGGAGGGAGGGCTCTGACCAGAGCCCTGACTGCTCTGAGGTGGAATGATACAGAGCCACAGCTTGGATCAGGCTGGAAGGGACCCCAGGGGCATCTTGGCCACCCCCCTGCAGGCACAGCTCCAGCCACAGCAGGCTGCCCAGGGACACAGCCAGGCTGAGCCTGAGTGTCTCCAGGGCTGGAGCCTCAACCCCCTCCCTGTGCAGCCTGTCCCAGGCTCTCCCTGTGCAGAACTCCCTCCTGATGCCCAACCTACCTCTGCCCTGCCCCAGCCCCAAACCATTGCTCTCATCCTATCCCCACAGCCCCTTCTGAGCAGTCCCTCCCCAGGCTGCCTGCAGCTGCCCTGCAGACACTGAAATGCAGCTCTGAGGAGGAGGATGAGGATGAGAAGCAGAACAACAAAGAGGATGAGGAAGACAATGATTAGGAGAAGGAGAACAATAAGGAGGAGGAGGATTAGGAGGAAGAGGATGACAATGAGGAGGATGGTGATTAGGAGGAGGAGGAGGAGGAGGATGGTGTCACATTGGGGCTGTGGAAGGAGCTCTGTTGAGTCTTTTGAGGAGCAGCTGGGGGAGCTGGGGGTGCTCAGCCTGCAGCAGAGGAGGCTGAGGGAGACCTCAGTGCTCTCTGCAGCTCCCTGAGAGGAGGCTGCAGCCAGGGGGGGTTGGGCTCTGCTCCCTGGTCTCAGGGGATAGGAGAGGAGATGTCCTGAAGCTGTGCCAGGGCAGGGTTGGGTTGGGGAGGAGGAACAATTGTCCCTGGAGGTGCTCCAGAGCCCTGTGGCCATGGCAGCTGGGGCCAGGGTTTGGTGGCCATGGTGGGGCTGGGCTGCTGCTGGGCTGGGTGATCCCAGAGGCCTTCTCCAACCCAAAGCATTCTGTCTGTGATTCTTGTCTATGATTTAAAGCAACAAAAGCAGTGTCAAAAGCTCAGCTTTCATCCCCTGGAGTCAGGCAGGGACAGGCCTCTGATGAGCTGAAAATTGGATCTCGTGGCTCTGCAGTGAAATGGCCTCAGAAAACTCAGATTTGGGCTGGAAGTGGAAGAAAGCAACATCAGAGCTCCTGTGGGTCAGCTGCAGGGGTCTGCAGAGAGAAGGGCTCTGCTTGCAGCCCAGGTTTAAGGGCAGAGCCAAGGGGAGCACAGGGCAGCTTGGTGTCCTCAGCATCAGGTGACAGAATGAGAGGGGGTCCTGGGTGGCCTCGGGCAGGGGTGGCCTGGCAGGATGGTGGGCAGCCCCCAGCAGAAAATCATGGGATGGTTTGGCTGGGAAGGGGCTTTAACAGGCACCTAATTCATTCCCCCCCCAGAGTGCCCTTTCCTCTCCCAGGCAGAAGCTTTGCCTCTCCTCCCACCCTGGGGTTCCTCAGCCAGCTGGGTTGGAGCAGGAGCTGTGCCACCCACTGCAGCAGGGACACCTGGAACAGCAATCCCTGAACAGCTCAGCTTGGAAGGGACCCCAGAGCTCATCCCCTCCAGCCCCCTAGCATGGGCAGGGACACCTCCCAGCTGGACCCAGCTGCTTGAGACCTCATCCAGCCAGGGGCCAGGCTGGATGGAGCCTGGAGCAGCCTGGTGTCCCACAGGGCAGGGGGCTGGAGCTGGAGGAGCTTTGAGGTCTGATGTTTCAGTTCAGCCAGGAGAGGTTTCTCATGAGGGGGACTGAAAGTTGTGCAGGTTCCTGGCCATGGCCCGTGGGGAATGCTCCTGTGGACATCTTCCATCTCAGTGCCACCCTGGCCAGCAGAGGCTGAGCCCCTTCTGGCTGCATGCTAATGAGTGAAGGATCTGAGAGGCTTCCCCCTGAGCTGAGGCTGCAGCAGCTCCCAGGCCTCCTTAGATGCCTCTTGCTCAGAAGTGTTCAAGTGTAACTCAAACCCATTCCATAGGCTGAGCCCCAGCCCTGGGGCTGCCTGGCCAGGGCACCCCTGGAGCTGGGACCAAAGAGTCTGCTCCTTGGCTGGGGCTCAGCCTTGCCCTGGAGCCACTGCACACAGCCTGAGGGTGAAAGACCTGCAGGGGTCAGCCCTGGGGCCACCCTCAGAGGCTGCTGGGGTGCAAAGCCCTGGGGGGGGGATGGAATGGTGGAATTCTGTGGTTGGGTGAAGCCTCTGAGGTCTCCCAATCCCACCAGCAACCCAGCCCCACCATGGCCCCAGGTGCCATGGCCACAGGGCTCCTGCACCCTCCAGGGGTGGGGACTCCACCTGGGCAGCCTGAGCCAGTGCCTGCCCAAGGCAGACTGAATGTGCAGGGGAAACTGGTGGCTGCAGGAAGGGGCTGTGGGTGCCCAGGCTCCAGCCCTGCAGGGGCACCCTCACTTTGCCCAGACTTCCTTTTTCTTCTCATTTCCCTTCCCAGGAAGGGCCTCACACCAGAGCAGGAGCCCAGGCAAGAAGCTCTGCTCCCAGCAACCCTTCCCCTTTGCACCCAGCAGCACCTTTCTGGTCTGGGACAGACCTGGAGCCAGCTCAGCTCAGCTGCCTTGGCTGCCTCATGAGTGCTGAAGGTCTGCAGCCTCTGATCCTGCCCAGCCACAGGACCAAGTTCCACCTCAACACGAGGAGCAGCCTCTCTGCTGTGAGGGTGCTGAGCCCTGGAGCAGGCTGCCCAGAGAGGTGGTGGAGTCTCCTGGTGTGGAGAGCTTCCAACCCCCCCTGGGCACTGTGCTGCTGGGCAAGCTGCTGTGGGAGCCCTGCTGGAGCAGGGGCTGGGGCTGGGTGAGCTCCAGAGCTCTTCCCTGACCCTACTGTGCTGGGGGGCAGTGAAAGGGGTTGGTGAGGGTCAGAGCTTCTATGGCTTTGCCAGGGTGCTTGGGCTGAGCCAGCAGCTCCAGCTCAGGAGGAGGATGCCCACACTCATCTCTCAGGGTGGTTCCTCTCCTGTCCCACTGCAGGAGGATGTCCTGGGGCTGGCTCCCAGGAGGGTCTGCCCTCTGCCCAGCACACAAGGAGTTAAGCACAGTGGTGTGGTGGCACCAGAAAACTCTGGCTGCAGTGTGAGGCAGTGACAGCACAGATTAGTCACTGCCAGCCAGGCTCCCAGGAGCACTTCATCGAATGGCCTCCGAGGCTCAGCACTTAATTATTTAGGCTCCTTAATTTCCCACACATCTCTGTCTGCTGCCTGCAGAGCCCAGCACCCAAACCTCTGCTCCCAGCCACCTGCAGGCCAGGAGGCAGCAGCAGGGCTTGCTGCAGGGTGCTGGCTGCAGCGGGGCCGAGCTGCAGGGATGCCCTGGTGAGTGTTTAATTGATGCTGAGCAGCCCTCCTGGCTCTGCAGCCCCAAGCTTTCCCCTGCCGCTCCCCACTCTGCTGGTTCAATGCTCCCTAGCAGCACAGAATCCCAGGAGGGCTCAGGTGGGAAGGGAGCCCAGAGCTATCTGCTCCAACCTCCCCACCGCGGGCAGGGACAGCTCTCAGCCAGGTCCTCAGCACAGCTGGTGGCTTTCAGGCTGCTCCTGCAGGTGTTTGCTGCTGAGGCTCTCAAACCAACCCCCTCAGCAGCTCATCTCCTTCACCTGGGGTCAGGGCCTTGGGCCCCTTGTGCCTGCAGGGGGATTAGTCGACCTCTAAAGGTCCCTTCCCCTCTCTGCCGCTCTGCTGGCAAGCTGCTGGCCTGCTGCGGCTTCCAGGGCCACCTCTCCTGCAGGGCAGCTTGCCAGCTCTGCCTTCCCACCCCACCACTTTCCCTCTGGGCTCTGCCTGCCCTGCGAGGGATGCAGAGAAGCTGCTGAGTGGCTCTGCGGTGCCGTGGAGCCCCGGGACGAAAGGCAGCAGAGGGTGAGGTGTTCTGCAGCTGCTTGCTCCAGACGAGCACGTTTGCATCCTCCTCTTCTCACCCGGGGCCCTCCCCTCGCTCCCGAAGCAGCCTTGCAAACTTTGCATCACAATGAGCACACCACAAGCTACAAGATCCCTTTCATATTTAATGCCTGGTGAGGCCACGCCGTGAGCCAGGAGCCTTCAGCATGAGCCATGGACCTTGTCAGCACCGCCGCCGAGGAGCACTCCTCTCTTGTCTCCCGGCAGCCCATCTGGAGGCCACTCCGTGCCCGCGCTCCCTCTGATCAATAATTCAGGGGAATCATTTTGTTCTGCCAAGCCTCCAGGCTCCAGGGGTGGTGCAGCAAATGCAGAGCAGCGAATCCCAGCCGGGGTCCCGAGGAGCTCTCGGGGAGAGCTCTGGGGGTCTGTGGCTCAGCGGAGCGGAGGGGGAGGGAGCGGGGTCGGAGCCGCGCCGAGGAGGCAGCGGGGCAGGAGCAGGGCAGGAGCCGTGCCCGGGAGGGAGCAGGGCAGGAGCAGGGCAGGAGCCGTGCCCGGGAGGGAGCAGGGCAGGAGCAGGGTAGGAGCCGTGCCGGGGAGGGAGCGGGGCAGGAGCAGGGCAGGAGCCGTGCCGGGGAGGGAGCGGGGCAGGAGGAGCAGGGTAGGAGCCGTGCCGGGCAGGGAGCGGGGCCGGAGCTGTGCCGGGCAGGGAGCGGGGCCGGAGCGGGGCAGGAGCCGTGCCGGGGAGGGAGCGGGGCAGGAGCCGTGCCGGGCAGGAACAGGGCAGGAGCTGTGCCGGGCAGGGAGCGGGGCCGGAGCGGGGCAGGAGCTGTGCCGGGCAGGGAGCGGGGCCGGAGCCGTGCCGGGCAGGAACAGGGCAGGAGCTGTGCCGGGCAGGGAGCGGGGCCGGAGCTGTGCCGGGGAGGGAGCGGGGCCGGAGCTGTGCCGGGCAGGAACAGGGCAGGAGCTGTGCCGGGCAGGGAGCGGGGCCGGAGCCGTGCCGGGGAGGGAGCGGGGCCGGAGCCGTGCCGGGCAGGAACAGGGCAGGAGCTGTGCCGGGGAGGGAGCGGGGCCGGAGCCGTGCCGGGGAGGGAGCGGGGCCGGAGCCGTGCCGGGCAGGGAGCGGGGCCGGAGCCGTGCCGGGCAGGGAGCGGGGCCGGAGCCGTGCCGGGCAGGGAGCGGGGCCGGAGCAGGGCCGGGCAGGGAGCGGGGCCGGAGCTGTGCCGGGCAGGGAGCGGGGCCGGAGCCGTGCCGGGCAGGGAGCGGGGCCGGAGCCGTGCCGGGCAGGAACAGGGCAGGAGCTGTGCCGGGCAGGGAGCGGGGCCGGAGCCGTGCCGGGCAGGAGCAGGGCAGGAGCTGTGCTGGGCAGGGAGCGGGGCCGGAGCCGTGCAGGAAGCTTTGCTCGGCTGGGGGCTGCGATGGCTGCAGATTTATTCCCTTCATCTGCTTGAGGAGCAGTTGGAGCTCCTGCAGCTCCTCTGAGCTCGCAGCTCAGCTCTCTGCCTGCTCTCTGTTAGCCTCCAGCAGCAGAAGGGGAGTGGGGCCTGCAGGTTGTCCTCCCTCGCCGGGGCTGGGCTGGGAGCTTGGTGCTGGGAGAAGCTGCAGCACCACACCAGGAGTGCAGAGCCCTGGGGTGGGAAGAGACCTCTAAGATCATCAAGATGACTTCTGAGGGTCCCTTACAGCCCAATGCCCTGGGTGAATCCGGGCCAGCCAGCAGCCCACCCCCACCCTGGCCATCAAACCATCTCCCCAGGGGCCATGGCCACACCTTTCTGGAGCACCTTCAGGGATGGGGACCCCACCCTTGGCTGGCTTGCAGGCTCACAGACAGATCCCAGGCAGGAGACAAAACTTCTGTGCTGCAGGAGTGGTCAGGGCCTGGCAGAGGCTGCCCAGGGAGGTGGCGGAGTCCCCATGGCTGGAGGTGCTCCAGAGCCCTCTGGCCATGGCAGCTGGGGCCAGGGTTTGGTGGCCATGGTGGGGCTGGGTTGGTGTTGGACTGGGTGAGCTCAGAGGCCTTTTCCAGCCCAGTTCCATCCCCCTGCAGCTGTTCCTGCTGGCAGGAGCTCTTCATGAGCTCACACCCAGGGCTTCCCCTCCTGCACCTCACAGGGCTCTGTGGGTCACAGGAGGCTCCTCGGGCACCAGGGTGGGAGACAGCTTCTCACTACCAGCCTGGGGCTCCTCCCTGGCAGCTCAGGGTGACTGCAGGGGCTCAGCAGGGCTTTCACCACCTGAAGAATGCTGGTGGTGAAGTCCAGAGCCTCAGCCAAACACAACAAAAGCAGGGAAAGGGGAAACCCAAAGCTTCCTGAGAGCATTTACTGCTGGACAATATTTATCCAGTGTCCTAAGCACAAACCAAGGCCAAAGCTCCCCAGCACTGGCCTCTCTTAACCCAGCCCTGCTCAGATGGCCAGGAGTCACCCCTGGGAGCGAGCTGGCTGCTAACAGAGTAGCTTTGGCTGTCTGAGGAGCAGAGCTTCAGCTCCAGCTGAGGCAGGAGGAGACCTCTGCCAGCTGAGCAGATAATGAGAGCTTGATAGGCAGTGCCAGGGCTGCTGGAGCTGCTGCCCTGCAGCAGGGCTTTGGGTCCTGCTGGAACACTCTGTCCAGTGCTGCATTGTCCTGGGGCCTCCTGTGCTCCTGAAGTGAGGCAAAGGGAGACCTCTGAGAGGGGATGGTGAGAGGAGCCTGGAGGAGATGGGGCAGAGCTGGGGCAGAGCAAGGCAGAGGGGGGGCAGAGGTGGGGCAGAGGGGGGCAGAGGTGGGGCAGAGGGGGGCAGAGGTGGGGCAGAGGGGGGCAGAGGAAGGCAGAGGTGGGGCAGAGGGGGGCAGAGGGGGGCAGAGCAAGGCAGAGGTGGGGCAGAGGGGGGCAGAGCAAGGCAGAGGTGGGGCAGAGGGGGGCAGAGGTGGGGCAGAGGGGGGCAGAGCAAGGCAGAGGTGGGGCAGTTGCCTGTGCTAACATCAGAATCCCATCAGTGTCCCAGAATCCCATCACAGTGGGGGCTGGAAGGGACCTCTGGAGCTCACCCAGTCCAACCCCCTGCCCCAGCAGGGCACCCACACCCTTCCCCAGGCTGCACAGCCCCAGCTCCCTCAGCCTGTGCTCACAGCAGAGCTGCTCCAGCCCTGGCAGCATCTCTGTGGCCAATTTCCTTTCCTCCAGGTATCCTCCAAACCAGACTCACCCTGGAGCAGGACCTGGGCATCTCCAGCTTGGCAGCAGCTGTCCAGCTGTGCCCATGGCTCTCGATCCAGAAGGGCCTCAGGGTGGTCTTTGTGATGCAGGAGAAGAGCAGCACTTAGGTGGGGCTGGGGCTGGGGCTGGGGCTGGGGCTGGGGCTGGGGCTGGAGCTGGGGCTGGGGCTGGGGCTGGGGCAGGGCTGGGGCTGGCGCTGGGGCTAGGGCTGGGGCTGGGGCTGGGGCTGGGGCTGGAGCTGGAGCTGGGGCTGGGGCTGGGGCTGGAGCTGGGGCAGGGCTGGGGCTGGGGCTGGAGCTGGGGCTGGGGCTGGGGCTGGGGCTGGAGCATGACTGCACTGCCAGGGCTCCTGCAGGGGTGCCCCAGGAGAAAAGCTGCCCAAAGAGACACAGCAGGAGGAGGGCAGGAGCAGATTTCTGATGCTGAGGGTGGGGAGAGCCCTGCGTGGATGGATGGAGGATGGATGGATGGATAGATGTGTGGATGGAGGATGGGTGGATGGATAGATGGATGGATGGATGGGTGGATGGATGGGTGGGTGGATGGATGGATGGATGGGTGGATGGATAGATGTGTGGATGGAGGATGGGTGGATGGATGGATGGATAGATGGATGGAGGATGTGTGGATGGATGGATGGGTGGATGGATAGATGTGTGGATGGAGGATGGGTGGATGGATTGATGGATGGATGGATGGAGGATGGATGGATGGAGGATGGGTGGATGGGTGGCAAACCTTCACCACTTACAGAGCTGTGCAGCTGCCCCAGGCCCTGGGAAGCTGTGGTGACCTACAGCCACCCCACACCCAGCCCCTGGTGGGGTTGGGAGGGCTCTGCCTTGGCCTTGCTCTCTCTGAGCTCTGTGTCAAGCCCATGGTGGCTGCATTTGTCTTTGCCTTCCATGGTGACTCTGGTGCCTCTGTGCAGCCATTCAATGAGCTTCCAGCTCAAGGGTTTGGGGTGTTTTGCCCCTGGACAAGTGGCTGAGATGATTTAAAGCCTTAATTAAGTTCCCCAGCTCGCTGTCTCATGAATGGCTCTCCCCCCTTGCTCCTTACTCATGTCTAAGGCAATAACTGAGCCTCCTTGCAGGAGCCTATGGGAGGTGTCCACAGCACCTTCCCCTCCCTGCACAGTGGACAAGGAGGAAGCTGCTGGGGCTGTGTTTTGGGGTCATTGATTCATCTCAGAGCTTGCAGCAGCACTGCAGGATCAGCACAGAGGAGCAGGGTTGGTCCTCTGAATGGAAATGGCCTCAGGTAGCACCAGGACCAGCCCTGTTCTCCAGGCCCTTCCCCAGGGTCCTTGCCCTTCTGTGGCCACTCTCCAGCAGCTCCCATCAGAGATCAGCTCCCATCAGAGAGCAGCAGCTCCAGAGCAGCTCCCATCAGAGAGCAGCAGCTCCAGAGCAGCTCCCATCAGAGAGCAGCAGCTCCCATCAGAGAGCAGCAGCTCCCATCAGAGAGCAGCAGCTCCCATCACAGAGCAGCAGCTCCAGAGCAGCTCCCATCACAGATCAGCTCCAGAGCAGCTCCCATCACAGAGCAGCAGCTCCAGAGCAGCTCCCATCACAGAGCAGCAGCTCCAGAGCAGCTCCCATCACAGATCAGCAGCTCCAGAGCAGCTCCCATCACAGAGCAGCAGCTCCAGAGCAGCTCCCATCACAGATCAGCAGCTCCAGAGCAGCTCCCATCAGAGAGCAGCAGCTCCCATCACAGAGCAGCAGCTCCAGAGCAGCTCCCATCACAGAGCAGCAGCTCCAGAGCAGCTCCCATCACAGATCAGCTCCAGAGCAGCTCCCATCACAGAGCAGCAGCTCCAGAGCAGCTCCCATCACAGAGCAGCAGCTCCAGAGCAGCTCCCATCAGAGAGCAGCAGCTCCAGAGCAGCTCCCATCACAGAGCAGCAGCTCCAGAGCAGCTCCCATCAGAGAGCAGCAGCTCCAGAGCAGCTCCCATCAGAGAGCAGCAGCTCCAGAGCAGCTCCCATCAGAGAGCAGCAGCTCCAGAGCAGCTCCCATCACAGAGCAGCAGCTCCAGAGCAGCTCCCATCAGAGAGCAGCAGCTCCAGAGCAGCTCCCATCAGAGAGCAGCAGCTCCAGAGCAGCTCCCATCAGAGAGCAGCAGCTCCAGAGCAGCTCCCATCAGAGAGCAGCAGCTCCAGAGCAGCTCCCATCACAGATCAGCTCCAGAGCAGCTCCCATCACAGAAGGCAGCAGGGACAGAGTGCTGCTGGCACAGCAGCCAGGGAAGGAGAGGCTTGGCCCTGGGCAGCCCTCAGCTGGCTCCTGAAGATGCCCTGCAGGGGCTGCAATCCCTTGGGGGGCACTTGAGGCTCCCCTGGCCTGGCTGCTGCTCCCCACAGCTGCCACCTCTGCCTTCCTGCCCCCCAAGGGGTGGCACAAGCTGTGGCAGTGCCCTTGGGGTGGCCAGCAGCAAGTGTGAGGCAGAGGCTTGGTGCAGCCCAGGCCTTGGCAGGAGCTCTGCCTGGTTCAGCTCAGGCTTGTTCCATCCCAGCTGTCTTCCCCTAAGCCAATTAGATCCCATGTCAGACTGGGACCATTTTCCAATCACCTCTATGTCCTCCCCAGGCTTAACTAACCAATAATGAATCTAATTTCATTGGGCTTTGGGCCATAAAAGTGGATTGTCTCTGGCCATGAAATCTCTTTATAAGCCTCAGCAGCTGCTCCATGTCCCCTGGCTTTGCTTTATTGCCTTCCATTGCAGCCTGGGTCTGTGCAGGCTGGGCACACCCAGGGGGCAGCAGGATGCTCAGCCCTCTGCCACTGCTAAGGATTTCCTCACTGATGCTTTGATTCCTCTTGGAATGGTTAAGCAATAACAGAAATTAACCCAAAGCCTGATTAATTAGAGGATAAATGGCAGCACAGCCAGAAGGAGAGGAGCAGAGTGGTGTGGGCACTGGGGGCACTGGGAGCCATTCTCTGCTCACAGAGAGGGCTGGGTTGGAAGGGAGCCCAAAGCTCAGCCAGCTCCAGCCCCCTGCCATGGGCAGGGACCCCTCTCACCAGCCCAGGCTGCTCAAGGCCTCATCCAGCCTGGTCCTGAACACCTCCAGGGAGGGGACAGCCACAGCCTCCCTGGGCAGCCTGTGCCAGAGTCTCTCCACCTTCACTGCCAAGAATCAATTCCTCCTCTCCAGTCTCAGTCTCCTCTCTCCCAGCTCCAAGCCATTGTTCCTCACCCTGGCACTCCCAGCCCTTGTCCACAGTCCCTCCCCAGCTCTGCTGGAGCCCCTTCAGGTCCTGGCAGGCAGCTCTGAGGTCTCTTTGGAGCCTTCTCTTCTCCAGGCTGAACAAGTGAGGTTCTGCAGCCCTCTGAGCAGCTTTGTGGCCTCCTCTGGACCCTCTCCAGCAGTTCCAGGTCCATCTTGTGCTGGGGGCACCAGAGCTGGACACAGAGCTCCAGGTGGACTCTCTTTAGGGAGACCAGGGGCATGGGGCACAAACTGGAGCCCAGGAGGTGCTTGCTGAACAGGAGGAGAAAGTTGTTTGTTGGGAGGCTGCTGGAGGCCTGGAGCAGGCTGCCCAGAGAGGTTGTGGAGTCTCCTGGTGTGGAGAGCTCCCAACCCCCCCAGATGTGCTCCTGTGTGACCTGTTCTGGGTGGCCCTGCCTTGGCAGGGGGCTTGGGCTGGGTGAGCTGCAGAGCTCCCTTCCACGCTGGGGCTCTGAGGTATTATTGGAAGAGAGGCATCAGACAAGGCTCTGCAGGCCATCAACAGACCTCCAACCCCATCCTGCCTGCTCTCCATCCTGTGGCTCTCCTGCCACGGGTGAGGAGGGCTGCTAGGTGCAGCTGGAGCTTCCCCTGCTGTGCAGGAGCTGAGCGGTGCTGGGACAGGCGCAGGGGTGAGCGAGGCTGCTGAGGCAGGTCCCAGGGAGGAAAGGAGGAGCTGGCTTGGCCACTGCTGAGGGCCCTCTGCTGAGGGACTTCTCTGCCAGGCAAGGAGGTTTTGGTGTCTGCTTGCTGGAGAATCCCAGAGAGGCTCTTGCCAAGTTGCCATGGGAACAGCTCTGTGGCCAGCGCTGTGCCCCCTGCCCGCCTGCTGCTGCCTTCCCTGGGCTCCCGTTTGGGTTTGCCCTGCTTTGGAGCTCCCGGGGCTCATTCCCTCAGCCCAGGGGGCTCATGGACCCCTCAGGGGCAGGCCTCATCTCCATGAGGCAGTATGAGGGTGGTGAGGCACTGGAAGAGGCTGCCCAGGGAGTTCCATAGAGCCACAGGAGGTTGGCAGAGAGCTTTGAGCTGATCAAGCCCCACCACAGCTCACAATCCACTGCTGCTGAGCCACTACCACTGAACCACAGCCCTCAGGCTGTGGCTGCCTCCTCCCTGGAGGTGTTCAGGGCCTTGAGCAGCCTGGGCTGGTGGGAGGGGTCCCTGCCCATGGCAGGGGGCTGGAGCTGGATGAGCTTCGAGCTCCCTTCCAGCCCAAGGCACTCTGTGACTACGAGCAGGATGTCTCTCATGGCAGACCTCATCCTGGGCGCTGTGTTCTGGGCTTCATCTTTCAAATGCCCCCATCCACCCGGGGGGCTTTGTGCTTTGTCCCACGTTCACGACAGGCACCGGCAGGGCTCCTGCCTGCGCCCAGGGGGTGCTGCCGGCCCCCAGCCCTCCGGAGCGAGCACCGCCTGCCCCTGCATCGCACCGGGCACGGAGCAGCCCTCCTGCGAGCAGCCGGCGGAGCCTCCCTGAGCCCAGGGGGTGCTGCCGACCCCCAGCCCTCCGGAGCGAGCACCGCCTGCCCCTGCATCGCACCGGGCACGGAGCAGCCCTCCTGCGAGCAGCTGGCGGAGCCTCCCTGAGCCCAGGGGGTGCTGCCGGCCCCCGGCCCCCAGCCCTCCGGAGCGAGCACCGCCTGCCCCTGCATCGCGCCGGGCACGGAGCAGCCCTCCTGCGAGCAGCCGGCGGAGCCTCCCGGCGGGCACAGCCACACTAATCTCTTGTTTGTGCGGGAGCAGGGGAAGGCAAATTGCTGCTTGGCTGGCTGGAGCTCGGGAGGGGGGGCGAGGGAGCGGGAGAATAGGCCTGCGAAGGAAGTGCCATTATCAGCTTGCTCCGTGCCTTGTGGCTCCAGCTGCAAGCAATCCCTCCTGCGAATAGAGCCGGGGGGAGGGGGGAGGGCAGCCCCGTCCCGGCGGCAGCAGGGAGACAAACCGGCGAGGCTCCGCCAGCCGGGGCTGCTGCTTTGTTCTGCTCCGTCCCAGCCCCACCGTGGGGGAGAAAATGAGAATCTCTCCTCTCTTATCTCCTCCTTCCTCAGCCAAACATCTTAGCAGACGTTTGCTGCGCGATAGCCCCGGGGCCTTCCGGAGCGCTATGGATGAAGAGAGTGGTTCCAGCTGGAGTCCCTCTGCTCGCTAAAGCTCTCCCTGCTCCGCGGGACTTGCCTGGGCTTAGGAACCAAAGGGAAGGGGGGAAGGGGAGAAAGCAGAGCCCCAGGGCATGCCCAGCCTGGGTGCTTCTGCCAGCCAGCTGAGGACTTCACCTTAAACGCCACAAGCTGCTGGGAGCAGCTCTCCAAGGGCTTGAGCTGCAGGTGGAGCTGAGGGGCTGGACCCAGCAGGTGTCCTGAGCCGAGCTGAGCTGGCTCCAGGTGTGCCCCGGAGCAGACAGCTCCCGCTGGGTATAAAGGGAGAGCCTCGGAGGGGGCAGAGCTTCTTGCCTGGGCTCCTGCTCGAGTGTGGGGCTCTGCTCCTCTGCCCTCTCCCGAGGACTGCCTGGCTGGCTGCTGAGGCTTCTCTGAGGTGAGTTCCCCTTCCCGTTGGTTTGTCTGCTTCACTGAATCGTTTCCATTTCACCCCGGGGGGCTTCTCTTGCTCCTCCTCCTCTGCCGGGGAGAGGTCCTTGGGCAGAGCAGCAGCTGGGGGTCAGCCCCAGATACAGCCCAAATGTAGACAAACCTCCTGGGTTCCAGTTTGTGCCTCTTGTGTGCCCCTGGGCACCACTGAGCAGAGCCTGGCCCCAGCCTCTTGCCCCCCTCAGCTCCTTTAGCTCTTGCTGAGCATTGCTCAGCTGCCCTCTGGGGCTGCTCCTCTGCAGGCTCTCAGCCCCAGGGCTCTCAGCCTTTGCTGCTGCCAGAGCTGCTCCAGGCCCCCCAGCAGCTTCCCAGCCTCCCCTGGACTCTCTCTTGACCTGGGCAGCCTGGAGCTGTACTCAGTCCTCCAGCTGTGGCCTCGCTATGGCAGTGCAGAGGGGCAGGAGGCCCTCCCTTGCCCTGCTGGCCACCCTTCATGCTGTTCTAGGTGCCAGAGGGGGTTCCAGCAGTGGATATGTTCTCACCCAGCAGCTCTTCTCCTTCCTTCCTACTTGTGGTTTCCCACCAGGGGGGTGAGAGCCCTGGCAGGTTGTATTCCTGATGGTCAGGGCTTGGCTTAGCTGTGGTGTCCCTGGGGCCACTCCAGGCTTGTGCTGCTGTCCTGGGGAGCAGACTTTCTCCCCAGCTTGTGAGTGAGGTCAGTCCTGAGCTCAGGGCTGGGTGGGTTGCTTGTGCAGGGGCAGAGCAGGCAGCACAAAGTGGGAGCTTTGTCTGGGACCTGAGCAGCTTCTGCTGCAGCTCCAGGGCCAGGGAGAGCTTGCAGGAGACAGCAAATCCTCCTGCCCTGAGGGATCCAAGGTCCCAGGGTCAGGGAGCAGAGCTCTTCCCACCTCTGCTCTGCCAAGCCCTGTTTCATTGTGCCTGCAGCCACAGCAGCCCTCACCTCCCCTGTCCAGGTTTGACTCTCCCAGGCAGTGCCTTCTCTTCCAAGTGGCAGTTCCCCCCCGTGGCCAAGGGACCAGCTCCTGCACAGCCACCTGCCCACTGCTGGTGGAGGCTTTAAGCCCTGCAGGGGTTTTAAACCCTTCTGCCTAAACCCAGCAGGCTTTGTGTTGAGGACACCTCAGTGAGACTCCTCCTGCCCCAGCTCCAGAGGTGATGTGCTGCACTTGGTGGTGTCTTGGCTGTGGTTTTTGGAGGCCCCATCCAGCCCCACAAATGTACACTTGAGAGGCTCTTAGCAGGTCAAACAGCAGCAGCTGACTGTGAGCTGCATCTGCTCAGGAAGGTCAAGAGCATCCTGGCCTGGGTCAGCAATGGTGTGGCCACAGGAGCAGGGCAGGGATTGTCCTCCTGTGAAGAGCACTGCTGAGGCCACAGCCTGAGCCCTGGGGTCAGCTCTGGGCCCCTCACCCCCAGAGGGACACTGAGAGGCTGGAGCAGGGCCAGAGAAGGGCAGCAGGGCTGGGGCAGGGGAGGGGGAGCTGGGGGTGTCCTGGACATCTGGGGCAGAAGGAGGGAAAGGAAAGGGGCAGGAAGATCAGTGGGGCTGGGGGAAGTGTCTGCAGGACCCTGCCTGGGCTCTAGGGAGCTCCTCAGGTGGCTTTGGCCAGGCCAGCCCCTGGGCAGCTGCTCTGCTGCCTCCCCAGTTCCAGAGCCAGCTCAGCTTCCTTGCCCTGCTGTGTACCTTCCAGCTAAGTAGGCTTTAAACAAACCAAACCCTTCTGGCCCTGCTTCAATATTTAGGCAAAGCTAAGCAAACAAAACACAATGGCATAAATATTTCAGGGAAGCAGAGCAAAGAGAGGCAGGGACCCAGGCAGCTGAGGGCACCTGCCTCAGAAAGGCCAGCAGGGGAGAATCCCTCCAAAGCAGGGGGAACAGGGGGAGGGGAACTGAGCAGGGGGAGAGGGTTGGGTGTGCAGCGCTGGGGCTGGGCTGCTGTGGCTCTCACAGCATGGCAGGGGCTGGAAGGGACCTCTGGGGATGGAGTCTGAGCCCTGCCAGAGGAGGGCAGCTGAAGGGAGCCAAAGTTCCTCCTTGTGTTTAGATGCACTTGAGGCAGCTCCTCCTTGGGGGGGGTGTGTGTCCCCTTTTTCCTCCTCCTCAGGCCCTCTGAGATCACTGAGTCCAACCCCCTGCCGGAGCAGGGCACACAGAACACATCCAGGTGGGGCTGGAAGGAGACTCCACAGCCTCTCTGGGCAGCCTCCAGCAGCCTCCCACCAAACAAGTTCCTCCTCACACTGAGGTGGAGCCTCCTGGGTTGCAGCTTGTACCTGCTGTGCCTTGTCCTGTCGCTGGGCACCAAGCAGAGCCTGGCACCTCCACCCTGACCCCCACCCCTCAGGGTCTGATAGGCTCTGATCAGATCCCTCTCAGCCTTCTCTCCTCCAGGCTGCACAGCCCCAGGGCTCTCAGTCTGTCCTCATCACAGAGATGTTCCAGGCCTCCAGCATCCTCATAGCTTCCCTTGGGCTCTCTCCCTGCCCCTCCAGAGCTGCACCCAGAGTCTGCTCAGTTGACTTTGCCTCCCTCTGCTCCTGCTTGGCTGTGGAAGGAGCTCTGGAGGGGAAGTGGCTTCCCACCTGCAAAGAGAACCAAAGGCTGCAGGAGAGGCTGGGCAGCAATTAGACATCTCCAACCCAGCCCCAGGCAGAGATCCTCTCCAGGAGCTGCAGCTTGGTGTTTTCTCTTGTTTAGCACAGAGAAGATTTGGAGACTAAGCCCAGCTTTTGTCAGGGATTTTCCTGCTGCTCTCAGCCCACTGGCAGCAGCTTTGCAGGGCTAATAAAAGAGCTTTCAAGACGCTGCCAATCTGCCTTTGAAAGGCATTTTCCTCGCCAGCCAAGAGCT
The DNA here is from genome assembly GCF_014839835.1 of Dryobates pubescens. NCBI lineage: Eukaryota > Metazoa > Chordata > Aves > Piciformes > Picidae > Dryobates > Dryobates pubescens. The sequence goes on from NC_071612.1 coordinate 809,644, forward strand.
GTCTGCTGCAAATCATCAGGAAAAGAGTTAATTAATCCAATAAAGAAAGAATCTCCCTCCTCATTCTGCAGCACAATGCAAAGGGAATGGCAAGGACAGGGCCGTGGCCACCGCTGTCACACAGCCATGAGGACATCCTGCTGTGAGCAGCAGCGACCAGCCTTGGGCTGCAAAGAGCCCTGGAGTGGGCTGGGAGGGAAGGGAGCCCAAAGCTCAGCCAGCCCCAGCCCCCTGCCATGGGCAGGGACCCCTCCCACCAGCCCAGGCTGCTCAAGGCCTCATCCAGCCTGGTCCTGAGCACCTCCAGGCAGGAGGCAGCCGCAGCCTCCCTGGGCAGCCTGTGCCAGAGTCTCCCCAGCCTCACTCTTGACAATTTCTTCCTCATCCCCAGTCTCAGCCTCTCCTCTCCCAGCTCCAAGCCATTGTTCCTCATCCTGGCACTCCCAGCCCTTGTTCACAGTCCCTCCCCAGCTCTCCTGGAGCCCTTCAGGTACTGGAAGGCAGCTCTGAGCTCTCCCTGGAGCCTTCTCTTCTCCAGGCTGCACAGCCCCAGCTCTCCCAGCCTGGCCCCACAGGGGAGGTTCTCCAACCTCTGAGCATCTTTGTGGCCTCCTCTGGAGCCTCTCCAGCAGGTTCAGAATAGAATAAACCAGGTTGGAAGAGACCTTCAAGATCATGGTGTCCAACCTATCATCCAGCACCACCCAACCAACTAACCCATGGCACCCAGCACCCTGTCAAGTCTCCTCCTGTCCTCCTTGTGCTGGGGGCCCCAGAGCTGGGCTCAGTGCCCCAGGTGGGGTCTCAGCAGAGTAGAGCAGAGGGGCACAGGGTTGGCTTCTGGGCTGCAAGTGACCATTGCCAGCTCTTGCTGAGCCCTTCAGCACCTGAGGGGCTGGGGAAATGCAAGAGGGAAGCAGCAAAGTGCCCTGGCAGAGCTGCAGCAGGGCCTCAGTGGCTGCTGGGTGTCTCTGAGGGCTGAGGGAGCAGTGCTCAGGGCTGGTGTTGCACCCTGTGCCAGGTGCTGCCCAGCATGCTGTGCCCTCCTCAGTAACTGCTGGGCATCCTTGCCCTCTAGTGTCTGCATCCTGCACATCAGCAGCCTGCTGAGCACCCAGCTCTGGCTGAGGAGGCAGCAGGTGGGGATTGTCTCACCTCTGGCTGCTGCTGCTGCTTTCCAGGCAAGGAGATGAGGACCTCAGAGTGGTTCAGGGATGAAAAATGATTGAGACATAGCTGTGAGGGTCTCCTTCCCATCCTCACTCCTCAGTCACACTCTGCTCTGCTTCCTTAGCCTCTCACAGCCACTTCTGGTCCCTGTGGTTCCCTCCAGCTGGCTGTTTCTTGGTGGGGTCTCTGCTGCCTGGCTGTTCCTGTCCAACCATCTCCACCAATTGCCAAACCCTCTCTTGGAGACATCCAAGGTGAGCCCAACCCCACCGTGGCCCTCAACCCATGGCCCCAGGGGCCATGGCCACAGGGGTCTTGCACTCCTCCAGGGATGGGGACTCCACCACCTCCCTGGGCAGCCTCTGCCAACCTACCAAGTGCAGAGAGAGTTAAGGAAGATCTGAACCTTCCTTTGGCTGAGGGTTGGAGGTAAGCTCTTGGAGCTGCTGCTGTCCACAGGGCTGAGCAGGAGACACTTGATGATGGATGGAGCCACAGGATGAGGGTAAGTAAAGATTTTGACAGCAGCTGATGGGTTCAGAGCAGCAGCTGAGGCTGCTCAGATCTGTTCTGCACAGCCCATTAGGCTGCCAGGAAATGCCATTTGCTCACTGGAGAGCAGCAAGGTTCCACTGCTGGTCCCCTTGGCTGAGGAGATGAATCACCTGAGCTGAATTCTGCTGGGCAAGGGGGAGCTGGGGCAAGGGGGAGCTGGGGCAAGGGGGAGCTGGGGCAAGCAGTCACAGGTTTGGGAGGTTCTTTCAGGAAGATCTTCTCTTTCTTTTCCCCCATAGACAACAGACAGAAAGATTTGCTGCTGGGAATGGAAGAGTCCTTGGAAGAGTCACAGAGTGGTGGTAGGGGTTGGAAGGGACCTCTGGAGATGGAGTCCAGCCCTGCTGCCAGGGCAGAGTCACCTCGAGAAGGTCACACAGGGAAACATCCAGGAGGGTTTTGAATGCCTCCAGAGATGGAGACTCCACAACCTCTCTGGGCAGCCTGCTCCAGGCCTCCAGCACCCTCACAACAAAGAAGTTTATCCTCCCCTTCAGATGGAACCTCCTGGGTGCCAGTCTGTGCCCCTTGCCCCTTGTGCTGTCCCTGGGCAGCACTGAGCAGAGCCTGGCCCCAGCCTCTTGCCCCCCACAGCTCCTTCAGCTCTTGCTGAGCATTGCTCAGCTGCCCTCTGGGGCTGCTCCTCTGCAGGCTCTCAGCCCCAGGGCTCTCAGCCTCTGCTGCTCCCAGAGCTGCTCCAGGCCCCTCAGCAGCTCTGTAGAAGCAGCTCAACTCCTTCCTCACAGCAGCCTGGCTGGATGGAGAGCTCTCCCCAGCTGGAAGCCACCACCAAAGTGCTTTGCTTGGGGCTTGGGATTGTGCAGCCAGCTGTGAGAGACAAACTCCTGCTGGAGACTGGGCTTGGAATTCTGTACAGGGAGAGTGGGGAGAGCCTGGCACAGGCTGCCCAGGGAGGCTGGGGATGTCCCCTCCCTGGGGATGCTCAAGGCCAGGCTGGATGAGACCTTGAGCAGCTGAAGCTAGCTGTGAGGTGTCCCTGCCCATGGCAGGGGGTTGGAGTGGGTGAGCTCTGAGCTCCCTTCCAGCCCAAACCATTCTGTGATCTGGGCTCTGAGCCTGCTCCAGGTGCTCAGATCCCCACAGCAGCCTAGCAGGGGAGGCACTTTTTGTCCTCTTGGTTCCTCTCTGTGGCCACCAGGGAAGTGGCAGACAGGACTCCAAAGGCCCTCTGCTTGTGTCCCTTGCAGCCTCCTCTTGGGGGGGATCCCTTGCAGCCTCTTCTTGGGGGGGGGGGAGGGGGTGTCCCTTGCAGCCTCCTCTTGGGGGGGTGTCCCTTGCAGCCTCAGCTCTTCCATCCCTGCCCTGCAGCCTCTGGGCCATCTTGCACCCAGCCACCCTCAAGCCTCCCCCCTACCTTTTTGGGAGGTAGCTCTGGCAAAGGCCCTGTGAGGGCTGCTGGGGTAGCTGGGACTTGCTTAGGCCCCGAAGCTGGCTCAGCCCTGGGCTTTGATGGCTTTGTTATGGCTGGTACTAATTGGCACAGGAGGCAATTATCCCACCAGCTTTGCTCAACATCTAATACATGTAAGAAAGAGAGAGCTACCAGAGAGTGTTCAGCAGAGGACACTGAAGTGGAGCAAAGCTGCTCCAGAGCAGCTCTCTGGGAGATGAATAAATAAATATGTTTGATGAGCAGCTTCCTGGGTGCAGCTATCCTGTCTGGGGAGGCATTAGAGGGCACTTAATTATCTGTAGAGGCAATTAATGTCACAAATGAAGACTAAGCTGGGGCTCAGGCTAAATAATTGCCATTATCTATCATGCAGCATGCCCAGAGAGCTCAGCTCTGCCATGATATTTATGAACAATCAGCTTGGCATTAACACAGCCAAACAAGCTGGGGACCATTCAGGCTACAGTAAGAGATGGCAGCCCCACAAGCTCCCTCCCACCCTGCAGGGGGCTTTGCTTTCCCCCTCCCCTTGTCAGCACTGGGGTGTTCCTCCTGCTGTCTTCGTGGTGAGGAGAGGAATGTCTCTGCTCCTGGCTCTCAGCTGTAGATGGCACACCAGAGACTGAGTAGGAGCAGGGCTGGGAGGAGCTCCCCTGCCTCCCTGTGCTGGCAGCACCTCGGGGAAGTTGCTCCTGTGATGTGCTGGGGATGAATCTCTTCCAGCTCTTAGAGGTGCACAGATTGGGCTGGGGTTGGAAGGGACCTCAGAGCTCATCCAGCTGCAGCCCCTCTGCCAGGGACACCTCCCACCAGCCCAGCTTGCTGCAGGCTGCTCCCCAGAGCCCAGGGAGGTGTGCAGAGCTCATGGTCACCTCTTGCTCCACACAGACAAACCTCTTTGTGCCCTGCACAGCCTGAGGTCCCCATGCCAGAGCCAGCTGTAGCTCTCCTTGGTCTTTGCAGCACCTACAGAAGGTCCTGAGCTTTTTGAGGGGAAAGCCTCAACACCACCTCCCCTCTGCACAGCCCCACAGCAGGGCTTGGGTTGGCAGGGACCTCAAAGAGCATCCAGTGCCACCCCTGCCCACCAGCCCAGGCTGCTCAAGGTCTCACCCAGCCTGGCCTTCAACACCTCCTTGCTTGGAGCCTCCACCACTGCCCTGGGCAACCTGCTCCAGCTCCCCTCTGGGGCTGCTCTGCTCCAGGCTCCCAGCCCCAGGGCTCTCAGCCTCTGCTCCTCCCAGAGCTGCTCCAGGCCCCCCAGCAGCTTTGCAGCCCCCACTGGACTCTCTCCAGCAGTTCCCTGTCCCTCTGGGCAGCCCAGAACTGGACCCAGACTCCAGCTGTGAGCTCCCTAGGGCAGAGAACTCTCTCCTAGAGCTGGGAGTGCACCAGCTGGCTGAGCACAGCTCTGCCTCCTTTCCTTGTACTCCATGAGCAGGGAGAAGTTGGTCACACAGTGGCTGACCTTTGGGTTGTCCCTCTGGGGGAGCTGTCAGAGTGTGACCCTGCCTGCACCATCTCCCCCTGTGCTCTGGCAGCCACTGGTGGGTGGCACAGCTCCAAGTCAGGCTGTTCCACCCAGGGCTTGGCTTTGGGAAGCTCCTGGCAGGCTTTTTGTACCTGAGTTGGTTCTCAGGCAGTGATCAGAGCAGAGACCTCTTCAGGGTGGATAAATCACTCAAGGCTGACTCTGCTAACCTGGAGGAAAGGAGTGGAGACCTTTGGTGCTGGGTCTGTGCAGGGGGAGCAGCCGGGGGGGGGGAAGCATTGAGCAGCTCACCCTCAAGGAAGAAGGAGCAGCAGCAGCTGGTGGGTGCTGGGTCCTGCTCAGACACCCCCACTGTGTCCACACATCCCTTTGGCAGGCTCACAGCCTGCTGGGGTTTGGAGGGGACCTCTGCAGCCCACGGAGCCCAACCTCACAAACCAAAGGAAAGGCTCAGAGTTTGTTCTCCTTTGGGTTCAGCACCAGATGAGCTGGGAGTGGAACTCAGACCCAGCCAGGCCCCTCCCAGCAGCTCCCTTCCCACTTCCACCTCCTGCCCACTTCTAAAAGCCCCAAGCCAAGCAGCCAGCTCTTTGTTGCCCATGCAGAGCACCCCTGCAGGCCCGGGAGCAAGGAGCACTCTTGGCTGGGAGCACCTTTAGCCCAGGCAGCTCTGTCCCTCTGCAGAGAAGCAGGAGGAGGCCCCCGAGGACTTGTTGGGCTGCTAATTGGTTTGCTGCTAGCAGAGCCCTTCCTGGGGCGCATTTTCAGCCCTTGTCTGCTGCAGTTCGGAGGTCTATGAATGTTAAACCCGGGCCGAGGAGGCTTTGCAAGCACCTCCCCAGCCCGGGGCACGGCAGAGTCAATCAAGGGCTGACACCGAGGTCTTCATCACTATGCGCGGTGGCCCCCGCCGCAGCTGTCACGTTGGCTCGTGATGCTGATTAGCTTCATCAGGCTAATTGATCGAGTTGTCTGGAGCAAACGGGAGGCTAAATGCCTTCCCCGGTGAGGCTGGCGGCTCCCCGGCTGCCTGCTGCCGGGCTGCCGGAGGCGGCAGGCAGGTGTGGGGCTGCAGTTGCAATGAGGCTCCCCTCGCCCCCCCGCCTGAACTTTTCCCCTCCCTGCTCACTCAACAGGTTGGCTCTGGTGAGTGGCTCCCGGAGCCTGCTGAATGCAGTCGCCGTCGATGACAGGGATGCAGAGACCCGCAGCGGTGGGAGGGACCTCTGGAGATCGTTGAGTCCAGCCCCCGGGGCAGGACACACAGGGACACAGCCGGGGGGAGGCTTGAATGCCTCCGGAGATGGAGACTCCACAACCGCTCTGGGCAGCCTGCTCCAGGCCTCCAGCACCCCCACACCAAACAACTTTCTCCTCATGTGGCTTATCCCCATTGCTCCTGGCCCTGTCACTGGGCACCACCAGACAGCCTGGCCCCCTTCATCCTGACCCCCACTCCTCAGGTGTTGATAGGCATCAGTGAGGTCCCCTCTCAGCCTTCTCTCTTCCAGTACCCACAGCCCCAGGGCTCTCAGCCTTCTCTCCTCCAGCACCCACAGCCCCAGGGCTCTCAGCATTCTCTCCTCCAGCACCCACAGCCCCGGGGCTCTCAGCCTTCTCTCCTCCAGCACCCACAGCCCCGGGGCTCTCAGCCTTCTCTTCTCCAGCACCCACAGCCCCAGGGCTCTCAGCCTTCTCTCCTCCAGCACCCACAGCCCCAGGGCTCTCAGCCTTCTCTCCTCCAGCACCCACAGCCCCAGGGCTCTCAGCATTCTCTCCTCCAGCACCCACAGCCCCGGGGCTCTCAGCCTTCTCTCCTCCAGCACCCACAGCCCCAGGGCTCTCAGCCTTCTCTTCTCCAGCACTCACAGCCCCAGGGCTCTCAGCCTTCTCTTCTCCAGCACCCACAGCCCCAGGGCTCTCAGCCTTCTCTTCTCCAGCACCCACAGCCCCAGGGCTCTCAGCCTTCTCTCCTCCAGCACCCACAGCCCCGGGGCTCTCAGCCTTCTCTTCTCCAGCACCCACAGCCCCAGGGCTCTCAGCCTTCTCTCCTGAAGCACTCACAGCCCCAGGGCTCTCAGCCTTCTCTCCTGAAGCACCCACAGCCCCGGGGCTCTCAGCCTTCTCTCCTGAAGCACCCACAGCCCCAGGGCTCTCAGCCTTCTCTCCTGAAGCACCCACAGCCCCGGGGACTCAGCCTTCTCTTCTCCAGCACCCACAGCCCCGGGGCTCTCAGCCTTCCCTTCTCCAGCACCCACAGCCCCAGGGCTCTCAGCCTTCTCTCCTGAAGCACCCACAGCCCCGGGGCTCTCAGCCTTCTCTCCTGAAGCACCCACAGCCCCAGGGCTCTCAGCCTTCTCTCCTGAAGCACCCACAGCCCCAGGGCTCTCAGCCTTCTCTCCTCCAGCACCCACAGCCCCGGGGCTCTCAGCCTTCTCTTCTCCAGCACCCACAGCCCCAGGGCTCTCAGCCTTCTCTTCTCCAGCACCCACAGCCCCAGGGCTCTCAGCCTTCTCTTCTCCAGCACCCACAGCCCCAGGGCTCTCAGCCTTCTCTCCTGAAGCACCCACAGCCCCAGGGCTCTCAGCCTTCTCTCCTGAAGCACCCACAGCCCCAGGGCTCTCAGCCTTCTCTCCTCCAGCACCCACAGCCCCAGGGCTCTCAGCCTTCTCTCCTGAAGCACCCACAGCCCCGGGGCTCTCAGCCTTCTCTCCTCCAGCACCCACAGCCCCAGGGCTCTCAGCCTTCTCTCCTCCAGCACCCACAGCCCCAGGGCTCTCAGCCTTCTCTTCTCCAGCACCCACAGCCCCAGGGCTCTCAGCCTTCTCTCCTGGAGCACCCACAGCCCCAGGGCTCTCAGCCTTCTCTCCTGAAGCACCCACAGCCCCGGGGCTCTCAGCCTTCCCTTCTCCAGCACCCACAGCCCCAGGGCTCTCAGCCTTCTCTCCTCCAGCACCCACAGCCCCAGGGCTCTCAGCCTTCTCTTCTCCAGCACCCACAGCCCCAGGGCTCTCAGCCTTCTCTTCTCCAGCACCCACAGCCCCAGGGCTCTCAGCCTTCTCTCCTCCAGCACCCACAGCCCCAGGGCTCTCAGCCTTCTCTCCTGGAGCACCCACAGACCCAGGGCTCTCAGCCTTCTCTCCTGAAGCACACACAGCCCCAGGGCTCTCAGCCTTCTCTCCTGAAGCACCCACAGCCCCAGGGCTCTCAGCCTTCTCTTCTCCAGCACCCACAGCCCCAGGGCTCTCAGCCTTCTCTCCTGAAGCACCCACAGCCCCAGGGCTCTCAGCCTTCTCTTCTCCAGCACCCACAGCCCCAGGGCTCTCAGCCTTCTCTTCTCCAGCACCCACAGCCCCAGGGCTCTCAGCCTTCTCTTCTCCAGCACCCACAGCCCCAGGGCTCTCAGCCTTCTCTTCTCCAGCACTCACAGCCCCAGGGCTCTCAGCCTTCTCTTCTCCAGCACCCACAGCCCCGGGGCTCTCAGCCTTCTCTCCTCCAGCACCCACAGCCCCAGGGCTCTCAGCCTTCTCTCCTCCAGCACCCACAGCCCCAGGGCTCTCAGCCTTCTCTCCTGGAGCACCCACAGCCCCAGGGCTCTCAGCCTTCTCTCCTGAAGCACCCACAGCCCCGGGGCTCTCAGCCTTCCCTTCTCCAGCACCCACAGCCCCAGGGCTCTCAGCCTTCTCTCCTCCAGCACCCACAGCCCCAGGGCTCTCAGCCTTCTCTTCTCCAGCACCCACAGCCCCAGGGCTCTCAGCCTTCTCTTCTCCAGCACCCACAGCCCCAGGGCTCTCAGCCTTCTCTCCTCCAGCACCCACAGCCCCAGGGCTCTCAGCCTTCTCTCCTGGAGCACCCACAGACCCAGGGCTCTCAGCCTTCTCTCCTGAAGCACACACAGCCCCAGGGCTCTCAGCCTTCTCTCCTGAAGCACCCACAGCCCCAGGGCTCTCAGCCTTCTCTTCTCCAGCACCCACAGCCCCAGGGCTCTCAGCCTTCTCTCCTGAAGCACCCACAGCCCCAGGGCTCTCAGCCTTCTCTTCTCCAGCACCCACAGCCCCAGGGCTCTCAGCCTTCTCTTCTCCAGCACCCACAGCCCCAGGGCTCTCAGCCTTCTCTTCTCCAGCACCCACAGCCCCAGGGCTCTCAGCCTTCTCTTCTCCAGCACTCACAGCCCCAGGGCTCTCAGCCTTCTCTTCTCCAGCACCCACAGCCCCGGGGCTCTCAGCCTTCTCTCCTCCAGCACCCACAGCCCCAGGGCTCTCAGCCTTCTCTCCTCCAGCACCCACAGCCCCAGGGCTCTCAGCCTTCTCTTCTCCAGCACCCACAGCCCCGGGGCTCTCATCCAGGGCAGAGGTCTTCCAGTCCCTTCAGCATCCTCCTGGCCTCCACTGGCAGCAGAGAAGCCTCAGCAGCTGAGGACAGCTCTGGAGACCATCAAGCATAGACCAAAAGGCTTCCTCTGCCTGGCTGTGCCTTGACTTTCAGGGCTTGTTTTAAACCCCACTGCTTCAAAAGTCACTTTCCCCAGCTCCCCCAACCCCCCTCCTGCAACTACCTGAACCCCCCGAAAGAAAGACCTTTCCCAGCCCCACTCTGGCTGCACCAAGCCTGCCTCACCTCAGCGTTGGGCTGTTGGGAGCCAGGTCAGGAATGAAATGTTAGGCACAAGGTAAGGGGTGGAAGGGGGGAGAAGGAACGGTGAGGGAAGGGAGGGGGTGGGGGAGGGAAAGGGAAGGAAGGGTAGGGAAAGGAAGGGTAGGGGAAGAAAAGGAAGAAAGGTTGGGGGAAGGAAGGGTAGGGGAAGGAAGGGAAAGAAAGGAAGGAAGGGTAGGGGAAGGAAGGGTAGGGGAAGGAAAGGAAGGGAGGGTAGGGAAAGGAATGGGAGGAAGGGTAGGGGAAGAAAAGGAAGAAAGGGTAAGGGAAGAAAAGGAAGAAAGGTTGGGGGAAAGAAGGGAAGGAAGGTTAAGGGAAGGAAAGGAAGGAAGGGTAGAGGAAGGAAAGGAAGGAAGGGTAGGGGAAGGAAAGGAAGGAAGGGTAGGGGAAGGAAAGGAAGGAAGGGTAGGGGAAGGAAAGGAAGGAAGGGTAGGGGAAGGAAAGGAAGGAAGGGTAGGGGAAGGAAGGTTGGGGGAAAGAAGGGAAGGAAGGGAAGGAAAGGAAGGAAGGGTAGGGGAAGGAAAGGAAGGAAGGGTAGGGGAAGGAAGGTTGGGGGAAAGAAGGGAAGGAAGGGTAGGGGAAGGAAAGGAAGGAAGGGTAGGGGAAGGAAAGGAAGGAAGGGTAGGGGAAGGAAGGTTGGGGGAAAGAAGGGAAGGAAGGTTAAGGGAAGGAAAGGAAGGAAGGGTAGGGGAAGGAAGGGTAGGGGAAGGAAGGGAAGGAAAGGAAGGAAGGGTAGGGGAAGGAAAGGAAGGAAGGTTGGGGGAAAGAAGGGAAGGAAGGTTAAGGGAAGGAAGGGAAGGAAGGGTAGGGGAAGGAAAGGAAGAAAGGGTAGGGTAAGGAAGGGTAGAGGAAGGAAGGGAAGGAAGGGTAGGGGAAAGAAAGGAAGGAAGGGTAGGGGAAGGAATGAAGGTAAGAGGGAGGGAGGGGGAGGGAACCACTGAACCCCCAAATAACGATTGAAGCAAATAAAGAAAAGTTAACCAAAATCCTTTATTCTCCATTCTGGGGAGCAGCACAGGGCGGGGGGGGGAGGGGGGAGCAAAGATTGGGGTTTTGGTGGTGGGGTTTTTGTGTTCTTCCACTGAATTGGCACATCATAAAGCAGCAAGGTCAACGAAAGGGACTTCATTACAAAGAGTAGAAAACATCCATGCTGTTGGAGAGTCCTCCTCACACTCTGCCGGGAAGCGCCGGGGCGGCAACGAAGGCAGAAACGACAACAGAAACACAAAGGAAACCAACCCCCCCCCCCCCGCCCGCCCCCAAACCGAGCCCGAAAGCACAACGGAAAGACTCTGCCCCCCCGCCCCCCCCAATAACAACCAGCAAGACACGGGGAGGGGGAGGGGGGCGAAAGAAACTAAAGCCACACTCTGGCCTCCCAAGAGCCTGGAAAGTGCTGGGGAGAGAGAAAGAGGTGAAAAGGAACTGAAAGGGAGAAAGCACTGACCTCGGCGAGAAAGGAAACGGAAACATAATAGCATCATTAAGGATAATAGTAATGATAATGATGATAAGGATAATGATGATAAGGATAATAATGATGACAATAATGATGGCAATGATAATGATAATAATAATGATAATGATGATAATAACGATAATAATAACGATAATAACGATAATAATAACGATGATAATAATAATAATAATAATAATAATAATAATAATAATAATAATAATAATAATAATAATAATAATAATAATAATAGACAAATAATATATAACACATAATAAAACAATAAACAATAAATATATAATATTATATATAATATCTATTCAATATATATAATATTATTATATAAAAGGAAATAACAAATACTAACAATTTATTATTAATAATATCATTATAACGAGCTAATAAATGAAAAGAATAAAACCATAAAATATAATACATAATAAAAGATAACAAATAATGAAATGACAAAATATAATAAAGAAAAGAATAAAATGTTATGATAAATAATAAAGAAAATAATAATAAATAATTAAATGATATAATGGTGGATAAAAAATAAGACCCAATAAAATGTAATAATAAATTAAAATAGGATGAGATATAATAAATAATGAAGAATAAAACAGCGAATACAAAATATAAAATAGAATAATGAATAAAAATAGTAACATAACTCGAATGATAAAAGACAATAAATAAAATAATAAATAATGATAAAAATAATAAATAACAATAATAAAAATAAAACCACTTAGCAGTAAAAAAAAATAGCAAAATAACAAAAAGAAATAAATACTAATAAATAAAACTAATAAAAGTGAAACCACTTGGCAGTAAAAAAAAAAAAAGCAAAATAGCAAAAAATTAAATAATTAATAATAAATAAAATAAATAAAAATTAATAAATTAATTTTAAATTAATTAACTTAAATAATTAAATTAATTAATAATAAAGTAATCAATTAATAATAAAGTAATCAATTAATAATAAATAAAACTGATAATAAATAAAACTAATAAAACCAAAAGTAATAAAAATAAAGCGGTAAAAATGATAACTAAAATAGCAAAACAGCAAAAATAATAAAATAAAAGCAAAAACACTTGGCAGTAAAAAAAAAACAAAATAGCGAAAATAATTCATAATAAATAAAAGCGATTAAAAATAAAGCCGCTGAGCAGCCAAAATGATAAATAAAATAACAAAATAGCCAAAATAAATAATAATAAATAAAAACAAACAAACAAATAAATAAAGCAGCCGTGAAAGTCACCAATCAAATCGCAAACCCAGCAAATGAGTCGATGAGTAATCAATAGAAACCAAAGCAGCGACACCAGCAGCTCACACTGCCGCTCAGCCAACCCAACCCAGACCCTACGCGGGAGCCCAGCTCAGGCGGCCCGAGCCGCGCTCCCAGCCCCCGCCCCGAGGCGCACCACGGAACACCGACACCGCACTACACAGAGCCCCCCCGGGGGAGGGGGAGGCACACGGGGCCCAGCGAGGCCATTGCACTGCATGCAGCCCGAAGAGCAAGACCCCCGCCCCGGAACCAGCGCCAGGAAGAGCGCTCTGCTTCCTCGGCAGCCCGGGGCGGGGAGGGGGCGGCGGGAGGGGGCGCGGGGGGTGGGGGGAGGGAACTCTTTGCCGGCACAGTTTTTGGTCTTTAGATTCTCTTTTTTTTTTTTGTCTGTTTTTTGTTTGTTTCTTTTTTTTTTTTAGTTACAAAAAATAAGGTCTATGGATTGCGGGGAGACCACAAAGTCAGCACACAGCATCAGCATCATCAGCATCATCATCATCGTCACGTAAGCAGGCCGTCGGAACTCCTCGCTGGGTGCTGGGTCTGGCGGTGGTGGTTGTGTGCTCTCCCCTCCCCCTGCCCCTCCTCCTCCCCCCCTCCCCAGGGGGTCTCTGCGCTCAAGAGACTGCAACCAGGCACCCGGCGACCCGATGAGAGATGCCTCCCCCCCGCCCCCCAAAAAAAGAAACCCCAACCCCCCCCCCCAAAATCCTCACAAACTGTACAGGAAAAACCGCCAAACCCTCGCGGTCTGGAAGGACATAGAAAGACCGAAAGAAACGGGGGGAAAAAAGCCCAAAACGTAGCCCCTTAAAGAGTCCTTTTTGTTTCGTGGGTAGCGGAAGGCAAACCCCCTCCCCGCCACCCCCCCGCCGCCAGCGGGCACCTCCCGGGGGGCAGGGAGCGGCCGCTGGGAGCCTCCCGGCGGGGTCGGGGGGGGGAAACTCCTCCTGCTCGGTCCCCGCAGCATCGCCGGGCCCTGGGTCCTGCACCGCCCCCACCCAGCGCAGAGGAGGTGACCCCCGGGGGGGGTGGGTGGGGGAAGGTCTGCACCAGGAGGGAAATCCTTGCAGCCCCGGCTTAGATAACCAGGTTGTTGTAGCTGACGTACTTCTTCTTGGCGGCCGGACCTGCAAGGGAAGCACACCAGGGCGTCAGGCTTGGGCTGGGTAGCAGGGAGGGAGCCCTGCGGGGAAGGGGCTTGTGGGGGGGAGAAGCTGGGCAGGAGGCAGCAGTGGGCACTGGCAGCACAGCCTGGGCTGCCCTTGGCCTTCTGTGCTGCCAGTGCCCACCTGCCAGAGGTGGAGTGAGGGGATCCTGCCCCTCTGCTCTGATCAGACCTCACCTGCAGGACCACCAACACAGCAAGGACCTGGAGCTGATGGAGAGGCTCCAGAGGAGGCCACAAAGAGGATCAGAGGGATGCAGAACCTCCCCTGTGGGGACAGGCTGAGGGAGCTGGGGGTGTCCAGCCTGGAGAGGAGACCCCAGAGCTGCATTTCAGTGTCTGCAGGGCAGCTGCAGGCAGCCTGGGGAGGGACTGCTCAGAAGGGGCTGTGGGGATAGGATGAGAGCAATGGTTTGGGGCTGGGGCAGGGCAGAGGTAGGTTGGGCATCAGGAGGGAGTTCTGCACAGGGAGAGCCTGGGACAGGCTGCACAGGGAGAGGGTTGAGGCTCCAGCCCTGGAGACACTCAGGCTCAGCCTGGCTGTGTCCCTGGGCAGCCTGCTCTGGCTGGAGCTGTCCCTGCAGGGGGGTGGCCAAGACGCCCTTCAGGGGTCCCTCCCAAGCTGATGCAATCTCTGAGGGCCAGCTGGGGGCAGACAGCTATGAGCTCAGCCCAAGCTGTGTCTCCAGCTGCAGCTATAAACCAAATGACCACTGATTGATTTTGCTGTGCTCCTGCAGGCTGTGACTTCACTGGCACCGTGGGCAGAGCACACCAAGACTTCTGGGGCTGGTTTGTGCCTCTGAAAAGTAAAACAACAAACCACAGAGCAGCCCACAGGAGAGCTGGGGAGGGACTCTGCCAAGGGCTGGCAGTGCCAGGCTGAGGGACAATGGCTTTGAGCTGGGAGAGGAGAGACTGAGACTGGAAAGGAGGAAGGTGAGGCTGGGGAGAGCCTGGCACAGGTTGCCCAGGGGGGCTGTGGCTGCCCCCTGCCTGGAGGTGTTCAAGGCCAGGCTGGATAAGACCTTGAGCAAGCTGGGCTGGTGGGAGGGGTCCCTGCCCATGGCAGGGGGCTGGAGCTGGCTGAGCTTTGAGCTCCCTCCCAACCCAACCATTCTGTGACTCTTCCCATGCACAGGGGATGGGAAGGGGCAGGGGAACCTTCCTCCTCCTGCTCCTGGTGTGCCTGGGGAGCTGCACAGCTTGCACCAAGGAAGCAAAACCTAAGCCCAGAAGCTGAGCAGTGAGGCAGAGCCAAGCAGCACCTGGGAGGCCCCCGGGCCACAGGGAGAGGGCTCCGGAGAGGCCCCCGGGACACAGGGAGAGGGCTCCAACCGAGCCCCTTCCATGAATCTCTGCTGATGACTTCACCCGAGCCCCCTGCGTGCCTGCAGCACTCTGCTGTGCCGCCCTGCAGCCCCCACCCCCAGCTGCTGCTCCTCCCTGCCCCGCAGGGGAGCCGCAGCTGCCTGCCCTGCCCCGGGCTGAGCCCACACAACGCTGCTGATCTTCGCTTCCCATTAACTCCTCCCGGACACACGGCAGCAGAAAACTCATTACCCTCCCAGGACAGCCTGCAACTATTCCATAAGCTGAGCTGTGCTATTAAGTGCTGAAGAGAGGGGAAAATGCAGCTGGGAAGGTGAAAAACAACCACCCCCAAAGCAGCCTGAAAGAGGCTGCAAAGTAATTGCAGCAGTTATTTGGTGGCACTCTCCAGCTCTGCCCATTACTGCAATCTGCAGCAGCAGAGCTCCTGTGGCACAGGGGCAGGTGGGGGATGCTCTCTGCCCTGCTCCATATCATGCCAGCCCCTCCTGTGCTTCCAGGGGTGCCTTTGCACTCCAGCTTTCAGCACACCTGGGGCTTTTTTGCTGGATGGCCTTCTCATTTCTCATTGTCCAGATCACTCTGAACCATCAGGGCCAGAAAGAGCTCAGCCAAGACATTAGGCTGCTGGCATGGGCTTCTGTCACCTCAGGTCCTGGGGGGCATCAAGAGCAGCGTGGCCAGCAGAGGAGAGAGGGGATCTGATCCTCTGCTCTGTGGAGACCTCACCTGCAGGGCTGTGTCCAGCTCTGGGACCAGCAGCACAAGGACCTGGAGCTCATGGAGAAGGGTCCAGAGGAGGCCACAAAGAGGATCAGAGGGCTGCAGAAGAACTCTGCTTTGGGGCCAGGCTGAGGGGGCTGGGGGTGTTCAGCCTGGAGAGGAGACCTCAGAGCTGCATTTCAGTGTCTGCAGGGCAGCTGCAGGCAGCCTGGGGAGAGACTGCTCAGAAGGGGCTGTGGGGATAGGATGAGAGCAATGGTTTGGGGCTGGGGCAGGGCAGAGGTAGGTTGGGCATCAGGAGGAAGCTCTGCACAGGGAGGCTGGGGAGAGCCTGGGACAGGCTGCACAGGGAGGGGGTTGAGGCTCCAGCCCTGGAGACACTCAGGCTCAGCCTGGCTGTGTCCCTGGGCAGCCTGCTGTGGCTGGAGCTGTCCCTGCTGCCTGCAGGGGGGTGGCCAAGATGCCCTTTGGGGCTCCCTTCCAGCCTGCTGCACTCTGTGACTCTGAAACCTCTGAGTGAGAAGATCCAAGCCTGAGACAGCCAAGTTCCCTCTGGCACTGCTCTGCTCCCCAGGATGAATGCAGTTGACAGAAGCATCATCCATAATGTAGGTGAGATGATCAATAAAGGCTTCAGGGTTACTTGAGGGAGGAAGGACAGCCCTGCCTGGCCCTGGAAGGCTGCTGGACTCTGGGCTCTAGCTGGGTTCCTGTCACTGCTCTCTCCCTGCACTGCAGCCAGGAGCTCTGCTGATGTGCAGCCTCCAGAAGCTCTCCAGCCTTGGAGGCTACCCCGAGAGCAACTCTCTGCTGGGACTCAGCTCCTCATTATCAGTGGCAATTAGCACCAGGTACGGATTTGATTTTCCTCAAAGAAATTAATTAACATGAAAATGGGGAATGCTAATGAAGCAGCAGCAGCAGCAGCAGCAGGCTCCACCAGCCTGCAGTCCCCGAGGCAGCAGCTCCCCTGCTCCCGCGGTGGCCACCAGATAGGGATCTCATGCAGCCTGTTGCTGCCGGTGCTAAGGGCTGACAGCGCTCCAGCAGAGCAGCAGATTGGCCTCCTGCAACCAGCACCCCCCCGGCAGCGCTCAGAGGACCCTGCCAGCCTCAGCTGGCCACGGGGGGGGAGCCAGCAGCAGTGCGGTGCAGAGCCCAGCCCGCAGGGGTGCTCTGAGCGGCCGCGGCTGAGCCCGGAGCGCCGCGGCAGGGAAGCAGCGAACAGTCCGTGGGGTGGAGGGCTGCAGGGTCACAGAACTGCTTCGGCTGCCCTCTCAGGGCCAAGCACTGACCTAACCCCTCCATGGCCACCAAACCCTGGCCCCAGGGGCCATGGCCACAGCTTTCTTGCACCCCTCCAGGCATGGGGACTGCACCCCCGCCCTGGGCAGCCTCTGCCAGTCCCTGACCACTCCTGCAGCAAAGTCATTTCTCCTCCTCTCCAGCCTAGCCCTCCCCTGGCACAATTCCAGGCCACCTCCCGGGGAGGTGGTGGAGTCCCCATCCCTGGAGGTGTCCAAGGAATGTGTGGCCATGGCCCCTGGGGCCATGGTGCTGTGGGGTTGCTGGTTGGATGAGCCTAGATTCTATGATTCTATGACTCTGATTCATTAACCCTTTACCTTTCAGCTCCTACCTGACCTGGGGGCTGCTGCCAGTCTGCCTCCTTCCAGCAGGGCTGGTACCAAGCCCCTCTCTGTGCCACCATCACCTGAGGAGAAACAGAGCAGCCCAAACCCTCTCTTGCTGCACAAGCTCCATCCCTTGGCTGGTTCTCATGCTCTGGAGCAGGGCCCCAGAGCAGGCAGCCCTGGCAGCACACAGAGGCGAGGCAGAGCTGGCAGTGCTGGCTCCTGGTCACATTTAATCACTTCCCCTTCGATTTTGTGCACATTTGTAACCTCTCCCACGCCTAAAGAGAGGAGATTTACAGAGCTGACACTGGGCTTTATTGCAGCCCACAGGCACCTCCAGCCCTCAGAGGGATGGAAGATGAGCTCAGGGCTTCCAGCCCCGAGCAGGAGCTGCTGCCGCTCTGCTGCCTGCCCCTCTGCAGCTGCCTCTTCCCTCTGCAGCCACCCCGGGGGATGGGGCTCACCTCCCTCCTCTTCCTCATTGCCCTAATGCTTGCTTAGCAGCCTGCCACAGCTGCCCCCAGGCTCTGCTGCCTGCAGGCTGGGGGAGAGCCTGGAGGAGGAGAGGGAAGCTCCACTCCTGAGCTGTTCCCCAGGCCTGCCCCAAAGGCAGCAGAGGGAATGAGGCTTGGAGGAAGTCAGATCACTGATCGATTACTGTCTGGGGGGAAATAGGCTGCCCTGGCCCCTCTGCACCCCTCCCCTGCTGTGCTGGCAGCTCACCTGCTCAGGCTGCCTCCTCCAAAGCCTCAGCGTAGGCCTGGAGGGTCACTCCTGAGGGAACCAGCTGAGGACTGGGCACCCCTGCCCTCACCTGTGGTGGGGTTCAGTGTCCAAGCCCAAAGCTCAGGAGCTGCAGAGTTCACCTGGTGGAACTGGGAACAAAGTCCCAGAGCTGGCTGAGAGCATCACCAGTCAGGCTGGGGCCCCATGGACTCATTTTGACCCGGGGGAGACACACCAGAGAGGGCTTCAGGCAAGGAGTCTAATGAGCTGTCACAAGTGTCAGCTGCTGCAGGAGGAGGAACCACAGCAGCCTCCCCCAGACCTGCAGACACTGATTCAGCAAGACAAGATCAGATTCTCCACTGGCTCAGCTCTATCTGCACCAGCAAGGGAGCTGGGAGCCAGGTGTCCAAGCAGTCTATCTGGTTCCATCACCAAGTGCCACTCAGGTGCCTCTGCTTCCAATCTGCAGAAGGCTGATAAGGGCAGGAGCTCCTATCTCAGCAGCACATCAGCAGGTGAAGACCAGCAGCTAGAATCCTGCAATGAGTGATGAGAGCCAGGAGAGCACCACCAGAGGAAGAGCTGAAGCAAGCCAGCACCTCAGTTTTGTGCCCCTTGCTCCAAGGAGGACATTGAGAGGCTGGAGCAGGGCCAGAGAAAAGCAACAGAGCTGGGGAAGGGTCTGGAGAGCAGGGCTGGGGAGGAGCAGCTGAGGGGGCTGGGGGTGTGCAGCCTGGAGATAAGGCTGAGGGAGACCTCCTTGCTCAGCTGCCTGAGAGGAGGCTGCAGTGAGCTGGGGCTGGGCTCTTCTCCCAGGGAGCATGCAACAGGAGAAGGGGAAGCAGCCTCATGCTGCACCAGGGGAGGGCCAGGTTGGATGTGAGAAGAAACTTCTCTGCAGGGCTCTCACAGCCTGGCCCAGGCTCCCCGGGGAGGAGGCTGAGTGCCCATCCTGGGAAGGGTTTCAGAGCTGAGGAGATGTGGTGCTGAGGGAGCTGCTGAGTGCTGGGCTGGCAGTGCTGGGCTCAGGGCTGGGCTGGATGGCCTTGCAGGTCTCTGCCAGCCTAAAGCATTCCATGGTTCTCTGACAGTCACCTGGGCTGCACTCAGTCACCTGCCTGTGGCACTCAGAGCCACAGAGGCACTCAGCTTGGAAGAGACCCTCAGGGTCACCAAGGCCAACCCAGAGCCTGCTCTGCAAGGCTCAGCCCCAAACCAGAGCCCCAAGCACCACAGCCAAACCACCTTCAAACACAGGCAGGGCTGGGGGCTCCAGCACCTCCCTGGGCAGCACCTTCCAGTCCCTGACCACTCCTCTTCCTACTGCCCAGTCTGAGCCTGCCCAGGGGCAGCTGGGGGCCATTCCCTCTTGTTCTGTCACTGATCACCTGTGAGCAGGGACCAGCAGCAGCCTCTCCTCAATGTCCTTGCAGGTAGCTGTGGAGAGCCAGCAGGTCTGCCCTCAGCCTCCTCTCTTTCAGACACACACAGTCCATAAGCTGGGGGTGACCCTAGCTCTCCCAGCCTGGTCCCACAGGGGAGGGTCTCCAGCTTCTGATCCTCTTTGTGGCCTCCTCTGGATCCTCTCCCACCCTTCCAGGTCCCTTTTGTGCTGGGGGCACCAGGGCTGGAGGCAGTGCTGCAGGTGGGGGGCAGAACCCCTTCCCTGGTCCTGCTGGTCACACTTGTGTGGATGCAGCCCAGTCAGCACCACAAGCACCCAGGGCTGTGGCTTCCTCTAGCAGGGATTGCTTCCAGCTTCCCAGGAGGACTTTGTGGGCAGCAAGGGTCCAGCCCTGCCTGCTCCCCAGGGCACAGAGGGACTGAAATGGGTTCCTCTCCCACCAAAAGCCCCTTTTTAGCTTGGGAGGCTCAGGAGGAGAGCTGCCCTCAGAGGCCTGAGGTCTGAGCTCCTCAGGTTCTGCTAGGCTGCACTTGTGCAGGAGAGGAGGGAGGCACAGGAGGACTAATCAGCACTTGGGTGAGATGGGGGCCCAGGGACAGGGATCAGCTGAGGTCAAAGGGGCAAGGACCTGAATCCTTCCAGCCTAAGAGAGCTCCTTCGAGCCTGAGTGCATGAAGGGAGAGCTCAGGGTCGGCTGAGGCCAGGCTGCTGCTGAGCCCCTGGCTCAGAGCCTGGGAGCCACGAGGGCATGAGCCAGAAGCTTGCCCTGCAGCTCAGAGCCAGAGAGCTCTGACTTCCCCTCCACTGCCCTGGGGCCCACTCACTGCTCAGCACCACAGGACTGCTTGGGTTGGGAAAGGCCTCTGAGCTCATCCAGCCCAGCAGCAACCCAACCCCCCCCCCCGTGGCCACCAAACCCTGGCCCCAGCTGCCATGGCCACAGGGCTCTGGAGCACCTCCAGGGATGAGGACTCCACCACCCTCCTGGGCAGCCTCTGCCAGCCCCTGACCACTCTGGCAGCACAGAGATTGTTCCTCATGCCCAACCCAGACCTGGCACAGCTTCCCTGAGGGCAACTTCA
Organism: Dryobates pubescens; assembly: GCF_014839835.1. Classification (NCBI taxonomy): domain Eukaryota; kingdom Metazoa; phylum Chordata; class Aves; order Piciformes; family Picidae; genus Dryobates; species Dryobates pubescens. Next base: position 829,770 of record NC_071612.1, read on the forward strand.
GACTCACAGAATCACAGAGTGCTGGGAAGGGACCTCCAGAGAGCATGGAGTCCAGCCCCCTGCCCCAGCAGCATCACCCAGGGCAGGCTCACTTCAGGATGCTGGGGGTGGGAAGGGAGCCCTGGAGCTCACCCAGCCCACCCCCCCTGCTCCAGCAGGGCTCCCCCAGCAGCTTGCCCAGCAGCACAGTGCCCACAGGGGGTGGAAGCTCTCCACACCCTCTCTGGAGGGCAGAGCAGTGGGGGAGTGAATTTCACTCTTCCAAGCAGTGAATTCCCTCTGCCCCCCAGGTCTGCCCCCACCACAGGTGTCTGCCATCAGAGCCTGGTCCATGCTGTGTCCCTCAGTGCCACACTGTCCCTGCAGCTCCCAGCCCTGCTGCTGCTGGGGCAGAGGCTCCTGGGGTGTGTGGCTGCTGGCAGCAGAGCCTTGGACAAGCAGAGGAGCACAGAAGTGCTGCCTGTGTCCAGGGGGGGAAAAATGCTCTGCAAGCCTCCTAACAGCCCAATCACTTCCCACATTCTTTTACACCACACTGTAAATGCTTTACAGCCAGCAATCCAGGCCTGCTGACAGCAGCAGCTGCTCTGCCCACCCTTGGCTGCAGCAGGAGAGGGACTGTGACCAGAGGGCAGTGCCACTGCTGGCTCTGGAGCTGCAGCTCAGCTGGGGAGCTCCACTGCCTTGAAGAAGGGAGATGTGGGCTCTGTGCTGGAGGGGATTGGTCCTGACTTGCTTTGCACAAACAGCTTCACTTTGGTGTCCACAGAGCAGCCTTAGAGAAGTGGAACATTTCCAGCCACAGCTGGGAAGGCTGAGACAGAGCTGCTGAGAGAGCCCAGGGGGGCTGGGAAGCTGCTGAGGGGCCTGGAGCAGCTCTGGGAGCAGCAAAGGCTGAGAGCCCTGGGGCTGAGAGCCTGCAGAGGAGCAGCCCCAGAGGGCAGCTGAGCAATGCTCAGCAAGAGCTGAAGGAGCTGTGGGGGGCAAGAGGCTGGGGCCAGGCTCTGCTCAGTGGTGCCCAGGGACAGCACAAGGGGCAAGGGGCACAGAGTGGCACCCAGGAGGCTCCATCTGAGCAGGAGGAGAAAGTTGTTTGCTGTGAGGGTGCTGGAGGCCTGGAGCAGGCTGCCCAGAGAGGTTGTGGAGTCTCCTGGTGTGGAGAGCTTCCAACCCCTCCCTGGACACTGTGCTGCTGGGCAAGCTGCTGTGGGAGCCCTGCTGGGGCAGGGGGCTGGGGCTGGAGGAGCTCCAGAGCTCCCTCCCAGCCCCCTACACCATGCTGGGGTTCTGTGAGTCCCTCCCACCCCTCTCAGTCCAACTCTGTGAATTCCACTCTGCAGAAGGCAGTGCCTGGGACCTGTGCTGCAAGCTCCCAGCCCAGGCTGTGTGGCACCCCCCTGGCAGTGCTGAGGGAGGACATGCCCCACTGGTGAATAGTCACCAGCTGAAGCAGTGGCTCCCTGCTCAGGACCCCCAAAGCCTGTCACTCAGGCCCCTCCTCTGCCCTGCTCACTCTGATCCCTGCTTCAGCAGGGTCTGGGGCAGCTGTGGGGGCAGCTGTGGGGGCAGCTGTAGGGGCAGCTGTGGGGGCAGCTGTGGGGGCAGCTGTGGGGGCAGCCACTGCCTGCAGCCTCCTCAGCAGGGGGCTAGGGGAGGCTGTGCAGCACCACACCTCTGGCTGCCCGGCAGGGATGGGCAGAGAGCTCTGGGGGGGTTCACTTTCATCCTGCCCCCCTGGCACAACAAAAGAAACTGCCTTGGAGGCAAGGGGGAGAGGCAGGGCTGTGCTGCTGCCAGCCTGCAGAGTCAGCCTGCTCCTGCTGGGAAGAGAACTCGGGGCCTGAGAGCCTGACTCAGGGGAGAAGACTGCAGAGGAAAGGATTAGTTTTACCCTTCAAGGGAGGGCTGAGATCACCAGAGTGTGGTGGCAGCGAGGAACAGCCATCTGCAGCATGTCTGCAGCATCTCCCTCCTATCTCCTACCTGTCTGCTGGGCAGATAACAGCTCCTGGGTCAGGTGGAGCTGGGCAGGATCTGTGCAGTGGGAGCACAGAACAAAGAGCAGGAGCCCTGTCCAGGCTGCAGGGAGCTGGGCAGCAGCATCAGGAGCAGCTGTGGTGCTCTGGGGCTGAGATGGTGCCCACAGGGCTGCAGTGCCCCAGCCCTGCCAGCTTGCCAGGCTGCATGTGGCTGTGAGCAACCTGATCCAGCTGAGGAATGGGTCACAGAGTGCACTGGGTTGGAAGGGACCCCCAAGGGCATCTTGTGCACCCCCCTGCAGGCAGCAGGGACAGCTCCAGCCAGAGCAGGCTGCCCAGGGACACCTCCAGGCTGAGCTTTGAGGCTCCAGGGCTGAGCAGCCTGTGCCAGGGATTCACCTCCCTCACTGTAAAGAACTTCCTTAAGACTCATAGAACCCTGGAGTGGTTTAGGCTGGAAGGGAGCTCCAAGCTCAGCCAGCTCCAGCCCCCTGCCCTGGGCAGGGACCCCTCCCACCAGCACAGGCTGCTCAGGGCCTCATCCAACCTGGCCTTGGACACCTCCAGGCAGGAGACAGCCACAGCCTCCCTGGGCAGCCCGTGCCAGGCTCTCCCCAGCCTCCCTGTGCAGAACTCCCTCCTGATGTCCAACCTAACTCTGCCCTGCTCCAGTTCCCAACCAGTGCCCCCTGTCCTTCAGACACTGAGCGTGCAGCATCCCAGCAGGGAGCCAGAGCAGTGCAGAGGACCCCAGGGAGTGAGCTTCTGAGAGTTTAGGGCAGGAAAGAAAGCAGCCCAGCTCCTGTTGCTCCTTAACTGGAGCCAACAGTGCAGCAAACATCCCCAGCTGAGCTGCACTGGGAATGCCTCCCTTGCAATGCTGTGGGCTGGGAAGATACCAGAGCAGCCAAGGATTTGCTCCTGCTTAGAACAAAGCAATTACTGCTCCTTGGGTTACCTGACCTGGGAAGCCAGGCCCTGCTGGGAGCTGCCACAGCCAAGTGTGGAACTTTGCAGGCAACTTAATGGAAACTCTGACTTGAGTGATCCCCCAAAGCATCCCAGAGGAGTCCTGCAGGCACAGCTGGCTTGGCTTGGCTCCTGAACACCCTCCTCCACCTCATGGACACTTCCCAGCTGGGTGCCCCTCTCACAGAACCTCCTCCCCCAGCAGGGACAGCCCCAAGCAGGGCAGGCTGCTCCCAGCCCCCAGCCAGGGCAGGCTGCTCCCAGCCCCAAGCCAGGGCAGGCTGCTCCCAGCCCCCCCAGCCAGGGCAGGCTGCTCCCAGCCCCCAGCCAGGGCAGGCTGCTCCCAGCCCCAAGCCCCCTGCCCTGCACTGCTGCCAGCCAGGGGGCAGCTCCCAGCTCTCTGGGCAGCCTGGGCCAGGCTCTCCCCACCCTCAGCCTCAAACCTTTCTCCCTTCTCTCCACTCTCAGTCTCCCTCTTGGAGCCCAAACCATCCCCCCTTGTGCTGTCCCAGCAGGATCCCTGCTCTGGAGTCTGTCCCCAGCTTCCTGATTGTACTCTTGAAGCCCTGCAAGGCCACCAGGAGCTCTCCCTGGAGCCTTCTCCAGGCTGAGCCACCACAGCTCTCCCAGCCTGGCTGACAGCAGAGAGCTTCCAGCCCTCTGCAGCCTGTTTCAGGCCTCAACAACCCTTCTGCTTGAGTCCAACCTAAACCTCCCCTGGTGCAGCCTGAGGCCATTTCCTCTCGCCCTGCCACCTGCTCCTAGGGACAAGAGACCAAGCCCCAGCTTGCTCCTCCCTTCAGGGGGCTGTGGAGCTGCCAGAGGTCCCACACATGTCCCTCCCACATGTGGGCAGCCCCTGGGTCACTGTTGTGACTCTGCTGAAGGACTTCAGCAGGGGGCAAACCCCACACCACAGCTCCTCACTCAGCAGCTCCTCTCCTCGCTTCAAGGGGACCTGCTGGACCCAGCTGGCAAAGAGCTGCAAGCACTCAGCACCTGCAGAGGGAAGCCAGGACTGCTCCGGGCCTGAAGCAAGCTACAGTGAGTGGCAAAGCCACTCCTGCTCTGGAGCATCTCCCCCCAGGCTGCTGTGAGCTGCAGGGTTGAGCACTGCACTCCTGCAAGCGGCAGCTGATTCCTGGGCACCACCTGCTGCTTGCCAGCACCCTGGCAGTGCTCAGCAGCAGAGATCTGATACAGGGCTCCTCATCCCAGGGACATGACCAGCACCCAGGGCTGTCACTGTGGCAGCTCCACCTCCCTGCTCTTCTCCTTTCTGCAGCCAGCAGCAGAGCCCTTGCTAGGTGCTGAGCCAGGCTCTGCTCCCAGGGCAGACCCAGTGCTCTGAGGAGACCTTCCAGCAGCCTGCCAGGGTGCTACAGGAAGGCATGCAGGGACAGGACCAGGGGCAATGGTTTGAAACGAGAGCAGAGCAGACTGAGATTGGATGTGAGGAACAAGTTCTGCCCCAGGAGGCTGCTGGAACACTGCAGCAGGCTGCCCAGGGAGGTGGCTGAGGCTCCAGCCCCGGAGCTATTGAAGGTGAGGCTGGAGAAGGCTCTGAGCAGCCTGCTCTGGTGGAGGATGTCCCTGCTGGGTGCAGGGGGTTGGACTGGATGAGCTTTGGAGGTCCCTTCCAACCCAACCCATCCTGTGATTCTCCAGGGAGCTGTCCCTGTGTCCAGGTGAGTACCTTGGGTGATTTTACCCAGGCCCTGATGGGTTTTTGTCCCCTTGCAGCACACACAGCCCTAGGAAGTTCCAGGGCAGCGCTGGGGAGTGGCAGCCCCACGGCTGATGGGCTGGAGGAGCTTGGGGCAAAAGGAGCCACAGCTCCCTGAGCCTCTTTAGAGTCAAGAAGGTTCCTCAGAGCTCAGCAGACATCAGTCCCACGCTGGCAGGCCAGCAGGGACTCAGAAACCCCTTTGCTGGCTGCTGGATCTGGCTGCCAGAGCCAGCCTGGGCACATTTGGCTGCTCTTAGAAGCCATCAAACAGCTACAAGGAGGCATTTGGGTTTGGAAGGCAAAGGCTTCCTGGGGCCCCAGGGGATGCCAGGCTGGAAGGGACCTCAGGGAGCAGCTGCTGCAAGTGTCCTGGGGGTGACAGAGGAGTCCCAGCTCCACGGGTGGGGAGGAGGAGAGCAGCAGGTCCTTGTTTGGCTGGAGCATCACCAGCAACACCACCACCATCACCATCATCACCACCATCATCACCACCATCATCATCATCACCATCACCACCACCATCATCAAACCATTAATATTAACACTACTAATAATAACTTTCATAATGTAACAACAACAGCAGCATTATGGAGGGAAGGGGGGAAGAGGGGAAGGGGGGAAGGGGGGAAGGGGGGAAGGGGGGAAGGGGGGAAGGGGGGAAGGGGGGAAGGCAAAGCCAAGAATAAAAGCAAGGATGAAAGCAAGAGAAGAATCAGAACAAAAGCAGGAGCAAGGTAGGACAGGGATGGCAGCAGCTGGAGGCTCATCATGCCATGGGTAAGAAAGGAGTCAGCAGCCAGGCTGTTCCTTACCTTGGTGGCAGGCAGGCCCAAGCTATACAGTGGGTGGCAGAGTGTACCAAGTGACAGACTTTTGAACACTCTTTCTGCCTGGAGGGGTGCAGTCTACAGGAAGATAAATACAGTGGTAGGTACAGAGGGCTCTGCTCGCCCCCAGCTGCCCTGCAGCCTGGCACCCCCACCCCCTGCCCAGCTGAGAGGAGAGCAGCCACCGTGGGGCCCCAAGGCCAGGGCAGGGGGAGCTGGGGCAGGCCAGGGAGCCCAGGGACCTGGGAGCAGGGCAGAGCTGCAGGGCAGAGCTGCAGGGCAGGGCTGCAGGGCAGGGCTGCTGGGCAGGGCTGCTGGGCAGGGCTGCTGGGCAGAGCTGCAGGGCTGCAGGGCAGAGCTGCAGGGCAGGGCTGCAGGGCAGGGCTGCAGGGCAGGGCTTGCAGGGCAGGGCTGCAGGGCAGAGCTGCAGGGCAGGGCTGCAGGGCAGGGCTGCTGGGCAGGGCTGCAGGGCAGGGCTGCAGGGCAGAGCTGCGGGGCAGAGCTGCGGGGCAGAGCTGCAGGGCAGAGCTGCAGGGCAGAGCTGCAGGGCAGGGCTGCAGGGCAGGGCTGCTGGGCAGGGCTGCAGGGCAGGGCTGCAGGGCAGGGCTGCTGGGCAGGGCTGCGGGGCAGGGCTGCGGGGCAGGGCTGCGGGGCAGGGCTGCAGGGCAGGGCTGCAGGGCAGGGCTGCTGGGCAGGGCTGCTGGGCAGGGCTTGCAGGGCAGGGCTGGGCTGGGGCATGTGGTGGCCTCTGCCTCCAGCTCAACAAACCCTGCAGGGCTTTGGCTGCAGCGGCAGCGCTGTGGTGGCAGCTTGGGCTTGGGCTGCAGCTTAGATCCTGCTTTGATTTAAGCTTCTGGCTTCAGTTTAGGTTTGGACTCAGTTTAAGACCTGGGCTTTAGATTTTGCTTTAGTTGAAGATTTTTGGCTTCAGTTTAGGCTTTGCCTTCAATTTAAGATTAGGCCTTAAGATTTAGCTTTAGTTGAAGATTTTTGGCTTCAGTTCAGGTTTGGGCTTTAGATTTTGTTTTGGTTTCAGGTTTTGGCTTCTGTTTGGAGTTTGGTTTTAGCTTAGATTTTTGGCTCAATTTGAGATTTGGCCTTGAAGTTGTGCTTTAATTTAAGATATTTTGGCTTTAGTTCAGACTTTGGCTTCAGATTAATGTTTTGCCTTTAATTTTTGCTTTAATTTAAGATTCTGTCTTCATCTTAAGATTTTTGGCTTGACTTCAAGAGTTTTGACTTTTAGGTCAAGACTTTGGGCTCAGCTCAAGATGTTGGTTTCAGCTCAGGGTTTTTTGGCTCTAATCTTTGGCCTTAATTGAAGATTTTTGCCTCCAGTTCAAGGTTTTGGCTCAATTTAAGACTTTGCCTTCAGCCTAAGGTTTTTAACTTGAGCTTAAGGTTTTTGCCTTCAGTTCAAGGTTTCAGATTAACATTTTGGCTTTAGTTTAAGGGTTTGGCTTCAGCTTAAGGTTTTGGCTTCACTTTCAAACTTGGGCTCATTTTCAGCCTCCCCAGTCCCTCCTCTCCCTCCCCCCCATGCAGTCACTCCCAGGTTGCTCACAAGCACTTCAGTTGCCCAGGGGGATGGAGGAGGCAAGGTCGTGTGGGTGGCACTGAGGATGGCCAGGAGCAGGCACACAGCACAGTGGGGGCTGCAGCTCTGCCCAGGCAGGAGATGCTTCTGTTCCACATGCACCACCCCCAGCTTGCTGGTGGGAGCCCACACAGTCCATGCCCAGTCTCAGAGCATGGAGGACAGCAAGGATGGACACACAGAGGTTGTGAGAGGGAGGACAGAGTGCAGAGGGAGGCTCTGTTTGACCATGGGAATGTGCCAAAGGGTGCCTGGGCTGGCTGGGGATGCAGGGCAGGGGCTGCACTCAACTGAATCAGCTGCCAGGCTCTACCCAACTCAGTTCTACTCAACAATACATGAGAGAGTGAGAGAGAGAGAGAGAGAAAACTCCTCCTAGAATCATGGAACCACAGAATCATTCTGGTTGGGAGAGACCTCTGAGGTCATGGAGTCCAACCACGACCCCAGCACTGCCAGCTCACCACTGAGCCATGGCCCTCAGCACCACATCACCAGGGCTTTGCAGCCCCTGCCGGGATGGAGACTGCACCACTTGAATGTGGCTGTCCAGAGCCTCAGCCCCCAAAGCCCCAGAGGATGTCACAGTCCACCCAAGTGACCACACTGCTGAGAGCCAGGCTGACACCGCTCTGGCGCCGCTGGGGGCCAGGCTCATGCCGCTCTGGCGCCGCTGAGGGCCAGGCTGACACCGCTCTGGCACCGCTGGGAGCCAGGCTGACACCGCTCTGGCACCGCTGGGAGCCAGGCTGACACTGCTCTGGCGCCGCTGGGAGCCAGGCTCACGCCGCTCCGGCGCCGCTGAGGGCCAGGCTTGTGCTGCTCTGGCGCCGCTGAGGGCCAGGCTTGTGCTGCTCTGGCGCCGCTGAGGGCCAGGCTGACGCTGCTCTGGTGCCACTGGGAGCCAGGCTGACACTGCTCCGGCACCGCTGGGGGCCAGGCTCACGCCGCTCCGGCGCCGCTGAGGGCCAGGCTGACGCTGCTCTGGCGCCGCTGAGGGCCAGGCTGACACCGCTCTGGCGCCGCTGGGAGCCAGGCTGACACTGCTCCGGCACCGCTGGGGGCCAGGCTCACGCTGCTCTGGCACCGCTGAGGGCCAGGCTGGCGCCGCTCTGGCGCCGCTGGGGGCCAGGCTCACGCCGCTCTGGCGCCGCTGAGGGCCAGGCTCACGCCGCTCTGGCGCCGCTGGGAGCCAGGCTCACGCCGCTCTGGCGCCGCTGAGGGCCAGGCTCGCACCGCTCTGGCACCGCTGGGGGCCAGGCTCACGCCGCTCTGGCGCCGCTGAGGGCCAGGCTCACGCCGCTCTGGCGCCGCTGAGGGCCAGGCTGACGCCGCTCTGGCACCGCTGAGGGCCAGGCTCACGCCGCTCTGGTGCTGCTGAGGGCCAGGCTGACGCCGCTCTGGCACCGCTGAGGGCCAGGCTCACGCCGCTCTGGCACCGCTGAGGGCCAGGCTCACGCCGCTCTGGCACCGCTGAGGGCCAGGCTCACGCCGCTCTGGCGCCGCTGAGGGCCAGGCTCACGCCGCTCTGGTGCTGCTGAGGGCCAGGCTCACGCCGCTCTGGCACCGCTGAGGGCCAGGCTCGCACCGCTCTGGTGCTGCTGAGGGCCAGGCTGACGCCGCTCTGGCACCGCTGAGGGCCAGGCTCACGCCGCTCTGGTGCTGCTGAGGGCCAGGCTGACGCCGCTCTGGCACCGCTGAGGGCCAGGCTCACGCCGCTCTGGTGCTGCTGAGGGCCAGGCTGACGCCGCTCTGGCACCGCTGAGGGCCAGGCTCACGCCGCTCTGGTGCTGCTGAGGGCCAGGCTGACGCCGCTCTGGCACCGCTGAGGGCCAGGCTCACGCCGCTCTGGTGCTGCTGAGGGCCAGGCTCACGCCGCTCTGGCACCGCTGAGGGCCAGGCTCACGCTGCTGTGGCACCGCTGAGGGCCAGGCTGACGCCGCTCCGGCGCCGCTGAGGGCCAGGCTGACGCCGCTCTGGCGCCACTGGGAGCCAGGCTGACACTGCTCTGGCACCGCTGAGGGCCAGGCTGGCGCCGCTCTGGCGCCGCTGGGGGCCAGGCTGGCGCCGCTCTGGTGCCGCTGAGGGCCAGGCTCACGCCGCTCTGGCGCCGCTGAGGGCCAGGCTCACGCCGCTCTGGCGCCGCTGAGGGCCAGGCTCACGCTGCTGTGGCACCGCTGAGGGCCAGGCTGACGCCGCTCCGGCGCCGCTGAGGGCCAGGCTGACGCCGCTCTGGCGCCACTGGGAGCCAGGCTGACACTGCTCTGGCACCGCTGAGGGCCAGGCTGACACCGCTCTGGCGCCGCTGAGGGCCAGGCTCGCACCGCTCTGGCACCGCTGAGGGCCAGGCTGACACCGCTCTGGCGCCGCTGAGGGCCAGGCTCGCACCGCTCTGGCGCCGCTGAGGGCCAGGCTGACACCGCTCTGGCGCCGCTGAGGGCCAGGCTCGCACCGCTCCGGCGCCGCTGAGGGCCAGGCTGACACCGCTCTGGCGCCGCTGAGGGCCAGGCTCACGCCGCTCTGGTGCTGCTGAGGGCCAGGCTCACGCCGCTCTGGCGCCGCTGAGGGCCAGGCTCACGCCGCTCTGGCGCCGCTGAGGGCCAGGCTCACGCCGCTCTGGCGCCGCTGAGGGCCAGGCTGACACCGCTCTGGCGCCGCTGAGGGCCAGGCTCACGCCGCTCTGGTGCTGCTGAGGGCCAGGCTCACGCCGCTCTGGCGCCGCTGAGGGCCAGGCTCACGCCGCTCTGGCGCCGCTGAGGGCCAGGCTCGCACCGCTCTGGCGCCGCTGAGGGCCAGGCTCACGCTGCTCACAGATCTGAGAGGTTCTAGAGCTCCAAGGGTTCTGGCTCCTCTGTGCTGCCTCCTTCCTTTTGCCACTGCTCAGCAAACCCCAAGCAATCTCCTCCAGCACAGCCTTCTGTCCTCACAGCTGCTCCCCCTGCCCAGCACTGGTTTGTCACTTTGACCACACCATCCCAGCATCCAGTCCCAGCCCCCTGCCCCAGCAGGGCTCCCACAGCAGCTTGCCCAGCAGCACAGTGCCCAGGGGGGTTGGAAGCTCTCCACACCAGGAGACTCCACAACCTCTCTGGGCAGCCTGCTCCAGGCCTCCAGCACCCCCAAAGTGCAGAAGCTTTTCTCTGCACACTCAGCCTTGGCTGCAGAGATGCTGCAGGCCTCCTGCTCACCACCATCTGCTACTCATCTTCATCTCAGAGCCATCCTCATGGGCATGACATCTCCCCCTTGCCACTGGGAGAGAACATTCCCTGTGCTGCCAAGGTGTAGGATGGGTTTGGCTGGCAAAGCCCTCTCAGCTCACCCAGCCCAACCAGCCTCCAGCTCCACCAAGGCTGGTGCCTCCCTCAGCACCACCCCCTGCCCCTGTGCCCACCAGGAAGATGCTCCCAGCAGAGCCTGGGGAGCTCAGCTTCCTCCTCAGGGCTGCTTCAAATGAGAGGCAACTCCCTTCCAATGAGGTCTGCTCAGCCAGCCTGCTGCAGCCCCAACCTCCTCATTACCAGACAAGGGAGATGTTGATTTCTCTGTCACTCTGTTTGGCAAAGCCATGAATTAAACCCCCAGAGCTGGGGAAGAGGAGTAATTACATGGAAATCTCAATAATGGTTAAGTATGGGGTGGAGGCTCAAATGTTTTTTCCTCCCAGCCTGACACTGTGCTTGCAGCAGCAACAGGAGCAGAGGCTCTCCCTGCCTGCTCAGCTGCAGTCCTGCTGGGAGGCAGCTTCTCAGCGTGGGGGAAGCTCGACCAGAGGCACAGAGAATGGTGAGGGGCTGGAAGGGACCTCTGGAGGCCATCCAGTCCAATCCCCCTGCCAGAGCAGGACTTGAGGCAGGTCCTCCTTGGGCCCTGCTTTGCCTCCTCCTTGGGCCCCCTGAGATCATCCAGTCCAAGCAGGGCCAGAGCAGGGCACACGGAGCACATCCAGGTGGGGCTTGAAAGTCTCCAAAGGAGACTCCACAACCTCTCTGCTCCTGGCCTCCAGCACCCTCACACCAAAGAAGTTTCTCCTCACCCTGAGGTGGAGCCTCCTGGGTTCCAGTTTGTGTCCATTGCCCTTTGTCCTGTCCCAGGACACCACTGGACAGAGCCTGGGGGCCCCTCCCTGCCCTCCACCCTTCAGATGTTTATAGACATCAATCAGCTGCCCTCTGGGGCTGCTGCTCTGCAGGCTCTCAGCCCCAGGGCTCTCAGCCCCAGGGCTCTCAGCCTGTCCTCCTCACACAGCTGTCCCAGGCCCTGCAGCATCCTCACAGCCTCTGCTGGGCTCTCTCCAGCCCATCCCTGTCCCTCTTGACCTGGGCAGCCCTGGACTGGACACAACCCTCCAGCTGTGGCCTCATGAGAACAAGATGAACTCATCACATGGATGGGAGCTGCTGTGCACCAAGTGCTGCCCACCTGAGTCTGCTGCAAACATCTCTTAGCAGGAGGAAGCTGGTGGATGAGTAAAGCAGGCAGATGCCAGGTGGCAAACTGGGATGAGAAGAGAGCTTTGGCCTTAGCATATTCCCCTCAGCATGAAGGTCCTCCCAGCTCCCAGCTGGGGAGGAAAGCCTGTGGAGCTCCTTGCTTCCCACATGTCCCAGCAGTGACATTCCCACTCCCCATTGCCCCTGCTGGCTGCCAGTGAGGGGCACTGCCTTGCAGGAGCTTTTCCTCCCACCTTAATGCAGCTTCCTCTCCACTGCCCCCAGCCCCAGTGCCCAGCCCAGCTCTCCAAAGTGCTCTGCAGACCTCTCCTGAGCTCAGATCCCTGCACACCACCCAAGAGCTGTGTGCAGCACTTCCACACCACGCTCAGCACCTCCTGCTCCTGGGAAGCCACTCGGGCAGCTGAGAGGCCTCCCCTGCACACCTCCATTCACTGGAGGGTCAAAGCTCTCCTGAGCCATGGAGGTGCTGTCTCCAGGCTCTTTATCTGCAGGAGAGGTCAGCAGCCTGGGCTCAGCCCCCAGAGCCTGGGGGAACACAGCTCCCATCCTGGTGGCTCAGGGTAATCATTTCATGGCAGGGGTGAAACAGCTGTGGATTTTCAGGGGGCTCCAGCACAAGCCAGGAACCCTCCCCATGAAGCAGGAGAGAAAATCCAGCTGGAAAAGCCAGCTGTACTCTGGGAGAGAAAGCCTTGGTCAGGAAATAGAGCAGAATGAACACAGATTTATGTGAGCTACCCTCAAATGGCCCAGGCTGGAAGGGACCTCAGAGCTCATCTCCTCCAACCTCCCCTGAAGCTGAAGCTGAGCTGTGGGTCAGTGCCTGCAACAGCTCCCCCAGGGGAGAGCAGCTGCCCAGTGCTGTGTACAGCTCTGGAGCCCTCCATACAGGGAGGACCTGGAGCTGATAGAGAGGGTCCAGAGGAGGCCACAAAGATGATCAGGGGGTTGGAGCAGCTCTGCTACAAGGCCAGGCTGAGGGAGCTGGGGGTGTTCAGCCTGGAGAGGAGAAGGCTGCAGGCAGACCTTAGAGCAGCCTGCCAGGGCCTGAAGGGGGCTGCAGGAAGGATGGAGAGAGACTGTTTGCAAGGGCCTCTGGGGACAGGCCCAGGGGCAATGGCTTCAAACTAGAGAAGGGCAGATTTGGACTGGTTGTGAGGAACAAGTTCTGCAGCAGGAGGCTGCTGGAACACTGCAGCAGGTTGTCCAAGGAGGTGGTTGGGGATCCATCCCTGGAGATACTCAAGGTCAGGCTGGACAGGGCTCTGGGCAACCTGATCCAGTTGGGGATCATAGAGTTGTTAAGGTTGGAAGGGAGCTCAAGGCTCATCCAGCCCCAGCCCCCTGCCCTGGGCAGGGACACCTCACACCACAGCAGGTTGCTCACAGCCACCTCCAGCCTGGCTGCAAACACCTCCAGGCAGGAGGCTGCCACCACCTCCCTGGGCAGCCTGTGCCAGGCTCTCACCACCCTCCTGGGCAACAACTTCTTCCTCACAGCCAATCTCAATCTCTCCACTTCTGGCTTTGCTCCATCCCCCCCAGTCCTGTCCCTCCCTGACACCCTCCAAAGTCCCTCCCCAGCTTTCTTGGAGCCCCCTGCAGCTCCTGGAAGGCCACAATTAGGTCTCCTTAGAGCCTTCTCCTCTCCAGACTGAACAGCCTCATAGCAGAAGAAGAGAGAGGGGGGAAGAAGAGAGAGGGGGGAAGAAGAGAGAGGGGGGAAGAAGAGAGAGGGGGGAAGAAGAGAGAGGGGGGAAGAAGAGAGAGGGGGGAAGAAGAGAGAGGGGGGAAGAAGAGAGAGGGGGGAAGAAGAGAGAGGGGGGAAGAAGAGAGAGGGGGGAGGAAGAGAGAGGGGGGAGGAAGAGAGAGGGGGGAGGAAGAGAGAGGGGGGAGGAAGAGAGAGGGGGGAGGAAGAGAGAGGGGGGAGGAAGAGAGAGGGGGGAGGAAGAGAGAGGGGGGAGGAAGAGAGAGGGGGGAGGAAGAGAGAGGGGGGAGGAAGAGAGAGGGGGGAGGAAGAGAGAGGGGGGAGGAAGAGAGAGGGGGGAGGAAGAGAGAGGGGGGAGGAAGAGAGAGGGGGGAGGAAGAGAGAGGGGGGAGGAAGAGAGAGGGGGGAGGAAGAGAGAGGGGGGAGGAAGAGAGAGGGGGGAGGAAGAGAGAGGGGGGAGGAAGAGAGAGGGGGGAGGAAGAGAGAGGGGGGAGGAAGAGAGAGGGGGGAGGAAGAGAGAGGGGGGAGGAAGAGAGAGGGGGGAGGAAGAGAGAGGGGGGAGGAAGAGAGAGGGGGGAGGAAGAGAGAGGGGGGAGGAAGAGAGAGGGGGGAGGAAGAGAGAGGGGGGAGGAAGAGAGAGGGGGGAGGAAGAGAGAGGGGGGAGGAAGAGAGAGGGGGGAGGAAGAGAGAGGGGGGAGGAAGAGAGGAGAGAGGAGAGAGGGCAGCGCAGCCTCATCGGCAGCCTGGGCGGGCAGGGGGAGCAGGAGGGCAGAGGCACAGCCCCGCGCCCCCTCTCTGCGCTGCCCCTGCTGGGCGGGGGCAGGGGCGGGCGAGCCCCGGGGGCCCTCCCCGGCCGGGCGCCGCCGCCGGCACTCACTGTTGGGGTCGGCGCTCTCGCAGAGCTCGGTCTTGGCCTCGCCGTTGGGTCTGTCGCTGGGCTTGTGGGAGAGCCGCGAGGACATGGTGGCCGCCGTCACCACCGCCTTGAAGCTGCGCTTCCGCTTCTGCACGTTCAGCTCCGGGTGGAAGATGATGATGTAGACCTTCGGCATGTACAGCATCCCCAGGGCCACCGAAGCGCTTAGGTTCATGGAGATGGTGAGGGTGGTGGTCTGGATGTAGAGCTGAGGGGGAGAGACAGCGGAGGGGGGTCACGGAGCCGCCCCGCGGGCGCCGGGCTGGGAGCGCCGAGCCGGGAGCCTGCTCTGCCAGGGTCACCCCCGAGCCCCCCACCCGAGCACAGCCAGGCCTGGGGGCTCCCTGGGCAGCACATCCCAGTGTGTGACTGCTCCTGCTGGGAAAGAACCCTTCCTATCATCCACCCTGCCCTGCTGCAGCTGGAGGCCATCCCCTCTTGGTCTGTCGTTGATCTCCCTCAAGCACAGCCAGGCTTGGGGGCTCCCTGGGCAGCACATCCCAGTGTGTGACTGCTCCTGCTGGGAAAGAATCCTTCCTATCATCCACCCTGCCCCTGCCCTGCTGCAGCTGGAGGCTGTTCCCTCTTGGTCTGTCGTTGATCACCCTCAAGCACAGCCAGGCTTGGGGGCTCCACCGCCGCCCTGGGCAGCACACTCCAAGCCCTGACCACTCTGCATGGGAAAAAATTCTTCCTACTGCCCAGTCGGAGCCTGCCCAGGGGCAGCTGGGGGCCATTCCCTCTTGTTCTGTCACTGATCACCTGTGAGCAGGGACCAGCAGCAGCCTCTCCACAGCCTCCTCTCAGGGAGCTGGAGGCAGCCAGGAGGTCTCCCCTCAGCCTCCTCTGTGCCACACCAACCATCCCCAGCTCCTTCAGTCTCTCCTCATCAGATCTCTTCCTCAGGCCCTTCCCAGCTTCCTTGCCCTGCTCTGCCCTGGCTCCAGCACCTCCACAGCTCTCTTGTCCTGAGGTGCCCAGAACTGGACCCAGCACTCGAGGTGTGGCCTGCCCAGAGCTGAGTGCCAGGGGACAATCCCCTCCCTGCTGCTCTGGACTCAGCATTGCTGATCCCAGCCTTTGGCTCTCGTGGCCACCTGGGCACACTGCTGGCTCCTCTTCAGCTGCTTGTCCTGGTCCCCAGGGAGATGCTGTTGTGGAGGCACTGGCCGGGGAGCAGGCAGGGCTGCTTCAAACACTAATTGACCAATTAGAAGCCATTGTAAAAGGAGTTTGCAGCCAAGAATACCTGAGCTGAGACCTCTGTGTGCAAACCACCCTGAGGGCCAGCCCGGTGCCAGCTGCCTGACACAGCCACAGCATCTTTGGAGGCTCCGTGCTAGGAACTGCTGTGGCTGGTGGCATCCCTCCGTGGGCTACCCCAGTGGGCACAACCCACCCTGGGCATGGCTGGGGACAGGCTGGGAGGGCTGGGGCTCTTCAGCCTGGAGAAGAGAAGGCTCCAGGGAGACCTCAGAGCAGCCTTCCAGGACCTGAAGGGCTCCAGGAGAGCTGGAGAGGCACTTTGGACAAGGGCTGGGAGTGCCAGGATGAGGGACAATGGCTTGGAGCTGGGAGAGGGGAGACTGAGACTGGAGAGGAGGAAGAAATTGTTGAGAGTGAGGGGAGTGAGGCACTGGAACAGGCTGCCCAGGGAGGCTGTGGATTTCCCTCCCTGGAGGTGGTCAAGGCCAGGCTGGATGAGGCCTTGAGCAGCTGAGAGGCATCCTGCCCATGGAGGAGCTGATCTCTGAGGTCCCTTCCACCCTGAGCCAGTCCTCGAGTCTGTGATTTCTGTTTGCTCTCAGGGGGCTGAAGGTTAAAGGATTCCTCAGCCAGAGGGGGGCTGAAGGTTAAAGGATTCCTCAGCCAGAGGGGGACTGAAGGTTAAAGGATTCCTCAGCCAGAGGGGGGCTGAAGGCTAAAGGATTCCTCAGCCAGAGGGGGGCTGAAGGCTAAAGGATTCCTCAGCCAGAGGGGGGCTGAAGGTTAAAGGATTCCTCAGCCAGAGGGGGGCTGAAGGCTAAAGGATTCCTCAGCCAGAGGGGGGCTGAAGGTTAAAGGATTCCTCAGCCAGAGGGGGGCTGAAGGCTAAAGGATTCCTCAGCCAGAGGGGGGCTGAAGGCTAAAGGATTCCTCAGCCAGAGGGGGGCTGAAGGCTAAAGGATTCCTCAGCCAGAGGGGGGCTGAAGGCTAAAGGATTCCTCAGCCAGAGGGGGGCTGAAGGCTAAAGGATTCCTCAGCCAGAGGGGGGCTGAAGGCTAAAGGATTCCTCAGCCAGAGGGGGGCTGAAGGTTAAAGGATTCCTCAGCCAGGGAGGGGCTGAAGGCTAAAGGATTACTCAGCCAGAGGGGGACTGAAGGTTAAAGGATTCCTCAGCCAGAGGGGGGCTGAAGGCTAAAGGATTCCTCAGCCAGGGAGGGGCTGAAGGCTAAAGGATTCCTCAGCCAGAGGGGGGCTGAAGGCTAAAGGATTCCTCAGCCAGGGAGGGGCTGAAGGTTAAAGGATTCCTCAGCCAGAGGGGGGCTGAAGGTTAAAGGATTCCTCAGCCAGAGGGGGGCTGAAGGTTACTCCATCAGAGAGGTCCTCTGCAGCATCAAGGCAGCCAGGTTCCTACCCTGCAAATGCCAAGGGGAGATAAAAGGAGAGGGAGAAAAGAGATTTGTCGAACAAGGGCAGCCGAGTGCCACACAATGCGGCTCAGACAAAGGGCAGCCCGGGGAGATAAGGGACGCCCGGCGATAGGATTGTTGCGCGGGGCCGGGGCTTTGTCTGCTTTATCGCTGCCTCCTGGCTCTCCCAGGCGGACATGGAAATGTCACTTAGGTGGAACTGTTCCATTTCTTCTTCCCCTCCTGCCGATAAACTCCCCGAGAGCTTTGGGAGAAGAATGCAAACGGCAGGCGCCGAGCACCACGGGCGACAAAAGCGGCGCCGGGAGGCTGAGGGCTGCGGCGGCCGGCGGGGGAAGCCGCTGGGTGCGCAGCCCCCGGGGGTGGGAGGGCTGCGAAGGGACCTCTGCAGATCGGCATCCAGGCCAGCCCCACCTCGAGAAGGTCACACGGGGACACATCTGGTTGGGTTTGGAATGGCTTCAGAGATGGAGGCTCCAGCGGCTCTCTGGGCAGCCTGCTCCAGTGCCCAGCACCCTTGAACTGAAGAAGCTCCTCCTCAGGTTCAGGTGGGACTGCTGGGGGTGCAGTTTGTGTCCCCTGCCCAGAACTGAACCCAGCACTCAAGCAGCAGCCTCCCCAGTGCCCAGCCCAGGGGCACAATCCCTGCCCTGCTCCTGCTGCCCACAGCATTCCTGATCCAGGCCAGGCTGCTGGTGGCCTCCTTGCCCCCCCTGGGCACTGCTGCCTCATCCTCAGCTGCTGGCACCCAGCACCCCCAGGGCCTTCCCTGCCAGGCAGCTTCCAGCCACTCTGCCCCCAGCCTGGAGCCTTCCTGGGCTTGCTGTGGCCCAAGGGCAGGACTCAGCCCTTGGCTTTGTTGAACCTCAGCCCACTGCTCTCAGCCATGGATCCAGCCTGGCCACATCCCTCTGCAGAGCCTCCCTGCCCTCCAGCAGACCACCACTGCCACCCAGCTCGGTGCCAGGTCACTGAGGCTGCCTCAGTGCCCTCCCCCAGGTCATTGCTGAAGGTGTTCAAGAGAGCTGGAGCAGCACTGAGCCCTGGGAGCAGCACTGGTGACCAGACCCCAGCTGGGGTTAGCTCCATTCACCAACTCTCCATTCCCCAGCTGCATTCACAGCTCCATTTCCAATTGGATTCAGCTCCATTTCCAACTGGATTCAGCTCCCTTCCCCACCTGCATTCACAGCTCCCTTCCCCACCTGCATTCACAGCTCCCTTCCCCACCTGCATTCACAGCTCCCTTCCCCACCTGCATTCAGCTCCCTTCCCCACCTGCATCCAGCTCCCTTCCCCAACCAGATGTAACTCCATTTCCAAATCCATTTAACTCCATTTCCAGCTGGCTCTAACTGCAGTTCCAGCTGCTGGGGCACAGAAGCTGACCCCAGAGCTGCAGGGAAGTGCCTTTAGGAGCCAGGAAGCCTTTTTGCAGGCTGCCACTTTGCATTCCCAGCCTGAGCAGGAGGAGCTCTCCTTGCCCCTCGCTCAGCTCACCCTCATTACACAGCCAATGGTCTTATTTGTGCAGTATGGAAATGAAGTGGTAACTGGAGGTATTTTTGGCCTCCTGTTATCACAAACCAATTTCTCTCCCTTTTTTTGTCCCCCCTCCCCCCCTCCTGGAGAGGGATTGTGACAAATGCTCTTACACAGGGAGCAGACAGTTTATGAATCTCCCAGGAGGCTCTGCCAGGTCCTTGGAAGCTTCTCTCTCCTTCTCTGCTTTTATTTTTGTGCAAGCAGGAGAATGAGAAACATCCTTCAATAAAAATGAAAATGAGCCTCCAAGAGCTGTGTTTGCCACCAGGAAAGGAGATGGGAAGTGACAGGCCTGGAATGTCAATGTGCCCCCAGGGACCTGGGTGTCTAACAGCCCACACCCAGCCAGGCTGCCCCGAGGGACAGCAGGGGAATGGCTCCTGGCCAGGGCGAGTTGTGCTGCTCGGCCTTGGACTGGAAACTGGCTCTGCTTGGGAAGGACCCAGGGCCCTTCTGCCCCCAGCAAAGGCTTGGGGTGGGCCCCAGACCACCACAAGAGCCTGTGGCACATTTGTCACAGAGCAGCATCAGCTGGCACTCTGCTCCAGGACCCCGGGCTGGAGCCAGCCTGGAAGATCCTCTGGTGGCAAAGTGCCCTCCAGACTTCTGTCACCAAGGACCTCTGAAACAGCTCCAGTCACAAAGAAAGCCTACAGCTTCCCCAGGCACAAACACCCCTAGAGCTGGCCAGGCACAGAGCACCCCCAGAGCTGCCCCAGGCACAGAGCACCCCCAGAGCTTCCCCAGGCACAGAGCACCCCTAGAGCTGCTCCAGTCACAGAGCACCCCCAGAGATGCTCCAGGCACAGAGCACCCCCAGAGCTGCCCCAGGCACAGAGCACCCCCAGAGCTGCCCCAGGCACAGAGCACCCCCAGAGCTTCCCCAGGCACAAACACCCCTAGAGCTTCCCCAGACACAGAGCACCCCCAGAGCTGCCCCAGGCACAGAGCACCCCTAGAGCTGCCCCAGGCACAGAGCACCCCCAGAGCTGCCCCAGGCACAGAGCACCCCCAGAGCTTCCCCAGGCACAAACACCCCCAGAGCTGCTCCAGTCACAGAGCACCCCCAGAGCTGCCCCAGGCACAAACACCCCTAGAGCTGCCCCAGGCACAGAGCACCCCCAGAGCTGCCCCAGGCACAGAGCACCCCCAGAGCTGCCCCAGTCACAGAGCACCCCCAGAGCTTCCCCAGGCACAGAGCACCCCCAGAGCTGCCCCAGGCACAAACACCCCTAGAGCTTCCCCAGGCACAGAGCACCCCTAGAGCTGCCCCAGGCACAGAGCACCCCCAGAGCTGCCCCAGGCACAGAGCACCCCCAGAGCTTCCCCAGGCACAAACACCCCTAGAGCTGCCCCAGGCACAAACACCCCTAGAGCTTCCCCAGGCACAGAGCACCCCCAGAGCTGCCCCAGGCACAGAGCACCCCCAGAGCTGCCCCAGGCACAGAGCACCCCCAGAGCTTCCCCAGGCACAAACACCCCTAGAGCTTCCCCAGTCACAGAGCACCCCCAGAGCTGCCCCAGGCACAGAGCACCCCCAGAGCTTCCCCAGGCACAAACACCCCTAGAGCTTCCCCAGGCACAGAGCACCCCCAGAGCTGCCCCAGGCACAAACACCCCTAGAGCTGCCCCAGGCACAAACACCCCTAGAGCTTCCCCAGGCACAGAGCACCCCCAGGGCTTCCCCAGTCACAGAGCACCCCCAGGGCTTCCCCAGGCACAGAGCACCCCTAGAGCTTCCCCAGTCACAGAGCACCCCCAGAGCTGCCCCAGTCACAGAGCACCCCCAGAGCTTCCCCAGTCACAGAGCACCCCCAGAGCTTCCCCAGTCACAGAGCACCCCCAGAGCTGCCCCAGTCACAGAGCACCCCCAGAGCTGCCCCAGGCACAGAGCACCCCCAGAGCTTCCCCAGTCACAGAGCACCCCCAGAGCTGCCCCAGGCACAGAGCACCCCCAGAGCTTCCCCAGGCACAAACACCCCCAGAGCTTCCCCAGTCACAGAGCACCCCCAGAGCTGCCCCAGGCACAGAGCACCCCCAGAGCTGCCCCAGGCACAGAGCACCCCCAGAGCTTCCCCAGTCACAGAGCACCCCCAGAGCTTCCCCAGACACAGAGCACCCCCAGAGCATCCCCAGGCACAGAGCACCCCCAGAGCATCCCCAGGCACAGAGCACCCCCAGAGCTTCCCCAGACACAAAGGGTCCTGAGAGCTGCTTCAGTCAAAAACAGCCTCAAGACTTCTCCAGAGCTTCTCCTGTGCCCAGGCTCCCCTGAATCTCCTGTGGGCTCTGCCACCTGCAGCACCAGCAGCTGCCTGCATCCTCCTGGGGCCTCTTTCTGGCCCCTACCCCTGGCAGGCAGGACACGCTGTGGCCACAGCCCTGCATGGGCTGCTGCGGGGTGGGGAAGGTCCTCCAGGCTGACCTCCTGCTCTGGCAGCTCCGTGCCCTGAGGGGAGGGACCCCCAGGCAGCTGCAGGAGCTGCTCTTCCCCTTGGCTTCACCGAGGGATGCTTCAGGACAGCTGAACCCAGGCAGCCACATCCTGCAGAGGGGCAGCAGCACCCGTGGGGGGTGAGCTCCCTTGCCTGCCCTGCATCACTAATCCTCTTCCCATGCCCTGCTGAGGCTCCCCAGCAGCCTGTGCACATCACAGGCTC
Organism: Dryobates pubescens; assembly: GCF_014839835.1. NCBI lineage: Eukaryota > Metazoa > Chordata > Aves > Piciformes > Picidae > Dryobates > Dryobates pubescens. Next base: position 850,790 of record NC_071612.1, read on the forward strand.
CTGCTGCTGGCTCCCAGGGCTGAGGACACTCTCTGGCTTTCTGCACTTGGGTGGCAGCAGTCCAAGTGCAGGTAACAGCAAACCTCCTGGTGACTTCCAGCCCCCTAAGCACCATGAGCTGCTCAGGCTGTCCCTGGCAGAGCCCTTTGGAGGCACAGAGGAATGTTTTTGCCCAGATTAGCAGGTTTGAGCAGAGCTTAAGGAAACTGAGTTCCCTTGCTTCTAGCCTGGTCTGCAGGCACAGAATCACAGAATTGTTTGGGCTGGAAGAGACCTCAGCTGCAGCTGCAGCCCCTGGACACCCATGGGCTCCATCCAAAGCAGGGAGAGCAGCAGGGCCAGGGAGGGGATTCTGCCCCTCTGCTCTGCTCAGACTCCCTCACAGCAAACAACTTTCTCCTCCTGCTCAGGTGGAACCTCCTGGGTGCCAGTCTGTGCCCCTTGCCCCTTGTGCTGTCCCTGGGCACCATGAGCAGAGCCTGGCCCCAGCCTCTTGCCCCCCACAGCTCCTTCAGCTCTTGCTGAGCATTGCTCAGCTGCCCTCTGGGGCTGCTCTTCTGCAGGCTCTCAGCCCCAGGGCTCTCAGCCTTTGCTGCTCCCAGAGCTGCTCCAGGCCCCTCAGCATCTCTGCAGCCTCCCCTGGACTCTCCCCAGCAGTTCCCTGTCCCTCTTGACCTGGAGAGCCAGGAACTGGACCCAGGACTCCAGGTGTAACCTCACCAGGGCAGAGTAGAAGGGCAGCAGAACCTCCCCTGCCCTGCTGGCCACACTCCATGCACCCAGGAGATCCTGGCCACGAGGGCACACTGCTGGCTCACACTGCACTTGTTGCCCACAGCAGTTTGCAGCCACCTCTGTGTCCCAGCAGGTCCCTGCTGCTCTGAGGGCTTCTCCCCCTCCCTTGAGTGATGATCAAGTGAGCAAAGAGCAGAGAGTGTGCTGAGCTCTCCATTCACCCTAGAAACCAGAAACTCCTTCTTGCAGATCAGCTCCAGGGCTAATAAGTGAGAGGCAGATTGGGCCTGGGCCAGTGCCCCCCAAGCTCTCAGCCAGAGATTCCTCCTGTTGCTGCTCAGAGAAGGTGTGAAGCGAGGGGAGGCTCAGGCTGAGGAGGCACCACCAGCCAGGCAGAAAACAGAGCAGCAGCAGTGGCTCCAGGCCCCCAGCCAAACCTTTCATGTTCTATCCACTGCTACATCGACTCAAGCAGCTCAGCTTCCACAATTTAATCTCCAGAGGTGACCAGGAGTCAGCAGTGTTACACTGCCTGACAACAGCCACTGCTCCTGCACAAGCAAACACACCAGGGACTGGGGCTAGCAATTGCTTCTCTGCTTGTTGCCTTGCAGGGCTATAAATAACCAGCTCCATGCCCACCTCTGCTCCTCTGCTGGCAGGGATTGACACTCAGGGCTGGGCTGCAGCCTGGGGGGCAGGGGATGCAGCCCCTGGGGGGAGGATTGGCTGCAGCCTGGGGGGCAGGGGATGCAGCCCCTGGGGGAGGCTGTGCTGGGCTAGGGGAGCAGGGGATGCAGCCCCTGGCAGGGAGGATGGGCTGCAGCCTGGGGAGCAGGGGATGCAGCCCCTGGGGGGAAGGATGGGCTGCAGCCTGGGGAGCAGGGGATGCAGCCCCTTGGGGGGGAGGATGGGCTGCAGCCTGGGGAGCAGGGGATGCAGCCCCTGGGGGAGGCTGTGCTGGGCTAGGGGAGCAGGGGATGCAGCCCCTGGGGGGAGGATGGGCTGCAGCCTGGGGAGCAGGGGATGCAGCCCCTGGGGAGCAGGGGATGCAGCCCCTGGGGGGAGGATGGGCTGCAGCCTGGGGAGCAGGGGATGCAGCCCCTGGGGGCTGGCAGGTGTGGGGAAACACAGAGTCACAGAATCATTAAGGTTGAAGAATCCCCCAAGCTCCTCCAGTCCAGGCAGCAACCCAGCCCCACCATGGACACCAAACCATGGCCCCAGGGGCCATGGCCACAGGCTTCTGGACCCCTCCAGGGCACCTCCAGGCATGGGGACTCCACCACCTCCCTGGGCAGCCTGTGCCAGTCCCAGACCTCTCTGGCAGCACAGAAAGTTTTCCTCCCCTCCAACCTAGCCCTGCCCTGGCACAATTCCAGGCCATTTCCTCCCCTTCCCTTTGGTCATTTGCCTGGGGGACAGAGCCCTGGAGCAGGCTGCCCAGGGAGGCTGTGGAGTCTCCTTGCCTGGAGACATTCAGCACCCACCTGGATGTCTTCCTGGGTGCCCTGCCCTGCTTTGGCAGGGTTGGACTTGGTGGTCTTCAGAGGTCCCTCCCAAGCTCTACCACTCTGTGGTTCTCTGGCTCCAGGGTCTCCAGGTGACGTGGCATTTCAGTCACAGCTGGCCTGAGGTTGTGCCAGGCTGGAGAGGAGGAACAATTGCTGCGCTGCAGGAGTGGTCAGGGCCTGGCAGAGGCTGCCCAGGGAGGTGCTGGAGTCCCCACGCCCGGAGGTGCTCCAGAGCCCTGTGGCCACGGCCCTTGGGGCCAGGGTTTGGTGGCTGGGGCTGGCAGTTGGCCCCAAGGGCCTTGGGATGCCTTTTCCAGCCCAAACACTTCCCTGCCTGGGCGAGTTTGGCTCTGTTGGAAGCAGGCAGCTCGGGAGACGCCATCCCCAAGCCCCAGCGCTGCCTCAGCCCTCAGCCCGGCGCACGGCTGCGGCATCGGCGGCGCGCGGGGAGCCCAGCGCCACAAGTGCCGAGCCCTCCCCAGCTCCTCTGATGGCAGTGATGGCTTTCCCCTCTCTGCCTGCCTGAGCACTTAGCTCCTTTCAGCTCCCAATAATTCATCTGTCACTTCCCCCCCCGAGATGACATCACCAGGGAGCAGCCTTCAGCTCCCTCCTCGCCCTCTCTGCCGCGCCGCTAAATTGGCTGCCGCGCAGGCTGGGCATTTCGGGGCACTCGGTGCCAGGCTCCAGCTGCTGCTATAAATCATCTTTCCCCCACACTTACTGCTTTTGATTCACTCTGTCCATGGCCAGAGCTTAGAGCTCACATGGAAGCGGTTCTGCTCTGCCTCCTGCGCTCCGCACGCGCCACGCCAGCAGGCTTCCCTCCCGCTCGCCTCCGCTGCTGAGCAATGCAGGGGGAAAGGGGGGGGAAGCCCCCAGCCCCCCCAGCCCTGCGCTCCTCAGGCTGAGAGCTGGAGCGAAGTCAGGCCAGGATCCTAGGATGGGCTGGGTTGGAAGGGACCTCAAAGATCACCCAGTGCCAGCCAGGGACACCTCCCACCAGCCCAGGCTGCTCATCCAGCCTGGCCCTCAGCACCTCCAGGGAGGAGGCAGCCACAGCCCCCCTGGGCAGCCTGTGCCAGGCTCTCCCCAGCCTCCCTGCCTGCCCTGGCTGCGTCCCTGTAGCCTGGATGGGTATCCTCCTGGGCAGCTCCTGGTGGGAATGGCACCTAGGCAAGAGCAGGCAGCCCTGGGGAGCTCCTTGGAAGGAGAACCAGGAGGTGATGCCAAGAGCTGGGTGCACTCAGCTGTGGGGTTTGAGGTGGTGCGACCATGAGCTGACTCTTGCCAGGCAGTATGAGATCTGCAGTTCCCCCAGTCTCAGGATGGTAGAGGGTGGAAGGCACCTCTGGCACTCACCCAGCCCCAGCCCCCTGCCCCAGCAGGGCTCCCCCAGCAGCTTGCCCAGCAGCACAGTGCCCAGGGGGGGTTGGAAGCTCTCCACACCAGGAGCCTCCACAACCTCTCTGGGCAGCCTGCTCCAGGCCCCCAGCACCCTTAAGACCACCTAAAGCAGGTCACAGAGCAACACACCCAGGCAGGCCTTGAGAGCCTGCAGAGATGGAGCCCCCTCCAGCAGCTCCCTGTGCAGCCTGCCCCAGCAGCTCCGAGCCTCCCCGCGGTGCCCAGCTTGGCTCCCTGCGCCTCACACCCCCGGCTCAGCGCGGGCCCTGCTCCGGCAGGCTGCGGGGCCGAGGTGCCGCTGGGTTTGGCAGCCCCCAGCAGCTCCTGAGCAGCTCCAGGTTGTCATGGCGATGGCACAGCCTGGGGCACCACTGCCAGCGGCAGCTCTGCCTCCACAGCGCCGCAGAAAGCCTGGCCCCAGCTGCCTGCACTCCGGAGAGGCACAGCTGCCCTGCTGCCCACACCGCTGCTGCTGCCCACACCGCACCGCTGCTGCTGCCCTGCTGCCCTGCTGCCCACACCGCTGCTGCTGCCCACACCGCTGCTGCTGCTGCCCTTCCCCGCACCACTGCTGCCCTGCTGCCCACACTGCTGCTGCTGCCCACACCACTGCTGCCCTGCTGCCCTTCCCCACACCGCTGCTGCTGCCCTTCCCCACACCGCTGCTGCCCTGCTGCCCACACTGCTGATGCTGCCCTGCTGCCCACACCGCTGCTGCTGCCCACACCACTGCTGCCCTGCTGCCCACACCGCTGCTGCTGCCCACACCGCTGCTGCTGCCCTGCTGCCCACACCACTGCTGCTGCCCACACCGCTGCTGCCCTGCTGCCCTTCCCCACACTGCTGCTGCTGCCCTTCCCCACACTGCTGCTGCCCTGCTGCCCACACCGCTGCTGCTGCCCTCCCCCGCACCACTGCTGCTGCCCTTCCCTGCACCACTGCTGCCCTGCTGCCCTCCCCCACACTGCTGCTGCTGCCCTGCTGCCCTTCCCCACACTGCTCCTGCTGCCCTTCCCCACACCGCTGCTGCTGCCCTTCCCCACACTGCTCCTGCTGCCCTTCCCCACACCACTCCTGCCCTGCTGCCCTTCCCCACACCACTCCTGCTGCCCTTCCCCACACCTCAGGAGCACAGAAAGAGCTGGGGATGGTTTTGTCCTCAGACCAACTGCCCCCATGCCCCAGGAGTGCCCTCCAGGGGCTCCTGGCCTCTGCCCTTCCTCTGCTTTTCAAGAGCTCTTCCACTGGAGCCATCCCAGGCCTGGTGCTGCTAATGGCTCCCAATTAGAGCAAGCAGTTGCCAGGGCAACCTCTCCATCCATCACCCTTCACCAGCTGGAGCCAGCTTCCTGCAGGGCTCAGCCCAGCCTGGGGCTCCTGTGGCATGCAGCTGGGTGAGGTTTGCTGTGCTGAGCCGGGGCTGGGTGGGCCTGGGGTACAAGAGGCTCCGGCTGCTCCTTGCCACGGGATTTAATCTCCAGGGCTCTCCCATCTCAGGGCCTGCCAGCATTGCAGGTGCTGCACACTCCCCTCCATGCTCAGGAGGAAGCTGAGCAGATCAGAGCTGATGCAGAGCAGCAGCACAGAGCTTCCCCTCTCCAGCAGCAGCCAGTGGCTTCTTTGGTGCTGCAGGCACGACCTGCAGGCACAACCTGCAGCACCATCCAAACCCTCTCCCAGGCCAGTCCCATGAGGTGGTCAGGGAATCAGAGACTCTTTTCAGCTGGAAAAGGCCTCTGAGATCAGCTCTCAACCCAGCCCCACCATGGCCACAGGGCTCTGGAGCACCTCCAGGCATGGGGACTCCACCACCTCCCTGAGCAGCCTCTGCCAGTCCCTGGCCACTCCTGCAGCACAGAAATCCTTCCTCCTCTCCAACCTGAGCCTCCCCTGGCAGGACATTTCCTCTCCTATCACCTGCAGAAGAGCCCAGCCCCAGCCTCACTGCAGCCTCCTCTCAGGGAGCTGCAGAGAGCAATGAGGTCTCCCTCAGCCTCCTCTGCTCCAGGCTGCACACCCCACTAGGTGTGGTGTGCAGGCCACTGCTGCTGCTCTGTTTTCTGCCTGGCTGGTGGTGCCTCCTCAGCCTGAGCCTCCCCTCGCTCCACACCTTCTCTGAGCAGCAACAGGAGGAATCTCTGGCTGAGAGCTTGGGGGGCACTGGCCCAGGCCCAATCTGCCTCTCACTTATTAGCCCTGGAGCTGATCTGCAAGAAGGAGTTTCTGGTTTCTAGGATGAATGGAGAGCTCAGCACACTCTCTGCTCTTTGCTCACTTGATCATCACTCAAGGGAGGGGGAGAAGCCCTCAGAGCAGCAGGGACCTGCTGGGACACAGAGGTGGCTGCAAACTGCTGTGGGCAACAAGTGCAGTGTGAGCCAGCAGTGTGCCCTCGTGGCCAGGATCTCCTGGGTGCATGGAGTGTGGCCAGCAGGGCAGGGGAGGCTCTGCTGCCCTTCTACTCTGCCCTGGTGAGGTTACACCTGGAGTCTTGGGTCCAGTTCCTGGCTCTCCAGGTCACTCCCTCAGCTGCCCCTCCCCAGCCCTGCTCTGCAGACCCTTCCCCAGCTCTGTTGCCCTCCTCTGGCCCTGCTCCATCCCCTCAATGTCCTTCTTGAAGTGAGTGACCCAGAACTGACCCCAGGATTTGAGCTGTGGCCTCAGCAGTGCTGAATCCAGGGGACCAAGCACTTCCCTGGTGCTGCTGGTGACCCCATTCCTGGTACAGCCACATCCCCTCTCCTGGGAGGGACCTTTCCCCCTTCCCCTCTTGCCTCATCCCTTCCTGCTGGGGGGCACAACCTGGATTTTCCTGCCTCTTGGCCTTGGCCAAGGCATTTTGGACAGGACAAAGGAGCCCAGCTCTGTTTCTTGCTGCCTTCCCAGCTGCACAGCAAACCTGCTTGGATGCTGAGCTGGGATTTATTCACTGCCTGCTCTGCCTTATTATGTCTCCAGGAATGAAGGCTGAGCACCTTGCAGCTCCCTTATCTCTGCTTGAGGAAGCCACCAGGCACCTTGTAAACAGAAGGCTGAATTTGTCATCCCCCCCTCAGCTCCTGTCAGCCACAGCAAGCCCTGGGCCCTGGGGGGAGGCAGAGCAGCCAAAGGAGGCATTGGCTGCTCTGTGTGATCATGATCAAACCAAGGCAGTGCAGCTCCCAGTGGGAAGCCTGCCTCCATACATGCTGCCTGAGCTGCCACCAGCCCCAGCAGTGGGCACTCAGCAAGCCCCAGTGCTCCACACAAGCTGCCCAGGCACACAGCCAGGAACAGCCTTGGGCTGCCCCCAGCAAGTCCTTGCCCAGCTCCAAGTTCTTAGAGAATTGCCTGGGTTGGGAAAGGCCTCAGCAGAGCCAAGCAGCAGGAGCTGGGGATGGCTTCTCCTGAGCTGCTTGCTTCTGGTGGTGCTTCCAGCAGAGCCAGACTCGGAGTCATGGAGTGCTTTGGGTTGGGAGAGGCCTCTGAGCTCAGCAGAGCCAAGCAGCAGGGGCTGGGGATGGCATCTCCTGAGCTGCTTGCTTCTGGTGGTGCTCCCAGCACAGCCAGAGTCACAGAGTGGTTTGGGTTGGGAGAGGCCTCTGAGCTCAGCAGAGCCAAGCAGCAGGGGCTGGGGATGGCTTCTCCTGAGCTGCTTGCTTCTGGTGGTGCTTCCAGCAGAGCCAGAGTCACAGAGTGCTTTGGGTTGGGAGAGGCCTCTGAGCTCATCCAGCCCAGCCCCACCATGGCCACCAAACCCTGGCCCCAGCTGCCATGGCCACAGGGCTCTGGAGCACCCCCAGCCATGGGGACTCCACCACCTCCCTGGGCAGCCTCTGCAGCCCCTGGCCACTCTGGCAGCACAGAGATTGTTCCTCCTCTCCAGCCTGACCCTCCCCTGGCACAGTTCCAGGCCAACCCCACTGCTCCCTATGGGGGACCCAGGGCCCTGCTGGGAGGTTTCTGGACTCCAACTGGTGCTGGGCTGTGCCAGGAGGTCAGGAGGCAGCCAGCAGCACTCAGCACAGGGAGCAGCCCTCAGCAGGGACATTCAGAGGCCCTACCTTGTCTTCCTTATCTTCAGTCATTAACAGATTTCATCTTCCAGTCAATAGCAGAGGCTAAACCCACATTGATCTGGGAGTAGTGGAGAATCACATCACTTGATCTCCCTGCTTAAACTTCCTTGGCCCTCCAATTACAGCCCCAGAATAAATCTTAATGACTGCCTAATATCAGCTTGCAGCAGACCTTCCCTCCAGCCCTAATCATCTTTTAAGCACCTTGGCTAAACTAATTGATTCTGATTCCTTTCTCTTAGCATCACCTCACAGAGCCCAGTGCTGAGCTTCCAAATCCATTTCCCTCCTCACCTCACTTAGGAATTATTGCTGCTGGTTAAGGGTGTGAGCAGGATCTGCTCTGCTACTAACAGGAGAGATCTTGTCTCCAAATGAGACTTAATGATCTCCATTAAGCATTGCAGGGCTGCTCTGGGGCTGAAAATGTAAATCATGGGGAGAAGGGGAAGAGGAGAGGACACTGTGCAGCACAGAGAGCCACAGAGTGCAGCAGGCTGGAAGGGACCCCCAGGGGCATCTTGGCCACCCCCTTCCCCTGCAGGCAGCAGGGACAGCTCCAGCCACAGCAGGCTGCCCAGGGACACAGCCAGGCTGAGCCTGAGTGTCTCCAGGGCTGGAGCCTCAACCCCCTCCCTGTGCAGCCTGTCCCAGGCTCTCCCTGTGCAGAGCTCCCTCCTGATGCCCAACCTACCTCTGCCCTGCCCCAGCCCCAAACCATTGCTCTCATCCTATCCCCACAGCCCCTTCTGAGCAGTCCCTCCCCAGGCTGCCTGCAGCTGCCCTGCAGACACTGAAATGCAGGTCTGAGCTCTGCCTGCAGCCTTCTCACAGCTCCTCACTCTCAAGATTCTCTTCCTCCTCTCCAGTCTCAGTCTCCCCTCTCCCAGCTCCAAGCCATTGTTCCACACCCTGGCACTCCCAGCCCTTGTCCACAGTCCCTCCCCAGCTCTCCTGGAGCCCTCCAGATACTGGAAGGCTGCTCTGAGGTCTCCCTGGAGCCTTCTCTGCAGGCTGCACAGCCCCAGCTCTCCCAGCCTGTCCCCACAGGGGAGGGTCTCCAACCTGTGATCATCTCTGTGGCCTCCTCTGGAGCCTCTCCATCAGCTCCATGTCCTGTGTTAGGGGTCACCATAGGTTATAGGACCCGTCCTGCTGCTGGCTGTGGCCCTCCCTAGTGCCCACCAGCTGCTGGCTGAGCCGGCCAGGGTCCTTAGAACCCATCCTGCTGCTGGCTGTGGCCTTCCTAGTGCCCACCAGCTGCTGGCTGTGCCGGCCAGGGTCCTTGGGACCCGTCCCGCTGCTGGCCGTGGCCTTCCTAGCACCCTGCATCTCCAGAGGCGCCGCAGCCGCAGCGCTGCCCTGCGCCGGCACAGCCCAGCGGAGGCTTGCAGGAGGCGCAGGCTGCGCCCTGGGGCGAGGCAGGACCTCCGCAGGACCTCCGCAGGACCTCCGCAGCTCCTCCCGCGGCCGAACCGCTTGTGCCGAGCGCCGGGGAAAGGGACCGAGCGAAGCCCCCGCTGCCGGGGGCAGCCCATCCGCGCCGGCCCCGGGTGCCCCCCGGCGGGGCCGCGCCGCAGCTCCCCTGCAGCCTGGCAGAGTTCATCGCCGCTCCCTTCTACCCTTCCGCCGGAGCCTGGGGCTCGCAGACAACGGAGGGGGCGAGCCGTGCGGGCGAGGGGGTGGCTGCTGCCCGCATGCCCATCGCACGCCTGCTGGAGCCACTCAAACAACACCTGGAGCCTTCAGGTCGCCGCCGCCGCCTCCTGCCGAGACCCAAACCTGCTGTTTGCTCAAAGGGGCCTCGCGGGGCTGCAGAGGCGCTCCCAGGAGGAGCTGCCTTCTTCCTCGGCTGCACCCAGCTATATTTAGCTGCCTGGCAGGCGCAGGGGGGCTGACATTTCTCCTCTGCCTGATGCAGAGCAAGCTGCAACTGCCTCCAGGAGCGGCAGAGGCTTTGGGTCGGCGAATGGGGAGAGATTCCCTGACCTGCTCCTGCCAGTTTGGCTGACTGGTTGCAGGGAAAGGCACTCTGGGGCTTGGCTCTGCTGGGTGAAGCTGCACTTCCCTCTTCCCTCCACACTGCTCTGCTGCAGGGCAAAGCAGGGTGGGGTATGGAAGGGACCCCTAGAGACCACCCAGCCCAAGCCCCCTGCCCCAGCAGGGCTCCCACAGCAGCTTGCCCAGCAGCACAGTGCCCAGGGGGGGTTGGGAGCTCTCCACACCAGGAGACTCCACAACCTCTCTGGGCAGCCTGCTCCAGGCCTCCAGCACCCTCACACCACACAGCTTTCTCCTCCTGTTCAGGTGGCACCTCCTGGGTGCCAGTCTGTGCCCCCTGCCCCTTGTGCTGCCCCTGGGCACCACTGAGCAGAGCCTGGCCCCAGCCTCTTGCCCCCCACAGCTCCTTCAGCTCTTGCTGAGCATTGCTCAGCTGCCCTCTGGGGCTGCTCTTCTGCAGGCTCTCAGCCCCAGGGCTCTCAGCCTCTGCTGCTCCCAGAGCTGCTCCAGGCCCCTCAGCATCTCTGCAGCCTCCCCTGGACTCCCCCCAGCAGTTCTGTCCCTCTGGAGCAGGGCAGCCCAGCGCTGGCCCCAGTCAGAGCAGTTCCTGTGCAGGACTTCATTTGGTTTTTTGCTCCAGACCACACAATTTTACTGCCTGTAGGAAGTCTCTGCTCTGAGCTGTCCATCCCACAAGCTCACCCTGACCACATCTGTGGCAGAACTCCACTCAGAATCATCTCCAGAAACCTTTAAGGAGCAGAATCCCAGAATGGTTGGGGTTGGAAGGAACCTCTGGAGATCATCCAGTCCAAACCTCTTGCCAGAGCAGGGTGACTCAGGGCAGGTCACACAGGAACACAGCCAGAAGGGTCTCAAAAGTCTCCAGAGAACCACAGAGCTGTCAGGGCTGGAAGGGAGCTCAAGGCTCAGCCAGCCCCAGCCCCCTGCCATGGGCAGGGACACCTCACACCACAGCAGGTTGCTCACAGCCACCTCCAGCCTGGCTGCAAACACCTCCAGGCAGGAGGCTTCCACCACCTCCCTGGGCAGCCTGTGCCAGGCTCTCACCACCCTCATGGGGAACAACTTCTTCCTCACAGCCAATCTCAATCTCCCCACTTCTAGTTTTGCTCCATCCCCCCAGTCCTATCCCTCCCTGACACCCTAAGAAGAGACTCCACAACTCCTCTGGTGCTGACAGCTCTCTCCCACTCTCTCCCAGCAGCTTTGTTTTCTCCTTCTGTTTTGTTTCTGTTCATCCTGAGCCACCCAGCAGAGCCACTGAGCCCCAAAGGCCTGAGCTGAGCATGGGCAGGAAAAGCTGCTCCTTCAGCTGGGGCTGACAGTGCTCCTTCACCCCCTGCCCTGCCACAGGCTGACTCCAGCACTCAGGGACCCACTCCTGCTGCTGGAAGGGTTTGATCAGGGCAGACTCTGGCACTAAGAGTTCAGGCTGCCAATGGAGACACCTCTGAACAAGCCCTTCAGGGGCTGGTTTTGTTCCCTGGCGGAGCTGGGGGCCAGCAGCCCTCACTCCTGCTGCCAGAGAACATCCTCTTGCCCCTGCAACCCCCGTGGGGCCCAGGGGCTGCTAATGATCTGCTCTCACAACCCCCTGCCCCTGGGGCCTGGCAAGGGCAGCCAGGAGCTGCAGCCTCCTCCTGGCAGGACGAGGAAGCCTGCTCCAGACAGGGGAAGAGAAGCAGTGATGGCAAATGAAGGCTTTTCTGCAGCACCAGCAAGCTGCTGCACGTGGCACAGAGCTGGCCTGGCACAGAGCTGGCCTGGCACAGAGCTGGCCTGGCACAGCCTCCCCTCTGCCAGGATGAGGAACAATGGCTTTGAGCTGCAGGAGAGGAGACTGAGGCTGGAGCTGAGGGAGAAATTCTTTAGAGTGAGGGTGGGGGGACACTGGAAGGGATTGCCCAGGGAGGTCCTCCCTGGAGGCGTTCCAGGCCAGGCTGGATGAGGCCCTGAGCCTGGTGGGAGCTGTCCCTGCCCGGGGCAGGGGCTTGGAGCTGGCTGAGCTTTGAGCTCCCTTCCAGCCCAAGCCAACCCTCTCTGGGGTTCTGTGCTGTGTGGCTGTGACCCTTCCCTCCACTCAGAAGCACTGTTCATGGATCAGGAGTTTTCCCTTCCTGTTGCTGCCCCAGAGAGAGAGCCAGCAGGGAAAACCACCCTCCCCCCAGCGCCCCCAGCCTCAGCCTCCCCCCTTCCAGCTCAAAGTCATCCTCCTGGCCTCCTCCGGCCCTGCGCCGGGCAGCACCACCACGGGCAGCAATGTCCTGCTTCAGAGAGTGCTCCTCTGCCAGGAGGCAGCCACCCAGCACCTCATGGCTCCACAATGCAGGCAGCAGCCCCAGTGACTGCAGCCTGATCGATCGATCGATCAGCTGACGGCTGAGCACCTCTGGCCCTTCACCTCCCCCCTCCTGCAGGGCTGAGCGGGCAGCCGGTGCCTGCTGCGCCGCTGCCCGCCGAGGGCTTGGTGCCACCTCCTGCCCCTGGCAAGCTGCTCCCTCCTCCTCCTCAGGTGACTCTGGGGGCCGTGAGCGGGGCCCCGGGCTCTGCCTGCCGGCAGCTGGCAGCTTGGGTCTCCTCCAGAGCAGAGAGCAGCCGCCGGCGCCGCGGCGCAGCTCGATGCCGCGGGAGCCTTCCGCTGCTGCTCTTCCAGGCATCAGCAGCAGCCATTTGTGGCCTTCTGAGCAGGACCTAATTACTCTGAGCAGCTCTTCTCTCACCCAGAGGGACTGCTGGTGCTGCTGCCTTGCTCTGAGCACCTGCCTGGCAGGGCAGCCGGCAGGGGCCTGCAGTCCTGCAGCCTTCTGCTGGCTTGGCTGAACCTCAGGAGGTTCAGCAGGCTCTGAGCAGGGCCAGATGCCAGGATGGGAGAGCAGAGAAGTGTTTGGGTTGGAAAAGGCTTCTAGGATCACCCAGGCCAACACCAACCCAGCCCCACCATGGCCACCAAACCCTGGCCCCAGCTGCCATGGCCACAGGGCTCTGGAGCACCTCCAGGCAAGGGGACTCCACCACCCCCCTGGGCAGCCTGTGCCAGGCCCTGACCACTCCTGCAGCACAGAGATTGTTCCTCCTCTCCAACCTGAGCCTCCCCTGGCACAGCTTCAGGCCATTGCCTCTCCTTCTGTCACCTGAGACTAGGGAGAAGTGAGCTGGGACTAGCTGACCTTTGGAGGTCCCTTCCAACCCAAACTCTTCTATGATCCTAAGAGCCCAGCTCCCCCCTGGCTGCAGCCTCCTCTCAGGGAGCTGCAGAGAGCACTGAGGTCTCCCTCAGCCTCCTCTGCTCCAGGCTGCACACCCCCAGCCCCCCCAGCTGCCCCTCCCCAGCCCTGCTCTCCAGCCCCTTCCCCAGCTTGCCTGCCCCACGTTCTGGCAGAGCCAGCTGCCCACTGCCTGCCAGCCCCAGATCCTCCAGCACCCAGCAGCAGAGAGCTCCAGGAGCTGTGGCATCAAACCCTTCCTCCCTCCCCAGCCCTCATATTTGGGGTTGCCATGGCAACTGCCAGCTCCAGCCTTCCCAGGGGAGAGAAGAGCTGCCTGTCCTACCTGCCCAATGTGTTTGTGTGGCAGGGAGCTAGGGTCACTTCATTTCCCCACAGCCCAGGAGCTGCTCTGCTGTGTTCATGTGACATCCCCTGGGTGAGCCAGGACCCCCCCAGCCGCCTGCCCTCTGTGGGCTTTGGGGAGCATTCCACAGCAGAGAGGGAAACCCTGCTGCCCAGCACACCTGCCCCAGCCTGCTCCTGGGCTGGGCTGCAGAGAGACCTCACAGCACAGAGAGGGGGAGGAAGGTGGAGCAGCAGCTGGGGCTTGGAATGTCAGAGTGGTTGGCTGGCAAGAGAGAAAACCAAAAGCAATCCTGACCCCAAGGGTTCCTGGGTGGAAAAAATCAACTGCACAGCACCTTCATCCCACCCTTCCCTGGAGTTTGGACTCAGTTTGGGTCATTGATCCTCCCCTGCTCCCCCTGACCTGCCCCAGCCAGCTCTGCTCTCCTCAAGCGCCGCCTGGCAGCGACTGTGCCCTGCGGCCTCGGCTCCTGTGCTTGCTGCAGCAGCTCTTGGAGGCCACTCTGCTGCTGCTAAGATGCCCACAGGCCCCTGGAGAGCCCAGGGCAGCTTGGTGGTCAAAACCAGCTCCAGCAGGAGTGGGAGAGCAGAGCTGCAGCCCCCTCCGAGCGCTCAGGTTAAGCAGCGGAGCAGGAGCTGGGAAGCAGCTGAGGGTGGAAGCAGCTCCTGGTCCCTGCCCCTCAGCACGCTGCCCCTGCCCCCCAGCACGCTGCCCCTGCCCCCCAGCACCCTGCCCCTGCCCCCCAGCACCCTGCCCCTGCCCCCCAACACGCTGCCCCTGCCCCCCAGCACGCTGCCCCTGCCCCCCAGCACGCTGCCCCTGCCCCCAGCACGCTGCCCCTGCCCCCCAGCACCCTGCCCCTGCCCCCCAGCACACTGCCCCTGCCCCCCAGCACGCTGCCCCTGCCCCCAGCACGCTGCCCCTGCCCCCCAGCACGCTGCCCCTGCCCCCCAGCACACTGCCCCTGCCCCCCAGCACACTGCCCCTGCCCCCCAGCACGCTGCCCCTGCTCCCCAGCACGCTGCCCCTGCCCCCCAGCACGCTGCCCCTGCCCCCCAGCACGCTGCCCCTGCAGCTGATGGGCACAGAATCCCTGAGACTGGAAAGAGGATGCAGCAGGGCAAGGGAGGTTCTCCTCCCCTCTATTCTGCCATGGTGAGGCCACACCGGGGTGCAGTGTCCAGCTCTGGGCTGCAGTTCAGGAGGGACAGGGATGGACTGCTGGGGGGAGTCCAGGGGAGGCTGCAGAGATGCTGAGGGGCCTGGAGCAGCTCTGGGAGCAGAAAAGGCTGAGAGCCCTGGGGCTGAGAGCCTGCAGAAGAGCAGCCCCAGAGGGCAGCTGAGCAATGCTCAGCAAGAGCTGAAGGAGCTGTGGGGGGCAAGAGGCTGGGGCCAGGCTGGACTGGAGGAGCTCTGGGGGTCCCTTCCACCAAAGCAGTCTGGGATTCTCCAGTGCCCTGCCTGCATGCCCCTGCACTGCTCAGACACCACAGCTTGGACTGCCCAAGATCAGAGGCAGCCTCAGCAGCACGCTCTGGGCTGTGACAGGCAGCAGACAGTGAAGTCCCTTGGCCCCAGCCCTGCCTTGGCTGCCTGGGGGCTGCAGCAGCAGCAGCCACCGGTGCCCCTGGCGCCGCCTTGGGCTGCAGCACAGCAAAGCCAGGGGCTGTGCCTGCTGCTGTGCTCTGTGTGACGTGGAGCTGATCACCTCCTCTGCTGCTGTCCTCCAGCCACCTGTAGCACAGCCTCCAAAGCAGCACTCAGCACCCCCACGGCTGCAGCACAACCATGGCTGCAGGACAACCATGGCTGCAGCACAACCACGGCTGCAGGACAACCATGGCTGCAGCACAACCACGGCTGCAGCACACCCAAAGCTGCAGCACAACCACGGCTGCAGCACACCCAAAGCTGCAGCACAACCACGGCTGCAGCACACCCAAAGCTGCAGCACAACCACGGCTGCAGGACAACCATGGCTGCAGCACAACCACGGCTGCAGGACACCCAAAGCTGCAGCACAACCACGGCTGCAGGACAACCATGGCTGCAGCACAACCACGGCTGCAGGACAACCATGGCTGCAGCACAACCACGGCTGCAGCACACCCAAAGCTGCAGCGCCCCCACGGCTGCAGCGCCCCTGGCCATCCAGGCCAGGCTGCTGGTGGCTTCCTTGCCCCCCTGGGCACTGCTGCCTCATCCTCAGCTGCTGGCACTCAGCACCCCCAGGGCCTTCCCTGCCAGGCAGCTTCCAGCCACTCTGCCCCCAGCCTGGAGCCTTCCTGGGCTTGCTGTGGCCCAAGGGCAGGACTCAGCCCTTGGCTTTGTTGAACCTCAGCCCACTGCCCTCAGCCATGGATCCAGCCTGGCCACATCCCTCTGCAGAGCCTCCCTGCCCTCCAGCAGACCACCACTGCCACCCAGCTTGGTGCCAGCTCACTGAGACTGCCTCAGTGCCCTCCCCCAGGTCATTGCTGAAGGTGTTCAAGAGAGCTGGAGCAGCACTGAGCCCTGGGAGCAGCACTGGTGACCAGACCCCAGCTGGGGTTAGCTCCATTCACCAACTCTCCTTTCCCCAGCTGCATTCACAGCTCCATTCACAACTGGACTCAGCTCCATTCCCCAGCTGCATTCAGCTCCATTTCCAACTGGATTCACAGCTCCATTCCCCAGCTGCATTCAGCTCCATTTCCAACTGGATTCACAGCTCCATTCCCCAGCTGCATTCAGCTCCATTCCCCAGCTGCATTCACAGCTCCATTCCCCAGCTGCATTCAGCTCCATTCCCCAGCTGCATTCACAGCTCCATTCCCCAGCTGCATTCACAGCTCCCTTCCCCAGCTGCATTCACAGCTCCCTTCCCCAGCTGCATTCAGCTCCCTTGCCCAGCTGCATTCACAGCTCCCTTCCCCAGCTGCATTCACAGTTCCCTTCCCCGGCTGCATTCACAGTTCCATTCCCCGGCTGCATTCACAGCTCCATTCCCCAGCTGCATTCAGCTCCATCGCCCAGCTGCATTTATCCCCCTTCCCCAACAGGCTTTCTCTCCCTTCCCCACCTGGCTTCAAGTCCCCTTCCAAAGAGCCTCTCCAGGACTCCTCGGCCCGCGTGGAGCCTTCCTACCCCGCAGCAGCTCCCCCCGCGCCCGCCGGCAGCCTCCGCCCGCACCGAGGCCCCGGCGGCGGCGGCAGTGTGGGGCCTCGGCTCCCTCCTCCCCACCTACCTTCTCAGCTGACTGGGCAGTGCCAAAAAATATCGGGATGAAGGCCAGCCACACTATACAGGTAGTGTACATAGTGAAGCCGATGGGCTTGGCCTCGTTAAAGTTCTCCGGGACGCCCCGGGTCTTGATGGCGTACACAGTACACGTCACCATCAGCAGGATGCTGTAGCCCAGGGAGCAGATGATCTGCAGGTCTGTAATGTCACACTTGAGCACCCCCCGCGCCTGCTCGGGGTTCAGAGTCTTCTGCTCGTCGTAGTCGACGACGATGTTGGGGGGGTCGACGGCGAACCAGACCAGGACGCCCAGCAGCTGGACGGAGATGAGGCTGGAGGCGATGGCCAGCTGGGAGCTGGGGCTGATCAGCCTGGGGGCCGTCACCGACTTCTTGCCCTGCTCGAAGATGCGGTAGATGCGGTTGGTCTTGGTGAGCAGCGCGGCGTAGCTGATGCACATGCCCAGCCCCAGGAAGAGGCGGCGGCAGGAGCAGACGGCGGCGTCGGGCTGGGCGATCATCAGGAAGGTGATGATGTAGCAGAGGAAGATGCCGGTCAGCAGCACGTAGCTCAGCTCCCGGCCCGAGGCCCGCACGATCGGCGTGTCGTTGTACCGGATGAAGGTGGCCACCACGAAGATGGTGGCCACGATGCCCAGCATGGCCAGGAAGACCGGGATGAGGGCCCAGGGGGAGTGCCACTCCAGCTTGACGATGGGGATGGCGCGGCAGCCGGTGCGGTTCTCGTTGGGCCGCTGGTTGTAGGAGCAGAGCAGGCAGGTCACCTCGTCCGCCTGGTACTGGTAGCCGTCGCACAGCTCGCAGTGCCAGCAGCAGGGCATCCCCTTCACCATCTTCTTCCTCTCCCCCGGCTTGCAGGGCAGGCTGCAGACCGAGGGCGGCACCTGGCGCACGCCTCCGCCCCACTGCATCTCCTCGACCTGGGGGACAGGGGGCGAGAGCGGGAGGGTGGGTGGGCAGCCGGGGGGGAGCCTGCCCCACACAAACCACACCCTGAGACCTCAGCCATGGCACTGCCACTGCCAGGCAGCCAAGGGGGCAGTGGAAGGAGGGAGGAGCAGAGAGGAACCTACAACAGAACCACCAAAGGGTTAACCTTCACCCATGGCAGGCTCATGGTCACTGTGAGACCACCAAGGGGGGAATGGAAGCAGGGAGGAGCAGAGAGGAACCTGCAACAGAACCACCAAAGGGTTAGCCCTCAACCATGGCAGGGTCATGGTCACTGTGAGACCACCAAGGGGGGAATGGAAGGAGGGAGGAGCAGAGAGGAACCTGCAACAGAACCACCAAAGGGTTAACCTTCACCCATGGCAGGGTCATGGTCACTGTGAGACCACCAAGGGGGGAATGGAAGCAGGGAGGAGCAGAGAGGAACCTAAACCAGAAAAGCCAAAGGGTTAACCTTCACCCATGGCAGGGTCATGCTCACTGTGAGACAACCAAGAGGGCAATGGAAGCAGGGAGGATCAGAGAGGAACCTGCAACAGAACCACCAAAGGGTTAACCTTTGTGTGTGTTTGGCTCCTGGTCAGTGTCAGACAGATGAGATGGGAATGGAAGAAAGGAGGACCCAAGAACCACCTACAACAGAGAAACCAAATGGTTAACCTTCATCCATGGAAGGCTCCTGGTTACTGTGCGACAACCAAGGGGGGAATGGAAGGAAGGAAGACCCAAGAAGAACCTGGAGCAGAGGAAGGCCAAAGGGTTAAGCTCTGTGTGTGGCAGGCTCCTGGCAAAGCAGCAGGCCCCACGTGTTGGGGTGTCCTGAGGCACCTCAGTGCATCACTGCCCTCACTTATCATTGCCACCAGCAGCTCCTTGGGGTGGGAGCAGAGACACCCCCAGAGAAGCCAGCAGAGTGGAAACCTCTTCCTCCTTGCATGACAGTCAGCAAGGACCCTGCAGAGGCTCCACTCTCAAAGCTGCTTCTCATCCATCCAGAGCCTGAGGCTTCTGAGCAAGCCCAGAAGGAGAGCTCCTCCGTCTTGCAACCGTGGCTGCCCAGGCTGGTGCTTCACAGGAGTGGAAAGGTGTCTCATGCAGGGCATGGAATCAGTGAGGAGGTGACAGGATCTGCAATCTGAGCCAGGGGAGAAAGAGGAAGGGCAAAGAAAACAGTCCCCAGTGGAAAAAAAACCCCAGGCCAACCCTGCAAGCGTTGGCTGATGTGCCAGTGCCAAGCCCCACTCTGCTCTGGACGTGCCAGAGGTGCTCCTGGGGACGCAAACTCTGAAGGATGATATCAAAGGCCTGGAAATCTGCCTGCTCCTGAGCTCTCAAGGGCCCTGAGGACCTGCAAAAGAGGCTCCCAAGACCTGCAGGCAATTAGACTCACAAATCAGGTCAGCATATCCCTGACTGGAGCCACTCAGCAGGCCCAAGGAGAAGGGAGGTTTAGCACTGGAGTCTCCCTGAAACAGCCCAGAAATGACCTCCTGAAAGAGTCCAGACTGGAACCACTGGGAAGAGCCTGCCAGGGCTTGATGGCCATGGTGGTGCTGGCTTGATGGTTGGACTGGCTGAGCGTGGAGGTCTTTTCCAACCCAAGCCAGCATTACAGGAAGGCTCTGGAGGTGCTGGGAGGTGTCCAGAGCAGGGCCACGAGGAGGAGCAGAGGGCTGGAGCTGCTCTGCTCTGAGCACAGCCTGAGGGAGCTGGGGCTGTGCAGGCTGGAGAGGAGAAGGCTCCCAGGAGACCTCATTGTGGCCTTCCAGGATCTGCAGGGGGCTCCAAGCAAGCTGGGGAGGGACTTTGGAGGGTGTCAGGGAGGGATAGGACTGGGGGGGATGGAGCAAAGCCAGAAGTGGGGAGACTGAGATTGGCTGTGAGGAAGAAGTTGTTGCCCAGGAGGGTGGTGAGAGCCTGGCACAGGCTGCTCAGGGAGGTGGTGGAAGCCTCCTGCCTGGAGGTGTTTGCAGCCAGGCTGGAGGTGGCTGTGAGCAACCTGCTGCAGTGTGAGGTGTCCCTGCCCAGGGCATGAGCCTTGAGGTCCCTGCCAGCTCTGTGATGCTGTGACTCATCAATGACTCTCTGAGCTCCTGTGCATCTCCCAGCCCATAAGCTCCTGGAGCCAGGGGGCTGGGCTCTGTCTCCATGATCAATTCTCCTCCTGCTCACTGCAGCAGAAGCAGCACTGAGGAGTGCTGAGCCTCCCTCCCAGGGCCTGCTGTAATTGCTCATTTTAATGAGGAAAGTAACTCAATCTCTGTGTCAAACCCAAGCCTCAGTGCCGCTCCCCTCCCTCCTGCAGCACCACCAGGCCTGGGCTGAGCTGTTTGTTCTCAGCTAAATTGTTTCAAGCAAGGTTTGATTAAAGTGAAAATCAGCACAGAAGAAACAAACAAACAACCAACCAAAGCCAAACAAACAAAGCAACCACACCAACCTAATTACATTAGTGCTAATTAACCTGCTCAGGGAGAGAAGGAAGGCAAGGGGGAAGAAGAGCCCAGGCAGGTTGGCTGCTGGGGCTGCCCCAAGGGCTGGGGGCTGTTGGATCAGAACAACTCTGCCATGGCCCCATTAGGAAGCCATCCTGGAGGGCACTGCTCAGAGTCATTGCCCCCTTGCAGACTGCTCCTGGGCCCCAAGGCAGCA
Source organism: Dryobates pubescens (assembly GCF_014839835.1). NCBI lineage: Eukaryota > Metazoa > Chordata > Aves > Piciformes > Picidae > Dryobates > Dryobates pubescens. The sequence goes on from NC_071612.1 coordinate 870,947, forward strand.
GCTCAAACAGTTGCTCTCTGCTCAGCTCCACAGCCAGCAGTGTTTGTATGACTTAGCTCTTCAGGCTTAGCTATTAATGTCTTGTAATTAGCTTCTAAATCCAGAGCTCCTCCATGCTAATGGCTTTGAGCTAAGAGTGTGTCAACACCACACAGTCAACAGAGCCTCCTGCAAAACACCGACCCCAAAGCCTTGCTGCAGGCAACAGCCACCAGAAGCCAAACTGCCCCTGGAGGTGTCCTGGGGTAAACCAGAGCAGGGCTGGGGCTGCTCAGGCACTGCCCAGCTCAGGCTCTGCTCAGGGAGCTCCTGGCTGAAGCTCAGGGCAGAGCTCCTGCCAAGGGCACAAAGCCTCTGCCTCACACTTGCTCCAGTCAAGAAGTTTCTCCTGCTGTCCAACCTACACCTCCCCTGCTGCAGCCTGAGGTCATCTCCTGTCCCTTGTTACCAGGGAGGAGAAACTAACCCCCAGCTGGCTCCAACCTCCTTCCAGGCAGGCAGTGAGGAGGTCTCCTCTCAGCCTCCTCCTCTCCAGGCTGAGCACCCCCAGCCCCCTCAGCTGCTCCTCCCCAGCTTCCTTGCCCTCCTCTGGACACTCTCCAGCCCCTCAATGTCTCTCTCATCCTGCAGAGCCCCAAACTGAACCCAGCATTTGAGGTGTGGCCTCGCCAGGGCTGAGTGCAGGGAGGGAGAAGGGGGTCCTGGGCTCCAGGTCTCACTCCTGCCTCACCACAGCTCTGCTCCCAGTGCTGCTGCAGAGGAGCTCCTCACCAGCAGGCTGCAGCTGCAGCCCAGGGCCAGTTTGTGCTTTCAGGTGTCTGGGGACACTTCAAACACCAGCTGCTTTAGAGGGAGAGCAAAACCTCCCAGCTTCTCCTGCTCTGCTCTGTTAATGACCTGAAGTCCTTCTCCTTTACAGACAGAAGTCAAACATCCTTCTGCAGGGTTTGTTCTCTTTGTCCCAGCTCCTCCTGCTGCTGCATTGCCCCAGAGAACCAGCAGCTGCTGCAGGGGCAGTGCCCTGCCCCCAGGCACAGCCAGGGCAGGCAGATCACTGCTGCCTGACTGGAGGTGATGGAACCTCACAGCTCCTCAAGACTCCCAGCCAGAACTTTCCCATTTTTCACTGCCAGCACAAATCAGAGAGGCTGCCAGGAGCTGCTGACAGCATTGCCACGAGGCCAGACCCCTGCCCTGCTGACTCAGACACCCCCAGGATCAGCCTCACCCAAGGACTGCTCTGAGTTCTCCTTCTCCTCAGGGATGCTGTGACAGCTCCTGGGCAGACCTGGCCTGGGCAGGGTCCCTCTGTGCCAAGTGCTTGAGGAGCATCTGTGGAAGCTACAGCTCCTTCTAACCATCAGGAGGAACTTCTGTAAGCTAAGGGTGACAGAGCCCTGGAGCAGGCTGCCCAGAGAGGTTGTGGAGTCTCACAAGTGTGGAGGTCACACCTGCAGGACTGGGGCCAGTTCTGGGCTGCCCAGGTCAAGAGGGACAGAGAACTGCTGGGGAGAGGCCAGGGGAGGCTGCAGAGATGCTGAGGGGCCTGGAGCAGCTCTGGGAGCAGCAAAGGCTGAGAGCCCTGGGGCTGAGAGCCTGCAGAAGAGCAGCCCCAGAGGGCAGCTGAGCAATGCTCAGCAAGAGCTGAAGGAGCTGTGGGGGGCAGGAGGCTGGGGCCAGGCTCTGCTCAGTGGTGCCCAGGGGCACACAAGAGGCAGGGGGCACAGACTGGAGCCCAGGAGGTTCCACCCCAGCAGGAGGAGAAAGTTGTTTGTTGTGAGGGTGCTGGAGGCCTGGAGCAGGCTGCCCAGAGAGGTTGTGGAGTCTCCTGAAGAGCTTCCAACCCGCCCTGGTCCCTGTGCTGCTGGGCAAGCTGCTGTGGGAGCCCTGCTGGAGCAGGGGCTGGGGCTGGGTGAGCTCCAGAGCTCCCTTCCAGCCTTCACCATGCTGGGCTCTGTGGCATGGGCACAGCTTCCCCTGGCACCAGCTGTTGCCCCCCAGAGCAGAGGAGTTTGGGCACAGACAGCCACCTGCCCTCTGCCTCCCTTTGGACTTAAAGCCATCGATTTTCATCTCAGTCTCAACCCAAAGCTCTCCTCTGGTCCCCACTCTGCAGCTCCTTTGTGGTCACCTCCTGAAGCAGCAGCAGCAGCTCCTAAGCCACCCCTGAGCCTCTTCTGCTTTTCTCTTGTTTCTGCCCCATCTTCCTTTGGGGGTTTTTTCCACCCCCCCCTTTTCATTCCAGAGCTGTCATCACTTTCTGCCACTCTTACCTGCTCTGAGCTCCCCAGGAGCAAGCTGAGGCTGAGCTCTTGTAATCACATCCTTAATGAGCCCCAAAGGCTGTTTGTTCTACATCAAACCCAAGGACACTGTGAGAGCAGCACCAAGGTGGAGAGGAAAATGCTTAATCCACAACTTTGGGGTTTTTTGTCTGGCTGCAAAGCTGCTTATCCCCAACCCCTGCTCCTGACACCCAGTGGAAGGGAAAAGTCCTTCACTGAATGGGGTCTGTGGTCCCCCCTCCCCCATCTGACCACAGCTTTGTGTTGTCTTCTCACTGCTGGCAGGGGATGGGGCCACACACCTGCAGTGTCCCTCCTGCAGCCCCCACCTCACATTTTGTGGTTCACACAGAACCAAACCCTTCTAAAGCCTCATTCTTAGCTGCTTGAAAGGATAGGGCCAGAGCAGGGCACCCACAGCAGGGCTCCCACAGCAGGGCTCCCCCAGCAGCTTGCCCAGCAGCACAGTGCCCAGGGGGGGTTGGAAGCTCTCCACACCAGGAGACTCCACAACCTCTCTGGGCAGCCTGCTCCAGGCCTCCAGCACCCTCACAACAAACAACTTTCTCCTCCTGCTCAGATGGAACCTCCTGGGCTCCAGTCTGTGCCCACTGCCCCTTGTGCTGTCCTTGGGCAGCACTGAGCAGAGCCTGGCCCCAGCCTCTTGCCCCCCACAGCTCCTTCAGCTCTTGCTGAGCATTGCTCAGCTGCCCTCTGGGGCTGCTCTCCTGCAGGAAGGGAGGAAGAGTCTAGAGAGCACTTCAGGTTTGCATGGAGGGGCAGCAAGGGCCCAGGGCTCAGCAGCACTGCTGGGCAAAGCTTCAGCTTGTGAGCAGAAGGAGCCAGAAACTCACTCCAAAGGACTTCCTCCTCATGTTGAGGTGGAGCCTCCTGGGTTCCAGTTTGTGCCCACTGCCCCTTGGCCTATCTCAGGGCAGCACTAAGCAGAGCCTGGCACCTTCTTGCCCCTCACCCTTCAGGCAGCTGATGGCTCTCACTGCTGAGGGGACCTGGCTGCATCGCTCCCTGCTCTGTGCCTGGCCACAGCGAGCAGGAGCTTGGTGTGCAGAGGGGCAGTGCCTGCCTCCAGCCCCAGGAGCTGCTCTCACCACACGGCACCAAGCCCTTTCCAAAGCCCTCTGTGCTGCTGGCTGATGGCACCAGGAGCAGGAGGGTTGCACCACTTGGCAGAGCTCCTAGGAGGTGCCTCTGGCTGGCCTCAGAAGCCACCATTCCAGCCTGGAAATCCTCTCGCTGCTCCTCACCTTTTGCCACCTCCTGATGCTTCTCCTGTCAGAGATAAGTGATCAGATCCTGCTTAATTAGAGGAGGCATTTACAGCTTGCCTGGCTGCTGCTGGGACAGGGCTCCTGTGCAAATAGCAGCCTGGCCACCCCCTCTGGAGCCCTGACTGCTCTCTGGCACCTGCAGCCTGTCCTTTAACAGCACAACCTGCAGTGAAGCAGCAGGAAATGAAGCCTGGCTCCTCTGGGGTCAGCAGCAGTGCATGAGGACCGTGCCCCTTCACCCCAGCAGCAGGTCACCGTGCCCAAGCCACCGTGGCACTGCCCCTGGGCTGCCTCTGGGGCTGCCCAGCACTCAGCAGCTGCTGTGAGGGGAAGCAGCAAAGGCCCCAGGCAGCACAGCTCAGGCCCCAGCAGCTCAACAGCACTCCCAGGGCACAGCAGGCTGGAAGGGACCCTCCAAAGGTCATCTTGGCCAAGCCCCTGCAGGCAGCAGGGACCCCTCCAGCTAGAGCAGGCTGCCCAGGGCAGCACCCAGGCTGAGCTTGAAACCACCAGGCACAGGGGTTCTGACCCAAGAGCTCTTCCCCAGCCCGCCTGGAGTCACAGCCTGGCAGCAAGACCAACCTGACTCCAGCCCTGCTGCCTCCTCCATGCCTGCTGGAGAGCTGCTGGAGCCTCAGGAGTTAGCATATGGCCCTGCAGCAGGTCCCTGGCTGGGAACATTGCCTCCCATGGCTGGGAGCTCATGCTGCACACAGGAAGGTAATGAAAGGTGCTGGTGCTGGTCATGGTTGAGAGGAGCAATGAAGGAGGAGGGCACTGAATGGCAGAGCAAACCAAACAGTGTTTGTCATCATGTCCCAGCTGCTGGCAGCCCCTCAGCCAGGCCATGGGGCTGGGCTGGGGTCCAGCAGCAGGCTGCTGCCTCTGTCCACCTCTGCATCTGCCCCACAGGCAGCCTGGCTGATGAGTTGATGTGGTCCTGGGATGGAAGGGACCTCAAAGCTCAGCCAGCCCCAGCCCCCTGCCATGGGCAGGGACCCCTCCCACCAGCCCAGGCTGCTCCAGGCCTCCTCCAGCCTGGCCCTGAACACCTCCAGGGAAGGGTCACAGCCACAGCCTCCCTGGGCAGCCTGTTCCAACCCCTGACCACCCTGGCAGGACAGAAGCTGTTCCTAATGCCCAAGCTCACCCCTTCCAGGTGCCCCTACCTGGTGCTTTGAGGCCAAGAGCATTTCACACCAGACCTGCTGGAGACCTCTCCAGGCAATACAGGACAGGACATTATGTTTCCCATCCACAGCCAAGGGGGGGCCTTCCTCAGCCATCCAGAAACTGATCTGCAGGACCAGAGTGCCCAGTGGCCTCTTTAGGAGCTGTTACATGGAGCTGCAAGAGTGCCCCTGACAAGCTGGAGCTGCCAGTGCAGTGAGGACAAGGTGCTGGGCACCACCAGGCATCAGCCAGGCAAGGTGACAAAGATCTGCCTTAGGAGGACTTCCCTCCCCAGCAGCATCCCAACAGCTGCCCTGGGACCATTTCACTGCTCTCCAAGGTGAGGGGGAGTGAGGGCCTCCCATGCACCACTGTGCTGCAAGCTGGGGAGGGATGGCATGGGAGGAGCACCACAGCCTGGCTGGATGCTCCAGCACAGCCTGGGGGGGAGAGCACTTCCCCAGGGGGAGCTTCCTCCTTGCTCTTCAGCCAAGACCTCCAGTCCATCACCTGGGGTCTCCATACCCTCACTAACAACTTCTCTCTTCCTTGAGCTCACACAGCAGCAGCCCCAGCCAGGGCAGGCTGCTCCCAGCCCCAAGCCCCCTGCCCTGCACTGCTGCCAGCCAGGGGGCAGCTCCCAGCTCTCTGGGCAGCCTGGGCCAGGCTCTCCCCACCCTCAGCTTGAACAAAGCCAAGCAGGAAGCCTTGAACCCAGACCTCCAGAGAGCTGCCACACACCACCCTCACACAGCCAGAGCTGGCACAGGAGCCTCCAGCTCTCTCTGCCACCCCTCCTGGGGGAGCTGCTTCACCTGAGAAGCATCAAAGCATCCTGCAGGTCTTTGATCCCTGCTCTGGGCTGCTTGTTCTTCTTTAGGCAGCGTGACCAAGAGGCCACCTGGCTCACATGGAGCTCTCTGCCACCTGCTTGCAAGTGACTCACTCAAAACCAACCAACCAAAACCCAACCAAGCCAACCTCTGAGCCCAGAGAGGCTGAAAAGCACCTGCAGAGGAAAGCCTGGGGGCTCCTCACCACTCCACACCAGGGGTGCTCCAAACCACACCACACCACTGGTGGCTCCAGACCACTTTGCTCCACACCACTGGTGGCTCCAGACCACACCACAGCACTGGTGGCTCCAGACCACACCACACCACTGGTGGCTCCAGACCACACCACTCCACTGGTGGCTCCAGACCACACCACTCCACTGGTGGCTCCAGATCACACCACTCCACTGCTGCCTTTACCAAGCTGGCACAGAAGGACTTCAGCCACCCAAAGTCATCACAGTTGCTCCACCACCTGATGGCTCCATCAGCTCGAGGAGTTGTGGCACAACAGGGAAGAGGCAGCAGGACAAAGCCAAGGGATCAGGGAATGCCAGGCTGGAAGTGACCCCCAAGGACCCTTCCTGGACATCAGCTAAAACACTTTGCCAGCAAGAGAGGTCAGGGACTGGGATGTGCTGCCCAGGCGGCCACCAAGCCTGGCTGTGTTTCAAGGTGGTTTGGATGTGGTGCTTGGGGATATGGTTCAGGGGTGAGCCTTGTAGAGGAGGGCTCTGGGCTGGACTTGGTGATCCTGGTTCCAGCCTGAATGCTGACTCTGTGACCAGCTGGTGCAACCCTTGGAGCCTGCAGTAGCAGGGAAGCAGAGGCTGAACAGAGGCTGAGCTGAGGCAGCAGCTCCGGGCTGGCCGTGGGGGCATGGCAGGAGCTGGGCAGGGAGCAGCAGCAGCAGCCACAGCTTGAGTCCTGTGTCCAGTTCTGGGCTCCTCAGTTTAAGAAGGACATTGAGACACCTGAAGGTGTCCAGAGAAGGGCAAAGAGGCTGGGGAGGGGTCTGGAGCACAGCCCTGGGAGGAGAGGCTGAGGGAGCTGGGGTTGCTTAGCCGGGAGAAGGAGGCTCAGGGGAGACCTTCTTGCTCTCTGCAACTCCCTGAAGGGAGGTTGGAGCCAGGTGGGGGTTGGTCTCTTCTCCCAGGCACCCAGCACCAGAACAAGAGGACACAGTCTCAAGCTGTGCCAGGGGAGGTTTAGGCTGGAGGTGAGAAGAAAGTTCTTCACTGAGAGAATGGATTGCCATTGGGATGTGCTGCCCAGGGAGGTGGTGGAGTCACCATCCCTGGAGTGTTCAGAGGGGACTGGACGTGGCACTTGGTGCCATGGTTTAGTCATGGGGTCTGTGGTGCCAGGTTGGGCTTGATGATCTTTGAGGTCTCTTCCAGCCTTGGTGATACTGTGAGGAGATACTGCCCTGCAAGCTGCCAGCTCCTGCAGGGCACGGGGCAGCAGTGTTTGCTGGCTCTGGGCTGGGCAGGCAGGGGGGCAGCAGTGTTTGCTGGCTCTGGGCTGGGCAGGCAGGGGGGAGCAGTGTTTGCTGGCTCTGGGCTGGGCAGGCAGACCCCGGGGGGCAGGCAGGGGGCAGGCAGGGGGGCAGCAGTGTTTGCTGGCTCTGGGCTGGGCAGGCAGGGGGGCAGCAGTGTTTGCTGGCTCTGGGCTGGGCAGGCAGGGGGGCAGCAGTGTTTGCTGGCTCTGGGCTGGGCAGGCAGGGGGGCAGCAGTGTTTGCTGGCTCTGGGCTGGGCAGGCAGACCCCGGGGGGCAGGCAGGGGGCAGGCAGGGGGCAGCAGTGTTTGCTGGCTCTGGGCTGGGCAGGCAGGCCCCGGGGGGCAGGCAGGGGGCAGGCAGGGGGCAGCAGTGTTTGCTGGCTCTGGGCTGGGCAGGCAGGCCCTGGGGGGCAGGAAGGGGGCAGGCAGGGGGGCAGCAGTGTTTGCTGGCTCTGGGCTGGGCAGGCAGGGGGGAGCAGTGTTTGCTGGCTCTGGGCTGGGCAGGCAGACCCCGGGGGGCAGGCAGGGGGCAGGCAGGGGGGCAGCAGTGTTTGCTGGCTCTGGGCTGGGCAGGCAGGCCCCGGGGGGCAGGCAGGGGGCAGCAGTGTTTGCTGGCTCTGGGCTGGGCAGGCAGGCCCCGGGGGGCAGGCAGGGGGCAGGCAGGGGGCAGCAGTGTTTGCTGGCTCTGGGCTGGGCAGGCAGACCCCGGGGGGCAGGCAGGGGGCAGGCAGACTCACGTTGAGCTGCAGGTCGTCCGTCCACTGGCCGACGAGGCGGTAGCCCGGGCTGCTGGTGTTGGTGCTGTGGAACTGGAAGATGTCGTAGCGCCCCGGGGCGTCCCCGTTCCTGTTGAACATCACTGGGGTGCCAGCACTGCCTGGGGGGAGCAAACCACAGGCACCAATCCCACCAGCCGAGGCTGCGCCGGCTCCGCTGCGGCGGGCGAGCCCGAGCGCCGCCCCGGGCCGGCAGAGGTCCTCGCAGCCGCCCCCGAAGGATGCTTCGGGACACAGCAGCCGCAGCCCCCTCTGCCCTGCCCCCACTTGGAGCCCTGGCTCTGGTTCTGGCCTCCGCAGTCCAAGAGAGACAGGGAGGGAGTCCAGCAGAAGGCCACAAAGATGCCGAGGGGCCTGGAGCATCTCTCTTTATCACCTAGAAAGGTTGGAGCGGATGAGGCCCCTTCCAGCCTGGTGCTCCACGACTCTGTGATCCTCCTCACACCTTCTCCCAGGCACCAATTACCACCTCCCAAACCTCCTGGCTAAAAATAAAGCCGAGCTCTGCCAGCCTTACCTCCCTGCAGCTCTGTGCAAGGCAAGGCACGGCAGCAGGCTCTGCCTCCTGCCCTCCCAGCCTCCTGCCCACCTCCCTTTCCTCAGGGAGCTCTTTAGCGAGCAGCACTCCTCTGAATGGAGCCTAGAGAGGAGTTGTTGGTTGTTTTTTCTCCCCCTGCCCAGAAAATGTTCCATCTGCTCTGGAGAGAGCCTGCTGGCAGAAGTCAGCCCAGGTCTAGCAGCCAGAAATAGCTTCCTCCTCCACAATATGTTCTTCTTCCCACCCTCAGCATGCAGTTGGGGTGGAAAAGAACAGCCCAGGCTCCAGGAGCGCTGTGCCTTGTCTCCTCCTTTATGTAGGCTCCAAGACATTGACACAGGCTGGAAGGTAGCTCAGCCAGCACCAGCTCAGCTTCAGCACCCTGAGTGGTGTGCCACAGAATCAGAGAGGGGCAGGGGCTGGAAGGGGCCTCTGGAGACCATCCAGTCCCAGCCCCTGCCCAGGGAGGGTCACCTCCTGAAGGTGACACAGGAACAGGTCCAGGTGCTCTTGGAACCTCTCCAGAGGAGACTCCAGAGCCTCCCTGGGCAGCCTGCTCCAGGGCTCCTTCACTCTTACACCACAGCAGCTCCTCCTCACGTTCAGAGGGCACTGTGTGCCCACTGCCCCTTGCCCTGCCCCTGGGCACGGCTGCACAAAGCCTGCTCCCAGCACCAGGGGCTGCTCCCCTCTTCACTCAGCCCTACCAAGGTGCTGAATGCTGGGGAGGAAGTGCAGGGCAAGCAGCAAGGCCAAAAGCCTCCCTCCCAAACCTGCCTCTGTGCCTGGTGCTGAGCCAGGCTGGCTGGTGCTGATGGCACAGGAGATTCCAGGCCCTCAGCCCAGCTCTGCCAGCACTCTGCACTCCACTTACCACGGCTCTGGGATCACAGAGCTCTTTGGCTGGGAACAGCCCTCTAAGCTCGAGTCCAACCACCAACCTCAGACCACCACAGCCACTGGGAGGTGTCCCAGTGCCATGCCCACACCCTGCCCGCACAGCTCCAGGGCTGGGGACTCCCCTGGGGCCCTGCTCAGGCCCTTCCACGCCGCTGTGAGCCCTTCCCTTAGCCGAGAGCCCAAAGCAGGGCTGCAGCCCCTCAAGGCCCCCAGGTGCAGCCTGCAAGCATGACATTTACTTCCAGACACATTGAGGCAGGCTTCAGCAGGGCAGAGTAACGTTGTGCCAAGGCTGAGGATGATGACAGCACTCCAGCACATCTCTATTCAGAGCTTCCTCCCCCTGCCCTTTTCCCACCCCCCTCCCTAAAGCACTGCAAACCCTCTCCTCTTGCAGCTCTGAACTTTAAGATGAGGCTTTCTCCACGCTTCCCATTCTTGACTCAATCCCAGTGAGTGATGAGGCAGGGGGAAAAGCAGATGTGAAGGAGTGAATTAGCATAGTCTCTGCTCCAGCTCTGCTAAATTGCTCCCTGTCTATCCCCCAGCCCTCTGAGATCAGAGGCAGCTTCAGTTCACAGGCTGGAGCAGAAAATCTTCCGCTGACATCTCCCCTCCCTGGCTCCCCCTCAGCACCAGGCAGAGTTAATTGTCACTGCAGGCTGATGGAGCCAGGGAGGGAGCACCTGGAGGGAGGAGAAGTGGCTGTGATTCTTGGGCTCCCTGGGACAGGCAGCCCCCATGGGGGATGGGATTGAGCTCCTGACACTCCTCAGAGGCTCAGTCTCATTAGCCAAGCTCGGGCTTGCCACAGGTGGCAAAAGCTAAAGGACAATTCAAAGGGTAGGAGCTCAGGGAGGCTTCCAGAGTGCCCCACAGAGGCTTGGGGGCTCCCCACGGGTGGACAAAGCCTCAGCATGGCCATGCAGAAGCATCCAAGTCTGCATGGCTGGAGGCAGACTGAGGAGGACATCCTCAGCATGGCCATGCAGAAGAGCCCAGGTCTGCATGGCTGGAGGCAGACTGAGGAGGACATCCTCAGCATGGCCATGCAGAAGCATCCAGGCCTGCATGGCTGGAGGCAGACTGAGGAGGACATCCTCAGCATGGCCATGCAGAAGCATCCAGGTCTGCATGGCTGCAGGCAGACTGAGGAGGACATCCTCAGCATGGCCATGCAGAAGCATCCAGGTCTGCATGGCTGGAGGCAGACTGAGGAGGACATCCTCAGCATGGCCATGCAGAAGCATCCAGGTCTGCATGGCTGCAGGCAGACTGAGGAGGACATCCTCAGCATGGCCATGCAGAAGCATCCAAGTCTGCATGGCTGGAGGCAGACTGAGGACATCCTCAGCATGGCCATGCAGAAGAGCCCAGGTCTGCATGGCTGGAGGCAGACTGAGGGAGGACATCCTCAGCATGGCCATGCAGAAGAGCCCAGGTCTGCATGGCTGGAGGCAGACTGAGGGAGGACATCCTCAGCATGGCCATGCAGAAGCATCCAGGCCTGCATGGCTGGAGGCAGACTGAGGAGGACATCCTCAGCATGGCCATGCAGAAGCATCCAGGCCTGCATGGCTGGAGGCAGACTGAGGGAGGACATCCTCAGCATGGCCATGCAGAAGAGCCCAGGTCTGCATGGCTGGAGGCAGACTGAGGAGGACATCCTCAGCATGGCCATGCAGAAGCATCCAGGCCTGCATGGCTGGAGGCAGACTGAGGGAGGACATCCTCAGCATGGCCACGCAGAAGCATCCAGGTCTGCATGGCTGGAGGCAGACTGAGGAGGACATCCTCAGCATGGCCATGCAGAAGCATCCAGGCCTGCATGGCTGGAGGCAGACTGAGGAGGACATCCTCAGCATGGCCATGCAGAAGCAGTGCAGCTCCTCTTCAGCTCCCAGCATGTCATGGCAGCACGGGATGGCATGGAGGGTCTCAGCAGAGCTGCACTTCAAAGAGCTTCACCCTGCCCTGCCTGGGGGTGTCCCTGTGTCCTCTTGCTCTGCTGCTGGGAGCCCAGGACACCAACCCCCACCTGGCTGCAACCTCCCTTCAGGTAGTGGTAGAGAGCAAGAAGGTCTCCCCTGAGCTTCCAACCAGAACAAGAGGACACAGTCTCAAGCTGTGCCAGAGGAGGTTTAGGCTGGGTGTTAGGAAGAAGTTCTTCCCATCATGAGAGGTTGGCCCTGGGGATGTGCTGCCCAGGGAGGTGGTGGAGTCCCCATCCCTGGAGGTGTTTAGGAAGAGCCTGGATGGGTGCTTGGTGCCATGGTTTGGTTGCTCAGATGGTGCTGGGGGAGAGGTTGGACTTGGTGATCTCAAAGGGCTTTTCCAGCCTGCTTAATTCTACCCTACCCTACCCTATCCTATCCTACCCTACCATATCCTACCCTACCCTACCCTATCCTATCCTACCCTATCCTATCCTACCCTACCCTACCCTACTCTATCCTACCCTATCCTATCCTACCCTACCCTACCCTACCCTACCCTACCCTACCCCTCTGCTGCAGGCTGAACACCCCCAGCTCCCTCAGGCTCTCCTCACAGGGTTTGTGCTGCAGCCCCCTCCCCAGCCTTGTCCCTGCAGCCCCCTGCACAGCAGCCCCCTGCCGCCCCCTCCCCTGCAGCCCCCTGCCCCGCAGCCCCCTGCCCCGCAGCCCCCTGCCCCGCAGCCCCCTGCCCAGCCTTGCCCTGCAGCCCCCTGCCCAGCCTTGCCCCGCAGCCCCCTGCCCCGCAGCCCCCTCCCCTGCAGCCCCCTGCCCAGCAGCCCCCTGCCCCGCAGCCCCCTTGCCCCGCAGCCCCCTGCCCCGCAGCCCCCTCCCCCGCAGCCCCTGCCCCGCAGCCCCCTGCCCCGCAGCCCCCTGCGCCCCGCAGCCCCCTGCCCCGCAGCCCCCTGCCCCGCAGCCCCCTGCCCTGCAGCCCCCTGCCCAGCCTTGCCCCGCAGCCCCCTGCCCAGCCTTGCCCCGCAGCCCCCTGCCCCGCAGCCCCCTGCCCAGCCTTACCCCGCAGCCCCCTGCCCCGCAGCCCCCTGCGCCCCGCAGCCCCCTGCGCCCCGCAGCCCCCTGCGCCCCGCAGCCCCCTCCCCCGCAGCCCCCTGCCCAGCCTTGCCCCGCAGCCCCCTGCCCCGCAGCCCCCTGCCCAGCCTTGCCCCGCAGCCCCCTGCCCCGCAGCCCCCTGCCCCGCTCACCGTTGAAGTTGACGCCGCGGATGTACTTGAGCAGCCTCTTGCCTCCTGCGTGCTCCATCTCGGGGCAGACCCCGGGGTAGTCGGCGCAGAGGTCTTTGTTCATGTGGTGCAGGGCGTGGGCCATGGCGTACACAGCATCGATCACGAACTGCACCTTCCCCTCCTGCTCGTAGGGAGAGTCCTTCCCGATCCGCTCCTGCCCTGCAGGGGGACAGGGCCGGGGAAGGGCCGTGAGGAGCGGCGCTGCCGAGGGCCGGCGGCTCCTCACGCAGTCCTTAAGGCTGGAAGAGACCCCCCCGAGCGCACCCAGCAGCCCACCCCCACCACGGCCACCAAACCCTGGCCCCCAGCGCCACGGCCACAGGGCTCTGGACCCCGTCCAGGCATGGGGACTCCACCACCCCCCCGGGCAGCCTGTGCCAGCCCCTGCCCGCTCTGGCAGCACAGAGATTGTTCCTCCTCTCCATCCTAAGCCTCCCCTGGCACAATCCCAGGCCAGTTCCTCTGCCTCACAGAGACCTGCCCTGGTTTGGGTTGGAAGGGAGCTCAGAGCTCAGCCAGCCCCAAGCCCCTGCCATGGGCAGGGACCCCTCCCACCAGCACAGGCTGCTCAGGGCCTCATCCAGCCTGGTCCTGAGCAGCTCCAGGGAGGGGACAGCCACAGCCTCCCTGGGCAGAATCTCCCCACCCTCACTGCAAAGAAATTCTTCCTCATCTCCAATCTCAGTGTCCCCTTCTTGCTTTTATGGCTGCTCTGCTCAGCCCCCACCTCAACCCTGCCTCCAGCTCTGGGGTCCCCAGCAGGAGGAGGACACAGAGCTGCTGGAGAGGAGGCCACAGAGATGCTCAGGGCTGCAGCAGCTCTGCCCTGAGCACAGGCTGAGGGAGCTGGGGCTGTGCAGCCTGCAGAGGAGAAGGCTCCAGGGGGACTCAGAGCTGCTGCCAGCACCTGAAGGGATCCTGCAGGGAGGCTGCAGAGAGACTTCTCCTGAGGGGGTCTGAGCCAGGCCCAGGGGGAAGGGTTTGGAGCTGAGGCAGAGCAGGGGCAGACTGGAGCTGAGGAAGAAGTTCTGCAGTTTGAGGCTGCTGAGCCTCTGGCACAGGCTGCCCAGGGAGGCTGTGGCTGCCTCCTGCCTGGGGGTGTCCAAGGCCAGGCTGGATGAGGCTTTGTGCAACCAAATCCAGCTGAGAGATGTCCCTGCCCCTGGCAGGGAGGTTGGAGTGGATGAGCTCTGAGCTCCCTTCCAACCTGAGCCACTCTCTGAACAGGTCTCTGGGTGCCTCTGCAATCAGGCAGCAAACCAAACAGCACTTCAGGAGCTTGAGGCAAGACAGAGCAGGCTGACAGCCACAGAGCTTTGATTCTCCCCCCACCAAGCTGTCCACCAGCTCCTTGTTGCACCTTGCCTGAGTCACAGCAGCATGATTCAATCTGTCCAGCTGCAGAAGGTGTGATCCTGCTTCCCTACCTCCCCAGCCCTTCCTCCCAGGCAATTAGTGCCTGTGAAGAGCTCTGAGCTGCAGCCATGGAAGCAGCAGCAGCAGCAGCAGCAGGGCAGCAACACATCCCCCTGGCTGCACCTGCAGCAGCATGCAGCCTCCTGACCACACAGCAGCCCTGCACACCTTCCTGCAGCACCTGCAGGCCTGGGTGCTGCCAGGAGCAGCGTGGAGCCAGCCCCTAGAGACCTGCAAGGGGCTGGGAGTGGCAGGCAGGGAGGGAAAGGATTGCAGCTGGGAGAGAGGAGATGAGGGAGAAATTCTGGGGAGGGAGGCTGGGGAGAGCCTGGCACAGGCTGCCCAGGGGGGGCTGTGGCTGTCCCCTCCCTGGAGGTGCTCAGGGCCAGGCTGGATGAGGCCCTGAGCAGCCTGGGCTGGGGGAGGGGTCCCTGCCCATGGCAGGGGGTTGGAGCTGGAGGAGCTTTGGGGTCCCTTCCAGCCCAACCATTCTGTGAACCTGTGACATATTTTGGAGCCATTCACAGCAAAGACTTGGTTGGAGGATACCAGTGGGGGAAATTCATTTCATCCCATCCCTGATGAGGAGGTTGATCAGCAGTAGGGATGGAGGAGCTGGGAGGAGCTGACTGACAGCCAGGAGGGAAGGAACAAGGACTGTGAGGACAAATGATTTGAAGAGGCAAGACTCCACTTGCCTGTGGCTGCCCAGCTAACAGCTCTGTGCCTCTCTCCTGCACTAATGAGCAGGAGAGAAGCCCCCAGGGCCAGCTCCCTGCGTGGCAGGGCTGCACCATCCCCACGGAGCAGCTCAGCTCTCCTCCAGCAGGACTGCCCCTGGGGCACAGCCTCCCTGCAGCTCCCAGCCTGCAGCCCCCAGCCTGCAGCCCCCAGCCTGCAGCCCCCAGCCTGCAGCCAGCCCCCAGCCTGCAGCCAGCCCCCAGGCAGAGCTCTGCCATGGGCAGCTCAGCCCCCTCTGACCATTCCCCTGCCCCTGGGAGGGGAGCTGGCAGAGCAGAGCCCACCCAGCACACAGAGCTCACCACCTCTGCACAGGGGCTCTGCAGGCACTAAGGGCATTCAACAGGTCACAGAATCATGGAGTGCTTTGGGCTGGAGAAGGCCTCTGAGCTCCCCCAGCCCAGCCCCAGCCCAGCCCCACCATGGCCACCAAACCCTGGCCCCAGCTGCCCAGGCCACAGGGAGCACCTCCAGGGCTGGGGGCTCCACCAGCTCCCTGGGCAGCCTCTGCCAGGCCCTGACCACTCTGGCAGCACAGAGATTGTTCCTAACCCTCCCCAGCACAATTCCAGGCTGTTTCTTCTCCTTCTGTCTCCTGACCCCACAGAGCAGAGCCCAACCCCCCCCAGCTGCAGCCTCCTCTCAGGGAGCTGCAGAGAGCAAGGAGCTCTCCCTCAGCCTCCTCTGCCCCAGCTCCCTCAGCTGCTCCTCCCCAGCCCTGCTCCCCAGACCCTTCCCCAGCCTCCTTGCCCTGCTGTGGAGCAGCAGTGAGGAGCAGCACAGCTCCATCCCCTCCTGTTTGAGCACTCAGCACTCTCCCTGCTTGTTTTGCCCTTTCCCCCTCTCAGGGATCTTCAGCAGCCACCCAAGCTCATTACTCTCTGCAGCAGTGAGGCTGCTGCCACCCCAGACAGCTGCACACAGAGTGATTGCAGCAGAAGGCACTCCTGTGGCGTGGGTCTCGAGTGGAGCACCTTGAGATGTCACCAGGAGGAGGGAACACAAAGGCAATTTACTGACACCAGCTCTGTTTGCTTCCCCGAGATCCCTCTGAACCTGATGACAAATAATTGAGCCTCACTTCCTCCCAGAGCCTCAAGTGCTCCTCATCAGCATTCCTCAGAGGTGGAGCAGCCTCAGGCACTTCTCCACCGGAGAGAAACACAGCAACAAGGAGAGGAAAGGAAGCTCCAGAGCCAGGGGGGTGGAGAGGAAGGAAGCTCCTCTGGCAGGCAACAAGAGACAGGAGAACAGCAGTCAGCCTCAGGCTGCACCAAGGGAGGTGCAGGTTGGACATAAGGAACAGTTTCTTGCCAGAAGAGGCTTCTCAGGCCCTGGCTGCCCAGGGAGGTGGTGGAGGCTCCATCCCTGGAGGGGTTTGCAGGCTGTGGTGCTGAGGGCTGTGGCTGGGTGGCTAAGCAGCAGTGCTGGACTGGGAGCTCTGGGTGAGGGGCTGGACTGCAGGCTCCCAGAGCTCTCTTCCAGCCTCACCAGCTCGAGGATTCTAAGCCCTTTGGTACAGTCTCCTCCACCCCTGGGGGAGGCCAAACCTGAAGGGGCCCTAAGCAGCCACATCTGCACCACTCTGAAACCCCTCCAGGGATGGGGAGTGCCTGGGCCAGGGCCTGAGAAGCCTTTCAGCAGAGGAATTGTTCCTCATCTCCAGCCTAAACCTCTCCTGCTGCACTTGAGGCCACTTCCCCTGTCCTGTCTCTGAGCCTGGGGAGCAGAGCCCAACCCCCCCTGGCTGCAGCCTCCTCCCAGGGAGCTGCAGAGAGCAAGGAGGTCTCCCTCAGCCTCCTCTGCTGCAGGCTGCACACCCCCAGCCCCCTCAGCTGCTCCTGCCCAGCCCCTTCCCCAGCTCTGCTGCCCTTCCCTGGCCCTGCCCCAGCCTCTCAGTGTCCCTCTTGCAGTGAGGAGTCCAAGCCTGAGCCCAGCCCTCAAGCTGTGGCCTCCCCAGTGCCCAGCCCAGGGGCACCATCCCTGCCCTGCTCCTGCTGCCCACAGCACTGCTGCTCCAGCCCAGGCTGCTGGTGGCCTCCTTGCCCCCCTGGCATCCCCTGGCTCCTCTCCAGCTGCTGTCAGACACCTCCAGGTCCCTCTCTGCTGAGCAGCTCCCCAAGCCTATGGTTCTGCTGGGGCTTGTTGTTACCAGAGGCCAGAGCCCAGCACTTGGCCTGACTGAATCTCATGGCCTTGGCCCAGGGATCCAGCCTGGCCAGAGCCCCCTGCAGAGCCTCCAGCAGCTGAGCACTGCCACCCAGCTGGGTGCCACCTGCTCCATGCCTGCCCAGGGCAGGCTGTCCCCGTTCCCACCTCCCCAGCAGCAAGCAGAGGCAGAAATGAGGCCGAGGAGATGCTTGTAGAACTCCTCCTGGAGATCTCTCAGCAATTTTTAGTCACATCCCAGCCTCTGGGGGAGATTCCAAGTGCCAGATTTAGCAGGCTATTCCCAGGGGGAGCTGCACAGCACTCCTACTCCCCCCCAGCAGCTGAAACCAGGAGCAGAAGACATCAAGGATGGGAGGTTCCCACCCAGCTCCTTTGATCACTATTCCAGGCAGTGCTTCCACAGCCCACTGCTGAACTGCTGCTGTCAGCAGCCCAGCAGAGAGGGAAGGGGAAAGCAAAGGTTGGCAAGAGCAAGGGGGATGCCAGCTGGAGGGGCTGGTGGCTCCAGGGCTGGGATCACAGCAGAGCCCTCCACAGAACCATGGAATGCTCTGGATGGGAAGGGGCCTCAGGGGTCATCTGCTCCAACCTCCCTGCCATGGACCTCTCAGCCAGCCCAGGTTGCTCAAGGCCAGTTCTGGAGCCTCTGTGCCAGGCAGGATCTGGAGGGGCTGGAAGGTGTCCAGAGCAGGGCCAGGAGGAGGAGCAGAGGGCTGGAGCTGCTCTGAGCACAGCCTGAGGGAGTTGGGGTTGTGCAGGCTGCAGAGGAGAAGGCTCCCAGGAGACCTCATTGTGGCCTCCCAGGATCTGCAGGGGGCCGCAGGAAAGCTGGGGAGGGACTTTGGAGGGTGTCAGGGAGGGATAGGACTGGGGGGGATGGAGCAAAGCCAGAAGTGGGGAGATTGAGATTGGCTGTGAGGAAGAAGTTGTTCCCCAGGAGGGTGGTGAGAGCCTGGCACAGGCTGCCCAGGGAGGTGGTGGAAGCCTCCTGCCTGGAGGTGTTTGCAGCCAGGCTGGAGGTGGCTGTGAGCAACCTGCTGTGGTGTGAGGTGTCCCTGCCCAGGGCAGGGGCTTGGAGCTGGCTGAGCCTTGAGCTCCTTTCCAGCCCTGCCAGCTCTGGGATCCCAGCAGAGCCCAGCAGGGGGAGGGGGGCAGCAGGGGGGCAGCAGGGGGGCAGCAGGGGGGCAGCAGGGGGGCAGGGGACCCTCACCCGTGCACTTGCGGTCGGTGTCCTCCTTCTTGGAGCCGCTGATGGTCAGCTTGCAGTTGAAGTTCTCCTCCCAGTACTCTGCGAACCAAACGTTCCTGCGGTTGTTCTCCAGCGTGCGGGAGGTGAAGTAGGTGTCAAAGCCTGCGGGGCAGGGCGAGACTCAGAGGGGGGAGGGCTGCGGAGGCTCCTCCGGAGCTCAGCAGCGCCCCGGGCAGGGCAGCCGGGAGCACAGCCAGGGGGGGTTGGAAGCTCTCCACACCAGGAGACTCCACAACCTCTCTGGGCAGCCTGCTCCAGGCCTCCAGCACCCTCACAACAAACAACTTTCTCCTCCTGCTCAGATGGAACCTCCTGGGTGCCAGTCTGTGCCCCCTGCCCCTTGTGCTGTCCCTGGGCACCACTGAGCAGAGCCTGGCCCCAGCCTCTTGCCCCCCACAGCTCCTTCAGCTCTTGCTGAGCATTGCTCAGCTGCCCTCTGGGGCTGCTCTTCTGCAGGCTCTCAGCCCCAGGGCTCTCAGCCTGTGCTGCCCCCAGAGCTGCTCCAGGCCCCTCAGCATCCTTGCAGCCTCCCCTGGCCTCCCCCCAGCAGTTCCTCCTCACGCTGAGGTGGAAGCTCCTGGGTTCCAGCTTGGTTCATTGTTCCTTGTCCTGTCCCTGGGCTCCCCCAAGCAGAGCCTGGCCCCTTCCTCCTGCCCCCCACCCCTCAGGGATTTACTGATCAGATCCCTCTCAGCCTTCTCCTCTCCAGGCTCTCAGCCCCAGTGCTCTCAGCCCTTCCTCACAGCAGAGCTGTTCAGGTCCCCTCAGCACCCTCACAGCTCTGCACTGGACTCTCTCCAGCAGATCTCTGCCTCCCTGGAGCTGGGCAGCCCAGAGCCAGTGCTGAACACTCTCCTGAGACCTCCTGCAACCCCCAGCCCCTGTCCCCCTCTCTGTGCAGCCCAGCAGGGCTGTGCAAGGGAAGCAGCCCTGAACCTTTCACCTGATCAGCTGCATCCTGTGCCCCTAGGAGTGAGGGATGAAAGGCTGGGACAGATCTGTGAGGCAGAGGATTAACAGGGAAGGGCTCAAAGCCAGCCCCACAGACTAGAGAGGAGCCAACCAGCAACCAAAGTGAGTGACCTGATGGGAGGCTGAGCTCAGGAGGACTAACTCAGTAATTAACCTCCCAGCCCTGCAGAGGAGGCACTTTCATCCCCCCTGGCCCTCCCCTGCACCCCTGCCTGGGGCTGGAGCAGTCCTTTCCCCTTCATCTCCTGCCACAGAGCTGCAGAAGCCCTTGAGAGGGCAGAGCTCCCCAGAGGCAGCTCTGAAGCACCAGGAGCTGCCAGGCTTTGGGAATTGACCTCCTGGGGTGGGTTGAGGAGAGCCCTGTGAGGGCTTCAGCTTCTTCCCCAAGCCACCAACAGCTTCTAGGGGCACAGAAGCACCAAGGGGCAGGGCTGGGCTGGGCACCGCCTGAGTGCACTCCCAGAGGGAAGAAGGGAGAGAGGCTGATGGGCTGGGAGAGAAACTCCAGCAGCTGGGCTGGGGAGAAGAACAATGCCATGGGATGGAGACACAGAGACACAACCCAAGAGCCAAGCCCAGCCCTGAGGGCAAGGAGGGCACCACTGGCACCACTGATGCTGGGGGCAGGCACTGGGCAAGGCCCAGCCTGGGCTCAGCACCAGATGGGAACCAGAGGCAGGAGCTGGATGGAGGAGCACAGGGCTGGGGCTGGAAGGCAGCAGGGACAGAGTGCTGCTGGCACAGCAGCCAGGGAAGGAGAGGCTTGGCCCTGGGCAGCCCTCAGCTGGCTCCTGAAGGTTCATGGACTGGTTGGGGATGGAAGAGACCTTTCAGGGCCACCTGGTTTGAGCCCCAGATGCCTCTGTGGCAATTAAAAGCACATCCCCAAGGGGACAGTGGGACAAAAACCTGCTGCCTCCAGCTGGCTTAGGAAGAGCAGAGCTCAGTGCCAAGGCACCTGACCTGTGGGGCTGGTGCTCCACAGCTTCCTGAGGCAAAAATCAATGAAGCTCTGATCAAACTGTGATGGAATCGCTGCAGCTCTGCTCCCAAGCTCTGCAGATCTAACAACAAACAGCAGCCTCCTCCCTGATGGATTTGGGCTGCTTTAGTGACCCCCCTGCCTCCTGCAGAAGGAAGGCAGAGCCCTGGGGAGCAGAGGGCAGCTTCTGATCAGCACTGCCTGGTGACCAGCAGGGGCAAGGCACAGGGAGAGGGGCAGGGGGAAGGCACAGCCCAGGGTTCCAGACCTCCCTGACCGGCTTCATGCCTCACTGGGCACCTGCTTGATGTGCTGCAGAGCAGAGGACCCTAGAATGGGCTGGGATGGAAGGGACCCCAAAGCTCAGCCAGCTCCAGCCCCCTGCCATGGGCAGGGACACCTCCCACCAGCCCAGGCTGCTCAAGGCCTCATCCAGCCTGGTCCTGAGCACCTCCAGGCAGGAGGCAGCCACAGCCTCCCTGGGCAGCCTGTGCCAGGCTCTCCCCAGCCTCACTGCCAAGGATTCATTCCTCATCCCCAGTCTCAGCCTCCCCTCTCCCAGCTCCAAGCCATTGTTCCTCATCCTGGCACTCCCAGCCCTTGTCCCCAGTCCCTCCCCAGCTCTCCTGGAGCCCTTCAGGAAGCTGCTCTGAGCTCTCCCTGGAGCCTTCTCCTCTGCAGGCTGCACAGCCCCAGCTCTCCCAGCCTGGCCCCACAGAGAAGCTTCTCCAGCCTCTGGCCATCTCTGTGGCCTCCTCCAGCAGCTCCAGGTCCTTCCTGTGCTGGGGGCCCCAGGGCTGGAGGCAGTGCTGCAGGTGGGGGGGCAGAGCAGAGGGGCAGGATCCCCTCCCCGTGCTGCTGCAGCCCAGGCTGCCCCTGCAGGGCTGCAGTGCCCCTTCCTCATGTCCTGCAGGCACAGGCTGTGCTCAGAGGCTCTGGGGCCAGCAGGACACCTCGAGTGCCTGCCTGAGGATAGAAGCTGTTCGTTGAGGGGGGGATTAACATGATCCCTAACCACCCCCAGCTGGGATCCTGGGCCCCCTGATAGCCACAGCCTTGAGCCTGGGCTTAAGCCTAATCTGTTTGAACTGAAGGCATGGAGGCAACTTCAGATGTTTGCTGCCAAGCACAAGAGCTCTGGGGGCAGGGGCTCAGGGGAATTGGGTGACCCAGGCCCAGCAAAACCCCACAGCCAGGCCCCCAAAGCAGGATTCTTCAGAGTGGAAGGCAGAATGATCTCTGCTTACCCTTGTGGGAGGCTCAGGGCCACCCTTGGCGAGCTCCCAGCGCTCCCTGCCCAGCAGGCTGCACACAGGCAGCTTTGGCTTTGCAGCCAGATGCCTCCAAGGGGCAGATTTCCCTGCCCCCCTCCCTGCCAGATGCCTCCAAGGGGCAGATTTCCCTGCCCCCCTCCCTGCCAGATGCCTCCAAGGGGCAGATTTCCCTGCCCCCCTCCCTGCCAGATGCCTCCAAGGGAGGGAGTTACCTGGGGGAGGGCTCCCAGGGGGCAACAAAGCTCTCATTACATTTTAGTCACAGAGATCTGATGGAATCCTTCCCCTGGCACCCAAGGGCTGATGCCACCCAAGGGCTGATGCCACCCAAGGGCTGCAGTGGTTTCCCCACCCCAGGATCTACCTGGGGAGGAAAATCTGCTTAGGAAGAGGGAGAGAAATGAAAGGGAGAGACCCAAAGCCAGGCTGGGGGCTGGAGGAGCCCAGCCCAGGGCCAGGGCCAGGGTGGGTGATGCCTCCCAGCCCTCAGCAGCTTTGGTTGCTTCCCTGCTCCTCTCAGGGAGATGCCCCCAGCCCCAGCACTGCATTGATCAGGTCAGGGCTCATCAATTGATTAGGTGATTGCAGTTAGAAATCAGCAGGTGAGGCTCCAAGGCTGAGGATGCCTCTGCCATGGGCAGCTGCTCCAGAGGAGAAACCACACCAGGCAGGGGCACAGAGGAGACTTTCCTCAGGGGGGAGGTGGCAGGCACAGGGATGGGGAACCACTGGGGAGAGGCCAGGGGGGGCTGCAAGGATGCTGAGGGGCCTGGAGCAGCTCTGGGGGCAGCAGAGGCTGAGAGCCCTGGGGCTGAGAGCCTGCAGAAGAGCAGCCCCAGAGGAGAGCTGAGCAATGCTCAGCAAGAGCTGAAGGAGCTGTGGGGAGCAAGAGGCTGGGGCCAGGCTCTGCTCAGTGGTGCCCAGGGGCAGCACAAGGGGCAGGGGGCACAGACTGGCACCCAGGAGGTTCCATCTGGAGAGGAGGAGAAAGTTGTTTGTTGTGAGGGTGCTGGAGGCCTGGAGCAGGCTGCCCAGAGAGGTTGTGGAGTCTCCTGGTGTGGAGAGCTTCCAACCCCCCCTGGGCACTGTGCTGCTGGGCAAGCTGCTGTGGGAGCCCTGCTGGGGCAGGGGGCTGGGGCTGGAGCATCTCCAGGGGTCCCTTTAGACTTAACCTGCCCTGGGAGCTTCTGCTTGGGGCTGGAGGGGGTCTCTGGGGATCTCCCAGTCCTCACCCTGCAGGTAAGGATAAAGCAGAGGCCAGAGAGGTGGAAGAGCTGTTCCTCAGACAAGCTTAAAGCAGAGGCTCCAGACTGGGGCAGCCCCAGCCCAGGGGAGGGCAGCCCCAGCCCCAGCCCAGGCAGGGCAGCCCCAGCCCCAGCCCCAGCCCAGGCAGGGCAGCCCCAGCCCAGGCAGGGCAGCCCCAGCCCAGGGGAGGGCAGCCCCAGCCCCAGCCCAGGCAGGGCAGCCCCAGCCCCAGCCCCAGCCCAGGCAGGGCAGCCCCAGCCCCAGCCCCAGCCCAGGCAGGGCAGCCCCAGCCCCAGCCCAGGCCAGGGCAGCCCCAGCCCAGGCAGGTGAGCTGTGGGCAGGTGGCTCCTGCAGGGGCACAGTGGGGAGGTGCAGCTGGCAGCAGCCCAGCAGCTGATGCTGAGGCAGACAGAGATGAGGACAGCCCTGGTGTTTGCCAGCCCCCTGGCACAGGCTGAGCAGCAGCCCCTGCCTGTGTCAGCACCGACCTCCAGGGCTCTGGGGCTGCTCAGGAAGCAGGACAATTAAGCCTCATTAAGCCCCCAGCCTGGGGAGCTGCTGCCTCTCTCCGGGGCCTGCAGTGCTCTCCTGCCCAGCCCATGTGCTCTGGGAGCTGCCACAGGGCAGCTCAGTGCAGTGACCCCGACCCAGAGCACCCTGGCAGGGCTTGGCAGAGGCCTCTGGGCTCACCCAGTGCAGCACCAACCCAACCCCTCCATGGCCACCAAGCCCTGGCCCCAGAGCCATGGCCACAGGCTCCTTGCACACCCCCAGGGATGAGGACTCCACCACCCCCTGGGCAGCCTCTGCCAGCCCCTGACCACTGCTGCAGCACAGAGATTGCTTCTCCTGTCCAACCTGAGCCTCCCCTGCTGCAGCCTGAGGCCATTCCCTCTTGATGGACTCTTGCTGGCCTCAGAAGCCTTTTCCAGCCCAAACCATTCTGGGATTCCCTCATTGGCTCCTTGGGAGAGGAGGCCAAGTCCCAGCTGGCCCCAAGCTCCCTCCACAGAGCTGCAGAGGGCAAGAGGTCTCCT
This sequence comes from Dryobates pubescens, assembly GCF_014839835.1. NCBI lineage: Eukaryota > Metazoa > Chordata > Aves > Piciformes > Picidae > Dryobates > Dryobates pubescens. The sequence continues at coordinate 894,567 of NC_071612.1, forward strand.
CTCAGCCTCCCTCCCTCCACACTCCTCCCACAGCTCCTGCAGGGCCATCAAGGTGCTGCCTGCACCCAGGGCTGCTCTGCTTGCATCTCCCTCTCCCCAGAGCCCCCAGCTTGCTCCTTTGTTGTCCCTTTTTGCTTTGCTTGCAGGATTCTGAGGTCCTCCCTCCCTTCCCTGGCTTGCTCAGCAAGGATAAATAAGTCACAGAGGATTTCAGAGGCTTGTTTGAAGTGGGCTGCAGAGAGGCTCTCTGTGGGCTGCAGTTGCCTGAATGCCTTCCTGGGATGCAGACAGCTCAGCCTTGCAGCAAGGGCTGCAGAGAGAGGCCTTGCTGGCTTCCCCCCCCGGGGACAGGCAGATTGACTTTGTGCCCTCTGCTGCACTGCCCTCCCCCACCTCCGAGCCCTGAGGCTTCCCAAGGGGGAAGGGAAGGAGCTGTGCCCCTTGGGCCCCTGCCCCTCAGCCCCAGCCCTCGCTCGGAGCTCGTCCCGGAGCCCAAACTCATCCCAAGCACAAAGAGTCCTGAGGGGAGACCTTCAGTCCTGCCCAGACACAGCTCAGAGCATCACAGAGCTGCTGCAGCTGCAGAAGGCCTCTGAGCTCACCCAGCCCAGCCCAGCCCAGCCACAGCCCAGCCCAGCCCAGCAGCAGCCCAGCCCAGCCCAGCTGCAGCCCAGCCCAGCCCAGCCCAGCCCAGCCCAGCAGCAGCCCAGCCCAGCCCAGCCCAGCCCAGCCCAGCCCAGCCCAGCAGCAGCCCAGCCCAGCCCAGCCCAGCCCAGCCCAGCAGCAGCCCAGCCCAGCCCAGCTGCAGCCCAGCCCAGCCCAGCCCAGCCCAGCTGCAGCCCAGCCCAGCTGCAGCCCAGCCCAGCCGCAGCCCAGCTGCAGCCCAGCCCAGCCCAGCCCAGCCGCAGCCCAGCCCAGCTGCAGCCCAGCCCAGCTGCAGCCCAGCCCAGCCCAGCCCAGCTGCAGCCCAGCCCAGCCCAGCCCAGCAGCAGCCCAGCCCAGCCCAGCCCAGCTGCAGCCCAGCCCAGCCCAGCCCAGCAGCAGCCCAGCCCAGCCCAGCCGCAGCCCAGCAGCAGCCCAGCCCAGCCCAGCCCAGCCGCAGCCCAGCCCAGCTGCAGCCCAGCCCAGCCCAACCCAGCCCAGCCCAGCAGCAGCCCAGCCCAGCCCAGCCGCAGCCCAGCCCAGCAGCAGCCCAGCCCAGCCCAGCCCAGCAGCAGCCCAGCCCAGCCCAGCAGCAGCCCAGCCCAGCCCAGCCCAGCCCAGCAGCAGCCCAGCCCAGCCCAGCCGCAGCCCAGCCCAGCAGCAGCCCAGCCCAGCCCAGCCCACCCCACCCCAGCCCAGCCCAGCCCAGCAGCAGCCCAGCCCAGCCCAGCTGCAGCCCAGCCCAGCCGCAGCCCAGCCCAGCCGCAGCCCAGCCCAGCTGCAGCCCAGCCCAGCAGCAGCCCAGCCCAGCCCAGCCCAGCCCAGCCCAGCAGCAGCCCAGCCCAGCCCAGCCCAGCCCAGCCCAGCAGCAGCCCAGCCCAGCCCAGCCGCAGCCCAGCCCAGCCGCAGCCCAGCCCAGCCGCAGCCCAGCCCAGCTGCAGCCCAGCCCAGCAGCAGCCCAGCCCAGCCCAGCCCAGCCCAGCCCAGCAGCAGCCCAGCCCAGCCCAGCCCAGCCCAGCCCAGCCCAGCAGCAGCCCAGCCCAGCCCAGCCCAGCCGCAGCCCAGCCCAGCAGCAGCCCAGCCCAGCCCAGCCCACCCCAGCCCAGCCCAGCCCAGCAGCAGCCCAGCCCAGCCCAGCCCAGCCCAGCCCAGCCCAGCCGCAGCCCAGCCCAGCTGCAGCCCAGCCCAGCTGCAGCCCAGCCCAGCAGCAACCCAGCCCAGCCCAGCCCAGCCCAGCCCAGCAGCAACCCAGCCCAGCTGCAGCCCAGCCCAGCCCAGCCCAGCTGCAGCCCAGCCCAGCCCAGCTGCAGCCCAGCCCAGCAGCAACCCAGCCCAGCCCAGCCCAGCCCAGCCCAGCAGCAACCCAGCCCAGCTGCAGCCCAGCCCAGCCCAGCAGCAGCCCAGCAGCAACCCAGCCCAGCCCAGCCCAGCAGCAACCCAGCCCAGCCCACCCCAGCCCAGCCCACCCCAGCCCAGCCCAGCAGCAGCCCAGCCCAGCCCAGCCCAGCCCAGCCCAGCCCAGCCCAGCCCAGCTGCAGCCCAGCCCAGCCCAGCCCAGCCATGGCCACCAAACCCTGGCCCCAGTACCATGGCCACAGGGCTCTGGACCCCCTCCAGGCATGGGGACTCCAGCACCTCCCTGGGCAGCCTGTGCCAGGCCCTGACCACTCTGGCAGCACAGGAGTTGTTCCTCCTCTCCAGCCTAACCTTCCCCTGGCACAATTTCAGGCCAGTTCCTCTCCTTCTACCACCTGAGACTAGGGAGAGGAGCCCAAGCCCCACCTGGCTGCAGCCTCCTTGCAGGGAGCTGTAGGCAAGATGCAGCAGGATGACCTGCAGCAGGCTGAGGAAGGTTCTCTTCCCTCCCTACCCTGCCCCAGTCAGGGCACATCTGGACCAGTGTGTCCAGTTCTGGGCTTCCCATTTCAGGAGAGACTGGAGAGGGTCCAGGGGAGGCTGCAAAGCTGCTGAGGGGCCTGGAGCAGCTCTGGGGGCAGCAGAGGCTGAGAGCCCTGGGGCTGAGAGCCTGCAGAAGAGCAGCCCCAGAGGGCAGCTGAGCAATGCTCAGCAAGAGCTGAAGGAGCTGTGGGGGGCAAGAGGCTGGGGCCAGGCTCTGCTCAGTGGTGCCCAGGGACAGCACAAGGGGCAAGGGGCACAGACTGGCACCCAGGAGGTTCCACCTGAGGAGGAAGAGAAGCTCCATGAGTGTGAGGCTGCATCACATACTTGGGGTGAGGGCAGGGGAGCTGCAGTGCCCTCTGCTCCCAGGGATCTTCATCAGGAGCCTTTCCCTGGCACCACTGAACATAGACTGAAGGTTACAAAGCTGCTTCAGAGGAGTGGAAGCAGAGCAACCCTCTGGGCCAGGAGGGAGGGAGGGAGGACTCTCACCAGGCCCTCTGAGCATGCAGCTGGTGCTGAGCTGCAGCCCTGCCCCACACCCCCAGAGCCTGCCCAGAGCAGAGGCTGCCAGGCTGGGCTGCTGCTCAGGCCATGCCCCCCCGGGGCTAATTGAGTTGCATCCTGCTAATTGAGTTTGTTCCCCTCGACTTACAGAGGGAGTCAAGGCCTCTTGCTCGTGGAGTTGATGTCAGCATCAAAAGCAAGGCATGAGGAGATGCTGGGGAGCAGGAGGCTGCTGGCTGGATGATGAAAGGACCTTCAAATGCCTGCCCCCAGCTCCCTGGCACCCAGGGCCAAATGCAATTACCACAATCACAGGCAGGGAAGAGAAACAAAGCAACCACAGCAGGCTCCATGCAGGCAGGCAGACAATCCAGATGGGTAACAGCCTCACCCAGCACAGAAATGCCAGTTCCTGAGGAGTGCTTACTCCTGGCAGGCACAGGCTGCACTGCATGGAGCCCTGGGGGCAGGAGAGGGAACCAGAGCTGGGCTGAGCAGGGAAATGCTGGGAGCTGGAAACCCCTGGCAGGCACAGGCTGCACTGCATGGAGCCCTGGGGGCAGGAGAGGGAACCAGAGCTGGGCTGAGCAGGGAAATGCTGGGAGCTGGAAACCCCTGGCAGGCACAGGCTGCACTGCATGGAGCCCTGGGGGCAGGAGAGGGAACCAGAGCTGGGCTGAGCAGGGAAATGCTGGGAGCTGGAAACCCCTGGCAGGCACAGGCTGCACTGCATGGAGCCCTGGGGGCAGGAAAGGGAACCAGAGCTGGGCTGAGCAGGGAAATGCTGGGAGCTGGAAAGCCCTGGCAGGCACAGGCTGCACTGCATGGAGCCCTGGGGGCAGGAAAGGGAACCAGAGCTGGGCTGAGCAGGGAAATGCTGGGAGCTGGAAACCCCTGGCAGGCACAGGCTGCACTGCATGGAGCCCTGGGGGCAGGAAAGGGAACCAGAGCTGGGCTGAGCAGGGAAATGCTGGGAGCTGGAAACCCCTGGCAGGCACAGGCTGCACTGCATGGAGCCCTGGGGGCAGGACCAGGAACCAGAGCTGGGCTGAGCAGGGAAATGCTGGGAGCTGGAAACCCCTGGCAGGCACAGGCTGCACTGCATGGAGCCCTGGGGGGAAGCAAAGGAACCAGAAGTGGTCAGGAAGGGGAAATGCTGGGGCCTGGAGAGTGGGAATTTGCTGAGTGCTCTTCCCCATCCCTTTCCTCCTGCTCCTCAGAGGCCTGAGCAGATGGAGGGTGCAGATGGCAATTAGGGATGGATGAGCAGGACTGGAGGAGGTAAGGACCAGCCTGAGCCCTCCAGAGCAGCCACAGAGGGCCCAGGGAGCACTTGCTCTCGACAGCTCCACTGCTACCCTGGGCTGCTGGGCTCTGCCTCTCCTTTCACACCCAGGGCAAACCCTGCTGCTGCCTGAGTGCATTCCCCTTTCTGGGAGGGAAAACACAAGCCAGGGGCATCAGGATGGGAACCTGCTGCCTGGCAGCTGCTCCTCAAGAAGGGACACAAGGCCAGATGTGATGCAGTCAGGATGCAGCCTCCTCAGCCCCAAAGCAGAGGATAGGAGAGGAAAGGGCTGAAATGGTGCCAGGGGAGGAACAATCTCTGTGCTGCAGGAGGGGTCAGGGCCTGGCAGAGGCTGCCCAGGGAGCTGGGGGAGTCCCCATGCCTGGAGGTGCTCCAGAGCCCTGTGGCCATGGCACTGGGGCCAGGGTTTGGTGCCCATGGTGGGGCTGGGTTGGTGTTGAGCTGGAGGATCTCAGAGGCCCTTTCCAGCCCAAAGCATTCCATGATTCCATAACTCCATGGCTGCAAGTGCAGAACAGAATGGAACAGAATGGAGTTCACCAGGCTGGAAAAGCCCTTTGAGATCACCCAGTCCAAGCTCTCCCCCAGCACCATCTGAGCAACCAAACCATGGCACCAAGGGCCTCAGCCAGGCTCTTGTTAAACACCTCCAGGGCTGGGGACTCCACCACCTCCCTGGGCAGCACATCCCCAGGGCCAACCTCTCTGGCTGGGAAGAATCTCTTCCTAACACCCAGCCTGAAAATGCAGCCAGCCAACTTCTAGCCCTCAGGGTGCTCAAGTCACTGAGCTGGAAGGTCTCTGTGGGCTCCCTGGAGGGGTTCCTGAGCTCCCCACTTGCTAAGGACAGAGACTTGCTGGAGGGAGGGCAGAAAAGGGCTGCAAAGAGGCTGAGGGGCCTGGAGCAGCTCTGGGAGCAGCAGAGGCTGAGAGCCCTGGGGCTGGGAGCCTGCAGAGGAGCAGCTCCAGAGGGCAGCTGAGCAATGCTCAGCAAGAGCTGAAGGAGCTGTGGGGGGCAAGAGGCTGGGGCCAGGCTCTGCTCATGGTGCCCAGGGACAGCACAAGGGGCAGTGGGCACAGACTGGCACCCAGGAGGTTCCATCTGAGCAGGAGGAGAAAGTTGTTTGCTGTGAGGGTGCTGGAGGCCTGGAGCAGGCTGCCCAGAGAGGTTGTGGAGTCTCCTGGTGTGGAGAGCTCCCAACCCCCCCTGGGCACTGTGCTGCTGGGCAAGCTGCTGTGGGAGCCCTGCTGGGGCAGGGGGCTGGGGGAGCTCCAGGGCTCCCTCCCATCCCTCCCACCCTGCTCTGTGGGAGCCATCTCTGCAGGCACACTCAGGACAGCGATCCCTGCAGCTGGCATTTATCTGCCTGCACCTGGACCCTCCCCCCCCGGCTGCCATCACTTCTGGAGTCCCAGAGCACAGCTCCTGCTCCCCTCCCTCCCTCCCTGCCCGCTGAGCTGTAATGGAGAAGGCAAACACTTGGAGATGCAGTCGGGAAGTTGCTGCTGCTGAGAGCTTTTAGCAGCTGTTTTGTTTCCGTGTCAGAAGCCCTCAGGGATGGATGGAGTGTGAGAAGCCTGTAAAAGCCTCCTGCTCTGCAGAGGGAGGAAGCTTCATTGTCTATCAACTTTGCCTATTTATGGGGAAATAAGACAGGAAAATGCCTCCAGGGCTTAAAAAAAACCCTAAAAGGGATGAAGCCTATCAGGAGCTGAGGAGAATGAGAGCTGAGAGAGCCACAGGCAAAGGTTGGCTTTGCATGGCAGTGAGGGCAGCAGGAACAGAGTGGGCTGGGATGGAAGGGAGCCCAAAGCTCAGCCAGCCCCAACCCCCTGCCCTGGGCAGGGACCCCTCCCACCAGCACAGGCTGCTCAGGGCCTCATCCAGCCTGGTCCTGAGCACCCCCAGGCAGGAGGCAGCCACAGCCTCCCTGGGCAGCCTGTGCCAGGCTCTCCCCAGCCTCACTGCCAAGGATTCCTTCCTCCTCTCCACTCTCTCCTCTCCCAGCTCCAAGCCACTGTCCCTCACCCTGGCACTCCCAGCCCTTGTCCCCAGTCCCTCCCCAGCTCTGCAGGATCCCTTCAGCTCCTGGCAGCAGCTCTGAGGTCCCCCTGGAACCTTCTCTGCGGGCTGCACAGCCCCAGCTCCCTCAGCCTGTGCTCCCAGCAGAGCTGCTCCAGCCCTTGGATCACCTTTGTGGCCTCCTCTGGACCCTCTGCAGCAGCTCTGTGTCCTCCTCCTGCTGGGGACACCACAACTGGAGGCAGGGCTGGAGGGGAGGTCTGAGCTGAGCCCAGGGGCAGGATCCCCTCTGCTGCCCACCCTGCCCTGGCTGCAGCCCAGCACTCAGCTGCCTGAGGGCTGCAGGAGGCACTGCTGGCTCCTGGGGAGCTGCTCAGCACCCCCAAGGCTCTTTCTTCTGCAGGGCTGCTGCCAGCCCCCCTGCACCCAGCCTGGAAGTGTGGCTGGGCTGAGCCTGGCTTGGTGAAGCAGCAGGCAGGGCTGGGTCTGCAGGAGGTAAGAAGGGGAACCAGCAGTGGACTGCAGAAGGAGCTGGAGCTCCTGCAGGAGCAAACCTCCCTGCTGCTGCAGAGCTGCTGCCTGGGCTGTCTGCTCCCCCAGGCACACAGCTGCTGGGCTGGAGGCTCTTAGTTCAGTTCCTGTTAGGTGACCAAGGCTCTGTCACAGCACTGCCAGATCAGCTCTGGCATCCTGCCTCTCACAAATGGCTGCCCAGCTGGGGGGCAGCCTGGAGCTGCCAGCTGAGCAGCACAGGCACTGAGCACCTCCAGGGCATCACTTTGTCCTCAGGGGACTGGAGCCCAGGGGGGCAGAGGGGGACTGGAGCTGAGGGAGAAGTTCCTGGCAGTGAGGGTGGGGAGGCTCTGGCACAGGCTGCCCAGGGAGGCTGTGGCTGTCCCCTCCCTGGGGGTGCTCCAGGTCAGGCTGGATGAGGCCCTGAGCAGCTGAGTGCAGCTGAGAGGGGTCCCTGGGCATGGCAGGGGGGTGGAGGAGAGGAGCTCTGAGCTCCCTTCCAACCTCAGCCACTCTGTGGCTCCATCATGTGTGAGGAGCTCAGGCCCCAGGCATGGACCTCAGCAGCTTGTGCCCCCCCTGCCACCCAGGGGCTCAGGGTCCTGCTGAACAAACTCTGCCAGCACCTCAGCTCCTTGGAGGCTCCTCTCCCACACCAGCTGCTTTGCTGGAAGCATTTCCCCCTCAACATCCTTCAGCCTGGGGGGGCTGGAGCAGAGCAGCCCCAGAGGGCAGCTGAGCAATGCTCAGCAAGAGCTGAAGGAGCTGTGGGGGGCAAGAGGCTGGGGCCAGGCTCTGCTCATGGTGCCCAGGGGCAGCACAAGGGGCACAGAGTGGAGCCCAGGAGGTGAAACTTGTTTGGTGTGAGGGTGCTGGAGGCCTGGAGCAGGTCTTTGAGGTCCCTTCCAACCCACCCCCTTCCATGTAGCTCTGATGCCCTTTGTGCCACCCCATGGCTGCACACTGCCAGCCCAGGACACAGCCAGGACGCCCTGCTGGGCACCAGCTCTGCACCAGCAGCACTGCAGCAAGCAGGGGAAGCCTTACCCTCGATGGTGGCTCTCTTGGGCAGGATGGTGATGGCTCCTTCTGCCACATCCTCCTGCTGCAGCAGAGGGCTCACCTTGGAGCCCCACGTGTCTGAGCCCACCCAGAGGAAGTGGCCCACTTGGTCTGCTCTCTTGGCAGCTGCCAGGATCTGCCTGTGGAGGAAGCACAGAAGCAACCTTAAAGGCTGGCAGGGACCTCCAGAGGTCACCGAGTCCAACCCCCCCCTGCCAAAATCCAGCTGCAAACTGGCACAGAAACTGCTGGGGGGAAAGCAGTGCAGGAAGAGCAGAGGCAGCAGAGCCCCTGAGCCCCTGCAAGCCCCCTGGAGCCCCTGCAAGCCCCCAGAGCCCCTCCCTGCCCCCAGAGCCCCTGCAAGCCCCCAGAGCCCCTCCCTGCCCCCAGAGCCCCTGCCTGCCCCCAGAGCCCCTGCAAGCCCCCAGAGCCCCTGCAAGCCCCCAGAGCCCCTCCCTGCCCCCCGAGCCCTGAGCTCCTGCACCCCCCTAGCACAGGCTGAACCTCTCTCGACTCTGCTTCCTGCCACTGGGATCCTGAGCCCAGCCCAGCTCACCCTGTGCAGCCTGCTCTGGCTCTGCACTGAGCTCTCCCAGGCACTGGGGCAGGCTGCCCAGGGCAGTGCTGGAGTCCCCTGCCCTGGAGGTGTTGCAGCAGCCCTGGAGCTCAGGCTCTCCTGGTGACCCTTCAGTGCTGGCTGACCCTGGAGGTCCCTTCCAGCCAGAGGCATTCTGTGGTCTGCTCTGACTCCACCACCTCCCTGGGCAGCCTCTTCAGCCTGACCCAGAGCCCAGGAGCTCACAGAATGCTTTGGGCTGGGAAAGGCCTCTGAGCTGACCTGGTCCAGCCAGCAACCCAACCCCCCCATGGCCACCAAACCCTGGCCCCAAGAGCCATGGCCACAGGTTCCCTGCACCCCTGCAGGCCTGGGGGCTCCACCAGCTCCCTGGGCAGCCTGAGCCGGGCCCTGACCACTGCTGCAGCTAAGGAACTCTTTCTCCTCTCCAACCTGAGCCTCCCCTGGTGCAGCCTGGGGCCATTTCCTCTCCTTCCATCACCCGAGGCAGGGGAGCAGAGCCCAGCCTCCGGCTGGCTGCAGCCTCCTGGCAGGCAGCTGCAGAGGGCAGGGAGGTCTCCCCCAGCCTCCCCTTCCGGAGCTCCCTGAGCCCCACAGCACCCTTGCCCACAGACACCTCCACCTCGCCGCCCAGCCCTTGGCTCTCTGCTCCCTGCACAGCCACCCAGCACCAGCAGACTGCCCCCGGGGGTGCTCGGGGCCAGGCTGGATGAGGCCTGGGGCTGCGGGAGGGGTCCCCGCCCAGCCCCACTGCCGCCCCACGGCCCCCCCGCGGCTCCTCACCTGATGTCCTCATCGCTGGCGAAGATGACAACGGCCCTGGCCTGGGGGGTCTCCAGCAGCTGCCTGATGACCCTGTCGAAGTCAATGCTCCTGGCCTGCCGCTCCGGGGGCAGCCGCAGCGACTGCGCGATGCACAGCCCGCCTGGGACGGGGGGGGGGGGGGGAGGGGAGGGGAGAGAGGGAGAGGGGAGAGGGAGGGGGAGAGGAGAGGGAGGGGAGAGAGGGGAGAGAGGGGAGAGAGGGGAGAGAGGGGAGAGAGGGGAGAGAGGGGAGAGAGGGGAGAGAGGGGAGAGAGGGGAGAGAGGGGAGAGAGGGGAGAGAGGGGAGAGAGGGGAGAGAGGGGAGAGAGGGGAGAGAGGGGAGAGAGGGGAGAGAGGGGAGAGAGGGGAGAGAGGGGAGAGAGGGGAGAGAGGGGAGAGAGGGGAGAGAGGGGAGAGAGGGGAGAGAGGGGAGAGAGGGGAGAGAGGGGAGAGAGGGGAGAGAGGGGAGAGAGGGGAGAGAGGGGAGAGAGGGGAGAGAGGGGAGAGAGGGGAGAGAGGGGAGAGAGGGGAGAGAGGGGAGAGAGGGGAGAGAGGGGAGAGAGGGGAGAGAGGGGAGAGAGGGGAGAGAGGGGAGAGAGGGGAGAGAGGGGAGAGAGGGGAGAGAGGGGAGGGAAGGCCCTCGTCAGAGGGAAGCAGCCCTGGCTGGGGGCAGGCTGGCAGCTTGCAGAGCACTGAGTGCTCCTAGGAAGCCTCCTGAGAGCTTCCTGCAGCTGTGGGGCTGTGCTCCCCCTGGCACAGAGCCTGAGCTGGGCAGGGGCAGGGCTTAGGGAGATGGAGAACAGCAGAGAGGAGCAGAAAGCCACAGATCATCCCCCCCCTGCCCCCCAACCCACCAAACCGCTGCCCCCCATCCCCAAACCACTGCCCCCCACCCCCAAACCGCTGCCCCCCCACCCCCAAACCACTGCCCCCCCACCCCCAAACCTTGCCCCCAACCCCACCAAGCTGTGTCCCCCAACCACCACCCCCTGCCCCCCAAGCCTTTACCCCTGCCCCCCAGCCCACCCCCCCGTGCCCCAGCAGGGCTCAGCCTCCCAGCCCTGCCCCTCGCTGCCCTCCCTTGGGCTGCTGCCAGCCCCAGCTGTGCCCCTGCTCAGAGGGGCTGCCCTGGGCCAGCTCCAGCTGCCCTGGGCCAGCTCCAGCAGCCAGGCATGGGAGTGCTGGGGGAGGGGGGACAGACAGGGAGCCCCCAGCCCTGCTCCTCAGGGGCTGGGGCTGTATCCAGCCCTCCAAGCGCTGCAGTCTCCAGGGCTGCCCCCTGGTCCTCTGCTGCCCTGGGTTCCCCTGCAGCACCAAGGACATTGTGCTGCCTGCCTGCAGCTCCCCAGCAGCCTCTCCTTGCCTGAGCAGCACTCGGTTGGATTCTCAGGTAGCAGAGACAGCTTAGCACTGCTGTCCCCTCGGTGCCCCTTCAGATGCTCCATCTCCCCAGCAGCCCCTGCCAGCAGCAGCCCCTGCTGAAAGCTCTGCTGCTGCTGCTCATTAAGAGCAACCCTCAATTAGCTGTGATTAATAGGTTACTTTTACACAGTCTCACAGTAACTAAGGTTGGAAGAGACCCCAAGGACCATCGAGTCCAACCTGTCCCAACAGACCTCACGACCAGACCATGGCACCAAGTGCCACATCCAATCTCCCCTTGAACACCTCCAGGGACGGTGACTCCACCACCTCCCTGGGCAGCACATCCCAGTGACCAGCAGCTGCCAAAAGCTGCCTCCAGGAGGCTGAGTTGGGGTGCTGGGAGCACCACACAGAGCCAGGGGGGGCCCCCAGGGCTTCCTCCTTGGCAGAGAGCAGCTGAGGGCTTGCAAAGGCTTCCCCCACCCCTGGCTGCCCTGCTCCGGAGGCTGCAGGCAGGGCAACGAGCAAGGCTGACCCTTGGGCTTGGACCAAAGCAAAGCTGAGCCTGCAGCCCCTCTGACCCTCCCCTTCCCTTGCCCTGGCTGGGCTGGGCTGGGCTGGGCTGGGCTGGGCTCCCCTCCCCTCCCCTCCCCTCCCCTCCCCTCCCCTCCCCTCCCCTCCCAGCCCACCCCTGATGGAGGGAAGCAGCCCAGGGCTTGCCCTGGCAGGGCTCAGCTTGGCACAGCTGCTCCTGCTCTGGCAGGGAGCTGAAAGCCTTCCTGCTGCCCAGCACCACCCCAGGGTTGTGTCCTGCTGGTTCTGCCCAGGCCTGGCACTGCCCAGCTCAGGCTCTGCCCGGGGCTGGCACTGCCCAGCTCAGGCTCTGCCCGGGGCTGGCACTGCCCAGCTCCAGGCTCTGCCCGGGGCTGGCACTGCCCAGCTCCAGGCTCTGCCCGGGGCTGGCACTGCCCAGCTCCAGGCTCTGCCCGGGGCTGGCACTGCCCAGCTCCAGGCTCTGCCTGGGGCTGGCACTGCCCAGCTCCAGGCTCTGCCCGGGGCTGGCACTGCCCAGCTCAGGCTCTGCCCGGGGCTGGCACTGCCCAGCTCAGGCTCTGCTCAGAGAGCTCCTGGCTGAAGCTCAGGGCAGCTTGGCACAGCCAGGGGCTGCTCCTAGCAGGGAGAAGCTCAGGGCAGAGCTCCTGCCAAGGCCTGGGCTGCACAAAGCCTCTGCCTCACACTTGCTGCTGCCCACCCCAAGGGCACTGCCACAGCTTGTGCCACCCCTTGGGGGGCAGGAAGGCAGAGGTGGCAGCTGTGGGGAGCAGCAGGCAGGCCAGGGGAGCCTCAAGTGCCCCCCAAGGGATTGCAGCCCCTGCAGGGCATCTTCAGGAGCCAGCTGAGGGCTGCCCAGGGCCAAGCCTCTCCTTCCCTGGCTGCTGTGCCAGCAGCACTCTGTCCCTGCTGCCTTCCAGCCCCAGCCCTGTGCTCCTCCATCCAGCTCCTGCCTCTGGTTCCCATCTGGTGCTGAGCCCAGGCTGGGCCTTGCCCAGTGCCTGCCCCCAGCATCAGTGGTGCCAGTGGTGCCCTCCTTGCCCTCAGGGCTGGGCTTGGCTCTTGGGTTGTGTCTCTGTGTCTCCATCCCATGGCATTGCTCTTCTCCCCAGCCCAGCTGCTGGAGTTTCTCTCCCAGCCCATCAGCCTCTCTCCCTTCTTCCCTCTGGGAGTGCAGAGAGGCTCCTGGAGAGCCTCTGGCCCTCAGGGGGTGCCCAGCCCAGCCCCAATCAGGCCTTTAGGTCAGGATTGTTTGGCAGTGCCAGAAGGGATCAGCTCCAGCACAGGTGACCCCTGGATTGTTTGAGCCTAAACAGCAAAGCTAAGAGCTCCTGGAGCACTGAGAGCTTCTGATCTGCCCTGAGCAGCCCCCAGCAGGGAGCCAGGGTGGCCCTGCCCAGGGGTGCAGGATGCTCAGCAAAGCCTGAGCTGCAGGCTCTGTGCAGCAAACCCCAGCAGCAAACCTCCCACTGCACCAGGGGAAGGACATCAAAGAGTCTGACAGAGTTTGGGGCTGCCCAAGGGAGAGGAATGAACTGGGGAAGGAACCAAACAGACATCAAAGGCCTGGAGCAGGCCTTGGGCTCTGCTCCATTTCTTGCCCATTTCTGTGTCCCTGCTGGGCTCTGGCTCAAGCCTGGGGAGCCTGGAGCCTGGACTCCCAAACCTCATTCTGTGGAAGAAGGAGAAGAAAACACAGAGCCACAGCTTGGATCAGGCTGGAAGGGACCCCAGGGGCATCTTGGCCACCCCCCTGCAGGGACAGCTCCAGCCAGAGCAGGCTGCCCAGGGACACAGCCAGGCTGAGCCTGAGTGTCTCCAGGGCTGGAGCCTCAACCCCCTCCCTGTGCAGCCTGTCCCAGGCTCTCCCTGTGCAGAGCTCCCTCCTGATGCCCAACCTACCTCTGCCCTGCCCCAGCCCCAAACCATTGCTCTCATCCTATCCCCACAGCCCCTTCTGAGCAGTCCCTCCCCAGGCTGCCTGCAGCTGCCCTGCAGACACTGAAATGCAGCTCTGGGGTCTCCTCTGCAGGCTGGACACCCCCAGCCCCCTCAGCCTGGCCCCACAGGGGAGGCTCTGCAGCCCCCTGCTCATCCTCACTGCCCTCCTCCTCTGGCTGTGAGGAGGCTCTGGGCCAGGCTGTGGTTCCTTTAGCCAGCCCCCTGCTTCCCCAGGGCAGGGAAGTCCCTGCCTAGGCCAGCAGCTGGGAGCTGCAGCGGTGTGTGGCTGGGCTGGCATCTGAGCCAGCTCTGCTCAGCCTCCTCAGCTAGCTGTGCTCATCAGGTGTGCCCCAGGAGTAAAGCTACACTGGAGCAGGCAACTGCACCCTTCTGTGCCAGGGACAGCTTCCTGCTGCCCACACAGCAGAGGAACCTGCTGCCCAGCAGGGAATGGGGTTTGTGCTAAGCTGCTCTCTCATTTCCCACCTCCACCTCAGGCCTCATCCTGCCCACAGAGGAGAAGCTGCTAACAGAGGGCCAAGAACTCCTGGTACCTCCTCCCTGGCTGCTGCAGGGTCCCATGGTGGCACAGCTTTGCTTAAGGACCTTCCCACTGCCTTCTCTCACCTCCCCCAGCTGGCCTCCCCTGGGGCAATGCAGCTGCAGCCATCCACCACAGAAAGAGCTCTTCTGGAGCCCTCCTCACACCCCAGGGGTGGCAGAGGATCCTCATCCTCCTGGGCAGCCAGGGCAGGGGCTGAGGGCAGCCAGGGCAGGGGCTGAGGGCAGCCAGGGCACCCACAGCAGCTCCCCCAGGAACACATCCAGCTGGGCTTGGAAGCTCTGCAGAGGTGGAGACTCCACCACCTCCCTGGGCAGCCTGCCCCAGGGCTCCAGCAGCCTTCAACCAAAGAACTTCCTCCTCCTGCTCAGGTGGAGGGTTCCAGTTTGTGCCCCCTGCCCCTTGTCCTGTCCCTGGCCCCAGCCCCTCGATGTCCTTGGAGTGAGGAGCCCAGGACTGAGCCCAGGACTCAAGGTGGGGCAGTCCCTGCTCCTGCTGCTGGCCTCCTCCTGGGCTCCTCAGACACAGCCTTGGCGTCACAGAAGGGCTTGGGACCCCCAGAGCTCGCCCAGCCCAAGCCCCCTGCACTCAGCAGGGACATCCCCAAGCAGAGCAGGCAGCCCAGAGCCCTGCCCAGCCTCACCTGCAGGCATGGAGCCTCAGCCAGCCCCCTGGGCAGCCTCTTCCACTCACCTCAGGCACACAGAGTCCGAGCTGGATGCCTGCAGCCCAGGCTGGGAGCCCCGAGGGCAGCTGAGCACCAAACCTTTGCCTGCTGGGGGAGCTTGCTGGCTGGCTGCCCCTCAGCTGCCAGCAGAGCTGAGTGGGCAGTGGGGGGCAGGGTCAGCCCCCTCTCCCCCCCAGGGCTTTGCTCCCCTCCCACAGAGCCCTGGCTGCTCCCAGCCAGCCCCTCCTGAGCCTGGCCTGGGCTGCCTGGCCAGCAGCAGTCTCCTGCAGCCTTGCCCCTGCCCAGCCTGTGTGCCCTGTGCCATGCCTTGGTCTCCCCTGCCCCTTGCAGCTCCACTCTGTCACTGAGGAGGCTGCCTGGGGCTTTGCTGCTCTGGCAGAGCTACTTCCCCCTCCCTCAGCACTAGTGCTGCCTCCTCTGGCTCCTGACTCATTACAGACTGCAGCCTCAAAATGAGCTCTAATGAGGAAGCCTTTCCAGCTGCAGCTGGGGCTGTTCCCAGCTTACTGAATCCGCTGCAGTTTGGCTTTGGCTTCTTTCCCCCTCCCTCCCCTCTCCTGGAGGGGTGAGGCAGGATTGGAGCCTTCCCTCAGCTCATGGCAGGAGCTGCCAGGGCCAGGGGAGCCTTGGCAGTGCCTCTGAGGGGGAGGGCTGCAGAGGACAGCAGTGACACAGTGGGCAGGGAGGAGGAGAGAGCTTCGAGGCACACTTGGGGAAGCAAATCTCTCTGCTCATTCTTTTCTCTCCACCCAAGAAGAGATCAGGGCTGCCAAGGGGGCACAAGGCTCCCCCAGGGCTGCCAAGGGGGCACAAGGCTCCTTCAGGGCTGCCAAGGGGGCACAAGGCTCCCTCAGGGCTGCCAAGGGGGCACAAGGCTCCCTCAGGGCTGCCAAGGGGGCACAAAGCTCCCTCAGGGCCGCCAAGGGGGCACAAGGCTCCCTCAGGGCCGCCAAGGGGGCACAAGGCTCCCTCAGGGCTGCCAAGGGGGCACAAGGCTCCCTCAGGGCTGCCAAGGGGGCACAAGGCTCCCTCAGGGCCGCCAAGGGGGCACAAGGCTCCCTCAGGGCCGCCAAGGGGGCACAAGGCTCCCTCAGGGCCGCCAAGGGGGCACAAGGCTCCCTCAGGGCCCCCAAGGGGGCACAAAGCTCCCTCAGGGCCCCCAAGGGGGCACAAGGCTCCCTCAGGGCTGCCAAGGGGGCACAAAGCTCCCTCAGGGCTGCCAAGGGGGCACAAAGCTCCCTCAGGGCTGCCAAGGGGGCACAAGGCTCCCTCAGGGCTGCCAAGGGGGCACAAGGCTCCCTCAGGGCTCCCAAGGGGGCACAAAGCTCCCTCAGGGCTGCCAAGGGGGCACAAGGCTCCCTCAGGGCTCCCAAGGGGGCACAAGGCTCCCTCAGGGCTGCCAAGGGGGCACAAGGCTCCCTCAGGGCTGCCAAGGGGGCACAAAGCTGGGCTGCTGGTTGGGCTGGGTGAGCTCTGAGGCCTTTTCCAGCCCTGACACTTCTGTGATCTCCTGGGCTTCGAGTGAGGGAGCACAGGGAGCGAGCTGTGGGGCCAGAGCACAGGGCTGAGGCAGGAGCAGAGGATTTGGCATCCCCTCAGCTGAGCCAGGAGAGCCCAAGCACTGCTGAGCTGGGAGGAGGAGAGCGTGGGGCTGGGGCACACCAGGGCCATTGCCTCCTGCCCTGCTCCCTGAGTGCCAGGAGCCCTCTGTGCCCTGGAGAGCAGAGCTGTGCCTGCAGGCTGGGAGGCACAGTCCTGCTCCAGCTGCTGGAGTGCCTGAGAGCTGCTGCTCCAGGGGAGGCTTTGCCACATCTCCACCAGCGACCTCCTGAGAGCTTGCAGCAGGCTCCAGAGCTGGCCCCTGCCCAGCAAGTGCATTTCCTCCCTGCAGCTGGCCCTGTAGTGCCACCTGGGCTGGCCACAGGCCTGGCTGGGCAGCTTCAGGAGCAGCAAAGGCTTCCTCAGCACAAACTGTGCCTGGGCCAGCAGCCACCACTGCTCCAGGGGGCTGCAGCTGGCTGAGCTCTGGGGTCCCTGCCCATGGCAGGGGGCTGCAGCTGGCTGAGCTCTGGGGTCCCTGCCCATGGCAGGGGGCTGCAGCTGGCTGAGCTCTGGGGTCCCTTCCAACCCAGCCCTTCCATCCCCTCTGCACCTCCTGAAGCTTGCACTTGGAGCAGCCCACTGCAGGGGCAGGGCTGCAGGCACTTCAGGTTATTAACCTGGAGTTAATTTTCCTGCTAATTAAATGCTGTTGGCATTAATTGAATGCTCCTCTCATTACCAGCAGGAGCTCCTCTGCTCTTCCAGGGGTGGCTCTTTGCCCTGCTGCAGGCCTGCAGGCTCCAGCAGCTCTCCTTTGGCCGGGGGAGCAGCAGGGGGATCGAGGCTGGGCTCTGCCTCCACACCCCCACCAGCTCAGGCAGCTCAGGCTGCAAGCTAGCAGAGGATGAGCAGCCAGCAAACCTGCTGCACAGCAAGCAAGCTTTGGAGGCTCAGAAGGGTTTGGCCTGCTGGGAGCAGGAACTGAGGGCACAGCCTCAGATCCGTGCAGTGCTGTGGATTAGCAGAGAGGCTCTGCTGCCTCACCTGGGCCTTGCTGGCTGCAGCTGGAGTGGGAGCAGTGGCTGCCACCTCCTCAGGCGGTGCTGGGCAGGCTGCAGAGCTGGGCAGGGCCTCATGAAGCTCAGCAAGGGCAAGGGTAGGGTCCTGCCCCCGTGGAGGAACAACCCTCTGCAGCAGGACAGCTGAGGGGGGACCTGCTGGGGAGCAGCTCCAGGGAGAAGGACCTGGGAGTGCTGGGGGACAACAAGGTCCCCATGAGCCAAAAGGGCAATGACCTCCTGGGGTGCATCAAGCAGAGTGTGGCCAGCAGGGCGAGGGAGGTTCTCCTCCCCCTCTGCTCTGCCCTGGTGAGGCCACAGCTGGAGGGCTGGGGGCAGTTCTGGGCTCCCCACTTCAAGAGGGACAGAGAACTGCTGGAGAGGGCACAGCAGAGGGCTACAAAGGAGCCTGGAGCAGCTCTGGGAGGAGCAATGCTCTGAGCAATGCTGATCAATACTTCCAGGGTGGTGGCAGGAGGAGGAGCCTCCAGCATCCTCACACCAAAGAAGTTTCTCCTCCTGTGCACAGGGAACCTCCTGGGCAGCTCCAGCCTCCTGCCACCCAGCCTGGAAGCTTTGATCAGCATTGCTCAGCTGCCCTCTGGGGCTGCTCCTCTGCAGGCTCTCAGCCCCAGGGCTCTCAGCCCCTGCTGCTGCCAGAGCTGCTCCAGGCCCCTCAGCAGCTTCCCAGCCCTTTTCTGCCCTCTCTCCAGTGAGCCTCTGTCCCTCTTGAACTGGGCAGCTGAGAACTGGGCTCAGCACTCTGGAAACACCTCCAGAGAGCCCTCAGATATCCTCCAGCTCGGTGACTTCAGCAGACCAATGGCTAGGAGTTTGCCCAGGCTCACAGTGAGCTTTCTCAGCCCCAGGCAGAGCCCTCTGCACAGCAAGAGGGGCAGGAGGAGACCATCCACAGCCTTCCTGTCAGCCCTCTGCAGCCTGCTGGGTCCTCCACACTGATCTGAGGGCAGTGAAAGGCTTCCCTTGAGCTGCCTCCAGAGCTGCCCAGCTCAGCCCTGCCTGCCCAGCGCTGTGAGCAGCTCCAGCTCCTGGCCAGCAGGCTGAGCTGGCTGTGCTGCAGCGCCCTGGTGAGTCATGGCTCTGCCTCTGCCCCCCACGCCGGGGCCCCAGGCGCTCTCAGCTCTCCCTTTGTTGAGCCATGTTTCATTCCTACACCACCAGCCCTGGGGGCTCTCCAGAGCAGCTTTGCAAATGCCCTCCCACACAGAGGCTCTCTGGCTGTCTCCTGGGATGCTGCTGATAGCCAACCAGAGGCATCTGCTTCAAACCTGAGCGGAGAAGCTGGGGGCCAGGGGGTGATGGGGTGGGGAAGATCAAACCTGGAGAGGGATGAGGGAAGGGGAAAAGAGGATGAGAGGCAAGGTGGAGGCTTGCAAGGGTCAGGGAAGGACTGATGAAAACACCACTTAGAATCCAAGCATGGGTTGGGTTGGAAGGGAGCTCGAAGCTCACCCAGCTCCAGCCCCCTGCCATGGGCAGGGACAGCTCCCACCAGCCCAGGCTGCTCAGGGTCTCATCCAGCCTGGTCCTGAACACCTCCAGGGAGAGGGCTTCACAAGCCTGGGGAGCAGGAGCAGGAGCTCTGCTCTCGTGGCTGGGGATGGGAAACCCACAGCAAGGAGGAAGCAGCAGAACCAACCCCCAGCACCTCAGCTTCTGCTGCATGGAAAGCCCCTGGGACACACAAGTGAGGCACAAGGGGAGAGGAAACCTTTGCCACAGCCACAAAATCACTGAATCCCAGCTGCCCAGGGCCAGAGGGACAGGGAGCTGCTGGGGAGAGGCCAGGGGGGGCTGCAGAGATGCTGAGGGGCCTGGAGCAGCTCTGGGAGCAGCAAAGGCTGAGAGCCCTGGGGCTGAGAGCCTGCAGAGGAGCAGCCCCAGAGGGCAGCTGAGCAATGCTCAGCAAGAGCTGAAGGAGCTGTGGGGGGCAAGAGGCTGGGGCCAGGCTCTGCTCAGTGGTGCCCAGGGACAGCACAAGGGGCACTGGGCACAGACTGGCACCCAGGAGGTTGTTTGTTGTGAGGGTGCTGGAGGCCTGGAGCAGGCTGCCCAGAGAGGTTGTGGAGTCTCCTGGTGTGGAGAGCTTCCAACCCCCCCTGGGCACTGTGCTGCTGGGCAAGCTGCTGTGGGAGCCCTGCTGGGGCAGGGGCTGGGGCTGGCTGAGCTCCAGACCACAGCAGGCTGGGGCTCTGTGATCTCTTTTCAATGCCCAGCTCTGGCTGCTTTGCCTCTGCCTTTCATCAGGGCTGAGGTCTCTGTCACCAGGCACTTCTGTCTGCCTTACATCTAACCAGAATCATTCAATTCTGAGCTCCTTCATGAAAAATTCAATATTCACCTTCTGGGAGGAGCAGCAAGCAGCCTCCCATCCCTCCAGCCTGCTGCTGCTGTCTGCCAGGAGGCTTCTCTTTGGCCACGTCACCTGCTCACCCTCCAGCACCTCTGGGAAGCATTCAGCTCCCTCTGCTTGAAACCACAAAGCAGTGACCTGCAGAGGCTCTGCCAGGCAGGCTGCAGGCAGGCTGGCACTGCCCCACTTGCCAGGCAGGCTGGCACTGCCCCACTTGCCAGGCAGGCTGGCACTGCCCCACTTGCCCGGCAGGCTGGCACTGCCCCACTTGCCAGGCAGGCTGGCACTGCCCCACTTGCCAGGCAGGCTGGCACTGCCCCACTTGCCAGCTGGATGATTTGAGCTACCTTCACACAGAGCTTCACTCAGACCCAAGACCCTGCTGCTCCTGCCCCCTCCAAGCCCTGCCAGCCCAGCTGGGCATCCCCCTGGCACCACAGCTCTGCCTCAGCAGCCAGGCCAGGGAGTTGGGCTGGAAGGGACCACTCCTTTCTTAGGGGAAAAGGAGAAGGATTCCTGCTACTGCCACTGCCTGCAGAGCTCACCTGGCAGTGCCCAGCTGCTGCTGCTGCTGCTCTGGGGTCTGGCAAACAGTGCCTCTGATGTCCCTGCAACCACCACCTTGCAGCAAGGTTGGGCTTGGTCTCTTCTCCCAGGTGACAAGGACAGGAGGAGAGGAAACAGCCTCAGGTTGAGCCAGGTTGGACATGAGGAACAATTCCTTCACAGTAAGAGTGGTTAAGCCCTGGCCCAGGCTGCCCAGGGCGGTGGTGGAGTCCTCCTCCCTGGAAGGGTTGAAGCACTGTGTGGATGTGGTGCTGAGGGCCATGGTATAGTGGTGGACTTGTGCCAGGCTAAAGGTCAGGCTCCATGACCCTGGAGGTCATTTCCAGCCTCAGTGGCTCTGTGATTCTGTGTCACAGATGAGAGGCAGGACCACAAACTACACTCAGAGCAGTGTTAAGGTGACTCAGGAATCCCTCTTCAACCACACACAGGAACTGCTCTGCCTGCCCTGCACACTGCCTGAGCAGGAAGGACTCCTCCTGCCCAGCACCCTCCAGGGCTGAGTCCTTGAAGAGCTCTCCATAAGGCTACCAGGACAGCAGCAAGGGGCAGTGATGAGAGGATGGTCAAATGGAAGGCAGATCAGAGACTCACAGAATGGTTTGGGTTGGAAGAGACCTCCAAGATCATTGAGGCCAACCTTCTACCCAGCCCCCCCATGGCCACCAAAGCATGGCCCAAAGGGCCATGGCCACAGGGTTCTGGAACCCCTCCAGGCATGGGGACTCCACCACCTCCCTGGGCAGCCTCTGCCAGCCCCTGACCACTCCTGCAGCACAGAGATTGTTCCTCCTCTCCAACCTGAGCCTCCCCTGGTGCAGCTTGAGGCCATTTCCCATCTCACCCCAACTCTGCAGCCCTCGGTGACATCTCCCACCCCAGCTCAAGATCTTCTCCTTGACAAACTCAAGGCAAGGTCTGAAGGATTCCAGAGCTGTTCAGCCATGCTTTGTGATCTCTCAGGGTTGTTGAGACTCTCCCCTTGGCCTCCCCACGGACTCTCACATCAAAGGCTGCTGCTTCCCATCCTGATGATTGCTGCCTCCATCCAGAGCACCAGAAACACGAAGCACTGTTTGCTGCTCCCAGCAAATGCAGAGTTCAAAGATGCCCAAAGTCCTCTGCCTGGGCTGAGGGAATATTGATGCAGGCTCTGCTTCAAGGCACTGAGCTTGGGGAGGAAAAGACATTTTTCCCTTTGGCCACAGTTCAATAATGCAATGAATATCCTCACAGCTACTTAAACAAGCACAGAGAGCCTTCTGTCACCAGAGAACAGTCAGGGTTGGAAGAGGCCTCCAAGATCACCCAGTCCAACCAGCAGCACAACCCCACCATGACCAGGCCCTGGCCCCAGCTGCCATGGCCACACCCCTCAGGAGCACCCTCAGGCATGGGGACTGCACCACCTCCCTGGGCAGCCTCTGCCAGGCCCTCACCACTCCTGCACCAAAGACACTTTTCCTCCTCTCCAACCTCAGCCTCCCCTGGCACAGCTTCAGGCCAGTTCCTCTCCTTCTATCACCTGAGACTGGGGAGCAGAGCCCAACCCCCCCTGGCTGCAGCCTCCTCTCAGGGAGCTGCAGAGCGCACTGAGGTCTCCCTCAGCCTCCTCTGCTGCAGGCTGCACACCCCCAGCTCCCTCAGCTGCTCCTCCCCAGCCCTGCTCTGCAGACCCTCCCCCAGCTCTGTAGCCCTTCTCTGGCCCTGCTCCAGCCTCTCAATGTCCTTCTTGGAGTCAGGAGCCCCAAACTGGACTCAGCATTACAAGCTGTGGCCTCCCCAGTGCAGAGTCCAGGGGGACACTCAGGTCTCTGCTCCTGCTGGCCACACCACCGCTGATCCAGGCCAGGCTGCTGGTGGCCCTCTTGGCCACCTGGGCACCCTGCTGGCTTGAAGACAACCTTTGTGGAAGGGGAGCACAGTTTGAAACGTTTTCAAGTCATCCTTCCACTCCTGAACCAGAAACCCAACACAAGGCCCAGGGCTGCTGCTGGGAGCAGGAGGAGGGCAGCTCACAGCCAGGATCCCCTTTCCCAGCTCAGCATTATCTGCCCAGCAGCTGCTGTGGTTAATGTGCTGGGGAGCTGTGGCAGGAGGAAGAGAGGACAGGAGAGGTTTAATCCTCTCCACTGCTTTCTGTCCTGTTCTGCTTTGTCATCAGGGAGATCACTTCTGCTCCAGCTCCGTGGCCCTGCTGCGGGGCTGTGCTGCTCAGCTCCACTTCCCTTTCACTACAGCAGTGGAATCCTTCAAGGCAGGGCTCGGGTGAGCCCCAGGCAGGGAGCTGGAGCAGTAGCAGAAGGATGTGCTGCTGCCACGCTCCAGCTCCTACTTCTCAGTATCCCCTGCCAGCAGCAGCCCTCTGGAGCTGCAGCCCAGCTCCCTTCTCCGATGTCCTCAACCACTTCACTGGAGTCCATTAAAGACAAGCAGCAGCCTCCCAACAGAGCTGCCAGTGGAAAGGGAGAGTGGCTTGGGTTCGAAACACAAGCTACTGCCAGCCCAGCCCTGCCAGCTCTGCCCATGCCCTCGGGGGAGATAAGCAAGAGGAGCTTCAGCCGCTATTGACAGCCCTGCGGGCTGCTGCCGGCTGCAGGCCAGGGGGCTGCCGGCTGCTGCCGGCCAGGGAGCTGCCCATGGTGCTGCCCATGGCGCTGCTGGCTGCTGCCGGCCAGGGAGCTGCCCATGGTGCTGCCGGCCGCAGGCCAGGGGGCTGCTGGCTGCTGCCGGCCAGGGAGCTGGCCAGGGTACTGCCCATGGCGCTGCCGGCTGCTGCCGGCCAGGGAGCTGCCCATGGCGCTGCCGGCTGCTGCCGGCCAGGGAGCTGCCCATGGTGCTGCCCATGGCGCTGCTGGCTGCTGCCGGCCAGGGAGCTGCCCATGGTGCTGCCCATGGCGCTGCTGGCTGCTGCCGGCCAGGGAGCTGCCCATGGTGCTGCCCATGGCGCTGCTGGCTGCTGCCGGCCAGGGAGCTGCCCATGGTGCTGCCGGCTGCTGCCGGCCAGGGAGCTGCCCATGGTGCTGCCGGCTGCTGCTGGCTGCTGCCGGCCAGGGAGCTGCCCATGGTGCTGCCCATGGCGCTGCTGGCTGCTGCCGGCCAGGGAGCTGCCCATGGTGCTGCCCATGGCGCTGCTGGCTGCTGCCGGCCAGGGAGCTGCCCATGGTGCTGCCGGCTGCTGCTGGCCAGGGAGCTGCCCATGGTGCTGCCCATGGCGCTGCTGGCTGCTGCCGGCCAGGGAGCTGCCCATGGTGCTGCCGGCTGCTGCCGGCCAGGGAGCTGCCCATGGTGCTGCCCATGGCGCTGCTGGCTGCTGCCGGCCAGGGAGCTGCCCATGGTGCTGCTGGCTGCTGCCGGCCAGGGAGCTGCCCATGGTGCTGCCGGCCGCAGGCCAGGGGGCTGCTGGCTGCTGGCGGCCAGGGAGCTGGCCAGGGTGCTGCCAGTGTGACCCAGCCTCCTACCAAGCTCAGGCACCAGCCTCCTGCTCCACACAGCCCAGGGCAGGGGGCAGCAGCTTCCTGGGCTTGGCTTGGGGTTGGGTTGACTTTCTTGTTGTCTCTTGTAACTGAAGGGCAAAGCAGCAGAGCTGTGGGAGGGGCAGGGAGAGGAGGTTGCTGTGTGAGCAGGAGGCAGTCTGAAGAAATGGTTTGTGCCTGCAGGCTGTTAGGGCAGTGGGATCAGAGTCAGGGAGTTGTCTGGGTGGGAAAACACCTCAGAGATCACCCAGGCCAACCAGCAGCCCAACCCCACCATGGCCACCAAAGCATGGCCCCAAGTGCCATGGCCACAGCGTTCCTGCACACCTCCAGGGCTGGAAGCTCCACCACCTCCCTGGGCAAAACAAAGAGCTTTTGGGACACAGGTCATGAGCAGGTCCCCCTGCAACCTGTGAGACAGCAACACTGACCTGAGCAAACTCCTGCTTCATAGAATCCCAGCAGGGAGCTCACCCAGCCCCAGCCCCCTGCTCCAGCAGGGCTCCCACAGCAGCTTGCCCAGCAGCACAATGCCCAGGGGGGGTTGGAAGCTCTCCACACCAGGAGACTCCACAACCTCTCTGGGCAGCCTGCTCCAGGCCTCCAGCACCCTCACAGCAAACAACTTTCTCCTCCTGCTCAGATGGAACCTCCTGGCTTCCACTCTGTGCCCCTTGCCCCTTGTGCTGTCCCTGGGCACCACTGAGCAGAGCCTGGCCCCAGCCTCTTGCCCCCCACAGCTCCTTCAGCTCTTGCTGAGCATTGCTCAGCTGCCCTCTGGGGCTGCTCTTCTGCAGGCTCTCAGCCCCAGGGCTCTCAGCCTTCGCTCCTCCCAGAGCTGCTCCAGACCCTCAACATCTCTGTAGCCTCCCCTGGACTCTACCCAGCAGTTCTCTGTCTTTCTGGAACTGGGGGGCCAGGAACTGGCCCCAGGCCTCCAGCTGTGACCTCCCTGGGCAGAGCAGAGTGGCAGGAGATCCTCCCTTGTCCTGCTGGCCACACTCAGGACACTTTAGAGGTCCTGAGGGCACAGTGCTGGCTCATGGTGAACTCATTCCACCTGCACTCTGGATCCTTCTCCACAGAGCTGCTCTCCAGGGGTCAGCTCCTCACCTGCCCTGGTGCAGGGAGCTATTTGTATCCATTTTACTTGTGTGAGAGTTGAGATGAGAGTGGGACCTGGCCTCTGGGCTCTTGCTGCTGGTAGAGCCTCACAACCTGCCTGCAAGCCCCCTGGCAGCAACAAGAGAGGTGTGGGGAGGCCCCAGGCTCTGCACAGGATCCGAGGGGCTGGGCAGGATCTGATGCCAGCTGCCAGGAGCCAAGCTGGGAGCACATTCTGGTGGTGGTTTCCTCCTTTCCCCTCCTCCAGGAGCAGCACTCCAGAGCAGAGAGCAGGACCCCAATGGGGAGCAGCAGGAATGCAGAGGCAGCTGAGGTGCTCCCTGCCGTACCCCACCCCTCAGGTGGATTTCTCCCCCACACAGCTCAGGATTTGGCTCTGGCTGCTGTTCCCTTCTCTGTCTGGCAGCCAGCACAGCACCTGGGAGGGAGGCTGGGGGTGACAGAGCAGCTCAGCTCCCTGCAGCAGCTCTCATCTAGCTTCAGCTTAGCAGGAGGCTTCAGCAGGCTGAGGAGATGACTTCTGGAAACTACCCACCCTCAGGAGCAGCTCAGCAGAGAGGAGGCAGCTACAGGGAGCATCTTGTCCTCCAGGAGTATCATTCCCTGGGATTAGCCTCATCAGGGAAATTAGCCCTGGCAGCCCAACGTTTTTGGCCCATGCTGCTTCATCAGGAGCTGCTCCACCAGGGCTTCCTGGCTCCCTCCCCTCACTTCCCCACCATCACCTCCCTGCTAGGAGCTTGGCATCCCCCACCCCCAGCCTGCTTGCCCTGAGGAAAATACCACAACAATGTGGACACAGAGCCATGGAGTCATGGAGGATGCAAAAGGCCTCTGAGCTCATCCAGTCCAATCATCAGCCCAACACCACCATGCCCATGGAACCACTGAGGTTGGAAAAGGCCTCTAAGGTCATCCAGTCCAATCCTCAGCCCAACACCACCATGCCCATGGAACCACTGAGGCTGGAAAAGGCCTCTGAGCTCATCCAGTCCAATCATCAGCCCAACACCACCATGCCCACAGAACCACTGAGGCTGGAAAAGGCCTCTGAGCTCATCCAGTCCAATCATCAGCCCAACACCACCATGCCCATGGAACCACTGAGGCTGGAAAAGGTCTCTGAGCTCATCCAGTCCAATCATCAGCCCAACACCACCATGCCCATAGAATCAAGAAAGATGCAAAAGACCTCTAGGGTCATCCAGTCCACATCCATCAACCCAACACCACCATGCCCAAAGACTCATTAAGGCTGGAAAGACCTCCAGGATCCTCAGGCCCAGCCACCAGCCCAGCACCACCCTGCCTGCAGAATCACAGAATCAAGAAGGATGCAAAAGACCTCCAAGGTCATCCAGTCCACAACCATCAACCCAACACCACCATGGCCAGAGACTCATTAAGGCTGGAATGACCTCCAGGACCATCCAGTCCAACTGCACCCTGCCCATGGAATAAGAGAACCTTTGAGGTTGGAAAAGGCCTCTGAGGATTCATAGATTGCATTGGGTTGGAAGGGAGCCTCAAAGGTCATCTTATCCACCCCCCTGCAGGCAGCAGGGACAGCTCCAGGGCCACGGCCAGGCTGCCCAGGGCCACGGCCAGGCCGCCCAGGGCCACGGCCAGGCTGCCCTTGACTGTCTGCAGGGCTGGAGCCTCAAGCCCCTCCCTGGGCATCATGGCCAACAGAAAGATTTCTGTGTCCTGGGTGCCCCTGTGGCTTTGGGGCTAAAAATCTTTCTGCTTCATGGGACTAGGAAGAAGATCTTTCCCCTGAGCACCAGATCAAGGCAGCACAGTCATTGTTGTGCTGTTGGCTTGCTTGGGGTGGGGTTGGCTTTGATCCTGGGGAAGACAAAAAGCCTTCTGCAGCCTCTTTAAGAGAGGATGATTTGAAATCTGCTGCAATCACTTCCTGCTAACAGAGTCACTGCCTGGGGATGGGAGCAGCCCTCCTGCACAGCAGCCTTCACACAAAGCAGAGCAGGAGAGCCCAGAAAGCAGCCTCACCAAGACCTCAGAGAGGCCCTGGGCTGCTCCCCCGCAGCCTGAGGCAGCAGGGAGGGGATTGTGTCCCCAAGCTGAGACCCCCCTGCAGTGCTGGGGCAGCTCTGCAGTCCCCAGCACAGGCAGGGAGCTGGTGGAGCAGGGCCAGAGGAGACCACCAAGGTGATCAGAGGTTGGAGAACCTCCCCTGTGGGGCCAGGCTGGGAGAGCTGGGGCTGTGCAGCCTGCAGAGGAGAAGGCTCCAGGGAGAGCTCAGAGCACCTGAAGGGCTCCAGGAGAGCTGGGGAGGGACTCTGGACAAGGACTGGGAGTGCCAGGATGAGGGGAAAAGGCTTTGAGCTGGGAGAGGGGAGACTGAGACTGGAGAGGAGGAAGAGATTCTTTGCAGTGAGGCTGGGGAGACACTGGCACAGGCTGCCCAGGGAGGCTGTGGCTGTCCCCTGCCTGGAGGTGCTCAGGACCAGGCTGGATGAGGCCCTGAGCAGCCTGTGCTGGTGAGAGGTGTCCCTGCCCATGGCAGGGGGCTGGGGCTGGCTGAGCTTTGAGCTCCCTTCCAACCCAGCCCATTCCATGACCTGGCTACTTCTGGAGCCAGCTTCCATCCCATTAGTATCTCCTGGTTCCTTTGCTTCCCTTTCTCCTGCTCCTCCCCACAGCTCCCAACCCTTTCCAGGTGAAGGGCTGAGGCCAGCACCCAGAGACTCCTCCTGAGGGCGAGGGAGAAGCCAGCTGCAGCCAAGCCCTGCTGCAGGCTGCAGCTAAATGCTGTTTCCTCCACTGCCTTCATGGTTGAAGCAGCCCTGAGGAACCCTCTGGGGGCTGCTGCCATCCAGCCCTGGCCTGGCTCTGCCCTTGGCTCATGGCAGCTGCAGCAGCCGGGCATGGAGCTCACAGCTGAAGGGACCCCGAGACAGTCAGCAGCAGGAGCAGCCTCCCCTCTCTGCTGGGCTTCCATTGAGCCCTACCTGCTCATGACAGAGCTATCAGGGACAGCTCTCTGCTGCCTGCCAGTTCCAAACAACTCCAGGCAGCAGTCCCCAAGCTCCCCCTGGGAGATGTCCAACAACCTCCTAATCTCTGCACACTGTTGGTGAGAGCTGCACGACACCAGGCTGCCATCAACCTCTGTTCTCCTTGCTGCAGCTCAGCTGCATGCCTCTGAGAGCTGGGAAGCTGCAGCCAGCTGCTGGGGAAGAGGCAGAGCTGGAGACACCACCCAGAGCTTTGCCTGCACAGATTCAGCCCCTCCAGGAGCTGCAGACCCTCACCCAGAGCTCTGCCTGCACAGATTCAGCCCCTCCAGGAGCTGCAGACCCTCACCCAGAGCTCTGCCTGCAGAGATTCAGCCCCTCCAGGAGCTGCAGACCCTCACCCAGAGCTCTGCCTGCACAGATTCAGCCTCTCCAGGAGCTGCAGACCCTCACCCAGAGCTTTGCCTGCACAGATTCAGCCCCTCCAGGAGCTGCAGACCCTCACCCAGAGCTCTGCCTGCACAGACTCAGCCTCTCCAGGAGCTGCAGACCCTCACCCAGAGCTCTGCCTGCAGAGATTCAGCCTCTCCAGGAGCTGCAGACCCTCACCCAGAGCTCTGCCTGCAGAGATTCAGCCTCTCCAGGAGCTGCAGACCCTCACCCAGAGCTCTGCCTGCACAGACTCAGCCTCTCCAGGAGCTGCAGACCCTCACCCAGAGCTTTGCCTGCACAGACTCAGCCTCTCCAGGAGCTGCAGACCCTCACCCAGAGCTCTGCCTGCACAGATTCAGCCTCTCCAGGAGCTGCAGACCCTCACCCAGAGCTCTGCCTGCACAGATTCAGCCTCTTCAGGAGCTGCAGACCCTCACCCAGAGCTCTGCCTGCACAGATTCAGCCTCTCCAGGAGCTGCAGACCCTCACCCAGAGCTCTGCCTGCACAGACTCAGCCTCTCCAGGAGCTGCAGACCCTCACCCAGAGCTCTGCCTGCACAGATTCAGCCTCTCCAGGAGCTGCAGACCCTCACCCAGAGCTTTGCCTGCACAGATTCAGCCTCTCCAGGAGCTGCAGACCCTCACCCAGAGCTCTGCCTGCACAGACTCAGCCTCTCCAGGAGCTGCAGACCCTCACCCAGAGCTCTGCCTGCACAGACTCAGCCTCTCCAGGAGCTGCAGACCCTCACCCAGAGCTCTGCCTGCACAGACTCAGCCTCTCCAGGAGCTGGTAGGGCTCCAGGGGGCAGAGCTGGAGCAGGTCCCTGCACACCTCTGGGCTCTCTTCCCAGCTGCTGTACCAATGTCATTGCCACCACTCACCCTCAAAGCTGCTCCAGCTGGGGGCACAGCTTCCTCAGCCCCCACCAGCTGGAGCTGAACAGCACCTGCAGGAGCACAGTGCTGCAGCAGCCCCACTCCAGCTTCACACCACTGGCACCAGCAGGTCCCACCACAGGCAAGGAAAAGGCTTCTGCCACTCCCCAGCTCATTAGGAGCTGCTCCCTTGAGTCCCACCATGGAATGATGACACAGGAGAAGTTCTTCAGGCCAAGAGCTGGGAGCCTTCAGAGGACTCTTCCTGTCCTTGCAGGGAGTTTGGAAGCTCCTCAGCCAGGGCTGACTCCCTCATGCAGGAGCAGCCCCTCCAAGCCTGCCCTTGGGGTAAGCTGAAGGACTCCCACTGCACAAAGAGGCACTGGAGGGAAGCTTGCAGCTCCCTGGGAACTTCTTGTTCCAGAGCTGAGGGAAACATCAGAAAGGAAGAGGTTCTGCCTCTCTGCCCTGCCCTAGGGAGGCCACATCTGGAGCACTGCAGCCAGCTCTGTGCTCTGCAAGGGGAGGCAGCAGCAGCAGGAGCTCTGCTCTCGTGGCTGAGGATGGGAAGCTCACAGCATGGAGGTCCCCAGACCTCTCCTTTCTGAGGCCACAGAACCAATCACCAAGATCTTAGAGCCCTGGGGCTGAGAGCCTGCAGAGGAGCAGCCCCAGAGGGCAGCTGAGCAATGCTCAGCAAGAGCTGAAGGAGCTGTGGGGGGCAAGAGGCTGGGGCCAGGCTCTGCTCAGTGCTGCCCAGGGACAGCACAAGGGGCAGGAGGCACAGACTGGAACCCAGGAGGTGCCACCTGAGCAGGAGGAGAAAGTTGTTTGCTGTGAGGCTGCTGGAGGCCTGGAGCAGGCTGCCCAGAAAGGTTGTGGAGTCTCCTGGTGTGGAGAGCTTCCAACCCCCCCCCGGGCACTGTGCTCCTTTAGCAGGGGCTTGGACTGGGTGATCTCCACAGGTCCCTTCCAACCCCCCCATGCCAGGGCTGTGTGAAGCAGAGGTTCAGTCACTGCACTGGCTCTGAACACACCTTAGATGCCCAACCAGCTGCTCCACCTTTTCCAGGTGAAACCCTGCAAACCCTCAGAGCATCTCCCCAGGTGCCCTGGCCCAGGAGAGCAGTGCCCATGGCCCTCCAGTCCTGCCTCCCACGGCTTGAGAGCTTCCAGAAGGAGCAGATCCTTCCCCTGAGGCTTCAAAAGGCTTCCAAGCCCTCAGGAGCAGCAATCTGCAGCAATCACACTGAATTCCCCCTAAGCCCCCAGCAGTGCAGCACTTGGCTGTTGCTGGGCTGCTTTCAGGCTGCTGCTTGTTTCAGGTGGAAGGAAATTGGTGTTTTTATCCCCATTATTGGGTAGAGAGAGGCTGGAGGGAAGGGGAGGAAAATAAGGCCTTGAGCAGCACCTCAGGGACTGCTTCTGGATGAAACACAGAGCTGGGGCCTCTCCCACCCCCACTCACAGCCTCTTGTGCCTGCTGCTGTGGCACTGGTGACAACAGAGCCAGCTCCTGGCTGCCCTGCCAGTCCCTGCAGTGCTGCTGGGGCAGAAAGCACCCAGGGCCCTTCCCTGCTCCTGGAGAGCAGGGAGGTGAAGGTTTGCTTGGTTATCCTGCCCCTGGGGCCATCAGCACTCAATCTGAATCAACATCCCACACCTTTGTCCAACCTGGAAGTCAAGGCTCAGGGCTGGGCACCAGAGGAGTGCCAGAGGCTCTCCAGGAGCCTCTCTGCATTCCCAAAGGGCAGAGAAAGGGAAGAAGGGAGAGAGGCTGCTGGGGCGGGAGAGAGACTCAAGCAGCTGGGCTGGGGACTCTCTCACCTCTCTGGGCAACCTGGGCCAGGCTCTCACCACCCTTGGTGCCAAACCCTTCTCCCTTCAGGCACTGGCACAGGCTGCCCAGGGAGGTGGTGGAGACCCCAAGCCCTGGAGGTGGTCAGGAGCCCTGTGGCCATGGGGGGGTTGGCTGCTGGCTGGGACTGGATGACCAAGGAGGACTTTTTCTGCTGCCACAGCTCTATGCTCTGTGACTTGGCTGACTCAGAGCTGAGTTTGGACAGGTCCAGGACAGGGCACCCAGGTGGCCACCCCAGCACAGGCTCTTTGCAAAGCACTCCTTTCCCCCAGCTCCCCCTCCTGCCCCCAGCCCCCTTTTCCATGCTACCTGGGGAAGGACACAAGCAAGGCGAAGCCTCCTCTCTGGCTGGAGAGGGACAGGGAGATGGGGCCCACCCCTGAGGCCGGAGGCACAGGCAGGGGTGCTGAGCAGAGCCAGGGCAGAGGGAGCCTGCAGCCCCAGCAGGAGAGCAATGTTCTGCTGGGGAATTATCCCCAGCTGCAGGTGTAAGCCTGGCAAGGAGCCTGTCCTCTGCAGCTCGCTGCCCACGCTCATTGTTCCTCCCCCTTTGAAGCCTTGCAACTGTGACCCCAGCTCTGTTACTTCCCAGGCACCAGCTCCTGGCAGGAGCTCAGCCTGGCTTTTGTCTGAGCAAGACACCCTCCAGCGACCTGCAGAGCCGCAGGCGAGCCCTGCTCGGGCTGCTCCCCGGGCGTGCAGGGCAGGCAGCTGCAGGCAGGCAGGGAGCTGCGGGCAGGGAGCTGCGGGGCAGGGCAGGGAGCTGCGGGGCAGGGCAGGGAGCGGCGGGGCAGGGCGGGCAGGGAGCGGCGGGGCAGGGAGCGGCGGGGCAGGGCGGGCAGGGAGCGGCGGGGCAGGGCGGGCAGCTGCGGGCAGGGAGCTGCGGGGCAGGGAGCTGCGGGGCGGGACAGGGAGCTGCGGGGCGGGCAGCAGGCTCTGCTCGGCCAGGCTGGGGGCTGGGGAGCCTCAGCAAGCTCAGGTGCAGGGGGCAGCAGGCTGCCAAGCTGCTCTGAGGGGAAGGACCTGAGAGACCCAGGGGAAAACAAGCTGCCCCTGAGGCCATGAAGGTCAGTGGGCTCCTGGGGAGCGCTCAGGAGGCTGTGGCCAGCAGATCAATCTGGAGAGCTTCCCAACCCCCCTCCGGCCCCTGGGCAAGCTGCTGTGGGTGCCCTGCTGGAGCTCTCCAGAGCTCCCTTCCAGCTCTGATCAGTCTGCAATCCATGACCACGGCAGAGGAGCAGCTGGAGGCCACAAGGCTCTCCTGGGACAGCAGAGCTGCTCGCAATACCAGCAGGAGACTTCACACAGGAGGTCCTCTCCCCATGGAGGGGGTCCCCTCCCCCAGCCTGCTCCTGTGGCCTGGGTCCCCTTCAGTGTCCATGCTCTGAGAGCAGGAAAGAAACCAAGATGTGAATGTCAGAGGAGGTAAAGCTGCAGCCCCACAGCCCTGAGAGCTGGGAGAGGAGCCTGCAGCTGGTGCCTGGCTTCCAGCACTCCCTCCCTGCCCAAGCTGCTGGCATTCAGCTCCTGGCCTGAGGGACCTTTGCTGTGCTCAGCAGCTGAGGTGCTCAAAGGCATCAAGGAAAAGGCTTTTCTCCAGCAAACCAAAGCCTCCAACCCAACCATGCAGCTAACTGCTGGGGAGGTGAAGCACAACCCCAGGAGCAGCCCTGGGAGAGAATGGTTGAGGTGCTCACAACCTGCATCCTGCAGGGGCTGGCACCTCCAGGCCCTGGGGCTGCAGCAGGGGCTGGCACCAGGCGTGCCAGGATGAGGGGCAAGGGCTTTGAGCTGGGAGAGGGCAGACTGAGACTGGGGGTGAGGAAGAGATTCCTGACAGGGAGGCTGGGGAGACTCTGGCACAGGTTGCCCAGGGAGGCTGTGGCTGCCTCCTGCCTGGAGGCGTTCAGGACCAGGATGGATGAGGCCCTGAGCAGCCTTGGCTGGGGGAGGCTCATGGAAAGGTTTGGGTTGGAAGGGACCTTAAAGATCATCCAGCACCAGCTCCCCTGGTGGGGGCAGTGGCACCTCCAGGCCTCTGGCCACCCCTGTGGCCTCCTCTGGACCTGCTCCAGCAGTTCAGTGTCCTCAATGGGACAGAGCAAGCAGGAGCTGTCCCTGCCCATGGCAGGGGGGGGTTGGGACTGGATGGCCTTCAAGGTCCCTCCCAGCCCAACCCTTTCTGTGCCCCTGTGGTGTTTGCTCCCTGGAGCCCTGCTTGCCTGGTTGGCTTCCCCACAACCAGAGAAACTCGAGCTCCACCTCACCCTCGGTGCCACCTCCTGCCATGCCTCCTCATGATGCCACTTGTGCTGGGGCTGCTGCCCCTTGCCTTTGGGGTGACAGCCCAGGATCCCTGAGAGGCTCCTCCTCAGCCTGGGGGAGCAGGGTATGGCCCCAGCCAGCAGCTGAGCAGGACCAAAGAAGGAAGAGACCAACAGGCAACTCCTAAGCTGCTGCCAGCCAGGGGCTGTTTGGTTTGGGAAGAGAAAAGCCAAAGGTGAGAAACCTTCCCAGAAGCAGCCCTCCCAGAAGCAGCCCTCCCAGAAGCAGCCCTCCCAGAAGCAGCCCTCCCAGAAGCAGCCCTCCCAGAAGCAGCCCTCCCAGAAGCTTGCCCCCAGCCCACGGCTGCCCTGCAGCCCCCCTCTGCTCACCTCCCTCCCCTCTCCTGGCCGCTTCCCAGCCCTCCTGCCAGGGCAAACGTCCCCCCCCGTCCCTGATCTCGTTGGCTTTCACGAGGGAGTCCCCAGCGAGCCCCAGATCCTGCGGATCTGCCCCTGCCTGCTGGGGGAGGAGAGGCTCCCCCAGGCCGAGGGCTCCAGCGCGCCGGCAGCGCCAGCAGCGCAGCCCGGCAGGAGGGGAGGAGCTGGGGCCGCCCGGCTCTGCAGCACCGCACCCGGCAGCCAGGGGCCGGGGGGAGGCCTCCGGAGCAGGAGACTCCACCACATCCCTCTGGGGCTCTGCAGCCCCTGCCACGAGCGCAGCCATGGCTCCTTCCCGTGGGAAGGGGCTCAGGCGCAGGGTGCAGTGGTGCCCCTGCAGCGCTGGGTGAGCCGGGAGGGCTCTTCCTAAAGGTTGTAGAGAGCCTGAAGGTCTCCCCTAAGCCTCCTTCCTCTCCAGGCTGAGCAAGCCCAGCTCCCCTTTTATCCTCTCCAAATACATCAAAGAACCTCCAGGCCCTGCACAGCCCTCAGGCACAGCTGGAGCTGGCCAAAAGCTGCTGCTTGCAGCCCAGAGCCAGCTCCCAGCTCCACCAGAGTCAGCTCCTGAGCCACCCCAGCCTGCCCAGCTGACAGCAGCTCGCAGGAGCACATGAGCCCTTGGGACAGGGAACATTCTGAGAGCTGCAGATAAGGCAGGAGGTAATTACCTCCTAATCTTTGCATTTGATCTGCGGACCTGATTGGGTCAAAGATTTCAGCCCCAGCCAGCACAGGACACTGCATGGAGAGGAGGGAGGGTGGAGCAGGTGAGAGCAGAGCGCTGGCAGCACTTAGAGACAAAGGGGAGAAGAGGCAGGGCCAGGAGGGCAAAGCCCCAGGGCCTGAAGAGGCCAACAAACAGACCTGCAGGAGGGACCTCAGAGATCCAGGGGGAAGGGGGGGGAGAGGGAAGAGAAGGGGAAGGGGGAAGGGGGGGGAGAGGGAAGAGAAGGGGAAGGGGGAAGGGGGGGGAGAGGGAAGAGAAGGGGAAGGGGGAAGGGGGGGGAGAGGGAAGAGAAGGGGAAGGGGGAAGGGGGGGGAGAGGGAAGAGAAGGGGAAGGGGGAAGGGGGGGGAGAGGGAAGAGAAGGGGAAGGGGGAAGGGGGGGGAGAGGGAAGAGAAGGGGAAGGGGGAAGGGGGGGGGAGAGGGAAGAGAAGGGGAAGGGGGAAGGGGGGGGGAGAGGGAAGAGAAGGGGAAGGGGGAAGGGGGGGGAGAGGGAAGAGAAGGGGAAGGGGGAAGGGGGGGGAGAGGGAAGAGAAGGGGAAGGGTTTGTAGATTCCCAGCATGGGTTGGACTGGAAGGGAGCTCAAAGCTCAGCCGGCTCCAGCCCCCTGCCACGGCTCCAGCCCCCTGCCACGGCTCCAGCCCCCTGCCACGGCTCCAGCCCCCTGCCACGGCTCCAGCCCCCTGCCACGGCAGGGACCCCTCCCAGCAGCCCAGGCTGCTCCAGAGCTCCCTGGGGAGGCAAGGCCAGGAGTGGGTGCCAGGCCCTGGCTGTGCAGAGCTGCCAGCTGCTGCAGGCAGACCTGGAGACCTTCTGGCAGCTCTGGGCTTTATCTGATTCCCTTTTTCCCCACCTTGATCCTTGCTTCCTTCCACCAAGCCACCACCTGGCTGGGCCTCTGCCTGCCCTTTGTCTTTCCAATGGCTATTTGATTTGTGAGAGAGTAAATCATTTAGGGGAGATTTAATTTCTTGGAGCTGATAATGAGGGGGAGCCAGATATGGATCCTCTCATCTGAAGTCTGCCCTGCAATTCAATCAGCCCCACCAGCAGCTCCAGAGTGCTGGGGGAAGAGCTGGACTGGTGAATAAAGGATGCAGAAATGAGACAGAAATTGGATTAATGATTTTATCAGGGCTGCTCTCTCTAATCTCCTTGAGCTCTGATGCTCTCTCTCAGCACACTTGTCCTTCTCAGGGGAAGGTTATGGCTCTGGAAGCAACCTGGGGTTTGTCTGGTGCTGAGTAATGACAGGAAAGGGGCTCCAGGAGAGCTGGGGAGGGACTTGGGACACGGGCTGGGAGTGCCAGGAGGAGGGGAAAAGGCTTTGAGCTGGGAGAGGAGAGACTGAGAGTGGAGAGGAGGAAGAGATTCTTTGCAGTGAGGGAGGGGAGACTCTGGCACAGGCTGCCCAGGGAGGCTGTGGCTGCCTCCTGCCTGGAGGCATTCAGGACCAGGCTGGATGAGGCCTTGAGCAGCCTGGGCTGGTAGGAGGGGTCCCTGCCCCTGGCAGGGGGCTGCAGCTGGCTGAGCTTTGAGGTCCCTTCCAACCCAGCCCATTCTGTGAATCCTTCTCCCTCCCTTCCTCTTCTCCCCCTTCTCCCTCCCTTCCTCTTCTCCCCCTTCTCCCTCCCTTCCTCTTCTCCCCCTTCTCCCTCCCTTCCTCTTCTCCCCCTTCTCCCTCCCTTCCTCTTCTCCCCCTTCTCCCTCCCTTCCTCTTCTCCCCCTTCTCCCTCCCTTCCTCTTCTCCCCCTTCTCCCTCCCTTCCTCTTCTCCCCCTTCTCCCTCCCTTCCTCTTCTCCCCCTTCTCCCTCCCTTCCTCTTCTCCCCCTTCTCCCTCCCTTCCTCTTCTCCCCCTTCTCCCTCCCTTCCTCTTCTCCCCCTTCTCCCTCCCTTCCTCTTCTCCCCCTTCTCCCTCCCTTCCTCTTCTCCCCCTTCTCCCTCCCTTCCTCTTCTCCCCCTTCTCCCTCCCTTCCTCTTCTCCCCCTTCTCCCTCCCTTCCTCTTCTCCCCCTTCTCCCTCCCTTCCTCTTCTCCCCCTTCTCCCTCCCTTCCTCTTCTCCCCCTTCTCCCTCCCTTCCTCTTCTCCCCCTTCTCCCTTCCTTCTTTTCCTTTCTCCTCCTCCTCCTCCTCCTCACAAGCAGCACTGAAAGGATTCCCCCAGTGCAGAGGGGGAAGGCACAGCCACATTTCCCTCCAGCACCACAGAAAGGAACACCTTGGAACATCTTACCAGGTGACCAACCAGGTCCCCCTCAGAGGTGCTTGCCCTGGGGCTGGGAGCTCAGCAGAGGAGCTGCCCCAGTGCCAGGGTCTGTCCCCCTGCCAGCCTCCCCCGGGCAGAGCAGAGTTAACTTTGCAAGGCAAACAGCAGCTGCCAAAGCAATGAGGCAGCCAGGCCTGAGAAGGATGTTTAGAAGACTCAGCACAGCAAACTTTCACCACCCCACTGTAATAGGATTAGAAACCTCTCCAGTGGCTCCAAGAGCTGGAATTTTGCCCTGAACAAAACCCAAAACAGATCTGGCCCCAGAGCCAGTGGAGAAGAAACTCAGCTGAACCTTCCCAGCTACGTTACTTAAGAGGGTAAAAAAGAGGTCAGGGGAGGCCACAAGGATGCTGAGGGGCCTGGAGCAGCAAAGGCTGAGAGCCCTGGGGCTGAGAGCCTGCAGAAGAGCAGCCCCAGAGGGCAGCTGAGCAATGCTCAGCAAGAGCTAAAGGAGCTGTGGGGAGCAAGAGGCTGGGGCCAGGCTCTGCTCAGTGGTGCCTGCTGCCCCCCAGGCTGCACCATCAGATGGTTTGGGCTGGAAGGGACTCAAAGCTCATCCAGCTCCAAGCCCCTGCCATGGGCAGGGACCCCTCCCACCAGCCCAGGCTGCTCAGGGCCTCATCCAGCCTGGCCCTGAACACCTCCAGGGAGGGCACAGCCACAGCCTCCCTGGGCAGCCTGTGCCAGAGTCTCTCCACCCTCACTGCCAAGAATTTCTCCCTAGCCTCCAGCCTCAACCCAAGCCCCACTGTACCCTCAGTTCCTGAAGCCATCTCTGAAGCACTTCAGAGGAGATTCCCAGAGCTGGGAAGCCTTTGCCCCAAGCACTGATGGTGGCAGGCACTGAGCACCCTCAGGAGCATCTGCTGCCAACTCCTCTTCAACGCTTTTGCTCCCCTGAGCTGAGCCAGGCAACCCCTGCAGCACCCTGCAGCACCCTGCAGCCAGGCTGGAGCCGTGGCAGGGCTGAGCTTTCTTCTCCAGCCACTTGCCCTAGTCCATGAGCTGGGGCAGGGGAAAGCAGAGGTCATTTGCCTCTCTTAGGCAGCCTCAGCTCCCCAGAAACCCTTCTCCCAGGCAGTTCTACATCTGGCTCCAGCTCAGAGCTGGCCCTGGCTGCTCCTGTCAGGGTCACTGGCTTTGCCTTGCAACAGTTGAGACTTTGCACAGTCTTTGGGTTCCTTTCTCTGCCTTAATTTGCCTCCTTACAGCTGTCCAGCATTCTTCCTGGGCAGTTGGATTCATTCCTTCAGTGAAGTTCCTGCCTCTGATTAAGCACAGGAGGAAACCCTGGAGCACAGCACAGAAGCCTCCAGCACTGCCTTGCTGCTCACCTGGGGAGGAAGAGCAAAGCAGGAGCTGCCAAGCAGCTCTGCTCCAGCAGGAAGCCTCCTGAGGAAACAAGGGGAAACTTCTCCCTTCCCCAGCTGCTCCACACTGCCCCTTCTCCAGCCAGGACCGGGAGGTTCATCGGCTGTGAGCCACAGCTGTCCTCCCTGTCCCCCAGCAGGGCCCTGCAGAGCCTCCTGCAGGCACACTGAGGAGTGCCCAACAGCCACCACAGCAGAGAGCTGCTGCTGGAGTGCAGGGCCATGCCATCTGTGCCAGGGGATGCCTGCCTCTGGAGCAGGGAGGGAGGGAAGCTTTCAGCCTAGGTAATTGTCTGCTCCCTGCTCAAAACTTGCAGCTGAACCAGAGGCAAATCCCTCTGAAGGCCACAGCAAATGGCAGAGAACCACTTAGGCAAGAAGAGACCTCTGAGATCATCAAACCCAACCACTGACCCTACTCTACCAAGGCCAGCACTGAGCCACACCTGCAAGCATCACATCTGCAGAGATCTCCAACCCCTCCAGGGATGGGGACTGTACCTCCTCCCTGGGCAGCCTCTGCCAGGCCCTGACCACTCTGGCAGCAAAGAATCTTTCCCCCATCTCCAACCTAACCTTCCCCTGGCACAGCCTGAGGCTATTTTCATCTCCTTCTACCACTTGAGACTGGGGAGAAGATATCAGCCCCCCCCTGGCTCCTACCTCCTCTCAGGGAGCTGCAGAGAGCAATGAGGTCTCCCTCAGCCTCCTCTGCTCCAGGCTGAGCACCCCCAGCTCCCTCAGCTGCTCCTCCCCAGCCCCTTCCCCAGCCCCTTGATCACTTTCTTGCAGTGAGGTGCCCCCAAACCCCACCAAGCCAGCCCCTGACCTCTGGGACCAGCAGAAGAGAGCAGTGATTGGTATCTACTGGTTCTGGAGCATTCCCCACCCATGCCAAGGGTCTCCAGGCAGCCTCTGAGCCCTTGGCCACCAGCATGCAGGAGACATCCCATGGCTGCAACCTTTTGTGGACAGCAGGGAGATGATTTTCTTAGAGGGCTGTCTCCTGCCTGGAGGTGCTCAGGGCCAGGCTGGATGAGGCCTTGAGCAGCCTGGGCTGGTGGAGCTGTCCCTGCCCAGGGCAGGGGGCTGGAGCTGGCTGAGCTTTGAGCTCCCTTCCGAGCCAGCCCCTGCTGTGCCTGCGGTTTGCCACGGCAAGCAACGCTCCGTGGAGAGCCTGGGGAGAAGACAAAGAGCTGCTCCTGGCTGGAGCTCAATGCAAGCCAGCAGTGCTGAGAGGAGCAGAGGACCTCTCTGCAAAGCAGCTCTCAGCAGCAAGCCTCTCCCAGCAGCCTGGGGGTGGGATGGGGCAGGAGCAGCACCCTGCTGCCAGCCAGCTGCGGCTCCACCTGCGCCGCATTCAGGCAGCCACAGCTCTAATGACAGCCAAATTACCTCTTCCCCTGCTCTCATCTTTCTGATTCTGGGCTCCCTTGGAAGGAAGGGATGGCATCACAGCTTAATCAATAGCATTCTGCTCCAAGAAAGGCTTCCTGAAGCTGACAAACCCACCTAGGCTCTGCTTTGAAAGCTGCTCCCCTTCCAAAGGCCACATCAAAAGCAGGGCATTTGGATTTCCTGCTGAGGAGGCTGCTGAAGCCCCTCAGGAACATCAAAGAGCTGCTCCAAAACAGTGGGGTCCTGGCTGGGTTGGGTGCAAAGCAGGGCTGAAAGCAGGGGGAGGGTCAGGGGAGGGCTGCAGAGATGCTGAGGGGCCTGGAGCAGCTCTGGGAGCAGCAAAGGCTGAGAGCCCTGGGGCTGAGAGCCTGCAGAAGAGCAGCCCCAGAGGGCAGCTGAGCAATGCTCAGCAAGAGCTGAAGGAGCTGTGGGGGGCAAGAGGCTGGGGCCAGGCTCTGCTCAGTGGTGCCCAGGGACAGCACAAGGGGCAAGGGGCACAGACTGGAGCCCAGGAGGTTCCACCTGAGCAGGAGGAGAAAGTTGTTTGTTGTGAGGCTGCTGGAGGCCTGGAGCAGGCTGCCCAGAGAGGTTGTGGAGTCTCCTGGTGTGGAGAGCTTCCAACCCCCCCTGGGCACTGTGCTGCTGGGCAAGCTGCTGTGGGAGCCCTGCTGGGGCAGGGGGCTGGGTGAGCTCCAGAGCTCCCTTCCAGCCTTCACAGAATGGTTTGGGTTGGAAAGGACCTCTGGACACCCCTCTGGCAGAGCAGGATGGCCTAAGGCAGGACCCACAGGAGCATTTGATGAGGAGGATGATGAGATGAAATGGATGGGTTGGGTTGGGTTGGAAGGGATCTCAAAGCTCATCCAGCCCTAACCCCCTGCCATGGGCAGGGACACCTCCCTCCAGCCCAGCTTGCTCCAGGCCTCATCCAGCCTGGCCCTGAGCACCTCCAGTGGGGAGGCAGCCACAGCCTCCCTGTTCCAGTGTCTCCCCACCCTCCCTGTATGGAACTCAAGGGGCAGAGTTGCATACTGCCCCTGGAAGCAGCTGGGCAGGCTGCAGGCTGAGCAGGGCAGGGGAAGGCTCTGAAGCCAGAGGTCAGTAACAGACTTCCCACCACAAACCAGCCCAGGGGGGTGCCTGGGTCCAGGCATCACTGCCCCCAGGGCCATGCTCTGCTCCAGCTCAGCCCCAGGGAGCAGCCAGCCTGCAGCCTCCCTCCCTGCCCTGCACCAGCATTAATGAAGTGGCAAACCCAGCTCTGGAGCTCTGGTGGGAAGCGTCAGCAGGGGCCTGGGGCTGCCAAGGCCACGTCAGCTGTGACCCTGCCCAGGCAGGGGGCAGCCAGGGGCCAACATGTTACATGTGCCAGGCATAAATATTCATGGAGTGCTTCATGACCCCACTGAGCACAGCTCCTGCCCTGCAAAGTGCTGCTGCTCACAGCTCCTGACCCTCAGCTCTGGGCATTTCGACTCAGCAGCACCAAGGGTCCTGCACAGATAATCCTGGAGTGGATGAGGAGCCCTGGAGCCAGCAAACAGCAGCAGAGAGCATCCCTGTGCTGCTGCAAAGCTGAGCTGCTGTCAGAGAGGGGTTTGGGCTCAGGCCTGAGCTACAGCAACTCCACAGCAAGCAGCTGGGGATGGTTTGGGTTGAGGTTGAGCTTTCAGCCTCTTCCCTGTCCACTGTTTCCCAGTGCAGGCTGAGGCAGTGGCTAAGGTGACCCAGAGGATGTTTGCTCAAGTGGCCCTCATGGACACTGAGGTTCCTGCTGCCCTCCATCCAAACCTCACAGGCAGAAGCCCAAAAGCAGAGGAAAGGAGGAGAGGGAAGCATTAAAAGCACAGTGGTGAGGCTTCAAACAGAGGAGGTGCTGCTAAGGAGCTCAGGGCCAGGCTGGATGAGGCCTTGAGCAGCCTGGGCTGGTGGGAGGGGTCCCTGCCCCTGGCAGGGGGTTGGGGCTGGATGAGCTTTGAGATCCCTTCCAACCCAAACCATTGCAAACTGCTGAGCTGAGTGCACTGTAACTCTCCCCTGCATTAGTGAGGCCACAGCTGGAGGACTGAGTCCAGCTCCGGGCTCCCCAGGTCAAGAGGGACAGAGAATCACCAGAGAGAGTCCAGGGGAGGCTGAAGAGGTGCTGAGGGGCCTGGAGCAGCTCTGGGAGCAGCAGAGGCTGAGAGCCTGCAGAGGAGCAGCCCCAGAGGGCAGCTGAGCAATGCTCAGCAAGAGCTGAAGGAGCTGTGGGGGGCAAGAGGCTGGGGCCA
The DNA here is from genome assembly GCF_014839835.1 of Dryobates pubescens. Classification (NCBI taxonomy): domain Eukaryota; kingdom Metazoa; phylum Chordata; class Aves; order Piciformes; family Picidae; genus Dryobates; species Dryobates pubescens. The sequence goes on from NC_071612.1 coordinate 936,034, forward strand.
GGCTCTGCTCAGTGCTGCCCAGGGACAGCACAAGGGGCAGGGGGCACAGACTGGCACCCAGGAGGTTCCATCTGAGCAGGAGGAGAAAGTTGTTTGTTGTGAGGGTGCTGGAGGCCTGGAGCAGGCTGCCCAGAGAGGTTGTGGAGTCTCCTGGTGTGGAGAGCTTCCAACCCCCCCCGGTCCCTGTGCTGCTGGGCAAGCTGCTGTGGGAGCCCTGCTGGGGCAGGGGGCTTGGGCTGGGTGAGCTCCAGGGCTCCCTCTCATCCCTACCCTGCTGGCATCCTGCATCTCTCTCTCTTGTGTTTGCTCTTTTCAGAGGCTGAGGGCAATGAACCTCTCCTCGGAGCAGCCCAGACTGAATCTCCATTACTCGCCAGGGCCCCCCGGGGCAGGAGGCCGCTGCCAGCCTGCAGAGCTCTCAGAAGTGCTAATTGCCTCTCTCGGTTCAAGTGGATCTGACAGGGAGGTGGCTGCGCAGGGCAGCTCAGCGCCGAGCAGCCAGGGAGGAGCTCTCCTTGCTCAGAGCCTGGGCAGAGAGGGCTCCGAGGCTGCTTCGGTGCAGGCTCAGCTCGTTCCCCGCAGGCTGGGGCCGCGGCTTTGTGCTGCTGCTGCTTCCCTCTGTTTCCCCTCCCGATGTTAATAAATAGAAGTTATTTGATTACAGCAATCAGAGGGCTGAGATCAGCCCTGGCTGCCATGAATAGGTTAGGGAGGCACAAGAGCCAAGGAGACACACAAAGAGAGCACAGGAAAATGAACTGCATGGGGGAGGCACAAACTCGGAACTGAGCAGAGCAGAAGCCAGCAGGGCAGGGGCTGGAAGGGACCTCTGCAGAGCAGCCACAGGGTCCCACAAGAACTCATCCAGGTGGGGCTGGAAGCTCTCCAGAGATGGAGAATCCACCACCACCTCCCTGGGCAGCCTGCCCCAGGGCTGCAGCACCCTTAAAGCCAAAGAAGGTCTTTTAGAATAGAACAGAACAGAATTAACCAGGTTGGAAAAGACCTTTGAGATCATTGAGTCCAACCTACCACCCCACACCATCTGATCAACTCAGCCATGGCACCAAGGGCCTCAGCCAGGCTCTTCCTAAACACCTCCAGGGATGGGGACTCCACCACCTCCCCAGGCAGCACATTCCAGTGGCCAATCTCTCTATGCAGAACTTCTTCCTCACCTCCAGCCTAAACCTCCCCTGGCACAGCTTGAGACTGTGTCCTCTTGTTCTGGTGCTGCTTGCCTGGGAGAAGAGACCAACCCCCACCTGGCTACAACCTCCCTTCTGGTGGAACTTCCCCCTTCAGCCTGGCTGGGGAGGGGTAGGACACCCCCAGAGCTCCCTCTGCAAGAGCAGCTTTTGGGATCCTTCTCTCCCCAGAGCTCCAGCTGGAAAAGCTGCCTCAGGCTCTGCTCCTCAGCCACTGCTGCACCAGCTCTGAGTGCAAACCACAGCTGCTCAGGGTTTAGGGAACCAGACTGGTGCCTGAAGACACTCTGCAGCCCCTCCACAGACTGAGATGCCCAGAGGACCCCAAGTGAAGCTTGCTTTGGACACTGACCCAGCCAGGTATGAAGAAGCCATCCTAGGGAGTGAGGGAAGAGAGCCTGGGAAGAGGCTGGAGGCAATGAAGGCCACAGGACACCCAGCAGCAGCAGCAGCATCTTAATGAGCCAATAAAAGACTTTAGACAATCTGTCTAGACTTGGCTTCTGCCTGGCTATAAAATGGGCCTTAAAAGAAAGATACAGACAGCAATCAGAAGTCAATGAAGAGCTGGTGGAAGGAGCTTCCTGCTGGGTTACAGCTGCAGCCTGCACTGCTCCTCAGACAGCAGCACTTCCCCCAAATCCTTCATGTGCTAAGCAGCAGAGCTGCTCTCACTGCAGGCTCGCAGGCAGCCTCCCCACTTGGGCTTGCAGGACATCTCTGCTCAGGCCTCACCTGCAGGGCTGTGCCCAGCTCTGGGGCCCCCAGCACAGAGCATGGAGCTGATGGAGAGGGTCCAAAGGAGGCCACCAGGAGGATCAGAAGGATGGAGAAGCTCCCCTGTGGGGCCAGGCTGAGGGAGCTGGGGGTGTCCAGCCTGGGGAGGAGAAGGCTGCAGGCAGAGCTCAGAGCTGCATTTCAGTGTCTGCAGGGCAGCTGCAGGCAGGCTGGGGAGGGACTGCTCAGAAGGGGCTGTGGGGATAGGATGAGAGCAATGGTTTGGGGCTGGGGCAGGGCAGAGGTAGGTTGGGCATCAGGAGGGAGCTCTGCACAGGGAGAGCCTGGGACAGGCTGCACAGGGAGGGGGTTGAGGCTCCAGCCCTGGAGACACTCAGGCTCAGCCTGGCTGTGTCCCTGGGCAGCCTGCTCTGGCTGGAGCTGTCCCTGCTGCCTGCAGGGGAAGGGGGTGGCCAAGATGCCCCTGGGGGTCCCTTCCAGCCTGCTGCACTCTGTGACGTCTCTGCTAGAAAGCTCTGATCAGCACAGCTCAGCAGGGGCCTTCGTCTTGGGGAAGCTGAGAGGCTTGAAAGAGTCACAACTGAGTAGAGTCACAGAACTGTTTGGGCTGGAAAAGAGCTCATCCTGCCCCAGCCCCAGCAGGGCTCCCACAGCAGCTTGCCCAGCAGCACAGGGACCGGGGGGGTTGGAAGCTCTCCACACCAGGAGACTCCACAACCTCTCTGGGCAGCCTGCTCCAGGGGAAGGGAAAGAGTTGAGGTTAGAAAGGAAGAAAGAACTCTGGGGAAGAAGGAAGGAAGGAAGAAAGGTAGGAAGGGAGAGAGCTGAGTTTAAAGTGAAGAGAAGGAAGAGGTCTGTGGAAAGAGCAAGGGACTGGGAGCTGAAAATGGCAGCAGGGACTACTCCTGGCATGCCTGGAAGATCACCAGCAAGGCATGAAAGCCATCTCCAGCAGCATGGGCAGCTGAGGCCGTTTGCCATCCTGTGTGTGAGGCAGGGGAAGGCAGCAGGCAGGCAGGGGAGGTTCCTGATGGAAGAGGCAGCTCAGGATTGTTTGTGCTGCTACTCCCCCCCTGGCTCCCAGAGCTGCTCCCTGCACTAGCACAGAGCAAGAGGGGCCTGGGAAGTATGGAAGGCACAACAGGAGGCAACAGTTTGCCTTTCCTCCTGGGATGGAGGATTTCAGTGACAGAGGCTGGGACAGGGGATGGCATCCTCTGATCTATCACCCTGCAGACTCCTCCTGCTCTGCAAGACCCCAGGGGAGCAGCCCAGTGCAGTCCCTGTGCAGAGGGAAGCCTCAGGGTGACAGCAGGAGCCTTCCCCTGCAGCAGGGGGGGATGAAGCTCCTGCCAGCCCTCCAGGGATCCTGGCAGAGCCTCTGTGCACAGAGGGACAGGCAGCAGGGGAGCCAGGGGTCAGCAGCTCTGCTGCCCATCCCCCTCAGCCAGGCAGGGAAGAGGATGGGAGAGGAGCAGAGGCACTGGGATGCAGTCACCTAGGAAGCCAGGGTCAGTGTCCTGTGCAGGGAAAGAGGGGCTGGGGAAAGACTTTGTCTCACCTCACAGACTTCCTTGGCTTCCACAGACACAGCCAGCTCTGGTGCTGAAATCACAGACTGGGCCAGGCCAGAGGGGACCTCCAAAGTTCATCCAGTCCAAGGTGCCTCAGTCTGGGACATCCTCCACTAGAGCAGGCTGCTCAGGGCCTCATCAACCCTCAGCTTGAAGATCTCCAGGGCTGGAGCCTCAACCACCTCCCTGGGCAGCCTGCTGCAGGGTTCCAGCAGCCTCCTGGGGCACAACTTGCTCCTCACATCCAATCTCAATCTGCTCTGCTCTCATTTCACACCATTGCCCCTGGTCCTGTCCCTGCAGGCCTTGGGGAACAGCCTCTCTGCAGCCACCTTGGAGCCCCTTCAGGTACTGGAAGGCAGCTTTAAGGTCCCCCTGGAGCCTTCTCTTCTCCAGGCTGGACACCCCCAGCTCCCTCAGCCTGTGCTCACAGCAGAGCTGCTCCAAGCCCCTGAGCATTTTCATGGCCTCCTCTGGAGCCTCTCCATCAGCTCCAGGAGCTGAGGGCTCCAGCCCTGCACACAGTGCTGCAGGGGAGGTCTCAGCAGAGTGGCAGAATCCCCTCTCTGGCTCTGCTGGCAGGGCAGCTTTGGCTGCAGCCCTCTTTGGTGCTTTGGCTTTTTCTGATGGGTTATTTGGGTTTGGGTTTTGTTGAGGGGGAAGAGGCAAAGTGATTTCCCAGGCCACCCTCTGGGGCAAATCTTCCTTATCCATGGATAGCTTTTCCCTCCTCCCCCCCCTCTGCCATGCCTCATTCTTTGCAAGCTCCCTCCCTCCCTCTCTATCCCTTTCCATCTCCATTTCTCCTGCTGCCCTGACCTGGCAGTGCTGGGTGCATGGATGGACTTGATGCTCTGAGAGGTCCAGGCTGAGAGATGCAATGGCTGTGTGAAAGGGACAGATGGGAGATGAATGCTGGAGCCCAGGCAGAAAGAAGAATGGGAAGCCCTTGAAGTGCTCAGAGATGAATGAGCTGATTGCATTAGTGCAGAGCTGTTTGCTTTTGCTGGGCTGGGTGCAGGGAGAGCAGCTCTCCAGCAGATGAATAAAGGCCATTCCCACCAGCAACTGATCACCAGTTAGACACAGCCAAAGGCAAAGCAGCAGCCCTGCTGCTTCTCCAACCTGCCTCAGACCTCCTTCTCTCCAGGCACTGAGCCACCCAGCAGGTGGATGCAAGAGCACCACAGGCAGTGCTCAGGGGGAGCAGCAACCCATGGGGAGAGCTCCACAAGCCTCAAGCCATGCTCCATAGCCACAGGCTCCACAGAAGCACAGGGGGCTGGGACCCCCCTCCCCCTGCAAGGGGGCTGGGAGACCCCCCCCCCCCCCCTGCAAGGGGCTGTTCCTGAAGTGACAGCACCAGAGGTGAAACCCCACTGCCTCCTCCCTGGAGGTGCTCAGGGCCAGGCTGGCTGAGGCCCTGAGCAGCCTGGGCTGGTGGGAGGGGTCCCTGCCCATGGCAGGGGCTTGGAGCTGGCTGGGTTTTAAGGTCCCTTCCAAGCCAACTCATCTGCAGGATCTGTGAATGAAGCAGTTCTGAGGCTGCCTTTGGGGCTGCACTTCCAGAGCCTGTTTCCAGCCCCCAGTTTGTCACCACAGGACTCAGCTGCTGGCTCACCCTGAAGTGCTGCAGAAGGTTTCTGCCCCTTGGGTCGTGGCAGTGGGAGAGATCCAAGGAACACAATGTGCAGAGCACTGCTCCCACAGCTAGAGGCCAATCAATAGTGCTGGGGGTGGGCAGGGCAACACCTCAGCCCAGAGCTCCTTCCAAAGCTCTGACTCACTCCAATGAGCAGTGACAGCAGGAGAAGCTGGGCTCTGGCAGCTGCCATGCAGAGCAGAAGCCAATCCCAGCCCCATTCAGGTTGAAAAGCCTCTCAAGATCCTCCAGTCCAACCTTCAACCCAACCTCCCCCTGGCCACCAAACCCTGGCCCCAGGTGCCATGGCCACAGGGCTCTGGAGCACCTCCAGGGCTGGGGACTCCACCTCCTCCCTGGGCAGCCTCTGCCCAAAGCAAAATGTGCTCAGGTTCCTTGCACACCTCCAGGGATGGTCCTGGGGCCAAGAGGAAAATCCTGGTGTGTGTCTCTCACTCTGATGTTAATCAAACCTCTCTCTCTCACTCCTGAGCCATCAGAGCCCTGCTCTGGGGGTTCAGAATCCTCAGCACAAGCAGCAGGCACTTGACAGCATAACCCAAGGTGAGAAGCAGCTCAGAAAGGGGGAAGGAAGGTGGCAAACACTGCTGATGGAATCACTGAGTCATGGAATCCTAGAAAGAATTGTTTGGGGTGGAAAAGGCCTCTGAGCTCCCCCAGGCCAACCATGGCCACCAAACCCTGGCCCCCAGTGCCATGGCCACAGGTTGCAGGGATGGGGACTCCACCACCTCCCTGGGCAGCCTCTGCCAGGCTCTGGCCACTCCTGCAGGACCAAAATCCCTCCTCATAGCCAATCTAAACTTCCCCTCCAAAGGCCATAGATGGTGGGCACCACTGGGTGATGAAGGCCTGCTGCTGAGGAATGTGGTTTGGCAGCAAGCTTGGGACTGCTGGACTTTATGGTGCTTGGACTTTAGGCTGGAAGAGACCTTTCAGATCATAAAGGATCCCATGTGTGGCATCAGCCACTGGCAGAGTGGTGCAAAGCTTCCCCCAAGACTCAGCTTTGCTCTCTATTCTCAGAGCCAAGGCAACCCTTGCCAACCACAGTGATGCCAGAGGGCAGCCAGGGCTGGGCAGGAGCAGCTGGGGGCCCTGGGGGTGTGCAGCCTGCAGCAGAGGAGGCTGAGGGAGACCTCCTTGCTCTCTGCAGCTCCCTGGGAGGAGGCTGCAGCCAGGGGGGGGTTGGGGCTCCTCTGCCCAGTTTCAGGTGATAGAAGGAGAAGTGGCCTCAAATTGTGCCAGGGGAGGGTTAAGGCTGGAGATGAGAAAGGATTTCTGTGCTGCCAGAGCGGTCAGGGCCTGGCAGAGGCTGCCCAGGGAGGCGGTGGAGTCCCCAGCCCTGGGGGTGTTCCTGCAACCTGTGGCCATGGCAGCTGGGGCCAGGGTTTGGTGGCCCTGGTGGGGGTGGGTAGAAGGTTGGACTGGGAGAGCTTGGAAGCCTTTCCCACCCCAAGCAATTCCATGACTCAGTGATTCCATCAGCAGAGTTTTTCACCTTCCTTCCCCCTTTCTGAGCTGCTTCTCACCTTGGGTTATGCTGTCAAGTGCCTGCTGCTTGTGCTGAGGATTCTAAACCCCCAGAGCAGGGCTTTGATGGATCAGGAGTGAGAGAGAAAGAGGTTTGATTAACATCAGAGTGTGAGACACACCCCCCCTACCCCCAACCAGGGCTTTCTGCTTGGCAGCAGGACTTGCTTCTCTATTAGAGACACCCAGGAGAGCTGCTTCTCCCTCCTTCCAACACAGACAGTTGTACAGCTCCCTGGCAGCAAGGATTTAGCTCTGTCCTCATTTGTGCTGCTGATGGAACTCCCAACAGACAGCAGCAAAATTCAAGTTCCACTGAAACCCAGCCCCATTAAACCCTGCAGACTGGGGCTGGTCACAGGCAGAGGAAGAGACCTCCAGGAGCTGTGTGCTGGGGGATACAGCAGCTCCTGGCTCCTCACAGGGTCAGCTCCCAGCAGATGAGGAGTACTGAGTCACAGCACCAGACTGTGATCCTCCACCCCCACCCCCCTCAGGGGTTCACAGAAAGCAATCAGAGATGATTCAGAGCCCCACAAAACCCTGAATGAAGAGGCTCAGCTCTTGCCAACACCAGGCAGGGCAGGCAACAAACACCCAGGCTGGAGGAAAGGCTCAGGGCTTCAGAGGGAGGTGGCCAAAGGGGTTCAGAGCAGCTGCTGCAGAGAGAGTAGAGGTTGGAAAAGCCCTCTGGGATCATGGAGTGCAACCTCTCCCCCAGCACCATCTGATCAGCTCAACCATGGCACCAAGGGCCTCAGCCAGGCTCTTCCTGAACACCTCCAGGGATGGGGACTCCACCACCTCCCTGGGCAGCACATCCCCAGGGCCACATAAACCCCTGGAGAAGGATTGCTGTAGGAAGCACTTCACAGAACCCCAGAGTCCCAGCATGGGGGTGGGAAAGGAGCTCTGGGGATCACCCAGCCCAAGCCCCTGGCCCAGCAGGGCTCCCACAGCAGCTTGCCCAGCAGCACAGGGACCAGGGGGGGTTGGAAGCTCTCCACACCAGGAGACTCCACAACCTCTCTGGGCAGCCTGCTCCAGGCCTCCAGCACCCTCACAACAAACAACTTTCTGCTCCTGCTCAGATGGAACCTCATGGGCTCCAATCTGTGCCCCTTGCCCCTGGGCACCACTGAGCAGAGCCTGGCCCCAGCCTCTTGCCCCTGAGATAAACTCAAAGAAGTGTTGAGGTTGGAGGAGACCTCTGAGACCACCAAGTCCAGCTGCTCACAACCCACCACTGCACCACAGCCCTCAGCACCACATCCACACAGCTCTGAGACCCCTCCAGGGATGGGGACTCCACCACCTCCCTGGGCAGCCTGAGAATGCTTGCTGGGAAGAAGTTGTTCCTCATGTCCAACCTGAACCTCCCCTGGCACAGCTTGAGCAGAGCCTGGCCCCAGCCTCTTGCCCCCCACAGCTCCTTCAGCTCTTGCTGAGCATTGCTCAGCTGCCCTCTGGGGCTGCTCTGCTCCAGGAAGGGAGAGGGAGTACAGAGAGCACTTCAGGTTTGCATGGAGGGGCAGCAAGGGCCCAGGGCTCAGCAGCACTGCTGGGCAAAGCTTCAGCTTGTGAGCAGAAGGAATCAGGGCTCCAGGGCTCTCTTCTTTAATCTGGGAGAGAGGGGAGAATAAATTCTTGCCAGTGAGGCTGGGGAGAGCCTGGCACAGGCTGCCCAGGGAGGCTGTGGCTGTCCCCTGCCTGGAGGTGCTCCAGGTCAGGCTGGATGAGGAGCACCCTGGGCTGGTGGGAGGTGTCCCTGCCCATGGCAGGGGGCTGCCACTGGTTGAGCTTTGAGGTCCCTTCCTCTCCAGCCTGTTCTGTGATTCCTTCCCCTGCCAGGGGCTGGGTTTGGTGTTGCTGCTGTGCCTGAGCAAGCCCAGCTCCACCTCAGCTGAGCCATGGCTGCGTGGCGCTGGAGGGCAGCAGGGACAGGAGGATTAAAGCCCTTCAGTGCCTCAAGAAGAGAAAGTTTCCAGCAAGAAAAAAAAACAATCAAGAAGAGGAGAAATCCAAGAGGAGATGAAGAGTCTGTCCCAAGCCTTGTGCTTCCCAGGCTGCAGTGGATTAAAGCTGATTCTGCCTTTTTGTTCTGCCAAGGTGATGAGAGCCTCCTGACAAACACCGCCGCCACGAGACGTCCTCCGAGGGAACTCCACCAGAGAGATAATCAGATCAGTGCTCTGCTACAACAGCTTTAATCCCTCTTGATCCTGTCTTTAGGACACAGGCAAAGGCAGCAGGCTTGGCCCATTTTTTTCCCTCCACCCTCCTTTTCTTTTCCCTTCCTCAGCTGGTTTGGAGCAGCAGCCCTGGGGAGCTCCAGGCGCTGCGTGCGGCACAGCAGGGCTGGCTCGGGCAGGCCAGCAGACCCTGCCCCAAAGCAGCCTTGCTGGGCAGGAAGGCTGAGTGCTGAGGTGGGGGCTGAGCCATGGAAGGACACAAGAGCCCATGAGGTGTAGAGCTGTTGGGGTGGGAAGAGGTCTTTGAGCTCATCCAGAGCTCCCAATGCACCACTGCTGCTAAGCCACGGCCCTCAGCACCACATCCATGAGGCTTTGAAACACCTCCAGGCATGGGGACTCCACCACCCACCCTGGGCAGCCTGGACCAGTGCCTGAGAAACCTTTCAGTCAAGAAGTTTCTTCTAATGTCCAACCTCAACCTCCCCTGGGGCAACTTGAGGCCATTTCCTCATCCTGCCTCTTGTTGCATGTGGGAAGAGACCAAGCCCCAGCTCACTGCAGCCTCCTCTGAAGCAGCTGTAGAGGGTGAGGAGGTCCCCCCTCAGCTTCCTCTTCTGGAGGCTGAACAACCCACAGCTCCTTCAGCTCTTGCTGCACATTGCTCAGCTGCCCTCTGGGGCTGCTCTTCTGCAGGCTCTCAGCCCCAGGGGCCCTGGGGCAGCTTCCCTGTGCTCAGACTAAGGAAGGGAGCTCTGGACGTCTTGTGTCATGCAAATGCAACTGCTTGATGCCCTGCTAGGCAGAGCTGCAGGAGCAGCACGGAGCCATGGAGATGATTGGGTTGGGAAAGCTCTCCGAGGTCACCCAGCCCAACCAGCAACCCAACCACACCATGGGCACCAAACCACAGCCCCAAGAGCCATGGCCACAGGGCTCTGGAGCACCTCCAGGCATGGGGACTCCACCACCCTCCCTGGGCAACCTCTGCCAGGCCCTGACCACTCTGGCAGCACAGAAATTTTCCCTTCTCTCCAACCTGAGCCTCCCCTGGCACAACCTCAGCAATGTCCTCTCCTCCTGTCACCTGAGACTGGGGAGACAGCCAAACCTGCCCCAGCACAGGACACAGCATCCTCTGCAAGCACCTCCTACAGGCAAGGGACATCACCCAGCACAGTTTGGCCTTCTGGGGCCACCACCACTCGCTGGAACCAGCACCAAGTGAAACCTGGTGCATGACACCAGAGGTCTGATGCAGCTTACACCAAGCCTGCTGCCTCTGCATCCCTGGGCAGAAACCTTTGGGCCTTCAGGTGAGAGCTGCATTGGTCAAGAGGGCTGCCCAGGAGCAGGTACACAAAGCAGGCACAGGTCTGAAAGGTGAGGAGCCAGCAGCTTGGCACAAGCAGTGCCTGGGAGCAGGCAGCCCTCCCTAGCTGTGGGGAGAGCAGAGCTCAGCACTCTCTGCCCCCTGCCCATCCCCACAGCAGGACAGAGGCTCAGGGCTTTTCTCCAGGAAGGGCTGAAAACTGCCCAGGCTTCCAAGTCCCTGGAACCCCATCAGCAGTTTAGGAAGGAGAGCATCTCCAGCCCAGCCCAGAGGCACAGAGCCCAAGAGAGGCAGCCCCAAAGCGAGCTCCCAGGAGAGCAACCAAGCGCTGGGGTCACAACAGCCAACCTCCGCCCTGGGGAGGGAGGGATTTGCCTACCTGCCTCTCTGGAAATCTGCATGAAGGACTCCACTCCTTTCTCTCCATAATTCCCTTCAGATGCCAAGGTGGACACATAGTTCCAGCCCAGGGCTTTGACAATGTCCACCATCGCCTGTGCCTGGAAGGAGTCCGGAGGCACCACCCGGGAGAAGAAGTCGTAGCGCCGGTCGTCACTCAGCTCCGGGGCCGTGGAGGCATAGCTGATCTGGGGGATCTGGGGGAAGAAACAGGTCCTGATCAGTGCACACGTGCAGGGCCTCAGCACAGCCCTTGCAGCAGGCAGCTGCAGCAGCTCTGCCTTCAGCTGAGCCTCACCTCCCCTCGGTACCCCTCTGTGCTTCTCCCCCCTGCAGCGCCCGGAGCGGTCTGGGTGCCGGCGCAGGAGGTCAGCACCCGGTGGGAAGCTGCACCACAGGGTGGGCTGGGAGGGAGCTCAAAGCTCAGCCAGCTCCAGCCCCCTGCCCTGGGCAGGGACCCCTCCCACCAGCACAGGCTGCTCAAGGACTCATCCAGCCTGGTCAACACCTCCAGGCAGGAGGCAGCCACAGCCTCCCTGGGCAGCCTGTGCCAGGCTCTCCCCAGCCTCACCACCAAGAATCAATTCCTCCTCTCCAGTCTCAGCCTCCCCTCTCCCAGCTCCAAGCCATTGTTCCTCACCCTGGCACTCCCAGCCCTTGTCCCAAGTCCCTCCCCAGCTCTCCTGGAGCCCTTCAGGCACTGGAAGGCAGCTCTGAGGTCTGCCTGGAGCCTTCTCTTCTCCAGGCTGCACAGCCCCAGCTCTCCCAGCCTGTCCCCACAGGGGAGCTTCTCCAACCTCTGAGCATCTCTGTGGCCTCCTCTGGAGCCTCTCCAGCAGCTCCAGGTCCTTCCTGTGCTGGGGACCCAGAGCTGGAGGCAGTGCTGCAGGTGGGGGCTGAGCAGAGCAGAGCAGAGGGCAGAATCCCCTCCCTGTGCTGGGGGCCCAGAGCTGGAGGCAGTGCTGCAGGTGGGGGCTGAGCAGAGCAGAGCAGAGGGCAGAATCCCCTCCCTGTGCTGCTCTCTCCCTGCTCTGGCTGCAGCTCAGCACCCAGCTGGCTCTGGGCTGCCAGGGCCCAGTGCTGGCTCCTGGGGAGTTTGTCACCAGCTGACCCCCCCAAAAGCCTTCTCCTGCAGGCTGCTCTCAGCCACTCCTCCCCCAGCCTGGCTCTGTGCTTGGTGTGGCCATCCCCAGCCCCACTCTGCAGCTTTTAGCAGCCTGGGGCTGCTCCTGAGATGAAGGAGGCTGCCATAACTCTCACTGGAGATGCCAAGGAAGCACCAGAGAGGCTTGCAGCACACACAGCCACGATCATGGATCATCATTTGTGACTTCTGGCCACCAAAAGGTCGCTGCTCCGTGCCTCAGTGCAAGCACCTCCTGCACACAGGCTTGCTACAGGCACCCTTTGGCTCTGCTGCCTGCTCAGCAGAACCAACCTTCTGCTTCCCCAGGCTCTGGCCTGCACAGGGCTCAGTGCCTGTGGCCTGCACAGAGCCCAGCAGCAGGCAAGAGCCATCCCAACGTTTCCACAGGGGACAGGCCAGACCCAGCCCCCTGCATGGAGCCTCCCAGCTCCTCCAGCACACTGCAGGCAGAGCTGCAGAGCACAGCTGCTGCTGGGGACCCAGCAGAGAACTGAGCTTGGCCAAACCACCCAAAAGTATTTAGGATCATGGAACTGCAGAGCCAGTCCAGGCTGGAAAAGACCTTTCAGGTCATTGAGTCCAACCTTTACCCCAGGGCAGCACCAAACCACCTCCCTCAGCACCACATCTCCATGGCTTTGAAACCCCTTTGTGGCTGTGGACTCCACTGCTGCCCTGGGCAGCCCTGGCAGGGAAGAAGTTGCTCCTCCTGTCCCAGGGGTGGGCAACCTGAGGCCATTGCCTCGTGTCCTATGCCTTGAGAGAAGAGCCCAAGCCCCACCTGGCTCCAACCTCCTTCCAGGGTGCTGTAGAGCCAGGAGGTCTCTCCTGAGCCTCCCAAAGAACATCTGCTGAGGCACACTCCTCTCTGCACAGCTAATACCACTGCCTCAGCACAAGCCATGGCCACCCACAGCACAGTCACTGGAGCCCTTTCCAGCTCCAGCCAGCAGCAGCCTAGAGCACAGCTCACAGTCCAGGCTCAGGACCTGCTCCAGCAGGCTCCCATGGGGGGAGCTCAGGGAAGCAGGGCCCAGAGCCAGCACCCCTCCTACCTGCCATGAATTACTGAACCTCAGCAAGCAAACTGTCAGAGGGGGCTGGGGGGGGTTGGAGAGCTCTGATCCCCCTCCCCTGGCATGGCCTCTCCTGCAGAGGCATCCTGTCTGCTGGCTTCACAACCTGAGGGGGGCTGCAGCTGTGCCAGGGGAGGGGCAGGGTGGAGAGGAGGGGCAAACTCCTGTGCTGCCAGAGCAGCCAGGGACTGGCACAGGCTGCCCAGGGCGGGTGGTGCAGTCCCCAGGGCTGGAGGGGTGCCAGGGCCCTGTGGCCACGCTTTGGGGCTGGGCTGCTGGCTGGGGTGGGTGACCTCAGAGAGCCTTCCCAACCCAGCCAGCTCTGCGCTGCTGCAATCGAGCTGCTCCGCTCTGGGGGCTGAGGGGAAGCCAGCAGCAGCCTGCAGAGCCTTGCAGCTGCCTCCTCAGCTGTGTGGCCAGCAGGACCTTGCAGTGCTGCAGTCACAGGCCGGTAACACAGCTGCAGCTGTCAGGAGGAGCAGAGCCCTGCTGCTGACCACTGGGGCCACGATTATGTGCTCAGGATCCCCCCTCAGGGCCGGCAGAGCCTGGGGACCACCCTCCCAGAGGGAGAGATCGATGCCCCCAGGGGCTCAGGGCTCTTTTCTTTGCGCTCTCTGCCTCGGGGATGACTTTCAGCCAGCAGCGAGAGACAGCTCCGGGCAGCCTGGCCCTCAACGCAGCCAAAGTTCAGCTGCTGCTGTGCCTGCGCCCGGAGCTGCGGCGGTGACAAACGGCGGCTGACAGCTCAGCATCACTCTCCTCTCATCTGTGCAGAGCGAGTTAATGGAGCTCGCTCAGGCACTTAGCAGCTGAAGTCATCCCCTCGGCGGCCGGGCTGGGCCGGAGCGGAGCAGCTGCCCGGGAAGGCTGGGTGGGGGCTGCTCGGCCCTCGTTAATTAGGCAGCAGCCCGAACGCGGCACCGGCGGCGGCACCGGCGCCCCCCCTGCGCGCCCCCCCTGCGCGCCCCCGGAGCCAGCTGCTGGGGTGGTGAGGACAAGCCCGAGGGAAAGGGGGAAGCTCAGCCGGGCAATGCTCAGTCCCAGCTGCTGTCAGCCGCTGCTTCTGCCCCTGCAGCCCCGGCTTGCCTGCCGGGGGGTGCCAGGTATTAGCCAGTGGGTTGGACTTGGTGATCCCTGAGGTCTCTTCTGGGATCCTGTGAAGGAGCCCAAGGAGCAAGTTCTGCCCTCTGCACACCGCCCCAGCCCGGTGGTGGGGTGGGGAGGGAGCTCTGGAGCTCCCCCAGCCCAAGCCCCCTGCCCCAGTAGCACCACACAAGAACACACCCAGGTGGGTTTGGAATCCCCCCAGAGGTGGAGACTCCACCACCTCCATCTGAATGAAGCACCCAGGCCAAAGCTGCTGCTGCTTGTCCTCCACACCTCCCCCTCAGCACCTGGGCTGGGAGAATCAAGCTTTCTCCTTCAGCCCTTTCCCCCCAACCCTCTTTTCAGCTCTGAAGCACATCTGAAAGCTCAGCAAGCTCCTGGGCATCCCAGCCTGCTCTCCAGAGCAGCAGAGCAAGGCAGGGTGAGAAAAGCCTCTGGTGCTCCTCCAGGGAGCTCAGAGCAGCCAAGGCCTGCAGGAGAGGCAGGCAGCCTGCCTGAACCTTCACCACCACAGAAACACAGGGCTGGAGGATGAAGAGGTCATCCTAGAGTGGTTTGGGCTGGAAGGGACTTGGAGATCCTCTCCTTCCAGCCCTGCTGCTCCAGCAGGCCCAGCACAGCTCTCTGAGGGTCTCCTGAGCCCCTCTCCTCTGGACAGCAAGCACCCCCCAGCACCACCTTTGGCCAGGCCAGCAAGCCTCCCCCAGCACCACCTTTGGCCAGGCCAGCAAGCCTCCCCCAGCACCACCTCTGGCCAGGCCAGCAAGCCTCCCCCAGCACCACCTCTGGCCAGGCCAGCAAGCCTCCCCCAGCACCACCTCTGGCCAGGCCAGCAAGCCTCCCCCAGCACCACCTCTGGCCAGGCCAGCAAGCCTCCCCCAGCACCACCTTTGGCCAGGCCAGCAAGCCTCCCCCAGCACCACCTCTGGCCAGGCCAGCAAGCCTCCCCCAGCACCACCTTTGGCCAGGCCAGCAAGCCTCCCCCAGCACCACCTTTGGCCAGGCCAGCAAGCCTCCCCCAGCACCACCTTTGGCCAGGCCAGCAAGCCTCCCCCAGCACCACCTTTGGAAGTGGAGCAGCCCCTGCAACATGAACTTGCAGTTCCAGTGCTTCATTCAAGAGCATTTTCCTCTCCTCCTCCTCCTCATGCTGCCTCCTGCTCCCCTCACTGGACAGAGCCCTCACAGAGCACCAGGGGAAGCAGCGAGCTCCTTGCCCACAGCAGCTCCAGAGCCTCGGTGCCAGGAGGCAACCCAGGCTGCAGGCAGTGCCAGGGGTGCTGGGCTGGCTGCCCACCCCCCTCACCACCCCTCCCCAGCTCCTGCTGCACACAGCCAAGAGCCACACAGCCAGGAGGCTCCACCGCTGCTCCTCTGCCCCTGCAGAGGGCACTGAGGGAGGTGACATCTCCTGGGGACCCTATTAAGAGGCTAATCAAACACTGCCCCTGGACCCAGCTCCTCAGCATGCCACAGAGCTCCAGCACAGGCCATTCCCCCAGGGACCAGCAGCGATTCAGACACTGCAGGAGCCTGCCTGTTGAGGCATCAGGGAGCTCCCAGCAGGGCAAGCACAAGCCCACAGCTTGCTCACTTTCTCCTTCCTGCTTCCTATTCACTTTGATTGCTGCAAAATCCTGACCAGAAAACCCACCCAAGAGCCCAAGGGCCCCAGGGAGCCCCCAGGGCATCCACCCTAGAGCCCAAGGGCTCCAGGCTTGGGCTCCTCACACCAAGAAGGACATTGAGGGGCTGGAGCAGCTCCAGAGAAAGGCAGCCAGGCTGGGGAAGGGTCTGGAGAGGAGCAGCTGAGAGGACTGGGGTTGAGGCAACGTGAGGGGCAAGGGGCTCGAACTAAAGGAGATTTAGGATGGATGTTCTGCACCAGGAGGCTGCTGGAACACTGCAGCAGGTTGCCCAGGGGGGTGGTTGAGGCTCCCTCCCTGGAGATACTCAAGGTGAGGCTGGACAGGGCCATGATGAAGCTGCTCTGGTGGAGGATGTCCCTGCTGAGTGCAGGGGGTTGGACTGGATGAGCTTTGGAGCTCCCTCCCAAGCCAGCCCCTCCTGTGACCCTCTGATGTGAGATGTGGCCTCACCAGTGCCAAGCCCAGGGGCACTGCCCTGGGCCCTGTTGCACCTCACCCCAGCGGCCTTGGCCCACGGATCCAGCCTGCCCAGGTCCTTCTGCAGAGCCCTCCTGCTCTGGGGCAGAGCAGCACTTCCACCCAGCCTGGGGTCTCCCTCTGCAGGCACACAACTCGGCCTCAGCCACAGCAGCGCCGTGGAAAGAGCTCCTGGCAGCTGCTGGCAGGCTGGGGGTGTCCTCCACATCTACCCCAGGTCTCTCCTGCTTCCTTTCAGAGCAGCAGCAAGCTTCTGTATGAATTATTCCAGGGAAAAAAATAATTGTAGCAATTAAGGGAACAATGATGACAGCAATTAGGAGTGTCCCCATGGCTCATGGGAGCACTTTATCAGCTCAGACAGAAAGCAGCAAGGGGAAGGGGGGGTGGGAAATGATGGAGAGGGAGCAAAATGAGAAGTGGCCATAAATATGAATGCCCAAATGCTTCACCCTGAGGAGCTGTGCCTGGAACCAGGGCTGCCTCTGACAGCCATCAGCTGGGGGCACAGCCTGGGAGAGCTCCAAGCAGGGGCTGAGCTCCTGAGGGCTGAAGCTTCCCTGGAGGGATGGCAGGAAAGCAGGCCCCAGGAACTGCAGTGACCATCAGCATGGAAGCAGCCTTGGGGAGGACAGAAGGTGCTGGTAAGGCATGGAGATGGTTGGGTTGGAAAAGGCCTCTGAGCTCAGCCAGTCCACCCAGCAGCCCAGCACCACCATGGCCACCAAACTGTGGCCCCAAGTGCCATGGCCACAGGGCTCTGAACACCTCCAGGGATGGGGACTGCACCTCATCTCCAGCCTCAGTCTCCCCTCTCCCAGCTCCAAGCCATTGTCCTCAGCCTGGCACTCCCAGCCCTTGTCCACAGTCCCTCCCCAGCTCTCCTGGAGCCCTTCAGGTACTGAGAGGCTGCTCTGAGCCCTTCTCCTCTCCAGGCTCAACAGCCCCAACTCTCCCAGTCTGAACCCACAGGGGAGCTTCTCCAACCTCTCATCATCTCTGTGGCCTCCTCTCCAGCAGCTCCAGGCCCTTCTTGTGCTGGGGGTACAGGAGCTGGAGGCAGTGCTGCAGGTGGGCTCTCAGCAGAGGGGCAGAATCCCTTCCCTGTGCTGCTGCTCTCCCTGCAGCCCAGCACAGGGTTGCCCTTCTCTGGACCTCCTCCAGCCCCTCTCAACATCCTTCTCGGACCAGAAGGGGCCCAAAGCTGAACCCGAGGTTTGAAGAGTGGCCTCAGGGCCAGGGGCACAGCCCCTGCCCTGCTCCTGCTGCCGCAGGCCAGCTGGGAAGCTCTTCCACCACCCATCTGCAGGCAGCAACATTTATCAGCCGGCCCGGGGTGGTTAGCGGTAATGAGGAGAGAGGAACATCGCTATGATGAAGCCTCAGCGCTCCGCGCTCGCCGAGTGACAAATTCCCCTTCAGCAGCGCTCGCAGCTGGGAGCCAGGCCGGGAGGAGAGCCGCGGGGCGAGCGCCGGCCGGCACGGCACGGCACGGCGCGGCACGGCACGGCACCAGCCCGCCGCGGCACGGCACGGCACCAGCCCGCCGCGGCACGGCACGGCACCAGCCCGCCGCATCCTCAGCCATTTGCCCTTGCCGCCCAGGCTCTGCCTCCCAGGGCACGGCGGCTCCAGCGCCAGCGGCGATGTCCCATCCGCTGCCGGCCCCCGGCGCAGCGCTCCGCAGCCTCCCGCTCCAGCCCTGCCGGAACGGGAGCCGGAGAGCAGCGGCCCGGGGCCGGAGCTGCCCGGGGAGCCCGACACAGCATCAGAGGCTCGGGGCCATTACCGACCAATTCTCCCAGCCCATCGGCAGCTGAACTCGCAGCGGGGGAGGGGAGCACCAGGCCCCTCTGCCCCTCCTGATGGGCACAGCCTGCTAGCGAGCAGGCACCACGCAGCTGCTCATGCAGCAAGAGGCTCTGCCAGCTCCTGCTGGGATGCAGACCCAGCCCACAGGTGACACACAGGGACACTCGTGTCCCACTCGTGTCCCACCACACACCACACTCAGGCACAAGTCACAGATTCAGAGTGCAGCAGGCTGGAAGGGACCCCCAAGGGCATCTTGGCCACCCCCCTGCAGGCACAGCTCCAGCCACAGCAGGCTGCCCAGGGACACAGCCAGGCTGAGCCTGAGTGTCTCCAGGGCTGGAGCCTCAACCCCCTCCCTGTGCAGCCTGTCCCAGGCTCTCCCTGTGCAGAGCTTCCTCCTGATGCCCAACCTACCTCTGCCCTGCCCCAGCCCCAAACCATTGCTCTCATCCTATCCCCACAGCCCCTTCTGAGCAGTCCCTCCCCAGGCTGCCTGCAGCTGCCCTGCAGACACTGAAATGCAGCTCTGAGCTCTGCCTGCAGCCTTCTTACACATCCAGGCTCAGTCTCCCCTCTCCCAGCTCAAAGCCCTTGTGCCATGTCCTGGCACTCCCAGCCCTTGTCCACAGTCCCTCCCCAGCTCTCCTGGAGCCCTTCAGGTACTGGGAGGCTGCTCTGAGGTCTCCCTGGAGCCTTCTCTTCTCCAGCTGAGCAGCAGCAGAGTTTCCAGGCAGGAAGAGGCAAACCCAGGCAGAGCCAAAGCCACCAGAGGGGAAGGGAATCACAGCACTCATCCCTCCAAGCTGAGCTATTAGACTAAATGGAAGCTGTCAAGATGCTACTTGGCCGTGCCTCAGCACAGCCCTTCCAGAGGAGCATCCATCTTGGGGCTGGAGAAGAATGAGGCTGTGATTGGAATGTTTATTCCTTCACTCTGCTGTAGCAGAGTGCCTGAGAGCCAAGGAGAACCAAGGCTGTGGCCACCTGGGCTCTGCAGGACCAGAGACCTCTCAGCAGAACAAAGCTCTCCTCTCCCCTCTGCCAAGACAGATTTGGCCACATCAGCTCTTGGGTTATGATGGCTGTGGGGAGCTGAGCTCCAGGCCAGCAGCTCAGCACCACAGCACTCAGCTCCTCTCAACCTCTCTTGCAAGGAAAGGACCTGGGGGGCAGCATGCTGGGGGTGGAAGGGAGCTCTGGAGCTCACCCACTCCAAGCCCTACCAAAGCAAGGCTCCCACAGCAGCTTGCCCAGCAGCACAGTGCCCAGGGGGGGTTGGAAGCTCTCCACACCAGGAGACTCCACAACCTCTCTGGGCAGCCTGCTCCAGGCCTCCAGCAGCCTCACAGCAAACAACTTTCTCCTCCTGCTCAGATGGAGAGCAGGGCTGGGGAGGGGCAGCTGAGGGGGCTGGGGGTGCTCAGCCTGGAGCAGAGGAGGCTGAGGGAGACCTCAGTGCTCTCTGCAGCTCCCTGAGAGGGCCTGGGGCTCCTCTGCTCAGTCTCAGGTGATAGGAGGGGAAGAAATGGCCTCAAGTTGTGCCAGGGGAGGGTTAAGGTTGGAGATGAGAAAGGATTTCTTTGCTGCCAGAGGCTGCCCAGGGAGGTGGTGGAGTCCCCATCCCTGGGGGTGTTCCTGCAACCTGTGGCCATGGCAGCTGGGGCCAGGGTTTGGTGGCCATGGTGGGGCTGGGTTGAGGACTGGATGCTCCCAGAGGTGTTCCCCAGCCAGGACATTTCTGTCAGCCTGGCTATGAACAGACACTGCCTGGGGGGCAGAGGGAGGAGCAGCCTTGAGCCAGGTTCTCAGGGCAGGCCTGCAGGAGCCAGCTGCCAAAGCCTGGAGCCCCTGGGCTCTCTCTCTGCCCCTGGGTGGGTGCTTGGCTGGTTCACTGCTGCACCTCCAAGCTGGCTTTCAGCTCTGAGAGACCAGACAAATGGGCTCCCAGGGCAGCCTTGCACTTGTGGGACCTTCCCTTCCATCTCTGCCTCTCTCAGTGGTGAGGCTTTTGCTGGCAGTTAGCTCCTGCAGCTCTGCACAAGGCTTTTCCTCCCAGCTGATCCATGCAGAGGGCTCCCAGGCTCCAACAAGATGAAAGAGATGGCTCTGACCCCACAAAGCTCCTGAGATGAAAGGTTCAGAAGCCCTTGCTGGGAAGCACTAAATATTTCAAGCTCCCTGCCCTGGGCTAATGCTGGAGGCCTTGGTGCCCAGCAGGAGCCAGGGGCTGCTCCTGCAAGGGGCTCCTGCAGCAAAGCAGCACCTGGCAGAGGATGGCACAGGGGGGTTAGGGCTCAGAGTTCAGAGATGAGACCCTGCAGTATGGATTGCTCAAGAGGAAGAACCCTCTGAGGCTCCCCTGGGGACCTGGAGGCTCTGTGGGCACCATGCTGCTCTTCCATGGACTTGATTTGGTTGGGAAAGGCTTCCCAGAGCATCAGCTCCAAGCACTCAACCCAGCACTGCTCAGCACCACATCCCCTCCAGGGATGGAGACAGGGATGGAGCCTGGGCCAGCCCCTGACAGCCCTTAAGGGGAAGAAATTGTTCCTCATGTCCAACCTAAACCTCCTCTGGGACTGAGGCTGTTTCCTCTCATCCTATCCCTTGCTCCTTGGGAGAAGAGCCCAAGCCCACCTCCCAGCAGCACATCCCCAGATCCTCTGCTCCAGAGCCCCTCACCTACAGCAGAACAAAGCCCCAGGGATGGCTCTGTCCTCTTCCTGGGGTCCCCTGACAGAAGGCAGCAGCTTCCCCACAGTCAGTCTGGAGCTCACAATGAGAAGAGCAGAGGCAGCCCACACAATACTGCACCCACACTCACTCAGGCAGCAGGAAGGCTTCAGCCCTTTCATCAGGGTCTCCCAGCACTGTGGGGATTAGAGATGGAGAGCAGAAACCTCCAGACCACCTCTCATGCAGCCCAGCCCCCTGCAGCCAGCAGGGACAGCCCCAGCCAGGGCAGGCTGCTCCCAGCCCCAACCACCCTGCCCTGCACTGCTGCCAGCCAGGGGGCAGCTCCCAGCTCTCTGGGCCAGGCTCTCCTCAGCCTCAAACCTTTCTCCCTTCCCTCCACTCTCAGTCTCCCTCTTGGAGCCCAAACCATCCCCCCTTGTGCTGTCCCAGCAGGATCCCTGCTCTGGAGTCTGTCCCCAGCTTCCTGATTGCCCTCTTGAAGCCCTGCAAGGCCACCAGGAGCTCTCCCTGGAGCCTTCTCCTCTGCAGGCTGCCCAGGGCCAACTCTCAGCCTGGCTCCCAGCAGAGGGCTGCCAGCACTGCTGTGGCCTCCCCTGGCCCTGCCCAACAGGTCCCTGTCCTCCCTGTGCTGGCATCTCAAGCCTGTGGCTGCATCCAGCACAGGAGGCAACCTCTGGGCTCTCTTCTCTCCCATTTTGCCAGCATAATAGGGAAGGCAGAGACACCAATTAGCTGGGTGCTGTGGCAGCCAGGCATGAATATTAATGAGCCCATCCAAACTAATTTCACCAATTACCACTCTTCCAGCAGCTCTATTCCAATCCCCAAGCCAAGGATGGAGATGAAGATCTCTCCTCATCAGAGAGGCAGAACAGCTGCTGGGGGAGCTCTGGCACACCTCACAGGACACTAACAAGGCTACTAACTCTTTTTCCCCCCCCTGTATAAGATCATAATGAAGAGGTCTAAATATTGCAAGGCATAAGAAGAGGTCTTCATCCTTCACCAGGGCACAATACCTAACTAAATCCATCCCACCTGGTTGCAGAGGTGAGGCCCTGGGTGATAACATCAGAGCTGGAGGTTGCCCTTGGTGCCAATGGGTGGCCTCAAGGTGCACCAGGGGAGGCTTAGGTTGGGCATGAGGAGCAATTTCTGTGCTGCAGGAGTGGCCAGGGACTGGCAGAGGCTGCCCAGGGAGCTGGTGGAAGTCCCCAGCCCTGGAGGGGTGCAGGGAACCTGTGGCCATGGCCCTGGTGGGGTTGGGCTGGGTGAGCTCAGAGGGCTTTTCCCAACCAATTCCATGAGTCTCTGGAAGGTTATTCAGGCTGAACCTGAGCCCAGCCTCAGCACAGCCTGCATGGCTGGGACACAGCACACCCAGAGCCCCCCTCCTGCCAGGCTGAGGCCAGGGCAGGTTGGCAGCTCCTGCTCCCCAGCTCTCAGGCACACAGCAGCGACCACCAAGGCAGGCAGAGAGAGGCTCTGAACCAAGGAGCTGCTGACTGCTTTGGGATCCTCTCTCTTTCTGGAGCTCAGATGGATCCCTCCCTTCAGACACAGCGTGGTAGGGGCTGGAAGGGACCTCTGGAGACCATATCCACCCCCCCAGGGTTGCCTAGGGAAGGTCACACAGGAACACAGCCAGGGGGGGTTGGAATCTCTCCATGCCAGGAGACTCCACAACCCCCCTGGGCAGCCTGCTCCAGGGCTCCTTCACTCTTACATCCAAGAAGTTCCTCCTCATGCTCAGGTGGAGCTGCTGGGGGTGCAGTCTGTGCCCCTTGGCCCTCACCCTGTCCCTGGGCACCACCCTTGGGGTATTGCTGAGCATTGCTCAGCTCCCCTCTGGGGCTGCTCCTCTGCAGGCTCTCAGCCTCTGCTCCTCCCAGAGCTGCTCCAGGCCCCTCAGCAGCTTCCCAGCCCTCTGCTGTCCCCTCTCCAGCAACTCTCTGTCCCTCTTGACCTGGGCAGCCCAGCCCCAGCCCTCCAGCTGTGGCCTCACCAGAGCAGAGGAGGAGAACCTCCCTTGCCCTGCTGGCCACGCTGGAGGGGTGCAGGGGACAGGAGTGTGTGGAAGGGCTGAGGGGTGGCAGGACAGGGCAAAGCTGAGCTGCCCTTTCATGATGCTCACAGCACTGCAGCTGGGCATTTCCTGCCTTTCAGAGTGGTGCTTCCCCTCCCCCCTGCCCTGCAGACGGTGTCAATAGGAGGGAATCACAAAGCCAAGCATCTCCTGCAATTCCAAAGGAGTTAAACCATTCCCTGGGGGAGCAGCAGCCTCAGCCACGTTCAGATGGCTCTGTGGAGCTCTGCTGCCTCAGGGGGTGGATGCCTTCTGCTTCCCAAGTGAAGGTGACCACCACAGAATCAGGTTGGAGAAGCCCTCTGAGACCCACTCCAACCTTCCCCCCAACACCTCCGTGGCCAAACCCTGTCCCCAGCTGCCATGGCCACAGGGTTCTTGCACCCCTCCAGGCATGGGGGCTCCACCACCTCCCTGGGCAGCCTCTGCCAGCCCCTGACCACTCCTGCAGCACAGAGATTGTTCCTTGTCTCCAACCTAACCCTCCTCTGGTGCAGCCTGAGGCCACTAACTCTTCTCCTGCCATCAGTTAAGTGGCAGTGGAGGTCAGCATCAGCCTCCCTGTGACCTCCTGCAGCTCTCCACCATGATTTACATGGCCATAACTTAGGAGGTCTGCAGCAGTAGTTGACATCCCCCCAGACACCTCCCCAGAAGAGAAAGCAAAGCTCTGTCCTGGCAACCAGGCTGCAGAGAGGGACTTCCACCTCTGCCTGAGCAGGCACCACGACTCAAAGCCCAGCTCAGCCCCACAGACCACAAGCAGGCACCCACAGCCCTCCAGGGAGCCTCAGCATGGCAAGGGGTCACTGAATCACAGCTGAACAGGGGTTGGAAGGGACTCTGGAGACCACTTAGCCCAACCACCCTGCCAGAGCAAGTTCACCTGCAACAGGTTGCCCAAGATGGGGTCCAAGCAGCCTCTTGCCCTTGTGAGCAGTGCCCAAGCCCCACCTGGCTGCAGCCTCCTCCCAGGGAGCTGCAGAGGGCAAGGAGGTCTCCCTCAGCCTCCTCTGCTCCAGGCTGCACACCCCCAGCCCCCTCAGCTGCTCCTCCCCAGACCCTTCCCCAGCTCTGTTGCACTCCTCTGGCCCTGCTCCAGCCTCTCAATGTCCTTCCTGGGGTGAGAGCCCCCAAACCGAACCCAGCACCCAAGCTGTGTCCTCACCAGTGCCCAGCACAGGGGCACCATCCCTGCCCTGCTCCTGCTGCCCACACCACTGCTGCTCCAGGCCAGGCTGCTGGTGGCCTCCTTGCCCACCTGGGCACCCCCTGGCTCCTCTCCAGCCAGCTTTGGGCCTCCACCTCCAAAAGAGAGCTCTCACAGGATCCTGAACAACTCCACATAGCCTCCTTCACCCCAGAAGTCTTCCCTTCAACACAGAGCCTCTGTACCCAGGGTTGTGCCAGGCCCTTCACAAAGCTCCTTCTGCATTTCAGGGCAGTGCTGGCTCTGTTCAATCAGCAGCAGCACAATTAGGGCCTGGGCACCAATTTGCTTCCCTCTTGCTCCTGATGCATAAAAGCAGGGAACAAACCAACCCCAGGCCAAACCCCACGGGCACAAAGGAGTGGCAGAAGAAATGGTTTCAACCATCTCCCCCTCCAGGCTGTTATGGACCAGGTGCAGGACACCCTGGGCTTACAGAGGGGTTTATGACCCCTTCATGCTCTGCCATTACAGAGGGAAGAAGGCATTCCCTGGGAGCAGCATGGGAAGGTGCAAGAGCCTCTCAGAGGCTTTCCCTCTCCTTGCTGGCCAGCTCTAAGAATTCTGCACAGTGAGGGTGGGGAGACACTGCCCCAGGTCGCCCAGGGAGGCTGTGGATGTCCCTCTTCTGCCTGCCCCCCAGCAGGGGAGGCACGCAGGGGCTCCTGGCTGCTCCCATTCCCGCTGCAGGGAGGGCACAGCCTGGCTCCACCGAGCTCCCTCTCCTACTCCCTCGCAGCCCTCAGCCTTTCCACCGCCTCTTCCAGCTCAGCCTCCGCGCTGGGCAGATCGGTTCCCTGCTCACAGCCAACGCAGGGCTTGTGTCTGCGGCCCGGCACCGCAAGGGGAAGGGCTGGCCCCTGCCTGCAGCCAGGACAGCTGCCCCTTCAGGTGGCACCACTGCCCGGCTCGCCACCTGGCTTGTGCCCGGGGTGCCGCCACGGCCGCCCCCGGCCCCGCAAACTGCCGCCCCCGGCCCCGCAGTGCTCCTGCCCATGGGACTGGCCCCGCAAACTGCCGCCCCCGGCCCCGCAGCGCTCCTGCCCGTGGGACTGGCCCCGCGAACTGCCGCCACTGCCGCCCCCGGCCCCGCAAACTGCCGCCCCCGGCCCCGCAAACTGCCGCCCCCGGCCCCGCAAACTGCCGCCCCCGGCCCCGCAAACTGCCGCCCCCGGCCCCGCAGTGCTCCTGCCCATGGGACCGGCCCCGCAAACTGCCGCCACGGCCGACCCTGGTCCCGCAAACTGCCGCCCCCGGCCCCGCAGTTGCTCCTGCCCATGGGACCGGCCCCGCAAACGGCAGCCACAGCCGCCCCCGGCCCCGCACACCGCGGGACCGGCCCCGCACACCGCGGGACCGGCCGTTCCCTGCCGTGTGCCGGAGCCCGCAGCCGGCCTGGCTGACTCACCGCTCCCGGTGCCGCTCCCGGTGCCGCTCCCGGTGCCGCTCCCGTCGAGGCTCGGTGCGCCGGGGCCGCGGTTCCTCCTGGGGTACTTAAAGACCCCCGAGGCTCCGCCCGCGCCTCGCTCCCCTCCCTCTCGTCCTTGGGAAACCAAACAGGCCCCAGGTGGCTCCAATCTCCTCCCAGGGAGGGGCAGAGAGCCTGAAGGTCTCCCCTCAGCCTCCTCATCACCCTCAACAAGCCCCAGCTGCTCCTCCCCAGCCCTGCTCTCCAGCCCCTTCCCCAGCTTGATTGCCCTTCTCTGCACCTGCTCCAGCCTCAAAGTGTCCTTGGAGTGAGGGCTCCAAACCGGACCCCAGGACCCCCCTGGCAGGGGGCTTGGTGCTAGATGATCCTTGAGGTCCCTTCCAACCCTAACACTTCTGTGACTCGAGGTGTGGCCTCTCCCGTGCCAGGGACTGATCCCTGCCTCGGTCCTGCTGCCCACTTTAGTGCTGCTCCTGCCCAGGATGCTGGTGGCCTCCTTGGCCCCCTGGGCACACACACTGCTTCATCTTCAGCTGCCTTTTGACCCCCACCTCAAAACCAGAGGTATCCCAAGATCCTAAAAACCTTCTCCAGGTCCTTCTTTTCTGGACAGCTTTGTGGCTGTCCATGGCTCCCTGTCCCAGGGGAGGCCAGGGACAAGCAGAGTCCCTCAGGGATCAGTCCTGGGCCCAGGCTGCTTCAACATCTCTGTGGGTGCCAGGGACAGTGGCACTGAGTGCAGCCTCAGCAGGGTGGCTGATGGCACCAAGCTGTGTGGGGCAGCAGACAGCTGGAGGGAAGGGATCCATCCAGAGGGACCTGGACAGGCTGGAGGGAAGGGATCCATCCAGAGGCACCTGGGCAGGCTGGAGGGAAGGGATCCATCCAGAGGCACCTGGACAGGCTGGAGGGAAGGGATCCATCCAGAGGCACCTGGGCAGGCTGCAGAGCTGGGCACAAGCCAACCTCAGGAGGTTCAACAAGAGCAAGGGCAGGGTCCTGCAGCTGGGTGGAGGCAATCCCAGGCACAAATGCAGGCTGGGCAGGGACTGGCTGGAAAGCAGCCCTGAGGAGAGAGCCTTGGGGGTGCTGGGAGAGGAGAAGCTCACCAGGAGCTCTCAGTGTGCACTGGCAGCCCAGAGAGCCAAGCAGAGCCTGGGCTGCAGCAGGAGAAGTGTGGCCAGCAGGGCCAGGGAGGGGATTCTCCCCCTCTGCTCAGCTCTGCTGAGACCCCACCTGGAGTACTGCCCCCAGTTCTGGAGCCCCTATTGCAAGAGGGATCTGGAGGTGCTGGAAGGTGTCCAGAGCAGGGCCAGGAGGATGAGCAGAGGGCTGGAGCTGCTCTGCTGTGAGCACAGACTGAGGGAGTTGGGGTTGTGCAGCCTGGAGAAGAGAAGGCTCCCAGGTGACCTCATTGTGGCCTTCCAGGATCTGCAGGGGGCTCCAAGCAGGCTGGGGAGGGACTGCTCAGGGTCTCAGGCAGTGCTAGGACTGGGGGGGAATGGAATGAAGCTGGAGGTGGGGAGATTCAGGCTGGAGGGGAGGAGGAAGTTCTTCCCCATGAGAGTGGTGAAGCCCTGGGATGGGTTGTCCAGGGAGGTGGTTGGGAGGCTGTCCCTGGAGGTGTTTAAGCCCAGGCTGGATGAGGCTCTGGGCAGCCTGATCTAGTGTGGGGTGTCCCTGCCCATGGCAGGGGGGTTGGAACTGGATGATCCTTGTGGCCCCTTCCAGCCCTGACTGATTCTATGATACTGTGGCCACTCTTGCCCCAGGCTGCAGCACTGCTCTGGGGGCTCTTGGTTTCTGTGGTGACACCAAGGTGGAAATGAGCAAAGCAAACCCCAAACCCAATCATCTGGGGGCAAACCAAACCTCAGGCTGCTTCAGAAGGAACTTTCCCTCCCCCTCCCCACCCCCAGAAGGGACATTCATTGGAAACATTTCTTCACTAGAGTGAGGGAAACTGTTCCTGGAGATAATTACTACTAATGACTTCCATCCAGGCTGAATCTTGAGTGGCAGCCAAGCTCTGTGGGGATGAGCACTCAGGTACCCAGCCCAGGATGTTAATGCCCAGCTCCTGCCCTTGCCAGGAAGCAGCCTCATCTCTGGGGGCATCCCTCACTGGAGACAGCTCTCTGCTCTTGCCTTCTCCTGTGGATGCTGCCCAGGGTCAGAATCATTTTGGCTGGCAAAGCCCTTCCAGCTCAGCCAGTCCAAGCCTTCTCTAACCCTACCAAGCCTGCTGCTCAAGCTCAGCACCACATCTCCACACCTTTATAGCACCTCCAGGGATAAGGATAGGGACTGGGATTCAAACACCTCCCTGGGCAGCCTGGGCCAGGCCTTGAGGAGCCTTTCAGTCACCAAGTTTCTTCTCCTACCCAACCTAAACCCTAGGATGAGCCTCTGGAAGCACTGCTGGTGAGAGAGCTGCAGACCTTGCTTTTGGTGGTGCCCAGTGCTGTCTGCAAGGGCATTTGCTCTTGAAACAGAGCAGCTAAGGAAAGTACAGACAGAACAGCTCAGGTGTGGGGTTTGGAGAGCAAACATCCTGCTGAGCATTGGAAAGCCAAGGAAGAAGCACCCAGGAGTGCAGCAGCTCTCTGCTTGATGGCCACAGTCACTTGGGGCCATGGCTGAGTGGCCCTGGTGGTGCTGGGCTGCTGCTTGGACTGGATGATCTTAGAGGACTTTTGCACTCTGTGATTCTGTGCCAAGCCTCTGCTGGGCCTGGACAAAGCAGGCAGGTGCCAGCAGGGCCTGCCAGGGCTCCCTCCAGCCCTGCGGCTGCTCAGCTCTGCCCCAGACAGCCATCAGAGCAACTCTCACAGCGTCCTGACAGCCAGTGCCTGCCTTCACTCAGGGCTATCAACTGCTCCCACAGCTCCTGTGCCAAGTGTGCTTCAGGACAAGAGCAGAAAGCACCAGGAGCACCTGGCTGCTGTGCTGGAGCTGCTCCCACAGGCCCTGCTCAGCCTCTGCAGGAATCATTCAGAGCAGCTGTGGCACTCCACAGGCACATCCCATCAAGGGCAGCAAAAGCAGCTCTGCAAAGGGAGAGCTCAGAGCAACACCATAGAAGCACAGAATGCTTTGGGTTGGAGAAGACCTCTAAGGTCATCCAGTGCAGCCAGCAACCCAACCCCACCATGGCCATCAAACCATGGCCCCAAGGGACTCCACCACCTCCCTGGGCAGCCTCTGCCAGTCCCTGACCACTCTTGCAGCAAAGAAGTTCTTCCTCATCCCCAATCTAACCCTCCCCTGGCACATTTCCTCTCCCTCTATCACCTCTTCTGCAGCCTTTGCTGTGCCTCCTCTGCTGTCCCTCTCTCCCACCAAGGACCAGGGCTTTGGTTTCTTCCCCTCCAGGCCTGTCAAGCTTTTCTGTCCTGGGTCTCTCTTTGAGGACACTGCTCACATTCCCCAGCCTTTCATATTTCCCTCTACAGCTCCTGGCTCCATCTGGCACTTGCAGCACCTTCCACTCCAGATTCAGCTGGAGTGAGTCCAGCAACAGCTTCAGAAAGACCAAAGCAGATGCTTCAGACATTGTCTCTTCCACCTTTTGCACTGATGGAGCAGGAGGCAGCTGCCAGCCCTCCCTGCCCTCTCCCCTGCACAGCAGAGCTCTGCAGGCTGCTGGAGGGGGCAGCCCTTGACCTGCAGGCTGCAGTGGCTGCCTGTGTGGCTCTGGGCACCGTCACCAGCTGAGCCTCACAGCTCCTGAGCTGCTCCTGCTTTCCTCCATGCATCCTCACTCCAATCCACACCACAGCCTCACTCCCCTGCAAGCACAGCCCCAGCTCCCCTCCAGTCATCTGCTGCCAGCCTCTCCCTCCAGCTCTGCCAGCTGCCTCCAGCCAGCCTGTCCTCTCCTTCAGCACATCCATCACCAACTGGTCCCAGTGCCCCCCAGGCAGGAGGGTGCCCCCCAGGCAGGTGGGTGCCCCCATCCCTGAGCTGCCCTGGGGCTGGCAGTGAGGTGGCACAGAGACCCTTCTTGGTTTACCAGGATCCCCCAGGTGCAGAGGGGGAGGCAGTGGTTTCCTTCTGCAGTCCTGCCCCCTCAGCCATGGGGTGATGAGAGGGTGATGAGCTCAAGGCTCAGGCTGTGGTGCCACCTCCACAGGTACCAAGCCCAAGCCCAGAGCAGATCCTTAACCTGCAGCTTGTTTCAGTGCCCTCAGTGGCTCTGTCCTGCCTCTTCCAGGGGAGGTCTCCACCAGCTCCCTGGGCAACCTGCTGCAGTATTTCACCACCCTCATTGCTCAGAGCTTCCTCCTCCTGCCCAAGACCTTCCTCCTGCCATCCAAGAACTTCCTCTTAACATCCAAAGCTTCCTTCTAATGTTCAAATACTTCTTCCTCACATCCAAGACCTTCCTCCTACCACCCAAGAACTTCCCCCTGATGGCTGAAACTTCCTCCTGATGTCCAAGACCTCCCTCCTACCATCCAAGAACTTCCTCCTCATGTCCAAGTCCTCCCTCCTACCATCCAAGAGCTTCCTCCTCACATCCAAGTCCTCCCTCCTACCATCCAAGAGCTTCCTCCTCACATCCAAGTCCTCCCTCCTACCATCCAAAACTTCCTCCTTCTGTCCAAGAACTTCCTTCTGCCATCCAAAACTCCTTCCCTACCACCCAGCTGAGCCCCTAACCCTCCCCACCGTTGCCTGCAAGCTCATCACCACTCAGCCAACCTCCCAGGGAGACTTCTCCAGTGTGGCCAAGCACATCTCCAACCTAACTCTCCCTCCCTCCCTCCTCCAGCTTCAACAGCAGCTGAGCTTAAGCCCCAGCAGCTTTCAGACTGCCCCTCAGGGGCTGCTGTCACAGCAAGGCAAAGGCTTGGGAGGGAGCCCTGGGGGTGACCCAGCCCAACCCCCCTGGCCAAGGCAGGGTGGCCTGGAGCAGGTCACACAGGAGCACATCCAGGCAGGTTTGGAATGCCTCCAGAGGTGGAACCTCCAGCAGCTCTCTCTGGGCCTCCCCCCTCACACAGAGCACCTGCAGGAGGGGGCCCTGCTCTGGGCTGGTGCCAGCTGGACCACCCTGCCTGGGGGAGCTCTGAGGAACGATTAGGCAGCCCTGCAGGTTTCCCCCGCAGCGTGGGGCTGGGGGAGGCCTTCTGTAGCAGCCAGCCCTGGCAGGGAGCTCTCCCAGCAGCCACCTGAGAGCGTGGACAGCCTGGGACTGCTTTCCTCTCCAGGGAACAGAGAGCCTTTAATTGCTGAAGCTGTTCAGAGCCATTCGCTCTTTTGATTCCCTTTCTTTGTTGGAGGCTCACACAGGGAAGTGGAGCAGAAAAGAAGCCAGGAAGTAAACAATCATCAGAAACCACCGAGTGGGGTGGGTTGGAAAAGCACCTTCAGGATCCAGGTGGCCCAGGGAGGCTGGGGCTGCCCCCTCCCTGGAGGTGCTCAGGACCAGGCTGGATGGGGCCCTGAGCAGCCTGGGCTGGTGGGAGCTGTCCCTGCCCAGGGCAGGGGGCTGGAGCTGGAGGAGCTTTGGAGGACCCTTCCAGCCCACTCTGTGATCTCTCCAAGCTCTGTCATTTCCCAGTGTCTGGAGGAGCCTTGGCTCAGCCCTTTGTGGAGTGCTGAGAGAGGAGAGAGCCATGAATAGAAAACCACCTCCCTTATCGCCCTGCCTGGAGCTCCCTGGGTGCTTCTCTCCTACCATCAGAGGCTGCATCCAGCAGCTAATGGTGCAGGAGGTGTGAGGGAGGCTCTGTGCACTGGAAAGGCTCAGTTCAGCTGGGGGAAGAGAGAAATCTTTTCATTCTTTTTGCTTTCCAGGAGACAAAGCTGCTGGGAACACATCTCCCTCCCTCCCTCCCCCCACCAAGTTCTGGTGGCAAAAGTCTTTTGTGTAATTAAATAATGGAGATAATGAACACACACCCCCCTCCCCCCCAGCATCAAAGGGAAGGGAGAAAGCAGGGGCTGGAGGGAAGGGAAGAGAGCTTTTCAGATCTGGTTTCACAGTGATGTTGTCTGAGTGAGCAGCAGACTGAGCAATGCTCCTGCAGCAGGGGAAGCTGAGAGCATTCCCCTGAGCTCCACACTCTGGGCTGCAAGCAAAACCCCCTCCCAGGAGCCACTTGGGTGATGGGAGGAACAGCAGGGCTGGGTTATTCACCCCCCCAAACCCACCAGGCTGAGAGACTCTGGGAGGCAGGATGTCCTCTTTCAGCTGCTGGGGGGGTCCTGAGGCATGGTGGAGGCCTGGGTGATGTGGGGACCATGGTGGGCTCCAGCGTGGCAAGGGGACCACAGGGCTCCCACCGTGGCAAGGGGACTGTGGCACCCTCAGCCTGGGACATGACTGTCCCCTCAGCCAGCTGGGAAAGAGATGTTCATGGAGAGGGTGACAGATGAGACTCTTGGGGGGGAAAGGAGAGAGACTCCTGGGGGGGGGAAAGGAGAGAGAGACTCCTGGGGGGGGGAAAGGAGAGAGAGACTCCTGGGGGGGGGGGAAAGGAGAGAGAGACTCCTGGTGGGGGGAAAGGAGAGAGAGACTCCTGGGGGAAGGAAAGGAGAGAGAGACTCCTGGGGGAAGGAAAGGAGAGAGAGACTCCTAAGGAGGAAAGGGGAGAGAGACTCCTGGGGGAGGGGGGAAGGAGAGAGACTCCTAAGGAGGAAAGGGGAGAGAGACTCCTGGGGTGTTCCTAGAAGATGTTCCCGGGTGGGGGCAGGAGCCCACCCTCAATGTGCTGGTCTGGGACTGGAATTCAGGGCTCCCTGTGCTGGCAGCAGCCAGGAGCAGCAGCTGCTCCCTCTGCTCTGTCCTTGTCAATGCCTTTTGCCTGCCCCATGCCGGGACAGCTCCCCCCGGCCCCAGAGGGGCAGGGCTGCAGCCGCGGTGCCCAAGCCACCTCCCCCCGCTCCTCATGCCTGTGTGCAGAGCTGGGCACCGATGCTGAGGGAGGCAGGAGACACTCTGCCTGCTGCAGAGCATTCATCGTGCAAGGCCTGCGAGGGCAGCCCCTCCACCGCTGCACACGGCTGGGGGCTGCCGCCGAGAGGGAAGGAGGAGAGCTGGAGGGCCGAGGCACAGCAGGCTGAGCAGAGCCTTTTGATTCATATTTCATGGCAAAGCTCAAAGAAAGCCCAAGAGCAGCCTGAGGAGAACGACTGAGGGGAGAGCTAGAGGCAGGAGGGCTCAGAGAGAGGAACCAAACATCTCCCCCAGGTGAACCCTTCAGCCCACACCTCAAACAGAGCAGGATGCCAGGAGTGGGAGCAGCTGCCCAGCACTGGCTGCACCTGAGGAGCTCTGTCCTGGCAGGGAGCTGCTGGGAGGGACAGGGAGCTGCTGGAGTCAATCCACAGCTCCTCCAGAGTAGCTCAAGGGAAGGATTCTGCTCTGCTCTGCTGAGAACACTCCTGCACTGCTGGGGCCAGGTCTGATCTCCTCAGCACAGCACAGACAAGGACCTGGTGCAGTGTGGCCACAGGAGCCCACAGCAATGCTGGGAGTTGCTGCTGAGCTGGGTCCAGAGGAGCTGGGTCCAGAGGAGAGAGCTGCTGAGCTGGATTACAGTATCACAGTACCACAGTATCACTAAGGTTGGAAGAGACCCCAAGGATCATCAAGCCCAACCTGGCACCACAGACCTCACCACTAGCCCATGGCACCAAGTGCCACATCCAATCCCCTCTTGAACACCTCCAGGGACGGCGACTCCACCACCTCCCTGGGCAGCACATCCCAGTGACGAACGACTCGCTCGGTGAAGAACTTTCTCCTCACCTCGAGTCTAAACCTCCCCTGGCACAGCTTGAGACTGTGTCCCCTTGTTCTGGTGCTGGGTGCCTGGGAGAAGAGACCAACCCCCACCTGGCTACAACCTCCCTTCAGGGAGTTGTAGAGGGCAATGAGGTCACCTCTGATCCTTCTCTTCTCCAGGCTAAACAACCCCAGCTCCCTCAGCCTCTCCTCACAGGGCTGTGCTCAAGGCCTCTCCCCAGCCTTGTTGCCCTTCTCTGGACACCTTCAAGTGTCTCGATGTCCTTCCTAAACTGAGGGGCCCAGAACTGGACACAGTACTCAAGGTGTGGCCTAACCAGTGCAGAGTCCAGGGGCACAATGACCTCCCTGCTCCTGCTGGCCACACTGTTCCTGATGCAGGCCAGGATGCCATTGGCCCTCTTGGCCACCTGGGCACACTGCTGGCTCATGTTTAGGCAGCTGTCAGTCAGCACCCCCAGGTCCCTCTCTGTTTGGCAGCTCTCAGCCACTCTGACCCCAGCCTGTAGCTCTGCATGGGGTTGTTGTGGCCAAAGTGCAGCACCTGGCACTTGGACTTGTTGAATGCCATCCTGTTGGCCTCTGCCCATCTGTCCAGTCAGTCAAGGTCCCTCTGCAGAGCCTTTCCACCCTCTAACTGACCAACATCTGCTCCCAACTTGGTGTCATCTGCAAACTTGCTGATGTCTGACTCAACCCCCTCATCCAGATCATCAATGAAGATGTTAAAGAGGATGGGGCCCAGCACAAGGGATTCAGAGGAGCAAGGTCCAGAGGAGAGAGCTGCTGAGCTGGGTCCAGAGGAGCTGGGTCCAGAGGAGCTGGGTCCAGAGGAGCTGGGTCCAGAGGAGCTGGGTCCAGAGGAGCTGGGTCCAGAGGAGCGAGCTGCTGAGCTGGGTCCAGAGGAGCTGGGTCCAGAGGAGAGAGCTGCTGAGCTGGGTCCAGAGGAGCTGGGTCCAGAGGAGCTGGGTCCAGAGGAGCTGGGTCCAGAAGAGAGAGATGCTGAGCTGGGTTCAGAGGAGCTGGGTCCAGAGAAGAGAGCTGCTGAGCTGGGTTCAGAGGAGCTAGGTCCAGAGGAGCTGGGTCCAGAGGAGAGAGCTGCTGAGCTGGGTTCAGAGGAGCTAGGTCCAGAGGAGCTGGGTTCAGAGGAGAGAGCTGCTGAGCTGGGTCCAGAGAGGAGCTGCTGAGCTGGGTCCAGAGAGGAGCTGCTGAGCTGGGTCCAGAGAGGAGCTGGGTCCAGAGAGGAGCTGCTGAGCTCCCCAAAGATAAACTCTTGCAAATCAGTTGCCAGAGAGCGGCTGAGGTGTTGGCTGCCTGCTCAGTGACTCAGAACAAAGCCACCCAAGTCTCCATGGAAGGCTGAGTGATGTCAGTGCTGAGCACAGATGCCTGGCTGTGCACTGACAAAAGCTCTAAACACAGGAGGGCTGCAGATTACATAAACACACAGAGCTGGGAGCCTGCGAGGCTCAGCCTGGAGCCACGCGGAGGAATCAAGGACTTGGGGCCCTGAGGAAAGGCCCCGAGGCAGAGCCCAGCCCCAAGCCCTGAGGGCATCACTCAGCCCTGTCCCCTCAGAGGCTGGCAGAGGGGAGGGGAGGCTGGCAGAGGGGAGGGGAGGCTGGCAGAGGGGAGGGGAGGCTGGCAGCTCCCAGAGGGCTGCATTCAGTTAGTAACTTACTCTGGAGCAGGCAGGGAGTAGTTGGTCACAGAATTGTCACAGGGTGGTGGAACCTCTGCAGATCCTCCAGTCCAAGCCCCCTGCCCCAGCAGGGCTCCCACAGCAGCTTGCCCAGCAGCACAAGGACCAGGGGGGGTTGGAAGCTCTCCACACCAGGAGACTCCACAACCTCTCTGGGCAGCCTGCTCCAGGCCTCCAGCACCCTCACAGCAAACAACTTTCTCCTCCTGCTCAGATCCAACCTCCTGGGTTCCAGTCTGTGCCCCTTGTGCTGTCCCTGGGCACCACTGAGCAGAGCCTGCCCCCAGCCTCTTGCCCCCCACAGCTCCTTCAGCTCTTGCTGAGCATTGCTCAGCTGCCCTCTGGGGCTGCTCTCCTGCAGGCTCTCAGCCCCAGGGCTCTCAGCCTCTGCTGCTCACAGAGCAGTCCCAATCCCTTCATCTTCCCAGCCTCCTCTGGACTCACTCCATCAGCTCCAGGTCCTTCCTGTGCTGGGCCCCCCTGGCTGCACAGAGCCCTGCAGGTGAGGGCTGAGCAGAGCAGAGGGGCAGGATCCCCTCCCTCCCTCTGCTGGCTCCTGCACCCCACAGCCTGTGCACCACGCTGGGAGCCTGGGGGCACGAGGAGGAGGTGAGGCTGCACTCATGGGCTCAGCACATCAAGAATCACACATTTCCCTCCAGCACCAAGGGAAAAGTGAGTTAATAAACCCAGCAGATCCATTATTAGGTTCAGCTGCAGTGGCTTTGATGGTGCTGAGGCAGTGCTGCTCCTCCTGGGAGCGTGCAAGGTGTGGGGGGAGGCAGGGAATAAATAAATAGCTAATTTCTTACCCACTTAGCTGCAGCCTGGCAGTGTCTGCCTGGTGAGTCAGAGCAGATTGAAATACATGAACCTGTGACAGAGCCTCCTTAATATTCCCAGGGCTGAGGCTCCTCAGCTCTGCTCCTCCTGGGGTGACAGATCCATCACAGGCAGCGGAGTGCAGGCTCGGTGCTTCCCCGGCAGAGGAGTGATGGAGAGGCAAAGCTGAGGCCTCCTGAGCCTCCCTCCCTCCCTTCCTCCCTCCCAGGAGCTGTGAGGAAGGAGCCACTCCTGGTGGCATTTGAGAGCTGAAAGGCTGAGGCAGGCCACCAGCAGCACTGGAGGAGGAGAGAGGGCTGGAGACCTCCCTCCCTGCCAGCAGGGTGCTGTGCCCCCAGCCAGCCCCTGAGCTGGATCTGCCCCCAGCTGAGTTTGCCAGCAGCAGCCTCCAGCCTGTGTGACAGCAGTGCAGAGCTGCCTGGCACTGCCTGACAGGCAAAGCCCTTTGCTGTGAGGGTGGTGGAGCACTGGGACAGGCAGGTGGGGGAGGTCCCAGCCCTGGGAACATTCAAGACCAGGCTCGGTGGGGCTCTGAGCAGCCTGACCCAGCTGATGTCTCTGCTGGCAGCTTCAAAGGTCCCTTCCAACCCTCTCAGCCTGTCCCCCACAGGGGAGGTTCTGCAGCCCTCTGATCATCTCCATGGCCCCCTCTGGGCAGTTCCCTGCCCCTGTTCTGCTGGGGACACCAGAACTGGCAGCAGTGCTCCAGGCAGGGTCTCAAGCTTGAGGAGGGCAGATGGAGAGCAGAGAGGAGGAAGGACTGCTTGGCAGTGAGGGAGGGGAGACACTGGCACAGGCTGCCCAGGGGGGGTTGTGGATGCCCCTTCCTTGCTCTGGAGGTGCTCCAGGCCGGGCTGGATGAGGCCTTGAGCAGCCTGTGCTGGTGGGAGGTGTCCCTGCCCACGGCAGGGGGCTGGCACTGGGTGATCTCCGAGGTGCCCTCCAGCCCCAGCCTTGCCGACTCTTGACTCTGTCTGTTGCTGCTGCCCTGCCCCCTCCCGGGCTGGCTCAGCTGCTGTTTGCAGTGGACCCTTGGGGGGTCTCTTCTCCTGTACCCTGCTCGAGCCTGGGCAGGCTTTCAGCACTGCTTTCATCTTCCTGCTTTTATTTAAGCAAGCCTAAAATCGCCTGCCCTGCTTTCCCCCCCAGCCCCAGCCCAGCCAGCCCTTCCTCTCCCCCCATGGGGAGCTCCTGTTTCATCTTTTCATTCACTTCAGTGCCTTTGCTTTGCTGCCTTCAGCCAGCTCCAGAGCCCTCCACTGCTGCTCTTCTCCCGGTGCCTAATGCATTTAATCTCCTGCTTTCCCCTTCCCTTCTCTGCTCACACGCTCACACTTTGATCACAACTTTCTTCTGCTCGACTCAGCTTCAGCACCTGGCTGCACTTCAGAGGATGCACCTCCAAAGAGCCTTTTTCCCCCTCCTCCCTCCCTCTCCCGGGATGGTTTCCTGCCCTGCTTTGCCTCATCAGTGTCAGCCGCCGGCTCTCTCCCCAGCAGCACTGAACAAATCCCTTCTGCAGCCACCTCCGGGTTGGTGACCCCCAGAGAGCAAAGCCTCATCAAGGCAATTAAAGGCAAAGATGATTCCCTGGGAAGATCAAACAACTTCCACCTTCCCCCCCCGGGGTTCAGCGTCGCTGGGGTCAGGGTGGGAATCAGTGGCAGCCCCTGGGGAGGGGCACAGCCTGGGGGCAGGCTCTGGCTGCTGCCTCTCCAGCTCGCTGTTGCTGTTCATTTGATTTGGAGCCCTGGACTCTTTCTGGGTGGGAAAGACCTTCGAGACCACTGAGTCCAACCCCGAGCCCAGCACTGCCAGGTCCCCAGCAAACCATGGCCCTCAGCACCACAGCCCCCTGGCTCTGCAGCCACCAAACCATGGCCCTCAGCACCACAGCCCCCTGGCTCTGCAGCCACCAAACCATGGCCCTCAGCACCACAGCCCCCTGGCTCTGCAGCCACCAAACCATGGCCCTCAGCACCACAGCCCCCTGGCTCTGCAGCCACCAAACCATGGCCCTCAGCACCACATCCCCCTGGCTCTGCAGCCACCAAACCAGGGCCCTCAGCACCACAGCCCCCTGGCTCTGCAGCCACCAAACCATGGCCCTCAGCACCACAGCCCCCTGGCTCTGCAGCCACCAAACCATGGCCCTCAGCACCACAGCCCCCTGGCTCTGCAGCCACCCAACCATGGCCCTCAGCACCACAGCCCCCTGGCTCTGCAGCCACCAAACCATGGCCCTCAGCACCACAGCCCCCTGGCTCTGCAGCCACCAAACCATGGCCCTCAGCACCACAGCCCCCTGGCTCTGCAGCCACCAAACCATGGCCCTCAGCACCACAGCCCCCTGGCTCTGCAGCCTCTGCAGGGATGGGGACTGCACCACTGCCTGGCACACCTCTGCCAGGAGCAAAGGCTGAGAGCCCTGTGGCTGGGCAGCCTGGAGGAGAGAAGGCTGAGAGGAGATCTTAGTGATGTCTACCACCACCTGAGGGGTGGTGGGGGGCAAGCAGCAGGGGCCAGGCTCTTCCGAGGGGTGTCCTGTGACAGCACAAGGGGCAGGGGGCACAAACTGGAGCCCAGGAGGTTCCACCTCAGCAGGAGGAGAAAGTTGTTTGGTGTGAGGGTGCTGAGCCCTGGAGCAGGCTGCCCAGGGGGGTTGTGGAGTCTCCTGGTGTAGAGAGCTGCCAACCCCACCTGGATGTGTCCCTGGGTGCCCTGCCCTGGGTGCCCTGCCCTGGGTGCCCGAGGGTGGGACTGGATGCTCTCCAGAGCTCCCTTCCATGCTCTGCTTTGAACAGTGAAATCATTGGAGTGGGTTCCTCTCCCTGCCAGCTGCTGTGGGTGATTTTTGCCCCTCTGGAACCTGTGCCCTGCTCTGCCTTGCTCTGCCCCTTGCTGAATTGCACCAAGCCCCCAGAGGGGGCACAGAGCTCTCTCTCATCCCTGCGCTCCAGAGAGTCCCTGCACAGCGCAGCCAGGGCTGGAGGAGCCTTAAAGTAGGACAGCAGCAAACACAGCAGAGGGGTGGCAGAGAGCTCCCCCCCAGCCTGGCAGCCTGGCAGTGTCTCTGGAAAGGTTTAGCTGCCAGTGTAAAATGCAACCAAAAGTGACAGTGCCTGGAAAAGGGGGGGGGGGGGGGAGGGGGTGGAAAGAGAGAATAGCTGAAATAAACCCTTCCCATCTGCTTTGAAATGTTCCCCACAGCCACAGGGGGAGAAGCTTCAGAGGGCAGAGGCTCAGGAGGGAGTTTTCAGGGCTCTGGGAGAGGGTGAAGCAGGGAGCTTGGGACTGGCTTCTCCCTGCAGGGTGCTGCTGAGGGTTTCAGGCCAGCCCCCAGGTCCCTGCTGGGTGCTGTAGCTGCAGGGGGGTGCACACAGCTCTTGGCACCCCCACTTCTCTTTCCACAGGGTCAGGGAGTGGATTGGGTGGGCAAAGACCTCCCAGGCTCCTCAGAGGCAGCTGTCAGCCACAGAGCAGCGTGGCCCTGTCCCAGCCCTACCACTTCAGAGATTCACAGCAAGGCTTGGGTTGGAAGGGGCCTTAAAGACCACCCAGTGCCAACCCCCTGCCACGGGCAGGGACCCCTCCCACCAGCCCAGGCTGCTCAGGGCCTCATCCAGCCTGGTCCTGAGCACCTCCAGGGAGGGGACAGCCACAGCCTCCCTGGGCAGCCTGTGCCAGGCTCTCCCCAGCCTCACTCTCAACAACTTCTTCCTCACCTCCAGGCTCAATCTGCCCTCTCCCAGGCTCCATGGTGGGGCAGGGCTGCTGCTGGCACTCAGTGGTCTCTGTTCCAACCCAAGCTGTTCTACGATCCCCAGGGGTCAGTGCCCCCCACCACGGACCCCAGCACCCCCACCACGGACCCCAGCACCCCCAGCTCCCATCCCAGCGCTGCCAGCAGCCTGCAGAGCTGAGCCTGGCCTGGCTGGCAGCTGCTCCTCTCGCCTCTGCTGGGGGTTACAGA
Source organism: Dryobates pubescens (assembly GCF_014839835.1). NCBI lineage: Eukaryota > Metazoa > Chordata > Aves > Piciformes > Picidae > Dryobates > Dryobates pubescens. Next base: position 975,647 of record NC_071612.1, read on the forward strand.
TGGAGCTGATTGCAGGAGGAGTGTTAATTATTAATAGGAATTATCCCCATTGATTCTCAATTACAGAATATCATTTTCTATTACCTGGCAGGGCGGCTGCAGGGATTCCATTAAGTGCAGAATGAGGCTCATCAATCCCCATTAAGAGCCACCTGAACCAAGCCCTCCCCTGCCTCTCTCCGCGCCCGGGGCTGCCCTTAGCCCTTCCCATCCATTTCCAGTCGCTGGAAGCGACTCCAGCTGAAAGGAGTCGTTAAGGACCTGCTGGCTCAGCGGCGGGCCGGGGGCTTCCCCTGGCTGCTCTCAGCTCCCCCTGCGCCCTCCCCAGCTCGGATCCCCTGCCCAGCACCGCAGCTCAGAGCAACAGTGAAGAGGTGATGGGGAGCAGGCAGCAGGGCTTCACCGAGGGCAAATCCTGCCTGCCCAACCTGGTGGCCTTCTGCACAGGTGACAACATCGATAGCTGAGGGCTGAGCAGCTGATGTCGTTTGCCTGGCCCTGAGCACAGCCTTCGACACTGCCCTGCACCACAGCCTGGTGACACAGGGGTGTGATGGGTGACCACTGGATGGACACAGAACTGGCTTGATGGCTGCACCCACAGAGTGGCTGTCCATGGTCCATGGCCCAGGGGAGGCCAGGGACAAGCAGAGTCCCTCAGGGATCAGTCCTGGGCCCAGGCTGCTTCAACATCTCTGTGGGTGCCATGGACAGTGGCACTGAGTGCAGCCTCAGCAGGGTTGCTGATGGCACCAAGCTGTGTGGGGCAGCAGACAGCTGGAGGGAAGGGATCCATCCAGAGGGACCTGGACAGGCTGGAGGGAAGGGATCCATCCAGAGGGACCTGGACAGGCTGGAGGGAAGGGATCCATCCAGAGGGACCTGGACAGGCTGGAGGGAAGGGATCCATCCAGAGGCACCTGGGCAGGCTGCAGAGCTGGGCACAAGCCAACCTCAGGAGGGTCAACAAGAGCAAGGGCAGGGTCCTGCAGCTGGGTGGAGGCAATGCCAGGCACAACTCCAGGCTGGGCAGGGACTGGCTGGAAAGCAGCCCTGAGGAGAGAGCCTTGGGGGTGCTGGGGGAGGAGAAGCTCACCAGGAGCCCTCAGTGAGCACTGGCAGCCCAGAGAGCCAAGCAGAGCCTGGCGACTTGGCCACGTCACAGAGTGCCACAACTGCTGCAGCATCAGAGAACTGTTTGGGCTGGAAAAGGCCTCTGAGCTCCTCCAGCCCAGCAGCAACCCAACCCCTGCATGGCCACCAAGCCCCGGCCCCAGCTGCCATGGCCACAGGGCTCTTGCACACCCCCAGGCATGGGGACTCCACCACCTCCCTGGGCAGCCTCTGCCAGGCCCTGACCACTCCTGCAGCGCTGAAATTGTTCCTCATGCCCAACCTAAGCCTCCCCTGGTGCAGCCTGGGGCCACTTCCTCTCCTCCCCTCACCTGAGACTGGGGAGAGGAGCCCAACCCCACCTGGCTCCAACCTCTTGCAGCACAGCAGTTGTTCCTAGTACAAGCACCAGGGAGCTTAAAGCTGACCTCAGCATCGTCCCCATGTGCTGGCTCCTGCCTCTGTTTCTCTTCTTCCCACCTGGCTGTCTCAGAGGACAGAGCAGCTCCCTGGGGGTGCTCCTCAGGCTGTGGTCTGTGGCTTCCTGTGACTTCTGCTAATTACCAACCCTTGGGGACAGCACTGCTTGGGCTGGACCTGAACACCTTGACTTGCAGAGCTCCAACCTGGCCGTGCTCGGCACCATCACAGCCGGAGGGGGAGGAGGAGACAGCTGGAGGGACCAGGCAGACACTTGCATGGGGGTGGGAGGGGAATGGGGAACTGAAAGGAGCCCAAAGTGGGATCCTAGAATGGGCTGGGCTGGAAGGGACCCTAAAGCCCATCCAGTTCCAACCTCCCTGCCGGGGGCAGGGACACCTCCCACCAGCCCAGGCTGCTCCAGACCTGGAACGCCTCCAGGGAGGGTTCCAGTGCCCAGGAGTATCCTTCCCACCTAATGCTGACCATTAACTCATCCCTGCCTTCATCATTTACTCCTTGCCCACATCAAACCACCCCCTCTGAGCAGCCTCACGCTCATCTCGCTGCCTGCTAGCAGCAGAAACCTCTCTCCCACAACCCAGATGTCTCTTAAATACCAAGAATCACCTGCTAATGGTTTCAGAGGGTTAATTAAGGGCTTCCTTCCCCCCCGAGATAATAGAACTTAGAAGGAGGAACATCTGCATTATCTCCGGCGCCACCTCTGCAAATGGAGAGCGCAGGCAAATTACTGCTGCCTTTTATTCCCCCATTAGCAGGGAATGGAGGCAGGGAACTTACACACAGCGATTAACTCCGGGGCTTGGCTTCCTCCTGCTCGGATCGCAGGCTGGCAGCCACACACCGGGTGTGCAGAGCCCTTGTTGCTGCCCCTGCTGCCAGCAGGTGCCCACGAGGGGCTCACACCTGCTTGGGCAGCCTTTGGCTGCGTGCTGCATCACAGCCCAGGCACCAAGGGAGCCTCCCTGGGGAGGTGTGAAAGGGGGCAGAGGTGCTCCAGCCCTCTGCTCCTCCTCACTGTCTGCTCTGGCCCTGCTCTAGCAGGTAGAATGGGGTAGAATGGGGCAGAATGGGGCAGAATGGGGTAGACCAGGTTGGAAGAGACCTTCAAGATCATGGTGTCCAACCTATCATCCAACACCACCCAACACCAACTAACCCATGGCACCCAGCACCCCATCAAGTCTCCTCCTGAACACCTCCAGGGATGGTGACTCCACCACCTCCCCAGGCAGCCCATCCCAATGGGCAATCACTCTCTCTGGGTAGAACTTCCTCCTAACCTCCAGCCTAAACCTCCCCTGGTGCAGCCTGAGACTGTGTCCTCTTGTTCTGGTGCTGGGTGCCTGGGAGAAGAGCCCAACCCTCACCTGGCTACAACCTCCCTGCAGGGAGTTGGAGAGGGCAATGAGGTCTCCCCTGAGCCTCTTCTCCAGGCTAAGCAACCCCAGCTCCCTCAGCCTCTCCTCCCAGGGCTGTGCTCCAGACCCCTCCCCAGCTTTGTTGCCCTTCTCTGGACACCTTCCAGCAGCTCAACCTCCTTCCTAAACTGAGGGGCCCAGAGCTGGACACAGGACTCCAGGTGTGGCCTGAGCAGAGCAGTGTACAGGGGCAGGGTGAGCTCCCTGCTCCTGCTGGCCACACTGTTCCTGCTGCAGGCCAGGATGCCCTTGGCCCTCCTGGCTGCCTGGGCACACTGCAGGCTCATGTTCAGCCTCCCATCAACCAGCAGTTCCATGGCCTCCTTGTCTGGCTGAGGGCTCCAGGGCTAGACCCAGCACTCCAGGTGGGTGTCTCATGGGAGCAGAGCAGAGGAGGAGGATCACCTTCCTCACCCCCTGCCCACACTTCTGGGCAGCCCCAGGCCAGGCTTTCTGGGGTGCAGCCTTTCTCACCTTGTCCTGCTCCAAGGCTCTGCCTTCAGGCTGGGGACTCAGGAAGGCTCTTTGGTAGCTGGGTATGAGAAGCCTCCACACCTGGGGTGTGAGCCCAGCTCAGCCCAGGGAGCTGAGACCCTGGGGAGGCAGTGATGGAGCACAGGCCCTGCTGCCCTCTCTGTGCCTCTGGAGCTGGAAAGCCTTTCTTTCCTCCACCCATCAAAGGGTTCATGCTGGGGGTGCAAGACCACCTCCCCTCACTGCAGGGCTGCCCACCTCAGCTGCTGGCAAGAGCTTCTCCTGCCAAGCAGAGGGGCTGCAGCTTTTCAACCCCCCTCAGATCACCACAGAATTGCTCCAGCTGGGAAAGACCTCTGAGGTCCCTGAGCCAAGCCATCAGGTGGTGCAGGCATCCTCCTCCCTCCCTCCTTCCCCTCAGCTGAGCCCAAAGCCACTCAGGAGGTGATGGCAGCAAACACCAACCCCCAGCAGTGCCCCAGTCCAGCAGCCTCCTGCCCTGCTCTCAGCCTTGTCTGGAAGTCCAGCAGCAAACACCTCCAGTGTGAGGGTGCAAACCAATCCCACCCTCAGCTGCCCCCTGCCAGCAGTACCCTGCAGAAGGAGCTGCTGCTCCCAGGTGGCTTCTTGACCTCCTCTCTCCACCTCTCTGATCACCAGGAGCCCTCCCAGCAACTGCAGAGCCACAGCCCCTGCCCACAGGGAGCCTCTCTGGCTGCTGGTTCCCCCCACAGCCGTGCCCAGAGCTGGGCTTGGCAGAGCCACTTGTCACCGTCTCATGAAGCAGCAAACCACACAACAGCTGCCTGGCCTCCCCCAGACCTCTCCCTTGCCTCACAGCCAAGGCTCCTGGTGGCCCAGAGGTGCCTGCTGTGCACTGCTGCTTGGTGCAGAGCGCCCTGCAGGTCCTCAGCTGCTGAGCACCCAGAGCACAGCCAGGGCTGCTGCTCCTCAGCCAGCCAGCAGGGCACAGAATCACACAGCCCCAGCATGGCACCTCTGGGGCTCACCCAGCCTAGCCCCCCTGCCAAAGCAGGGCACCCACAGCAGCACAATGCCCAGCTTGAAGGTCCCTTCCAACCCACAGAGTCACAGAGCTGTCAGGGCTGGAAAGGAGCTCAAGGACCATCCAGCTCCAAGCCCCTGCCATGGGCAGGGACACCTCCCACCAGCCCAGGCTGCTCACAGCCACATCCAGCCTGGCCTGGAACACCTCTGGGGCTGAGGCTTCCACCACCTCCCCGGGCAACCTGTCCCAGTGCCTCCCCACCCTCATGGAGAACTTCTTCCTAACATCCACTCTGAATCACCCTACCTAACCCAGCCCCCCTGTGAGGCTGTGGTGCCCCTGGGCCAGTGCTGCTCCCAGCTTCCAGCACAGGAGGGGTTTGTGCCAGGGCAGGGATGAGGCCAGTGCTGGCAGGAGCAGGGCTGAGCTTGTTTCCAGCCCCTAGGCTCTCTCCCTGGTCCTCAGCCCAGCCCCAGCCTCACAGAGCAGGTCTCAGGACGTCAGCTGGAAGCCAGTTTGCCCACTGCTCCACCATGAGCCCAGCACAGCCTGCTCCTCCTGCCTGTCTGGGACAGTGGCAAGCACCAGGGGCTGCTTTCACCACCTCTGCTTTGGGCTGCAGATTACCTGGGGAGGAGAATCCATTTCCATCCCTCTCCAGGGCTTTGCAGCTCATCCTCCCCTTGCCTTGCTCCAGACAAATCCAATCAGCAGGGCTCCTGCTGGGAGCCCACTGCCCTGCTGGCAAGCCCTGCAGCTCCCCTGCACACAGGCAAATGCAGGCAGCTCTCTGCTTCCCCCACCTCATCACACAGCACCACCCCCCTGCTCCCTCACTGCAAAGAGTCAACGGCCAGAAGCCTCCCCCCTGCCCTCCTGCCCTCCCTGCTAAGGCTGCCACTCACCCCAGGGAGTCACGGGGCCAGGGGCAAGGGTCTGAGGCTGGGGCAGGGCAGGTTTAGGTTGGAGGGCAGGAGGGAGCTCTGCACAGTGAGACCCTGGAGCAGGCTGCCCAGGGAGGGGGCTGGGGCTCCAGCCCTGCAGGGACTCAAGGTGAAACTCGATGTGGAGCTGAGCAGCCTGAGCCCACCCAGCACACCTGAGCCCACCTGAGCAGCCTGAGCCCACCCAGCACACCTGAGCCCACCTGAGCCCACCCAGCACACCTGAGCAGCCTGAGCAGCCTGAGCCCACTGAGCACACCTGAGCCCACCTGAGCAGCCTGAGCCCACTGAGCACACCTGAGCCCACCTGAGCAGCCTGAGCCCACTGAGCACACCTGAGCCCACCTGAGCAGCCTGAGCCCACTGAGCACACCTGAGCCCACCTGAGCAGCCTGAGCCCACCCAGCACACCTGAGCCCACCTGAGCAGCCTTAGCCCACCCAGCACACCTGAGCCCACCTGAGCCCACTGAGCACACCTGAGCCCACCTGAGCAGCCTGAGCCCACCCAGCACACCTGAGCCCACCTGAGCAGCCTGAGCCCACTGAGCACACCTGAGCCCACCGAGCACACCTGAGCAGCCTGAGCCCACCTGAGCCCACCGAGCACACCTGAGCCCACCTGAGCCCACCTGAGCAGCCTGAGCCCACCTGAGCCCACCGAGCAGCCTGGGCACACCTGAGCAGCCTGGGCACACCTGGGCACACCGAGCAGCCTGGGCACACCTGGGCACACCTGAGCAGCCTGGGCACACCTGGGCAGCCTGGGCACACCTGGGCACACCGAGCAGCCTGGGCACACCGAGCAGCCTGGGCACACCTGGGCACACCTGGGCACACCTGAGCAACCTGGGCACACCTGGGCACACCTGAGCAGCCTGGGCACACCTGGGCACACCGAGCAGCCTGGGCACACCTGAGCAGCCTGGGCACACCTGGGCACACCTGGGCACACCTGGGCACACCGAGCAGCCTGGGCACACCTGGGCACACCTGGGCACACCGAGCAGCCTGGGCACACCGAGCAGCCTGGGCACGCCGAGCAGCCTGGGCACACCTGAGCAGCCTGGGCACACCTGGGCACACCTGGGCACACCTGAGCAGCCTGGGCACACCTGGGCACACCTGAGCACACCTGGGCACACCGAGCACACTGAGCTGTCCAACTTCCAGCGCCTGAAGGGAGCTGCAAGGGAGCTGGGGAGAGACCTCTGCGAAGGGCTGGGAGTGAGAGGAAGGAGGGAATGGATTGAAGGGGGGGGAGGGCAGATTGAGGCTGGAGAGGAGGAAGAAATTGTTGGCAGTGAGGCTGGGGAGAGCCTGGCACAGGCTGCCCAGGAAGGCTGTGGCTGCCTCCTCCCTGGAGGTGTTCAGGACCAGGCTGGATGAGGCCCTGAGCAGCCTGGGCTGGTGGGAGGGGTCCCTGCCCATGGCAGGGGGCTGGGGCTGGATGGTCTCTGAGGTGCCTCTCACCCTAAGCCATTCCAGGATCTCTGGTCCCCCCTTTGGCCTCTCCCCAGCAGTTCCCTGTCCCTCTGCAGCCCAGAACTGGCCCCAGGCCTGGGGAGGGCAGAGCAGAGGGGTTAGGGAGAGCCTTTCTTGGCATTATCGATTGCTGGGCAGGTTCTGCACCCTTCTGAAGCCTGAATCCCCCCTGGCAGGCACTGAGGCCTCCCCCCTGCTGCAGTGACTGCCAGCCCACCCCTGTGATCTATGCTATAGGGCAGCTCAGGGAAATGTGCCCACATTTCAGGGTGTCACAGCAAATCCTGCCAGAGGAAGAACCAAAATGATTCCTTGATCAGATCCTCCCAAATCCTCATCCCTGCTGCCAGCTGCAGGAGCTCCAGGGGGGGGTTGTGCTCATTCCCCAGCAGAGTTCTCTAATCCCTTGTCAGAGCCCTGAAGGCTTTCACCCAAGCTCTTAACCAAGCTGAATCAGAGCTTGGCAGGGAGCAAATCAAGCACCCAGCTCCAGTCCTGCCCACAATGGGCTGAGGGCAGAAAAATCAACCCTGCAATTCCTCATTCACTTCTGTGAGCCTTTGATGCCTGCAGATGCTCCTCTGGAAACTGATTCAGCTTACAAATCCTTGGGGCAAGTGGCTGCAAGGGGAGAGGTTGCCTTTGCCAGAGCAGCCCCAGGGCCCAGCCCTGCCCCTGCCTCTGCTCCTCACTTCCAAATGTTCCACAGGATCAGAATCACAGAGCCCCAGAGCTGGCAGGGCTGGAAGGGACCTCAGGGATCAGCCAGCTCCAAGCCCCCTGCCCTGGGCAGGGACCCCTCACCCCACAGCAGGTTGCTCACAGCCACCTCCAGCCTGGCTGCAAACACCTCCAGGCAGGAGGCTGCCACCACCTCCCTGGGCAGCCTGTGCCAGGCTCTCACCACCCTCCTGGGGAACAACTTCTTCCTCACAGCCAATCTCAATCTCCCCACTTCCAGTTCTTCTCCATCCCCCCCAGTCCTATCCCTCCCTGACACCCTCCAAAGTCCCTCCCCAGCTTTCCTGCAGCCCCCTGCAGTCCCTGGAAGGCCACAATGAGGTCTCCTGGGAGCCTTCTCCTCTGCAGCCTGCACAACTCCAACTCCCTCAGGCTGTGCTCAGAGCAGAGGACACAGAGCAGAGAGCACAGCAACGACCCAAGAGCTGCTTGAAACCACCTACACAGCCCCAGCTCTGCCAGCCTGTCCCCACAGGGGAGGGGCTCAGCCTCTGCTCACCTTTGGGGCCCCCCTCTGGGCTTTCTCCAGCAGCTCCATGTCCCTGGGGAGCTGGGGGGCACCAGCTGGGGGGCAGTGCTGCAGGGGGTCTCACCTGAGGCTGTGCTCAGAGCAGCTCCAGCCCTCTGCTCCTCCTCCTGGCCCTGCTCTGGACACCTTCCAGCCCCTCCAGATCCTGCCTGGCACAGAGGCTCCAGAGCTGGCCCCAGAGCTGCAGCTGTGGGCTCAGCAGAGTGGAGCAGAGGGGCAGAATCACAGAATTGGTTGGGCTGGAAAAGGTCTCTGAGGTCACTGAGCCTAACTCCCAACCCAGCCCCACCATGGCCACCAACCCATGGCCCCAGGTGCCATGGCCATGGGCTGCTGGCACACCTCCGGGCATGGGGACTCCAATGTCTCCAGGGCTGGTGCCAGGGGTGGGCATCTCCCCCCTCTCTGGGCACCCTGGGCCAGGCTCTCACTGCCCTCAGTGTCAAAGATATCAGCTCCCCATCAAGTTTAACCTTGGCTGTCTCCAGGGATGGAGCCCAAACCCCCTCCCTGTGCAGCCTGTGGCAGTGCCTCAGGACCCTCCCTGTGCAGAGCTCCCTCCTGACAGCCAACCTCACTCTGCCCTGCTCCTGTTCCAAACCACTGCCCCTGGTCCTACCCCCACAGCCCCTTCTGAGCAGTCCCTCCCCAGCCTTCTGCTGCTGTCAGGGCACAGAGCTCAGGGCCAGGTGCCCCCAGGAGCTGCCCCTGCCAGAGGGTTTGGTGTTGGGCACAGCAGGGAGGTGCTGCCCAGCCCTGTGCAGTCTCTGCTCTGTGACAGCAATCAGCAGAGGCTTTACCCCCCTGGGGCTGACTGCTGGTCAGCTGCTTCAGAGGAGGCATTTCCCTGCTAGCCCTTGTACAAGATAAGCCACAGCAAAGCCTCCACTCCTCCACAGCCACTGTTTCCTTGTTGTGTGACTGCAGAGGATCTGCCTCTGAGAGAGGAGGATGCACAGCTCCCAGCTAAGCCTGGAGGGGAATCAAAGAAGATGATAACAAAATCTTCCCCTCACAGAGCTAGAAGGAAGCTACAGCTGATTTATCAGCACAAGATACCCTCTGCTTCTACCCTCTGCTGATGAGAATGGACTTCCAGCCCATGCAGGAGCCACAGCCAGCAGCAAACTACCCACAGGCATCTGCAGCCAGCTAGGAAAATGGTTTCCAAGGGCCTCCACTTGGCCAACATCACAGATTGAGGCTGGGGACAGACATGGAGCATGCCCAGAGAGCCAGATGGCCAAGGCAAGGAAGCATCCCTGAGGAGCAAAAGAAGAGGAGCAGAGCCCCCAGCAAGGAACTAATCCTAGACTCAGAGAGTGGTAGGGGTCAGAAGGGAGCTCTGGAGCTCACCCAGCCCCAGCCTCCTGCTCCAGCAGCTTGCCCAGCAGCACAAGGACCAGCGGGGGTTGAGAGCTCTCCACACCAGGAGACTCCACAACCTCTCTGGGCAGCCTGCTCCAGGCCTCCAGCACCCTCACAGCAAACAACTTTCTCCTCCTGCTCAGATCCAACCTCCTGGGCTCCAGTCTGTGCCCCCTGCCCCTTGTGCTGTCCCTGGGCACCACTGAGCAGAGCCTGGCCCCAGCCTCTTGCCCCCCACAGCTCCTTCAGCTCTTGCTGAGCATTGCTCAGCTGCCCTCTGGGGCTGCTCTTCTGCAGGCTCTCAGCCCCAGGGCTCTCAGCCTTTGCTGCTCCCAGAGCTGCTCCAGGCCCCTCAGCAGCTCTGCAGCCTCCCCTGGCCTCTCTCCAGCAGTTCCCTGTCCCTCTGGAGCTGGGGAGCACAGAGCTGGCCCCAGTCCTGCAGCTGTGTCCTCAGGAGGGCAGAGCAGAGGGGTTCCAGTTTGTGCCCCTTGTCTGTCCCTGGGCACCAGGGAGGTGGCTGAGGCTCCATCTCTGGAGCTATTGAAGGTGAGGCTGGAGAAGGCTCTGAGCAGCCTGCTCTGGTGGGGGATGTCCCTGCTGAGTGCAGGGGGGTTGGCCTGGATGCCCTCTGGGGGTCCCTTCCCCCCCAGCCCATTCTCTGACTCTGTGATGTGGCTCTGGCTGTGCAAGGCACCTGCAGGGGAGCTGAGCCCTGCAGGCAGCAGCAGGGCACCAAACAATTACCTCGAGGGCAGCTTTGTGAGCAGAGAAAAAGGGGAGCTTGTATCTGAGGAGCCAGCACCCACTGGTCACAAATCATCACTCAGAGAGGGGACCTGAGGATCCCTTCAGAGAAACAATGTCAGGTAGGTGAGAGGAGCCCAGGAGAGCTGCTGCTGCTCTGCTGGAGGCACTGTGCTCACCCCCAGGCAGCTTCTCCTGCCTAAGCCCTGAAGTGCATTCAGCTTCCCACCAGGGAGCTGAGGCTGAGCAGGCAGCTCAGGAGGAAGCCATGGGTGCTGTGCCTGGGGGAGGCAGCCCCCACTGAGCTCTGCTCCAAAAGAGGTCACCTTTCATACCTGGGCTCTCATTCAGTGCTGAAATGGGAATCATTGCTCTGGCTGCTGCAAGCAGATCACCTGGCACTGCTGGCTGACTGCCCTGCTGGGAGCCAGAGCAGGGCTGGGGCTGCTCAGGCACTGCCCAGCTCAGGCTCTGCTCAGGGAGCTCCTGGCTGAAGCTCAGGGCAGCTTGGCACAGCCAGGGGCTGCTCCTAGCAGGGAGAAGCTCAGGGCAGAGCTCCTGCCAAGGCCTGGGCTGCACAAAGCCTCTGCCTCACACTTGCTGCTGCCCACCCCAAGGGCACTGCCACAGCTTGTGCCACCCCTTGGGGGGCAGGAAGGCAGAGGTGGCAGCTGTGGGGAGCAGCAGCCAGGCCAGGGGAGCCTCAAGTGCCCCCCAAGGGATTGCAGCCCCTGCAGGGCATCTTCAGGAGGCAGCTGAGGGCTGCCCAGGGCCAAGCCTCTCCTTCCCTGGCTGCTGTGCCAGCAGCACTCTGTCCCTGCTGCCTTCCAGCCCCAGCCCTGTGCTCCTCCATCCAGCTCCTGCCTCTGGTTCCCATCTGGTGCTGAGCCCAGGCTGGGCCTTGCCCAGTGCCTGCCCCCAGCATCAGTGGTGCCAGTGGTGCCCTCCTTGCCCTCAGGGCTGGGCTTGGCTCTTGGGTTGTGTCTCTGTGTCTCCATCCCATGGCATTGTTCTTCTCCCCAGCCCAGCTGCTGGAGTTTCTCTCCCAGCCCATCAGCCTCTCTCCCTTCTTCCCTCTGGGAGTGCAGAGAGGCTCCTGGAGAGCCTCTGGCACTCATCCCAGCCCTGCCCCTTGACAACAGCACGCAGAGAATATCCTGGCTGGTACCAAACAGAAGCAGCAGAGAGGTTTTTTGTGTTGCTTGCAGAAGAACACCGTGGGTGGCACCACCTCCACCTTCCCACATGCTACAGGTCCTGTGGCCTCGACCAAAACTCTTCTGAGAGGCATCTCCTGCCGTGCGCAGCTACAGCCCCTCCGTCCCCGCCTGTTTCCCGGCTCCTGCAGCGATCTCTGTCCTCAGGACGGTGCTGAACGCCTGAGGCGAGCTGCCGGGCTGGGGCAGCCTCTGTGCTCCGTGCCGGGAGAGCTGAGCGCTCCGCCGAGAGCCGGCAGCCCCCTGCCGCCTCGGCCCCCTGCCCCCTCAGCCCCCTGCCGCCTCGGCCCCCTGCCGCCTCGGCCCCCTGCCCCCTCGGCCCCCTCGGCCCCCTGCCGCCTCGGCCCCCTGCCCCCTCGGCCCCCTGCCCCCTCGGCCCCCTGCCCCCTCAGCCCCCTCGGCCCCCTGCCGCCTCGGCCCCCTCGGCCCCCTGCCGCCTCAGCCCCCTGCCCCCTCGGCCCCCTGCCCCCTCGGCCCCCTGCCGCCTCAGCCCCCTGCCCCCTCGGCCCCCTGCCGCCTCGGCCCCCTGCCGCCTCAGCCCCCTGCCCCCTCGGCCCCCTGCCCCCTCGGCCCCCTGCCGCCTCCGCCCCCGGCCCCCTCCGCCCCCGGCCCCCTCGGCCCCCTGCCGCCTCAGCCCCCTGCCCCCTCGGCCCCCTGCCCCCTCGGCCCCCTGCCGCCTCAGCCCCCTGCCCCCTCGGCCCCCTGCCCCCTCGGCCCCCTGCCGCCTCAGCCCCCTGCCCCCTCGGCCCCCTGCCGCCTCGGCCCCCGGCCCCCTCGGCCCCCGGCCGCCTCGGCCCCCTGCCCCCTCTGCCCCTTGCCGCCGCTGCCTTTGGCTTGGGGTCGCTGCCCGCTGCGGAGCGGAGCCCAGGCCGTGGCTGCGGCTGCCGGCGCCGCGCCCCGAGCCGGAGCCTGCCCCCCCTGCCCCCCTGCCCCCCTGCCCCCCTGCCCGACAGCAGAGCCTCCAGGAGCGCCCCGCGAAGCTCAGCGGCGCTCTGGCGCAGCCCGCGAAGCAGCAGCCCAGCTCCCGCTAATTGAACAGCGAAGGAGGCATAAAGCAGAACCGGAGCCTCAAAGATGCTCACAGCCCGGAGAGAGCAGCAGGGAGGCTCTGGAGGGGCAGGAGGCAGCAGGCTGGGCACAGCCTCCTTGAACTGCAGAATGCTTTGGGTTGGGGAGACCCTCTGAGCTCCTCCAGCCCGGCCAGCAACCCAGCCCCACCGTGGCCACCAAACCACGGCCCCAGGGGCCATGGCCACAGGTTCCTTGCACACCTCCAGGCATGGGGACTCCACCACCTGCCAGGCCCTGACCACTCCTGCAGCACAGAAATTCTTCCTCCTCTCCAACCTCAGCCTCCCCTGGTGCAATTTCAGGACATTTCCTCTCCTTCTATCACCTGAGAGAGGGGAGCAGAGCCCAGCCCCCACCCGGCTGCAGCCTCCTCTCGGGGAGCTGCAGAGAGCAGCGAGGTCTCCCCTCAGGACTCTGCCCTTGCCCTTGCTGAGCTTCATGAGGCTCTCTCCAGCCTGGCCAGGAGGCAGCCACTGCTCCAGATGCTTCCTCCCCAGAAGGTGCTGCCCACAGTGGGAGACACAGGAGAGCTTCCCAGCCCCAGGGAGGACACAGAGCTGGCTGAGGAGCCACTCACCAGCGAGCTCTGAGGAGTGGGGAGGAAGCCCTGGCTGAGCCCACAGCTCTCTGCATATTTATTCACTGTGGAGACAACAAGGCCTGGAAGTAACTGGAAGTGACAGAGGGACCTGTGCTGTGCAGGAGCTCAGGGCAGGTTACACAACAGCCACTGGCAGCTCTGCTGCAGCATCAAGGCTCCTGCCCTGCAAGCGTCTCCCACCCCCCCCCCCCGCCTGCACCTGCCTGGCAGCAAGGGGAAGGACCAGCCCAGGCACCCCCCCTGCCTGCCCAGGCACCCCCCTGCCTGCCCAGGCACCCCTCCTGCCTGCCCAGGCACCCTCCCTGCCTTCCCAGGCACCCCCCTGCCTGCCCAGGCACCCCTCCTGCCTGCCCAGGCACCCTCCCTGCCTTCCCAGGCACCCCCCTGCCTGCCCAGGCACCCCCCTGCCTGCCCAGGCACCCCCCCTGCCTGCCCAGGCACCCCTCCCGCCCGCCCAGGCACCCCCCCCGCCCGCCCAGGCACCCCCCCTGCCTGCCCAGGCACCCCCCTGCCTGCCCAGGCACCCCCCCCGCCTGCCCAGGCACCCCTCCCGCCTGCCCAGGCACCCCCCTGCCTGCCCAGGCACCCCCCCTGCCTGCCCAGGCACCCCCCCTGCCTGCCCTTAGCACAGCAGCCAGCCCTGCTAAGTGTCCTCAGCAGACAGTGGTTTGGGTTGGCACAGCCCTCTGAGCTCACCCAGTCCAACACCACGCCAGCCCCGCCAGCTTTCTCTGAGAGGTGGTAGGAGAAGTGTGGGGGCAGGAAATCAGAGCATGAACCTCAAGCCCTAGCAACAAGGAGAAGAAATTGTGTCCCACTGGGCAGCAAAGCTTCCTTCTGCCCCCTGCACCCTCTGGGTAGAGAGGGCTGAGAGGCTGAGCCTGGAGAGGAGCAGCCTGAGAGGGGATCTTACAATCAGAGAGTCATGGAATTGTTTGGGTTGGATAAGCTCTCCAAGGTCATCAGGTCTGACTCCCAGCCCAGCCCCTGCATGGCCACCAAACCCTGGCCCCCAGTGCCATGGCCACAGGGCTCTGGAGCACCTCCAGGCATGGGGACTCCAGCACCTCCCTGGGCAGCCTCTGCCAGGCCCTGACCACTCCTGCAGCACAGAGATTGTTCCTCCTCTCCAACCTGAGCCTCCCCTGATACAGCTTCAGGACATTTCCTCTCCTCCTGTCCCCTGAGGCCAGGGAGCAGAGCCCAAGCCCAACCTCTCAGGGAGCTGCAGAGAGCACTGAGGTCTCCCTCAGCCTCCTCTGCTGCAGGCTGCACACCCCCAGCTCCCTCAGCTGCTCCTGCCCAGCCCTGCTCTGCAGACCCTTCCCCAGCTCTGTTGCCCTTCTCTGGCCCTGCTGCAGCCTCCCAATGTCCTTCCTGGAGTGAGAGCCCAGAGCTGGGGGTGTTTCTGAGCCAGCAATCACAGACAAGAAGCAGCCATTCCTCCTCCAGCCCTAAAGCTGCCTGAGAGTCAGAGACCATCAACAACCTTTGCATTCCTCCTGGCTGCTCTGCTTCCTGAAGTGCTTCCTGATGAATTGGAGCTGATGCCTTTTTGGCCAGGCTCAGTTCCTCAAGCTACAGACATCCACACTGCTGATAAAGTGTCACATCAGCTTCCCCTCTGGTGTCAAGGGCTGGAGGCAGCAGCCACAGCCTCACCCAATGCATCATCCTCTGTAGCCTGCGAGTCCAGAAGGCTGCACAGCCAGAGCCAAGAGGCTGAGGGGCTGCATCCTCACTCGTGTCTGATGGAGCAGGGTTTCAGTCCAGCAGTGTCAGATCCCTCCTTGGAGGCATCCTGTGTGCTGGGAGCCTGGCTGGCAGCTCAGCCAGCTGCCTGCATGCTCCTCACTCCCAGGCTCCTGCAGGACGTTGCAATGTCCCTGCTGACTGCAGGAGGGGAGCAAGAGGGGGCTCCTAAAGGTGCCCTGCAGGCCAAGGGGCCAGAGGGGGCTCCTAAAGGTCCCCTCCAAGCCAAGGGGCCAGAGGGGGCTCCTAAAGGTCCCCTGCAGGCCAAGGGGCCAGAGGGGGCTCCTAAAGGTCCCTTCCAAGCCAGCCCTTGCTCTGGCTCTGTGCTTGCTGTGGTCGTTCATCCTCTCACAGCCTGGCTGTTCAGGAGCCCAGCCCAGCTCCACCCTGAGAGCCTGGAGGAGCAGACAGCTGGTGGCCATCAGCAGTTTGCTGTGCTCTGAGGCTGCTGTCAGCACCTCCCCAGCCTGAAGGTGTCTGTGCTGCCCCAGCTTGTGTTGCAGCCTCCTCCTGCCAGAGGAGAGGCCCTGCAGCTGCAGCACCAACACCAAGGATGGCACAGCTTTGTTCTTGGCACAGCAGAGCCCACATTGGTGCTGCCACCTGCACACTTTCCAGAGGGTCAAGATCCAGCCTGGTGCTGATAAAGGATGGGACCCAGAACAGTGCCTCCTGGGGAGCCAGTGGCTCCCACACAAACTGATCCATCACAGATTGGAAGGGACCCCAAAGCTCAGCCAGTTCC
This sequence comes from Dryobates pubescens, assembly GCF_014839835.1. Taxonomy (NCBI): domain Eukaryota; kingdom Metazoa; phylum Chordata; class Aves; order Piciformes; family Picidae; genus Dryobates; species Dryobates pubescens. The sequence goes on from NC_071612.1 coordinate 991,304, forward strand.
AGCCCCCTGCCACGGGCAGGGACACCTCCCACCAGCCCAGGCTGCTCCAGGCCTCATCCAGCCTGGTTTTAAACACCTCCAGGACACAACAAAGTCATCAACAAACACCAAGCAGAGAGCACTGAGGTCTCCCTCAGCCTCCTCTGCTCCAGGCTGCACACCCCCAGCTCCCCCAGCTGCTCCTCCCCAGCCCTGCTCCCCAGACCCTGCCCCAGCTCTGTTGCCCTTCCCTGGCCCTGCTCCATCCCTTCAGTGTCCTTCTGGGAGTGAGGAGCCCAAAAGTGAAGCCAGGATTTGAGGTGCAGCACAGCACAGGGGTCAATCCCTGCCCTGCTGGCCACACAAGGCAGGGCCAGGCCAGGCTGCTGGTCACCTTCTTGGCCAGCTGAGCACACTCAGAGAAGCCCCTTGAGGAGAGGCCAAGCTGAGTGAAGCCCCTTGAGGAGAGGCCAAGCTCAGAGAAGGAGTCACTGATTCCCATCTCCTGTTGGAAAGGTGGAGCCTGCTCCTGGCAGTCCCACAGCAGCATCAGCTGGGAAGCTCTGGGCTGGGTGTGAGGGGGGATTGGTGAGCCCAGCCCTGCAAGCTGGTGGAGCTTTGCTCACTGCCTGCTGTTATCATCCCTCCATCTCCTGCTGAAGGCTAAGCTACTTATGGGGAAGCTTTTGCACTGCCCTGCAGGCTGCCAGAGCTGCCTCAGCTCTCAGAGAAAGGTTTAACCTGCAGAGCCACGAGGAAGGCTCTGCCCCTTTGCCCTCCTCCTGCCTGCAGCAGGTGGGATCCTGGAGCAGAAAAGCCACCTGGCTGAGCTGCCTCATCCTGGGCTCCTGGAGGGAGGCAGTTTGCTTTGGAAGTGGTGCAAGGAGTTTCTCTCCACAGCTGCTGTCACAAGGAGCTGATGCTCCTGGTGCTGGTTTAAACCACCTGGGTAATGAGGCACCGAAATGATGAAGTGATTGAGCCTCCCCTGGCACCACTCCAGGCCATCTCCTCTCCTCCTGTCCCCTGAGACCAGGGAGCAGAGCCCAACCCCCCCCAGCTGCAGCCTCCTCCCAGGGAGCTGCAGAGAGCAAGGAGGTCTCCCTCAGCCCCCTCCAGGCTGCACACCCCCAGCCCCCTCAGCTGCTCCTCCCCAGCCCTGCTCTGAGACCCTTCCCCAGGTGTGACTCTGAGGGCAGAGGGATCCACAAAGCACTCCACAACCAACCTGGAGCAGCTGGCTCCTGCTGCCATCTGCCCAGAGCCTTGTCCTAGATGCCTGCAGGATGTGCACCACCAGCTGAGCTCCCCCTCAGCTGCCTCAGGAGCAGCACAGGCACCCAGGGGCTGGGGAGGGATTTGCCCTTCCCCCTCCAAACACCCCAAGGTTCTCCAACCTCTGCTGCTTCCCCAGGAGGGTGGTGAGAGCCTGGCACAGGCTGCCCAGGGAGGTGGTGGCAGCCTCCTGCCTGGAGGTGTTTGCAGCCAGGCTGGAGGTGGCTGTGAGCAGCCTGCTGTGGTGTGAGGTGTCCCTGCCCAGGGCAGGGGGCTGGGGCTGGCTGAGTCTTGGGGTCCCTTCCAGCCCTGGCTCTGTGTTACTGGAAACTGCTCACAGGATCTTGCAGGCTGGAAAGGACCTTTCAGATCATTGACTCCAACCATTAACCCAGCACCACCAAGTCCACTGCTCAGCACCCCACAGCTAGAGGTGTTATAAACCCCTCCCAGGGATGAGGACTCCAGCCCTGCCCTGGAGCAGCCTGCCCAGGCTCCCTTTCAGCCTGCTGCTGTTTCCTCAGGGTCCACACAAGCAGCACTCAGCAGAATGAGCAGCCACAGCCCTCTGAAGCCCTCCAACCACCTAATGATGGCATCTCAGCACAAGCAGCACAGGCAGCTGTTGGAGCAGGCCACAAAGGTGCTAGGAGGGCTGGGAGCCAGGCTGGGAGAGTTGGGGTGGTTCAGCCTGGAGAAGAGAAGGCTCCAGGGAGAGCTTCTGGTGGCCTTGCAGGGCTTGAAGGAGCTGAGAAGAGAGCTGGGGACAGACTCCAGAGCAGGGATCCTGCTGGGACAGCACAAGGGAGGATGGTTTGGACTGCAAGAGGGAGACTGAGAGTGGAGAGAAAGGTTTGAGGCTGAGGGTGGGGAGAGCCTGGCCCAGGCTGCCCAGAGAGCTGGGAGCTGCCCCCTGGCTGGCAGGGCAGGGGGCTTGGGGCTGGGAGCAGCTTCCAAGGCCTCCTGCTGCAGAGCCAGGTGCCACAGCAAGCAGCTCTTGAGCAAGGACAGTGACACCAACTTGAGGAGAGGGCAAAACACTTGCACCCCAGCCACTTAATTCCAGTGCCAGAGGGTTGAGCACACTTGGAAGGAGCAGCAACAGCTTCTGGTTCATTAAGCCTGTGCTGGGAGCAGGGCTGTGGAGTGCTGGGTCAAGCTTCTCTCATTATCTTAATGGGGAGACCACTCAGGTGGAGCTGGGATGCCTGTCTGGCTGTCACAGCAGCTCTAATGAATTGGCCTAGAAACACAGAGAGGAGGGGGAGGAGAGCTTTGCTCAAGCTGGAGGTTGTTGCAGCCAGGATGATGACAGCAAATCAAATGTCCCTGCAGAGCCAGGCACCAGGGCAAGCTCCTCCAGCCTTCAGGCTGCCCTCCTGCTGGAGGGCTGGGGGGGCTGGCCCTGCCCCTCTGTGGGCTCTGGGGAGCCTGCACCTCAGCTGCTGGGCTCAGCTTCGGACCCCTCACTCCTAGAAGGACATGGAGGGGCTGGAGCAAGTCAAGTCAGTCCCACTGGCACACAACCCAGGCCTTCATCTGCCACCTGCTCTCATCAACACCTCCTCCTCATCATCCTGCCAGAGAGGAACTAATGCACTGAGAGGATGGCAGCTCTGTGAGGAGCAGCAAACAGCTGGGATGGCAAAGTAACCACCCAGAGGAGGAGGGAGGGAGTGGGGAAGGGAGGGAGTGGGGAAGGGAGCAGGAGCAGGAGCAAAGAAGTGAGGCCACCCCTGGAGTGCTGGGGGCAGCTCTGGGCTCTCACTCCCACAAGGACATTGAGGGATGGAGCAGGGCTGGGGAGGAGCAGCTGAGGGAGCTGGGGAGGCTCAGCCTGGAGCAGAGGAGGCTGAGGGAGGAGCAGCTGAGGGGGCTGGGGAGGCTCAGCCTGCAGCAGAGGAGGCTGAAGGAGGAACAGCTGAGGGGGCTGGGGAGGCTCAGCCTGGAGCAGAGGAGGCTGAAGGAGGAACAGCTGAGGGGGCTGGGGAGGCTCAGCCTGGAGCAGAGGAGGCTGAGGGAGGAGCAGCTGAGGGGGCTGGGGAGGCTCAGCCTGGAGCAGAGGAGGCTGAGGGAGGAACAGCTGAGGGGGCTGGGGAGGCTCAGCCTGCAGCAGAGGAGGCTGAGGGAGGAACAGCTGAGGGAGCTGGGGAGGCTCAGCCTGCAGCAGAGGAGGCTGAAGAACTTCTCACTCTCTACCACTCCCCCAAAGGAGCTCTGGGCCAGGCAGCTGTTGATGTCTTGCCCCTAGCACCAAGGGCCAGGACAAGATCAGTCAGCACCAGAGGAAGGTTTGGGCTGGAGATGAGGACAAATTTCTCAGGCACAGGCAGAGGCTGCCCAGGGAGGTGGTGGAGTCCCCATGCCTGGAGGTGCTCCAGAGCCCTGTGCCCATGGCCCTTGGGGCCAGGGCTTGGTGGCCACTGTGGGGCTGGGCTGAAGGTTGGCCTGGGTGACTTCAGAGGCCTTTTCCAACCTCAATGACTCTCTGCCCCTGCACCCCCCCAGAGCAAGCAGCTGGAGCCAGGGGGGCTGCTGGAGCCAGGGGGGCTGCTGGCTGGCTCTGGAGCTGGGTGTGTGACTTTCTGCAGGGGCTCTCAATGACTAAGTGCACAAAAGGAGAGGAAATCAAACTCTTCTCCCCTTGGATCCCTGCCAGCCTGCAGCTCAAGCTGCCAAATTGCTCCCCATTAACTTTTATTTCCCCCCCAGCCTTGCAGCTCTGCTCTCCACTGCAGCCCTTTGCCAGGAAGTCCTTTAACTGCCAGCTCCTTCCCTCCCAGCTCTCTCAGGGTGGTCTCCTGGCCCTGCACCTCTGTTTGTCCTCTGTGCTGGCATCCAGCGGTGGAGAGTAAAGCAAGTGCCTGATGCCTGCCAGGCTCGATGCAAAAGCCACCTAAAAATAACTCCTCCATCAGCTCCCACACTCCTGAAGGGGAAAGCCATCCATCAGAGCACACCATAAAAGTGCTCCTTGGATGGCTATCTGCAGGCAGAAAGCTGTGGAGAGCCTAGAGAGAGCCATTAAGGAAGAGCTTTTCTCCAGGAGGACAGCCAAGCCTTGGGAGAGGCTGCTCAGAGCTGCTGTGCAGGCTCCAGCCTGGGAAGTTTGCAGGAGCAGGTCGGCTAAACCCCTGAGCAGCCCTGGCTCAGAGCAAGCCCAGGGAGGAGAAGGCTCAGGGGAGACCTTGTCAGCAGGGAGCGGCACAGGGTCTCCCAGGCAGGTTTCAGGACTCCTTTCGCTGTTGCTGCCTCCTGCTGTCGCTGCCCTCTTGATCTGCACGGGGAATGGCGAGCCCCCTGCTCGGCAGCCTGCCTGCCGGGATGCCCCCAGCCAGCCTCGGCTCTGCCGCCCACCGCCCCGGCCAGCCTCGGCTCTGCTGCCCCCCGCCCCGGCCAGCCTCGGCTCTGCCGCCCCCCGCCCCGGCCAGCCTCGGCTCTGCCGCCCACCGCCCCGGCCAGCCTCGGCTCTGCTGCCCCCCGCCCCGGCCAGCCTCGGCTCTGCCGCCCCCCGCCCCGGCCAGCCTCGGCTCTGCCGCCCACCGCCCCGTCCAGCCTCGGCTCTGCTGCCCCCCGCCCCATCCAGCCTCGGCTCTGCTGCCCCCCGCCCCGTCCAGCCTCGGCTCTGCCGCCCACCGCCCCGGCCAGCCACGGGTCTGCTGCCCCCCGCCCCGGCCAGCCTCGGCTCTGCTGCCCCCCGCCCCGGCCAGCCTCGGCTCTGCTGCCCCCCGCCCCATCCAGCCTCGGCTCTGCCGCCCCCCGCCCCGGCCAGCCTCGGCTCTGCTGCCCCCCGCCCCGGCCAGCCTCGGCTCTGCCGCCCCCCCGCCCCGGCCAGCCTCGGCTCTGCTGCCCCCCGCCCCATCCAGCCTCGGCTCTGCTGCCCCCCGCCCCATCCAGCCTCGGCTCTGCCGCCCCCCGCCCCGGCCAGCCTCGGCTCTGCCGCCCCCCGCCCCGTCCAGCCTCGGCTCTGCTGCCCCCCGCCCCGGCCAGCCTCGGCTCTGCTGCCCCCCGCCCCGGCCAGCCTCGGCTCTGCCGCCCCCCGCCCCGGCCAGCCTCGGCTCTGCTGCCCCCCGCCCCGGCCAGCCTCGGCTCTGCTGCCCCCCGCCCCGGCCAGCCTCGGCTCTGCTGCCCACCGCCCCATCCAGCCTCGGCTCTGCTGCCCCCCGCCCCGGCCAGCCTCGGCTCTGCCGCCCCCCGCCCCGTCCAGCCACGGGTCTGCCGCCCCCCGCCCCGGCCAGCCTCGGCTCTGCTGCCCCCTGCCCCATCCAGCCTCGGCTCTGCTGCCCCCCGCCCCGGCCAGCCTCGGCTCTGCTGCCCCCCGCCCCGGCCAGCCTCGGCTCTGCCGCCCCCCGCCCCGGCCAGCCTCGGCTCTGCCGCCCCCCGCCCCGGCCAGCCTCGGCTCTGCCGCCCCCCGCCCCGGCCAGCCTCGGCTCTGCCGCCCCCCGCCCCGGCCAGCCTCGGCTCTGCCGCCCCCCGCCCCGTCCAGCCTCGGCTCTGCCGCCCCCCGCCCCGTCCAGCCTCGGCTCTGCCGCCCCCCGCCCCGGCCAGCCTCGGCTCTGCCGCCCCCCGCCCCGGCCAGCCTCGGCTCTGCTCCCCACAGCCCTGCTCTGTGGGAGTCTCCAGCTCATCACTGCTGGCTTAGCCTGGTGCTGATGAGGATTTATATCTCCATTCACAGCCGGCAGAAAGGGAAGGAGGGAAGAGGAGAGAGAGGCCCTCTCCCTCCCCCTCCCTCTCCCTCCCCCTCCCTCTCCCTGTTGCTTTTATGTTGTGTGGGGCTCTGTTTATTTCTGCTCTAAGTCATCCTCACAAATGTGGGAAAGGGGAGGGGGGGGGAAGAAAAATCCCTGGGAAGGAAGCAAACCCTCCCTGCCCCCAGGCTCCTGAATGCTGCTAAATCATCTGCTGCCACTTCCCCTCAGCCAGTGTTAGGCAGCAGCTGGAGAGCATCAGCGAGCAGGAGCTGGATCGTGAGGCAGAACTAAAGGCTCTTGGTGAGACAGCTCTCAGGCTGAGGTGCCTCTGAAAGCCACCCCTGGGGCCTGCAGGGCTGCAGAGGGCAGCCCAGGGGGGCTCCCATGGCACCACCTCAGCCCTCACAACCCCTCACCCCTGTAAAGTCAAGGGGAGCTTCAACTGCCAGCAATGGCTTCAGCCCCCCCCGAGCTGCCAGCACCCAGGAAGAGCAGGCTGGGGGGAAGAGGAGGAAGAGAGATGAAGAGGAGAAGGAAGGAGCAGGCTTGGAGGATGTCTGCCCCTGAGCCAGCCTGACCTGGGGAGCAGCAGAGAGCTCCTCATGCAGCAGACTTCAGCACTGAAGTCTTTGGGCATAAACCTGAGGGGAGGTGGAAGGGGAAACAAAAGACAACAGATAACTTGGTTTGCATCATGGGAACGAATGGCAGAGAGCTGAGCTGCCTCCGGGGGGAGGGCAGCTGAGCTGTGCTGCTCCCCATCCCCCACAGCAGGAGGCCAGCAAAGCTCTCCCACAGTCAGAAGTTCCTCAGGCTTCAATGGCAGGAAAGGATGGGAGAGCTCAGAGCTGCCTGCCAGGAGCTGAGGGGCTCCAGCAGAGCTGGGGAGGGACCTGGGACAAGGGCTGGGAGTGCCAGGATGAGGACAATGGCTTGGAGCTGGGAGAGGAGAGACTGAGAGTGGGGAGGAGGAAGGAATCCTTGGCACTGAGGCTGGGGAGACTCTGGCACAGGCTGCCCGGGGAGGCTGTGGCTGCCTCCTGCCTGGAGGTGCTCAAGGCCAGGCTGGATGAGGCCCTGAGCAGCCTGGGCTGGGGGGAGGTGGATCTGGAGCCCCCAGAGATGCCAGCTGGGGGCCAAGGATTGATTTTGTTCAGAGAAATGGCTTGGAAGGGACTAAGGATGGGGCAAGAGGCTGGGACCAGGCTCTGCTCAGAGGTGCCCAGGGACAGCACAAGGGGCACAGACTGGAACCCAGGAGGAGAAAGTTGTTTGGTGTGAGGGTGCTGGAGGCCTGGAGCAGGCTGCCCAGAGAGGTTGTGGAGAGCTTCCAACCCCCCTGGTCCCTGTGCTGCTGGGCAGGCTGCTGTGGGAGCCCTGCTGGAGCAGGGGCTGGGGCTGGGTGAGCTCCAGAGCTCCCTCCCAATGCTGAGATCCTGTGCTCCCACTCAGAGCCCAGGCTCTGCCCTGCCTGTCTTTGGAGCCTGATGAACATCACCACCACACCTCCTGAGCACCCAGGGCTGGCTCTGCATTATTAATGCACTAATAACTGAGCAGGATGTCTGAGCTTCCTCCCTGAGAGATCCATTTGTCACTGCTCTGCCACCACTGCTGGCTTCCCATCAGCCTGGCACGGGCCGTGCAGAGCACTCCCCCTGCCCAGGGCCATGCCCTGCTCCTCTGCCAGCACAGATGTGTTCCTGGGGCCTCTGGGAGGCTTTGCAAAGCGATTCAGGGATGAGTCAGAGGAGAAAAGCAGCACCCAGCAGCTCCAATCAGCCATTGTGGCACCCAAGCTGTTCAGCAGCCCCTGACACAAGTGTCTGAGGAGGCTGCCAGAGCAGCAGATGTTGCTGAGGCTCCCAGCACGTAGCAGCTGGAGCCACAGCAAGCCCGGAGAGCAGGATGCTCTGGGCACCAGTGTGGGCTGGGAGGGGACCTGCACTGAGGAGAAGGACCTGGGAGTGCTGGTGGGCAGCAGGTTCTGCCCTGGGGGCCAAGAAGGCCAAGGGGGTCCTGGGGGGCATTGGGAGGAGCGTGTCCGGCAGAGCCAGGGAGGTTCTCCTCCCCCCCTGCTCTGCCCTGCTGAGGCCTCCCCTGGAATCCAGCTCTGGGCCACTACCACACCACAGCCCTCAGCACCTTCTCTAGGTGGCTTTCAAATCCACCCAAGGATGTGGATCATGGAATGGTTTGGGTTGGCAAAGCCCTCTGAGCTCACCCAGTCCAACATCAACCCAGCCCCTGCCATGGCCACAGGGTGAAGGAACCCCTCCAGGCATGGGGACTCCACCACCTCCCTGGGCAGCCTCTGACCACTCCTGCAGCACAGAAATTGTTCCTCCTCTCCACCCCAGCCCTCCCCTGGTGCAATTTCAGGCCAGTTCCTCTCCTTCTATCCCCTGAGAGTAGGGAGCAGAACCCAACCCCCACCTGGCTCCAACCTCCTTTCAGGGAGCTGTAGAGAGATGCTCTGCAAGCCCTGGCACTGCTGATCCCTGCCTCTCAACTCCACACCTCCCTTCCTTTCCAACTCCTTTATTCCAGCTCCCAGCTCCTCAAGCCCCAGCATCCCAGGCAGATAAAGACATCCAAGCAGCATCCTTAATCCCTCCTCTCCCTCAGCTTCTCCAAGCTGCAGTTGCATAACAGCAGCCTCAGACACTCTCTGACTCTGCCTTGGCAGCATTCATCTCTCTGCTCTCTCAGAGATCACACTTGGAAATTCACCACCAACCCCCCCCAAAAACCTCCCAAAGAACCAAAATCCTCCCACCCCCCAGCCCCCCCAACACACAACCCCCCAAACCCAACAGCTGCCCCAACCACCCCCAAGCAACATCACCACCACCAAAATTACACTAAGATAAACCTCACACACAGCTACTAAAATGGCCACAAAAGACCCAAACTGCCCCCAAAAATCACCCCCAAAACGCCAGGAAGCTGCCAAACCCCACACAGAACAAAGCCCTCACAAAAGACCCAAACTGCCCCCAAAAATCACCCCCAGAATGCCAAAAAGCTGCCAAACCCCACACAGAACAAAGCCCTCACAGAACACCCATCCAAGCCCACTGAAAAATCACCAAAACCCACCAGAAAAGCAGCAAAAAAGCTCCTCAGAAGCACAAAGTAGCCCCAAAACCCCCACCCAAAACAACAAAGAGCTCCCCCAAAAGCCCAACAAAAAACCCCAACAAAACCCAACATCAAATACCCAAACCCCACCAAAACAGCCCAAACCAACCTGCCAAGGGCCCAGGCTGGCAGTCAGCAGCTCACTGCCTTGGTGCCCATGGACAGCCCAAACCAACCTGCCAAGGGCCCAGGCTGGCAGTCAGCAGCTCACTGCCTTGGTGCCCAAGGACAGCCCAAACCAACCTGCCAAGGGCCCAGGCTGGCAGTCAGCAGCTCACTGCCTTGGTGCCCAAGGACAGCCCAAACCAACCTGCCAAGAGCCCAGGCTGGCAGTCAGCAGCTCACTGCCTTGGTGCCCATGGACAACTCAAAGCCCAACCTGCCAAGGCCCCAGGCTGGCAGTCAGCAGCTCACTGCCTTGGTGCCCATGGACAACTCAAAGCCCAACCTGCCAAGGCCCCAAGGTTCTCCTCTCCAAGTCCCCTGCAGCCAGCAGGGACAGCTCCAGCAGGAGCAGGTTGCTCCCTGCATATCCCAAGCCCTTCCCTTCCCCTCCCCAGCAGCCTCTCCCCAGCCTGGCTGCTTCAAAGCCTTTCAAGTCCATCCCTTTGATTCCCACATCAGTGTTCCCTGGGGAGGGGTGAAGAGAGAAGAGGCAGAGGAGAGGAAGCTAAGCAGCACAATAGGCCCCAAGTAGGATTTGCTGCACTGCTGCCTCCTCTTCTTGCTCGTTTCTTGCTGCCCCCCCCCTGTGCCTATGTAGGTCAAACAGAGCACATTGATTCCACTGCAGCTGGCCCAGCCCCAGGAAGCTGCAGGTGAGGTGGCAGAGTGCTGGGCAGGGGCTGGGAGGAGAGCTCCATTAGCTCCCCTGGCCTGGCATCCCTGGCACCCACCCGGCAGGGCTCAGGTTCACAGCCTGCAGGAGCTGCCCAGAGCCTGCAGGAGCTGCCCAGAGCCTGCCGGAGCTGCCCAGAGCCTGCAGGAGCTGCCCAGAGCCTGCAGGAGCTGCCCAGAGCCTGCAGGAGCTGCCCAGAGCCTGCAGAGCTGCTCCCCTCCACCCTCCCTCCCTGCCCCCAGCACAGACAAGGCAGGAGGCAGACAGTGCCAGCAGGGTGAGGGAAGCACTCCAGGCAGACAGGGAGGTGGCAAAGCCAAGCTGTGAGGTGCTGGGGGCTCGCTTGAGGGGAAGGATCCATCCAGGAGGATCTTGACAGGCTTGGGAGGGGGGCCAGGGGCAGCTGCAAGAGAGTCAACAAGGCCAAGGCCAAGGTCCTGCAGCTGGGTTGGGCCAGCCCCAGGCACAGCCCCAGGCTGGGTGCAGAGCAGGTTGAGGGCAGCCCTGAAGAAAGAGCCTTGGGGGTGCCCCAAGCAGCCAGGGAGAAGCCAGGAGCCAGCTGGCCCCTCCTGGGCCCCCAGTTCCTCTTGGCCCAGGCTGGAACTGCATTCTGAGCAGCCCCCACCAGCCCCTTCCCATTCCTGCCCTCCTGCAGGGCTGGCAGGGGACAGAGCAGCCCTTGGGAAGGGGCAAGGCTGAGTGTGGATGAGTGAGAAACTCCTGAGCTGCCAGAGCTCTGCCTTCAATGCCCTCCTTGTCAGGGAGAGAGGGGGAAAACAACCACCCCCCAGCAGCCCTCAGTGCCTGGCTTCTGAGCCACTGTGCTTGGAAGCCGTTCCCTTGTTCCTGCTGGCTGAGAAGACTCTTGAGCTGGGGGGAGAGAATCATAATTGATGTCTGTTTGCAGAGGCAGAGCTCAGGTTTAATAATGCAGCTGCTTTCCCCTGCCTTCTGAATAAACAGAGCCATGCATGAGGAACCCCCAGCCTCCAGAGCCAGCCCTCGGTGCAGCACTCCCAGCAGGAGCTCCTGAGGGCTGCTTTGCCTCCTCCCAACTGCAAACCTGCTCTGAGGTGGAGCTGGCACACTTTGAACTCACACAGCAACCAGCAGCTGCCTTGCTGCTGCTCACCCAGAGTCGTGCCCCACTCCCAGCCCTGGCCACAAGTCCCTCCCCAGCTCTCCTGCAGCCCCTTCAGGTCCTGGCAGGCTGCTCTGAGGCCTCCCTGGAGCCTGCTCCTCATCCCCATGAGTGATGGAGAGGAGAGCTGCTCAAAGCCAGGAGTTCCTGTTCCTAAGGTCAGAGAATTGGGGGTGGAAGTTGGAGGACTGGGAAGGTGGTGGTGGTGCTGACCACAGCCCCTCCAGCACCCAACCCAGATCCTGATGACTAAGGAACTGCTCTGCTGCATAGGACCACAGAGCTGCCAGGGCTGGGAGGGACCTCAAGGCTCAGCCAGCTCCAGCCCCCTGCCCTGGGCAGGGACACCTCACACCACAGCAGGTTGCTCACAGCCACCTCCAGCCTGGCTGCAAACACCTCCAGGCAGGAGGCTGCCACCACCTCCCTGGGCAGCCTGTGCCAGGCTCTCACCACCCTCCTGGCCAACAACTTCTTCCTCACAGCCAATCTCAATCTCCCCACTTCTGCCTTTGCTCCATCCCCCCCAGTCCTATCCCACCCTGACACCCTCCAAAGTCCCTCCCCAGCTTTCCTGCAGCCCCCTGCAGACCCTGGAAGGCCACAATGAGGTCTCCTGGGAGCCTTCTCCTCTGCAGCCTGCACAACCCCAACTCCCTCAGGCTGTGCTCACAGGAGAGGACACAGAGCAGAGAGCACAGCAACGACCCAAGAGCTGCTTGAAACCACCTACACAGCCCCAGCTCTGCCAGCCTGTCCCCACAGGGGAGGGGCTCAGCCTCTGCTCACCTTTGGGGCCCCCCTCTGGGCTTTCTCCAGCAGCTCCATGTCCCTGGGGTGCTGGGGGGCACCAGCTGGGGGGCAGTGCTGCAGGGAGGTCTCACCTGAGGCTGGAGATGAGGAAGGAATCTTGGCAGTGAGGAGACTCTGGCACAGGCTGCCCAGGGAGGCTGTGGCTGCCTCCTGCCTGGAGGTGTTCAGGACCAGGCTGGATGAGGCCCTGAGCAGCCTGGGCTGGGGGGAGGGGTCCCTGCCCATGGCAGGGGGCTGGAGCTGGCTGAGCTTTGAGCTCCCTTCCAGCCCAACCCATTCTGTGACTCTTCCTCATCCTCCTCCTGATGGATCCCATCTGTGCCACTCTCTCCTTCACCTCCACTCCCCATCTGCTTCAGCCCTGCTCCCTCCCCGGGCACTGCCTGCTGCTCTGGGCCCTTCCTGGAGGGGTTTAACTCATTCATTGATTTTCTGGTGTGAAGGCAGAGCCCTCAGCTCCCTCCTTTCCCCAGTTTCATCTCCACTTTCAGCAGGGAGCAGCCAGAGGTGCCCCAGAGCTGATCACCCACTGTTAAGCTTTATGAGCTGCCTTACGGCCACCTGAGATGAGCAGCCAGAGCTGACACAAGCCACTGCTCCCTCCCCTGGGAAGAGCTTCCTCTGAGAGGTGGTAGGAGGCAAGAAATCAGAGCATGAACCTCAAGCCCTAGCAACAAGGAGAAGAAATTGTGTCCCACTGGGCAGCAAAGCTTCCTTCTGCCCCCTGCACCCTCTGGGTAGGGAGGGCTGAGAGGCTGAGCCTGGAGAGGAGCAGCCTGAGAGGGGATCTTACAATCACAGAGTCATGGAATTGTTTGGGTTGGATAAGCTCTCCAAGGTCATCAGGTCTGACTCCCAGCCCAGCCCCTGCATGGCCACCAAACCCTGGCCCCCAGTGCCATGGCCACAGGGCTCTGGAGCACCTCCAGGGGTGGGGACTCCACCACCTCCCTGGGCAGCCTCTGCCAGGCCCTGACCACTCCTGCAGCACAGAGATTGTTCCTCCTCTCCAACCCAACCCTCCTCTGGCACAACTTCAGGGCATTTACTCTCCTTCTATCCCCTGAGACCAGGGAGCAGAGCCCAACCCCCCCTGGCTGCAGCCTCCTCTCAGGGAGCTGCAGAGAGCAAGGAGGTCTCCCTCAGCCTCCTCTGCTGCAGGCTGCTCACCCCCAGCCCCCCCAGCTGCTCCTCCCCAGCCCTGCTCTGAGACCCTTCCCCAGCTTGGTTGCTTTCAATCTTCTCAATGCCCAGCAAGAGCTGAAGGAGCTGTGGGGGGCAAGAGGCTGGGGCCAGGCTCTGCTCAGTGGTGCCCAGGGATGGGACAAGGGGCACAGAGTGGAGCCCAGGAGGTTGGAGCTGAGCAGGAGGAGAAAGTTGTTTGTTGTGAGGGTGCTGGAGGCCTGGAGCAGGCTGCCCAGAGAGGTTGTGGAGTCTCCTGGTGTGGAGAGCTTCCAACCCCCCCTGGTCCCTGTGCTGCTGGGCAAGCTGCTGTGGGAGCCCTGCTGGGGCAGGGGGCTGGGGGAGCTCAGAGCTCCCCACACCATGCTGGGATTCAGGGCTGCTGTGGCTGTGGCTCCCAGGGGCTGTTAGCCTCTCCAGGCTCAGTGCACAGCTCTCACAGATTGTCTTGGGTGATCAGAGGCAATTCTCCTAATCTGTTCTGCCTCTCAGTTTGCCATCTGCAAGCAGGAGATAAAGCATCTCCCCTCCAACCCTTCTGGGCTTTTTCCTGCTTGGATGAGAAATTCTCCAGAGCTGGAGCTGCCTCCCTGTGCCTTTAAACAAAGGCTTGGCTTGAGGCCTGCCAAGGCAGTGGGAGTCACTTGTCCCCCCCAAAAACCACCCAGCCCCCCCCCGAGTGAAGCCCCACAAGCCACCACCCAGCCAAGGCTCTCATTCCCTTCTCAGGAGCCAACAGCATCCACAGCCTTTAGTTTCCTCTCCCCCTGGCTTCAGAAGTCGCTTGGGGCATTGCTGCTGACTTCCCTCTGCCTTCAATGAGCCCCCAGCTGAAGCAGCAGCTTCAATGGATGCACACAGGGCTGGGTGCCCTGCAGACATGCCCTGGCTGCAGCTCCCAGCCCTGCCCCCAGGGTGCTCAGAGGGGAGGGGGCTGCTTCCCTTTGCTTTCTGTTGTGGTTGGTGTTAGAATATCCTGAGGTGAAATCCAGCTCACTGCAGCTCACCTTCAGACCAGAGCCATTCAGGCAGCTGGGCCCCAGGGATCACAGCATCCCAGAGCTGCCAGGGCTGGGAGGGACCCCAAGGCTCAGCCAGCTCCAGCCCCCTGCCCTGGGCAGGGACACCTCACACCACAGCAGGCTGCTCACAGCCACCTCCAGCCTGGCTGCAAACACCTCCAGGCAGGAGGCTGCCACCACCTCCCTGGGCAGCCTGTGCCAGGCTCTCACCACCCTCCTGGCCAACAACTTCTTCCTCACATCCAGTCTCCATCTCCCCACTTCTAGTTTTGTTCCATCCCTCCTTGACACCCTCCAAAGTCCCTCCCCAGCTTTCCTGCAGCCCCCTGCAGACCCTGGAAGGCCACAATGAGGTCTCCTGGGAGCCTTCTCCTCTGCAGCCTGCACAACCCCAACTCCCTCAGGCTGTGCTCAGAGCAGAGCAGCTCCAGCCCTCTGCTCCTCCTCGTGGCCCTGCTCTGGACACCTTCCAGCCCCTCCAGATCCTGCCTGGCACAGAGGCTCCAGAGCTGGCCCCAGAGCTCCAGGTGGGGTCTCAACAGAGGGGCAGAATCCCCTCCCTTGACCTTGGCTACCCTCCTGCTGCAGCCCAGGCTCTGCTTGGCTCTCTGGGCTGCAAGTGCTCCCTGCTGGCTCCTGTTGAGCTTCTCCTCCCCCAGCACCCCCAGGTCCTTGTCTCCAGGGCTGCCCTCAGGCCTGCATCAGTGCCTGGCATTGCCCTGCCCCAGCTGCAGGACCCTGCCCTTGGTGTTGTGTGAGAGCAATGCCTACACCCAGGGAGAGAGAGCAAAACCCTTGCTCGTGGTAGAGCTGCTCTCAGCTCTGCTCCTTCTGTGTTTCAGTCCTTGGTTCTGTGCCATGCAGGGGAGCCAGGGGACCTGTGTTAAAGTAGGACATCAGATGAGCACTGCTTGAGGAGGGGAAAAAATGATCTCTTTCCTCTTTGAGTGCCAGGAATTAGAAGGCTCCTAATGAGCTGCAGGGGGGGTGGCTGGGGGGGTGGGCTGGGGGTTTTGTTTGGTTCTGGGCTGGTTGTTTTTCATCTTTCATCAAAGCCTTGAAGGAAGGGGAAAAAAACAGCAACAATAAAAGGAGGTCAGGAGCTGAGGTGGTGATTTTGAAGCCTCTCAAGCGGGGGGGGGTTGGTTTTGGAGGTACCTCCTGCAATCTGCCTTCCTGGGGCAAGGACCAAGTGAGGTCCCACAGCCCAGCCCCACAGTCAAGGCCAACCCCCAAACCCCTCTGGTCCTGGGGGCCTGGCCTGGTGCTGACTGCCAACAAACCCAGAGAGAGATTGACACAACCCCCACACCAAGCACAGAGCCAAGCACACAGCTGAACTTCTCCTTGAGGACCACAAACAGCTTGACAGCATCAGAAACCACAGTGAGGATGCTCCAGCACCAGATCCCTGCCTGCATTGCCCAGGCAAAGCCAGAGGAAGGCTGCCCAAGCCCAAGGCCAAGCCCAAGCCCAAGCCCAAGCCCAAGCCCAAGCCCAAGCCCAAGCCCAAGCCCAAGGCCAAGGCCAGGCAGGGCTGCATTTGGTGTGCACAGGGAGCAGGATGGGCTCAGCCTGCAGGGGATAAAGGCTTTCCCTTTCATGCTCCCTCTGGCCTGGGACACCCCCTCTGAGCCTGGCCTAGCCTGAACCTGCTGAAATCATTCCTTGGCTTTCAGTGTGTGTGTTTCTACATGTTCAACCCCTTCCTCTGCTTGTTGTTACTCACTTGTGTGTGCTGGACACACACAGAAGAGAGGAGCTGAGGATCCTGTGCAGCTTTTGACCCACATTCAGAGCAGCTTGCACTCTGCTGCCTCTGCTTCCCCTGCTTGCTGACTCCCTGCTCACTCAGACCCAAGCTCTTCACCTCCCTCTCTCCCTCTTCCTTATTCAGATTCCACCCCAGCCCCCAAGCACCGGGAGGATGTTGTCATCCTGGGGATGTCTGATGGCTCTCTTCCTGCAGAATAACAATTAGCAGCCTGCCTCCACTCCAGTGGTAGTCCCCAGCCTGGGGATCCTCCAGCTGAGCCTGCTGGTGCAGAGCACCTGTGCATGGAGGGGGTGCCAGCAGTGTCGGTGACCACGGGCAGGAGGCTCCAGCACCACATCCCTGCCTTGTGTGACCCAGCCAAAGCCAGAGGAAGGCTGCCCAAGCCCAAGCATGAAGCTGTTGCAGTGCAGAGGCCATGCAGTGCAGGTGACATCTGCTGAACTTGTCCTCCTTCAGGACCATGAGCAGCTTGACAGCATCAGTGACTGTGGTAAGGATGCTCCAGCACCAGGTCCCTGCCTGCGTTGCCCAGGCAGAGCCAGAGGAAGGCTGCCCAAGCCCAGAGCATGAAGCTGTCACAGTGCAGAGGCCATGCAGTGCCATCAGCCTCTGCTGAACTTGTCCTTGAGGCCCATGGAGAGGCTGAGCAGCCCTACCTGCTCTGCCTGAGGAGCATCTCACCCCAGCCCAAAAGGAATTCCTTGGGCCTCATTGCAAGGCAAATCTCTCTCCATGCCCTCCTGAAGCATTCCTTTCCATGCTGCTACCCCAAAATCATCACATCCAGAGCCCAGAGGCTCAGGGAAGGTTTCTTCTGCTGAGAAACTTCAGGGCTCTGGCCAAGAATGAATCATCTCTGACAATGCCTACAAGAGAGACAACCTACATGGAGAGGATGGATGCATAGAACAGCAGCATGGTGAAGGGGCTGGAAGGGAGCTCTGGAGGTCACCCAGCCCCAAGCCCCTGCCCCAGCAGGGCTCCCACAGCACCATGCCCAGGGGCACAGTGCCCAGGGGGGGTTGGAAGCTCTCCACACCAGGAGACTCCACAACCTCTCTGGGCAGCCTGCTCCAGGCCTCCAGCAGCCTCACACCAAGGAAGGTTCTCCTCCTCTTCAGATAGAACCTCCTTGGTCCACTGCCCCTTGTGCTGTCCCTGGGCACCACTGAGCAGAGCCTGGCCCCAGCCTCTTGCCCCCCACAGCTCCTTCAGCTCTTGCTGAGCATTGCTCAGCTGCCCTCTGGGGCTGCTCCTCTGCAGGCTCTCAGCCCCAGGGCTCTCAGCCTTTGCTGCTCCCAGAGCTGCTCCAGGCCCCTCAGCATCTCTGCAGCCCTCCCCTGGCCTCTCTCCAGCAGTTCCCTGTCCCTCTGGAACTGGGGAGCCCAGACCTTGACAAGATTGCAGCTGTGGCCTCAGGAGGGCAGAGCAGAGGGGGAGGAGAAGCTCTTTTGACCTGCTGGCCACGTTCTTCGTGCAGCCACATCAGCCACCCCTGACCCCAGCTCCCTTTGCTCCTCAATTCAGCTAAAGCAAGGAACCTGAGCCCAGGTGATCCCAGCTCACCTTCATGATGTCCCTTCCCAAGCAGAGCAGCTGTCCCTGGGCTGCTCTGGCAGCTCCTGTTCCAAGCCCCCAGCACAGGCTCCTCCTCATTCCTCACCTTCACACCACCAAAAGCCTCCCTGGCAGCTCCAACACAAAGCTCTGACCCAGCCCCAAACCTCCCAGGTCACAAAACACAACCTCCCTCTGGGAAGCATCATTGCCCTGGGAACACTTCCCAAAAGGCACAGAGGAAGTCTCTGTCGGTGGGGAGGGCTCTGGAGCAGAGCAGCCCCCTGGCAAAACACCTCCAGGGAAGCTGGAGGAGAAAGTGTGGGTGGGAGAGAGCAGGGAAGCCAAAGGCAGCAGCAGCACGGTGGGACAGCTGCAGGAGGCAAGAGGGAAGGAGGTTTGGCTTCAGTTCCCACTGACTGCAGTGAAGCATGGAATGGTTTGGACCCTCTGAGCTCACCCAGGCCAACACCTTCAGCACAGCCCCACCATGGCCCCCAAACCATGGCCCCCAAACCATGGCCCCCAAACCATGGCCCCCAAACCATGGCCACAGGCTGCAGGAGCACCCCCAGGGCTGGGGACTCCACCAGCTCCCTGGGCAGCCTCTGCCAGGCCCTCACCACTCCTGCACCAAAGACTTTTCCTCCTCTCCAACCTCAGCCTCCCCTGGCACAGCCTCAGGCCAGTTCCTCTCCTTCCATCACCTGAGCCTGGGGAGCAGAGCCCAACCCCCCCTGGCTGCAGCCTCCTCCCAGGGAGCTGCAGAGAGCAAGGAGGTCTCCCTCAGCCTCCTCTGCTGCAGGCTGCACACCCCCAGCCCCCTCAGCTGCTCCTCCCCAGCCCTGCTCTGCAGACCCTTCCCCAGCCCTGTTGCCCTCCTCTGGCCCTGCCCCATCCCCTCAATGTCCTTCTGGGAGCCAGGATCCCAAACCTGCACCCAGCCCTCAAGGAGCAGCCTCCCCAGTGCCCAGCCCAGGGGCACAGTCCCTGCCCTGCTCCTGCTGCCCACAGCACAGCTGACCCAGGCCAGGCTGCTGGTGGCCTCCTTGTCCTCCTGATCACACTGCTGGTTCATCTTCAGCTGCTGCCAACCCTCTGCCAGTTCAGAGGCATGAAGTTACCCCAGCCAGGAGTCATCTCCTTCCAGATGAGTTAACCATGCTGGTGTCTGCTGTTCCCCTCTTGCCATCAAGCAGAGCTTTTGTTGGCTGATGACAGCTCCTCCCCATCTCCCAGCTTTGGGAACACAGCTCTATAATCACAGAGCCATCCTGGGCTTTGAACAACTTTAATTAAGAGCAGATAAACTGTCAAGCAAGAAGCAGGAAGGTGCATTAATTAAGGTTAGTCCCACTTGTACACAATTCAAACCTTCATCTTCCACCTGCTCTCATCAATGCCTCATCATCATCATCCTGCCAGAGAGGAATTAATGCACTGAGAGGATGGCAGCTCTGTGAGGAGCAGCAAACAGCTGGGATGTCAAAATAACCACCCAGAGGAGGAGGGAGGGAGTGGGGAAGGGAGCAGGAGCAAAGAAGTGAGGCCAGCCCTGGAGTGCTGGGGGCAGCTCTGGGCTCTCACTCCCACAAGGACATTGAGGGATGGAGCAGGGCCAGAGAAGGGCAAGAGGACTGGGGAGGAGCAGCTGAGGGGGCTGGGGAGGCTCAGCCTGGAGCAGAGGAGGCTGAGGGAGGAGCAGCTGAGGGAGCTGGGGAGGCTCAGCCTGCAGCAGAGGAGGCTGAGGGAGGAGCAGCTGAGGGAGCTGGGGGTGCTCAGCCTGCAGCAGAGGAGGCTGAGGGAGGAGCAGCTGAGGGAGCTGGGGAGGCTCAGCCTGGAGCAGAGGAGGCTGAGGGAGGAACAGCTGAGGGGGCTGGGGAGGCTCAGCCTGGAGCAGAGGAGGCTGAGGGAGGAACAGCTGAGGGGGCTGGGGAGGCTCAGCCTGCAGCAGAGGAGGCTGAGGGAGGAACAGCTGAGGGGGCTGGGGAGGCTCAGCCTGGAGCAGAGGAGGCTGAGGGAGGAACAGCTGAGGGGGCTGGGGAGGCTCAGCCTGGAGCAGAGGAGGCTGAGGGAGGAACAGCTGAGGGGGCTGGGGAGGCTCAGCCTGGAGCAGAGGAGGCTGAGGGAGGAACAGCTGAGGGAGCTGGGGAGGCTCAGCCTGCAGCAGAGGAGGCTGAGGGAGGAGCAGCTGAGGGAGCTGGGGAGGCTCAGCCTGGAGCAGAGGAGGCTGAGGGAGGAGCAGCTGAGGGGGCTGGGGGTGCTCAGCCTGCAGCAGAGGAGGCTGAGGGAGGAACAGCTGAGGGGGCTGGGGGTGCTCAGCCTGGAGCAGAGGAGGCTGAGGGAGGAGCAGCTGAGGGAGCTGGGGAAGCTCAGCCTGCAGCAGAGGAGGCTGAGGGAGGAACAGCTGAGGGAGCTGGGGAGGCTCAGCCTGGAGCAGAGGAGGCTGAGGGAGGAGCAGCTGAGGGAGCTGGGGAGGCTCAGCCTGCAGCAGAGGAGGCTGAGGGAGGAGCAGCTGAGGGGGCTGGGGGTGTGCAGCCTGCAGCAGAGGAGGCTGAGGGAGACCTCCTTGCCCTCTGCAGCTCCCTGGGAGGAGGCTGCAGCCAGTGGGGGTTGGGCTCTGCTCCCCGGGCTCAGGTGATGGAAGGAGAGGAACTGGCCTGAGGCTGTGCCAGGGGAGGCTGAGGTTGGAGAGGAGGAACCTGCTCTAGCTGGGGCTGTCCCTGCTGGCTGCAGGGGGCTGGACAGGATGACCTTGGAAGGTTCCTTCCAAGCCAACCCACTCTGTGCCTGCCTGCTCTTGCCTCAGCCCAGGATCTCAGCTCTGCCTGCATCCTGGCAGCTCCAGTGCTGCTTCTTTCCACTGCACTGCCCCTGTCTCATCAGGCCCTCAGAGATGCTGTTGGTTGGACACATTACCAGCAGAGCTGTGGCTGCTGCTCCCCAGAATCATGTTCTTGTCAACAAGGTGTGAATTTACAACCTCCTTTGGAGATACATAATGAGAAAGTGCAAAGGAGGGGGGGAAAAAACCACCCTGAAAAGCAGCTAATTAACCTCAGGAGCCGATTTGGACTCTAATTAAAACAAGAAGCCACTGGAACAGGTTGGCCTTCTCTTAGGATCCTCCCCATCAAAGCCCAAACCCATTCTCCCTGGGCTGGGTTTTCACAGTGCTTGGTGCTCAGCAGCCCCAGCTGGCAGTGGGCTGCTCCTAGCAGAGCTCCAGCAGCAGGGCCCCGAGCTTTGGAAGCTGCAGAAGCCAGGTCTGCCTCCTGGCACTTGAGGGGTAAGGTTTCTCCCCCCAGCAGGGCAGCAGATCCTTGCCTGATTGCCTGTGGAGGGCCAAGGCAAAGGCACTGAGCCTCCTCACCCAGCCTGGCCTCAAGGCTCAGCTCTCTGCATCCAAACCACCCTGGGCTCGTGCCCAGAGCTGCTGCAGGACCCAGTGCAGGCAAGCAGGTTCCACCACCTCCCCTTCCAGCTGCCAGGACAGGGTGGGGGCTGGGAGGGACCATCCAGTCCAACCCCACTGCTGGAGCAGGGCCATGACCATCTCAGAAGTGCTTTGCTGGGAAAGCATCTCCAGAGCTCAGCCAGCAGCCCAGCAACCAAGGGCACCAAACCATGGCCCCAGGGGTTCCAGGCATGGGGACTCCACCCCCTCCCTGGGCAGCCTCTGCCAGCCCCTGGCCACTCTTGCAGCAAAGCAACTGTTCCTCACCTCCAACCTAACCCTCCCCTGGCACAACTTCAGGCCATCAAATGCCACCCCCAGCAGGTTCCCAGCTCCCCATGGCCAGGTGGGTTTGGAGTCTCTCCCTGCACGGGGACTCCACATCCTCTGTGGGCAGCCTGCTCCACTGCACAGTCCCTGCACTCATTTGTGCAGCTCTGGTGCTCAAGTGGCAGTCAGGTGGTGCAGCTGAGCTCAAAGCCATGCTGGAGGGAGCTTGCCAGGCTCATAACCTAGGGTGGTCCTCATGGGGAAGGCACTGAACAGGCTGCCCAGGGAGGTGGTGGAGTCCCCATCCCTGGAGGTGTTCCAGGGCCATGTGGCCATGGTGGGGTTGGGCTGAAGGTCAGATTCAGTGATCTCAGAGGGCTTTCCCAGCCCAAACAGCTCTCTGGTTCCATGATTCCTGCCCTCCACACAGCTGCTGTTGAGCTGCACCCTCATCTCCCTGACAGGCTTCACTCCCTGAGCCTAAACACCCCCAGATCAAAGCCCCAACCTGCCTGGAATGAAGATGAGCAGGATGCCTTCAGCAAAGAGCTGAGCCCCTCTGTGGGCTTTGCACCTCCTGGGGGACTCCAGCTTAGCAGAGCATCCCTGGAGCCCACCAAGGTCAGGCTTGGCAGGGCTCTGAGCCCCTCTGTGGGCTTTGCACCTCCTGAGGGACTCCAACTTAGCAGAGCATCCCTGGAGCCCACCAAGGTCAGGCTTGGCAGGGCCCTGAGCCCCTCTGTGGGCTTTGCACCTCCTGAGGGACTCCAGCTTAGCAGAGCATCCCTGGAGCCCCACCAAGGTCAGGCTTGGCAGGGCCCTGAGCCCCTCTGTGGGCTTTGCACCTCCTGGGGGACTCCAACTTAGCAGAGCATCCCTGGAGCCCCACCAAGGTCAGGCTTGGCAGGGCCCTGAGCCCCTCTGTGGGCTTTGCACCTCCTGGGGGACTCCAACTTAGCAGAGCATCCCTGGAGCCCCACCAAGGTCAGGCTTGGCAGGGCCCTGAGCCCCTGTGTAGGGTTTGCCTCTCCTGGAGCATTCAGGTTTAACAGAGCCTCCCTGGAGACCTTCAAGGTCAGTCCTGGGGAGGCTGTGAGCCATCTGCTCCAGCTGGGGATCTCCCTGCTGACCGCAGGAGGCTTGGCCTGGGTGACCTCTGGCTGGCCCTTCCCACCCAGTGCCTTCCCTGCCACCAGCCAAGGAAATCAGATTCCAGTTGGACCAAGCTGTGCTTAATTCCTGTGAGCCCTGGGGCAGAGGTCAGGGGGAGGCAGCCTGCAGAGCAAACCCTTCTTTCCCCCTGCCTTTTCCTGCTGTTCTGACAATAAACTTGCCGAGTTGGGGAGGCTCCAGGGAGCCTCAAGGTCTGGGAGGTGCAGACAGAGCCTGCTCACCCTGCTGGCAGTGCTGCACACCTACCACTCAGACAGCAAAGTGGTGAAGCCCCTCTGGGTACCCAGGAGGGACTGGGGGGGATTGATTGGGTGGTCCCTGGGCATGAGCTGGGGCTCCTGGAGGGCTCTCTGGGGAAGCTCAGAGTGCTGGGAGCATGCTGGAGGAGAGAAAATCACATCTCCCTCTTCCCTGGGCTTCCAGCAAGCTGTCAGCTGCCAGGGTCAGGAGCCAGGCCAGGAGCTCCTGCTGGGGCTCAGGTACTGTGGAACCACAGCAGGGGCTGGGGTGGAAGGGACCCCAAAGCTCATCCAGTGCCAACCCCCTGCCATGGGCAGGGACTCCTCCCACTAGCCCAGGGCCTCATCCAAGCTGACCTTCAACACTTGGTGCAGTCAGAAGGATGAGCACACAGGAAGGGGCTGAGCGATCCAGTGGGACTTCAACCTGCACCATCAAAACATCCTGCCCAAAGCCAGCTGACATCAAACTGGCCTCTGAAGCTCTGCAGCAGCAATCAGCAGAGAATCAGAGAAGTGTTTGCCCTGGGACAGACCTCCAAGGGCACTGAGGCCAACCCAGCCCCACCATGGCCATCAAACCATGGCCACTGCACCCCTCCAGGCATGGGGACTGCACCACCCCCCTGGGCAGCCTCTGCCAGCCCCTGACCACTCCTGCAGCACAGAAACTGTTCCTCCTCTCCAACCTAACCTTCCCCTGGCACAATTTCAGCCATCTCCTTTCCTTCTGTCACCTGAGACTGGGGAGCAGAGCCCAACCCCCAGCTCACTGCAGCCTCCTCTCAGGGAGCTGCAGAGAGCAATGAGGTCTCCCTCAGCCTCCTCTGCTGCAGGCTGAGCAATAGCAGCACCCTCAGCTGAGTCAGGCATTGGAACAGGGTGCCCAGGGTTGGGGGGAGGAGAGGCCCAGGGTGCCCAGGGTGGAGGGGGAGGAGAGGCCCAGGGCTGGGGGAACATCACTGAAGACAGAATGATAGAATCAATAAGGTTGGAAAAGACCTCAGAGATCACCAAGGTGTGCAAATCCCAAGCAGATGTGGCCCCTGGGGACATGACCCCGTGGCCAGGGATGGGCAAGGCAGAGGATGGCACCTGCTGGATCTTCAGGATCTTCTCCACCCTGGCTGGGTGGCACCCACTTGAGCCAGAGAGTCCCTGAGGTAGGGCAAGACCCTGGAGACCCTCAGGTCCAACCAAGTTCACCACTAAACCATCTGCTGAGCACCACCACACCTGAGCAACCTTTGAGCACCCCCAGGGCTGGGGGCTCTGCCACCTCCCTGGGCAGCCTGTGCCAGTGCTGGGCTGAAGGGAACTTCCAAAGGGAATAAAGACCTAAATAAGTATGGGCAGAGGAGAGGAAGTCCCAGCTGGAGCGAGCCCCCAGAGCTCAGCACCGATCCAGCAGTGCTCAGCTTGCCCCCAGCCACTCACAGTCACTTATTTAAGCTGAAGAAAGCCAGCTGAGCCCTCACAGAGCCAGAGAGCTGTGCTGGTTGGAAGGCATCTGCAAGCCCAGCAGCAGCCCAGCCCCACCATGGCCACTGAAACCTGGCCCCAGGTGCCATGGCCACAGCTTTCGTGAACACCCCCAGGGATGGCAATTCCACCACCTCCCTGGGCAGCCTGTGCCAGGGCCTCATTAACCAAGAGGAACTGGATGGCTCTCCAGGCCTCCAGCACCCTCACAGCAAACAACTTTCTCCTCCTGCTCAGATCCAACCTCCTGGGTGCCAGTCAGTGCCCCTTGCCCCTGGGCACCACTGAGCAGAGCCTGGCCCCAGCCTCTTGCCCCCCACAGCTCCTTCAGCTCTTGCTGAGCATTGCTCAGCTGCCCTCTGGGGCTGCTCTTCTGCAGGCTCTCAGCCCCAGGGCTCTCAGCCTCTGCTGCTCCCAGAGCTGCTCCAGGCCCCTCAGCATCCTTGCAGTCTCCCCTGGCCTCTCCCCAGCAGTTCACAGTCTCACAGTATCACCAAGGTTGGAAGAGACCCCAAGGATCATCAAGTCCAACCTGTCCCAACAGACCTCACCACTAGCCCATGGCACCAAGTGCCACATCCAATCCCCTCTTGAACACCTCCAGGGATGGTGACTCCACCACCTCCCTGGGCAGCACATCCCAGTGACAAACAACTCGCTCAGTGAAGAACTTTCTCCTCACCTCGAGTCTAAACCTCCCCTGGCACAGCTTGAGACTGTGTCCTCTTGTTCTGGTGCTGGTTGCCTGGGAGAAGAGACCAACCCCCTCCTGGCTACAACCTCCCTTCAGGTAGTTGTAGAGGGCAATGAGGTCACCTCTGATCCTTCTCTTCTGCAGGCTAAGCAACCCCAGCTCCCTCAGCCTCTCCTCACAGGGCTGTGCTCAAGGCCTCTCCCCAGCCTTGTTGCCCTTCTCTGGACACCTTCAAGTGTCTCGATGTCCTTCCTAAACTGAGGGGCCCAGAACTGGACACAGTACTCAAGTTGCAGCCTAACCAATGCAGAGTCCAGGGGCACAATGACCTCCCTGCTCCTGCTGGCCACACTGTTCCTGATGCAGGCCAGGATGCCATTGGCCCTCTTGGCCACCTGGGCACACTGCTGGCTCATGTTTAGGCGGGTGTCAATCAGCACCCCCAGGTCCCTCTCTGTTTGGCAGCTCTCAGCCACTCTGACCCCAGCCTGTAGCTCTGCCTGGGGTTGCTGTGGCCAAAGTGCAGCCCCTGGCACTTGGCCTTGTTGAATGCCATCCTGTTGGCCTCTGCCCATCTGTCCAGTCGGTCAAGGTCCCTCTGCAGAGCCTTTCCACCCTCTAACTGACCAACATCTGCTCCCAACTTGGTGTCATCTGCAAACTTGCTGCTGACTGACTCAACCCCCTCATCCAGATCATCAATGAAGATGTTAAAGAGGATGGGGCCCAGCACTGATCCCTGGGGGACGCCACTGGTGCCTGGCTGCCAGCTGGCTGTGGCACCATTCACCACCACTCTCTGGGCTCAGCCTCCAGCCAGTTCCTAACCCAGCTCAGAGAGCTGCTGTCCAAGCCAGGGGCTGACAGCTTAGCCAGCAGTCTGCTGTGGGGGACGGTGTCAAAGGCCTTGCTGGAGTCCAGGCAGACCACATCCACAGCCTGCCCCACAGCCACCAGGCAGTCACCTGGGCATAGAAGGAGATCAGGTTGGAGAGGCAGGACCTGCCCTTCCTAAATCCATGTTGGCTGGACCTGAGCCCTTGGCCATCCTTCAGGTGCAGTTATTGCCTCCAGGATAATCTGCTCCATCACTTTCCCTGGCACTGAGGTCAGGCTGCCAGGTCTGGAGTTTCCGGGTTCCTCCACCCGTCCCTTCTTGTGGATGGGCACCACCTTGGCCAGTTTCAGTCACCTGGGACCTAATATTTTTCAAGAGCTGAGTTCCCTGTCCCCCTAGCAGTGGGGAGCCCAGAGCTGGCCCTGCTCTCACAGCAGCTGGCACCTCTGCATCTCCCCCTTCGCACTGGCTCTGTGATCTCCCATCGAAGCCTCTCTCTGTCGTCCTCACTGCTGCAAACAGAAGCCTGCTAACAGCTCTGCAAGCCCCAAAGCCTCCATCCTCCGAGGAGAAAAGGTCCTTCTGTCCCCTTCTTCCTGCTGCATTGAGCACAGCAACAGCTGGAGCTGAGCACCCTGCAAAGCTGTGGATCCTTCCTGTGCCACCCAGCGCTGCCAACTGCATTTTCTGAGTGGCTGCATTCAGCTTGTTCTGTGTGCAGCAACACCATGGATGTAATTATGAGCCTGAGTTTAATGGCACTGAAACAAATCTCCATTCTGATGAATGCCTAATTACTGTGATTAAAATATTTATGAAATAATAAATTTATTAGAAAAAAAAGGCAGAGAGGAAGAGAAATCCTCTGCCTGGGAGCCTGCAGGAAGCTTTCCCCTGCACCATGGCTGCACTGGCAGCAGAGAGCAGGACCCTGCAAGGCACCAAAGCAGCTGGAGGGGATGCAGGCACAAAGGCCTCCTGAGATCCTGAGCTCTTTGTGCTCTCCATCACAGACACCAAATAAAGATAATTGGAACTTGATGATTGTCAAGGCACCAAACCTGAGCATGCCCATCCCAGAGGATGCAGGCATGAAGGGCTGCTGAGATCCTGAGCCCTCTGTGCTCTCTATCAGAGACACCAAACAGAGAGATCTGGGACTTGATGATTGTCAAGGCACCAAACCTGAGCATTCCCATCCCAGAGGATGCAGGCACGAAGGGCTGCTGAGATCCTGAGCTCTGTCCTCTCTATCAGAGACACCAAACAGAGAGCTGGGACCTGATGCTTTTCAAGGCACCAAACCTGAGCTTTTCCATCCCAGAGGATGCAGGCATGAATAGAATAGAGTAGAATAGAGAATAGAATAGACCAGGTTGGAAGAGACCTTTGAGATCCTGAGCCCTCTGTGCTCTCCACCAGAGACACCAAACAGAGAGCTGGGAGCTGATGATTTTCAAGCCACCAAACCTGAGCTTTTCCATCCCAGAGGATGCAGGCATGAATAGAGTAGAGAATAGAATAGACCAGGTTGGAGGAGACCTTTGAGATCCTGAGCCCTTTGTCCTCTCCATCAGAGAGACCAGAGAGCTGGGAGCTGATGCTTTTCAAGGCACCAGACCTGAGCTTTTCCATCCCAGAGGATGCAGGCATGAATAGAATAGAATAGAGAATAGAATAGACCAGGTTGGAAGAGACCTTTGAGATCCTGAGCCCTTTGTGCTCTCCATCAGAGAGACCAGACAGAGAGCTGGGAGCTGATGGATCTCTCCATTTGGATAATCACAGAGCTGTTCAAGCAGAAGAGCCCTCTGAGGTCACCAGGATCATCTCCCCCACACACCACTGGTGCTTTGGGGTGCATCCATCTGAGGCCCTGCAGCACAGACAGCAGGGTGGCACAGCCCTGGCTTGGGTGGGTCCAGGGTGGGGATGAGGCACAGCCTCTGCAGGGTCACAGAGCTGTCTGGGTGGGAAAAGCTCTCCAAGAGCATCCAGCCCAAGCATCAACCCGAGCCCAGCACAGCCTTCAAACCACATCCCAAAGGCTTCTTGGACACCTCCAGGGCAGCTCAGCCCTTCAAGCAAAGGCTGCTGTGGAAGCAAACTTCTGATGGAGGTTTTCCCTGGGGGTTGTTTAGCCCAGGCTGGAAATGCATCACTGGGGTGAGGTGGAATGGAAAACAGCCACCAGGGCCCAGCCAGACCTCTGGAAGCTGAAGCTAATGGCTTGAGCCTGAGTCCAGGGTGAGCTGGAGCTTCACAAGGCCCAGCTGAGGAATCTTGCAGATGAATCTCTCCCACTAAAGCACTGAAAGCCTCTCCTGTTTGTAGCCAGCTTCCAGCACCGAGGGCAGAGCAGAAGCCTTGCTGGCTGAAGCTACCTGCTGCAGCCTGGCTTGCACTTAAGCCTCCCCCTGCTGTGAAAGCCCAGGCAGAGCAAAGCCAGGGACACTTCCAGCCAAGAGGATAAAAGCTGACTGGGGAAGGGGGGGGAAAGAG
This sequence comes from Dryobates pubescens, assembly GCF_014839835.1. Lineage (NCBI taxonomy): Eukaryota > Metazoa > Chordata > Aves > Piciformes > Picidae > Dryobates > Dryobates pubescens. Next base: position 1,019,381 of record NC_071612.1, read on the forward strand.
CCTTTTGGGGAGGCTCCAGGGTATCCTAGGATCCCAGAGTGGTAAGGCTTGAAAGGGAGCTCTGGAGATCACCCAGTCCAAGCCCCCTGCCAGAGCAGGGTCACCCAGGGACACATCCAGGGGGGGTTGGAAGCTCTCCACACCAGGAGACTCCACAACCTCTCTGGGCAGCCTGCTCCAGGCCTCCAGCAGCCTCCCAACAAACAACTTTCCTGCTCAGATGGAACCTCCTGGGTTGCAGTTTGTGCCCCTTGTGCTGTGCCAGGACACCACTGAGCAGGGCCTGGCTCCTTCTCCTCGCCCCCCACCCTGCAGATATTTATAGACATCCATAAGAGCTCCTCTCAGCCTTCTCTTCTCCAGGCTGCACAGCCCCAGGGCTCTCAGCCTGCCCTCAGCTGTGGTCACCTCAAGCCTTGCTGTGCTGTCACTGCCTGTGAGCAGCCAGAGGGATGTGGAACCTCTCCTGAAGGAGGATGAGACACAGGCTTGTAGCAGCCCAGCCGAGGAGCAGCCGGATCAGAGTCAGCGTGCAGGGCAGCTGCAGGCTTTGGCTTTGTCAGGAGCTGTTCTGCCCGGCAGGGAAAAGCCCAGAGCAGCTGTACCAGAGGAGGAGCAAGATCTGAGGGCAGCTCTGCAGCAGGCAGAGCAGCACAGCACAGGGAGCACACCAAAGCCAGGACACTTTGCCTGGCTTCTGAGCTGCGAGCGGCAGAGCAGCTCCAACGAGGCAGTGCCCTGGGGCTGTGTGAGCAGCCTCGGAGTCACCCAGCCTGTGACACACACCAGCAGGGCCCTGCCACTCCTCTGGCACTGCCTGGCACTGCCTGCCTCTCCTCTGGGCTGTGCAGACACCAGGCTTGACCTTGGCTGCTTCCCCTGCCAGGGCAATGCTCTCACAGTGACCTCCAGCCCGACCTTGACTCTCCCTTTGCCCAGCCTCCAGGCAGAGGCAAAGGAGGCCAAGCACACAGCCAGCTGAGTGCCACACAGGGGAGAGACACAGCAGAGCCACAGAGGCACTCAGCTTGGAAGAGACCCTCAGGGTCACCCAGGCCAACCCAGAGCCTGCTCTGCAAGGCTCAGCCCCAAACCAGAGCCCCAAGCACCACAGCCAAACCACCTTCAAACACAGGCAGGGCTGGGGGCTCCAGCACCTCCCTGGGCAGCACCTTCCAGTCCCTGACCACTCCTCTTCCTACTGCCCAGTCTGAGCCTGCCCAGGGGCAGCTGGGGGCCATTCCCTCTTGTTCTGTCACTGATCACCTGTGAGCAGGGACCAGCAGCAGCCTCTCCACAGCCTCCTCTCAGGGAGCTGGAGGCAGCCAGGAGGTCTCCCCTCAGCCTCCTCTGTGCCACACCAACCATCCCCAGCTCCTTCAGTCTCTCCTCATCAGATCTCTTCTCCAGGCCCTTCCCCAGCTCCTTGCCCTCCTCTGCCCTGGCTCCAGCACCTCCACAGCTCTCTTGGACTGAGGTGCCCAGAACTGGACACAACCTTCCTCCCCATCCTCTTTGTCCATGCCAAGGTCTGAAAAGCTGCAGCCCTGAGGCTCCTGCTGGTGGGAGGAGGGGGAGAGCTGGGGTCCTGCAGACACAGCCCAGCACCCCCTCAGCAGGCAGCAGCCACAGGCTGACCAAACTCTTTTCCCCTGTTTCCCACCCAGCTTTCAGAGGCAGGGGCAGCCAAGCCTGCACACAAGCCCTGGCTGGAGCCTGGGAGGTGCCTCTGCATTCCTCACACACTGCTCCTCTATCAGCCACACCTCAGTGATTCTTCTGGCTCCTACCAGCACCACAATGCAAAACAGGCAGCAAGCAAGAGCCCAACAAGCAGGTGACACAGCTGGCAGCACAGTGACAGCAGCAGCAGCAGGCAGGGAGAGACCCAAACCCCATCTTGGGGAGGGAGGGGAAAGAGAAGCAAAGGAGGGAAGGTCCTGACTGCCTGCTTTCAGCTTGCTGGAATAGAATCCACCAGGCTGGGAAAGACCTCAGAGATCATCCAGTCCAAGCTCTCCCCCAGCACCATCTGAGCAACCAAACCATGGCACCAAGGGCCTCAGCCAGGCTCTTCCTGAACACCTCCAGGGGTGGGGACTCCACCACCTCCCTGGGCAGCACATCCCCAGGGCCAACCTCTCTGGCTGGGAAGAATCTCTTCCTAACACCCAGCCTGAACCTCCCCTGGCACAGCTTGAGACTGTGTCCTCTTGTTCTGGTGCTGGGGGCCTGGGAGAAGAGCCCAACCCCCACCTGGCTCCAACCTCCCTTCAGGGAGCTGCAGAGAGCAAGAAGGTCTCCCCTGAGCCTCCTCTTCTGCAGGCTAAGCAACCCCAGCTCCCTCAGCCTCTCCTCCCAGGGCTGTGCCCCAGACCCCTCCCCACTTTGTTGCCCTTCTCTGGACACCTTCAAGTCTCTCAATGTCCTTCTTGAGCTGAGGAGCCCAGAGCTGGACACAGGACTCAAGCTGTGGCCTGAGCAGTGCTGAGCACAGGGCAGGATGAGCTCCCTGCTCCTGCTGGCCACACTCTTCCTGATGCAGGCCAGGATGCCCTTGGCCTCCTTGGCCCCCTGGGCACACTGCAGGCTCATGTTCAGCCTACTGTCCACCACTCCCCCAGCTCCCTCTCAGCCCCTCTGCCCCCAGCCTGTGGCACTGCCTGGGGTTGCTGTGGCCAGGGTGCAGCCCCTGGCACTTGGATGTGTTCAGTCTGCTGCCCTTGGGCTCTGCCCAGCCTGGCCAGGTCCCTCTGCAGAGCTCTGCTACCCTCTGTCAGAGCCTGGGAGCCAACTGCTGTGCCTGGAGCAGAAGCCCACAGCTGGGAGCACAGACTGACAGAATGCTGTGGGTTGGGAGGGAGCTCCAAAGCTCATCCAGCCCAACCCCCTGCAGTCAGCAGGGACATCCTCCCCTAGGCCAGGCTGCCCCTGCAGAGCTCTCCTACCCTCTCACAGTTCAAGTCCTCACCAAGAAATGAAAGAAAAGAACTGGAGAGCTTTGCTGAGAAGCCCTTGGAGAGCATCCTGCAGCCAGGGCTGCCTCAGCCCCAGTGAGAGCAGAGTGCAAGGAGCTGGGGGTGAGCTCACAGCAGATCAGCATCTAGAGAAGAGGGAAAGGAATGAATCAAACCCAAGTAGCCTCAAAGCTGTCACTTAGCCTCCCAGGCAGCAGCACTCACCCAGGGCCCCCCCATGGCCACCAGTTAAAGCAGCCCTTTAGCACCAGCCCATTAGCTGGAGCTCAGCAGGAGGGGGCTCAGCGTGGGGCTCTGGCTCTGCACCCAGGCCCCAGGCAAAGGGAAACCTCTGGGCCTGGCTCCTGAGAGCCCTGCAGGGAGCCTGGAAAGCCAAGAGGGGGAGAGGGAGGGAGGGAGGAAGGGTCACCCTGCCCCCCCTGCAGCGCCAAGGGGGGGTCAGAGATGCTGAGCAGAGGAGCAGCACAGAATGGGCTCAGACCCAACCCAACCACAGCTGCCTGGAAGCCTTCTCAGCCAGCCCCTCAGCCTGCCCCCCGTGAGCAGGCAGCCAGGGGATGGCTCTGGGCTGGCAAAGGCCTCCAAGGGCACGGGGGCCAAGTGCCAGGTAGCACAGGCACCCCCCAGGGCAGCACAGGCACCCCCCAGGGCAGCACAGGCACCCCACACTGCCCTGCCCCCCCCAGCTCCTGGCTGCAGCAGGAATTCAGGGTGGGGATGAGGCACAGAGCTGTCTGGGTGGGAAAAGCTCCCCAAGAGCATCCAGCCCAACCATCCACCCAAGCCCAGCACAGCCTTCAAACCACATCCCACAGTGCCATGGCCACAGGGTTCTGGAACACCCCCAGGGGTGAGGCTGCCACCACCTCCCTGGGCAGCCTGTGCCAGGCTCTCACCACCCTCCTGGGCAACAACTTCTTCCTCACAGCCAATCTCAGTCTCCCCACTTCTGGCTTTGCTCCATCCCCCCCAGTCCTATCCCTCCCTGACACCCTCCAAAGCCCCTCCCCAGCTTTCTTGCAGCCCCCTGCAGACCCTGGGAGGCCACAATGAGGTCTCCTGGGAGCCTTCTCCTCTGCAGCCTGCACAACCCCAACTCCCTCAGGCTGTGCTCAGAGCAGCTCCAGCCCTCTGCTCCTCCTCCTGGCCCTGCTCTGGACACCTTCCAGCCCCTCCAGATCCTGCCTGGCACAGAGGCTCCAGATCTGGCCCCAGAGCTCCAACTTGAACATGAAACTGAAGTACCTCATGGATTGTCCCACCCATAGCTCATGGCAACAACAGACCCTGAAAGCCTCCTGCTCCCCCTGAGCCCTCAGCTCCTGCAGCTCTCAGTTGGAAAGGAAATCCTCAGGGATGTGACCCAAGGAGACACACAGCCCTGACTGGCAGTGCCTGCACCCACCTCCAACACCTCCCCAGGGACTCATGGAGAGAGCTCTGACTACACCTGAGCCCCAGCAGCCTCTCTCCACCAGCACCAGAACCTCAGCCAGAGGCAGAGTGGGGGTTTAGAGCTTCCCCTGCACGCAGCTGGGGCTTGGAGCCCTCCTCAGAGCTGCAGGGGAAACCCCCAGCTGGTGCCATCACCTCCCGCCCCAGGGGTGAGTGGGGAGGGAGGTCCAGAGGCAGAGCCTCCCCTCCCTGCTCTCCTCAGGCAGGCAAGCCTGGCCTAAGGGAGAGCCTTCCCTCCGGTTTGGCTGGGGCTCTGTTTTGTTTGGCTGCTTTTCCCTTCGCCAAGCAGAGCTGCTGCAGGACTCCAGGCAGCAATTACACGGCTGAGCTCCAAGCAGAGGACCTCGGTGCTCTTCTCTCCCCTGCTGATCCACCTGTTGGCATCAGCTGAAGATGCTCCCAGCCCTCTCTCTGCTGGATTGGCAGCAGACAGCGAAGCTGCATGGAGAGATGGAGCAACTTCAGATGAAGAGAGGGAGATCAAGAGCCCAGACCTTACCCATCCCGGAGAGGAAGCCTCTTCAGCAGCAAGAGCTGGCAGAGCAAGCTCCACTCTGCTCTCTGGACTGCAGACACATTCTCTGCCCACATCAAGGGAGGGCAGCAATGCTTCCCTTCCAGGGTACTGCCAGAGACCTGCCAGCACTCCTCAGGTTCCTTTGCAGAGGTCTCCACAGATGGAAAGCTTTCCCCCAGGAGATTCACACATTGCATTGGCTTGAAGGCACCCTCCAAGGGCATCCTGGCCAACCCCCCTGCAGGCAGCAGGGCCACCTCCGGCCAGGGGAGGCTGCCCGGGGCCACCTCTGGCCAGGGGAGGCTGCCCGGGGCCACCTCCGGCCAGGGGAGGCTGCCCGGGGCCACCTCAAATCCAGTCTTGAGTGTCTCTAAGGACAGGACCTCAACCCCCTCCCTGTGCAGCCTGTCCCAGGCTCTCCCCAGCCTCCCTGTGCAGAGCTTCCTCCTGATGGCCAGCCTACCTCTGCCCTGCTCCAGTTCCAAGCCACTGCCCCTCGGCCTATCCCCACAGCCCCTTCTGAGCAGTCCCTCCCCAGCTCCCCAGGAGCCCCTTCAGGCACCGGAAGGCTGCTCTGAGGTCTCCCTGGAGCCTTCTCCAGGCAGAACAGCCCCAGCTCTGCCAGCCTGGCCCCACAGGAGAGGTTCTCCAGGCCTCTGATCATCCTTGTGACCCTCCTCTGGGCTCTCCCCAGCAGCCCCAGGTCCTTCTGGTGCCGGGGGTCCCACAGCTGGGCACACCCACGTCCTACAGCTGAGTCCTGTCACTGGCAGGGAAAAGCCAACGTGGGCACAAACAGAAGTGTTCAGGAGACAATGAGCCAGCACTCACCCCCCCGCCAGGGCCAGGAACACCTCCAGCCAGCCAGGAGAAGCAAGCTGGCTGCAGCAGCCCTCGGGTTGGAGGAGGTTTGGAGGCTAACAGGTGCTTTGTGTGGGGGTAATTGGTTGGGGTTTGATTCCAAATAACTTCCAGCTGCTCACCCACCCCCACACCCCGGCAGGAAGCTGCTTAGCAGGTCCAGGTCTCCTCCTCTCTCTTCACACAGTTCTTTTTTTCCCCTTCTTCCTCGCTAGCTGGGACCTGTTCTGAGCCGGGTTGGAGGGAGGAGAGGGCCACGGGGGAAGGGCTTGATTGCCTGAACAAAATCAGCTTAGAGGTGGCAGAGCCGAGCTGTGAAATACACACTCGGTACAATCCCTCCCAGTGCGTTCCTCCTTTCCGGCTGATTTGGTTGCAAAGCAGTTTCCAGCAGATGCTTAGTCACAAGGCATTAAAACGTTTGGATCCGTGCAAACGTCTCGACGGGCAAGGACCTGCCCCCAACGCCTCCTTCCCTGCACACCCCCTCCCCCACACAACCTGCCCCCCGAGGTGTCACAGGTGCTGTGTGCCTGCGGATTTCCTTCGGGGCGAGATCCCAGCGCGGAGCACCCAGGCTGTGCTCCCGAGGCGAGCGGCTGCCTGATTCCCCCCCCGCCGACGGCTGGGAGCCAAGGAGCAGACCGGCGGCTGCCAGACCAAAGACTTCAGCGCAACTTCGGCACCTCTCGCATCCCTCCCAGCTCCTCCGCTCCGGCTCACGCAGAGAACATGAGCTCATCGCTTTTGCAGCCCAGGGAGGGGGGTTTGCAAGGCGAGGAGCCTCCGGCAGAGCTCCGTGCCGCGGCCGGAGCGATGGAGGCTCTCTCACGCACACGAGCGGGGCTGCTTCTCGGCGGCACCACCGAGAGCCGCGGGGCACAGCCGCTGGAGGTTCGGCACCACGCCGAGCCCAGCGGCAGCCCTCGGAGCGTTTGCATCCGGCGGGGAGGGGGAGCGGGCGAGGAGAACAAAGCCAGCTCCTCGGCGTAGCTTTGGGAAGATGGAGAGGACCGCGTCCAGCCGGGCAGTGCCCAGGGCGGTGGCGATGGGCGAGGGAGCATCGTCGCCCTACGACGGCACCGACAGCCAGATGGGAACGGGGAGGAAGGAGCGGCGAGAGTGGATTCACCATGCAAACCCTCACAAGTTTCCAGCTGGGGAAAGCGGGGGAATCTCTCCACCCTCTGCACAAAAATAAAACTAAACCCCACCAACCACCTTCCGCATGCGAGGGCGGAGGAGAGGAAGCGAGAAACTCCGCTGCTCACCATGCATCTGGTGGCGGCTCTGTCGCTGTCACCGCAACCGCGATCCAGCCCTGCCGAGGAGCATCCCACCGGGCCCCGCTGGCTCCATCCAGCCGCCTTCCCCTTTACCCCCGGGGCCATCCCCACCGCCGAGCCCTGCTCCACCACCGGGAAGCGAAGCCCAGCTCAGCCCCGGGGGGAGATGCTTTCTCCCGGACTTGGGGCGCTGGAAAAGGGGCAGAAGGATGCAGCCTGGGGTGGGGGGACACACGATGGCAGCTGTCCCTGGAGATGGAGGGGGGATGAGCGGATCGTGCCGGAGCTGCGGCGCATCTCTCCCCCGCACACACACGCTCGGTTCTTTAATCCTCCGGCTCTGCTCATCCATCCCCCAGCGCTCTGCCAGAGCCGCGGAGCTGCAGCCGGAGCCCGGCTCACCGCCCCCGGGGCCAGCCGCTCTCCTCATCCCCTCCTCCGCCTGCATCCAACCGGGGGCGATCGGGCTGGCTCCGCACCCCCTAGGGTGGGCACAGGGACCCCTGCTCCAGAAAGCGGGCGGGCGGGTGGGTGGCTGGAGCTGCCCAGTGCAGCCCAGTCTCCATCGAGCGCTAATGGGGAAAACCCACCCAGCGCACCCCCATCCAGCCTCATCCTGCCCCCGCATCCGCGGAGCCCGTCCCGGTCGCGCCGGCGCTGCCTTTGCTCTCGCATCTCTGCCGAGTCCTGTTCCCCGTTGAACACAAACCCATCTTCATCTTCACCACCGCCTGGGCTTTTTCGGCCTTTTTTCCCCCCTCCTTTTCCTTTCTCCTTTCCCCCTCCTCCTCCTTTCCCTTCACGGTTTTGCTTCTTGCAAATGGGGCGATAAATCCAGAAAGTGCCACGCACCGCGGAGCAGGGAGATGGGGGAGGACGCTGGAACCCAGCGGTTGCCTGGATGGGGACAAGATGCTCCGGGGAGGCAACAAATAAAGCACCTGAAGGGGCACCGAGGGATCCCGTTGGAAGCAGCATCCACCGCCCGACCCCGCGGCACGGCTCGGCACGGCCCGGCCCGGAGCAGCGCAGCCCTACCTGGAAGAGCCGGAGGATGTTGGCCACCATAATGGACACTGAACTTCCCGAAGCTCCGATCACTCCAACTACTTTTTCCGGCTTGACGAATACCGGTGGCTCCCCGTTGGTGCACCTCACGTCGGAGGTGTCCTTCTGGATCAGAGCCTGGACAAAGGTGAGGGACTGCTCCAAGGCGTAGGTGTCTCGGGAGCAGGTGTCCAAGATCCGAGCCCCCAGCGTGACGTTGGGCAGTAGGTCCGGGTCGCTGTTGATCTGGTCCAAGGCGTAGAGCATCGCCTCCAGCCTGTGGATGCCGTTCTCCTTCTTGATGTCCCCGCAGGGCACGCCCGGGGGGCCCTTGGCGTGGACCGGGAAGAGGCCGCCCAGAGTGATGTCCCCTTCCAGGCGGATGGAATGAGGGGCGTACATCTCCTGCCCATGGACCACCTCGGAGAGCAGCAGCTCCAGCAGGCAGCAGGGCAACTTCAGCAGAGTCAGGAGCCGCAGGAGCTCACCCAGCCGGACCATGATGCTGCCTCCTCCTCCTCCTCCACCACGGCTCCCCGGGCGATGCTGCCCCACGCTCCCACCCGCTATCCCCTTCATGCAGCCCCGGAGGGACCGGGCCGGGATGGGATGGGAGCCGGGGAGGGGGTAGGGGAGGAGGGGAGGGGAGGGGGTGGGGGGGTTCGGCCGGTCCCTCCCGCCCTGGCCGCGGCTGCCTCCGCCGCGCTCCGCGGCAGCCCCGGCACTGGGGAGCCGCTTCGAGCAGCTACCGCTTTAAATGGTGGCCGGGGCCTCTCCGCCTCCCGCCCCCTCCGCCGCCCCGCCCGCCGCTGCTGCGCAGGATGCGGCCGCACCGCCCGGGGCCGGGCCGGGACAGCGGATGAGGATGGGGATGGAGACGACGGGGATTGGAATGGATGGGGATGGATATGGGACGGGGATGGAATGGGGACGAGGGGGATGGTGGGGATGAGAAGGGGAAGAGATGGGGATGGAATAGGGATGATGAGGATGGAAGCAAGTGGCGACCCCGATCCCTCTACCAGGGAAATAACGGGGGGCTACAGGTGATGCGGGGACCGGCCGGACCTCGACAGCACCGGGGGAAGGGAGAAAGGAAGCAGACCCCTCCCAGCCTCCCTGTCCGGAGCGCAGCGGCAGCGGCTGGGTGATGCTACCGGGAGCTGGAGCTGTGAGCGGGGGGGTGCGCGGCTGCCCGTGGCTGGGAAGCACCGGGCAAAGGGGTTTCCCTTGGGTGGGGGGGGTGCCTGCTCAGCCCTACTGGAGCATCCTTCCTCCTTCTGCTCCTGCTCCCCCGGCCGGTGCTCGGGCTGCGGGCGCCCGCAGCTAACAGTGCCCGGCAGAGCTGGGGCTGGCAGCGGCGGGAGCCGGGGGACAGCCGGGGCTGGCAGCTGGGAGCCTCTAGCCTGCAGCCCAAGCGGCATCCAATGAGCCTGTGGCATCCAGACCGAGCCATGCAGCTATTTGACATGGAAAAGCGATCCTCCTCCCCGCTAAGGTGGGTACCCAACGGCGCCGGCGGGGAGGGGGAGGAGGAGTTTGGCTGTAACCCCATATTCCCACAGCCGAGGTAATGCAGCCACGCTATTTTAAGGCCTCCCAGACCCATTTCTGTTCAGCACACCCAGATCTCGAGGATGCAGGAACATCCTGCTTTTGTTCCCTGCATCCCCAAGCTGTTCCATCCAACGAGCCAACACCTGTGGCTGCTCCCTGCTGACCAGCAGATCCCTGCCCTGCCACATCCAAGACTCACACAACGTGCCCCTCTGATGCCTGGCCCCCACCGGAGCCAGCTCGGGGTTTTGGGGGGGCCACCTTCGGTTCCTCTTCCATAAACGCCAGAGCAAGCATCCTCCTCACCTGGCCCCCAACACACACTGCCCCACCAGCACTTTGAATCACAGAATGCTTGCAGTGGGACAAGACCTCTCAGATCATCCAGCTGTCAAGCCCACCCCACCACGGCCCCCAAACCACGGCCCCAGGTGCCACAGCCGCACCACTCTTGGACACCTCCAGGGATGGGGACTCCACCACCTCCCTGTAGTCCTTCACAAAGCCATGGGAGCCCAGACTGCCTTGGGCTGGAAGGGACTTTCAAAGCTCGTGCAGTCCAACCCCCTGCAGCCAGCAGGGACATCTGCACCTGGAGCAGGTTGCTCAGAGCCCCATCCACGTCCAGCCACAGCTCTGAAGCGTTGCTCAACCAAGAGGCATCAGCAGCTCCTGCTGAATTCCCAGCACAACATTCCAGGGACTCTGCTGGTCCTGGTTTAAGGGTGAAAAACACCACTAAGAGCTGGTGGTTCTCCTCTGCTCTCCTGGCCTGGCCAGATTTTCCCTCACCCCACTGAGTGTGGTGGGTCTGGGAGACACAAAGGAAGGGCTGTGCTGGGCAGGCCTTGACTGAGGTGGAGCTGGCCAGGAGTCAGTGACACACTTCCCAATGATTAAAGCATTTAACCACTTCAAACACCTCTCTGTGTTAAAAACTTACCACATCCCCCAGCTTGGTTTTCCTTTCCCAGCAGTGTTGGTTCTGTGTGTCCACTTGGCAGGAGGTCCTGCAGCCAAGGTCTCCAAGCTGGTGCTGTTCAGGGACCACCATGACCAGAGGATGAAGGCTCCTCAGTGAAGGAGAAAGTTTGGAGAGGGGCAGAAGCAGAGGGATGCAGCAGGGTGGAGGCTCCTGCAGCGGGGCCAGGCTGTCATGAGCACAAACAACAGCAAAAGCAGCTGGAGAACTCCACTGGAAATGCTCATCTGGGGGCTTGGGATCAACAGGGAGTTTCCCCATGGACTGAAAACATCAGCAGAGACGATTGCACTGTCAGCTGGGTGTCATGAGCTGGTCTGTGCCATCACCCAGGCCTTCTGCTGCCTCTTCCCAGCACCTACCCTTCCTCCAGGTTCTGCCAGCCAGGCTCCAGCTTACCCAGTGCCCATTCACCATCCCCTGGTGCACACACACAGCTTAAGCCTTGACTGCAGCTTGAGAGAGGCTCTCCTCAGCTGGAGGACTGGGTCCAGGTCTGGGCTCCCCAGGTCAAGAGAGACAGAGAACTAATGGAGAGAGTCCAGGGGAGGTTGCAAGGATGCTGAGGGACCTGGAGCAGCTCTGGGAGCAGCAAAGGCTGAGAGCCCTGGGGCTGAGAGCCTGCAGAAGAGCAGCCCCAGAGGGCAGCTGAGCAATGCTCAGCAAGAGCTGAAGGAGCTGTGGGGGGCAAGAGGCTGGGGCCAGGCTCTGCTCAGTGGTGCCCAGGGGCAAGAGGCACAAAGTGGAACCCAGGAGGTTCCATCTGAGCAGGAGGAGAAAGTTGTTGGTTGTGAGGGTGCTGGAGGCCTGGAGCAGGCTGCCCAGAGAGGTTGTGGAGTCTCCTGGTGTGGAGAGCTTCCAACCCGCCCTGGGCACTGTGCTGCTGGGCAAGCTGCTGTGGGAGCCCTGCTGGAGCAGGGGGCTTGGGCTGGGTGAGCTCCAGAGCTCCCTTCCCACCCCCTCCCCGCTGGGACTCTGGGGTTCTGTGGCTGCTCTGCTCCTGTTTGAGTCATTTCTCTCTCAGCCATTCTGTGCTAACCTCATCTCCATCCCCCTTTGACATCTGAACGTAGGGAACTGAAGTGTGAGCTCTTCAGCATGTATTTACCTCCTGCCCACTTGAAGCTCCCTGTGGAGAGTCTCAGCTGTATTTATTATTGCTAACCCCCCCTGCCTGGAGTGGTTGTGGAGGAGAGTTTGCAAGCACGACTCGAGCTCGCCTGAAGTGCTCAAACTGCAGGAAGGATGCAAATAGAAAGCAGCTTTCCCTCTTATGTATTTATTTCCCCCTCCCCCCCTCAGTACATCCCAATGTTCTGCAGGAGCCTTCCTCTTGAAAGTTTCCTGCTGCTGGCTCTGGGGTGGTCTCTTGGGCGAATCTCTGGCACCATTCAAGGTGTTTATCCTCTCCAAACTCCTGAGAATCCATCTGCTCCCTGCCTCATCCTCCTTCCCCACCACTGCCTTTCAAGACCAGACCACAGAGACTCCCAGAATGGTTGTGCTTGGAAGAGATTTCCAGGGCTGACTGCAGCCAGCAACCCAACCCCACCATGGCCACCAAACCCTGGCCCCAGCTGCCATGGCCACAGGGCTCTGGAGCACCTCCAGGCATGGGGACTCCACCACCTCCCTGGGCAGCCTCTGCCAGGCCCTGACCACTCCTGCAGCACAGAGATTGTTCCTCCTCTCCAACCTGAGCCTCCCCTGGCACAGCTTCAGGCCATTTCCTCTCCTCCTGTCACTTGTAACCTTCAAGAGCTCAACCCCCACTGCAGCCTCCTCTCAGGGGGCTGTAGAGAGCAACGAGGCCTCCCCCCTGCCTCCCCAGCTCCCTCACCTGCTCCTCCCCAGCCCTGATCCTAGGGAGACCAGACCAAGCCCCACCTCACTCCAGCCTCCTCCCCCCACATTCCACATCCCCAAGGGAGCACAGCTGAGCAAGATGGTCCCAGGCCCCAGCCCAGCTCAGCATCTTGCCTTGCAAGAGCAGCAGCAGCAGGGGCTGGAGCTCTGCAGAATGCTGATGCCTTTAATCTGCTGCTGCCATAAGTCTCCTCCTGGTCCCTCACAGATAGGAATTGGTTTAAACCCTGAAGCATGAAGAATTATTCTAATTACATTCCCCAAATTGGCCTCCTCAATCACCACTCTGGATGGTCCTGATAGCCATCCAAGTGCCCAAGGCCCTCCTCCACTCTCCCTGAGCACTTGGCCCTGGTGGCCTCTCCTGGTGAGGAGCATGCCCCCTTCCTTGGACATCCCACCCTGGCCACCAGCTCCCAGCCCCCTGCTTTTGAACCTGGGCTCTTAAAATAGGTGGAAATCTCCCTTTGCTGGTACCTGATCCCTCTCCACCATGTGCAGCCAGCTACCTACATTCAATCTGGTCCTCTCAGACAAGAGACTAAATATAATAGCCTGGGCATCTGTCACTGCCAGATTTTACTTGCAAGCAGCATTGCATTTCATTTTGGGGTACTGATTACCTGGAGGTGAGACAGCACTGACTAAATTGCACTGGGAGCCCATCCCACCTGCCCCCTGCAACAGCTCCCAGCCCACTGAACCCAAAACACAGCTCCCAGCCCACCAGAAGGATTCCACCAGCAGCACCCAAGCCAAAATTGGTTTCTGGCCACTCAGAAGTGAGCTCAGCCACTCTGAAAGCCATCAGTGGCAATTCTCAGCTACAGCATCCCAGAGGATGGCAAAGCAAGGGCAGGCTTGAAGGGGCTCCAAGCAGCCTGCTCTGGCTGCAGATCTCCCTGCTGAGTGCCGGTGGGATGGACAAGAGGAGCTCTAAAGGTCCCTTCCAACCCTCTGTGGTTCTGTCCTGACTCTGTGGAAGTTGTAGTCCTCATGAGATGACTCTGCCAAGGGGCAGGGCTGGGCACCCCCTGAGGGCCAGAGGCTCTCCAGGAGCCTCTCTGCACTCCCAGAGGGAAGAAGGGAGAGAGGCTGATGGGCTGGGAGAGAAACTCCAGCAGCTGGGCTGGGGAGAAGAGCAATGCCATGGGATGGAGACACAGAGACACAACCCAAGAGCCAAGCCCAGCCCTGAGGGCAAGGAGGGCACCACTGGCACCACTGATGCTGGGGGCAGGCACTGGGCAAGGCCCAGCCTGGGCTCAGCACCAGATGGGAACCAGAGGCAGGAGCTGGATGGAGGAGCACAGGGCTGGGGCTGGAAGGCAGCAGGGACAGAGTGCTGCTGGCACAGCAGCCAGGGAAGGAGAGGCTTGGCCCTGGGCAGCCCTCAGCTGGCTCCTGAAGATGCCCTGCAGGGGCTGCAATCCCTTGGGGGGCACTTGAGGCTCCCCTGGCCTGGCTGCTGCTCCCCACAGCTGCCACCTCTGCCTTCCTGCCCCCCAAGGGGTGGCACAAGCTGTGGCAGTGCCCTTGGGGTGGGCAGCAGCAAGTGTGAGGCAGAGGCTTTGTGCAGCCCAGGCCTTGGCAGGAGCTCTGCCCTGAGTTTCTCCCTGCTAGGAGCAGCCCCTGGCTGTGCCAAGCTGCCCTGAGCTTCAGCCAGGAGCTCCCTGAGCAGAGCCTGAGCTGGGCAGTGCCAGAGCAGCCCCAGCCCTGCTCTGGCTCCCTCCAGGGCACTCAATCTCAATGTCTGTAGCAGAGTTTTGTCCTATTTGCATCTTGTTCCTAATCATCAGGCCATAGATTGTTAAAGGACTTTCCAAGTTATCCATGAGAGAAGCCCCAGCAGAGCTCTGGAGCTGCTGCTCAGAAGCCTTTCTCCTGCCCTGCTGCCTGCACCTCTGCCCCCACTGCCACTCGCAGTCATTTTCCATCCCCAGCCACCTCCTGGGCCCTGCCTCCCGTGCCCAGGCTGCTCCTGCTCAGGCTCTGGGAGCAGCGGCAGACCCTTGGCTGCGGGCTGCAGCCAATCTGTTCCGTGTGGAGCTGAGCCCAAGCCCTCTCCAGGAGGTTTGGGCTCCTTCCTCTCCCCCTGCGCCGCGGCCGGCAGGGCACCGCCGTGCGGCCAGCTGCCGCCCACCGGGGGGACCCCGCCGCTGACGTGGGAGCAGGGTCCCCGCGGTGCAGCCTCACCGGGAGACCTCCCTGCGCCCGATGAGAGCTGACAGCCGGCTCCGTGCCCCACCGGAGCTGGCGCAGCGCAGGGCCGGAGCCATCACCCTGCCCGGGGCCGCGAACCTGGGGCACTGCCCTGCTCCTGCCCGGGCAGGGGGTCAGAGCAGCGCTCAGGCGGCTCACAGGAGCGCTCCGAGCGCTTCCTGCCGAGCTGTGAGGCTTTCAGAGCCATCCACGGCACGGGAGAGCGGCTAAAGGAGCAGCCCCGAGAGCAGCAGCCGGGCCAGGGACTGCCGCTCGGTGCAGCTCCCCCTGCGTTGCCACAGCTCGGCTGCCCCAGGGGCTCAGCACACCTCAAAGATCATCTTTGATCGAGCCACCGGGAAAACAACCAGGCTGGAAAGCTTCCCAAGGGCAAAGCCAGGGTCACCTGGGGTCACTGCCCCCCATCCAGGCTCCCTCTGCAAAGCAGCATCAGAGCCTGCAGGCTCAGAAAGGGGAAACCTTGTCAGGGAGTGGGGGGCTCCTGGAATGAGCTGGGGTGTCCTGGAGGGAGCCAGAGCAGGGCTGGAGCTGCTCAGGGCTGGCAGGGCTCAGGAGGTGGCTGGGGATGGAAAATGACTGCGAGTGGCAGTGGGGGCAGAGGTGCAGGCACCAGGGCAGGAGAAAGGCTTCTGAGCAGCAGCTCCAGAGCTCTGCTGGGGCTTCTCTTAAAGACATGGATAACTTGGAAAGCTCTTTAACCATCTATGGCCTGATGATTAGGAACAAGATGCAAATAGGACAAAACTCTGTTATAGGCATTGAGATTGAGTGTCCTGGAGGGAGCCAGAGCAGGGCTGGGGCTGCTCTGGCACTGCCCAGCTCAGGCTCTGCTCAGGGAGCTCCTGGCTGAAGCTCAGGGCAGCTTGGCACAGCCAGGGGCTGCTCCTAGCAGGGAGAAGCTCAGGGCAGAGCTCCTGCCAAGGCCTGGGCTGCACAAAGCCTCTGCCTCACACTTGCTGCTGGCCACCCCAAGGGCACTGCCACAGCTTGTGCCACCCCTTGGGGGGCAGGAAGGCAGAGGTGGCAGCTGTGGGGAGCTGTGGTTCAGGTGGTGTGGCTGGGGGTGCTGGGCTCCTGGGTGGAAGTAGGTGAACTACTTTCAGATGAAGCAGTGATGAGGAGGGGAGGCCAGGTGGGCTGACAGCCCCAGAGCTGATCCACTTCCAGTGGGGTCGATAAAAACTCATTAATTTGAAAGATTGAAGCATTAATTTGAAAGCCTTTGCCAGAGCAGAGGGAGCAGGGCTGCAGAATTAAGCAGTGCAGGGACAGGGACATCCTCACAGCCTCACAACACAAATCCTATTGCTGGGTACAAGCAGAACCAGGTTAAATCCCTTCAAGAGAAGATGAACTGGGCCAGCAGCCTTCTGAAAAGGCTCTCTGTGCCTATCAATGTTTTCACACCTAAGAGAAAATGGATTTTATCCTCACTCAGTTCCAATCAATGCCTTTTGCTGGTACTGGAGGAGCTGAAGGGCTGAGGATTTGACTGGCTGCAAATGGTGCTGCCCCGGGGTGAGACACAGGCACTGGCTTAAGACCTTCACACAGTCACAGAGCCTCAGCGTGCTGGGGGTGGGAAGGGACCTCTGGAGCTCACCCAGTCCAACCCCCCCTGCTCCAGCAGGGCCCCCACAGCAGCTTGCCCTGGGTCACAATGTCCAGGGGGGGCTGGAATCTGCCCCAAACTGGGGGGCACCAGGGATGTTGGGATGGAGCCCAGCTCCCAGGCAACTTACCCACAGTTAATTCATGTTCACAGACTGCACTGGCCTGGAAGGGACCCCCAAAGGGCATCTTGGCCACCCCCCTGCAGGCAGCAGGGACAGCTCCAGCCACAGCAGGCTGCCCAGGGACACAGCCAGGCTGAGCATCAGGAAAGAACATCAAACATCTCTGGGCAGCCTGTCCCAGAGTCTCCCAACTGTGCAGAGCTCCCTCCCAATGTCCAACCTACCTCTGCCCTGCCCCAGCCCCAAACCATTGCTCTCATCCTATCCCCAAAGCCCCTTCTGAGCAGTCCCTCCCCAGCCTGCCTGCAGCTGCCCTGCAGACACTGAAATGCAGCTCTGGGGTCTCCTCTCCGGGCTGAACACCCCCAGCCCCCTCAGCCTGGCCCACAGGGGAGGCTCTGCAGCCCTCCGATCACCTTCGTGGCCTCTTCTGGCCCCACACCAGCAGCTCCATGCCCCTCTTACGCTGAGTGTCCAACCACTGCCTCACTTCCTTCCTTCAAACCCTGGCCCCAGGGAAGAGCAGAGCGTGGCAATGGAGAGAGGTGAGAGGTTTGCTCCTCAACCAGAGCCCTGAGCTGCAGGAGAGCCCTTCTGGAGCACTGCTCCCTGCTAACTCCATCACTGTCACCTCCCCGACCCTGCTCTGCAGCACATCAGTGCAGCCCAAGTGCCAACCCTTGTATCAATTCCTTATTTATAACCCTGATTAAATATTGAAGCAGTGCTGTGCAATACCTGGTCCCAGCCCCCCCCTTCCCCCAGCCCTGTCACAGATGACAAATCCCTGCCTGCCCCCAGCCCTGCTCCCGGCACAGCCCCCTGGTGATGTGCACAGCCAGGAGCCACATCTGCTGCAGACACTGGATCAAACTCGGTGCTCTGTGGCAATCCAATCTCCCCCTGACACGCTGATTGCTTGCTCTTCCTCTGCAGCTGCTGTCCCAAAGGGAGCTAAGGGAGAGGAGGTGTTTGGGTTCTCATTCCTCCTGTGAGGAGATGACACCAAATAAATCCAGGAGCAGAAAGGAGAGCAGAGGAGGGTTTGGTATTCATGAGGCAGCCTGCAGCAGGGAAGGGGGAAAAGAGTGGAGGTGAGATTGTGTGTGTGTGTGTGTGTGGAAGCACCTCAGAGACACCAGGTGACAGAAGCAGAGGGACTGGCCTGAAGCTGTGCCAGGGGAGGCTCAGGTTGGAGAGGAGGAACAATTTCTGTGCTGCAGGAGTGGTCAGGGCCTGGCAGAGGCTGCCCAGGGAGGTGGTGGAGTCCCCAGCCCTAGGGGTGCTCCAGAAGCCTGAGGCCATGGCCCTTGGGGCTGTGGTCTGGTGGCCATGGTGGGGCTGGGCTGATGCTGGACTGGATGCTCCTGGAGGTCTTTCCCAACCCAAACAGTTCTCTGATTCTATGAGTGGTACAAGAGCTGGAGGGACTGGTGGGACTGGTGGGATTGAGCCCCTCCAAGCCAAGGCAGTCAGGGCACAGAGGGGCTTCTGGAGCTGCCTGCCCATTGCCCTCTCTGCTCACCAGCAGCTGGGAGCACAGAACTTCCCTGGGCAGGGGGGGCTGGGAGCAGCCTGCCCTGGCTGGGGCTGTCCCTGCTGGCTGTAGGGGGCTGCACTGGGTGATCTTTGGGGGTCCCTGCCCACCCAGACCATTCCCTGACTGAGCAAACATCCTCTGCCCCCCAGCACAATCCCTGCTTTCTCCCTGGACCTCATTCCTGTGTAACCACCTCCAAACTTTGAGGTTTTGCCTAATTTTAGCAAGCTGGTTTGGGTTTGGGTTTTTTTTCCCTCCTGACCCAGATCTGAAAAGCTTTTCCTGCTGGGAAATAAATCCTGCAGCAGCTCTCCTGGCCCCAGCATTTATTTTTATAGCCAAATCAGAGAGTTCTTTGCTGGCTCCCTTTGATTCCTTACCTGGACAGTGCTCTGCATTGCCCTGAGGTTCAGAACCTGCCTCTCACTCCTCCACTGGAGTCTCCAGCAGCCCAGGGTACAGCCTGGGCTGGCTCAGCCTGGGCACTGCAAAGCAGCAGGGGTGGCTCAGGACTGGTCCTGAGTGGGGGAGAAGAAATCCTCTTGTGAGGGCAGTTTGGAAGGGCAGAGAATGAAGCTCAGGAATGAGTGAGGATTTCAGAGGGGTCACAACATCCCAGCAGGGGAGGGAGCTCTGGAGCTCCCCCAGCCCCTGCCCCAGCAGGGCTCCCACAGCAGCTTGCCCAGCAGCACAGTGCCCAGGGGGGGTTGGAAGCTCTCCACACCAGGAGACTCCACAACCTCTCTGGGCAGCCTGCTCCAGGCCTCCAGCACCCTCACAACAAACAACTTTCTCCTCCTGCTCAGATGGAACCTCCTGGGCTCCACTCTGTGCCCCTTGCCCCTGGGCAGCACTGAGCAGAGCCTGGCCCCAGCCTCTTGCCCCCCACAGCTCCTTCAGCTCTTGCTGAGCATTGCTCAGCTGCCCTCTGGGGCTGCTCTTCTGCAGGCTCTCAGCCCCAGGGCTCTCAGCCTCTGCTGCCCCCAGAGCTGCTCCAGGCCCCCTCAGCATCCTTGCAGCCTCCCCTGGCCTCTCTCCAGGGTTTATTTACCTGGAGCTGATGAGTGTGAAGCAGCACTGGCTGGAGACTCAGCATGACCTCCTGTCCCAGCCATGAAGGAGAGGCAGTGTCCAAGGCAAACCCCATTTTTGTTTTGTTTAATTCCTTTCCCTTCTTTGGGGAACAAGAAAAAAAAGCAAATGAAAAAAGCCAGGAGGAGAGATTGGTGAGGAAAGCAGCAGAGGCTAAAGGCAAAAGCATGAAAGCACTTCAGAAGGGGGAAAAAACCTCTTGGTGCTGCTTCTGCTGTCTCCTGCTTCACTTCTGCATTCACACCTTGGCACTGCAGCAGTAAGTAAAGCACAGGGGGAAGGCAGCACAGAGCCAGCTCCAAGCTGTCTGCTGTGGGCACAGGCTGGGGGAGCTGGGGCTGCTCAGCCTGCAGAGGAGAAGGCTCCAGGCAGACCTCAGAGCAGCCTTCCAGGAGCTGAAGGGCTCCAGGAGAGCTGGGGAGGGACTGGGGACAAGGGCTGGGGGTGCCAGGGTGAGGAACAATGGCTTGGAGCTGGGAGAGGGGAGACTGAGACTGGAGAGGAGGATGAGACTGTTGGCAGTGAGGCTGGGGAGAGCCTGGCACAGGCTGCCCAGGGAGGCTGTGGCTGTCCCCTCCCTGGAGCTGCTCAGGACCAGGATGAGGCCCTGAGCAGCCTGGGCTGGTGGGAGGGGTCCCTGCCCATGGCAGGGGGCTGGGGCTGGCTGAGCTCTGAGCTCCCTTCCAACTCCAAGCATTCAGTGCCTGCAGGATTTCCCGAGGGCAAAGCCTTCAGTGGGGCTATCAGAGGGCTGCCCAGGGGCTGTGGCTTGGAGGAGCCTGCAGGAGGTTCTTCATCTCTTTAACCAAGACCTCAGTCCCTGCCCTGAGCTCTGATCCCGGCCCATGGCTGAGCTGAGGGCAGGAGCAGGAGGTGCTGAGCCACGGGGCTGGCACTCAGCCTTCACTGCCATGAAGCACAGCAGATTACCTTCCCCCTCTCCCTGCCAGGCAGCAGGGTGGCCAGCTCCCAGGTAGGAGTTTGTTTGTTTGTTCCTCTCATCTTGTAGCTCTCCCTCCCTTCCTGAAGCTGTTTCAGCCATCAGTTACCTGAAGCTTCCCCTGCCTGAGCCCCCCTGGACCCAAACTCACATTCTCCATGAAAGCCTTTTGGGAGCTCATCTCCCACCCCCATGCCCAGGACACAAATGGATTGCTCACAGCTGGGGAGCTCAGCCTCCCAGCCAGGGGAAGGCCAAGGTGGCCATGGGTGCAGCCCCTGGTGGCACACAGGCTTGCCCCCACCTCCAGCTCTGGGGGCCTGGCTCTCCACATTGGCTTCCCCAGAAGCACCTCAAGACTTTAGCCAAGGACTCCTCCTGAGGGTTCTGCTGTGGGCAGCCAGCCTTGGGGTGCCCTGGGAGTGCTCCAGGGCTTGAGTGCACAGCAGAGAGTGGAGCTGGAGGCTGCAGGAGATTCAGTTCCCCAGCTGACCCCCAGGCTTTGTGCAGTCATGAGGTGAAGGACCTTGAGCACAGGGCTGGGGAGGAGCAGCTGAGGGAGCTGAGGGTGTCCAGCTTGGAGAAGAGGCTGAGGGAGACCTCACTGCAGCTCCCTGAGAGGAGGTTGGATCCAGGTGGGGGTTGGGCTCTTCCCCAAAGCAACAGGACAAGAGGAAATGGCCTCAAGTCACACCAGGGGAGGTTCAGGTTGGACATGAGGAACAATTTCTTCCCCAGAAGGGTTGCCCAGCCCTGGCCCAGGCTGCCCAGGGCAGTGGTGGAGCCCCCATCCCTGGAGGGCTCTCAAAGCCCTGCAGAGGTGGTGCTGAGGGTTGGTGGCAGCCTGGCAGTGCTGTGCTGATGGTTGGCCTCCCTGAGCTCAAAGGTCTCCTGCAGCCAAAATGATTCTCTGCTTCCCCAGCCAGAGGAACAGAAGTGCAGGGGAGAGGCCTCCAGAGAGCAGGGCTGTGGTGGAGGAGCAGGATGGGGAAGGAGTGGAGCTGGGGCAGGCAAAGGCCAGGAGGTAAATGAGGCAGGGCCAGCAGCTGCCTCAGTGAGGAGGATTTGGCACTCAGGGGCTGCAGAGCCTCAGCCAAACCCCAAGGAAGCTGCTGTGACAAAACCATTTGGTGGTGAAGCCCCAAAGCCCACTTTGAGCATCAGACCTAAGGACTCCAGGCCAGTGGTCCTCTTTCTGCTCTGTCACACCAGAGCTTCCCATGCTGTGGATGCAGCTCTCAGCCAAGGGCCAGGACTCCTCCTTTCCCTCACCCTGCCCCAAGTCTTTGCCACCCCAAAGCCAGCACCAGCTGGGGGCATTTCCATCAACCCAGCCCCTGCTGGTCATAGAAGCACAGAATGGAAGGGGCTGGAAGGGAGCCCTGGAGCTCACCCAGCCCCAGCCCCCTGCCCCAGCAGGGCTCCCACAGCAGCTTGCCCAGCAGCACAGGGACCAGGGGGGGTTGGAAGCTCTCCACACCAGGAGACTCCACAACCTCTCTGGGCAGCCTGCTCCAGGCCTCCAGCACCCTCACAACAAACAACTTTCTCCTCCTGCTCAGATGGAACCTCCTGGGCTCCACTCTGTGCCCCTTGCCCCTTGTGCTGTCCCTGGGCACCATGAGCAGAGCCTGGCCCCAGCCTCTTGCCCCCCACAGCTCCTTTCTGTCTTGCTGAGCATTGCTCAGCTGCCCTCTGGGGCTGCTCCTCTGCAGGCTCTCAGCCCCAGGGCTCTCAGCTTTGCTCCTCCCAGAGATGTTTCAGCATCCTCACAGCCTCTGCTGGGCTCTCTCCAGCCCATCCCTGTCCCTCTTGACCTGGGCAGCCCAGGACTGGCTCCAGTCCTCCAGCTGTGGCCTCAGCAGGGCAGAGCAGAGGGGGAGGAGAACCTCCCTTGCCCTGCTGGCCACACTCTTCCTCATGCACCCCAGGGTGCCCTTGGCCTTCTTGGCCCCAGGGGCACATTGCTGTGCCAAGGATGACTTCCTGCCCCCCAGCACTCCAAGGTCCTCCTCCCTGGAGCTCCTGTGGGAGCTGTGTGGCTGCTAGGCCATTCCTCACTTTCCTCCTCCACCTGCCCCAGCCCAGAGCTCTGCCATTCAGCCCCTGCTGGAAGCAGCAGGAGGAAGGCTGCAGAGCTCCTGGGTGCCCAGGAGAGGCAGGGAAGCATTTTGCCTCTCCTCCTCAGCATCCTTCCTGCTAATGGAGTTTGAAAACCAGAGTGGAGCTTCCTGCTGGCAGTCCCTGGCCCACCACCCCTTCTGCTTTTGGGGCCATTCTCTCTCCCCTGGGACCTGGCTTCAATCCCAGAGGGGTTTTTGGGTTGTTTTGGTGTTTTCTCCCCCCCAGCTTTCCTGTGTAGGCCCCTGGGGAACAGCCTCATTGCCTGCCCAGGCAGTTCCTCCCCTGCTCAGTGATCACACAGCTCCCTGCACTGGAGCAATACAACTTGCAACCAGCTGAGGAAGAGAGAGCCATGGCCATGTGATTGCCAGCCCAGCTCAAGTGGCTACAGACCCAACTGAAATCCAAAGCTCCCTTCTCCCTCTCCCTCTCTCAGCCCCTAGCTGATGGTCCCCCAAAGCTGCTCTCTTCAATTGCCTGTGCCCTGCCAGCCTCCACCTCCATGGCTTTCAGTGCCAGCTCAGAGATCCCCCACCTTCCATGCCCTGAGGGGGGGAATAATTTGGGTATGGAAATGCCCTCCTTGGGTGTTTCATCCTCATGGCAGGGCTGGGGGCCCAGGCACAGCTCACCAGCACTGCCACTGCCCCCAGAACCTCCTGCTCCTAGAGGAGGGGAGGGAGGGAAGGCTAGAGGAGCTGAGACCTGGCTGAAGGAGAGAGCTCAGAGGGCTGTGGCCAGTGGGGCAGAGTCTAGTTGGAGCTGCTGGAGCTTGCAGTGCTCCCCAGGGATCAGGGCTGGGTCCAATCCTGCTCAGAGAATCCCAGAATGGGTTGGGTTGGAAGGGAGCTCAAAGCTCAGCCAGCTCCAGCCCCCTGCCCTGGGCAGGGACCCCTCCCCCCAGCCCAGGCTGCTCAGGGCCTCATCCAGCCTGGTCCTGAGCACCTCCAGGCAGGAGGCAGCCACAACCTCCCTGGGCAGCCTGTGCCAGAGTCTCCCCAGCCTCACTGCCAAGGATTCCTTCCTCCTCTCCACTCTCAGCCTCTCCTCTCCCAGCTCCAAGCCATTGTCCTCATCCTGGCACTCCCAGCCCTCGTCCCCAGTCCCTCCCCAGCTCTGCTGGAGCCCTTCAGGTGCCTGCTCTGAGGTCTCCCTGGAGCCTTCTCTTCATCCCCATGAGTGATGGAGAGCACAGCTGCTCACAGGCAGGAGCTCCTGCTCCTGAGGTCAGGGAACTGGTGGTGGAAGGTGGTGGACTGGGAAGCTAGCTGAAGGTGGTGGTGCTGATCACAGCCCTTCCAGCACCCAACTGTGAAGTAGCCTCCCCAGATCATGATGACTAAGGAACTGCTCTGCTCCAGGAAGGCTTCTGCAGAGAGCACAGCAAGCAGCAAGGAGCTGCTGGGAACCACCCCCAGCTCCCAGGCAGCCCTGAGGGAAGCCTCTCCATGGGGCCAGGGGCCGGGAGAGGATGGCCCCAGGCAGCCAGCTGCACCTCTGGGACCTGCTGCCTCTGCCAGCAGGACAGTCAGCTCCTGCCTGGAGCTGAGATGCAAGCTCTCATCTGCACCACCTCAGATGGTGTGGAGGCCTCCAAGAGAAGCAGCCCTAATAGGCAGAATTTAGCAACACCATCTGCTAGAGACCTTGGGGAACAAAAATATCTCCCTCCCCAGCCTGCAGAGGGATCAGGCTCCTGCAGCCTCAGCTGAGCCTCCTCAGCTGGACAAGCCCAGGGACCAATCCCTTGGCACTTCTGAGCCACAGCCAAAGGTTCCCCACAGGAGACAGCTTCCTGACCTGCAGCAAAAGAAGGAACTCCCCAAGGTTTCTTCTTCCTGCAGGAGTGGTCAGGGCCTGGCAGAGGCTGCCCAGGGAGGTGGTGGAGTCCCCAGCCCTGGGGGTGCCCCAGAACCCTGTGGCCATGGCAGCTGGGGCCAGGGTTTGGTGGCCATGGTGGGGCTGGGTTGATGTTGGACTGGAGGAGCTCAGAGAGCTTTCCCAACCCAACCCATTCCATGGATCTATGGATGGCACCCCCCTGGTGGAACTGAAGTGAAACACTGAGCCATGCCAAGGGAAGGGAGGAACAGAGAGCTGGGAAGCTCCCTCCCTGGTGTCCTCCCTGCTCACCAGCTCCTGGGAAACACTGAATGTCCTGGGCACACTGACACAGAGCACCCCAGAGCTGCCAGGGCTGGGAGGGAGCTCAAGGCTCAGCCAGCTCCAACCCCCTGCCCTGGCCAGGGACTCCTCATTCCACCACCTCCCTGGGCAGCCTGTGCCAGGCTCTCACCACCCTCCTGGGCAACAACTTCTTCCTCACATCCAGTCTCCATCTCCCCACTTCTAGTTTTGTTCCATCCCTCCCTGACACCCTCCAAAGTCCCTCCCCAGCTTTCCTGCAGCCCCCTGCAGACCCTGGAAGGCCACAATGAGGTCTCCTGGGAGCCTTCTCCTCTGCAGCCTGCACAACCCCAACTCCCTCAGGCTGTGCTCAGAGCAGCTCCAGCCCTCTGCTCCTCCTCCTGGCCCTGCTCTGGACACCTTCCAGCCCCTCCAGATCCTGCCTGGCACAGAGGCTCCAGAGCTGGCCCCAGAGCTGCAGCTGTGGCCTCAGCAGAGTGGAGCAGAGGGGCAGAATCCCCTCCCTGTGCTGCCAGTGCCCATTGCTGGCTCCTGCCCAGCCTCTCCCCCACCACAATCTTCCTTCCAGTGACAAATCTAAAAGGAGGGAAGGGGGGAAATAGAAACCCCTCTGAGCCTGGCAGATAGAACAGCTCTGAGGGAGCTGAGCAGCCAGCGAGGCAGCAAACACCCTGTGTAGCTGAGCAAGTTCTCCTGGCTCCTTCCAGGAGGGAGGAGCAGAGTTGGGGTGGGGGTTTCCCCCCCCTCCCCTCCCCTTTCCCTGCTCCTTTGAATGATTTTGTTGGGGGGTTTGTTTGGCAGGGGGAGTCTGGGGGGGAGCTGTGGTTGGTTACCCTTCTGCAGTGGGAATTTGTCACCTCCTGCCACAGAGCTCTCTGGAGCACAGCAGTTGGAAGCAGCTCAGGGCTGGGGCTGGCTCCTTTCAAATGAAGAATTGGCCTTAAAGGGGGGGAAAAATGTAATTAATTAGAGATAATAGCAGTAAGCCCTCACTCCCCTTCAGGCTGCAGCCTCAGCTCTGCAGCTCAGGGCCAGCAGGCTCCTGGGCTAGTGGAGCAGCCTGGGCCAGTGGGAGCTGTCCCTGCCCATGCCAGGGGACTGGAGGTCTCTGAGGTCATTTCCAACCCAACCCATTCTGAGGGCTCTATGAACTCTGTGCTGCCACTGCCCAGCTCAGGGAGCTGCTGAAGCTCAGGGCAGCTTGGCACAGCCAGGGGCTGCTCCTAGCAGGGAGAAGCTCAGGGCAGAGCTCCTGCCAAGGCCTGGGCTGCACAAAGCCTGGAGGGCATCTTCAGGAGCCAGCTGAGGGCTGCCCAGGGCCAAGCCTCTCCTTCCCTGGCTGCTGTGCCAGCAGCACTCTGTCCCTGCTGCCTTCCAGCCCCAGCCCTGTGCTCCTCCATTCAGCTCCTGCCTCTGGTTCCCATCTGGTGCTGAGCCCAGGCTGGGCCTTGCCCAGTGCCTGCCCCCAGCATCAGTGGTGCCAGTGGTGCCCTCCTTGCCCTCAGGGCTGGGCTTGGCTCTTGGGTTGTGTCTCTGTGTCTCCATCCCATGGCATTGTTCTTCTCCCCAGCCCAGCTGCTGGAGTTTCTCTCCCAGCCCATCAGCCTCTCTCCCTTCTTCCCTCTGGGAGTGCAGAGAGGCTCCTGGAGAGCCTCTGGCCCTCAGGGGGTGCCCAGCCCTGATCCTTCCCAGGTGGCTGACACCAAACCTTCCTCCCAGCCCTCTGCTTCACAACACATCAAGCCCAAACCCAACCCTTAGCAGCCAGGCTTAGAGCAAGACCCCAGCCCCCCAAGTGCAGGCATCAGCACCTGAAGCTCAACCCCTGGGCTGGCTCCCAGTGCAGATTAAGCCAAGAAAGGCTTTGTCAGGAGGAAACCTCTCTGCCAGAGGAACAAATCAGCTGCAGAACCCCGAGCTGGCATGCAAACCTGAATTAATAGCTTCATGTAATTCAGTTCTTGCTGGTTGCCTGGAAACTAACTTGGGGGGGGGGGGGGTGAGGAAAGGGGGAAAAAAGGCAAAGCACCAACAGTAATGAGCCTGAAGAGCTTAATAGGGAGGTATTGATGGCACCAACCAGGGAGGCAGCCTGATGTGCCTCTAACCAAAGCACTCCAATTGCTCCTTCAGCATCAGATGTCCTCCTGAGCAACAGGGTCCAAGGCCAAAGGGGAGCAGAGAGGGCAGAGGGCTGGTGGGCAGCGTGGAGAGCAGAGCCTGGCACGCTGGGATTTGCTCTCAGAGCAGCTCCAGACCGGCCCTGGCCCTGCTCCTGCCCCTGCTCCCCTCTCCCTGGTGGCTTTCCAGCAGGGCAGCAGCCATGCTCTCTGCCAGCAAAAGCTTCCTG
The DNA here is from genome assembly GCF_014839835.1 of Dryobates pubescens. NCBI lineage: Eukaryota > Metazoa > Chordata > Aves > Piciformes > Picidae > Dryobates > Dryobates pubescens. The sequence continues at coordinate 1,046,083 of NC_071612.1, forward strand.
CATCCCTGGGGGTGGCAGCTGGCCTGGCTAAGCCCTCCAGCAAGCCCCTGGAGCTGGGAAAGGGTCTGGAGGGCAGCTTTGGTGAGGAGCAGCTGAGGGACCTGGGGGTTCAGTGCTCCCCTTACTGAGACACCAAGGGGGCTGCCATTTGTTCCTAGCCCCCACAGCTGCCTCTCCCCATGGCCAGGCTCACCTGCAGCAGCAGAGCAGCAATGCAGAGAGCAGAAGCCACAACAAACCCATTCATCCTCCACAAGCTGAGGCAAGACAAGGAGCAGCACCAGCTCTGCCTCCTGCAGCTCCCTGGAAGCTGTGGCTGTAAAGAGGGTTTAGACAGCAGCTCACTTCTACTCCCAGCAGCACAGGATGTCTTGGGAGCACTGCAGAGACAGGGCAGGCTTCACAGGGCAGCCTGCAGGACCTGAAGGGCTCCAGCAGAGCTGGGGAGGGACTGTGGACAAGGGCTGGGAGTGCCAGGATGAGGGACAATGGCTTGGAGCTGGGAGAGGAGATTGAGACTGGAGATGAGGAAGAGATTGTTGGCAGTGAGGCTGGGGAGAGCCTGGCACAGGCTGCCCAGGGAGGCTGTGGCTGCCCCATCCCTGGAGGTGTTCCAGGCCAGGCTGGATGAGGCCTTGAGCAGCCTGGGCTGGTGGGAGGGGTCCCTGCCCATGGCAGGGGCTTGGAGCTGGATGAGCTCTGAGGTCCCTTCCAACCCATTCTACAACTCTGTGATGCTGAGTGTGGAGTGAGGCAGGCAGGGAGTGCCAGGGCAGGATTGCTTTGCTGCTCCTGCACAGCAGAACCAAGTGATGTGAGGAGCAGAGAGAGTTTCTCTTGCTCACAGGAGGTTAGGGGCTGGAAGGGACCTCTGGAGCTCACTGGGTCCAAGCCCAGAGCAGCACCCTCTGTGTTGCAGCTACTCTCTGCAGCCCAGCTGAAAGCCTTGCAGGCAGTAGCCTCTTGTGTGAGCTCTGCCCTGAGCAGAAGAGATTGGGAAGTCCTCGAGATGGGGCTGTGAAGAGCAGGGCTGGAAGCTCAGGTGCTGTTTCTGTCCCTTCCTTTCCCTGCCTGGAACCACACCACCCCTCCTGGGCCTGCAAGTGAGCAGCCTGCAGCTATTCTCCCAGCATAGTCCAGCTCAGGACAGCTGCATCAGAGGGTTCTGCTGAGAAACTGCTGCCTCCTTCTCCCCCTCTATGGAATGGAAGTGATTTATTTGGGCTGAGGAAACCTTCCCCTGACTGGGCAGCTTCTTATGTGGTGGTCACCGTGAGAGGTCTGCACAGAAAAGGCTTCTCCTCTGCAGGGGAAGAAGGTCAGAGAGCCCCAGAGCTGGCAGGGCTGGGAGGGAGCTCAAGGCTCAGCCAGTTCCAGCCCCCTGCCCTGGGCAGGGACACCTCACACCGCAGCAGGTTGCTCACAGCCACCTCCAGCCTGGCTGCAAACACCTCCAGGCAGGAGGCTGCCACCACCTCCCTGGGCAGCCTGTGCCAGGCTCTCACCACCCTCCTGGGCAACAACTTCTTCCTCACATCCAATCTCAGTCTCCCCACTTCTGCCTTTGCTCCATCCCCCCCAGTGCTATCCCTCCCTGACACCCTCAGAAGTCCCTCCCCAGCTTTCCTGCAGCCCCCTGCAGATACCCTCCCTGGCTGCAGCCTCCTCTCAGGGAGCTGCAGAGAGCAAGGAGGTCTCCCTCAGCCTCCTCTGCTCCAGGCTGAGCCGCCCCAGCCCCCTCAGCTGCTGCTCCCCAGAGCTGGCAGGAGCTGCACTCCAACTCCCCTTGGTTTGCACAAGAGAATACTCAATACCTGAGCCCAGCCATGCCCAGCACTCAGACTCACTCCACAGCTCCTGCTGGGCACCTCCTTGCTTCACCTCACCCAGTGCCTGCCCCCAGCATCAGTGGTGCCAGTGGTGCCCTCCTTGCCCTCAGGGCTGGGCTTGGCTCTTGGGTTGTGTCTCTGTGTCTCCATCCCATGGCATTGCTCTCCTCCCCAGCCCAGCTGCTGGAGTTTCTCTCCCAGCCCATCTCCCTTCTTCCTTATGGGAATGCAGAGGGCTTCCTGAAGAGCCTCTGGCACTGGTGGCCAGCCCAGGCCTGCCCATTCCCAAGCCCCAAAGCCAAGATGAGACCAGACTGCAGCCCTCTGTCGTTTTGAAGCCCAGCAAAACTGAACCTTCCCATCAGGAGAGCAAAAGAATTGCTTTAATTAGTGGAACCATTCCAAGTGGAGGGAGAAGCAGTTGCCTGCTTTCTCCCTTCATCCCCTGATGCTGGTATCAAACCACCTCCATCCCTCCCAGGCTGAGGCACAGAAGAGTCTCCTCAGGGAGGATTTGGTTGATTTTAATGCCAAGGATAAACAACAAAAGCCATCTCCTTGCTCTCTTTTGCTTCCTGAGGGCTGCAGAGGGAAGCTGCCCAGCGAGTGCTGTGCTGGCTCCAGCTCCAGCTCACACTGCAGGCTGGGTTGTGATGCAAAACAAGGTGGTGGTGGGGAAAGGATGATCTAAATTGGAGCTAACAGGAGAATGTGGAAGGAGAAAAAACAGGAGAGGAGCCTCCCCTTGGTGCTCAGAGGGTATTTAGCACCCTGAACCTGTGAGCCTGATGAGCTGCTCCAGCAGCTCCTGCAAAGCCATCGCTGGGTTGGTGGCTGGGGGAGCTGCTGCAAGCACCCAGCCAGGGGAAGGAGAGAGGAGCCTGACCTCCAGGACCTGTGAGGGCTGCAGCGTGGCTGAGAAGAGGGCTGCAGAAAGAAATGGTCCCCTGGGGGCTGGGAGAGGCTGTCCTGAGATCTGAGAGACTTGAGGGGGAGGCTTGCAACAGCCTTCCCCTTCGGCCACTCTGGAAAGGGAATTCGAGGTGGAGCTGTTGCAGCTCCAGGCAGACACAAGGCTCTGCTGCTGCCCTCTTGGGTGTTGTAAGGGAGAGGAAGTTTAATGCTTCCCCCAGAGGGAAGAAGGGAGGAGACTGGTGGGGTGGGAGAGAAACTCCAGCAGCTGGGCTGGGAGGAAGAACAATGCCATGGGATGGAGACAGAGACACAAACCAGCTGGGATGGGAAGAAGAAGAATCCAGTGATGGAGAGAATGAGTGAGGCTTGGAGAGGGCAGATTTAGACTGGAGATGGGGCAGAGATTCTTGGCAGTGAGGCTGGGGAGAGACTGGCACAGGCTGCCCAGGGAGGCTGTGGCTGCTCTCTCCCTGGAGGTGCTCAGGGCCAGGCTGGATGAGGCCCTGAGCAGCCTGGGCTGGGGGGAGGGGTCCCTGCCCATGGCAGGGGGTTGGGGCTGGGTGAATTTTGAGGTCCCTTCCAACCCAACCCCCTCTGTGAATCTATGAATGGAGAGGGGATAGAACAGAACAGCTGCAGGAGGAGCCAAGGAGGAGCCCATCCAGGCACCCTCTGAGCTACAGCTCCCCACCACTACCAACCTCTGCCTGAAGCTGGCCTGGAACCACTGCTGGTGGCAGTGGAAGGTGAGAGAAGGCTGTGGGTAATCAGAAACCCCAAGCAAACCTCCCCATGCATCCTTCACCTCCCCTCCTGTGGTGAGCAAGAGTGAACAAAGCTCAGGCATGAGCTCTCTTTGCAGGAGGTCCTTTGTCATGTGTGTGATGACAAAGCCTGGCACCCAGCCTGCTTCCTGGCTGAGGTCACTGCAAAGTTGCAAGCAGCACATCCCAGCAGAAAGTGAGGGCTGTGCTGCTCAGATATTTCTCCACCTCATGCCTTGCCTGGTTACCATGACACCCAGGCACCCAGTCCTGCCTCCTCTCTCTCCCTCTCTAGACATGCAGGCTGGAATTTCATCTTCCCTGCACAAGCACACACAGCCCCCACCCCCCAGCTCCTTCCTGGTGCCACAGAGCAGGCTGGCATCGCTTCACCCCCAGCACACACTGGGAGACATCCAAGTGCTGATGCTCCTGCCCTGCACGCTGACATCCCTGGGGTGCTTCCACCATGGGGATTTCTCCTCCTGCTTGTGAGCCTCACCCAGAACCTTGCTGCTCACTGGGGGGTGGAAAAACCCTGCAAGAGGAGAGCCAGAGAATGCCACAGCTCCTGAAATCCCTGCTTCAAACTCGACCTTGTTCTGGGTGGTAACTAAGGGCTGCTGCTGACTGGGGAGCGCTGGAAGCTCTCTTTCCTTTCTGGTCTTAGTGCAACCTCCAGGCAAAAGCTCCTTATTAATTAATGCCAGCATGGGGAGGGTCAGAAAGGAGCTCTGGAGCTCACCCAGCCCCAGCCCCCTGCTCCAGCAGGGCTCCCACAGCAGCTTGCCCAGCAGCACAGTGCCCAGGGGGGGTTGGAAGCTCTCCACACCAGGAGACTCCACAACCTCTCTGGGCAGCCTGCTCCAGGCCTCCAGCACCCTCACACCACACAGCTTTCTCCTCCTGCTCAGGTGGCACCTCCTGGGTGCCAGTCTGTGCCCCCTGCCCCTTGTGCTGTCCCTGGGCACCACTGAGCAGAGCCTGGCCCCAGCCTCCTGCCCCCCACAGCTCCTTCAGCTCTTGCTGAGCATTGCTCAGCTGCCCTCTGGGGCTGCTCTTCTGCAGGCTCTCAGCCCCAGGGCTCTCAGCCTTTGCTGCTCCCAGAGCTGCTCCAGGCCCCTCAGCAGCTTCCCAGCCCTTAGGTCATTGGGTCCCCAGCCAGATGACTTTGTTCCTAGCACTGGCATGAGCCTGACCACTCTTGGTGCCAGGGTTGCCATCCCCCCAGGTGCTCAGTGGGTACAGCACAGCCCTTCCAGCCAGGTCCCTGCCGGCAGCCCAGGCTGCACCTTCAGGACAGATTCCTCTCCATCCCTTCCAAGCTGATGCCAGAGTGGCCTCTCTGGTGTTGGCTGCTGATGTTTTGGGCTTTCCTTGAAGCCTGCTGAAATCTGCATGAGCTGCAGGAAACTGCCACCTCTCCTACACCAGCACTGAGGTGGAAATCAAACACATTCCCCTCCGCAGCCTCAGGCCTTGCTCCTCGTGTCCTGCACCGCGTTCCTCACCCCTGGGACAGTGATTCAGAGCTGAGTTTCTGTTGAGATGTCTTTCAAGCCTTGCTGCCCACACACCAACCTTATTTCTCTTTAAACAGAGACAGGATTGCTGCTCAAACAAAAGCATTGCCCTTACCTCCTGTGCAGCAGGCAGCAAGGTGCAGCTCAGCCTCTCTGCCTTGCCCGGGGTTCGATCTCTCGGCAGGGACGTGGATGGCTGGGGCAAGAAGGACCCAAAGCTTTCATCCTCTTCCTCTTCACCCTGAAGGCTTTTCTGTCCTTGGGGAGTGGCCTGGGTGAAACTGTGCCAAAACAAACACAGAATCCTAGGATGGGTTGGGTTGGAAGGGACCTGAAAGCTCACCCAGTTCCCAGCCCCCCTGCCATGGGCAGGGACACCTCCCACCAGCCCAGGCTGCTCAAGGCCTCATCCAGCCTGGTCCTGAACACCTCCAGGGAGGGGGCAGCCAGAGCAGAGCACTCCTTAAACTCCATTGATGTATTTTAAGCAACAGAGGAAAGCATAAACAAAATAGAGTTGGATTTGTTATGTTCAGGTGCAACCTCCTGGGTGCCACTCTGTGCCCCTGGTGCTGCCCCTGGGCACCACTGAGCAGAGCCTGGCCCCAGCCTCTTGCCCCCCCCAGCTCCTTCAGCTCTTGCTGAGCATTGCTCAGCTGCCCTCTGGGGCTGCTCTTCTGCAGGCTCTCAGCCCCAGGGCTCTCAGCCTCTGCTGCTCCCAGAGCTGCTCCAGGCCCCCTCAGCATCCTTGCAGCCTGCCCTGGGCTCTCTCCAGTTGCAGCCATCAGGGCAGCAGGGAGATGCTCTGCCTGGGACCAGAGCAGGCTTGGGGCAGCTCTGGGTCTCTGGAGGGATGCAGAAGCACCAACAGAAGCTGTGCTGCTTTCACCCCCCCTGCATCCAGCTGCCCTTTGCAGTCCAGGCTCTGTTCACATCTCCATGCAGGAGGGGCAGCAGCCCCTGGGCTGCTTTACCACCCCCAGGCTGGACCAGGGCTGGAGGGAAACCTTCCCCCGGCCCTTGCCTGCAAGCACAACGACTGCTTAGGCACAGCTTCAGGCCACCCCTTCCTTTGAGAGCCATCACCACCACCATGAAAGCAACAAAGCAGCAGCAGCACCACTCCACCCTGCAGGCTGCTGGGCTCTTCTCTCAGCCTTTATGCTCAGCCAAGAACTCCCACAGAAACGTTTTTGTATCTCAAGCCTACTTGAGCCTAACCCAAGTACTGCACTTTCACTGCCAGATTGGATTTCTCCCCCAAGCCCTCCAGCTCAGAGAAAAGCTCCCCTGAAGCCTTTCCTGAAGCCCAAGCACTCTCCAGGCCACTGCTCTGCAGGCACAATTAGCCATGGGAAGGCTGCAGTGACCTGCTGGGAACGAGCCCAGCTCTTGAGGCCCTGCTGAGCTCCCCCACTCCCCTTCTGCAGCCAATAGCTCAAGGACTTCCTCTACAGCAGCTGCAAAGCATCCTCCTGCCAGGAGAGCACCTGGGGAGCCTCTCCCATGGGGTGGTTGGGGAGTGGAGGGTGAGATGCCCTCTGGCAGCTGGGTGCTGGCACATGGAGAGGTTGGGGAATGGAGAGAGGGTGAGATGCCCTTTGGCACCTAGGTGCTGGCACATGGAGAGGCTGGGGAATGGAGAGAGGGTGAGATGCCCTCTGGCACCTGGGTGCTGGCTACATGGAGAGGCTGGGGAATGGAGAGAGGGTGAGATGCCCTCTGGCAGCTGGGTGCTGGCATGGGGAGAAGTTGGGGAATGGGGGGAGGGTGAGATGCCCTCTGGCAGCTGGGTGCTGGCTACATGGAGAGGTTGGGGAATGGAGAGAGGGTGAGATGCCCTTTGGCACCTAGGTGCTGGCTACATGGAGAGGTTGGGGAATGGAGAGAGGGTGAGATGCCCTCTGGCACCTGGGTGCTGGCTACATGGAGAGGCTGGGGAATGGAGAGAGGGTGAGATGCCCTCTGGCAGCTGGGTGCTGGCACATGGAGAGGCTGGGGAATGGAGGGAGGGTGAGATGCCCTCTGGCAGCTGGGTGCTGGCATGTGGAGAGGTTGGGGAATGGAGGGAGGGTGAGATGCCCTTTGTCACCTAGGTGCTGGCTACATGGAGAGGTTGGGGAATGGAGAGAGGGTGAGATGCCCTCTGGCAGCTGGGTGCTGGCACATGGAGAGGCTGGGGAATGGAGGGAGGGTGAGATGCCCTCTGGCAGCTGGGTGCTGGCATGTGGAGAGGTTGGGGAATGGAGGGAGGGTGAGATGCCCTTTGTCACCTAGGTGCTGGCTACATGGAGAGGTTGGGGAATGGAGAGAGGGTGAGATGCCCTCTGGCAGCTGGGTGCTGGCATGGGGAGAAGTTGGGGAATGGGGGGAGGGTGAGATGCCCTCTGGCAGCTGGGTGCTGGCACATGGAAAGGACAACTCTGGTGCTGCCACCCTCCACTTCTGCACAGTGAGGGTGGTGAGACGCTGGCACAGGCTGCCCAGGGAGGTGGTTGAGGCCCATCCCTGGGGAGTGCTGCTGTGGCCCTGGGCAGCCTGGCTGTGGCCCTGGGCAGCCTGGCTGTGGCCCTGGGCAGCCTGCTCTGGCTGGAGCTGCCCCTGCTGCCTGCAGGGGGCTGGGACAAGACGCCCTTGGAGGCTCCCTTCCAACCTGCTGCGCTCTGTGAACCTGGTGAGGCCACTGGTGATGGATTTGGGGCTGCAGCTGCAGCAGGAAGCTAGGGGTAGGGACAAGAAGAGCTCAGGCAGCAGTGAAGGGGAGAGGGCAGCTCCAGGGCTGTGTGAGATAAATCTGGAGCTTGTCGTGACCAAAAGCTTCCCCCCCCCAGAAAATAAAGAGCTAAAGCCAGAGAGGGAGGGAGAGAGAGAGAGGGAGAGAGGAGCAGAGAGCTCCCAGCAGCCAGAGTAAATTCAAGCAACAGAATTAGAAACAAGCTGGGTTTCAAAACGTGGTCACCAGCAAGCATCACCATGACAATTCCTGCTAGAAGCAACAAGGGCTTGGCTGCTGGCAGAGCTGGGGGAGGTTGCTCCCTCCCCAGCACAGAGTCAGCAAAATGCACCTCCCAGCAGCAGGACTGGAAGGTGCAGCCAGCAAGCAGGAGCTGTGCTGGCGCCTGGGGGACTTGCTGCCAGCACAAAGGGTGAGAGCTCCATGGGAGAAAGCAGCAAGCTCAGGGCTGGCCTGGGGGAGCCCAGGGGAGCAGGGCTGGGGAGGAGCTGGGGGTGTTCAGTGTGGAGGAGAGGAGGCTGAGGGAGACCTCACTGCTCTCTGCAGCTCCCTGGGGGGAGGCTGGAGTGAGCTGGGGGGTTGGGCTCTGCTCCTTATCTCAGCTGATAGAAGGAGAGGAAATGGCCTGAAGCTGTGCCAGGGGAGGCTCAGGTTGGAGAGGAGAAGCAATCTCTGTGCTGCAGGAGGGGTCAGGGCCTGGCAGAGGCTGCCCAGGGAGGTGGTGGAGTCCCCAAGCCTGGAGGGGCTCCAGAACCCTGTGGCCATGGCTCTTGGGGCCAGGGTTTGGTGGCCATGGGGGGGTTGGGTTGCTGGCTGGGCTGGGTGAGCTCAGGGAGCTTTCCCAGCCCAAACCTCTCCATGAGGCAGTGCAAATGCTGAGCTCAGTGGTGAGGACAGAGAGCCCAAGACCACTTTAGTGTTTCTCCTCGGTGGTTTCACTCCAGGCAGAGCCAGAAGGGAGAGCACAGATTTACCTGGTGGCTGTAGAGCAAAACCAGAGGAGTGGGGTCTGCCATGAAGGCACTTGGGGGGGGCTTCAAAGGATGAAAATGGTTCTGAAAGGGAAGAGAAAGGAAGGATTCAAATGGCTAAGCACTGGGAAAAGAAGAACACTCCTTCCTTTCAAAGGCCTTCACTCAGGCTGAGAGAGGGAGAATCTGAGGCAACAAATTACAGCCCAGCAATGCTGCTGCAGGAGGCTGCTGCTGGAGAACAGGGGAGCTGCTCAGCAGATGTTGGACTGAGGTAGGGGTTGGTCTCATCTGAGACCCTGGCCCAGGCTGAGGCAGGGGTTGGTCTCATCTGAGACCCTGGCCCAGGCTGAGGCAGGGGTTGGTCTCATCTGAGACCCTGGCCCAGGCTGAGGTAGGGGTTGGTCTCATCTGGCCCAGGCTGCCCAGAGAGGTGGGAGCTGCCCCATCCCTGGAATTGCTCCAGGTCAGGGTGTTTGGGGCTCTGAGCAACCTGCTCTGGTTGCAGATGGCCCTGATGACCTGAAGGGCTTTGGACTAAACGAGCCTCGAAGGTCCCCTCCAGCCCAACCCATTCTGTGTGTCTGTCATCCAGCTTCCTGGAATCATTTAGGTCAGAAAAGACCTCCAGGATCATCAGCTCCAACATCTCCATGACCACCATCTCCCCAGGTGCCACATCTACCCACTTCTTGCACACCTCCAGGGATGGGGACTGCACCACCTCCCTGGGCAGCCTGCTCCCAGCCCCCTGGGCAGCCTGCTCCCAGCCCCCTGGGCAGCCTGCTCCCACCCCCTGGGCAGCCTGCTCCCACCCCCTGGGCAGCCTGCTCCCAGCCCCCTGGGCAGCCTGCTCCCAGCCCCCTGGGCAGCCTGCTCCCAGCCCCTGGGCAGCCTGCTCCCAGCCCCCTGGGCAGCCTGCTCCCAGCCCCCTGGGCAGCCTGCTCCCAGCCCCCTGGGCAGCCTGCTCCCACTCCCTGGGCAGCCTGCTCCCACCCCCTGGGCAGCCTGCTCCCAGCCCCCTGGGCAGCCTCTGCCAGCCCCCTGGGCAGCCTCTGCCAGCCCCCTGGGCAGCCTGCTCCCAGCCCCTGGGCAGCCTCTGCCAGCCCCCTGGGCAGCCTCTGCCAGCCCCCTGGGCAGCCTGCTCCCACTCCCTGGGCAGCCTGCTCCCACTCCCCTGGGCAGCCTGCTCCCACTCCCCTGGGCAGCCTGCTCCCACTCCCTGGGCAGCCTGCTCCCACTCCCCTGGGCAGCCTGCTCCCACTCCCCTGGGCAGCCTGCTCCCACTCCCCTGGGCAGCCTGCTCCCACTCCCCTGGGCAGCCTGCTCCCAGCCCCTGGGCAGCCTGCTCCCAGCCCCCTGGGCAGCCTGCTCCCACTCCCCTGGGCAGCCTGCTCCCAGCCCCCTGGGCAGCCTGCTCCCAGCCCCCTGGGCAGCCTGCTCCCACTCCCCTGGGCAGCCTGCTCCCACTCCCCTGGGCAGCCTGCTCCCAGCCCCTGGGCAGCCTGCTCCCAGCCCCCTGGGGCAGCCTGCTCCCAGCCCCTGGGCAGCCTGCTCCCAGCCCCTGGGCAGCCTGCTCCCAGCCCCTGGGCAGCCTGCTCCCAGCCCCCTGGGGCAGCCTGCTCCCAGCCCCCTGGGCAGCCTGCTCCCAGCCCCTGGGCAGCCTCTGCCAGCCCCTGGGCACCCTGCTCCCAGCCCCTGGGCAGCCTGCTCCCAGCCCCTGGGCAGCCTGCTCCCAGCCCCTGGGCAGCCTGCTCCCAGCCCCTGGGCAGCCTGCTCCCAGCCCCCTGGGGCAGCCTGCTCCCAGCCCCTGGGCAGCCTGCTCCCAGCCCCTGGGCAGCCTCTGCCAGCCCCCTGGGCAGCCTGCTCCCAGCCCCCTGGGCAGCCTGCTCCCAGCCCCCTGGGCAGCCTGCTCCCAGCCCCCTGGGGCAGCCTGCTCCCACTCCCTGGGCAGCCTCTGCCAGCCCCCTGGGCAGCCTGCTCCCACCCCCTGGGCAGCCTGCTCCCAGCCCCTGGGCAGCCTGCTCCCAGCCCCCTGGGCAGCCTGCTCCCAGCCCCCTGGGCAGCCTGCTCCCAGCCCCTGGGCAGCCTCTGCCAGCCCCTGGGCACCCTGCTCCCAGCCCCCTGGGCAGCCTGCTCCCAGCCCCCTGGGCAGCCTGCTCCCACCCCCTGGGCAGCCTGCTCCCAGCCCCCTGGGCAGCCTCTGCCAGCCCCTGGGCAGCCTGCTCCCAGCCCCCTGGGCAGCCTGCTCCCACCCCCTGGGCAGCCTGCTCCCACCCCCTGGGCAGCCTGCTCCCAGCCCCCTGGGCAGCCTCTGCCAGCCCCCTGGGCAGCCTGCTCCCACCCCCTGGGCAGCCTGCTCCCAGCCCCTGGGCAGCCTGCTCCCAGCCCCTGGGCAGCCTGCTCCCAGCCCCCTGGGCAGCCTGCTCCCAGCCCCCTGGGCAGCCTGCTCCCAGCCCCTGGGCAGCCTGCTCCCAGCCCCTGGGCAGCCTCTGCCAGCCCCTGGGCACCCTGCTCCCAGCCCCCTGGGCAGCCTGCTCCCAGCCCCCTGGGCAGCCTGCTCCCACCCCCTGGGCAGCCTGCTCCCAGCCCCCTGGGCAGCCTGCTCCCAGCCCCTGGCCACTCTTGCAGCCAAGAAATCCTTCCTGATACCCAGAGAGCTTCTTCAGCTCTTTCCTGCTGCCAAAGGGCACTGGGGGGGAAGCAGAAAGTGGCCTGTTGGGGAATGCTTGGCCTCTACACACATCTCAAGCCTGTCAAAGCCACATGGATGCATTTCTTACACTGGGGTTTGGTTAACTTCATAGAGTTATTTAGGTTGGAAAAGGCCTCTGGGCTCACCCAGTCCAACCAGCAACCCAACCCCACCATGGCCACCAAACCATGGCCCCAGGGTTCTTGCACACCCCCAGGGATGGGGACTCCACCACCTCCCTGGGCAGCCTCTGCCAGTCCCTGACCACTCTGGCAGCACAGAAATCCTTCCTAATACCCAGGAGGCTTCCTGAGCTCCTTCCCCCCCGCAGCAGCCTGATATTGAACCTGTCAGCTGAGCATCAAACTGTTGGCTTGCAAATGGAAAACCCTCACAGGTACAGAGTGTGGCAGGGCAGATGATGTGCAGCAAGGCTCTGCATCCCCTGAGGAAGCTGTTTTCCCTCCCCCAACCCCACCAAACCTCGGAGCAGTTCTGTGGCACCAGGAGGCAATCAAGAGCAACTCCCCTCGGTGGCTGAGGGATTCCCTGCTGCGTGCTCCCCACCTGCTGCTGCCCTGAGCAAAGCAAAGGGGGGGAGGGAGAAAATCAAAGTGAAGGGGAGGGGGGAAACGACTGCAAACCCATCAACAACATAACGTGTGTCCCAGCCCTTAAATGCATGGAGTAAATAGCTGCAGGGAGAGGCTTCCAAATATCTGAGGAGCCTCAAAGAATAGCTTGGATCTCAAAGCCAGCTTCATCACTGCCCCCACACTTTCTTCTCCTCCTTTCTCTGTTGGCTTTATTTTGGTGTGGAAACAGGCTTAAAACTTCCAGAGAGAGAGCAAAAGCAAATGCTGGCTCCCAGTGCCAAAAGTGAGCTGAGGAGCTCGGGCTCCTCCGGTTGTGACCACGGGCTGCAGGCTCCATCCCACCAGGAGTCTGGCTTCAGACAAACAAAGGGGAGAGAGAACTGCTCCCAGTGGCTGAGCTGTTCAGCACTGGCTTCTCCCTGCCCTGGCTGTGCTTGAGGTGGTTTGCTGCTCCTCTGCAGCAGTCACCCAGCAGAGAGGAACCAACTGCTTCAGAATCCCAGGGCTGGCAGGGCTGGAAGGGACCCCAAGGCTCAGCCAGCCCCAAGCCCCCTGCCCTGGGCAGGGACACCTCACACCGCAGCAGGTTGCTCACAGCCACCTCCAGCCTGGCTGCAAACACCTCCAGGCAGGAGGCTTCCACCACCTCCCTGGGCAGCCTGTGCCAGGCTCTCACCAGAAGTGCTGCTGGAGCACCAGGACCAGCAATGTGGCATCAGAAAAACTAACCCCAGATCACATCACCACAAAACCAAACCTCTCCCCCCCTGGAGAGCAAAAGTGTGTGCCTGGAGCAGGAGCCTGGCCCCCAGCTGCTGTGCCTGGAGCAGGAGCCTGGCCCCCAGCTGCTGTGCCTGCAGCAGGAGCCCAAACCCCAGCTGCTGTGCCTGCAGCAGGAGCCTGGCCCCCAGCTGCTGTGCCTGCAGCAGGAGCCTGGCCCCCAGCTGCTGTGCCTGGAGCAGGAGCCTGGCCCCCAGCTGCTGTGACTGCAGCAGGAGCCCAAACCCCAGCTGCTGTGCCTGCAGCAGGAGCCTGGCCCCCAGCTGCTGTGCCTGCAGCAGGAGCCCAAACCCCAGCTGCTGTGCCTGCAGCAGGAGCCCAAACCCCAGCTGCTGTGCCTGCAGCAGGAGCCTGGCCCCCAGCTGCTGTGCCTGCAGCAGGAGCCCAAACCCCAGCTGCTGTGCCTGCAGCAGGAGCCTGGCCCCCAGCTGCTGTGCCTGCAGCAGGAGCCTGGCCCCCAGCTGCTGTGCCTGCAGCAGGAATACAACAGAATTAACCAGGTTGGAAAAGCCCTCAGAGATCACCCAGTCCAAGCTCTCCCCCAGCACCATCTGAGCAACCAAACCATGGCACCAAGGGCCTCAGCCAGGCTCTTCCTGAACACCTCCAGGGGTGGGGACTCCACCACCTCCCTGGGCAGCACATCCCCAGGGCCAACCTCTCTGGCTGGGAAGAATCTCTTCCTAACCTCCAGCCTGAACCTCCCCTGGCACAGCTTGAGACTGTGTCCTCTTGTTCTGGTGCTGGTTGCCTGGGAGAAGAGACCAACCCCCACCTGGCTCCAACCTCCCTTCAGGGAGTTGCAGAGAGCAAGAAGGTCTCCCCTGAGCCTCCTCTTCTGCAGGCTAAGCAACCCCAGCTCCCTCAGCCTCTCCTCCCAGGGCTGTGCCCCAGACCCCTCCCCACTTTGTTGCCCTTCTCTGGACACCTTCAAGTCTCTCAATGTCCTTCTTGAGCTGAGGAGCCCAGAGCTGGACACAGGAGTCCAGGTGTGGCCTGAGCAGTGCTGAGCACAGGGCAGGATGAGCTCCCTGCTCCTGCTGGCCACACTCTTCCTGATGCAGGCCAGGATGCCCTTGGCCTCCTTGGCCCCCTGGGCACACTGCAGGCTCATGTTCAGCCTACTGTCCACCACTCCCCCCAGCTCCCTCTCTGCCTGGCTGCTCTCAGCCCCTCTGCCCCCAGCCTGTGGCACTGCCTGGGGTTGCTGTGGCCAGGGTGCAGCCCCTGGCACTTGGATGTGTTCAGTCTGCTGCCCTTGGGCTCTGCCCAGCCTGGCCAGGTCCCTCTGCAGAGCTCTGCTACCCTCTGTCAGAGCCTGGGAGCCAACTGCTGTGCCTGGAGCAGAAGCCCACAGCTGGGAGCACAGACTGACAGAATGCTGTGGGTTGGGAGGGAGCTCCAAAGCTCATCCAGCCCAACCCCCTGCAGTCAGCAGGGACATCCTCCCCTAGGCCAGGCTGCCCCAGAGCCCTGCCAAGCCTCCCCTTGAGCAGAACCAGCTCTTGCCTACTTCTGCATCATCTTTGCTGCCAAGCTTCCCAGCTCTGCTGTGGGCAGCAGCCATGCCCCCAGCTCGGAGCAGCTGAGCCACACCAGGTGCCCCTCTGCTGCTTCCACCACACAACTCTTCTCCAGAGCCCAAAAAGCAAACCCAGGTTGTTCCCACGAGCACCACCAAGACAATCACAGCCTGAGGCTGTGTGAGGAAGGGAAAGTGAGCCAGAGCTGTGCTTCCACCTGCATGGACAAGCTCCTCAACACCACCCCCGGGGCTGGGGGCCTGCGGAGCTGGGGCTGAGATGTGGCTGAGCTAGGAAGCACATTTCAGCAGGGCCTGCTGGCACAGCACTAGGGGGGATGGTCTGAGCTCCAGGAGGGAGCTGCAGAGTGGAGAGAAGGGAGAAAGGTTGGAGGCTGAGGGTGGGGAGAGCCTGGCCCAGGCTGCCCAGAGAGCTGGGAGCTGCCCCCTGGCTGGCAGCAGTGCAGGGCAGGGGGCTTGGGGCTGGGAGCAGCCTGCCCTGGCTGGGGGGGCTGGGAGCAGCCTGCCCTGGCTGGGGGGGGTGGGGGCTGGGAGCAGCCTGCCCTGGCTGGGGGCTGGGAGCAGCCTGCCCTGGCTGGGGGGGGGGGGGGCGGGGAGCAGCCTGCCCCTGGCTGGGGGCTGGGAGCAGCCTGCCCTGGCTGGGGGGGGGCTGGGAGCAGCCTGCCCTGGCTGGGGGGGGGGGGGGGGGCTGGGAGCAGCCTGCCCTGGCGGGGGGGGGGCTGGGAGCAGCCTGCCCTGGCTGGGGGGGGGGCTGGGAGCAGCCTGCCCTGGCTGGGGGGGGGGCTGGGAGCAGCCTGCCCCTAGCTGGGGGGGGCTGGGAGCAGCCTGCCCTGGCTGGGGGGGGGCTGGGAGCAGCCTGCCCTGGCTGGGGGGGGGGGTGGGAGCAGCCTGCCCTGGCTGGGGGGGGGGGCTGGGAGCAGCCTGCCCTGGCTGGGGGGGTGCTGGGAGCAGCCTGCCCTGGCTGGGGGGGTGCTGGGAGCAGCCTGCCCTGGCTGGGGGGGGGCTGGGAGCAGCCTGCCCTGGCTGGGGGGGGGCTGGGAGCAGCCTGCCCCTGGCTGCAGCCATCCTTGATGACTGCAGGGGGGGTGGGCTGGATGCCCTTTAAAGGTCCCTTCCCACCCAGAGCATTCCAGGAGGCTCTGCTCCGTGCAGCCTGGCTGATCATTCACAAGCACAGCTTCACTCTCAGTTGAGTCATCCCCAGCCAGCCAAGCAGTGCAGGCAGGGCCACGTTCAGGAGCCCAAAGAGGATGCTGAGTGATGCACAGCACCCTGCTAAATTATGCCAACTCTTTCCCCCCCCAAGCCCCCAGCACTTTCCTGCTTGCCAGGGGAGGTTGGGATGCTTGGGCTGCCTGCCTAACACCTTGAGCTGGGTGGAGGGCAGCCTGGGGGGTGTGCAGTGCTTGGGGCCTCTCAGCACTGACTCAGTTTGGCAGTGACAAAGTGTGGAGCTGCCCCCACAGCCCGGGGCAGGGGGCAGCAGTCAGCGAGGGGGCACAGCTCTGCTCTCCCAGCAGGAGCTATATTTGCTGGTGGCAACGCAGGAAAACAGGCTCCTGCCACCTCTGAAAATAAACCCCCTGGCAGCTCCACCAGCAAAGCAGCAGATGACTGCCTGCAGGCCTGGGGAGATACTCATGCAGACAGTGACACCTCCAGTCCCTCCCTGCTGCCTGGGGAAGGCTCCAGCACAGCCACCAGGGCTGCCTTTGGGCACCCCCAAGCTTCCTTCTGGCCCAGACCTGGCTGCTTTGGGCATGGAAAAGGTGGGAAGGGAGCTCTGGAGCTCCCCCAGCCCCAGCAGGGCTCCCCCAGCAGCTTGCCCAGCAGCACAGGGACCAGGGGGGTTGGAAGCTCTCCACACCAGGAGACTCCACAACCTCTCTGGGCAGCCTGCTCCAGGCCTCCAGCACCCTCACAGCAAAGAAGCTTCTCCCCAGGGTGAGAGGGAAGGGGGGGAGGGAAGTTGGAGGGAAGGGAAGTTGGAGGGAAGTTGTGGGGAAGGGGAAGGGGAAGGGGAAGGGGAAGGGGAAGGGGAAAGGGGAAGGGGAAGGGGAAGGGGAAGGGGCAGGGGAAGAGGAAGGGGAAGGGGAATGGGGAGTGAAGGGGAAGGGGCAGCCGCGGGGAAGGAGAAGGGAAGGGGAAGGGACATCAGAGGCACTGTGAGCACCAAAACAAATGGCACAGGCAGGACAGCTCCTGGTGATGAAGGGGCAGGGGGCACTGGGGGAGAGCAGAGAGCTGTGAAGCTGCTTTGCTGGCACACAGATCCCAGCCCTCCCAAAGGCACTCTGATGCTTTTGGAACACTTCTTTTCTCTGCTTCACACAATTGTTTTGCTTGGCAAAACCTTCTGAGCTCCTCCAGTCCAACAGCAACCCAACCCCACCGTGGCCACCAAACCCTGGCCCCCAGAGCCATGGCCACAGGGCTCTGGAGCACCTCCAGGCATGGGGACTCCACCACCTCCCTGGGCAGCCTCTGCCAGGCCCTGGCCACTCCTGCAGCACAGAGATGGTTCCTCCTCCCCAACCTCAGCCTCCCCTGGCACAGCCTCAGGCCAGTTCCTCTCCTTCCATCACCTGAGCCTGGGGAGCAGAGCCCAACCCCCCCTGGCTGCAGCCTCCTCTGAGGGAGCTGCAGAGAGCAAGGAGGTCTCCCTCAGCCTCCTCCCTCCAGGCTGAGCCTCCCCAGCTCCTGGTACTCCTTTGAAACAGTCACTGTCTGCAGTGTTTCAGAGGCACTGCCAGGCCCTACACAGCTCTGCACAATTCTGTATCATCAACTACAGAATGCAAATGATCCAAGGCAAGGGCCAGGGCTGCTCAAGTGAAAGAGACCTTAGGCTGGGTGTTAGGAAGGCTCCAGGCAGAGCTCAGAGCAGCCTTCTAGGACCTGAAGAGGCTTCAGGAGAGCTGGAGAGAGGCTCCTGACAAGGGCTGGGAGTGACAGGGTAAGGGGCAATGGCTTTGAGCTGGGAGAGGGGAGGCTGAGACTGGGGATGAGGATGAAACTCTTGGCAGTGAGGCTGGGGAGCCTCTGGCACAGGCTGCCCAGGGAGGCTGTGGCTGTGCCCTGCCTGGAGGTGCTCCAGAGCCCTGTGGCCATGGCACTTGGGGCCATGGTTCAGTGGTCATGGTGGGGCTGGGCTGCTGGCTGGGCTGGGTGAGCCTAGAGAGCTTTTCCTACCAAAGCAATTGTATGAAGGGGGAGGGGGGGAATGTTAAGGCCAGGCTGGATGAGGCCTGGAGCAAGCTGGGCTGGTGGGAGAGGTCCCTGCCCGTGGCAGGGGCTTGGAGCTGGCTGAGCTTGGAGGTCCCTCCCAGGCCAATCCATCCTGGGCTTCTCCACACAGGGAAAGGTTTTTGCTTCTCCAGAGCTCATTTGTAGGCAGAGGGGGAGCCAGGAGGAGTAAATGGCAGAAGCTGATAGCTTCATGTCACAGCAGACAGGAGCCGTGAGGCAGCCAGGGCTGCAAGACTGAAATGAGCTGTTAAAGTACCTGGAGTGAAACAACACAAGGGCTGTAAAGTGGCAGATTAAAACCAGAGCAAAGCAAACAAAGCAAACCCCAAAGCCAAACCCAGGTAGCAGGCCAGGAGCGATGAAATCTCAGCCCCGCGCCCGCCCTGCCCGGGGATTCCCGCTGCACGCCCCTCGGTCGGAGCAGATTAGGGCTGGCTGCTAATTGAAGTGGCAAGGTCCAAGCGCAGCAAGCCTGCTCCAGCTGCTCCCAGAAAGCCCTGGCAGGGAGGGAAACAAGCAAGCAAAGCTCAGGCTGCTGCCTCTTGCAGCACCTGCAGCTGAGGGTCCTGCCCTTAAACCCCGGCGCTGGCAGGCTCCCGGCGCGGGGCGGGCTGGGAGGGACCTCTGCAGGGCACCCAGCCCTCTGCCCAGGCAGGGCCACCTGCAGGAGGTCACACAGGGCCACAGCCTGCATGGCTGGGACACAGCACACCCAGAGCCCCCCTCCTGCCAGGCTGAGGCCAGGGCAGGTTGGCAGCTCCTGCTCCCCAGCTCTCAGGCACACAGCAGCGACCACCAAGGCAGGCAGAGAGAGGCTCTGAACCAAGGAGCTGCTGACTGCTTTGGGATCCTCTCTCTTTCTGGAGCTCAGATGGATCCCTCCCTTCAGACACAGCGTGGTAGGGGCTGGAAGGGACCTCTGCAGGGCACCCAGCCCTCTGCCCAGGCAGGGCCGCCTGGGGGAGGTCACACAGAAACAAGCCCAGGATGGTTTGGGAGCTCTCCACCAGCTCCCTGGGCAGCTGCTCCACTGCTTCATCACCTTTCAACTGAGGAAGTTCCTCCCCATGCTCAGATGGAGCTGCTGCTGTTCCAGTTCGTGCCCTTTGTCCCCTGTGCTGTCCTTGAACAAGGCCTGGCCCCATCCTCCTGACATCCACCCCTGAAACATTGATCAGTATCGATCAGATCCCCTCAGGCTGCTCTTCTCCAGGCTCTCAGCCTTCGCTCCTCACAGAGCTGCTCCAGGCCCCTCACCACCCTCAGAGCCCTTTGCTGTCCCCTTTCCAGCAGTCCCTGTCCTTCCTGCACCAGGGGGCTCAGAACTGGGCAGAATGCTCCAGCTGTGGCCTCAGCAGGGCAGAGAAAAGCAGCAGGAGAACCTCTCCTGTCCTGCTGCCACCTTCCCCTTCGTGCACCCCGGGATGCCGCTGCCCATCTTGGCCATCAGGGCACTCTGCTGGCTGCTGGTCAGCCTGCTGTCCACCAGCACTCCAAGGTCCTTTTCCCCCAGAGCAGATCAGCCCCAACCTGCCCTGACCCCTGGGGCTGTTCTTGCCCAGGACTCGCTCACCCTCCACGAGGTTGCCCTCTGCCCAGCTCTCCAGCTTGCCCAGGACCTGCTGGCTGGCAGCACAGCCTGCAGGGCTCTCAGCCACTGCTCCCAGCTTGGTGCCACCAGCAAACTGCCCCAGGGGCCACCCCAGCCCTTCACCCAGCTGCTTGGTGGAGATCTTGGCACAGTGGGACTGTGCCAAGAGCCAGGTCCTGCAGCAGTGCTTGATGAGGACACTCATCAAAAGAAACAGAGATTTTAGACCAGATCCTGAGGGGTAAAATATGATTTGGCTTCCCCAATAGCTTCTCAACCTAAAAGCAATGAAGAGAAGAAAAAGGGGAAGGTTTTGATTCAGCTTCAAGAGGGCAAACACAAAACCCCCACCCCCAACCCCTCTTGCCAGCTGATGGCCCTGGAGGGTGGCAGAGGAGCAGCAGCTCCAGCTCCTGTCCTGATGGAGCACTCCCCTCCTGCAAGCAGCTCTGCAAGCAGTGGCTCAGCACAGCTCAGCACTTGCCAGGCCAGGAACTGAAAAGGCTTCAGGGCCTTTCCTCTGCTGGGGTGAGAAGGGCAGGTGGGGAGGCAGCAGCAGCCCTGCTGGCAGGGTCTGGGGAGGCTGGGCTAGCACAGCAGCTCCAAGCAAGCAGGGCCTGGCTCAGCCCACACCCAGCCTCTGGGGGGGCTCTCCTCTGCCCTGCAAGCTGAACCCAGTTCCTTGTCATCTTCCCAGATGCAGGCAGGGCTCTGGCTGGGATCAGCAGCTCTGAGGGCAGCCACTGAGTTCTGCTGCTTTATGATCCTGACCTTTAGACCACCCTCTGGGTTCTTTTTCCCCCCTCTCCAGTTCCTACCTGAGGAACTGTCAGGATGTAGTGGAGCTTCACAGTATCACAGTATCACAGTAACTAAGGTTGGAAGAGACCCCAAGGATCATCAAGTCCAACCTGTTCCAACAGACCTCACAACTAGATCATGGCACCAAGTGCCACGTCCAATCTCCCCTTGAACACCTCCAGGGACGGTGACTCCACCACCTCCCTGGGCAGCACATCCCAGTGACGAACGACTCGCTCAGTGAAGAACTTTTTCCTCACCTCGAGTCTAAACCTCCCCTGACACAACTTGAGACTGTGTCCCCTTGTTCTGGTGCTGGTTGCCTGGGAGAAGAGACCAACCCCCACCTGGCTACAACCACCCTTCAGGTAGTTGTAGAGGGCAATGAGGTCGCCTCTGATCCTTCTCTTCTCCAGGCTAAACAACCCCAGCTCCCTCAGCCTCTCCTCACAGGGCTGTGCTCAAGGCCTCTCCCCAGCCTTGTTGCCCTTCTCTGGACACCTTCAAGTGTCTCGATGTCCTTCCTAAACTGAGGGGCCCAGAACTGGACACAGGACTCAAGGTGTGGCCTAACCAATGCAGAGTCCAGGGGCACAATGACCTCCCTGCTCCTGCTGGCCACACTATTCCTAATACAGGCCAGGATGCCATTGGCCCTCTTGGCCACCTGGGCACACTGCTGGCTCATGTTTAGGCGGGTGTCAATCAGCACCCCCAGGTCCCTCTCCGTTTGGCAGCTCTCCAGCCACTCTGACCCCAGCCTGTAGCTCTGCATGGGGTTGCCGTGGCCAAAGTGCAGCACCTGGCACTTAGACTTATTAAATGCCATCCCATTGGACTCTGCCCATCTGTCCAGTCGGTCAAGGTCCCTCTGCAGAGCCTTTCTACCCTCTAACTGACTAACATCTGTTCCCAGCTGCCTCTCAGGGCTGCTGCTTCCCATCACCACACACTCCTGAAGCTCTCCACTCCCCCAGCTGGAAGTCACTTGAGGTTGGGGTTTTGAGTGACCAAGCAATGGGTAAGAAGGGAGGGGAAAAACCCCACATCCAAACAGCCTTTAGAAGCTACTTTGAGCTGCTGTCAGCTCTCCAGATCCTGTTCTTTGCTTCCATCCTTTCCTCTTCAAGCCTTTTCCTCCCCTAAGGATGTTGTGAGGGCAAAGGCTGGCCCCAGCTCCTTGTCCCTCTCAGCTGCCTCTTCTCCAGGCTGAAGAGCCCCAGGGCTCTCAGCCTTGCCTCTTGGCAGAGGTTCCAGGCCCTTCAGCAGCCTCCTATTTCACCACCCTCACTCCTGATGTCCAGCCCAAACCTACCCTGCTCTGCTTTCAGGCCATTCCTTCTCCACTTGACCACCACAAGCCCTTCTAAGAAGTCCCTCCCCAGCTTCCTTGTAGCCCACTTCAGGTACCTGAAGGCCATTCCAAGGTCTCCCTGGAGCCTTCTCTTCCCCAGGACCACAGCCTCAGCTCTCTCAGGCTGTCCCTGCAGGGGAGGTGGCTCCAGCCCTCTGCTCAGCTTTGTGACCTCCTCTGGACCTGCCCCACCAGGTCCATGCCCTCCTTGGCCAGCTCTGGGGCAGATTCAGCTTCCAGGGACATGAACAGTGAGAAGGTGCTCAGCAGGCCCCAGGCAGGCTCCTCAGGGCTGCTGTTTTGTTGAGCTTTGCAAGGCAGAGCTCTCTTCATGGCCCAAGTCCCTGGGGTGAGAGGGAGGAGATGAAGTTGCAAGCCTGAGCTTTCCCCTGCTCCTCTCCCCCACCTCATTATCTCCTTTGCTGTGCCAGGAGTCAGCCCAAAGCAGGAGCCCCTCCTGAGCTCCATCCCTGTGCCCAGAAGTGCTTGGCTGGGCTTTTTCCCACCCCCAAGCCCTGCTGTGTGTACCTGGGGCTGGGGTCCCCTGGGGCTCTGTTTGCAAGCTGTCCAAGGTAACTGAGGAGGATTTTTTCCCTGTGCCTTTGAGGTCAGCACCTGACAAAGGTGAAACTTGCTGCAGAGGCTGTTTGAAAAGGCACCAAGGAGGCAGAGCAATTACCTGGAGGCTGGGGACCAATAAAGGGAAATCCACTGGGAGCTCTGAAGAGCTAAGAAATCATTGTGGTGATGCACTGAGAACTGAGAGGCCCTGGAGAGGAGAACCTGGAGAAGAGTTAATGAATTTGGAACAAATTGCAGATTATTGGAGTGAAAAACTCTGTAAATGCCACAATGGGGCTGGGGCTGCCTGGGGGCTCAGGGCAGTGCCAGCTGAGGGCTTCTGCTGTGAGGGGCAGGGCTGGGCTGGGCACCCCCTGAGGGCCAGAGGCTCTCCAGGAGCCTCTCTGCACTCCCAGAGGGAAGAAGGGAGAGAGGCTGATGGGCTGGGAGAGAAACTCCAGCAGCTGG
The DNA here is from genome assembly GCF_014839835.1 of Dryobates pubescens. Classification (NCBI taxonomy): domain Eukaryota; kingdom Metazoa; phylum Chordata; class Aves; order Piciformes; family Picidae; genus Dryobates; species Dryobates pubescens. Next base: position 1,068,457 of record NC_071612.1, read on the forward strand.
GCTGGGGAGAAGAACAATGCCATGGGATGGAGACACAGAGACACAACCCAAGAGCCAAGCCCAGCCCTGAGGGCAAGGAGGGCACCACTGGCACCACTGATGCTGGGGGCAGGCACTGGGCAAGGCCCAGCCTGGGCTCAGCACCAGATGGGAACCAGAGGCAGGAGCTGGATGGAGGAGCACAGGGCTGGGGCTGGAAGGCAGCAGGGACAGAGTGCTGCTGGCACAGCAGCCAGGGAAGGAGAGGCTTGGCCCTGGGCAGCCCTCAGCTGGCTCCTGAAGATGCCCTGCAGGGGCTGCAATCCCTTGGGGGGCACTTGAGGCTCCCCTGGCCTGGCTGCTGCTCCCCACAGCTGCCACCTCTGCCTTCCTGCCCCCCAAGGGGTGGCACAAGCTGTGGCAGTGCCCTTGGGGTGGCCAGCAGCAAGTGTGAGGCAGAGGCTTTGTGCAGCCCAGGCCTTGGCAGGAGCTCTGCCCTGAGCTTCTCCCTGCTAGGAGCAGCCCCTGGCTGTGCCAAGCTGCCCTGAGCTTCAGCCAGGAGCTCCCTGAGCAGAGCCTGACCCAGAAGCACCACTGGAAGGTGAAACCTGAGGATTCCCTCTCCATGGAGTCCATGTGGAGGAATTCCAGAGCCTGGCCTGAGCTCTGGCATTCAGAAAGTTCCACCCAACCTTCCATCAGGAGGGGCCAGGGTAGCAAGCATGGAGCAATGGACAAGGGATCAGTCTTGAAGTAATAAAGGAAGAGCAGAAGGGGAGGGTGAGAGGCTCTCAGCACCTAAGCTGAGGGTTCAGCAAGCTTCCTTTGCTCCTGGCTCCATGAGGAAAGGCCAAGTGAGAGCAGATGGTGGGCACCACAATCCTGTGGCACAGAGGGCAGACTGTAATCTCCTCAGAAGGCAGTGATGAGAGCACCAGGCTCATTTAGGTGTTTGCTAATTGCCTGTGCTGATGAGCTTCAGCTTTGCATGCTTAAGGAACTGCCAGAAGCAGCATCAGGATCTTCACTATTGTTGTGGAAGGGTGAGGAAGGGGAGCTGGGGGTCAGGAGGGGTAACCATGTCCTGGAGGAGAGGGGAGAGGCCCTCTGCACAGCAGCACCAAAATCATCCATCCCCAGGCAAGGTGGGAAGCTGCAGGAGGAGTAAGCATGTCCTGGAGGAGAGGGGAGAGGTCCTCTGCATAGCAGCACCAAAATCATCCATCCCCAGGCAAGTCCTCCAAGGTGGGAAGCTGCAGGAGGAGTGACCATGTCCTGGAGGAGAGGGGAGAGGCCCTCTGCACAGCAGCACCAAAATCATCCATCCCCAGGCAAGGTGGGAAGCTGCAGGAGGAGTAAGCATGTCCTGGAGGAGAGGGGAGAGGTCCTCTGCACAGCAGCACCAAAATCATCCATCCCCAGGCAAGTCCTCCAAGGTGGGATGCTGCAGGAGGAGTGACCATGTCCTGGAGGAGAGGGGAGAGGTGACAGCACTGGACCCATCCATTCCCAGACAAATCCTCCACCTTTCTGTGGCAGCAACCAGAGCCCAAGTCCTGAGCAGCAGCAGTTGTTGGGCTGGACCACAGCCATTCTCTTTCCTTCCATGCAGCACTGAAGAGGCAAAGCTTGACCTCAGCCTCAGACACTCAGGTGAAGGCAGGAGGCAGGGGCCAGGCTCTGCTCAGTGCTGTCCTGGGACAGGACAAAGGGGCAAGGGACACAAACTGGAACCCAGGAGGTTCCACCTCAAACTTCTTTGGTGTGTGGCTGCTGGAGGCCTGCAGCAGGCTGCCCAGAGAGGTTGTGGAGCCTCCTGCTCTGGAGACTTTCAAGCCCCATCTGGATTTGTCCCTTTGTGCCCTGCCCTGGGTGCTGCTGCTCTGGCAGGGGAGGGGTTGGACTGGAGGTCCCTTCCAAGCCCTACCTGCCTGTGGTGCTGTGATAAATCTCTTGTCCCAAACTCCCTCTTATTCTACCTGCAGTTTGTTGCCAACTCAGAACCACAGCTCCCACGTGGATGCCCAGACCTTGCTCCCTGGTTCCAGTGTTCCACCTGAGAAAAGGAGGAGCAGGGCAGGAGGCAGGGGAAGGAGGCATCCAGTCCACCCCCCCTGCAGTCATCAAGGATGTCTGCAGCCAGGGCAGGCTGCTCCCAGCCCCAACCCCCCCAGCCAGGGCAGGCTGCTCCCAGCCCCAACCCCCCCAGCCAGGGCAGGCTGCTCCCAGCGCCCCCCCAGCCAGGGCAGGCTGCTCCCAGCCCCCCCCAGCCAGGGCAGGCTGCTCCCAGCCCCCAGCCAGGGCAGGCTGCTCCCAGCCCCAAGCCCCCTGCCCTGCACTGCTGCCAGCCAGGGGGCAGCTCCCAGCTCTCTGGGCAGCCTGGGCCAGGCTCTCCCCACCCTCAGCCTCAAACCTTTCTCCCTTCTCTCCACTCTGAGTCTCCCTCTTGAAGCCCAAACCATCCTCCCTTGTGCTGTCCCAGCAGGATCCCTGCTCTGGAGTCTGTCCCCAGCTTCCTGATTGTCCTCTGGAAGCCCTGCAAGGCCACCAGGAGCTCTCCCTGGAGTCTCCTCTCCAGTCTGAGCCACCACAGCTCTCCCAGCCTGGCTCCCAGCCCATGGATCACTTCTGGGATGTCCTCTGGCCCTGTTCCCCCAGGTCCCTGCCTGTGCTGAGGAGCCCAGAGCTGCCCCAGCACTGCAGGGGAGGTCTGAGCAGAGCAGGGCAGAGCAGAGAGGCAGAATCCCTGCCCTCAGTCTGCTGCCCACAAGCCAAGCCTGAGGAGCCCTCAGAAGGCCCTGGCAGATCCCCAGTTGCCAGCAGAGCTGTGGCACACAGCTCCTGCAGGGCAGCAGTGCCCTGAGCACGCCGTGGAGCTCCCATCCTTTCCCCTGGGGCCGTGGCACAGGATGGGGACTCCTCTCCTCCCCTCCCCCGGGGGCAAGCTGTCACCAGGAGCCCTGCTGGGCAGGGGTGGGTGGCAGAGTGCCTGTGGCCCCCTGGCAGCCCCAGCAGCGCTGCAGGAGCACGGCAGGAGGCTTTGCAGCCCTGCACCACCTGCACCCCGCACACCGTGCCCCGCAGCACCCCGGCAGGCTGGGCTGCTGCAAACAGCAGCTCTCCAGGCTTCCATAAGCAGCCCAAATTCCCTCCTTCAAAGGGTTAGAAGGAGAGAGAAAATGAAGGTCTTCAAGCCAGCCTGGTCTGCATCCTGGCTGAAACTGAAGCTCTTCCCATCTGGAAGCTGGGGCAAGTAGGACACTGCCAGGTGCTGCAGTGCCAGGGGGCTGAGCCCTGCCAGGCAGCCTCAGGGGCTCAGCAGCCTTGGGCCACAGAGGCCTTTGGTGGCCTTAGGAAGATTTAAAGGGCAAAAAGGCATTCACTGGCCCTGGGGCTCCTCCCAGCACCTGAACCTTCCCAGGTACTAAGCAGGAGTTCTTGGCAGGGAGGGTGAGGAGGCTGCCCGGGGAGGCTGTGGCTGCCTCCTGCCTGGAGGTGCTCAAGGCCAGGCTGGGTGAGACCTTGAGCAGCCTGGGCTGCTGGGAGGTGTCCCTGGCTGGCACTGGGTGCTCCTGAAGGTCCCTGCCCACCCAGCCCATTTCATGACTCTCTGAATCAGCCTCAGCTCTGCAGAGCCTGGATTGCTCTGCCCTCCGAGCTGCTCTCTGCCTGCTGCTTGTTAGCCAAATGGCAAAGCCAGCCCAGCCCCGAGGCACCTGAAGGCTCAGGAGCCTGAGCAGGCATCTGACAGACAGCAGGGAGAGAGAGCTGCTCACAGCCAGGAGCACCCCTGGCTGGCTCTTGCTTGCCTGTTTATGCACACACACACATTAGCTGCTGAGCAATTAGGCAGCCAAAGCTCTGCAATGAATCTCCTGTGAGAGTCCTCTCCAGCTCCTCTGCCCCAGGAGTCAGCTGCTCACACAGGGCCTGGGCTGACTTCCCTTCCTTCTTGCATGAGTCCTGCCCCTAGCAAGGAGGAAGCCTCCAGAGCTCAGAGCACAGTGGGGCTGGAAGGGACCTCTGGAGATCACTCACTCCAGGGACCCTTCAGGAGGGGGTCTGGAGCCAGGCCAAGGGGGAATGGTTTGGAGCTGAGGCAGAGCAGGGCTGGAGTGGAGCTGAGGCAGAGCAGAGCTGGAGTGGAGCTGAGGCAGAGCAGGGCAGGAGTGGAGCTGAGGCAGAGCAGGGCAGGAGTGGAGCTGAGGCAGAGCAGGGCTGGAGTGGAGCTGAGGCAGAGCAGGGCTGGAGTGGAGCTGAGGCAGAGCAGGGCTGGAGTGGAGCTGAGGCAGAGCAGGGCTGGAGTGGAGCTGAGGCAGAGCAGGGCTGGAGTGGAGCTGAGGCAGGGCAGGGTTGGAGTGGAGCTGAGGCAGGGCAGGGCTGGAGTGGAGCTGAGGCAGAGCAGGGCTGGAGTGGAGCTGAGGCAGAGCAGGGTTGGAGTGGAGCTGAGGCAGAGCAGGGCAGGAGTGGAGCTGAGGCAGAGCAGGGCTGGAGTGGAGCTGAGGCAGAGCAGGGCTGGAGTGGAGCTGAGGCAGAGCAGGGCTGGAGTGGAGCTGAGGCAGGGCAGGGTTGGAGTGGAGCTGAGGCAGAGCAGGGTTGGAGTGGAGCTGAGGCAGAGCAGGGCTGGAGTGGAGCTGAGGCAGAGCAGGGCTGGAGTGGAGCTGAGGCAGAGCAGGGCAGGAGTGGAGCTGAGGCAGAGCAGGGCTGGAGTGGAGCTGAGGCAGAGCAGGGCAGGAGTGGAGCTGAGGCAGAGCAGGGCAGGAGTGGAGCTGAGGCAGGGCAGGGCTGGAGTGGAGCTGAGGCAGAGCAGGGCTGGAGTGGAGCTGAGGCAGAGCAGGGCTGGAGTGGAGCTGAGGCAGAGCAGGGCTGGAGTGGAGCTGAGGCAGAGCAGGGTTGGAGTGGAGCTGAGGCAGAGCAGGGCAGGAGTGGAGCTGAGGCAGAGCAGGGCAGGAGTGGAGCTGAGGCAGAGCAGGGCTGGAGTGGAGCTGAGGCAGAGCAGGGTTGGAGTGGAGCTGAGGCAGGGCAGGGCTGGAGTGGAGCTGAGGCAGAGCAGGGCTGGAGTGGAGCTGAGGCAGAGCAGGGTTGGAGTGGAGCTGAGGCAGAGCAGGGCAGGAGTGGAGCTGAGGCAGAGCAGGGCTGGAGTGGAGCTGAGGCAGGGCAGGGCTGGAGGGGAGCTGAGGCAGGGCAGGGCTGGAGTGGAGCTGAGGGAGAAGCTCTTCAGTAGGAGGGAGCTGAGGCTCTGGCACAGGCTGCCCAGGGAGGCTGTGGCTGCCTCCTGCCTAGCTCAAGGCCAGGCTGGATGTGGTCCTGAGCAGCCTGGGCTGGTGGGAGGTGTCCCTGCCCATGGCAGGGGGTTAGACCTAGATCACAGACTGGCTCAGCTTGGAAGGCACCTCAGGGATCATCTCCTCCAACCTCCCCACCGTGGGCAGGGACACCTCTCAGCCAGGCTCAGCTGCTCAAGGCCTCATCCAGCCTGGCCCTGAACAGCCCCAGGCAGGAGGCAGCCACAGCCTCCCTGGGCAGCCTGGGCCAGAGTCATAGAATCAGTCAGGGTTGGAAGGGACCCCAAGGATCATCCAGTTCCAACCCCCTGCCATGGGCAGGGACACCCCACAGCAGGTCAGGCTGGCCAGAGCCTCAGCCAGCCTCACCACCCTCACACTGAGGAACTTCTCCCTCAGCTCCAGTCTAATCCTAGAGATGACCTTCAGTGTCCCTTCCACCCCAAGCCACCCCAAGCCACCCCATGGCTCTGTGATCCCCAACCTGATCAGGCTGCTCAAGCCCCCTTCAAGCCTGACCTTGAAGGCATCCTCGGGGCTGGGAGCGCAGCCTCAGCTCTGGGCAGCCTGAGCTCTGAGCAGCCTCAGCTCTGGGCAGCCTGAGCTCTGGGCAGCCTGAGCTCTGAGCAGCCTCAGCTCTGGGCAGCCTCAGCTCTGGGCAGCCTCAGCTCTGGGCAGCCTCAGCTCTGGGCAGCCTCAGCTCTGGGCAGCCTCAGCTCTGAGCAGCCTCAGCTCCGGGCAGCCTCAGCTCTGGGCAGCCTCAGCTCTGAGCAGCCTGAGCTCTGGGCAGCCTCAGCTCTGGGCAGCCTCAGCTCTGGGCAGCCTCAGCTCTGGGCAGCCTGAGCTCTGAGCAGCCTCAGCTCTGGGCAGCCTGAGCTCTGGGCAGCCTGAGCTCTGAGCAGCCTCAGCTCTGGGCAGCCTCAGCTCTGGGCAGCCTGAGCTCTGAGCAACCTCAGCTCTGGGCAGCCTCAGCTCTGGGCAGCCTCAGCTCTGGGCAGCCTCAGCTCTGGGCAGCCTCAGCTCCGGGCAGCCTCAGCTCTGGGCAGCCTCAGCTCTGAGCAGCCTGAGCTCTGGGCAGCCTGAGCTCTGGGCAGCCTCAGCTCTGGGCAGCCTCAGCTCTGGGCAGCCTGAGCCCTGAGCAGCCTGAGCCCTGAGCAGCCTCAGCTCTGGGCAGCCTGAGCTCTGAGCAGCCTCAGCCCTGGGCAGCCTCAGCTCTGAGCAGCCTCAGCTCTGGGCAGCCTCAGCTCTGGGCAGCCTCAGCTCTGGGCAGCCTCAGCTCTGGGCAGCCTCAGCTCCGGGCAGCCTCAGCTCTGGGCAGCCTCAGCTCTGAGCAGCCTGAGCTCTGGGCAGCCTCAGCTCTGGGCAGCCTCAGCTCTGAGCAGCCTCAGCTCTGGGCAGCCTCAGCTCTGAGCAGCCTCAGCTCTGGGCAGCCTCAGCTCTGGGCAGCCTCAGCCCTGAGCAGCCTCAGCTCTGGGCAGCCTCAGCTCTGGGCAGCCTCAGCTCTGGGCAGCCTCAGCTCTGAGCAACCTCAGCTCTGGGCAGCCTCAGCTCTGGGCAGCCTCAGCCCTGAGCAGCCTCAGCTCTGGGCAGCCTCAGCTCTGGGCAGCCTCAGCTCTGGGCAGCCTCAGCTCTGAGCAGCCTGAGCTCTGGGCAGCCTGAGCTCTGGGCAGCCTCAGCTCTGAGCAGCCTGAGCTCTGGGCAGCCTGAGCTCTGGGCAGCCTCAGCTCTGGGCAGCCTCAGCTCTGAGCAGCCTGAGCTCTGGGCAGCCTGAGCCAGGGCTTCTCTGCCTGCTTTGCTTCAGGACCTCCCTTCCCTCTCACTACCTGTCTGAGCAGCTGATGATCTCGGAGCTCTCTCCCCCCCTGCCAGAAGCAGGTTGGATTTTACCTCTAGCTGCTCCCAGAGCCCAGAATAGCTGCAGAGCCAGGGCTCAGCACTTCCTGGGGGGATCACACCAGCCTCACTTCCTTGGAACAAACTAGGTCAGAGCCAGAGCTGAGGTGGGAGATTGCTGGTTGCAGGAGCACCTCAGGAGCCTGGGGTCAGATCCTTCCCTAAGGAAGTGTAGGAGGGTGCAGCAACATGCCTTAAAAAAGGAAATGGGGACAGGAAGCAGTCCCCAGCCAGCTCTGACCCAGCAAGCCCAGACTGCCAGAGTGGGGAAATCAGCTGCCAGGTCCTTCATGGCTGGGGGGAGGCAGAGGTTTGTCTGCTCCTTTCCCCTCTGCTCCAACCCCCTCCCAGTGCTTCCCAGAAGTCCTTGATGAATGGCTTCTTGTGTCCCAGCTGCTGCTCAGGCCTTGCTCAGGCAGGGGGGCAGGGAGCTGTCAGCAGCAGGATGTGGCAGTGGCTCCCCTGCCTTCCAGCCCCGGGGTGAGGCACAGACTCACTGCCCTCCAGCTGCCAAGGTCATCCCACCAGCACACCTCAGCTCTTTGCTCCAGTGCCTGGGATGCAGAAACCCCAGCAGCAGCCAGCCTGCAGCCTCCCCTGGCTTGCCTGAAGGGCAGGGCTGCAGCACCTACCCCCAGGCACCCAGCTGCTGCCAGGCCAAGCCTCCATCAGACCTGCCAGCAGCAGCTGGAGGACGTGGGGACCTCACCACCATGGCCCACACAGGCCTGGGGCAGGCTTCAGACGTTCCCTGGGTGGGAAAAGGGCAGGGCAGGGGAGTTCCTGGCACAGCCCTCACTCTGTGGGGGTGAAGGAAGGAATTGCCCCCAGGTTTGAAGGTGCAGTGCACTCACTCCCAGGAGCTGCTGCTGCGTTCTGGGGGGCAGCAAGAGAAGTGTGGCCAGCAGGGCTGGGGAGGTCCTGCTGCCCCTCTGCCCTGCTGAGAGCACAGCTGCAATCCTGTGCCCAGTGCTGGGCTCCCCAGCTCCAGAGAGACAGAGCCCTGCTGGGGAGAGGCCAAGGCAGAGCCAGGAGGATGCTCAGGGCACTTGAGCATCTCCCCTGGGAAGAGAGGCTGAGAGCCCTGGGGCTGTTGAGCCTGGAGAGGAAAAGGCTGAGAGGGATCTGATCAATGCCTATCAATAGCTGAGGGCTGGGGGGCAAGGGGAGGGGGCCAAGCTCTTGTGGGTGGTGCCCAGCAAAGAGCCAAGGAACACCAGGTACAGGCTTGGACAGAGAAGGTTTCAGCTCAGCATGAGGAGGAACTTCTTCCCAGTGAGGCTGAGAGAGCCCTGGAGCAGGCTGCCCAGAGGGGCTGTGGACTCTCCTGCTCTGGGCACGTCCCACACCAAGCTGGATGCATCCCTGGCTGATGCTGCTCTGGCAGAGGGGGGTGGACTGGGTGCTCTCTGGAGGTCCCTTCCAACCTCTGGTGTGCTGGGAGGCTGCAATTCCTCTGCCCCTGCTTCCCCTTTCACCACCAGCACACCACAGGCAGGCTCAGGGGGACCTGGCCTGGGGAGGGCAGACGTGGTGCCCAGCTGGGAGTCCCTCTGTGGCCCCCCCTGGAGAAACCAGAGCCAAGCACTGCTGGCAGCCAGGCTGTGAAGGATGGAGAGAGGCTGTCAACAGGGGACATCAGAGTCTCCAAGTCTCCTGTGGTTTGAGCCTGCTGCTTTCAAGCCAGCTCAGTGCTCAGCTTCAGTCCAGAGCTCAGATCATGAAACAAGCCCAAACCCCACAACACTTCAGCAGCTCAGAGATGGCTTTTGAAGATCACTTTCCTTTTGCCTTCACCATTCATGTTTAACTTCCCTGCTCCTGTCTCTCCTGGCTTGCCTCTGATCCTAAAGGCTAGAGAAGCTCATGAAAAGGAAGGGTGAAGGAGGGGAGAAGATCCTTCTCTAGCTCTTTCTGCAGCAGGCAGAGCTTCACAGGCTCACAGAAGTGTTTAGGTTGGAAGAGAGCTTTCAGAGGATCAAATCCAAGTGTTCCCAGCACTGCCAGGTCCCCTCCAAACCACATCCCCCAGCACCACAGCCACACAGCTGCCCAGCACCCCCAGGCATGGGGACTCCACCACCTCCCTGGGCAGCCTCTGCCAGCCCCTGACCACTCTGGCAGCAGAGAAATCTTTCCTCCCCTCCAACCTCAGCCTCCCCTGGCACAACTTCAGCCAGTTCCTCTCCTGCTGTCTCCTGATGCTAGGGAGCAGAGCCCAACCCCCCCCTGGCTGCAGCCTCCTCCCAGGGAGCTGCAGAGAGCACTGAGGTCTCCCTCAGCCTCCTCTGCTGCAGGCTGCACACCCCCAGCCCCCTCAGCTGCCCCTCCCCAGCTCTGTTGCCCTTCCCCGGGGCTGCTCCATCCCTCAATGCCCTTCCTGGGGTCAGGAGCCCCAGACTGCAGGCAGGACTCAAGCTGTGGCCTCCCCGGTGCTGAGCCCAGGGGCACGACCCCTGCCCTGCTCCTGCTGCCCACACCGCTGCTGCTCCGGGCCAGGCTGCTGGAGGCTTTGCTGGCCAGCTGAGCACCCTGCTGCTCAGCACCCTGCTGCTCAGCACCCTGCTGCTCAGCACCCTGCTGCTCAGCAGGATGCTTTCCATTGCAGCTGAAGGTGCTTTCACCTGAGGAACAGCAAAAAGAGGCTTTTAGCCTCCTTTTCCTTCCCTATCTGTAGGCATTGTCCTTTCCTCCCTCCCTCCCCCCATTGTTTTACTTCATTTGGGGGTTTTGTTTTGCACTGTTTGGGGGCTTTTCATTTCATTGTTGCTTCATTTTCTCTCCCAGCAAGCACTCAGAACTCCCTGCAGGCTCTGGCTGAGCTTTCCCTGCCATTTGCACATCCTCTGGTTAGGGAGAGGAGATTGGAGCTGCTGCAGACATTGGGCTGGGCTGCAGCAATGCCCTCAGAAGGGTTTGCAGCTGGCTCCAAAGCCCTCCCAACGCCGCCAGAGCATCCCCCCTGATCCCACACTGCCCCTGCTGCAGATGCCCCCCACCCCCCCCAGCAGCAGCCAGCCTGCAGCAACAGCCCTGAGCTGCAGCTGCTCCCAGAAGGAAACCAACAGGAAAGGTAAAGCTCTGCAATGCCTCCTGAGTGCCACCCAGCCCCAGCATGGGGGTGGGAAGGGAGCTCTGGGGATCCCCCAGCCCCCTGCCCCAGCAGGGCTCCCACAGCAGCTTGCCCAGCAGCACAGTGCCCAGGGGGGGTTGGAAGCTCTCCACACCAGGAGACTCCACAACCTCTCTGGGCAGCCTGCTCCAGGGCTCAGCACCCTCACAGCAAACAACTTTCTCCTCCTGCTCAGATGGAACCTCCTGGGTGCCAGTCTGTGCCCCTTGCCCCTGGTGCTGTCCCTGGGCACCACTGAGCAGAGCCTGGCCCCAGCCTCTTGCCCCCCACAGCTCCTTCAGCTCTTGCTGAGCATTGCTCAGCTGCCCTCTGGGGCTGCTCTCCTGCAGGCTCTCAGCCCCAGGGCTCTCAGCCTTTGCTGCTCCCAGAGCTGCTCCAGGCCCCTCAGCAGCTCCCCAGCCCCCCCTGGCCTCTCCCCAGCAGTTCCCTGTCTCACCCTGGGGAGCCCAGAGCTGGGCACAACGCTCCAGAGGTGGCCTCCCTAGGGCAGAGCAGAGAGGGAGGAAGCATCCTGTGCCCTCTGGCCTCACCTTTCTTCATGGACCCCAGGAGCCCCTTGCCCTCCCTGGCCACAGCACCACACTGCTATCCAAAGGTGAATTTGCTGTCCCCCAGCACTCCCAGGTCCTTCTCCACAGAGCTGCCCTCCAGCAGGCCACCTCTCACCTCTGCTGCTGCAGGGAGTTGTTCCTCCCCAGGGGCAGGACCCTCCACTCCCCTGGGCTGAACTTCATGAGGGTCCTCTTGGCCCAGCTCTTCATCCTGCCCAGCTCTGAGTGGCAGCACAGCCCTGATGGGCAGCCCAGGGGATGCTCTGAAGCTCCAGGAAAGAGACATTTAGAGGAGAGAGGGCAAAGAGCAGGAGGGAGAGGGCAGGGAGCAGGAGGGAGGGGGCAGAGAGCAGGAGGGAGGGGGCAGAGAGCAGGAGGGAGGGGGCAGGGAGCAGGAGGGAGAGGGCAGGGAGCAGGCGGGAGGGGGCAGGGAGCAGGAGGGAGAGGGCAGGGAGCAGGGGGGAGGGGGCAGGGAGCAGGGGGGAGGGGGCAGAGAGCAGGAGGGAGAGGGCAGGGAGCAGGAGGGAGGGGGCAGGGAGCAGGCGGGAGGGGGCAGGGAGCAGGGGGGAGGGGGCAGGGAGCAGGAGGGAGGGGGCAGGGAGCAGGCGGGAGGGGGCAGGGAGCAGGAGGGAGGGGGCAGGGAGCAGGAGGGAGGGGGCAGGGAGCAGGAGGGAGGGGGCAGGGAGCAGGAGGGAGGGGGCAGGGAGCAGGCGGGAGGGGGCAGGGAGCAGGCGGGAGGGGGCAGGGAGCAGGGGGGGAGGGGGCAGGGAGCAGGAGGGAGGGGGCAGGGAGCAGGAGGGAGAGGGCAGGGAGCAGGAGGGAGGGGGCAGGGAGCAGGAGGGAGAGGGCAGGGAGCAGGAGGGAGGGGGCAGGGAGCAGGGGGGAGAGGGCAGGGAGCAGGGGGGGAGAGGGCAGGGAGCAGGGGGGAGAGGGCAGGGAGCAGGGGGGAGGGGGCAGGGAGCAGGAGGGAGGGGGCAGGGAGCAGGAGGGAGGGGGCAGGGAGCAGGGGGGAGAGGGCAGGGAGCAGGGGGGAGAGGGCAGGGAGCAGGGGGGAGAGGGCAGGGAGCAGGGGGGAGGGGGCAGGGAGCAGGAGGGAGGGGGCAGGGAGCAGGAGGGAGGGGGCAGGGAGCAGGGGGGAGAGGGCAGGGAGCAGGGGGGAGGGGGCAGGGAGCAGGGGGGAGGGGGCAGGGAGCAGGAGGGAGGGGGCAGGGAGCAGGAGGGAGGGGGCAGGGAGCAGGAGGGAGGGGCAGGGAGCAGGAGGGAGGGGGCAGGGAGCAGGAGGGAGGGGGCAGGGAGCAGGAGGAAGGGGGCAGGGAGCAGGAGGGAGGGGGCAGGGAGCAGGACTGAGCTGCCTAGGCAAGAATCTCCTGCAGGCAATGGAGAGGAGATGAAGCACTCAGCAAATGGAGCAGAGGCCGTGGCCCCAAGTGCCATGGCCACAGGGCTCTGGAGCACCTCCAGGCAGGGCACAGCCACAGCCTCCCTGGGCAGCCTGTGCCAGAGGCTCCCCAGCCTCACTGCCAAGAGTTTCATCCTCATCCCCAGTCTCAGCCTCCCCTCTCCCAGCTCAAAGCCATTGCCCCTTACCCTGTGTCACTCCCAGCCCTTGTCAGGAGCCTCTCTCCAGCTCTCCTGAAGCCTCTTCAGGTCCTAGAAAGCTGCTCTGAGCTCTGCCTGGAGCCTTCCTAACACCCAGCCTAAGGTCTCTTTCACTTGAGCAGCCCTGGCCCTTGCCTTGGATCATTTGCATTCTGTAGTTGATGATACAGAATTGTGCAGAGCTGTGTAGGGCCTGGCAGTGCCTCTGAAACACTGCAGACAGTGACTGTTTCAAAGGAGTACCAGGAGCTGGGGAGGCTCAGCCTGGAGGGAGGAGGCTGAGGGAGACCTCCTTGCTCTCTGCAGCTCCCTCAGAGGAGGCTGCAGCCAGGGGGGGTTGGGCTCTGCTCCCCAGCCTCAGGTGATGGAAGGAGAGGAACTGGCCTGAGGCTGTGCCAGGGGAGGCTGAGGTTGGGGAGGAGGAACAATCTCTGTGCTGCAGGAGTGGTCAGGGCCTGGCAGAGGCTGCCCAGGGAGCTGGTGGAGTCCCCATGCCTGGAGGTGCTCCAGAGCCTGGGGCCATGGCAGCTGGGGCCGTGATGGGGTTGGGCTGCTGGCTGGGCTGGGTGACCTCAGAGAGCTCCTCCAAGCCAGACTGACTCAAACAGAGGATGCTCTGTGGCCAAGGGAGAGGAAGCCATGGGAGGAGACAGCCCTGAGGCACAGCTGCTGAGCCTCAGCTCTTTGTTTCCGTGCCTGGAGCTGCTTGAGCTTTGCCTCCCCGGGGACATTCCTGCCCCCAAACCTTCCCTAACTGTTCCTCAAATGCTCTGTCAGGCACAGAGCAGCAGGGAGGATGAATTAGAGCTCCTGGCATTAAAATAGCCAAACAAATGATTAGCACCTAAAAAGGGAGATGAGGCCCTGAAATATGGCAGGGAGCAGGGAGCTCCTATCTCCAGCCATAAAACTTGTCACAGCTCCCCACACTTTATAGCCTTGGAAGATTCATGCAGCAGGCCTGGAAGAGCTGATTTAGGGCTGAGCAGCCTCTGATGGCTCTTGCAGGGCTGCAGGAGGTTTGCTCACACACAGCAAGCACACTTGAAGAAGACAAAGCAGCTTCCCCCCCCCTGCCCCCAGTCAGAGGGGACAGAAACTCTTCCAAGCCACTGAGGGCCAAAGTGCTCTCCTTTCCCTCTCCCCACTCAGAGCTGCTGCAGTCAGTCCCTCCCTGGGCATTAATCCCCTAACCACTGGGGCTAGTGATGGGCACCACCAAGCAGGTTTGGCAGCCTGCTGCCACTGACAGATGGGCTGCACCCGAAGGAGGCAGTGCCAGGGGTTGGGTTGTGTGGCACAAGCCTGCCCCAGGGCCTGGTGGCTCCTCCAGCCCTGGCTGCTGCTGCCCACCATCATCCCAACACACCTCCTGCTCTCTGGAGGCATTCAAAGCCAGTCTGGATGAAGCCTTCAGCAGCCTGGGCTGGTGGAAGTGTCCCTGCCCGTGGCTGGGGGCTGGCACTGGATGAGCTTTAAGGTCACCTCCAACCCAACCCATTCTGTGACTCCCTGCAGCGGCACTGAGCCAGCCCAGAGCAAGCAGCAGGACACAAGCCTCAGCAGAGCTGCCCTCCTGGGACAGGGACTGTCTAGGACAGTGCCAGGGGCCACAGCTGGGCTCAGGCAGCCACCCCCTGAGGGCCAGAGGCTCTCCAGGAGCCTCTCTGCACTCCCAGAGGGAAGAAGGGAGAGAGGCTGATGGGCTGGGAGAGAAACTCCAGCAGCTGGGCTGGGGAGAAGAGCAATGCCATGGGATGGAGACACAGAGACACAACCCAAGAGCCAAGCCCAGCCCTGAGGGCAAGGAGGGCACCACTGGCACCACTGATGCTGGGGGCAGGCACTGGGCAAGGCCCAGCCTGGGCTCAGCACCAGATGGGAACCAGAGGCAGGAGCTGGATGGAGGAGCACAGGGCTGGGGCTGGAAGGCAGCAGGGACAGAGTGCTGCTGGCACAGCAGCCAGGGAAGGAGAGGCTTGGCCCTGGGCAGCCCTCAGCTGGCTCCTGAAGATGCCCTGCAGGGGCTGCAATCCCTTGGGGGGCACTTGAGGCTCCCCTGGCCTGGCTGCTGCTCCCCACAGCTGCCACCTCTGCCTTCCTGCCCCCCAAGGGGTGGCAGAAGCTGTGGCAGTGCCCTTGGGGTGGCCAGCAGCAAGTGTGAGGCAGAGGCTTTGTGCAGCCCAGGCCTTGGCAGGAGCTCTGCCCTGAGCTTCTCTGTGCTAGGAGCAGCCCCTGGCTGTGCCAAGCTGCCCTGAGCTTCAGCAAGGAGCTCCCTGAGCAGAGCCTGAGCTGGGCAGTCCCTGAGCAGCCCCAGCCCTGCTCTGGCTCCCAGCAGCACAGCCTGAAGAAAGAGCCTAAGGTCTCTGCCTTCTGTGGGTTGTGGTTGTTCCTCTTCATTAAGAAGGGAATAAACTCTAATTGGGAAATCTGTAGCTGCCATCAGCTGAAAGAGAGGAGCAGCAGCCAGCAGAATGGGCTCAAGAGCAAAGTGAAGTTTCTCTTCAGCTGGGAGCCTCACTCTGCCTTCCTCTCTGACAGCTGCAGCCTGGGAACTGCCTTCCCTCCACACCACCTCCCCTAGTCCAGCCTCAGAGAGACCCAAGCCCAAAGTGCTCCTCTCCAACCTTCTCTCCTGCAGGTAAACTCTTCCAGCTGTCCCCAGCTGCCTCCCTCCAGAGGCTGAGAGGCAGAGTGCTGTGAGTGGGGTCTGCTCTCCAGCCCCTGCCTCCCTCTGCAGTGGTTAAAGATTAACTCAGGAGGTGCAGGGGGAAGCACTGAAGGCTCAGCTCTTAATTACAAAGGGAATGCCAAACACGTGGCAATTAACCTTCCTCCCTGGCAGCAGCAGAGAGAGGGCTGGCTGGAGGCTGCTGGCAGGAGGCTGCTGGCTGGAGGCTGCTGGCTGGAGGCTGCTGGCAGGAGGCTGCTGGCAGGAGGCTGCTGGCTGGAGGCTGCTGGCTGGAGGCTGCTGGAGGAGCAGCTCCCTGCTACCTGCCCTCAGCTGCTCCCTTGGGGCAGCCCATGCCTGAGCAGGAGCTGCTGCTGACTTGCCTGCCAGGTGGAATGTCCCTCCCAGCCCCCTGCAGCTTGGAGGCTGCAGAGAGTCTCCAATCTTGAATGCCTCAATCACCAGAGGGTCTCAGAATGGGTTGGGTGGGGAAGGGAGCTCAAAGCTCAGCCAGCTCCAAGCCCCTGCCATGGGCAGGGACAGCTCCCACCAGCCCAGGCTGCTCAGGGCCTCATCCAGCCTGGCCCTGAACACCCCCAGGGTTGGAGCATCTACAACTTTCTCCCTTCCAGACCAAACCCCTGGCTCCATGAATGTAAAGCCTGTGAAACCAGGAGAATCTCTGAGCTGCTACTGAACTTCTCTCTCCCTGCCCTATAGGGCCAGGCTGGGAGAGATGAGGATGCTCAGGAGAGAGGCTCCAGGGGCACCTTGGAGCTGCCTCTCAGTGTCTGCAGAGGACTACAAGGAAGCTGGGGAGGGGTTTCTGACAAGGGCTGGGAGGGCCAGGATGAGGGACAGTGGCTTGGAGCTGGGAGAGGGGAGACCGAGACTGGAGAGGAGGAAGAGATTCTTGGCAGTGAGGCTGGGGAGACTCTGGCACAGGCTGCCCAGGGATGCTGTGGCTGCCTCCTCCCTGGAGGTGCTCAGGACCAGGCTGGATGAGGCCCTGAGCAGCCTGGGCTGGTGGGAGGGGTCCCTGCCCAGGGCAGGGGGCTGGGGCTGGCTGAGCTCTGAGGTCCCTTCCACCCCAGCCCATCTGATGGCTCTGTGATGATTCTATCCACAAACCTCAGTCTTACACCCCCCCAGGAGAGCTCTCCAGCAGGAGACTGACAGGTTCATGGCACTCCCCCAAGAGCCTCCTCAGAAACCCCTCTGAGAAGCAATGCTCAGGAGGTCCTCAGCCCTCCCCAGCAGCCACTGGCACTGCTGGAGGTGCTGGTACCCAACCCTCGGTGCTGCCTCTCTCCCCTCCTGCTCTAACCCCTGAGCAGCTGCCAGGGGAAGCTGAGAATTCCCTGCCAGGTCAAGGCAAGGTTCACCACACTGCTCTGGGCTGGGGCCAATTCTTCTTCTTCTTCCCTCAGGCAAAAAGAGAACCCCAAACCCACCACAACCAAGCCCCAACCCAGCCACCCAGCTCAGCAGCAAGGATATCACAGCATCAGTCAGGGCTGGAAGGGACCACAAGGATCATCCAGTTCCAACCCCCTGCCATGGGCAGGGACACCCCACACTAGATCAGGCTGCCCAGAGCCTCATCCAGCCTGGGCTTAAACACCTCCAGGGCTGGGGCCCCAACCACCTCCCTGGACAACCCATCCCAGGGCTTCACCACTCTCATGGGGAAGAACTTCCTCCTCCCCTCCAGCCTGCATCTCCCCACCTCCAGCTCCATTCCATTCCCCCCCCAGTCCTATCACTGCCTGAGATCCTGAGCAGTCCCTCCCCAGCCTGCTTGGAGCCCCCTGCAGATCCTGGAAGGCCACAATGAGGTCACCTCAGAGCCTTCTCTTCTCCAGGCTGCACAGCCCCAACTCCCTCAGGCTGTGCTCACAGCAGAGCAGCTCCAGCCCTCTGCTCCTCCTCCTGGCCCTGCTCTGGACACCTTCCAGCACCTCCATGTCCCTCTGTCCCTGAGGAGCAATGTGTTCCCCCATGGCCTGAGGAGTGAGATGCATCCAACCTGCCTCCTCCCTCGGCCACAGAGCTGCTCCCAGTCGCTAGACACCCCTGAATCCAGGCTCCAGCAAGCTTCACAGGGGAGCAGGGAAGGCACAGGAGCTCAGCTCCTGGCAGCTTCCAAAGGCTGAAGTCAGGAATGAGGATTACTTCCAAAGCAGCCACGAGGAAGCTGCTTCATGCTTGGCTGCAGACTGCTGCTGCTTGGTCAATTCCCTGAGAAAAAGAGAGAAAACACCCAAGAAAAACCCCCAGTGAGGCTGTGAACCATCAGGGGCATGAGAGCCTGCCTGGCAGTGCACTGGCAGGGACTGCCTCCCAGCAGCTGAAGGCAGGAAGGCTGCAGGGAGACTTTGCCTGGGGGGTCTGGAGCCAGGGCAAGGGGCAGTGGGTTGGAGCTGAGGCACAGCAGGGTCAGGGTGCAGCTGAGGAAGAAGCTCTTCAGTGTGAGGCTCTGGCACAGGCTGCCCAGGGAGCCTGTGGCTGCCTCCTCCCTGGGGGTGTTCAAGGTCAGGTTGGATGAGACCTGGAGCAAGCTGGGCTGTGGGAGGTGTCCCTGCCCAGGGCAGGGGCTGGCCCTAGAGCACAGAGTCCTGGAGTGGCTCAGGTTGGAAGGGAGTTCAGAGAGCATCTCCAACCTCCTCCCGTGCCCAGGGACACCTCTCAGCTACACTCAGCTGCTCAGGGCCTCATCCAGCCTGGCCCTGAACACCCCCAGGCAGGAGGCAGCCTCAGCCTTGCTGAGCAGCCTGTGCCAGAGTCTCACAACCTCCTACTGCAGAGCTTCCTCCTCAGCTCCAGTCTGGCCCTGCTCTGCCTCAGCTCCAAACCATTCCTCCTTGTGCTGTCTCCAGACACCCTCAGGAAAAAAAAAATCTCTCTCCACATCTTAATTCCATTTGTTCTGTCCTGACTTCCAGCAGAGCTAATCCTGGTCACTGCTTTGACTCTTCAGCTCAGCCTCAGCTTAGCCAACCTTCCCCTTTCCCCACCCCCAGCCTCTGTGGCCATTCCTGCAGGAGAAAAAACCCCAAGCCCTGAAGGTTCCTTTCTCCTTGCAGCTTCATTTGCATATGTTTATCAGCTGTAATTGCAGCTTGGTCACAGCCATTAAAACACATGCCACCTCCTTGCTAATGGAGGCAAGGCAAAGTCCTTTTCTCTCTCAGCAGTCCCAAACGTCTGCTCCAATTGTAGCCACAGAGGCTGCACTCATGGCCAGGGATGAGGAGCCAAGGCTGGGGGGGACAAACACCAGCAAGCCCAACACAAACCTCCCTTTGTATGACTCAGGAGAAGCAGGAGCCAGGCTCAAGGCAGCAATGAATTCAGCACAGAAAGGAGAAGGGGAAGAACTCAGTCACAGGAAAGGGCAAAGTCTGTGAGGGCCTCAGCTCTGATCAAACAGAAGAGCCTAAAGGCTCCGTTGTGCTTGCTGCTTAAGAGAGGATCTCCTCTGGCTGCTGAGGGCACAGGGTGCCCAGGGATGTGGCTGAGGAGCCCTCCCTGCACACCTTCAAGAGCAGGGCAGGTGAGGGTTGGCCTTGCTGGAGAAGGCTCTGGGAGTGCTGGCAGACAAGAAGGTCACCGGGAGCCAGACGTGGCCCTGGGGCCAAGGAGGCCAAGGGTGTCCTGGGGGTGTGAGGAAGAGTGTGGGAGGCAGGGCAGGAGAGGTTCTCCTCCCTCCCTACTCTGACCTGGAGAGGACAGATCTGGAGTGCTGGGTTGGGGTCTGGGCTCCCCAGTTCAAGACAGAGAACTGCTGGAGAGAGTCCAGAGGAGGCTGGGAGGATGCTGAGGGGCCTGGAGCAGCTCTGGGAGCAGCAAAGGCTGAGAGCCCTGGGGCTGGGAGCCTGCAGAAGAGCAGCCCCAGAGGGCAGCTGAGCAATGCTCAGCAAGAGCTGAAGGAGCTGTGGGGGGCAAGAGGCTGGGGCCAGGCTCTGCTCAGTGGTGCCCAGGGACAGCACAAGGGGCAAGGGGCACAGAGTGGAGCCCAGGAGGTTCCACCTGAGCAGGAGGAGAAAGTTGTTTGTTGTGAGGGTGCTGGAGGCCTGGAGCAGGCTGCCCAGAGAGGTTGTGGAGTCTCCTGGTGTGGAGAGCTTCCAACCCCCCCTGGTCCCTGTGCTGCTGGGCAAGCTGCTGTGGGAGCCCTGCTGGGGCAGGGGGCTGGGGCTGGGTGAGCTCCAGAGCTCCCTTCCAAGCCCTGCCATGCTTTGAGGCTGGGTGAGCTCCAGAGGTCCCTTCCAAGCCTCCCCCTGGTCAGAGTCTGTAATGAGCAATAAGTTTGTGTCTGAAGGGTGCCATGGGACTTAACCCCTCAGCTAATGACATAAAGCAGGGTGCTGGCGGGTGGCACAGCACACGGTGCTGGTGCAGCACATAAAACACTCTGGTGGTAGCTAGCATCGTTTATGCTGCTAGGAAAGCCACCATTATGTTGTCCTGCTAGAGCCCAGCTAATAAATCACCCAATCCCAGCAGCATTCCCTAGCCTCACCCTGCCCCTGCCTCGCTCTCTCTCGCCCCAGACCGTAGCTACCACCAAGCACAAGGTCGGCTCTAAAGCAAGGGCTGGAAGCAATGCAGCCTGAAGCCATCCAGCTGCACTCAGCAGGGTCCCTGGGTTGCCCTCCCCCCAGCCCAGCTGCTGGGGCAGCAGCCCTCAGTTCCCAGGCTCACTCTCCCATCCTTCCCCTCGCTCAGGCAGAGCCCTGGGCTGATGGATCCCCTGAGTCACAGCCCTGGGACGCTGCTGCTGCTGCTGCTGCCACACACCAAGCTGCTGGCCAGGCTGGAGACAAATGGTTCTGCTCTGCAAGTGCTCCTCAGGGACAGCAGGAGCCAAGGAACTGGGTGAGTGGTAAGTATGTTTCTGAATGGCTGTCAGGGCACTGCCAGAGAGCAGCAGGGAAGTCCTTGCTCTCTGCTCTCCATTTGTTATGGATTGGCTTTTTCATTCAACCTGCCCAGTGCTGAGCTCCAGCCTGGGGAGAGGCAGCAGGCCAGGAGATGTGGAGTGGGGGCTGGGTCACTGCCTCAAACCCCAGCAGGGCACAGCACACTGTCAGACACAGGACAGTTACCCCCCGACACATCTTGGCCTCTCTCAGCCCCTGAGCTCCAGCTGGGCTGCAGTCAAAACAAACACCAGGGAGTGAGGCTTGGAGATGGAGCTCGTGGAAAGCATCCAGCCTGGGGAAAAGGAGGCTCAGGGAGACCTCCTGGCTCTCTACAGCTCCCTGGGAGGAGGCTGGAGTGAGAGGGGGCTTGGTCTCTGCTCCCAAGGAACAAGGGATACAACGAGAGGGAAACAGCCTCCAGCTGCTTGAGGAGAGGCTGAGGTTGGACATGAGGAACAGTTTCTTCCCCCAAAGGGTTGCCCAGCCCTGGCACAGGCTGCCCAGGGCAGTGGGGGGATCCCCATCCCTGGAGGGATTGAAGAGCTGTGGAGATGTGGTGCTGAGGGCTGTGGCTTGGTGGTGCCCTGGCAGTGCTGGGGTGAGAGCTGCACTTGGTGGTTCATAGACCCAGAGAATGGCTCAGGTTGGAAGGGTCCCCAAAGCTCAGCCAGCTCCATGGCAGGGACACCTCCCACCAGCCCAGGCTGCTCCAGGCCTCATCCAGCCTGGCCCTGAACACCTCTGGGGAGGGGACAGCCACAGCCTCCCTGGGCAGCCTGTGCCAGAGTCTCCCCTCCCTCCCTGCCAAGAATTAGCTCCTCACCTCCAGTCTCAGTGCCAGCTGTGTTTGAGACTCTCCAAGGCCACAACAAATTGTCCCTTCCTGTCTGTTTGTGCCAGCAGTGCCAGTCAGGAAATGGTTGCAGGCCAGGGGGAGAGGTGGCCAAGGCACTGCTGCAAGCAGAGGTTATCAGATGGCATCTGCCTGACACAAAGACTCATCCTTGGCACGGGAGAGAGAGAGAGAAACTGCAGCTGTAATGGAACAGGGCTGTGGCTGATAGCAACAAGATCTAATTTACTCCTCTTGTAAGGGATACTCTCTCCTCTCTCTCTCTCTGCTCAGTGTGTTACAAGAGCTCCCAGCAAGTCCTCATTCCTGCCTGGAACATCCATTCTGCAGCAGCACAAAGCTGGGGGAGTTTGGAGCTGGGCAGACTCACCAGGGCTGGCAGAGGGTGCTGATGGAGTGCTGCTGCAGAGCAGCACACCTCCATCACAGGGTCTCCTCGCTGCCCTCAGGGTCTCCTCACTGCCCTCGGGGTCTCCTTGCTGCCCTCGGGGTCTCCTCGCTGCCCTCGGGGCCTCCTCGCTGCCCTCGGGGTCTCCTCGCTGCCCTCGGGGTCTCCTCGGTGCCCTGAGGGTCTCCTCGCTGCCCTCGGGGCCTCCTCGCTGCCCTCGGGGTCTCCTCGCTGCCCTGAGGGTCTCCTCGCTGCCCTCGGGGTCTCCTCGCTGCCCTGAGGGTCTCCTCGCTGCCCTGAGGCAGAGGCAAGTGCTGGAACCGCAGGGACAGGCCTGGGTGCACGAAGCCTGCTGCGTGCTGGCAGCCAGCTTCAGCAGCACGATGCCTCCTGGCAGCTCTCACAAACTGCTACCTTGAGGAGCTCAGGAGGTGATCTCTGGGCTCTGCAGCACAAGCCCTGGCACCTGAGAAGATGAATTCAACTTGGCAATGAAAGGTGCTTCATTCAGACAGGCAAAATGGCTCCACAGCACTTCCCCTTCTCTCTCCCCTCCATTCTTTTCTTGTAGCATCTTTTGGTTGGCGATGGCTTAGCCCAGCCTCCATCCTTTGAATGCTCTCAGAGGTGAAATCAGGCCTGCAGTGCCCTAGAATGAAAGTTCAGTGGGTAAAGACACAGAGCTGAGTATGGGGCTTGGGAAGCCTGGCAGCTACGATCAGATCCTGTGATGCAGAAGCGCACAGCAAGCAGAGCAAACTGTGGCAGCAGAGGAGAGGAAAGCTCTGTGAGTGCTCACACTGCCCATGGCTGAGGGTGAGAGCACAAATGCACAACCTAAGCACAAGAAGGTTCCACCACAAAATGGCTCAGGTTGGAAGGGACCTCAGAGATCGTCTCCAAGCTGCCCAGCATGCCCAGGGTCACCTCTCAGCTTGACTCAGCTGCTCAAGGCCTCATCCTGCCTGGCCTTGAACACCCCCACAACCACATCCACAACCCCCCCCCAGGCAACCTATTCCACAGTCCCTGCATCCTCATACTGAAGCTCTACCAGAGACTCATAGAGCTGTTTAGGCAGGGAAAGCCCTGAGTCCAGCTTTAATGAATGGACATGATTTACATCAACAGCAATGAATCATTTCCCTGAGCAGGGGCAGGCTCCTGCTGCTGGCCAGGTGGCTGCTTGGAGCCTGAGCAAAGCAGCTTCATTTAAAGCAAACCAATGAAGAGATCTTTCACATCCTCCTTACTGGGCTCTGACCCTTGGGCAGTACTACAGAATCCTGGGACCCCAGCAGGGTGCAGGGGCTTGGAAGGGACCTCTGGAGGTCACCCAGACCAACCCTCCTGCTCCAGCAGGGCTCCCACAGCAGCTTGCCCAGGGCCACAGTGCCCAGGGGGGTTGGAAGCTCTCCACATCAGGAGACTCCACAACCTCTCTGGGCAGCCTGCTCCAGGCCTCCAGCACCCTCACAACAAACAACTTTCTCCTCCTGCTCAGGTGGCACCTCCTGGGTTCCAGTCTGTGCCCCTTGCCCCTTGTGCTGTCCCTGGGCACCACTGAGCAGAGCCTGGCCCCAGCCTCTTGCCCCCCACAGCTCCTTCAGCTCTTGCTGAGCATTGCTCAGCTCCCTCTGGGGCTGCTCCAGGCTGAACTCAAAGCATTAGGGACTGCAGGGACAGCGAGAGGAGCAACCCCCTGCAGATGCAATTCAGGACATCAGTTCCTCCTCAGGAGCCACCAAGCACATCCTCTCGAACAGTTTCCCTCTGCCCAGGAGGTCCGAAGCAGGTCCCAGCGTGGGTTAAGCTCTTTACCGTCCTTCGGGCGCTGTCCCCCTAGGGCCGTCCCGGGATCAGCACCAGGCGCTGGACAGCGCCCGGGCTCCGCCGGCCCCGCCGCGCCGGCAGGTGGCGCCAGGGAGCGGCGCAGGAGGGACGTCCCGAAGGCTTGCCCGGCCCCGGCCCAGGCAGGGTGCAGTCCCCACCCCTGCAGGGGTTTCAAAGCCATGGGGAGGTGGTGCTGAGGGGCATGGTTTAGGGGTGCCCTGGGGGGCTGGGGCCAGGGTGGGACTGGAAGGGCTGAAAAGTCTCTTTCAACCCAAACAGCTCCATGGTGCTGTGGTTCCAGGCTTGACCTTCCTGGTATCCACACATTCCTTCAGCCCTAACCCTGCCCTGGCACAACCTCAGGCCATTTCCCCTCCTCTCACCTGAGACCCCCCCCCTGGCTGCAGCCTCCTCCCAGGGAGCTGCAGAGAGCAAGGAGGTCTCCCTCAGCCTCCTCTGCTGCAGGCTGCACAGCCCCAGCTGCTTCAGCTGCTCCTCCCCAGCCCTGCTCTCCAGACCCTCCACCACCCAACCACCTTCCTCCCAGCCCTGAGGTGCTTTGTGTCACCCACAGAAGGAAAATCCCAGTCTGGCTCCAGCATCCATCCCCCTGGGAGCAGAGAGCTGCACAGCCCTCCAGGGCCTCCTGGCTGAGCCATACCAAGGCTGATGACTTCCCTTCCCCCCCAGAAGCAGGCAGCAGGCCCCAGCTGCCTGCACTAAGAGCAATATCCTCATGCCACACCACAGTGGCCATTTCCACTGAGGAGAGAGAAGTTTTGTTTGCAATTCCAGCTTGAAATGAGCCCCAGTCAGGATGAGCACCGAGTACCTCATCTGCTCAAGGTGCAGCCCAAGCCTTAGCAATTCATCCCCATGCCTCCAGCTCTCACCCCATTAAAAGCACATCACTCACTCTTGGCCCTTGCACTTCTCAACACTGTAAGCAAACCCCACCCTTTATTTCTTGCTGTTTGAGACCCTACCTGGAGCTCTGGGTCCAGTTCTGGAGCCTCTGTGCCAGGCAGGATCTGGAGGTGCTGGAAGGTGTCCAGAGCAGGGCCACGAGGAGGAGCAGAGGGCTGGAGCTGCTCTGAGCACAGCCTGAGGGAGCTGGGGTTGTGCAGGCTGGAGAGAAGGCTCCCAGGAGACCTCATTGTGGCCTTCCAGGATCTGCAGGGGGCTCCAGGAAAGCTGGGGAGGGACTTTGGAGGGTGTCAGGGAGGGATAGGACTGTGGGGGATGGAGCAGAACTAGAAGTGGGGAGATGGAGATTGGCTGTGAGGGAGAAGTTGTTCCCCAGGAGGGTGGTGAGAGCCTGGCACAGGCTGCCCAGGGAGGTGGTGGCAGCCTCCTGCCTGGAGGTGTTTGCAGCCAGGCTGGAGGTGGCTGTGAGCAACCTGCTGTGGTGTGAGGTGTCCCTGCCCAGGGCAGGGGGTTGGAGCTGGCTGAGCCTTGAGCTCCCTTCCAGCCCTGGGAGTCTATGATTGTAAATCCAAGCCCTGGAACTCTCTCTGCCACCTCCTTCAGGACCAGTAAGGTTTCCAGGCTACCACAGCAGGGTCGGGGGGTGGGGGTGGGGTGTGAATAGCCCTCATTTATATTAGCAGGAGAGAAATAAAACCCCAGAGAGCTGCAGGCTGAAGCTGCCCCCCAGCTCCATCATCATTATCTGCAGTTCAGCAAATGCACTTTCAATGCTGTGCAAGGTCTCTGCTGGGGGAGCAGCGAGAGGCTTTCTCGTCCTGATGGCTGTGCAGCATCTCAGCGCAGGCTCCCGGCTGCCCAGAGGAGTTCCCGGCCTCCGTGAGGCTGCCTCCTTAATCACCTCACTAGTACCTCCATTCACATTGAAATGCTGCTCCGACGCTCGTTGCTGCTCTGAGAAGAAGAGTTAGAAGCTCCTGTTGGCATCTCAGGCTTCAGCCTAGGTGCACAGCCTCCAAGACAGCCCACGGCAGCCTGGGGGCTGGCATAGGGTCACCAAAACCAAGCCAAGGTCTTCGGAGAGCGGCTCAGGTTGGAAGGGAACTCAGAGCTCATCCACTCCAACCTCCCTGCCACGGGCAGGGACAGCTCTCAGCTACACTCAGCTGCTCAGGGCCTCATCCAGCCTGGCCTTGAACACCCCCAGGCAGGAGGCAGCCACAGCCTCCCTGGGCAGCCTGGGCCAGAGTCTCAGCTCCCTCATACTGAACAACTTCCTCAGCTCCACTCTAACCCTGCTCTGCCTCAGCTTCAAACCATTTCCCCTTGGCCTGGCTCAGACCCCCTCAGGAGAAGTCTCTCTGCAGCCTTCCTGCAGGATCCCTTCAGCTCCTGGCAGCAGCTCTGAGGTCCCCCTGGAGCCTTCTCCTCTGCAGGCTGCACAGCCCCAGCTCCCTCAGCCTGTGCTCACAGCAGAGCTGCTCCAGCCCTGGGATCATCTTTGTGGCCTCCTCTGGACCCTCTCCAGCAGCTCTGTGTCCTCCTCCTGCTGGGAACACCAGAACTGGAGGCAGGATTGGAGGTGAGGTCTGAGCAGAGCAGAGCCCAGGGGCAGGATCCCCTCTCCTGCCCTGCTGCCCACACTGCTCTGGACTGCAGCCCAGCACCCAGCTGCCTGCTGGGCTGCAGGAGGGCACTGCCAGCTCACAGCAAGCCTCTCATCAACCAATCCCAAGTCTCCAGAACGCTCAAAACAGCATTAATTGACCCCAAACCACCCCAGAGTGACAGGTGAGGCATTTGCCATCCAGCAGAAACTCTTCCCTCAGCCCAAGGCAGCTGCAGTTCTCCTCCCCGCCCCCCCGGCAGGTAACAATCAGCAGCACAGCCTGAGCAGAGGGGCAGGCAGCAGATCCTTTCCCTCTCATCTGGGCCTCCAAACTTGGTAATTTTCTCTTTTATACCATTTTAATGCCCAGGAAGGGAGATGATGAGCTGGGGAAGGAAGAATAGGTGGTGGGGAAGATAATAGCAGAAAGAGTCAGGGAAGAGGTGAGAGATAATTTGCCAGCAGCAGCAGCAGCAGGACTGCAGGCATTACACAGACAAAGCATGGACAACAATCTGCATTCCCCACGTGGACATCTCCTTGCATTTGGGGCCCTTTTGGCTCATTTCAGAGCAGAGGTTGTTGGCTGCCTGGTTGGGGGTGTTTAAGGAGCCATCTCAGCAAGAGAAAAAGCTCAGCCTGCCTGCAGGCACACTGTGCTCCTCTGGGTGAAGTGCCATTGCCTGCCCACCTGATGCAGCAGCTCAGCACTTTGGGGGCAGTGGAGGAAAAGGAGTAGGAGGGCAGAGAAATGAGGCAGGGAGGAGGAGGAGGCCTGGACAGCAGCTGACTTCAGTTACAAGCTCTGCCCCAAGCTGCTCTGCCTGGGGAGAGGATCATCAAGGTTGGAGGAGGCCTCTAAGGCCATCGAGTCCAACCTTCTCCCCAACACCTCCATGGCCACTAAGCCACAGCCCCAAGTGCAGGAGGATCACAGAGCTGTGCCAGCTGCAAGAGCTCTCTGAGATCACCCAGGCCAACACCAACCCAAGGCCACCAAAGCCTGGCCCCAAAGTGCAGGAGGATCACAGAGCTGTGCCAGCTGCAAGAGCTCTCTGAGATCACCCAGGCCAGCACCAACCCAACCCCACCAAGGCCACCAAAGCCTGGCCCCAAGTGCAGGAGGATCACAGAGCTGTGCCAGCTGCAAGAGCTCTCTGAGATCACCCAGGCCAACACCAACCCAACCCCACCAAAGCCTGGCCCCAAGTGCAGGAGGATCACAGAGCTGTGCCAGCTGCAAGAGCTCTCTGAGGTCACCCAGGCCAACACCAACCCAAGGCCACCAAAGCCTGGCCCCAAAGTGCAGGAGGATCACAGAGCTGTGCCAGCTGCAAGAGCTCTCTGAGATCACCCAGGCCAACACCAACCCAAGGCCACCAAAGCCTGGCCCCAAAGTGCAGGAGGATCACAGAGCTGTGCCAGCTGCAAGAGCTCTCTGAGATCACCCAGGCCAGCACCAACCCAAGGCCACCAAACCATGACCCCAAGTGCCATGGCCACACATTTCCTGACCACCTCCAGGGATGGGGACTCCACCACCTCCCTGGGCAGCCTGTGCCAGTCCCTGACAATCCTTGCAGCAAAGAAATTGTTCCTAACATCCAACCTAAGCTTCCTCTGGTGCAGCTTGAGGCCATTTCCTCATTAGTTACTCGAGAGAAGTGGCCAAGACCAACCTCACTGCAGCCTCCTCCCAGGGAGCTGCAGAGAGCAATGAGGTCTCCCCTCAGCCTCCATTTCTTCAGGCTAAACACCCCCAGCTCTCTCAGCCTCTCCTCACCAGCTCTGCTCTTCCCAAGCCTGGCAGTGTGACCAGGCTGAGGTGCAGGGGATGGGGGCTGGAGCCAGCCCAGCCCCTGCCAGCATCAGGCCCAGCACAGCTTGCTCAGTAAACAACTCTGAATATTCTGATTACTATCTCTGCTCTCATTTCCAGGCTCCAAGACACCTCCCAGGGCCACCTCCCCCTGAAGAGCTGATCAGCAGATTGAACCTCTTTCATTAGGCTCCTTTTGTCTGAAGATGATCAATCTCTGCCCTCTCCCAAGGGCTGCAGCTGAGCCACAGCAGCACAGAAGCACCACGTGGCTCAGTCCCCCTGCAGCAGAGCCATTCCCAACCTACCCAAACGTTTCTCCAGTTCCACAGATGCATGGAATGGGTTGGAAGAGACCTGAGAGATCATCCAGTCCCAACCCCCTGCCATGAGCACGCCTCCCACCAGCCCAGGCTGCTCAAGGACTCATCCAGCCTGGCCTTGAGCACCTCCAAGGAGCAGCCACAGCCTCCCTGGGCAGCCTGTGCCAGGCTCTCCCCACCCTCACTGCCAACAATCTCTTCCTCCTCTCCACTCTCAGTCTCCTCTCTCCCAGCTCAAAGCCATTGTCCCTTGTCCTGGCATTCCCAACCCTTGTCCCAAGTCCCTCCCCAGCTCTCCTGGAGCCCTTCAGGCAGAGGGACACAAACCAAACCACTCCCCAGAGCCCCCTTGCTCTTTAACTTGTGTTTTGAACCACATCAGAAACCATCCCCAGGAAGTTCCATTGTCCAAGGCACTTCCCAGTTGATTTCCCCAGCCTGACTCCCTGGGCAGCTGGGAGGTTTGGATTTGTCCCCCCAAGGAGGGAGCAAGCCCCCAAAGGAGAGGAGAATGGCTGATGTACAGCCAGCAAGGGGTTGTGAGGCACCAAGGGGCAACATTTACCTCCAGAGCTGCTCTGCAATGAAGCTCAACTGCTTCAGCCACACACTGCAGCACCAGAAACCAGAATGGCACCGACCATCATCAGCAGCAGCAGCCTTCATCTGCATGGTGCAAGCCCCAGAAGTCAGGATGTGGGATCCCATTTCTCCTGGTGTTCTGAGAGTAGAGCAGAGGAGCAACAGAGCTGGGGAAGGGTCTGGAGAGCTGGGCTGGGGAGGAGCAGCTGAGGGGGCTGGGGGTGTGCAGCCTGCAGCAGAGGAGGCTGAGGGAGACCTCCTTGCTCTCTGCAGCTCCCTGAGAGGAGGCTGCAGCCAGGGGGGGTTGGGCTCTGCTCCCCAGTCTCAGGTGATAGAAGAGGAACTGGCCTGAAGCTGTGCCAGGGGAGGGTGAGGTTGGAGAGGAGGAAAGTTTCCTTACCTGCAGAAGTGGTCAGGGACTGGAGCAGTCACCTGCTTGGCACTGGTGCTTGGGCTGAGAGCTCTCCACATGAGAGCAAGGAGGGCAGTGCCAAGAACAACTAAACCAGCAACAAAAACCTGCTGCTGGGCAGCACAGGAAAGTGCCAGTGAAGGCTCCCCAGGACCACTGGCACAGGCTGCCCAGGGAGGTGGGGGAGTCCCCATCCCTGGAGGTGTGCAAGGAACCTGTGGCCATGCTGGGGTTGGGCTGCTGCTTGGCCTGGATGAGCTCAGAGAGCTTTCCCAAGCCAGGCAGTTCTATGACACTAAGGAATGTGTGGGCACAGCCCTTGGGGCTGTGGTTTGGTGGCCATGCTGGGGTTGGGCTGGGCTGGATGAGCTCAGAGAGCTTTCCCAACCCAGAATGTTCTATGACACTAAGCAATGTGTGGCCACAGCCCTTGGGGCCATGGTTTGGTGGCCATGGTTGGGTTGGGCTGGGCTGGATGGGCTCAGAGAGCTTTCCCAAGCCAGGCAGTTCTATGACACTAAGCAATGTGTGGGCACAGCCCTTGGGGCCATGGTTTGGTGGCCATGGTTGGGTTGGGCTGGGCTGGATGGGCTCAGAGAGCTTTCCCAAGCCAGGCAGTTCTATGACACTAAGGAATGTGTGGGCACAGCCCTTGGGGCCATGGTTTGGTGGCCATGGTTGGGTTGGGTTGGACTGGATGAGCTCAGAGAGCTTGCCCAGCCCAGGCAGTTCTATGACACTAAGCAATGTGTGGCCCCAGCCCTTGGGGCTGTGGTTTGGTGGCCATGGTTGGGTTGGGTTGGGCTGGATGAGCTCAGAGAGCTTTCCCAAGCCAGGCAGTTCTATGACACTAAGCAATGTGTGGCCACAGCCCTTGGGGCCATGGTTTGGTGGCCATGCTGGGGTTGGGCTGGGCTGGATGAGCTCAGAGAGCTTTCCCAACCCAGAATGTTCTATGACACTAAGCAATGTGTGGCCACAGCCCTTGGGGCCATGGTTTGGTGGCCATGCTGGGGTTGGGCTGGGCTGGATGAGCTCAGAGAGCTTTCCCAACCCAGAGTGTTCTATGACACTAAGCAATGTGTGGCCCCAGCCCTTGGGGCCATAGTTTGGTGGCCATGGTTGGGTTGGGTTGGGCTGGATGAGCTCAGAGAGCTTTCCCAAGCCAGGCAGTTCTATGACACTAAGCAATGTGTGGCCCCAGCCCTTGGGGCCATGGTTTGGTGGCCATGGTTGGGTTGGGTTGGCCTGGATGAGCTCAGAGAGCTTGCCCAGCCCAGGCAGTTCTATGACACTAAGCAATGTGTGGCCCCAGCCCTTGGGGCTGTGGTTTGGTGGCCATGGTTGGGTTGGGTTGGGCTGGATGAGCTCAGAGAGCTTTCCCAAGCCAGGCAGTTCTATGACACTAAGCAATGTGTGGCCACAGCCCTTGGGGCCATGGTTTGGTGGCCATGCTGGGGTTGGGCTGGGCTGGATGAGCTCAGAGAGCTTTCCCAACCCAGAGTGTTCTATGACACTAAGCAATGTGTGGCCCCAGCCCTTGGGGCCATGGTTTGGTGGCCATGGTTGGGTTGGGCTGGGCTGGATGAGCTCAGAGAGCTTTCCCAAGCCAGGCAGTTCTATGACACTAAGCAATGTGTGGCCCCAGCCCTTGGGGCTGTGGTTTGGTGGCCATGGTTGGGTTGGGTTGGGTTCAAGGTTGGCCTGGATGAGCTCAGAGAGCTTGCCCAGCCCAGGCAGTTCTATGACACTAAGCAATGTGTGGCCCCAGCCCTTGGGGCTGTGGTTTGGTGGCCATGCTGGGGTTGGGTTGGGCTGGATGAGCTCAGAGGGCTTTCCCAGCCCAGGCAGTTCTATGACACTAAGCAATGTGTGGGCACAGCCCTTGGGGCCATGGTTTGGTGGCCATGCTGGGGTTGGGCTGGGCTGGATGAGCTCAGAGGGCTTTCCCAAGCCAGGCAGTTCTGTGTTTCTCTGACTCCATCCCTGCTTAGAATTTCATCTGGCTGAGCCTCAGGCAGAGACAGCCCCAACGCGCTCACTGTTGAACTGCTCCTCACGCCGCATTTGTCTCCCTTGAAAGCCACGGCAGTGTTTACTTAGGCACTTGTACTTCATGGCCTATAAAACAACAATAACCAACTCCAAATTAGTCATTTCCTTTCGGATAATAAAGTCACAAAGAGGAGGGAAAGGAACACAGAAAAACCCCAACCCAACAACAACAACTCTGCCGCTTCCAATTGTTGCGAGGAGCGCTGGAAAGGAGGTGAAAATCTCTCCGGCAGTCATTAGCAGCTAATTGCTCGGGAAAGCTGCAGGAGGATCAGCGCAGCTTTGGGGGGCTGGGTTTGCTGTGCGGAAGGAGAGTGAATTCCAGGCAGAACTCTTAACTCTTTCAAGCTCTTTCCTCTTGCAAACAAAACAGAGGAGGGAGGTTCCCCACCCGCCTCCACTCTGCCCTGGTGAAGTCCCAGCTGGAGGTCTGGGGCCAGGTCCGGGCTCCCCAGGGACAGAGAACTGCTGGAGAGAGGCCAGGGGAGGCTAAAGAGATGCTGAGGGGCCTGGAGCAGCTCTGGGAGCAGCAAAGGCTGAGAGCCCTGGGGCTGAGAGCCTGCAGAAGAGCAGCCCCAGAGGGCAGCTGAGCAATGCTCAGCAAGAGCTGAAGGAGAATAGGGTAGGGTAGGGTAGGGTAGGGTAGGGTAGGGTAGGGTAGGATAGGATAGGGTAGGATAGGGTAGGATAGGGTAGGATAGGATAGGATAGGATAAACCAGGTTGGAAGAGACCTTCAAGATCATCGTGTCCAACCCATCATCCAATCCAACACCACGTAAACAACTAACCCATGGTACCCAGCACCCCATCAAGTCTCCTCCTGAACACCTCCAGTGATGGTGACTGCACCACCTCCCCAGGCAGCCCATTCCAATGGGCAATCACTCTCTCTGGGTAGAACTTCCTCCTAACCTCCAGCCTAAACCTCCCCTGGTGCAGCCTGAGACTGTGTCCTCTTGTTCTGGTGCTGGGTG
Organism: Dryobates pubescens; assembly: GCF_014839835.1. NCBI lineage: Eukaryota > Metazoa > Chordata > Aves > Piciformes > Picidae > Dryobates > Dryobates pubescens. The sequence goes on from NC_071612.1 coordinate 1,100,270, forward strand.
CCTGGGAGAAGAGACCAACCCCCACCTGGCTACAACCTCCCTTCAGGGAGTTGTAGAGAGCAAGAAGGTCTCCCCTGAGCCTCCTCTTCTCCAGGCTAAGCAACCCCAGCTCCCTCAGCCTCTCCTCCCAGGGCTGTGCTGTGGGGGGCAAGAGGCTGGGGCCAGGCTCTGCTCATGGTGCCCAGGGACAGCACAAGGGGCACAGACTGGCACCCAGGAGGAGAAAGTTGTTTGTTGTGAGGGTGCTGGAGGCCTGGAGCAGGCTGCCCAGAGAGGTTGTGGAGTCTCCTGGTGTGGAGAGCTTCCAACCCCCCCCTGGGCACAGTGCTGCTGGGCAAGCTGCTGTGGGAGCCCTGCTGAGCAGGGGGCTGGGGCTGGGTGAGCTCCAGAGCTCCCTTCCAGCCCCCTGCACCATGCTGGGGTTGGAAAATTCTGTTGAATATTCTATCAAATCATTTTTTTTCCCCACACAGAGTCAGAGACTGCCTCAGGGTTGGAAGGGAGCCTCAGAGATCATCTTGCCCAAGCCCCCTGCAGCCAGCAGGGACCCCTCCACCTGGAGCAGGCTGCTCATGGCCCCAGCAAGCTTGAGCAGGAGCATCTGCAGGGCTGGGGACCTCCACCACCTCTGAGCCACCACAGAGCTCATGTCTCCTGAGCCTCAGAGGGAGCAGGCTCAGCCCTCCCAGGCTGTGCTGAGCTGGTTGCCAGTGTGTGTTTTGTGGCAGGCTGAATATTCAGCAGCTGTTCTCTAACCCCAGCTTAGTGCTGGGAGTTGTGAAGCCTTTGAATTATGCATCCCCCCCATCCCCCTTTTGCTCTGCAGCCACAGAAGGGAAGTGTGGCTACAACATCATTAACTCCTTTGGGCTCTTTAGGCACCAGTCTGACTCCTCAATTCATTAATAAAAAGCATAGCTCTCATTTAGCTTTTATATAGAATTTATCCATTAGTGGGGGGCTGCTCCTGAGCTCCTCTCCTGCTTTGAGCTGGAGCCTAACTGACTCTGCTCAAAGCTCATTCTTGAGCACCTCCTGCTCAAGCTGCTTCGGTTCCCTTTCTCCATCCCCCTCCCTCCTTCCCTCTCTCAATGCAGAGAGCTTCTGCCACTCACCTGCTGCAGCCTGGCCCAGCCCTGACCCTTGGCAGCTCCTGCTTGGGCAACAGGCAGGATTCCTCTGGCAGCTTTAAGCAGCAAAAGAAACCCCAAAGGTGAGGGACCTGGGAGAGAAGACAAAGCCACCTGATGCTGCAGCACTGCCTGAGGCTCTGAACAGCTTCTTCCTGGCTGTTACAAACTCCCTGCTGCAGTGTGCAGCACCAGCAAGGCAGGTGGCATCTGCTCTCCCCTTCAGGAGGTGGCATCTAAGCAGGAAGAGGCTGTCCCTGTCCTACTGCAGGGCATGGAGACCAGGGGACATGAAAACAAACCCTTGCCCCACAGATGTGGTCCTTCCCTTCACACCCTGCTTCGTAAACAGAGCTGATTTGCAGGCCTGGACAAGTTCCTGCTCATCAATTCCTTCAGTTATTGATTGGGTTGGGGTTCCCCCCCCCTCAAACACAGCTGGATCCACACTGAGGGGAGTGCAGCAAGAGCTGAGCTCCTCAGGGCTGAGCTGCTCATTTCCATGCCTCAGCTCAGCCTTAGCACATGCCTGGGACTCTTTAACACCTGAGAGCTAATTAGATCCCCCTCATGGTCTGGTCACCTCTCTTAGAGTCACAGAATGGGAGGGGGAGGAAGGGCCCTCTGAGGTCACCCAGTCCAAGCCCCCTGCCAGAGCAGCAGCAGCCAGGGCAGGGCACCCAGGGCAGGGCACCCAGGGCAGGGCACCCAGGAACACATCCAGGGAGAATCCTGGAAACTCAGCACTGTGGAGCTGGAAAGAGCCTCTGGAGCTCACCCAGCCTCAAAGCATGGCAGGGCTTGGAAGGCAGCTCTGGAGCTCCCCCAGCCCCCTGCCCCAGCAGGGCTCCCACAGCAGCTTGCCCAGCAGCACAGTGCCCAGGGGGGGTTGGAAGCTCTCCACACCAGGAGACTCCACAGCCTCTCTGGGCAGCCTGCTGCAGGGCTCAGCACCCTCACAACAAAGAGGTTGCTCCTCCTGCTCAGATGGAGCTGCTGATGGTGCAGTCTGTGCCCCCTGCCCCTTGTGCTGTCCCTGGGCACCACTGAGCAGAGCCTGGCCCCAGCCTCTTGCCCCCCACAGCTCCTTCAGCTCTTGCTGAGCATTGCTCAGCTGCCCTCTGGGGCTGCTCTTCTGCAGGCTCTCAGCCCCAGGGCTCTCAGCCTCTGCTGCTCCCAGAGCTGCTCCAGGCCCCTCAGCATCTCTGCAGCCTCCCCTGGGCTCTCTGCAGCAGTTCCCTGTCCCTCTTGAACTGGGGAGCCAGGAACTGGACACAGGACTCCAGCTTGGAGCCTCCACAGCCTCTCTGGGCAGCCTGCTCCAGGCCTCCAGCACCCTCACAGCACAGAAACTCCTCCTCATATCGAGGTGGAACCTCCTGGGAGCTCCTCCAGTCCAACCAGCAACCCAACCCCACCATGGCCACCAAACCCTGGCCCCAAGGGCCATGGCCACAGGGTTCTGGAGCACCTCCAGGCATGGGGACTCCACCAGCTCCCTGGGCAGCCTCTGCCAGTCCCTGACCACTCTGGCAGCACAGAAATTCTTCCTCTCCTCCAACCTAGACACCATTTCAGGCCATCTCCACTCCCTCAGTGCCTTCAAAACTGCAAAGAGATTCCCCTGTGGTGCTGCTTCTTCCACGTGGTAAAATAGTCCCTTCCCTAGAGCACAGCCAGGAAGAGATCCCTGAGCCTTCCACTCCCTGCAGCAGCAGCAGGCAGCACCTCAGCCACTGTGATTCATTGGATCAATAATTCTAAGGTCTGTACCTAAAAGGCTGAAAAATGTGATGCAAGCTGGCAGGAGAGTAATGATTGTAATGTGCAGCAAAATGAGGCCTGGAGAGAAGCAAACCTGGGGGGGAAGGGATGGGAGAAGCAAGTGTGGAGAGGCTTAACCTTGCCCAGGGGGCCAGCAGAGCCTGCTGTGTTCCCTCTCCAAGCTCCAAGACAGCTTCCATCCCTTGATGCTTCCACACTTTGCCTCATTGGCCTTTTTCTTTCCCCATTTTCACACAATTATCCCAGCAGGGGCTGGAAGGCAGCTCTGGAGCTCACCCAGCCCCAGCCCCCAGCCCAGCAGGGCTCCCCCAGCAGCTTGCCCAGCAGCACAGTGCCCAGGGGGGGTTGGAAGCTCTCCACACCAGGAGACTCCACAACCTCTCTGGGCAGCCTGCTCCAGGCCCCCAGCACCCTCACAACAAACAACTTTCTCCTCCTGCTCAGATGGAACCTCCTGGGTGCCAGTCTGTGCCCCTGGCCATGGCAGGAGGATGTGGCCTCCTTGCCAGCTCCCAGCAGCCCTGGTGATTGCTGCCACAGTTACACAGAGGCAGAGAAAATCAGTTCAGTTTCTTTCTCCCCTCCTGGTTTAATTCCTCCTTCCCCTCCCTTCATGCCTCCATCAGGCTCTGAATAACCAAATCCTTTCCCAGATCCTCACCTCCTCCCTCAGGTGATGCCACACCACCTACCCAGCAGCATTTGTGCTGCCAGCAGCCCAGGCACCAGGGCAGCTGAGAGCATTTTGGTGCTTCAGTGCTCTGAGAGAAAAATAAACACCAGAGAGAGAGAGGCAGCTGCCCTGCTCTGCCCTGCTGAGCCCACTGCTGGAGGGCTGGGGCCAGGGCTGGGCTCCCCACTTCAAGAAGGACAGGGACCTGCTGGAGGGGGGACAGCAGAGGGCTGGGAAGCTGCTGAGGGGCCTGGAGCAGCTCTGGGAGGAGCTGAGAGCCCTGGGGCTGAGAGCATGCAGAGGAGCAGCCCCAGAGGGCAGCTGAGCAATGCTGATCAATACCTCAAGGGTGGTGCCAGGAGGCTGGGACCAGGCTGTGCTCAGCAGTGCCCAGGGACAGGGTGAGGGGCAAGGGGCACAAACTTCACCCTCAGCAGCTCCAGCTGAGCATGAGGAGGAACTTCTTGGATGTAAGAGTGAGGGAGCCCTGGAGCAGGCTGCCCAGAGAGGCTGTGGAGTGTGCTGGTGTGGACACTTCCAAGACCCATCTGGATGCATTCCTGGGTGAGCTGCTCTAGCCTTGGCAGGGGGTTGGGGTGGACGACCTCCAGAGGCCCTTTCCACCCCCAGCCACTCTGTGGCATGCTCCCCAGCTCACCCCCAGCCTTCCCCAGCCCTGTGAGAGCAGCCCCAGCAGCTTGGGTGACACTGCAAGCCACACACTGCCTCCATCTGCGCAGCATCACGTCCCTGCCGAGGACAATTAGATGTTTCTGATCTCTCCTCTATAATTCACTTCCCTATCTAATCAACAATTATCCATAATGAACTTTCCAGCTCCAGCTCAAACTCAGCAGTTGCCTTTTTTTTTTTGCCTGGTGGAAGACATAAAGAGAGAGAGAAAGAGAGGGGGGGGAAAGCCCCAAGCCCAGGAGCGAGTGGCGGCGGAGGTTTTATGGAGGGGCTGGGGAGTAATCAGCCTCTCACTCTGAAGCTGTTTAACAGCCATGGCCAATGGCAGCTGAAGCTGCTGGAGTGAGCAGGATGACCTAGGAAGCTGCTGCAGACTGGCTGGGGAAAGCCCTTCCTCAGAGCAGGGTCTCCTTGCCTGGGGGGCATCCACAAAGGGCAGGGGGGGAAGGAAGCAGCCTGCAAAGAGCCAGGGCCCCAAAGCAGCTGGCTGAGCAGGATGGGGGAAGGAAAGCATCACAGAATGGAGCTCAAAGCTCAGCCTGCTCCAAGCCCCTGCCATGGGCAGGGACACCTCCCACCAGCCCAGGCTGCTCAGGGCCTCATCCAGCCTGGTCCTGAACACCTCCAGGCAGGAGGCAGCCACAGCCTCCCTGGGCAGCCTGTGCCAGAGTCTCCCCAGCCTCACCACCAAGAATCTCTTCCTCCTCTCCAGTCTCAGTCTCCCCTCTCCAGCTCCAAGCCATTGTTCCTCCTCCTGGCACTCCCAACCCTTGTCCCCAGTCCCTCCCCAGCTCTTCTGGAGCCCTTCAGCTCCTGGAAGGCTGCTCTGAGGTCTGCCTGGAGCCTTCTCCAGGCTGAACAGCCCCAGGTCTCCCAAGCCTGGCCCCACAGGGGAGGTTCTGCAGCCCTCTGATCATCTCTGTGGCCTCCTCTGGAGGCTCTCCAGCAGCTCCAGGTCCTCCTTGTGCTGGGGGCCCCAGAGCTGGACTCAGCTGGGGAGGAGCTGCATGGTAAGTTGGGGCAGGTCATGAATTGACTCTGCCCTGCCAGACAGAAGTAACTCAGAGACTGGTTTGCATGGGCACCTGCATTAATCATGCTCCAAACTTCACAGCCAAGCTAAGCCACCTGCCCCCTCTCACCTGAGGTCCCACTGCTGGCAGATGCTCCAGAAGGCTGTGGGAAGCTCCTGGGATGGTCTGTGCTGAGCAGGGCAGGCAGGCAGCTGGGCAAGGAGCAAAACCTTCTGAGCTTTGCTGAGCTTCCCTGCAAATGCCCCAAACCTCCCCCCCAAAGCACCATGGAGCTCAGTCAGGATGGAAGCATGGAACAGCTGCTGCCCTGGCCCTGGCCTCTGGCCACCCAGCAGGGCTGCACACCAAAGCTCAGCTCACAGGAGAGACAGTGTCCAAAGCCACCTGCATGCACTCCAGCACAAAACAGTCACAGGATGGTTTGGGTGGGAAGGGGCCTTTAAAGCTCATCTAAGTCCAACCCCCATGACCTGGAATGTCCCCAGGGAGGAGTCCTCCATGAGCTCCCTGGGCAACCTGTTCCTGTGCTCTGCCCCCTCCTTGTAAAGGACTTCTGCATAGTGTCCAAAGCTAAGTCCAGAATCATGGAAGGCTTTGGGTTGGAAAAGCTCTCTGAGCCCAGCCAGCAGCCCCAAGCCCACCATGGCCACCAAACCATGGCCCCAGGTGCTGGAGCACCTCCAGGGATGGGGACTCCACCACCTCTGAGCAACCTCATCGAGCTGGATGTGTCCCTGCTGACTGCAGAGGAGCTGCACTGGATGCAGGTTGGACCTGATGACCTCTGAGGTCTTTTCCAACCTTATGGATTAGATGACCTCTAAAGGGCCCTTCCAACCCGAGGCATTGTGTGGTTGCATGGTGCTCACCCCAGGAGCAGAGGAGGAATCACTTCTGTGACTCTGTGAAGCGACTCCATGACCCTGTGAGGCTGCTGGAACCCTGCAGCAGGCTGCCCAGGGAGGTGCTTGAGGCTCCAGCCCTGGGGGTGTTGCAGGGGAGGCTGGACAGGGCTCTGGGCAGCCTGATCTAGCTGGGGCTGTCCCTGCTGAGTGCAGGGGGCTTGGACTGGATGAGCTTTGGAGGCCCCTTCCAGCCCAGCCCAGGCTGTGGTTCTATTCCTGTAACATCTGAAGGCTGCAGAAGACCTCAAGCTGCCTCCCAGCAGCTCCACCACCCTCTGGTGCTTCCAGCACGTCAAACTTCCAGGAAGAAACACTTCTCTGTGAGGCCAGGAGGCATTTGCAGCCGTCAGGATGCCAAGCTGAGCCCTCCCTGCTGCTCCTGAGCCCTGTCTTTTCTCCTCTCTTTGTTTCCACCTCTGAAACTGCCAGGAAGGTCACTGTGACCCTGCCTGAAACCCCGGGAGCAGGGACCTGGCAGAAGCTCAGCCTCCCAAGGCTCTGCTGGCAGGAACGATTTGACTTGCTCTCCTTCCACCAGCACAACTTCCAGAGGAGGAGAAGGAGGAGGGAAGGGAAGAAGAGCAATGCCATGGGATGGAGACACAGAGACACAACCCAAGAGCCAAGCCCAGCCCTGAGGGCAAGGAGGGCACCACTGGCACCACTGATGCTGGGGGCAGGCACTGGGCAAGGCCCAGCCTGGGCTCAGCACCAGATGGGAACCAGAGGCAGGAGCTGGATGGAGGAGCACAGGGCTGGGGCTGGAAGGCAGCAGGGACAGAGTGCTGCTGGCACAGCAGCCAGGGAAGGAGAGGCTTGGCCCTGGGCAGCCCTCAGCTGGCTCCTGAAGATGCCCTGCAGGGGCTGCAATCCCTTGGGGGGCACTTGAGGCTCCCCTGGCCTGGCTGCTGCTCCCCACAGCTGCCACCTCTGCCTTCCTGCCCCCCAAGGGGTGGCACAAGCTGTGGCAGTGCCCTTGGGGTGGCCAGCAGCAAGTGTGAGGCAGAGGCTTTGTGCAGCCCAGGCCTTGGCAGGAGCTCTGCCCTGAGCTTCTCCCTGCTAGGAGCAGCCCCTGGCTGTGCCAAGCTGCCCTGAGCTTCAGCAAGGAGCTCCCTGAGCAGAGCCTGAGCTGGGCAGCACCAGTCCTGCTCTGGCTCCCAGCAGGACACCCCCAAAGCCCCACACCAGGCTCTCAGCTCCCCACAGCCCCTGGGCAGTCTGGAACCCCAAACCCTTTCCCTTCCCCCCCTGAAGCTGTTTCGGTCTCACACAATTTCCCTTTCTTTGGGCCAGGAACTTAACTCTCTTCACTCCCAGCTCCTTCCTAACACCAGAGAGGCAAAGAGGGAAGGGAAAGGAGGAGGGCAGAGACCTGCAAGTGGCTGTGGTGAGCAGGAGCTGCTCATGTGGTGGAGCCCCAGGAGGACACTTGATGAACCGCTGCAGCTCCGCGCCGGCTGCAGCCTGGCCCTCAGCTCCCTGCTGTTGGATAATTTGTCAGTCCTGGCACTCTGGCAAACAATAAACTCAGGGAACAGCTACTGGAAGCACAGGGAAATTATTGAATCAGCTTCTTCCCTTCTTGTAGCCCAAACTGTAAGCTGATCTTAAACCCAGCGCCGGGGGCTGAAGCCAAACAGCTGCGAGCGGGGAGGAGGCAGCCCTGAAAGGAGAGGCTTGTGGCTCCCTCCCAGCCCCTGCCATGCTCCGAGGCTGGGTGAGCTCCAGAGCTCCCTCCCAGCCCCTGCCATGCTCTGAGGCTGGGTGAGCTCCAGAGCTCCCTTCCAGCCCCTGCCATGCTCTGGGGCTGGGTGAGCTCCAGAGCTCCCTCCCAGCCCCTGCCATGCTCTGAGGCTGGGTGAGCTCCAGAGCTCCCTCCCAGCCCCTGCCATGCTCTGAGGCTGGGTAAGCTCCAGAGCTCCCTCCCAGCCCCTGCCATGCTCTGAGGCTGGGTGAGCTCCAGAGCTCCCTCCCAGCCCCTGCCATGCTCTGAGGCTGGGTGAGCTCCAGAGCTCCCTCCCAGCCCCTGCCATGCTCTGAGGCTGGGTGAGCTCCAGAGCTCCCTCCCAGCCCCTGCCATGCTCTGAGGCTGGGTGAGCTCCAGAGCTCCCTCCCAGCCCCTGCCATGCTCTGAGGCTGGGTGAGCTCCAGAGCTCCTCCCAGCCCCTGCCATGCTCTGAGGCTGGGTGAGCTCCAGAGCTCCCTCCCAGCCCCTGCCATGCTCTGAGGCTGGGTGAGCTCCAGAGCTTCCTCCCAGCCCCTGCCATGCTCTGAGGCTGGGTGAGCTCCAGAGCTCCCTCCCAGCCCCTGCCATGCTCTGAGGCTGGGTGAGCTCCAGAGCTTCCTCCCAGCCCCTGCCATGCTCTGAGGCTGGGTGAGCTCCAGAGCTCCCTCCCAGCCCCTGCCATGCTCTGAGGCTGGGTGAGCTCCAGAGCTCCCTTCCAGCCCCTGCCATGCTCTGAGGCTGGGTGAGCTCCAGAGCTCCCTCCCAGCCCCTGCCATGCTCTGGGGCTGGGTGAGCTCCAGAGCTCCCTTCCAGCCCCTGCCATGCTCTGAGGCTGGGTGAGCTCCAGAGCTCCCTCCCAGCCCCTGCCATGCTCTGAGGCTGGGTGAGCTCCAGAGCTCCCTCCCAGCCCCTGCCATGCTCTGAGGCTGGGTGAGCTCCAGAGCTCCCTCCCAGCCCCTGCCATGCTCTGAGGCTGGATGAGCTCCAGAGCTCCCTCCCAGCCCCTGCCATGCTCTGAGGCTGTGCACACATCCAAGTGTGATACCCACAGAACTCTGGCACCACCAGGGTGGTTTTGCTCCCAGCCCATGCTGTGCATGTGGCTCTCCACAGCTCAGGAGCCACTCCACTGGCTCCAGGATGCTTTCTGCTCATCCTCTTTCCCCCTCCCTCTTCCAGCAGAGCCTGGAAGCACAGAATCAATCTCAGAGTTGTGAAGCCTGCATGGAAAGGGAGCCAGAGCCCTACCTGCACCTAATGCTTCCCTGCACACCTAGCTGGGGAAGGCATTAGTGGCCACATGGGCATCTGCCCAGGCATTAATGGCCAGAGCAGCAAGCAGGGAGGAGAGGGGAGCAGAGCCTCAGCATCCATTCCTGCCTCCCCTCATCCCCAGGGGCAGGATGCAGCTCGCTCTGGAGGCAGAGTTTGCTCCTGGGCTCTGCTGGTACAATTCTGCCTTTTAGTGCTCCCACACAGGGTAATGATTCCACCTTTGCCAGCAATTAAGAGCCCTCCTCTTTGCCTGGGAGAGCATCTGACAAAATTAGCTAATGGATCCTGCTGCAAATATTTCTGAGAAGGACACAGGGTGGGGGCAAACCCAGCAGAGGATGAAGGCAGCAGCAGCAGCTCTGTGGGTCCAGGGTTCTGGATCACAGAATCGCAGCAAGGGTTGGGTTGGAAGGGACCTGAAAGCTCACCCAGTTCCCAGCCCCCCTGCCATGGGCAGGGACACCTCCCACCAGCCCAGGCTGCTCAAGGCCTCATCCAGCCTGGTCCTGAACACCTCCAGGGAGGGGGCAGCCAGAGCAGAGCACTCCTTAAACTCCATTGATGTATTTTAAGCAACAGAGGAAAGCATAAACAAAATAGAGTTGGATTTGTTATGTTCAGGTGCAACCTCCTGGGTGCCACTCTGTGCCCCTTGTGCTGCCCCTGGGCACCCCTGAGCAGAGCCTGGCCCCAGCCTCTTGCCCCCCACAGCTCCTTCAGCTCTTGCTGAGCATTGCTCAGCTGCCCTCTGGGGCTGCTCCTCTGCAGGCTCTCAGCCCCAGGGCTCTCAGCCTCTGCTGCTCCCAGAGCTGCTCCAGGCCCCCTCAGCATCCTTGCAGCCTGCCCTGGGCTCTCTCCAGTTGCAGCCATCAGGGCAGCAGGGAGATGCTCTGCCTGGGACCAGAGCAGGCTTGGGGCAGCTCTGGGTCTCTGGAGGGATGCAGAAGCACCAACAGAAGCTGTGCTGCTTTCACCCCCCCTGCATCCAGCTGCCCTTTGCAGTCCAGGCTCTGTTCACATCTCCATGCAGGAGGGGCAGCAGCCCCTGGGCTGCTTTACCACCCCCAAGCTGGACCAGGGCTGGAGGGAAACCTTCCTCCACCAACTGTCCACAGCCTGTTCCAGTGTCTCCCTACCCTCACTGCCAAGGTGGTTCATGGTCATTCAAAACAGGCAGCAGAGAGACTGAGGAGAGGACCCTGCAGGTGAGCAGGGACAGTCCAGAAGTCAGCATCCAGCATGAGAGGCTGAGGGGAGCTCAAGGGAGGGGATTCTGAATACATAGAATAAACCAGGTTGGAAGAGACCTTCAAGATCATTGTGTCCAGCCCCTCTGCTCCACTCTGCTGAGCCCACAGCTGCAGCTCTGGGGCCAGCTCTGGAGCCTCTGTGCCAGGAAGGATCTGGAGGTGCTGGAAGGTGTCCAGAGCAGGGCCACAAGGATGAGCAGAGGGCTGGAGCTGCTCTGCTCTGAGCACAGCCTGAGGGAGCTGGGGTTGTGCAGGCTGCAGAGGAGAAGGCTCCCAGGAGACCTCATTGTGGCCTCCCAGGGTCTGCAGGGGGCTGCAGGAAAGCTGGGGAGGGACTTTGGAGAGTGTCAGGGAGGGATAGGACTGGGGGGGATGGAACAAAACTAGAAGTGGGGAGATTGAGATTGGATGTGAGGAAGAAGTTGTTGCCCAGGAGGGTGGTGAGAGCCTGGCACAGGCTGCCCAGGGAGGTGGTGGAAGCCTCCTGCCTGGAGGTGTTTGCAGCCAGGCTGGAGGTGGCTGTGAGCAGCCTGCTGTGGTGTGAGGTGTCCCTGCCCAGGGCAGGGGGTTGGGGCTGGCTGAGCCTTGAGCTCCCTTCCAAGCCTGCCAGCTCTGTGGTTCTAAAGCTGAGCAGGGACAGCCCAGAAGCCAACCTGCAACCCTCCCTCAGGCAGCTGGCAGCGGCAGGGAAGGGCAGAGCCCAGGCTGGCAGCTGTGCCAGGCAGGCTCCAGGAGCGCTGGCCAAGAGCATCAAGGTCAGGGCTGCTCCGGGGGGAGGTGTGGATGGAGGTGAATCATTGCTGCCAGAAATCCCGCCCTGGCCTGACAGTTCAGTGATGGAATTGCCTGCAGATGGTGACCCTGCTGCCTGCTTTGCCTTTCAGAGCTGCTGCTGGGAGCAGAAGTTTCAGCGAGGAAAGGGCAGCAGGGCAAAAAATTACCAGGTTTACAGAGCTGAGGCTTCCCAGGGCCACGCTGGGATCCCCTCCCCTGTCACCTTTCCTAGTTATGAGCTCTTATCTCCGTCTAGTTTGACCATAGCAGCAAAAGCCCACAACAAATATCCCATCCAAAGGCTTTGCCTAGCAGGAGGAGAGCAGAAACCGAACTGAACGTCCCTGAGAAGGCTGAGGAGCCCCAAAAACCTCCCTGCCAAAGTACAGCCAGGCCAGTGAGGAGGGACCCAGGCCCCTGGGGATCTCTCCTGGTGAAAAAAACCTCCACAGAACAAGCCCCACATCCTCTGAGCATCAGCACCTCCCCATCAGGTTGGGGCTCACCTCCAGGGGGTGGTGAATCCCCCTGGGGAGAGCTGAGCGCAACCCAAAGGGTCCTGTGCTCAGCTTCCAGCGGCCCCTGGGACCTCCTGCGGCCCCTGGGACCTCCAGCTGCCCCTGGGACCCCCTGCGGCCCCTGGGACCTCCTGCGGCCCCTGGGACCCTCTGTGGCCCCTGGGACCCTCTGCGGCCCCTGAGAACTCCTGCGGCCCCTGGGATCTCCTGCGGCCCCTGGGACCCTCTGCGGCCCCTGGGACCCTCTGCGGCCCCTGGGACCTCCAGCGGCCCCTGGGAACCCCTGCGGCCCCTGGGACCCCCTGCGGCCCCTGGGACCTCCTGCGGCCCCTGGGACCCTCTGCGGCCCCTGGGACCTCCTGCGGCCCCTGGGACCCCCTGCGGCCCCTGGGACCCTCTGCGGCCCCTGGGACCCTCTGCGGCCCCTGGGACCTCCTGCGGCCCCTGGGACCCCCTGCGGCCCCTGGGATCTCCAGCTGCCCCTGGGACCCTCTGCGGCCCCTGGGACCCCCTGCGGCCCCTGGGACCTCCTGCGGCCCCTGGGACCTGCAGCTGCCCCTGGGACCTGCAACTGCCCCTGGGACCTCCAGCTGCCCCTGGGACCTCCAGCTGCCCCTGGGACCCCCTGCGGCCCCTGGGACCTCCTGCGGCCCCTGGGACCTGCAGCTGCCCCTGGGACCTCCTGCAGCCCCTGGGACCTCCTGCGGCCCCTGGGACCTGCAGCTGCCCCTGGGACCTCCTGCGTCCCCTGGGACCCTCTGTGGCCCCTGGGACCTCCTGCGGCCCCTGGGACCTCCTGCGGCCCCTGGGACCCCTTGCGGCCCCTGGGACCTCCGAACCACAATCACTGTGCTTGGAGAAGACCTTGCAGCCCATCCAGTTGAACCATTCTTTATCTCTACCAAGGCTGGGGCCAGGCCATGGCCCTCAGCACATCTCTCCCTCTGTGAAACACCTCCAGGGATGGGGATTCAGCCACCCTGCCTGCTCCCAGCCCCCTCTGCTCAGCCCTCCAGCACCTCCCCAGCCCCCTCTGCTCAGCCCTCCAGCACCTCCCCAGCCCCCTCTGCTCAGCTCTCCAGCACCTCCCCAGCCCCCTCTGCTCAGCCCTCCAGCACCTCCCCAGCCCCCTCTGCTCAGCTCTCCAGCACCTCCCCAGCCCCCTCTCTGCTCAGCCCTCCAGCACCTCCCCAGCCCCCTCTCTGCTCAGCCCTCCAGCACCTCCCCAGCCCCCTCTCTGCTCAGCCCTCCAGCACCTCCCCAGCCCCCTCTCTGCTCAGCCCTCCAGCACCTCCCCAGCCCCCTCTGCTCAGCCCTCCAGCACCTCCCCAGCCCCCTCTGCTCAGCCCTCCAGCACCTCCCCAGCCCCCTTTGCTCAGCCCTCCAGCACCTCCCCAGCCCCCTCTCTGCTCAGCCCTCCAGCACCTCCCCAGCCCTCTCTGCTCAGCCCTCCAGCACCTCCCCAGCCCCCTTTGCTCAGCCCTCCAGCACCTCCCCAGCCCCCTTTGCTCAGCCCTCCAGCACCTCCCCAGCCCCCTCTGCTCAGCCCTCCAGCACCTCCCTAGCCCCCTTTGCTCAGCCCTCCAGCACTTCCCCAGCCCCCTCTCTGCTCAGCCCTCCAGCACCTCCCCAGCCCCCTCTGCTCAGCCCACCAGCACCTCCCCAGCCCCCTCTGCTCAGCCCTCCAGCACCTCCCCAGCCCACTCTGCTCAGCCCTCCAGCACCTCCCCAGCCCCCTCTGCTCAGCCCTCCAGCACCTCCCCAGCCCCCTCTCTGCTCAGCCCTCCAGCACCTCCCCAGCCCCCTTTGCTCAGCCCTCCAGCACCTCCCCAGCCCCCTTTGCTCAGCCCTCCAGCACCTCCCCAGCCCCCTCTGCTCAGCCCTCCAGCACCTCCCTAGCCCCCTTTGCTCAGCCCTCCAGCACTTCCCCAGCCCCCTCTCTGCTCAGCCCTCCAGCACCTCCCCAGCCCCCTCTGCTCAGCCCTCCAGCACCTCCCCAGCCCCCTCTGCTCAGCCCTCCAGCACCTCCCCAGCCCACTCTGCTCAGCCCTCCAGCACCTCCCCAGCCCCCTCTGCTCAGCCCTCCAACTTCAGTGCATCTCAAGCAGTGTCTGGGCACATTGTGTCCACCTCCAGCTCCAGTTCCCTTTCTCCCCCTTCAGGAGCCTGTGGCTGCCCCGGGCAGGTGTTGCAGTAAATATGAAGCCAGCATCAGGTTCCAAGGCAGCCAAATGATCTGATCCTGGAGTGAGGCTACCTCAGGATGCCTGTGGCAGCACTGGGGCAGGCTGGGGCTGGCTGGGGCAGGCTGGGGCTGGCTGGGGCTGGCTGGGGCAGGCTGGGGCTGGCTGGGGCAGGCTGGGGCAGGCTGGGGCTGGCTGGGGCTGGCTGGGGCTGGCTGGGGCAGGCTGGGGCAGGCTGGGGGCGCCTGGTGCAATCAAGCTCCCAATCCCTCCTGGCAATTACCAGCAAACATGGTTAATTTTTAAGCCTGGGAAGGAGAGGGAAAAAAAACCTCCAGCACCTCAGTGACAACAACAGAGCCTTCCCCTCCCCTCCCTCCCCCCCCAATTAAATGGATTTGAGCACAAAAAGCCTTGACCAAACCAATTTGTGCTTCCTCCCTGCAGAGGATGAGGAGCAAAGTGATGTCCCCAGGTGTGAGGCAGTGCAGGAGCTCAGCAGCTCCCCAAGCACAGCAGAGGCCTCCAAGCCACAGCACGGCAGCTCTGCCCCTGTCCCAGCAGGGAGGTGACCTCAAGCATTGGCCCTCAGGCTCTCAGCGTGGCAGAAGGAGCAGGGGGACCTCACTGTCCTTGTGTTGGCACCTGTGTGAGGCAGTGACAGGAGCCCAAGGGGAAGGGAAGGGCTCCTGTGTGCTCCCCTCCCCATAGAGACACAGATTCATTTGGCTTGGACCTTTCACCACCCCCCCGGGGCAGCCCTGCAGCCCTTCTCCCCTCACCCCCCCGGGGCAGCCCTTCTCCCCCCACCACCCCAAGTCTCCCCATCCAAAGCTTCCCCACCCAGGCCCCCTCAGGCTGCTCTCTCCTCCAGACCAAGCACCTCAATTCTCTCAGCCTCTCCTGCCCACAGCCACCTTCCATTCCCCTCAGCATCATCTTCTAGTCCCTGATCATCAGCTGGACGCTGAGGGTGGCGAGACCCTGCCCCAGGGCTTGCTGTGACAGCCCATGGAGGGATGGTTTGAACACAGAGAGGGAGAGAAAGGAGAAGTGTTGGATGATGAGGGTGGGGAGAGCCTGGTCCAGGCTGCCCAGAGAGCTGGGAGCTGCCCCCTGGCTGGCAGCAGTGCAGGGCAGGGGGCTTGGGGCTGGGAGCAGCCTGCCCTGGCTGGGGGGGGGCTGGGAGCAGCCTGCCCCTGGGGCTGTCCCTGCTGGCTGCAGGGGGCTGGGCTGGAGGAGCTTTCAAGTTCCCTTCCAACCCCAAAGCAGCCAAAGATTCTAAGCATGGAATGACCAAATCCCTTCACCCACTTTGGAGCCAGAGCAGTGAGCTGCACAAATAACCTTTACATCACCCAAACTGCTCCATGGCTCCAACTCTCCTCTGTGCCCTGCTCCTGCACAACACCAACCCAGCACAAACCAACAATGACAAAGGGAGAGGAGAGAGAAACCAATCAGCTATGGAAAATTGATCATTAATGCTGGATTGTTTCTAGGAGTCAACAGCAACTGCAGCCCCCAGCCTTGCATCCTAGCTGCAGCCCCAGCACAGTAACCATAGAGATCATCTGCTCCTTCCTCCCTCCTCAAATGCTGCTTGGCCTTGATCATTATTTTTTTGCTCCCCCCCCCCCCCCTAATTGAAATCCTTCAGCTGCTGGGAAGCAGCAAAAAAACCCAACCCCCAACCCCCAACCCTCTTTGCAGCCACCAAAGAGAAGGTGTGAAGAGTTGGCTGCTTTTGTAACCTGCTGCTGCACTCTGGCCTACATTCCTCAGCACTGGCCTGGGCAGCTCCTGAGAGGCAGCTTCCAGTTGGAATAGCTCCCAGGGGAGGGGAAGGGAAAGGGGAAGGGAAGGGGAAGGGAAGGGGAAGGGAATTTGGGGGGGGGGGTGTTTCTTTGGGGGGGAGCATCCTGGCTTGTGACAGAGCTCTTGAGCTGGGGAGGGACTTCTGAGGGTGTCAGGGAGGGATAGCACTGGGGGGGATGGAGCAAAGGCAGAAGTGGGGAGACTGAGATTGGCTGTGAGGAAGAAGTTGTTCCCCAGGAGGGTGGTGAGAGCCTGGCACAGGCTGCCCAGGGAGGTGGTGGCAGCCTCCTGCCTGGAGGTGTTTGCAGCCAGGCTGGAGGTGGCTGTGAGCAACCTGCTGTGGTGTGAGGTGTCCCTGCCCATGGCAGGGGGCTGGGGCTGGCTGAGCCTTGAGCTCCCTTCCAGCCCTGCCAGCTCTGTGGTTCTTGGTATGACACAGTGCTGGTGGGGAGAGGTTTGCTCTGTGACTTCAGGCAAGCAGCTAATGAAGTTGCAAAAGCAAGGAGCTTAATTCCAGGAGGATCAGTTGGTTGTTCCCACATGTGGCCTGCCCTAGGTGATCCTGCCTGAGCAGGACAGGGGTTGGACTGGAGGACCCCCAGAGGTCCTTTCCAACCTCTACCACTCCGTGATTCCAGAGCAACCTCTGCCATCTGGAGCTTCCTCTCCTTTAAGGCTGAGAGCCCTGGGGCTGAGAGCCTGCAGAGGAGCAGCCCCAGAGGGCAGCTGAGCAATGCTCAGCAAGAGCTGAAGGAGCTGTGGGGGGCAAGAGGCTGGGGCCAGGCTCTGCTCAGTGGTGCCCAGGGACAGCACAAGGGGCAAGGGGCACAGACTGGAACCCAGGAGGTTCTGTCTAAAGAGGAGGAGAACCTTCCTTGGTGTGAGGGTGCTGGAGGCCTGGAGCAGGCTGCCCAGAGAGGTTGTGGAGTCTCCTGGTGTGGAGAGCTTCCAACCCCCCCTGGGCACCATGCTGCTGGGCAAGCTGCTGTGGGTGCCTGCTGGGGCAGGGGGCTGGGGGAGCTCCAGCAGTGCCTTCCAGCCCCCAGCAGGCTGGGATTGTGTGAGCCTGTGCTCAGTCACCTCCCAGGCTGTGCTGGGGGCTGCCATTTGCACTGTCACATTGCCAGCCTCAGCTCTCACTAATTTGCCAGCGCTGCTCAAGCCTTTTCCTGAGGTGTTCCTCTTATCCTTCCCCTGTGTGTGACAAATTCCTTCCAAACCACTCTGTGCCTCCTCAGTAACCACGGAGCAGCCTATGAAATGCTAATGGAGCCACCTCTGTGGTGGGAGAGAAGCTCCAACATCCCTGCAGCTGCTAATGCCATCAGTGCCTCCCCTTGCAAGCCAGCAGGGGCTGAGGGGGTCGCTGCTGCTTCCCCAGGCCCCCCAGCAGAGCAAATTCTCCCTCCCTGCTCCATCCTACCACACAGCACGGCTGGGAGGGAGCTGTGGAGAGCATTGAGCCCAACCCCCCTGCCAAGGCAGGGGCACCTAGAGAAGGGCACACAGGGACACATGCAGGTGGCTTTGGGATGTCCCCCGAGGTGGAGACTCCAGCACCCCTGTGGGCAGCCTGCCCCAGGGCTCCTCCACCCTTAGGTTCCTCCTCATGCTCAGATGGAACTTCTCCTGTTCAAGTTCCTGCCCCTAACTCCTGCCCCTGGGCACCACTGAGCAGAGCCTGGCCCCAGCCTCCTGCCACCCCCCCCTGCAGTATTGATCAGATCCCCACCCCCAGGCTGCTCTTCTCCAGCCTGCAAGGACTGCAGGAGATGTTTGCTAGGCTCAGCAGGGGCTTCCCCAGCCCCCAGCAGGGCAAGTCCATCACTCAGCCTAGCTGCTGCCACCTCCAGAGCAGGTTTCCAGCCCGGTGTGGAGGAGCCCAGCAGGCTGTGGCACCTCCCTTCCAGCAGGCAGAAGGAAGCATCACAACTGCTTGGTGCTGCCCTCCCAGAGGGCCCCCACAGCCTTTTCTGGCTAGCCCCTACCTCATTGGTTTGGCTTCTGATCACAGGCTTTGAGATGCCCTCTGTGAGCTGAGATCCCCAGAGCAGCTGAGGACTCCCCCCAGCCTGCAGTCCCTGCCAACACCAACCCCACAGTTACCTCAGAGGGCAGGGGGTCACTGAGTGCTCTGACTTGGAAGGGGCCTGGAAGCTCAGCCAGCTCCAGCCCCCTGCCATGGGCAGGGACACCTCCCAGTAGACCAACTGGCCTCATCCAGCCTGGTCCTGAGCACCTCCAGGCAAGGGGCAGCCACAGCCTCCCTGGGCAGCCTGTGCCAGAGTCTCCCCACCCTCCCTGTCAAGAATCCCTTCCTCCTCTCCCCTCTCAGTCTCCCCTCTCCCAGCTCCATTGTTCCTCACCCTGGCACTCCCAGCCCCTGTCCCAAGTCCCTCCCCAGCTCTCCTGGAGCCCTTCAGGCACTCCAAGACTGCTCTGAGCCTTCTCTCCTCCAGGCTGCACAGCCCCAGCTCTCCCAGCCTGGCCCCACAGGGGAGGCTCTCCAGCCTCTGATCATCTCATCTCCACATTATCCAAGGTGGAAGCAGACAAAGCAGTGGGACAAGGCCACCCCAGCCTTGCTTCCAGCCCTGCTCCCAGCTCCCCACTGCCCCCACCCTCTGCAGCATCCCTTCCCTGCCACCAGCCTCTGGTACCCTTCAGTGAGATTTGGTTTCCAAAGCTGTCCAGGACCCCTCCCACCTGAAATCCACCTTCCCAGCACAAGGAGCTGTGCCTGCAGGAAGAAGTTCCCAGCAGAAGATGCTTCTCAAGGTGCCACCAAGCTGCAGGGAAGTGAGAGTCCTTCCCCTGAGCTTGGAAGAGGAGAATCACACAGAACCCAGCATGGAGGGGCTGGAAGGGAGCTCTGGAGCTCCTCCAGACCAACCCTCCTGGCTCCAGCAGGGCTCCCACAGCAGCTTGCCCAGCAGCACAGTGCCCAGGGGGGGTTGGAAGCTCTCCACACCAGGAGACTCCACAACCTCTCTGGGCAGCCTGCTCCAGGCCTCCAGCAGCCTCACAACAAACAACTTTCTCCTCCTGCTCAGATGGATCCTCTTGGGTGCCAGTCTGTGCCCCCTGCCCCTTGTGCTGCCCCTGGGCACCACTGAGCAGAGCCTGGCCCCAGCCTCTTGCCCCCCACAGCTCCTTCAGCTCTTGCTGAGCATTGCTCAGCTGCCCTCCGGGGCTGCTCTTCCCCAGAGGTCACTTCCAGCCCCCTGCCCCTGGGATTCTCAGCACTCCTCAGCATTTCCAGGGACTGAGGCAGCAGGGAGGGAACTTTGCTGGCCCAGGAAGCACCTCCCTGGAGCCCTTGCCTCAGAGGTGCATCAGCACTCAGCTTGCTTGAACCTTCCCAGTGCTCTGCTGGAGGATCCCAGCCCCAGTGGGGATGCCACAGGTGCCTGGCAGTGGGTAATGTGGTGTAATGACAGGGATTATCCCCCTCCTGGGACAGGAAAATCATCCCCCCCAGAAGGGAGGGAAACTGAAGCTCTCTTTAATCTCCCTGGGCCTGAGCAGGCTCCACGGCATCAGGAGCTGCTCCCAAAGGATTCCTGCTGCTGCTGAAGAGCTGAAGGGGGCAGCTCAGAAGCCATCCCTGCCTGCCAGCTCACATGCCACATCATCCAGCCCTGGGAGGAAACCACGACCCAAAGGCTCTCCCAGGCCCAGCAGAAGCCAACTGCAGCTGTGCAAAATCACTGCCAGGCAGCTGAGGGCTCTGGGTCCCTCCCAGGCACTCTGCTGAACTCACACTGACACAGGGCCAGAGGGGGGGAGAGAGGATGGGGAAGGGAGGGAAGAGAGGGGAGGCTGGGGAGCCAGAGGGGGGGAAGCTGGGGAGCTGGGGGGGAGGGGGAGAGGGGAAGGACTTTGGGGTGCAGGGTGATGAGCAGCTCAACATGGGCCAGGAATGTGCAGTCAGAGCCCAGAGCCAGCTGTGCCCTGAGCTGGTCCCCAGCAGAGTGGGCAGCAGGTGGAGGGAGGGGATTCTGCCCCTCTGCTCTGCTGGGACCCCCCCTGCAGTGCTGGGAGCCCCCAGCACAAGGACATGGAAGTAGAAGAGGTCTGGAGGAGGGCTATGAAGATGCTGACAGAGCTGGAGCACCTCTGCTAGGAGCTCAGGATGAGAGAGATGACAGCCTGGAGGAAAAGAGAAGGCTTCAGGCTGAGCTTCCAGCAGCTCTTCAGTACCTGAAAGGGGCTCCAGGAGAGCTGGGGAGGGACTTGTGCCAAAGGCAAGGAGTGACAAGATGAGAGGTGATGGCTTCAGGCTGGAAGAACCTGGACATTAGGAATGGATTCTTCCCCTTGAGGTGGGGGAGACCCTGGCACAGGCTGCCCAGGGGGGCCGTGGGTGCTCCCTGCCCGCATCAAGGCCAGGCTGGATGAGCCCTGGAGCAGCCTGGGCTGCTGGGAGGTGTCCCTGCCCACGGCAGGGGGTTGGAGCTGGATGAGCTCGGAGGTGCCTTGCTCCATGCTTCTCTCCACTGGTGCCCGAGGTGAGGAGCCCAGCTGCCTCCCAGCAGCTCGTGGGAAGAGGCTGAGAGATGCCTGAGCTCTGCCCTGCAGCTGGCACAAGGCAGGGCCTGGCCCCTTCTGCGCTCAGGTTGCGGCCGGGACCCGCTGCAGGAGGACAGCTCCGGGAGGGGGGAGCTGGATGTGCCCCGAGGCTTGGCAGCTGCCTCCACCTTGAGGCACTCAGGAGCTGCCTGTGAGCAGCAGCAGCATTGATCCTTCGGCTGCTGGCAGCAGGGACTGACAGCCGGGTCCCGGCCGAGCCGAGGGAGCTGCTGCAGTCTGCTCCCTACATAACCTTCTGAAGGAGGTTATTGACTCCTGGCTGCTGCCATCCCTTGGCTGCTGTGGGGGCCCTGCTTGAGCGGGGGGGTTGGACTGGGTGAGCCCCAGAGGTCCCTTCCGACCCCCCAGCCATGCTGGGGTTCTGTTTGTCCATCCAAAGCCCAAGCAGGTCACCTTGTCTGGCCAGCTCTGGCGAGCACAAGGTCCTTAGGGAAGTTGATGGCCGTGCCTGGGGCTGCTGGCAGCACTCTGGAGAGGTCTCCAGCAGAGGTTGGGCTCTTCTCCCAGGCACCCAGCACCAGAACAAGAGGACACAGTCTCAAGCTGTGCCAGGGGAGGTTCAGGCTGGGTGTAAGGAAGAAGTTGTTCCCAGCAAGAGAGATTGGCCCTGGGGATGTGCTGCCCAGGGAGGTGGTGGAGTCCCCATCCCTGGAGGTGTTCAAGAGGGGATTGGATGTGGCACTTGGAGCTTGTCAGGAGGTGTTGGGTGGCAGCTTGGACTTGATGACCTTTGAGGTCTTTTCCAACCTTCTTGATTCTCTGATTCTGTGATCTCTGGAGCCTCCTTTCCTTTAAGGCTGAGAGACCTGGGGGAGAGCAGACCCAGAGGGGATGACCTCAGTGCTCAGCAAGAGCTAACTCTGCCCTGCTCCAGCCTCAGACCACTGTCCCTCACCCTATCAGCCCAAGCCCCTCTGAACAGTCCCTCCCCAGCCTTCCTCTAGGCCCCCTGCAGAGATGGAAGTGCAGCCCTAAGCTCCCCCAGGAGCAGCACTGCTGCTGCTGGGGTTCAAAGCCCAGCACCTGAGGACCACCTTGAGCAGAGGAGCCAGGCTGTGCTGAGGGGTGGGGGCCTGTGAGCTGAGCACTGCTGCCAGGGAAGAGCCTCAAGATCCCACAGAGGCCAGAGGGCCTTGGGGATGCTCAAGAGCTGAGAAACCACAGCTCCAAACAAAAGCCATCCTGATGGAGGAGCTCTGAGCAGAGCCTCAGAAGAACAAACACCAAGAGGCTGAAGGATGATAAAGGTCACAGCAGCAGCAAGCAGGACTCAGTGCCTCGAAAGCAGGCAGCAGGAAGGGATGGAGGGGGAGAGTAAATGAAGAGTTCATTCTCCTTACTCCTAGGGGAGGTCAGCAGAGCTCCAGGGGCCAGGATTCAGCAGGAGCTGAATGTCAAGGTTGGATAAGCTGTGCCAGGCTGGGGAGCTCTGCCACCCCCAGGGCAGCAGGGGACTGAGGGCAGCTGGTTTGCTTCATTTGGGCTCAGGCTAAAGAAGTGAAGAAATAACCAACTAAGCAACCCTTTGCTGAGCTCTTTGGTTGCTCCTCTGCTGAATCAGAGGCTTCCTGCCCCTTGCAGGGTGTGCTGGCATCCCCAGGGGCAGGCTCCGAGCCAGGAGCCAGCCCTGCTGCAACACTGCTCCTGGCTTTGCCAAGCAGGAAGCAGACAGACAAAGAAACCCCAAACAAGAAACCCTCTGAGAGGTGTCAGGGAAACAACAACGAAGCCAAAGCAAACTCAGCCTCCCTCCTTCCTGGGGGCTGAGCTGCTTGGCAGCAGCAGGAGGCCAGGCTGGATTGAGAGAGGCGTCAGGATCTTCCTGACCCACTGCAGCCATTTCCTTTCCCCCCCTGCAGTGTCAAACAGCTCAGCCCCCACAGCTACCCTGCTTGCTCCTGCTCTTGGTTTGCTTCCCTGGCAGCTGTGCAAACAAACCACACCACCCCCAAGCAGAGAGCAATCCAAGCCCCCAGCCCTACACAGCAAGCAGCAGCTGGGGCTGGGACCAATCCCTCTTCCCCCTCCCCTGGGCTCAATTCTCAACCCACTGCCAGTGTTCCACACATCAATGTCCCTTCTCCACATCAATGTCCCTTCCCAAGGCACCAGCTGGAGCTCCAACCTGAGAGCTTCCTCCTGGGTTGCTTTTGGGGTCTCATCCCCAGGGCACCACCTGGAGCTCCAATCTGAGAGCTTCCTCCTGGGTTTGGGGTCTCATCCCCAGGGCACCACCTGGAGCTCCAACCTGAGAGCTTCCTCCTGGGTTTGGGGTCTCATCCCCAGGGCACCACCTGGAGCTCCAACCTGAGAGCTTCCTCCTGGGTTTGGGGCCTCATCCCCAGGGCACCACCTGGAGCTCCAACCTGAGAGCCTCCTCCTGGGTTTGGGGTCTCATCCCCAGGGCACCACCTGGAGCTCCAACCTGAGAGTCTCCTCCTGGGTTTGGGGTCTCATCCCCAAGGCACCACCTGAAGCTCCAACCAGAGAGCCTCCTGCTGGGTTTGGGGTCTCATCCCCAAGGCACCACCTGGAGCTCCAACCTGATAGCCTCCTCCTGGGTTGCTTTTGGGGTCTCATCCCCAAGGCACCACCTGCAGCTCCAACCAGAGAGCCTCCTCCTGGGTTTGGGGTCTCATCCCCAAGGCACCACCTGGAGCTCCAACCAGAGAGCCTCCTCCTGGGTCTGGGGTCTCATCCCCAAGGCACCACCTGAAGCTCCAACCAGAGAGCCTCCTGCTGGGTTTGGGGCCTCATCACCATCTCTCACTTCTCAACAGCTCCTTTCTTTGCATCTAGTAGGAAAAGCTACTAAGTGAGCCCCAAAATCCCTCTGCTGGCTCAGGACAATGATTTGAATCAGCAGAGAGAGCTGGGATGAGCCTGGGCAGCCATGGAAGCTGTGTGGGAAACGAGGCACCAGGAATGATTTGGGGGGGAGAGTAAAACCAACTCATTCTTTGGTTTGCTTACCTCCTGTGGCAGCTCAGCAATCCTTGCCCCCCCTCCTCAGGGTGCCAAGGGCAAGGAGGAGTTATCCAGGATGGGAGTTCATGTCTGCATGCAAGCTGCTCAGTGTCCTCCTGGGTGACAGAGAGCAGGAGTGAGTGCAGCCTCAGCAGCTTTGCAGGGGACACCAACCTCAGGGCTGCAGCTGAAGCACCAGAGGGGATGGGATCCACCCAGGGCAAGCTGGAGACACAGGACTGGAGGAGCTCAGGAGGTTCAGCAAGGCCAAATGCAAGGTCCTGCACCTGGCTCACAGCAGCCCTTGGTACCAGCAGAGACTGGGGGAGGAAGGGCTGCAGAGCAACCCTGTGGAGAAGGATTTGAGGGTGCTGGGGTAGGGGGGAAGAGCTGGAGATGAACCAGCACTGAGTGCTGCCAGCCCAGCAGGACAACCACATCCTGGGCTGGTCCCCAGCAGTGTGGGCAGGAGGAGCAGGGAGGGGATGCTGCCCCTCTGCTGAGACCCCCCCTGCAGTGCTGGGGCAGCTCTGGGGGCCTCAGCACAGGCAGGGAGCTGGGGGAGCAGAGGACAGCACAAAAGTGATCCATGGGTTGGGAGCCAGGCTGGGAGAGTTGGCCCTGGGCAGCCTGCAGAGGAGAAGGCTCCAGGGAGAGCTCCTGGTGGCCTTGCAGGGCTTCAGGAGGGCAATCAGGAAGCTGGGGACAGACTCCAGAGCAGGGATCCTGCTGGGACAGCACAAGGGGGGATGGTTTGGGCTCCAAGAGGGAGACTGAGAGTGGAGAGAAGGGAGAAAGGTTTGAGGCTGAGGGTGGGGAGAGCCTGGCCCAGGCTGCCCAGAGAGCTGGGAGCTGCCCCCTGGCTGGCAGCAGTGCAGGGCAGGGGGCTTGGGGCTGGGAGCAGCCTGCCCTGGCTGGGGGCTGGGAGCAGCCTGCCCTGGCTGGGGGGGGGGCTGGGAGCAGCCTGCCCTGGCTGGGGGGGGGGGCTGGGAGCAGCCTGCCCTGGGCTGGTGGGGGGCTGGGAGCAGCCTGCCCTGGCTGGGGGGGGGGCTGGGAGCAGCCTGCCCTGCCCGGGGCTGTCCCTTCCAACACAGAGCAGTCTCCAATCCTGTGACCGTTCCTGACCTGCCTGGGGCTGTGGCAGCCTCACCCTGTGGCAAGAGGAAAACACCCCAAAGGTGCTGAGGGGGGAGGAAGAGGGCAACCAAACGATTTGGTGCTGTAACCCTGACACAAGCACAGAGCAGGGATCAGATAAGAGGGTCTTTAGAGCTGCTTGATCCTTAAAGCTCCTCATAAAGCTTTTATTGAGCAGCATGAATCACTTTGAATTAAAGCATCCCCTCCAACAGGCAGCACTCTGAGATGTTCCAAGGGGGACAGAGCTGAAAAGGGGGGAGGGGGAAAAGTAATGGAAGAAACTCTTTGATCAATGGCTTCACTGATTCAGGGCCCAAAAGCTGAGCTCAGGGAAGAGGCTTAAACCACTTCCTTTTGCAGATCAATGTAAACAAGACTGACAGAGAGGAGAGGCTGGCTCTGGTGGAGAGAATGGCCTGGGTTGGAAGGGAGCCCCAAGCTCCTCCAGCTCCAGCCCCCTGCCATGGGCAGGGACCCCTCCAGCAGCCCAGGCTGCTCAGGGCCTCATCCAGCCTGGCCCTGAGCACCTCCAGGGAGGGGACAGCCACAGGGCAACCTGTTCCAGTCCTTCCCCACCCTCACTCCCAAGAACTCCTTCCTCATCTCCACTCTCAGTCCAGTTCCTGACTCCTTTGGGAGCTGTGGGGCTTTGGGATGGGTTGGAAGGGAATCAGCTCTGAAAGGGGGACGGGGGTGGGGAAGAAACACAACCTTGGCTGCCTTGTTGCTCTGCATCTCACTGCCCCAGCCTCTGCTAATGCTCTGTTGTCTGATGATGTTGTTCTCATTAGCACCTTCCCAGGCCGTGCAGCAGAGCTGATCAATTCCAATTAACATCTGCAGGCAGTGGCAGAGTTCTTCCTCTCCACCAGGAAGCTCTGACTCCAGCCCCAGCTCAGCTGGGCCCTGTGCTAACACATCACTCTAGCTGGGAATGGGGAGGCTGGGGCAGCTCAGCAGAGGCTGAGAGCCCTGGGGCTGAGAGCCTGCAGGAGAGCAGCCCCAGAGGGCAGCTGAGCAATGCTCAGCAAGAGCTGAAGGAGCTGTGGGGGGCAAGAGGCTGGGGCCAGGCTCTGCTCAGTGGTGCCCAGGGACAGCACAAGGGGCAGGGGGCACAGACTGGCACCCAGGAGGTTCCATCTGAGCAGGAGGAGAAAGTTGTTTGTTGTGAGGGTGCTGGAGGCCTGGAGCAGGCTGCCCAGAGAGGTTGTGGAGTCTCCTGGTGTGGAGAGCTTCCAACCCCCCTGGGCACTGTGCTGCTGGGCAAGCTGCTGTGGGAGCCCTGCTGGAGCAGGGGGCTGGGGCTGGGTGAGCTCCAGGGCTCCCTTCCATCCTGCACCCTGCTGGGATGCTCTTTGTCCATCTAAAGCCTAAGCTTAGGGCTTTTTCTGGCAGCCTGTGGTGACCACCAGCACCTTGGGCAAGCTGAGAGCCAGGGCTGTGGCTGCTGGCAGCACTCTGGAAAGGTCTCCTGCAGGAGCTGTGGTGATGAGCACAGGATCCTGCCAGAGAATCATACCTTGACCTAAATCCCTGCTCCAGAAAGGAGGAGGAGGGGGAAAGCTGGGGGTGGGGGAGGAAGGGAAGAAGAAGGCACAAATGCAGGGAAGGCTTTGGTCTGAAGGGCAGGGGAACCTCGAAGGAGTGGGAGGAAGCAGAAGGAGTGAAGAAGAGGAGCATTCAGGCCCTTCCCACCTGCACAGGGATCCCTCTGGGCTGGAGAGCCACAGCACACAGAGCTGGGCTGCAATTGCAGAGCAAGGGATCCCAGCAGCCAGCTCCTTGCTGGCTCAGAGGCCTCCCTGGACAGAGTTGAGAGGAGCTGGAGCTCTGCAGAGCCTTTGAACTGGAAATGCCTCTGAGGACAGGGAGAGGCCCACGGGGAAGGGAGCCCTGCCAGAGCAGCCCTGCCGAGGCCAGCAGCAGCATACAGACGGCAAGGACTCCACCACCCAGCCCCAGCGTTTAAAGCCTGCAGAAGGGGAAGGGTCTGCCCAGAGCTGCCCACCCTGCAGGCACCTCCTGGGGCTGCCTGTGTGGGAGGGAGGCTCTGGTCTGCTGCTCCACACCAGCAGCCAGCTGGAGCCTAAGCAAGGCTGCAGCTTACAGGAGGAAACACCAAGGAGGAGCAGGGGGCAGAGGGTCACAACCACGCTGCAGGACGAGGACCTGTCAGGGGTTGACAGAAGCGGAACAGAGAGCTGCCTGCTCTGGAAGGCAAGGGAGCCCAACAGGACAAAGGCTGAGGCTCTGCTCTTCCCTCTGAGACCTGCCTGGCACCAGCCTGGGGCAGCAAGGACACGGTGAGACGAGGAGCTGGCAGCGGGGCTGGGGCTGGCTGAGCCCCCTGAGCCTGCCACCGGCCCTGCCTGCAGGCTGTGAGGTGTGGATCATGCCTGCCTGTGCTCCTGAAGGCTCTGCTGGCATCAGGAACAGCTCCCCCCTCACCCTTCAGGGCTGCTCAGAGGACCTGCACAACAGAGGGACAAGAAGATTAAGGCTGCTTAAAAGCAGGAGAGGAGGAGGAGGAGGATGCTCCTCCTTGTGCAGAGCATTAGGCTGCCTCTGGTCTCTCTGCTGAGTGACAATGAGAGAGCAAGCACTCATCAGAGGCAGAGATTGGGATGGGTTGGAAGGGACCCTGGAGGTCACCCAGTTCCTACCCCCCTGGCCCTGGCAGGGACCCCCTGCAGCAGAGCATCTGATGACCTCCCCATGCAAATGATGTGTTCAGCAGGACTGAAAAGGCATAAGCCACTGGGGCAGGCTGCCCAGCAAAGTGGTGGGGTGCCCATTCCTGCTGGGGAGCTGTGTGGATGTGCTGCTGAGGGGCACTGCCTGGTGGTGCTCTGAGTAGCCATGGTTGGGCTCAGTGGTCTTGGAGGCTCCATCCCCAATGATCCTATGGTTTAACCTCATACAATGAGTTGAGTTGGAAGGGAGCTCTGGAGCTCAGCCAGCCCCAGCCCCCTGCCCCAGCAGGGCTCCCACAGCAGCTTGCCCAGCAGCACAGTGCCCAGGGGGGGTTGGAAGCTCTCCACACCAGGAGACTCCACAACCTCTCTGGGCAGCCTGCTCCAGGCCTCCAGCACCCTCACAACAAACAACTTTCTCCTCCTGCTCAGATGGAACCTCCTGGGTGCCAGTCTATGCCCCCTGCCCCTTGTGCTGTCCCTGGGCACCATGAGCAGAGCCTGGCCCCAGCCTCTTGCCTCCTTCAGCTCTTGCTGAGCATTGCTCAGCTGCCCTCTGGGGCTGCTCTTCTGCAGGCTCTCAGCCCCAGGGCTCTCAGCCTTTGCTGCTCCCAGAGTTGCTCCAGGCCCCTCAGCATCTCTGCAGCCTCCCCTGGACTCTCTCTGGTGCTTCTCTGTCCCTCTTGAACTGGGGAGCCCAGAGCTGGATCCAGTCCAGCTGTGGCCTGAGCAGGGCAGAGCAATTCAGTATCACCAAGGTTGGGATTCAGAGCAAGCTTCCTCAGGAACCAGAGTCTGACATCACCCCACCCCATCCCATCCCACCCCATCCCATCCCACCCCATCCCACCCCATCCCACCCCATCCCACCCCATCCCATCCCATCCCACCCCATCCCACCCCACCCCACCCCATCCCACCCCATCCCACCCTGCTGCTTACACTGGGAAGCAGAGCCTGCCACTGGAGCAGGCTGTGCTGCTCTTTGTGTTCCAACACCTGAAACCTCCTCCTCAGCCCTGCCCAGGAGCAGGAGGGAAGCTTTCAAAGGCTGCAGGGAGGATTGTTCCACCCCGAGCCGATTGCTTTGTGTTTGGGTAGCACTCCCAGGTTGTTCTGTTCCTGAGATGTTTCCAAGGGCTCAGCTGGATGCTCAGCACCTCACAGAGCCACCACAGCCCCCCAGAGCTTCCCTTTGCCTGCTTCCTGTGCCCTTCCAAGGAGCCTGCTGCAGCTATTTCTGGAGGTGCTTCCCATGGAGCGCAGGCAGAGCTGGCTGCAGTCGCTCCTCAGGCTGCCTGCACCCTGGCAGCAGCTCAGAGGCAGCCCTCCCAAGGCAGCAGAGTTCTTTAGATGGAGCTGCCTGGTATTTTTATCCACGGGGTGGGCTGGGAGGAGGAGGAGGAGGGAAGGAAGAGTTCACACATGCCAAAGAGTGGCTGGTTTGTAAACATGTGAGAGCCCTTAGAAAGCCTCTCTCTGAAGGGCCTGGTAGCCAACATGCCAGCTGGTTGGAGCTCTGCCTGCAGTGCTTGTTCCTTCATGAATATTGAAGAGGAAGCCCTGGAAGGCTCCAGGCTCCCATGGAATGCAGGGAGCCTAGGGGGGCTCAGCCAGTGCTTATCCCAGCAGATCAGCACCGGCCCAGCAGACAGCGAGCAGCAGGTTCACGAAGTGCCTGAAGTGCCTCTTGCCCTCCCCCCAAGGCAGCTCCCACCGCCAGGGGACTGTCAGACGGCTCCAGCCCTGCCCCGGCTGCCTCTCATCTGCTTGGCTGACTCCGAGGGGCTGCTTCCTGCACCAAACAGTGGCTTAGGAGGGGAAGTTTTGCTCCTCGGTCCAGCAGCTTGGAGAGCTCCCCTCCCCCCACCCCGGGGAGAGGGCTTCAGTTTGATGAACAGATGCAGCCTGGCATGGAAAGCAGCGAAGCACAGGGGCCCAGAGAGCAGTCCCAGGCCTCCATCCTCCTGCCAGCAGGATTGGTGCTGTTGGAGAAGACCTTCAGGACTGTGGAGGCCAGGCAGGACCTGGGTCTGCCGAGCCCGGGGCTCAGCTTGTGCTGGGCTGCTGTCCCCTCAGCACCACCTCCGGGGAGGGAGGCTCCACCGCCCCCTGTGCCAGCCTTGGAGGACCCTTTCAGTGAAGGAATCTCTTCGACTGGCCAGCTGAAACCTCACCAGGTGCCCCCTGGGGCTGCTTTCTCTTCTCCTAGCACTTGGTACGAGGGAGAAGAGACCAACCCCCCCCGGTTCCAACCTGCTCTCAGGGAGCTGCAGAGAGGCAGAAGGTCTCCTCCCAGTCTGCTTTTCTCCAGGATGAACAGACCCAAACTCTTCACCTGCTTTCCTGGCTGGTAAGAAAAGCTCAACCCCCAAAGCCTCACCAAAACCAGCCCCAAAATCCCCCCAAGCCCCAAACCAGCCCAAAGAAACCCCTGAGAAAGCCAGGCCCCCGAAGAACCCAACCTCCAAAGGACCTGAAACTAGCACCAAGCAAAAACCCAACACAACCCAACCCTCCCAAGGCCACCCAAGCCCCGACCCTCCCAAGGCCACCCAAGCCCAGCCCAGCCCAACCCTCCCAAGCCCAGCCCAGCCCAACCCTCCCAAGGCCACCCAAGCCCCAGCCCAACCCTTCCAAGCCCACCCAAGGCCACCCAACCCCAACCCAACCCACCCAAGGCCACCCAACCCCAACCCAACCCTCCCAAGGCCACCCAACCCCGACCCTCCCCTCCAAAGCCCACCCAAGACCACCCAACCCCAGCCCTCCCCTCCAAAGCCCATCCAAGGCCACCCAAGCCCAGCCCAGCCCAGCCCAACCCTCCCAAGGCCACCCAAGCCCAGCCCAACCCTCCCAAGGCCACCCAAGCCCAGCCCAACCCTCCCAAGGCCACCCAAGCCCAGCCCAACCCAGCCCAACCCTCCCAAGCCCAGCCCAGCCCAGCCCAACCCAACCCTCCCCTCCCCAGGCCACCCAAGCCCAGCCCAGCCCCCAGGAGGCTCAAACCCCCTTGAAAAGGAAGCTAAAAGCAACAACCACCAAATCCAGCCCCTCAAAGCCACCCAAAGCCCAACCCCTCCAGACCCCAACCCCCAGCTCCCTTCCCATGGCTCTTCTCTCTTGCCTTGGTGCTCACCTGGCTGCTTGCAGGGCTGGAGCTAAGCTGCCTTGGTGCTCACCTGGCTGCTGCAGGGCTGGAGCCAAGCTGCCTTGGTGCTCACCTGGCTGCTGCAGGGCTAGAGCTAAGCTGCCTTGGTGCTCACCTGGCTGCTGCAGGGCTGGAGCCAAGCTGCCTTGGTGCTCACCTGGCTGCTGCAGGGCTGGAGCCAAGCTGCCTTGGTGCTCACCTGGCTGCTGCAGGGCTAGAGCTAAGCTGCCTTGGTGCTCACCTGGCTGCTGCAGGGCTGGAGCCAAGCTGCCTTGGTGCTCACCTGGCTGCTGCAGGGCTGGAGCCAAGCTGCCTTGGTGCTCACCTGGCTGCTGCAGGGCTAGAGCTAAGCTGCCTTGGTGCTCACCTGGCTGCTGCAGGGCTGGAGCCAAGCTGCCTTGGTGCTCACCTGGCTGCTGCAGGGCTGGAGCCAAGCTGCCTTGGTGCTCACCTGGCTGCTGCAGGGCTGGAGCCAAGCTGCCTTGCTGCCAGGCTGGCTCAGAATATTAAGGACCAGCTGGTTCTGAAGGGAATCTTCCTTTGCTGCTTTAATAATTGACTCCTGCTTGATCAAACACATCCTGCAGCCTGGCCTGGAGGGAGGGGGGGAAGGAAAGGGGGGAGGGGGAATAAAGACAACCCCCCCCCCCCCCCCCCCCCCCCCCGACCTCTCATCCACAACAGAGGAACTGACACTGAGAACTTCTCTTTGTGATGCACTGCTGTGAGCAGGCTGAGCCAGGGCTGGACCAGAGGAGAGGGGCAGAGAAACCCCCAGGCTGTGTTTTGTGCCATGGATTCACACAGGGTCCTGCTGTGAGGTCACTGCCAGCAGAGGCCTGCCTGGAATTGCCACCTGAGATGCCTGGAAGGGACCTCTGGAGCTCACCCAGCCCAGCCCAGCCCTCCCTGGCTGAAGCAGAACCCAAGCCCCCAAAGCCAGCCCAGCAAAGCCCCCAAGGCCCACAGCAGCTTGCCCAGGAGCTGGGGTTGGAAGCTCTCCAGGCAAGGAGGCTCCACCACCTCCCTGGGCACCCTCACACCAAAGAGGCTTCTGCTCCTGTTCAGGGCACTGCTTGAGAGGCTTTGCAGCACCTCCCAGGGGCTCACTCAGACCCCCTCATGGAGCTGCAGCATCTGAGAGCCCCAGCATGGCAGGGGCTGGGAAGGAGCTCTGGAGCTCACCCAGCCCCAGCCCCCTGCCCCAGCAGGGCACCCACAGCAGCTTGCCCAGCAGCACAGTGCCCAGGGGGGGTTGGAAGCTCTCCACACCAGGAGACTCCACAACCTCTCTGGGCAGCCTGCTCCAGGCCTCCAGCACCCTCACAGCAAACAACTTTCTCCTCCTGGGTTCCTTTTTGTGCCCCTGGGCAGCACTGAGCAGAGCCTGGCCCCAGCCTCTTGCCCCCCACAGCTCCTTCAGCTCTTGCTGAGCATTGCTCAGCTGCCCTCTGGGGCTGCTCTTCTGCAGGCTCCCAGCCCCAGGGCTCTCAGCCTCTCCTCCTAAGATGCTCCACCATCAAGAGTGTGACTGAAGCCCCAGCAGAGGATCCCCCCAGACATGGCTCCCCCAGCAGCAGCCCCTGCTGAAGGGAGAGCTCAGCTGCAGAAACAACTCCATAAATCTTTATTGGCTCCTCTCTCACCTCTGCACCCTTTTGATCTCCAAACACTTCCAGCATGATAGATGTCTGTGTTCCACAGGCAGCAGATTTGCTCTCCCTGCCAGGAGGATGTCAAAGCCTCACCTGGCCCTGGGATTTGAAGCAATTGTCTTTCTGGGTCAAGAGGAAGGTGGACAAGGAGGGGAAATTAAAGGTGGCTGCTGTGCAGCTAAGTGGAGCAGGGAAGGAGATGAAGTAAAGGAGTGGGGAAGGCCAGGGGTGCAGAGTGCTGCAGGCTGGGGCAGCCTCTGGCTCTGCAGAGACAGCAGAGGTTTATCCATGCCCTCAGGCCCTCCCCTCTCTCTCCCTGCAAGGTTGACTTCTCTCCTTCTGACCTGCTCCAAGAGAGAGCTGTGAAGCCCTCCCGGCAGAGCCAAGCACAAGGACCACCAGAGGCAGCTGGAGGGACAGCACCAACCACACAGCTCCTGGGGTAAAGCTTCCCAGGCAGCAAGCAGGATGGGTGGGGGACCAGCAAAGCTTGGGAGCCTCCATAGGAGGTCTTGGGAGCCCTGGGAGCCTCCAAAGAGAGGAGGAACCCTGGGAGCCTCCATAGGAGGTCTTGGGAGCCCTGGGAGCCTCCAAAGACAGGAGGAACTTTGGGATCTTGGGAGCCCTGGGAGCCTCCCCAGAAAGGGGGAACCCTGGCAGCCTCCCACTGGGGACTGCAGCAGGATTTTAATCCATTGTGGTTTTTAGGAGCTTTTGTTGCCAGTGAGAGGGGAGAGGAAGGTGAAGGGTCTGGAGAAGAGGGCTGGGGAGGAGCAGCTGAGGGGGCTGGGGGTGTGCAGCCTGGAGCAGAGGAGGCTGAGGGAGACCTCCTTGCTCTCTGCAGCTCACAGGGCACAGTCACAGAATCACAGAGTGTTAAGGGCTGGAAGGGACCTCAAGGCTCATCCAGTGCCAAGCCCCCTGCCATGGGCAGGGACACCTCACACTAGACCCCCTGCCCTGGTCCTGCTGGCCACACAACTGCTGATGCAGGCCAGGGTGCCAGGGGCTTGCTTTGTCCAGCTGGGCACAGCCTGGCTCATCTCCAGCAGGATGGCAACCAGCACCCCAGGGCAGGGCACCCCCAGGGCAGGGCACCCCCAGGGCAGGGCACCCCCAGGGCACACAGAATCACTTGGAAAAGACCTTAAAGCTCATCCAGTTCCAAGCCCCTGCCATGGGCAGGGACACCTCCCAGTAGGCCAGGGGGCCTCATCCAGCCTGGCCTTCAGCACCTCCGGGGGGGGCAGCCTGTGCCAGAGTCTCCCCAGCCTCACTCTCAACCATTCCTTCCTCCTCTGCAGCCTCAGCCTCCCCTCTCCCAGCTCAAAGCCCTTGTCCTTCCTCCTGGCACTCCCAGCCCTCGTCCAGAGTCCCTCCCCAGCTCCCCTGGAGCCCCCTGCACAGAGCTGGAGAGCTGCTGTGCTGTGGGAGATGCTTCCACCCTCCCTCACCCCTCCTCTTCACCACTCTCAGTTCCAAGGCCTGGCACCAAGAGCCATTTGTTTGCCACCCTGAGAGCAAAACCCTTCCCTGGTGTCCAGAGGACAGCCAGGACAATCCAGCAGGCTTCAGCTACAGCCAGGGAGCCACCCAGGGCTCCCCTGCTGACCGGCTTCAGGCAGCTGCTGCTCTTGCCCAGGGCCTGCCCCACTTGCAGAGTGCTGCATCAGGGCTCCCCAGAGGGATGATTCATGCAGCTCAGTGCCCTACAGCCTGGGTGCACAGCAGATAACTCACAGGGCTGAGGTCCCACAACGATTTGCAGGCTTGCAAATTGCACTTCCCGAGGGGAAATGATGGCAGAGGCAGCAGAAGGAATCAGAAGCCACCAGCACTGCAGAAGAAATATGGCTTGGAAGGGGAGGTGCAAGGAGGGAGGGAAGCAGGCAGGGAGGGCAGGCAGGGAGCTGGACAGAGCCCTGGCCTCCCCTGCTGCCACCTCCCTGGAAGGGCTGCACCCACAAGCCTCCAGCTCCTTCCCTGTTGGATCCTGGAGCTGTGGCACCATGGAACTGTGCTGGCTGCAAGAGGCCTTTCAGGCCACTGAGGGCAACCATCAGCCTCACACCAGCAAGTCCACCGCTGAGCTGTGCCCCTCAGCACCACATCCCCACAGCTCTCCAACCCCTCCAGGGACAGGGGCTGCCCCACTGCCCTGGGCAGCCTCTCCCAGGGCTGGACAAGGCTCCTGGGGAGGGAACTGTTCCTCATGTCCAACCCAAAGCTCCCCTGGAGCAACCTGAGGCTGCTTGCCCTTGTCCTGCTGCTCCTCAGCAGAGCTGCCAGCACCAGAGTGAGTTTGTCCTGCTCCCCCCAGAGACCCAGCCTGATCTGCTGAAGATGCTCAAGGGAGCTGCCAGCTGGGGGGCTGCAGTGCTGTGCTGCCAGCAGCAGCACCTGCACAGGAGGCAGCACCTGCACAGGAGGCAGCACCATGCACCCCCAGCCCAACAGCACAACCACATCCTGGGCTGGCCCCCAGCAGCGTGGGCAGCAGGGGCAGGGAGGGGATTCTGTCCCAGAGCAGAGACCCCCCTGCAGGGCTGGGGCAGCTCTGGGGGCCTCAGCACAGGCAGGGAGCTGGGGGAGCAGGGCCAGGGGAGGGCACAGCAGTGCTGGCAGGGCTGGAAGCCCTCTGCTGGGAGCCAGGCTGAGAGAGTTGGCCCTGGGCAGCCTGCAGAGGAGAAGGCTCCAGGGAGAGCTCCTGGTGGCCTTGCAGGGCTTCAAGAGGGCAATCAGGAAGCTGGGGACAGACTCCAGAGCAGGGATCCTGCTGGGACAGCACAAGGGGGGATGGTTTGGGCACCAAGAGGGAGACTGAGAGTGGAGAGAAGGGAGAAAGGTTTGAGGCTGAGGGTGGGGAGAGCCTGGCCCAGGCTGCCCAGAGAACTGGGAGCTGCCCCCTGGCTGGCAGCAGGGCAGGGTAGGGGGCTTGGGGCTGGGAGCAGCCTGCCCTGGCTGGGGGGGGGGGGGCTGGGAGCAGCCAGAATTAACCAGGCTGGAAAAGACCTTTGAGATCACCAAGTCCACCCCATCACCCTGCTGGCTGCAGGGGCTTGGACTCGATGACCTTTTGGGGTCCCTGCCCACTCAGAGCAGCCTGATGACCTGAGAGCAGCAGGGCTACAGCTCTCAGCTTGGCTCAGGGCACTGCTCACCTGCCTGCCCACCCCTCCTGGCCTCCATGCTTGAGCTGAGCTTGGGGCCCCCCTTTGCTCTCCAGGATCTGTTTGTCACTTGGGTAATTACCAGGAGGTTTCCCTCATGCAGGGGGGGGAATGCACTTGGAATTGCACTCAGCCTTCACCTGCACCTCCAGAGCCCCCCTGAGAAACAGGGAACAGCATCTGGTAATTGCACATTAAGGAGGGGAAGACAAGCAATGACAAACTCCAACGTGCTGAGCACCAGAGGCTTAATAATGCTGATAAAAGGAGTAGAGATAGGTGAATTAAGTGCAGTAACTCACAGCTGCCTCAGCAGCAGCTGCAGAGGAGCTGCAGCAAGGGCCAGGCTGGCAGAAGGCTTCTGCAGCTCAGGGGAAGCCTCCTGAATGCCACTGGACAGTCCCAGGCTCTGGGAACATCTCTCTGTCCCTGGCTGCACTTGCCCATGAGCATCCAGCCTGGGATGTCCTTGGAACTCTCCTGCCACTGCCAGGCTGCAGAATGCTGCTGAGGGGCATTCAGCAGGGCTGCTGAAGAGGCACTGCTGAAAGCTTTTGCTCCCACATCACCAATGGAAGCTCTTGTCCCAGTGTGAGATGCAGCAGAGCTGATTCTGCTCAGGCTCTGCTCAGGGAGCTCCTTGCTGAAGCTCAGGGCAGCTTGGCACAGCCAGGGGCTGCTCCTAGCAGGGAGAAGCTCAGGGCAGAGCTCCTGCCAAGGCCTGGGCTGCACAAAGCCTCTGCCTCACACTTGCTGCTGCCCACCCCAAGGGCACTGCCACAGCTTGTGCCACCCCTTGGGGGGCAGGAAGGCAGAGGTGGCAGCTGTGGGGAGCAGCAGCCAGGCCAGGGGAGCCTCAAGTGCCCCCCAAGGGATTGCAGCCCCTGCAGGGCATCTTCAGGAGCCAGCTGAGGGCTGCCCAGGGCCAAGCCTCTCCTTCCCTGGCTGCTGTGCCAGCAGCACTCTGTCCCTGCTGCCTTCCAGCCCCAGCCCTGTGCTCCTCCATCCAGCTCCTGCCTCTGGTTCCCATCTGGTGCTGAGCCCAGGCTGGGCCTTGCCCAGTGCCTGCCCCCAGCATCAGTGGTGCCAGTGGTGCCCTCCTTGCCCTCAGGGCTGGGCTTGGCTCTTGGGTTGTGTCTCTGTGTCTCCATCCCATGGCATTGCTCTTCTCCCCAGCCCAGCTGCTGGAGTTTCTCTCCCAGCCCATCAGCCTCTCTCCCTTCTTCCCTTCCTCTTCCCCTGGGGATCAGACCAGGGAGCAGTCACTGAGTCACCCCTGCCCTGCATCCAGCAGGAGATGTTACTCTGGGTAATCCCTCTCAGAAGCTTCCCCTGTCAAAGCCACTGAGCTGTCAGCAGCCTGGAAATAACAAAAGACAGATCTCAGCTTCTGTCACATCAGACTGACACAAAAAACTTGGGGATCATTGTAAGAGGGGGGGAAGAAAAGAGGCAAAATCAATGTCAGAGCATTTCTGGCACTCAGAAGGGAATCTAAGAAGACAACTTGGAGCTTTAGCACCAAGGCAAAAGAAGAGAGAGAGCACAAATGATTCTTCTGCATCCTTTCAATGTCTCCTGGAAGAAAGTGAAGCAGGAAAGGGATTCTGTGCAGGGCTCCCTTTCACCTCCCCAGCATTTCCATAAGTCCTCTATTATCTCCAGAGACAGCAGAGGCACAAGCCAGGCACACATCCTCCAGCTCAAGCTGCTGCTTCACTGCCTTTTTCTGAGCAGGAGGAGAGCAGCAGTGTCTGCAACAGATGGAAATGAGAGCAGCCTTCTTCCCAGGGCAGGACGACTCCGAGGGCCACCTGCAATTTCCATCGTTATCTGGTTTCAGCCTCCCCCCACCCCCGCCCCCGGCTCTGTCCCTTTGGCCAGGGAGGTTGTTTGTCACCTTTGTCACCTCCAGGAGAGCTGCTGAAGCTTTGGCTGATAGTCTGCAGCTGATGGAGACACCCAGGGGTCAGCAAAGGGCACTCCCTTCATCTTATCAGCCAGACAAAAGGGAGGCTCAGGAGGATGAGTCTCATTTCTAAGCACTCAGTGAGAGCTCAGCCATGCCCAAGTCACACAGCTCAGCAGCTGCCCCAGCCCTGCAAACACAGCAAGGAAAGCACTTCCTGAGCCAGGGAGAGGCCAGGACACCAGGAGAGGCCTGCTGGTTTAGAGCAGAGCTTGCTTATCCCTGGAGCATTCCTCAGCCACAGCCAAGAGCTTGCAGAATGGCAGGGGGGGAAGGGACCTCTGGGCACTGAGTCCAACCCCCCAGCCAAGGCAGGGACAGCTGGAGGAGGTCACACAGGAACACATCCAGGAGGGTTAGGAATCTCTCCAGAGATGGAGACTCCACCACCCCTCTGGGCAGCCTGCTCCAGGGCCCTTCGAGGAGCTCCTCCTCACATCTGGATGGAACTTCTGATGG
Source organism: Dryobates pubescens (assembly GCF_014839835.1). Taxonomy (NCBI): domain Eukaryota; kingdom Metazoa; phylum Chordata; class Aves; order Piciformes; family Picidae; genus Dryobates; species Dryobates pubescens. The sequence goes on from NC_071612.1 coordinate 1,137,831, forward strand.
TGAAGTTTGTGCAGAACAGTGACCAGATGTGGGGCACAGAAGTTCCAGCAGGCAGCCTCAACAGCTGCTGGACAACAGGGGCTGGCTCAGATGCTCCCTTCAGATTGGCTGTGAGGAAGAAGTTGTTCCCCAGGAGGGTGGTGAGAGCCTGGCACAGGCTGCCCAGGGAGGTGGTGGAAGCCTCCTGCCTGGAGGTGTTTGCAGCCAGGCTGGAGGTGGCTGTGAGCAACCTGCTGTGGTGTGAGGTGTCCCTGCCCATGGCAGGGGGTTGGAGCTGGCTGAGCCTTGAGGTCCCTTCCAACCCTGACAGCTCTGTGACACCCTGAGCAGAAAGCCTCAGGCTCTGGCTGGTCTGACCTCTGCACCATCCACCACTTCAGACAGCCAGCTGCACACTGGGCTGGAGAGCTCTTCACAGAATGGTTTGGGTTGGAAGGGACTTCAAAGATCATCTCTTGTGACCCCTCCCTGCCAAGGGCAGGCAATCTCCTGCCAGCCCAGGCTGCCCCAGACCCCAGCCAGCCCAGGCTGCCCCAGACCCCAGCCAGCCCAGCCCTCAGCACTTCAGTGGCTGGGGCATCACTGGTTGGAGAAGACCTCCAAGACCATCAAGTCCAACCCACAGCACCATGCCCACTAAACCACACCCTGAGGTGCCACTGTCTACAGGTTGATGAACACCTCCAGGCATGGTGGCTCCACCACTTGCCTGGGCAGCCTGCTTCAAGGCCTGACACGAGGAGTGCTCAGAACAGAGAAGTGGACTGTGAAGAACTTTTGAGTTCAATAGCAAATGATTAAGGCAAGCAGAGGACTGAGCCACCTGGGAGAGCTTTGCCCAGCCAGAACTGGGTTTAAGCTTGTGGAAGGTCTAATTCAACCAACTCAGAGGGGTCACAGCGTTCAGTGAGGATGCAGAACCTGGTCTCAAGTCCCCACCTTTGAAGCTGGGCACAAAAGCTGTCCCATGGCTTGACTCCCAGCCAGCAAACCACTTCAAGCCACACAGACTGAGTCTAAAGTGCCCACAGCCACATGGCAGCACTGCTGCAGCCACCATAAATCATCCTGGGCCCTGGCACCGAGGTAGGAAGGGAGATTAAAACTGCAGGGATGCTGCTCTGCAGCTGATCCAATCAAGGATCTCTTTAATTGCTTGATCTCTAGAAGCAGAGCAGAGGGCTTTGGTGAGCTGCAGGTTGGAAAGCCAGCCCTGATGAAAGGTCAGCTGCTCAGCTCACAGCACATCAGCTCCAGCACAGATCAAGGAGGGGGGAAAAAAGGAATGGGGGGAAAAAGAGAAAGCATCCTGCTGCTGTCTGCCTCTGCCAGAGGGTTCCTTTGATGAGGAGAGAGGTGAACACTCCAGATCCACCTCTCTATCCAGGGGGATGGGGAGAAATGGCCTCACTGGAGCATTTCATCCTCCACTCTCATCTCTCCGCCCTGTAGCTTTTGCAGGTCCAAACTATTCTGCACTGGGGTAGTTGAGGAGGTCTTTCTGCACCATTTTTTTGGCCTCAGCAGGAAAGGATGGGTGGTTTCTAGGGGAATTATCCAAAGTATTAGGGAGATGTATCCAGGAAACCTGAATCATGGGCCCCAAAAAGCCTTAAGTCAAACAAGTTTCTGCTCCTGCTCAGATGGAACCTCCTGGGTTCCAGTTTGTGCCCCTTGCCCCATCCCTGGGCACCACTGAGCAGAGCCTGGCCCCAGCCTCTTGCCCCCCACAGCTCCTTCAGCTCTTGCTGAGCACTGCTCAGCTCCCCTCTGGGGCTGCTCTTCTGCAGGCTCTCAGCCTTTGCTCTCTCCTCTCAGAGCTGCTCCAGGCCCCTCAGCAGCTTCCCAGCCTCCCCTGGGCTCTCTGCAGCAGTTCCCTGTCTGGAACTGGGGAGCCAGGAACTGTTCTGGAGACCCCAGATGTGGTCTCCCTAGGGTGGAACTGCTGGAATTTCTGCTTCAGAATGCACTGTGGATCAGACTCAGACCAGCACCCAAAGCCACTGAGTGCATGCAGACCCAGGCTCCACCAGGCAGTCCAGCTGCAGCTCAGAGCAGCAGCAGTCCGACGGTTATCTGGCTTCACTCTGTGCCTGTTGGACATCAGTGCTGCAGGTGAAGCAGAGCTGCAGCTGGAGAGCTTGGAATAAGAGCTGAAGTTGTGCCAGGAGAGGCTTAGGCTGAAGAGGGAGAACAATTCCTTCGATGCAGAAGGAGGTGGTGGAGTCCCCATCCCTGGGAGTGCTCAGGCAGCCTGTGGCCATGGTAGGGTTGGACTGAATGATCTTAGAGGTCTTTCCCAGGCAGAACAACTCTGTGAACATTTCCATAAGCATCCTGAGGAAGGGAGTCCAAGCTTGCAGGGGAGGTTGGAATGGAAATCTCAGCCATTATTGAATTGCTCTTCCCAGCTAAACTCAATCCCATTGTTTAAAGCATCAGAATTGGTGATGAGCTGCTCCAGGGCCTCTGTTCTGAAGCAACACTGGCATCATGAATAAGCAAAACCCCAGGCCCTGTGGTGAGCAAAACAGCCAAGATAGGGGAGTGCAGACATATCACTCCTGACAGGGCTAAGCAATAGGTGATGCAGATAAGTGGGGTTGGAATAAAATATGATTAAAGCAGTCTGCTCCATTCCCTTCTGATTTAAGAGTGCAAAGTGCAAACTATTCATCTTCTGTCTGGAAGCAGTAAATCAAGTGATAGAGGAAAGTGAACAACTAAGTGGGGTGCCAGGGAAAATCAAATCACCACATGCTGGGAAATTGCTTCTGGAAGGGAGGAAAACAGGATTCAGCACCAGGGCTGATGGGCCAGCCTCAGGCACCACCAGGACTTACCCAGGCTCGGTCCAGCCTCAAGAATTATCAGCAACAGCCAGGGGGGAAAGGAGAAGGAAGTTCCAGTCAGCAGAGTCAAGGTGGTGTAGAGCAGAGCTCACAGGTTCAGTGAATAGGGTTGGGTCGGAAGGGACCTCAGAGATCATCCAGTGCCAACCCCCTGCCTTGGGCAGGGACACCTCCCACCAGCCCAGGCTGCTCAAGGCCTCATCCAGCCTGGCCCTAAACACCTCCAGAGAGAGCATCCACAGCCTCCCTGGGCAGCCTGTGCCAGGCTCTCCCCACCCTCACTGTCAGGAATCTCTGCTGCTGCCTGACGTGAGATCCAACCTGCTCCAACACCAAGCAGAGGACCTAGAGCCCACCAAGAGTGGTCTCACCACCTGGCTGTGCCCCTTGCTCCGTGAGGGGGAGAAGAATTTTGCCTCTTCCAGCTGCATGCTGCAGCTGTGCTGAGCTGTGTCTTTGGTTGCAGCTCTGGGAAGGCAGGCAGGCAAGGCTCAGCCTTGGAAACCCAAAGCCATTTGCACACCAGGACCAGGAGGAAAAAAACAGATTACTTGTGGCCATTTCAACTGATGTCAGCAGTTAGGGAGGATGGGAAGAGAGAGGAGAGCAGCAGTAGGAAGCATAAGCAGAGCTGAGCCTTCCTGACTTAGCTCAAATCCCCACTTCTGCTGCAAGCAGCAGCAGTGTGGTGGCTATGAAAATAGCTGCGCTGGATCTTTGCTTGGAGAGGACCTCTGCTCCTCACAGAGCCAACTGCACAGGAAATGAAACAGCTCCAAGCATTTATGGGATGAGTTGGGTCCTGGTTCGTGGCAGAATCAGCATGGTGGGGTTGGAAGGACCTCTGGAGCTCACCCAGCCCCAGCCCCCTGCCCCAGCAGGGCTCCCACAGCAGCTTGCCCAGCAGCACAGTGCCCAGGGGGGGTTGGAAGCTCTCCACACCAGGAGACTCCACAGCCTCTCTGGGCAGCCTGCTCCAGGCCTCCAGCACCCTCACAACAAACAACTTTCTCCTCCTGGGTTCCTTTTTGTGCCCCTTGCCCCTTGTGCTGTCCCTGGGCACCACTGAGCAGAGCCTGGCCCCAGCCTCTTGCCCCCCACAGCTCCTTCAGCTCTTGCTGAGCATTGCTCAGCTGCCCTCTGGGGCTGCTCCTCTGCAGGCTCTCAGCCCCAGGGCTCTCAGCCTCTGCTGCTCCCAGAGCTGCTCCAGGCCCCTCAGCATCTCTGCAGCCTCCCCTGGGCTCTCTCCAGCAGTTCCCTGTCCCTCTGGAACTGGGGAGCCCAGGACTGGAGCCAGCAGTGCAGATGTGGCCTCACCAAGGACTGCTGATGTGCTCAGGGTGGCAATTTAAGAGCATGAACAACTTCACCCTTAAGACCCCAGCTCACAGTGCCCACATTTACACAGATGAGCTCCCATGCAGCCCCTGCCTTCTCAGGGCTCCTCAAGCCACAGCCTGGGGCATCTCCAGACTCTTTATCCTGCCTCATGGCTTCCTTGCACAAAAGGCACAAACCAAAGCCCTGTGTTACCAGAGAGCCACAGAGCTTCTCTTCCTCAAAGCCTCTGCCATGGAAACCAGTGGGCAGCAGCAGGGAGATTCCTGTTGCTCCTCTTCACCAGCTCAACCCTGCTCAGAGACTCCTCCTAAAACCCTTCTAGAAGTGTCCTCCTTAACCCTTACATCTCCAGCCAAGCCAGACCTTGCTAGACCAGGCCAGAGTCAATCCCAGCCCATCAGCCAAACCCTGCACTGCATTTGGCAGCCTGGGGAGCAAGCTCAGGTTGTGAGAGGGTTGGAAAGGGAGGCTCAGCCACAAGAGCTTTGCAGCTAGCAGCAAAGATGTATTGCAGAGGCTCCACTGAGAGCCCTCTCAGCTTTCCAAGGGAGAGGAGCAGGATCTCCTGCTCACTGGCCCACGGGCAGCACCCCCAGATCAGAGAGTCACAGAATCATTAAGGCTGGAAAAGATCTCCAAGACCAAGTCCAACCTTCTACCCAGCACCTCCACGACCACTAGGATCCTGTCCTGACTGCAGCAGCTTCAGCAAGGCAAGTCCACACGTGAGTGAGTCTCAGGCAGGTCCTTATCTTACCTAACAAGCCTGAAGCAGCAGAATCTCAGCATGCCAGCCTGGAGGGGACCTCAGGGATCACCTGCTCCAACCTTTCCAGGTGATGGTGGAGCTGAAATGAGCTGGCCCAGCACCCTGGCAGGCTGAGCCTTCAAACCCTCCACCGTGGGGAACTCCCCAGGTGCCCTTGGGAGAGGATTCCCCTCTCTAACTGTCCTGATGGAGAAACCTTTTCTTCTGCATGCCAACGGGAATTTCCTCAGCAGTGACTTGTCCCCATCACCTCTGCTCTTTCCCTTGGGACTCCCTGGAGAAAGGAAGCCTCCATCCCCTTACCATCCATCCTTTATGTCTTAGGCATCGCTTCTGATGATGAAATCAAACAGGGCTTCAAGTATACTCCCCCCCCCCCCGCCTCCACTTCGTGTACCAAGAGGCTTCTGGCCGAACGAAGCCATCCTGCCTGGCATCGGCTCTGCAGGGGTGCGGGCATGAGGCTTGCAGCCGAGCGCCTCAATCAGCCGCTGACTGAATGGTGACACCTACTGACACACCGCCCGGCACCGCGCTGCGGGCCGCCCGCCGCCGGGCATCCGCGGGCAGCCTCTGCCAGGGTCCCTCTGTCACTCCAGTGCCAGGCTGCTGCCGGGCATCCACAGCCTCCCCGGGCAGCCTCTGCCGGGGTCCCTCTGTCACTCCAGTGCCGGGCATCCGCGGGCTCCCCGGGCAGCCTCTGCCGGGGTCCCTCTGTCACTCCAGTGCCAGGCTGCTGCCGGGCATCCACAGCCTCCCCGGGTAGCCTCTGCCAGGGTCCCTCTGTCACTCCAGTGCCAGGCTGCTGCCGGGCATCCACAGCCTCCCCGGGCAGCCTCTGCCAGGGTCCCTCTGTCACTCCAGTGCCAGGCTGCTGCCAGGCATCCACAGCCTCCCCGGGCAGCCTCTGCCAGGGTCTCTCCACCCTCACTGTCACTCCAGCACCAGGCATCCACAGCCTCCCCGGGCAGCCTCTGCCAGGGTCTCTCCACCCTCACTGTCACTCCAGCACTGGGCATCCACAGCCTCCCCGGGCAGCCTCTGCCAGGGTCTCTCCACCCTCACTGTCACCCCAGTACCAGGCTCCTGCTCCAGCACTGTCCAGGGCCCCAAACCATGAACCTTCCCCTGAAGGGACTAGAACACCTCCAGCACTGCAGCAGCTTCAACAGCCTCATGGCCAGAAGGGCCAATGGTCACCTGGGGTCCATGGAGCAGAGCGTGGCCAGCAGGTCCAGGGGAGGCTGGGAAGATGCTGAGGGGCCTGGAGCAGCTCTGGGAGCAGCAAAGGCTGAGAGCCCTGGGGCTGAGAGCCTGCAGAGGAGCAGCCCCAGAGGGCAGCTGAGCAATGCTCAGCAAGAGCTGAAGGAGCTGTGGGGGGCAAGAGGCTGGGGCCAGGCTCTGCTCAGTGCTGCCCAGGGACAGCACAAGGGGCAGTGGACCAAGGAGGTTCCACCTGAGCAGGAGGAGAAAGTTGTTTGTTGTGAGGGTGCTGGAGGCCTGGAGCAGGCTGCCCAGAGAGGTTGTGGAGTCTCCTGGTGTGGAGAGCTTCCAACCCCTGCTGGGCACTGTGCTCCTGGGCAAGCTGCTGTGGGAGCCCTGCTGGAGCAGGGGGGTTGGACTGGATGCTCTCCAGAGGTCCCTTCCATGGTCTGCCACACTGGGATTCTGCAGAGGACTGAGTGCTCACTGTTCATCCATGGTGGCTGTCCCAGGCTGCTGCTCAGGGATGAAGAAAAGCCACCACAAACCCTCTGCAAAGCAGCAGCAGCTAACAACAGTCCTCACATCTCCACACAAGTGCCCATGAAAACCTCTTCAGCTGCTGCAGGAGGGTTTGCTACCAGCACTGCAAGCTGCAGGCTCCGACACAAACACCCAGAACTCCCTTGGTGTGGGGTTTTTGTTTCTCCCCCTTCCTTGAAATAGAAAGGGGAAAAAGCCCTCTCTGTTCTCCACCACCTCCTTAGCAGATGGTGGGGAAGCAAACACCTCCCACAGCCAGCTGGCAGGGGCCTCACAGGAAAAGTCCTCCCCCCCCTGTCCAGTTTAAAAAGAAACTTGCAGAGCAAAGAGAGGAGGTGGTGAGACCCCCCTGGGGATGTCCCCACCACCACCTCTCCATCTCAGCCTCCTGCCACGTGAATGGCTCTGTACCAACCCTCCTCTTCCTGCTTCCACTTTTAAACCCCAGGCAGCTCTCAGATCTGCTCTGGCTTCCCTCCTCTCCCACCTCCAGCAGCCTGCTTCCATTCCTGGTGCAGGCAGTGGGCACTGCCCCCTTCCCTCTTCCTCTCCCATTCAGCTTTGTCCTTCACGGGGAAGGACTAAAGAGATGTCTGCAGCCTCTCAGAGCCAGGAAGGCTTTCTGCAGCCAGAGCACCTGTTTTTCCCCCTCTCTCTCCACAGAGTGAGCAGACAACTGGGGAAGAGCAGCTTCAGGCTCATTGCTCTGCTCTATAAACCGCTGAGGGCTGTGCTTCAGTGGCAGTGGCTCAGCAGCAGTGGTGGATTGGGATCTCCAGGCAAGCAGCTGGACCTGGGGACTTCCAAGGCCTCTTCCAGCCACAGCAGTTCTGTGACTCAGGCCTGGGATCCAATCCTGCTCTCATTTCCTCCTCCCCCAAGATGTGACTTGCAATCTTTCCTCTCTCTGCCTCTCTCAGGAGGGCTGGGGAAGGGTATTGGCAGGTCCCTTCCTCCAGGCCCACCCCAGGTTTGCAGTGATGGCCTCCTAACATGAGGGCTCCATATTTCATCCTCCCCTGCAGCCTGGCACTATTGAGCTGCTTCTCCTGAGGCATAAATCAAATTCCTCTCACTTCCATGCTCTGCTTCATCTCTAAGTTCTCATTAGAGAAGTTTTAGTGGGCTGGGAATAGAGGAGTATTGAGCAATGTGCATTTGATTGTTGACTTTGGGGCTTTATTTTGCCCATTTTTAGCTGAGAGTGAGCTCTGCATCTAGATGATGGGAGAGGCTGTAGCTCAGCTCTTGGCTGCTTCCCACCATTAAGCCCTGGCTGGTGCTGTCCTTTTGCCTCCTTTGCTGGCATGTATAGGCATTTCTGTGGCCAATTAGAGGAATTGATGAGCTGCTTTTCCCAATTCACTCCCAAGAGTCCTGTCTTTGGTTTGGGTGTTTCCCCCTCCCCCTCCTCCAAGACCAACTGACCACACCAGCGTGGTCACCGGAGGAGCTAGCCAGTCCTCAGACTCAATAAAGAGGGCAGAAGTTCACTCCTCAGTCACAGAAACCATTTGCCCAGGGGCCTCTTCGAGTCCCAACCCAACAGATTCTGAAACAAGTGCCTCAGGAGACCCAGTTTCAGTGGAGCACAGGGTGGTGCAAGCCCAGAGGAGTTCCTCCTACCTGCAGGAGGATCAACCACAGCAGGGGGACAATGGCATCCTGGGGTGCCTCGAGAGAAGCGTGGCCCAGCAGGGCTAGGGAGGTTCTCCTCCTCTCTGCTCTGCCCTGCTGAGACCGCACCTGCAATCCTGTGCCCAGTTCTGGGCTCCCCAGGCCAAGAGGGGCAGGGACCTGATGGAGAGAGTCCAATGGACACTGTAAGGATGACTGGGGGACTTGGACAGCTCTACTGTGAGACCTGGGGCTGCTTAGTCTGGAGAGCAGGAGGCTGAGGGAAGACCTCATTGCTCTCTACAGCTCCCTGCAAGGAGGCTGGAGTGGGGTGGGGGTTGGGCTCTTCTCCCTAGCCTCAGGGGATGCAGGAGAGGAAGTGGCCTCAAGTTGCACCAGGGGAGATTTAGACAGGACATGAGGAACAATTTAGAATAGAAGTAACCAGGTTGGAAAAGCCCTTTGAGATCATCAAGTCCAACCTCTCACCCATCACCATCTGATCAACTCAACCATGGCACCAAGGGCCTCATCCAGGCTCTTCCTAAACATCTCCAGGGATGGGGACTCCACCACCTCCCTGGGCAGCACATCCCAGTGGCCAATCTCTCTGGCTGGGACGAATTTCTTCCTAACATCCAACTTAAACTTCCCCTGGCACAGCTTGAGACTGTGTCCTCTTGTTCTGGTGCTGGCGGCCTGGGAGAAGAGACCAACCCCCACCTGGCTACAACCTCCCTTCAGGGAGTTGTAGAGAGCAAGAAGGTCTCCCCTGAGCCTCCTCTTCTGCAGGCTAAGCAACCCCAGCTCCCTCAGCCTCTCCTCACAGGGCTGTGCTCCAGACCCCTCCCCAGCCTTGTTGCCCTTCTCTGGGCACCTCCCAGCATCTCAACCTCTTTCTTCCCCAAAAGGGTTGTCCAGGCCTGGCCCAGGCTGCCCAGGGCAGTGCTGGAGTCCCCAGCCCTGGGGGGGTTTCAAAGCCCTGGAGGTGTGGTGCTGAGGGCTGTGGGTTGGTGGTGCCTGGCAGTGCTGGGTTAAGGGTTGGACTCCAGGATGACCTTGGAGGCCTCTTCCAACCAAACAACTCCACGACTCAACAGCACTAAAAGCTGAATTGTGTGAGCAGCTCTTCCTACCAGCAAAAGTTGGTGAGGGGTTTGGAACATAAGCCCTACGAGGAGAGGCTGAGGGAGCTGGGGTTGCTTAGCCTGGAGAAGAGGAGACTCAGGGGTGACCTTATTACTCTCTACAACTACCTGAAGGGAGGTTGTAGACAGACAGATGTTGGTCTCTTCTCCCAGGCAAGCAGTACCAGAACAAGAGGACACAGTCTCAGGCTGCGCCAGGGGAGGTTCAGGCTGGATGTTAGAAAAAAGTTCTATACAGAAAGAGTGATTGCACATTGGAATGGGCTGCCTGGGGAGGTGGTGGAGTCGCCATCACTGGAGGTTTTTAGGAGAAGACTTGACAGGGTGCTTGGTGCTGTGGGTTAGTTGCTTGGGTGGTGTTGGATTGGTGATGGGTTGGACGCGATGATCTTGAAGGTCTCTTCCAACCTGGTTTATTCTATGTATTCTATGTATTCTATTAAAATCCCCTGGACTGCATCACTGAACAACGCTGTCTGGAAGGCACTGGAAGGTCTCAGGAGGGAAGCAGGTCCTGGGCTGACAATCAGCTGCTCCAATGGCAGTGAGTTTGCTTCAGCAGCAGCAGACCTGAGTTTGGGGGGGGGGGGGGGGGGGTACCATTTTTCTGCCTCCACAAGGAAGGAAACAACTTTGCCAGTCCCTGGCTGTGCCACCAACCTGCTTTGCAAGCTGCTGGGCAGTGTCACCTCCTGAACTCTGTGACAACAAAGAAAACAAGAAGAAAAAGACCCCAAAAGAAAAACAAATCATCTCTCTGAACTTGTGCTGTGCCAGATGCATGGAGCCAGGGTCAGCATCCTGCACTGCAAGCAGCCCTTCAGAGATGGCCATCCTCAGACACTCCACCTCCCAAGAACCAAGCAGACAGAAGGGAAAGCATGGTTCCAAAAACACACCCAATAATAGATCAAACTATGGAGTGCCCAAGGTTATGAGCAGAGCCTCAGGACACACAGCTTCAGCTGCCCCCAAAGTCAGCCACAAGAGAAGAAACTGGTGGAGCCAGCAGAGATGAAGGGACACCTCCCAGCAGGATGAAGGCAGCCCAAAATGACCCCAGCAGCCACACAAGGATGAGTACAACGCAGCTGAAGGCTTCTGAGGACAGAGATGAAGGCAGGTAAGGACTGGCTCTGGCCCTCACACATCCTCAGATGCCCACAGAGATGACTCAAAGACCAAGAGAGGTGAGAGGGTGCAGCCACCAGTGGCACTGCCTGGCTGGGGAGAGGAGGTGGGAGGAAGAAGTCCTGCGGTGCACAGCCCTGGGAACAGGCTGCCCAGGGAGAGTGGTGGAGTCACCACCCCTGCAGGTGTTGCAGAAGGGAGCAGATGTGGCCCTTCAGGACATGGCTTCGTGCTCATGGTGCTGTGGGATAGAAGGTTGAGCTTGGTGATCTTTGAGGTCTTCTCCAAGTGGAATGATTCTAAGTGAATAGAATAGACTAGACCAGACCAGACCAGGTTGGAAGAGACCTTCAAGATCATGGTGTCCAACCTATCATCCAACACCACCCAACCAACTAACCCATGGTACCCAGCACCCCATCAAGTCTCCTCCTGAACACCCCCAGTGCTGGTGACTCCACCACCTCCCCAGGCAGCCCATTCCAGTGGGCAATCACTCTCTCTGGGTAAAACTTCCTCCTAACCTCCAGCCTAAACCTCCCCTGGCACAGCCTGAGACTGCGTCCTCTTGTTCTGCTGCTGGTTGCCTGGGAGAAGAGAAGTGATGAGGCTCTGAGCAGCCTGAGGTGCTTGGGGCCATCCCTGCTGGCTGCAGGGGGTTGGACTAGGTGACCTTTAAAGGTCCCTTCCAACCCAACCCATTCTGAGAGTCTTTATTCCTACTTTAGAACAGGCAAAGGGCTGGGAACCACCTCACTGAATTATTCAAAGCCATTTTGCAGCAGGAGGAGGTTTTTAATCTGCTTTTTCCCCTTAGCAAGGCTACTGAAAATGCAAACCTCTCCCCTCTCTCAATTACTCCTTGCACCTTCTCTCAGCCACCTTTAGCTTATCTCTATTGTTTCTCAGTAGAACCTGTTCATCCACGGGCATGATAAAAGGTGATTGAAAGCTCTGGATGTCAGATAGAGTCCTTATCACTGCCTGATTCTGAGCTCAGAATTAGACTCCATAACATCCCCTCCAAACAACACAGCTTCCAGATGAATTTATGAATGGCCTTGGCTAGATCTGAGGATAAAAGTGCTGGTAACAGAAAAAGGGTTGGGAGCTGATGGACAGGGAGCTGATGGAGAGCCCCATCCTGGAGGAGGGCCTGGATACATTCATGCTGCCCTGGGGATTTCAGGGATCAGGAGAAGTCCCTTTGCACTAATTAAATGTCACAGATAAAAGGCTTCAATCTCCAAATAACTCTTCCTTCCTCCCAATCAGTCCCAGAGCAGAGGAACTGAACTGGCCAAAGAGCAGAAGCACAGGAGGAGTTAGGGTATCAGTGGCAGACTTCCCTGACCTCCCATCTGCTGCCATGGCCAAGCAGCTCCCCAAAGGCAGCGAGGGGCTGTGCACCAGGAAGAGCTGCAGAGCCACAGCGCAGTGGAGATGGGAAGGGAGCTCTGGAGCTCCCCCAGCCCCAGCCCCCTGCTCCAGCAGGGCTCCCACAGCAGCTTGCCCAGCAGCACAACACCCAGGGGGGGTTGGAAGCTCTCCACACCAGGAGACTCCACAACCTCTCTGGGCAGCCTGCTCCAGGCCTCCAGCAGCCTCACAACAAACAACTTTCTCCTCCTGCTCAGATGGATCCTCTTGGGTGCCAGTCTGTGCCCCTTGTGCTGTCCCTGGGCACCACTGAGCAGAGCCTGGCCCCAGCCTCTTGCCCCCCACAGCTCCTTCAGCTCTTGCTGAGCATTGCTCAGCTGCCCTCTGGGGCTGCTCTTCTGCAGGCTCTCAGCCCCAGGGCTCTCAACCTCTCCTCATAGCTGCTCCCCTTTGAATTAAGCAACAGCAGAGGCTGCAGCAAATGGCAAAGAGCAAATCCCTGCCTCAGCTGTCCCAGATTTGATGGTTTTTTCCCCTTAAACACAGGGATTAGTTTCTCAGCCAGGATCCAGGGCAGCAAGCACTTTTGTTGGCAGTCCTGGTTGCCTGTGCAATGAATCTGTACAAGCCTCTGCCTGACGCCTGATCTTCATCAGCTTCTGCACAGTGTTTCCCATTACACCTCACTGCCTCCAACTTTTGTGTACCACAATAAATAAGAGCCCCAGGTGCCTTGCCAAGCAAATTAACACAGAAACAGACCCAAGGCTCTGAGAGTGCAGAACAAAGCCTGCATTAAGCAGCAACTGGTCAGGAAAGCAACTGCCAGGAGCTCTGCTCCGAGATGCAGGACGTGAGCAAGAGCATCAGGACCAGGCAGCGATGGTGGAGCAGCCACGGGTGAGGGGACACCACCACCACCAGCAGCCTGGGCTGCTGCCACCTCAAACCAGGCTTCAGAGAATGGTTTGGGTTGGAAGGGATCTTAAAGAATGCTCAAGCCCTCATCCAACCTGGCCTTGAACCCCTCCCTGGCCGAGCTGGATGGAGCCCTGAGCTGGTGGGAGCTGTCCCTGCCCATGGCAGGGGGTTGGAGCTGGCTGAGCTTTAAGGTCCCTTCCAACCCAACCCATTCTATGAATTTATGAACCATCTGCTTCCAATAATCCCTGCCATGGGCAGGGACACCTCCCACCAGCCCAGCTTGCTCATGAGCTCATCCAGCCCGGCCTCAAACACCTCCAGGGAGGAGAACATCCCCAGCCCCCCTGGGCAACCTCTGCCAGTCTCTCCCCACCCTCACTTTCAAGGCTTTCTTCCTCATCTCCAACCTAAACCTGCCCTCCTCGGGCTGAGGGATGCTCTCCAGGAGCTGCAGGCAGAGGTAGGGAAGAAGAGCAGCCATTCATAGCTACCACCACCTGAACACCCAACTGGCAGCTTGGTATCCATCCCACCTGGCTCAGGAGAGGCCAGTCACACCAGAGCTGCTGATTCCAAATGTCAAGCACAAGAGGAACTGAGCAATTGTGCCTCTGTTGGTATTGGGGGGGGGGGGGAATAAAAACAACAAACCACAAACATTTCACATCCTGCAAGGGATGGAAAAGTACAATTCTGCTCTCTGTGCTCTTCCCACTGATGACTCAGCCCTCAGACTGCGTGTGCTGATCCCATGATCTGAGGCATCAGCTCCTCTGGAAGGCAGAGAGAAACCAGGAGGATGGGTTTTAAAGAGAGAAAGGTGGTGGTGGGGGGGGGTAAATATCAAGTAATAAATATTTCATCCCAACCTTCCTTTCTTTATGACTTCTGTTAACAACTTCATCCTCCACCAGAACAGAAATTGTAGGGAGGCTTCACACCTGCCTGGCTGCAGCCACCAAAGGGTGCCCAGGGGGATGGGGTTTTGAGGCCTTGTCCCTGGAGATGTTCAAAGCCAGGCTTGGTGTGGCCCTGGGCAGCCTGCTCTAGGTTGGAGGGGTCCCTGCTGCCCGCAGGAGGGGTGGACAAGATGACCTCTGAGGGTCCCTCCCAGCTGGATGCAACCTGTGAGTCTATAGAGCTACAGGGAGGAAAGGTTTGGAGGAGGCAGGCAGCAACCTGGATACAGAAATAAGTCTTCAAGCACCCAAAATCCAAACCAGAGTGACCAGAGCCCTCGGGAGGGGCTGAAGAAGCAGAGCTGGGGACAGGCAAGGACCTCTCAGCTCGAAGGAGAAGCTGCTTCAGGAATTTAGACAGCAGCAGAGTGAGGTTTTCATCATCACAGCTCGGAGCACAGAGGTCTCAAAGCCACCAGAAGTCCTTCTTGCCCTTTATAGAACTGGTTGGGAAAAGCTCCCTTGGCAAAGTTAGGGGGTTGGAGTGGATGACCTCAAAGACCTTCCCAACCTAAGTCTTTCCATCCTTTCTACCTTGAAACTCATCACTGGAAGAGGTTTCACTGCTGCTCTGCTCGGTTACGCTCCACCTTTGGAAGCCAGGAACTCAAACCCTCCTCTGAAGCTTCCCTGACTAAAATTGAGCACCTCAAGCAGTATCTGTGGGGTTAGTGGCCAAGAGGAGAACCTTGGCATGGAGAGCCCAGAGAATGAGGCCACACAAGTGGGCTGAGTTGCCTGAGCATGGCTGGGTGTGGAATGAATGCTCTCAGCACCCCGATGAATCAGCTTCTCTTATCTGAAGCACAGACACCGTCACCATCTCGCTCTGCAGAGCGGGCCAGGCTGGCTGGCTGACACATTCCAAGGGAGATCAAGTGTACTCACCACCTGGAAAGCACTTCCAAAGCATCCAAATCCCTCTGCCTCCAGCACAGCTCCATAGGTACCTGGGCAGCACTTGGCACAGAGGCCAAGCTGTCAGCTGATGTGGACACCTCCAGGGTCTGAAGCCATTCTCAAACCTTTCATCCTCAAGAACAAGTCAAGAGGCTGCTGCTTGGTCTCTTCTCACAGGCAATTAGTGATAGAACAAGAGGGAACAGCTTCAGGCTGCAGCAGGGCAGGGTTAGACTGAAGAGCAGGAAGAAGAGAGGTCAGGCACTGGAATGTGCTGCCCAGGCAGGTGGTGCAGTCACCAGCCCTGGGTGTGCTTAAAGGTGGTGTGGATGTGGTGCTTGGGGGTATGGTTTAGGGGTGAGCCTTGTAGAGTGGGGTTCTGGCTTGGACTTGGTGACCCTGAGGGTCTTTCCCAGCCTGAATGTTTCTGTGTCTCTGAGAGGGCTGTAGGTGCAGCTGGAAGAGCAGAGGAGGCTTCTACCCATGGCTACAGCTCCTCAGCTATTGGAGGGAGCTGGGGGTTGGGCTCTTCTCTCTCATATCAGGTGATGGGAGGAGAGGAAATGGCCTGAAATTGTGCCAGGGGAGGCTTAGGTTGGAGAGGAGGAAAAGTTTCTTTGCTGCCAGAGTGGTCAGGGCCTGGCAGAGGCTGCCCAGGGAGCTGGTGGAGTCCCCATGCCTGGAGGTGCTCCAGGAAGCTGTGGCCATGGTTTGATGACCATGGTGGGGTTGGGTTGCTGGCTGGATTCAGTCACAGAGGTCTCTTCCAACACCAAACCAATTCTATGACAACAGAAGGCTCTCAAACTCTACATGGGACAAAGAAAAGCTTCAAGTCCATGGCCAAGAGCCTGCTGGAGACAGGGGGCAGGAGGAACCTGCCCAGCAGAGGGTCATGAATCAGGAGCTGGAAGCTACAGCAGAAGGAGAGTCGAGGAAGAGGAGGAGCTGGATGAGTGCACAGGATCAAGAGTCAGGACAAGTTTCAGCCTCCCTTCTGCTGCTTTCCCACCAGCAAAAGAAACATTCTGAGGACTGCTGCATAAATTTGGGACTGAAACTATTTGCTGTGCTTCCTACAGCCCTCAGACAGGATGAGGTCAGGGGGGA
This sequence comes from Dryobates pubescens, assembly GCF_014839835.1. Classification (NCBI taxonomy): domain Eukaryota; kingdom Metazoa; phylum Chordata; class Aves; order Piciformes; family Picidae; genus Dryobates; species Dryobates pubescens. The sequence continues at coordinate 1,153,708 of NC_071612.1, forward strand.
CAGGGAAAGAGCTGTCAGTTTGTGATGAGATTGTCCAGGTCCTGAAAGCCAGAGAAAAACAACCACCACAGGGACATTGCCCAACCACCTCTGCAGAGGAAGCATCACTTGGCTGGCTAACAGCCCCCTGAGAGGTTGGATTTCCACAGCAAACCTCAGGTGGACACAACCAGCCTGGGGGGTTTCTCCTCCTGCCTTCCCCCAGCCCTGATTTAAGAGCCTCTTGCACAGAGAATGGACACTTGTGTTTATGGAGAGGTGATAAAGAGAGTAATAAAACAGCAAAGTGTGCTTTAAACTCCCCAGGAGCCAGCACTGGGCCCTGGCAGCCCAGAGCCAGCTGGGTGCTGAGCTGCAGCCAGAGCAGGGAGAGAGCAGCACAGGGAGGGGATTCTGCCCTCTGCTCTGCTCTGCTCAGCCCCCACCTGCAGCACTGCCTCCAGCTCTGGGCCCCCAGCACAGGGAGGGGATTCTGCCCCTCTGCTCTGCTCAGCCCCCACCTGCAGCACTGCCTCCAGCTCTGGGCCCCCAGCACAGGGAGGGGATTCTGCCCTCTGCTCTGCTCTGCTCAGCCCCCACCTGCAGCACTGCCTCCAGCTCTGGGCCCCCAGCACAGGGAGGGGATTCTGCCCCTCTGCTCTGCTCAGCCCCCACCTGCAGCACTGCCTCCAGCTCTGGGACCCCCAGCACAGGGAGGGGATTCTGCCCTCTGCTCTGCTCAGCCCCCACCTGCAGCACTGCCTCCAGCTCTGGGACCCCAGCACAGGGAGGGGATTCTGCCCTCTGCTCTGCTCAGGGCCCCTCTGCAGCACTGCCTCCAGCTCTGGGGCTCCCAGCACAGGGAGGGGATTCTGCCCCTCTGCTCTGCTCTGCTCAGCCCCCACCTGCAGCACTGCCTCCAGCTCTGGGCCCCCAGCACAGGGAGGGGATTCTGCCCTCTGCTCTGCTCTGCTCAGCCCCCACCTGCAGCACTGCCTCCAGCTCTGGGCCCCCAGCACAGGGAGGGGATTCTGCCCTCTGCTCTGCTCTGCTCAGGGCCCCTCTGCAGCACTGCCTCCAGCTCTGGGCCCCCAGCACAGGGAGGGGATTCTGCCCCTCTGCTCTGCTCAGCCCCCACCTGCAGCACTGCCTCCAGCTCTGGGCCCCCAGCACAGGGAGGGGATTCTGCCCCTCTGCTCTGCTCTGCTCAGCCCCCACCTGCAGCACTGCCTCCAGCTCTGGGACCCCCAGCACAGGGAGGGGATTCTGCCCCTCTGCTCTGCTCTGCTCAGCCCCCACCTGCAGCACTGCCTCCAGCTCTGGGCCCCCAGCACAGGGAGGGGATTCTGCCCTCTGCTCTGCTCAGGGCCCCCCTGCAGCACTGCCTCCAGCTCTGGGCCCCCAGCACAGGGAGGGGATTCTGCCCCTCTGCTCTGCTCTGCTCAGCCCCCACCTGCAGCACTGCCTCCAGCTCTGGGTCCCCAGCACAGGGAGGGGATTCTGCCCTCTGCTCTGCTCTGCTCAGCCCCCACCTGCAGCACTGCCTCCAGCTCTGGGACCCCCAGCACAGGGAGGGGATTCTGCCCCTCTGCTCTGCTCTGCTCAGCCCCCACCTGCAGCACTGCCTCCAGCTCTGGGACCCCCAGCACAGGGAGGGGATTCTGCCCCTCTGCTCTGCTCTGCTCAGCCCCCACCTGCAGCACTGCCTCCAGCTCTGGGCCCCCAGCACAGGGAGGGGATTCTGCCCTCTGCTCTGCTCAGGGCCCCCCTGCAGCACTGCCTCCAGCTCTGGGCCCCCAGCACAGGGAGGGGATTCTGCCCCTCTGCTCTGCTCTGCTCAGCCCCCACCTGCAGCACTGCCTCCAGCTCTGGGTCCCCAGCACAGGGAGGGGATTCTGCCCTCTGCTCTGCTCTGCTCAGCCCCCACCTGCAGCACTGCCTCCAGCTCTGGGACCCCCAGCACAGGGAGGGGATTCTGCCCTCTGCTCTGCTCTGCTCAGCCCCCACCTGCAGCACTGCCTCCAGCTCTGGGCCCCCAGCACAAGGAGGGGATTCTGCCCCTCTGCTCTGCTCAGCCCCCACCTGCAGCACTGCCTCCAGCTCTGGGCCCCCAGCACAGGGAGGGGATTCTGCCCTCTGCTCTGCTCAGCCCCCACCTGCAGCACTGCCTCCAGCCCTGGGCCCCCAGCACAGGGAGGGGATTCTGCCCTCTGCTCTGCTCTGCTCAGCCCCCACCTGCAGCACTGCCTCCAGCTCTGGGACCCCCAGCACAGGGAGGGGATTCTGCCCTCTGCTCTGCTCTGCTCAGCCCCCACCTGCAGCACTGCCTCCAGCTCTGGGCCCCCAGCACAGGGAGGGGATTCTGCCCTCTGCTCTGCTCTGCTCAGCCCCCACCTGCAGCACTGCCTCCAGCTCTGGGGCCCCAGCACAGGGAGGGGATTCTGCCCCTCTGCTCTGCTCTGCTCAGCCCCCACCTGCAGCACTGCCTCCAGCTCTAGGGCTCCCAGCACAGGGAGGGGATTCTGCCCCTCTGCTCTGCTCAGGGCCCCCCTGCAGCACTGCCTCCAGCTCTGGGGCTCCCAGCACAGGGAGGGGATTCTGCCCCTCTGCTCTGCTCTGCTCAGCCCCCACCTGCAGCACTGCCTCCAGCTCTGGGGCTCCCAGCACAGGGAGGGGATTCTGCCCCTCTGCTCTGCTCTGCTCAGGGCCCCCCTGCAGCACTGCCTCCAGCTCTGGGCCCCCAGCACAGGGAGGGGATTCTGCCCTCTGCTCTGCTCAGCCCCCACCTGCAGCACTGCCTCCAGCTCTGGGGCTCCCAGCACAGGGAGGGGATTCTGCCCTCTGCTCTGCTCTGCTCAGCCCCCACCTGCAGCACTGCCTCCAGCTCTGGGCCCCCAGCACAGGGAGGGGATTCTGCCCTCTGCTCTGCTCTGCTCAGCCCCCACCTGCAGCACTGCCTCCAGCTCTGGGGCTCCCAGCACAGGGAGGGGATTCTGCCCTCTGCTCTGCTCTGCTCAGCCCCCACCTGCAGCACTGCCTCCAGCTCTGGGGCTCCCAGCACAGGGAGGGGATTCTGCCCTCTGCTCTGCTCTGCTCAGCCCCCACCTGCAGCACTGCCTCCAGCTCTGGGCCCCCAGCACAGGGAGGGGATTCTGCCCCTCTGCTCTGCTCTGCTCAGCCCCCACCTGCAGCACTGCCTCCAGCTCTGGGGCTCCCAGCACAAGAAGGGCCTGGAGCTGCTGGAGAGGCTCCAGAGTAGGCCACAGAGATGCTCAGAGGTTGGAGAAGCTCCCCTGTGGGGCCAGGCTGGGAGAGCTGGGGCTGTGCAGCCTTCCAGTACCTAAAGGGCTCCAGGAGAGCAACTTTGGACAAGGGCTGGGAGTGCCAGGATGAGGAACAATGGCTCTGAGCTGGGAGAGAGGAGACAGAGTGGAGATGAGGAAGGAATTATTGAGAGTGAGGCTGGGGAGACTCTGGCACAGGCTGCCCAGGGAGGCTGTGGCTGCCTCCTACCTGGAGGTGCTCAAGGCCAGGCTGGATGAGGCCCTGAGCAGCCTGGGCTGGTGGGAGGGGTCCCTGCCCATGGCAGGGGCTTGGAACTGGATGATCCTGAAGGTCCCTTCCCCATTCTGTGGCTGAATGGCTCAGGTGAGCCTCCTGACAAGCACTTTGCACCACTGAGCACTTCCTCAGAGGATGCCTCCAAAGCCTCAGGGCCAGCCCAGCAGGCAGCCTGGCCCCGGGGGGCAGCAGGAGTGGATGGAGGACCAAGCCCTGACATGTTTTATGAGTTAATTTGGTGTTATTTAGTGCCCTGCACAGCAGCACTAAATCTTCACATCCCTTTTACTGCTTTAACTTCTTGCTAGCCACAGAAGCTGGTGTTAAACCTTTCCTATTTATGTGTTTAATACCCAGGGGAGCAGCAGGGAAGGTTCTGTGCTAGAGGACAAGAGATTCAATTCAAGTTATGAAGCCTGATTTCCACTTAGTTGTTTGGTTTTCCCCAGCAGCTGTGTAAGGGCATGGGAAAGGAGGGGGAAAGGAGATCAAATCTCCCCCAGATGCATTTAGTGTTCTCTCTTCAGAGAGGGCTCTTGGATTGGATCAGGAGATCCACAGCTTGTCCGTGGAGCACACAGCATCACTGCTCCCCCAGTGCCAGCACAAGCTGGGGGAGAAGGTGGGAAGCTACTGCACCCTCCTCTGCCTTCTCCATGCAGGAGAACTGCTGTGGGGCTGGGCTGGGCACCCCCTGAGGGCCAGAGGCTCTCCAGGAGCCTCTCTGCACTCCCAGAGGGAAGAAGGGAGAGAGGCTGATGGGCTGGGAGAGAAACTCCAGCAGCTGGGCTGGGGAGAAGAGCAATGCCATGGGATGGAGACACAGAGACACAACCCAAGAGCCAAGCCCAGCCCTGAGGGCAAGGAGGGCACCACTGGCACCACTGATGCTGGGGGCAGGCACTGGGCAAGGCCCAGCCTGGGCTCAGCACCAGATGGGAACCAGAGGCAGGAGCTGGATGGAGGAGCACAGGGCTGGGGCTGGAAGGCAGCAGGGACAGAGTGCTGCTGGCACAGCAGCCAGGGAAGGAGAGGCTTGGCCCTGGGCAGCCCTCAGCTGGCTCCTGAAGATGCCCTGCAGGGGCTGCAATCCCTTGGGGGGCACTTGAGGCTCCCCTGGCCTGGCTGCTGCTCCCCACAGCTGCCACCTCTGCCTTCCTGCCCCCCAAGGGGTGGCAGAAGCTGTGGCAGTGCCCTTGGGGTGGCCAGCAGCAAGTGTGAGGCAGAGGCTTTGTGCAGCCCAGGCCTTGGCAGGAGCTCTGCCCTGAGCTTCTCTGTGCTAGGAGCAGCCCCTGGCTGTGCCAAGCTGCCCTGAGCTTCAGCAAGGAGCTCTCTGAGCAGAGCCTGAGCTGGGCAGTGCCAGCCCTGAGCAGAGCCTGAGCTGGGCAGCACAGAACCATTCATGCTGGCAAAGTTCTCTGAGCTCATCAACCTCCTACCCACCATCTCCATGGCCACTGGCCCATGTCCCATCCCTGAGCAGAATCAGCTCTGCTTTAGCTCAGAGTAGGACATCTCACAGAACATTTAGGGTTTGGAAGAGACCTCCAGAGACCACTTTGTCCTCCAAGTCAGTATCCCTGGGAGGCAAAGCTATGCTCCAAGAGGTGTATGAATTAATAGATGATAATGAGGCAGTAAGGAGATAAAAGCACAGTAGGTGTTGGTGGGGATTGGCTTATCAGAACACTGAGTATCTAATGGCACAGCTACAGAAGAGACATTACTCACTGAGATGGACTCCTAATAAAGGAGACAAATCAAGATAGCACTTGATGAATCACAGAAAATGTTCTCCAATCTGGAGCAGCCAGGCCTATAAATACTGCAGAGCATCTCTGGCATCTCCCCTTGCTGTTTGAAGCCTCAGGTCTGAAGGGGTTCCTCAGCCAGGCAGCTGCTGGCTGGAGCAAGGAACAGATGGACACAAAGGGCCATTATCAGCTGCCATCCCCTGAATGGCAGGTAGCTGCTACAGCCCCCAAGGGAGCTCTCCACCCATCTGTTCTTGGTGAAATTAATTAATGATGTACTGAGGCTACTCTCTCTCTCTCTCTCTCATTTTTAAGTCCACCCTTCAGCAGCAGAGCCAAAAAAAGTTGATCCAGGACAGCTCAGAGTTTGCAGGCTGTGAGAAACACAGAGTCAGAGACTGGGAGGGGTTGGAAGGGACCCCCAGAGATCAAGTCCAACCCTCCTGCCAAAGCAGAGGCACCCAGGGCAGGAACACATCCAGATGGGTCTTGAAAGCCTCCAGAGAAGGAAGCTCCACAAGCTCTCTGCTCCAGGCCTCCAGCACCCTCACACCAAAGAAGTTTCTCCTCCTCTTCAGGTGGAACCTCCTGGGCTCCAGTTTGTGCCCCTTGCCCTGTCCCTGGGCACCACTGAGCAGAGCCTGGGCCCTTCTTGCCCCCTACCCTTCAGATATCGATGGAGATCCATAAGGACTCCTCTCAGCCTTCTCTCCTCCAGGCTCTCAGCCTGTCCTCCTCACACAGCTCTTCCAGGTCCTTCAGCATCCTCACAGCCTCCACTGGACTCCCTCCATCATATCCCTGCCCCTCTTGAGCTGGGGAGCCCAGACCTGGGCACCCCAGCTGTGGTCTCACCAGGGCAGAGTAGGGGTGAGGAGAACCTCCCTCGCCCTGCTGGCCACACTCTTCCTCACTCACCCCAGGAAGCCATTGGCTCCTTGGCCACAAGGACACATTGCTATGCCCTGGACAACCCAGATCCTTCTCCATGGAGCTGCTTTCCAGCAGCTCAACCCCTACCCTGTCCTGCTGCAGGGAGCTGCTCCTCCCTCCCCATGTGCAGGACTCCACACTCACTGCTGCTGAAGCTCATTAGGTTCTGCTCTGGCCAGCTCTGCAGCCTGCCCAGATCTCCCTCAGTGGCCTCTCTGCCCCATCAGACATGCTACATAAAAAGGCCTTTATTTCTCCTCCTCTAATTTATGAGCAGGAGTTATTACACTTGGATAAATTTAATAGGCCCATTCCATTGTTGTATTGCTAGCAATGAAACCAGATGATTGTTGTTCAGAGGCACTGCTCTTCTGCTGGGGAAAGAGATGGATGTGGATGGAATGCTGCTTGCAGCCAAGACACCACAGCCTCCTGCATCTCCTACAGCACATCCTGCACCCAGGGGTTTATGCTCTACAAGAGGCTGTCACTGAGAGAGGAGAGCTGGGAGTGGATCCCCTGCCAGCCATGGACACGAAGCTCACAGGGATGCCACAGCAGCAGGCTGCGACCTGACACGGGGAGAGAAGGATCAAACATGAGCCAGCAGTGTGCTCAGCTGGCCCAGACAGCCACCAGCTCCCTGGCCTGCAGCAGCAATGTTGTGGCCAGCAGGAGCAGGGCAGGGACCTGGGTCCCTGGGCTGGGCACTGGGGAGGCTGCACCTCAAATCCTGGGTTCAGTTTGGGGCCACTCACTCCAGCAAGGACACTGAGAGGCTGGAGCAGGTCCTGAGAAGGGCAACAGAGCTGGGGGTGTTCAGCCTGGAGAAGAGGAGGCTGAGGGAGACCTCATTGCCCTCTGCAGCTCCCTGAGAGGAGGCTGCAATGAGCTGGGGGGGTTGGGATCTTTTCCCTTGTACCAGGTGAGAGAAGGAAAGGAAATGTCCTGAAATTGTGCCAGGGGAGGCTCAGGTTGGAGAGGAGGAACAATCTCTGTGCTGCCAGAGTGGTCAGGGCCTGGCAGAGGCTGCCCAGGGAGGTGGTGGAGTCCCCATGCCTGGAGGTGCTCCAGAGCCCTGTGGCCATGGCAGTGTTGAGTTGATGCTTGGTTGGACTGAATGCTCTTAAAGACCTTTTCCACCCCAAGCAATTCCAGGCACTCCTGCAGCTATGTTTTGTGTGGCTATAACTCATGGAGATACCAAACAGCAACCCCCCAGACAACTCCCATTTCCCTGGGTAAAGCCTCAGCCCCCCCAGACCACTCAGTCATTTCCACTGTGGGGAACAGACTGAGTTCAAATAACCACAGACTTCCCTCACCCCCTGCTCCCAGCATCCAACTTGCTGGAAGGTTGAGGCCTCCCAAGCTGTTCATGTGGCTCTCTGGGATGCCTCAGTGCTCCTCCAAGTGTCTCTGCTTGGATCTGCCTCTCCTGACAGGATCCTGTTATAAGCTGCTGAGTTAATAACCTCCCTCCAGCAGAGGGATTTGCTGAGCAGCTCAGCTCAGTTTTATTGGGGGGGAGGGGGAACAAACCCAACAGCAATGCTTTGGGTTGGTTGCTTGGCTGCTTTGCATGGTTGGGGGCTCATGTCAAACCCCACTTTGTGGGCTGGGTTGGTGCTTCAGCCACCAAGTGGTTTGCTTTGGAGGTGGTGGTTGGAGCTGCACCAGCAGCGCTCTGTGGGGCCAGGGGGCACAGGGCACCCCCCAGGCAGGGTTGTCACAGCCTCCTGTCTTACCTCCTCATCAGATCATGGAATGGTTTGGCTTGGAAAAGGCCTCTGGGATCACCCAGTCCAACCAGCAGCCCAGCCCCATCCTGGCCATCAAACCACATCCCCAAGTGCCATGGCCACAGGTTCCTGGAACACCCCCAGGGCTGGGGACTCCACCACCTCCCTGGGCAGCCTGTGCCAGTCCCTGACCACTCCTGCAGCACAGAAATTGTTCCTCATGTCCAGCCCAGCCCTCCCCTGGCACAACCTCAGGCCATTTCCTCTCCCTCTTATCACCTGAGACCAGGGAGAAGAGCCCAAGCTCCATTTGCTGCAGACTGCTTTGGGTTCCACCTGCCTGCCAGGGAGAAGAGGACCAAACCTGTAAAGCTTCCTTCAACTCTTATAAAGAACCTGAAAGCCTCCAGAGTTTGAATCACATCTGGCAACACAGGGAGCTCCCAATTAAGTTTAATTAGAGATCTGCAGGAAATTTGCCACCAATTATTTAAATCCATCTCGAAAAGATAACCAAATTCTTAAGGGGGTGGAGAAAAAGAGGGAGAAAAGAAACAACTAGGGTCTTTTACTCTGCATTGAGGCTGGCTCTCTCTCCTCAGCCACAGAGATATCTGATCAAAGGATATTTTCCCCTGAATTGCTTATTCCACAAGGCTGAGGCACCTCTCAGCTGAGAGCACGGGGAGCACTCCCAGCAGCCAGCAGGCTGCTGAGATTCATGAGCTGCACTGCTGAATAATTCAGTTTGGGGGAGATATGCATCCAATTCCCAGCTAAAATTAAAAGAGAAATATGAAGTGATGCTACTTGGGCAAGCTCAGCTCTACAGCTGAATTTAATTAGCCAGAGCCAGGGCCGAGAGGCTCCAGGCAGCCCCAGCAGGCAAAGCATCGCTCAGGACGCTACAGAATCCCTGAAACTCAGCCTGGGAGGGGCTGGAAGGGAGCTCTGGAGCTCAGCCAGGCCAAATCTGCTACCCAAAGGCTGTGCACCAGGAAGAGCTGCAGAGCCCCAGCACAGTGGAGATAGGAAGGGAGCTCTGGAGGTCCTCCAGCCCAAGCCCCTTGCTCCAGCAGGGCTCCCACAGCAGCTTGCCCAGCAGCACAACACCCAGTGGGGCCTGGAAGCTCTCCACACCAGGAGACTCCACAACCTCTCTGGGCAGCCTGCTCCAGGCCTCCAGCACCCTCACACCACACAGCTTTCTCCTCCTGCTCAGGTGGCACCTCCTGGGTGCCAGTCTGTGCCCCTTGTGCTGTCCCTGTGTGCAAACAGTGAGAGGAGGAGGGGCAATGGTTTGAAATGAGAGCAGAGCTGCTGGAGATTGGATGTGAGGAACAAGCTCTGCACCAGGAGGCTGCTGGAACACTGCAGCAGGCTGCCCAGGGAGCTGCTTGAGGCTCCATCCCTGGAGATCTTCCAGGTGAGGCTGGAGAAGGCTCTGAGCAACCTGCTCTAGGGGAGGGGGAGGATGTCCCTGCTGAGTGCAGGGGGCTTGGAGTGGATGAGCTTTGGAGGTCCCTTCCAACCCAACCCTTTCTAGGCTGCTGTGACAGGATCTGGTTTATCAACCCACAGCTACACCTGCTTGGAAGTATCACATGAGAGCAGAGCACAGAAAGCCTTCAGGTGCCCATGGAAGGGTAGGTGGACACCAGCCACTGCAGCTGTGAGCTGGCATCACTGCCACGTGTGGAAGAGAGCTTTTGAAGATGATCATTAATTGATCTGCCCAGGAGCTCTGCTGCCCTGAGCTCCCTCCAGCAGGAGATGTCCTATCAAGAGCCACTGTTTTAATTGGCCCACAGGAAATCCCAACCTGTCTCCATCCACCCTTCCAGGGGCTTTGCCTCCTCAGCTGTAGAGGCTGAACATTAGTGCTGTGATTAGAGAGACAGCCTGGATTAGAAACAAATCCTTTAATCAATCCTAATTGCCAGATATTAATGCAACTCACAGAGCAAGGCTGGTGAACACCAACCAGACTTCCTCCAGAAGAAATTGAATTAGCAGCTTCATGCCAGCAGTGCTACCATAGAGAAGAGATTAGTTTGGACTGTAGTGAGGCTTACAGGTAAGCTCCAAGTTGACAGAGCCCCCAACCAGTTCTGGCTCCTTCTGACAGCTCTGAACTATATCTGCAGCTTGGTCCTGGGGGTCAAAGTGCCTGCAGAGAAGTCTGCTCTGCATCCTGTGCAGACCCATGCCCAGCAACTCCATCTCCTGGCCCTCTCCTGTGCTGAGTGCCCCACTTGTGGAGATGGATCTCACAAGCCCAGCCCAGTGGTGAGGCTGCAAGGGAGCTCTGGAGCTCAGCCAGCCCCAGCCCCCTGCCCCAGCAGGGCTCCCACAGCAGCTTGCCCAGCAGCACAGTGCCCAGGGGCGGTTGGAAGCTCTCCACACCAGGAGACTCCACAACCTCTCTGGGCAGCCTGCTCCAGGCCCCCAGCACCCTCACAGCAAACAACTTTCTCCTCCTGCTCAGCTCCAACCTCCTGGGTTCCAGTCTGTGCCCCTTGCCCCTTGTGCTGTCCCTGGGCACCACTGAGCAGAGCCTGGCCCCAGCCTCTTGCCCCCCACAGCTCCTTCAGCTCCTGCTGAGCATTGCTCAGCTGCCCTCTGGGGCTGCTCTTCTGCAGGCTCTCAGAGATGTTCCAACCTCTTCATCATCCTCTCATCATCCTCACAGCCTCTGTTGGATACTCTCCAGCCCATCCCTGTCCCTCTTGAACTGGGGAGCTCAGAACTGGATGCAATGCCCCAGCTGGGCTCTCACCAGGGCAGAGCAGAGGGGGAGGAGAACCTCTCTTGGCTTGCTGGCCACACTCTTCCTTGTGCACCCCAGGGTCCCCTTGGCCCTCCTGGCCACGAGGCCACATTGCTGTCCCATGGCTAACTCCTTGTCCACCTTTAGGAGCCTAAGAGACACCCCCCAGCCAATGCTTCTTCCCTGTGGTGGTTTCTGACCTTTCTGGGCATTTTATGACTTCCAGAGTGAAATAAACCTAAATATTTCCTCCTGCCTCTTTGTAACAGGAAATGTTCTGATGAGTTGGGAGCTGCTTTGAAGATGTGCAATTAAATTTTCCTAATGTATTCATTAATCTCTTAATACAGTGCTCTTGAAGCAGCAATTTTCCAGTGAGGACATCTTTCTACACTCATTTCCATAAGACAGACAGTCCTACAAACCAGATTAATCCACTTCCTGCTTACTGCAGCCAAAAAATCATCACTTTCTGGGAGGTCTCAATGAGTAATTTGCAGTGAATCATTTATTTGATGCAGTTAGGGGTTGTCTTTCCTCCTCCCACCCCCCTGAAATCATCCTTACGTGGTAGCATGGCAAACAGGTCAAGGGAGGACCTCCTCCACTTCTGCACTCCCCTGGGGAAGTCACAGCTGGAGGACTGAGTCCATTTCTGGCCTTCACAGTCCAAGAGGGACAGGAACTTGCTGGAGAGGAGGCAGCAAAGGGCTGCAAGGATGCTGAGGGGCCGGGAGGAGCCCTGGGGCTGGGAGCCCTGGGGCTGGGAGCCCTGGGGCTGGGAGCCCTGGGGCTGGGAGCCCTGGGGCTGGGAGCCCTGGGGCTGGGAGCCCTGGGGCTGGGAGCCCTGGGGCTGGGAGCCCTGGGGCTGGGAGCCCTGGGGCTGGGAGCCCTGGGGCTGGGAGCCCTGGGGCTGGGAGCCCTGGGGCTGGGAGCCCTGGGGCTGGGAGCCCTGGGGCTGGGAGCCTGCAGAAGAGCAGCCCCAGAGGGGAGCTGAGCAATGCTGATCGATGCTTCAAGGGTGGGTGGTAGGAGGCTGGGACCAGGCTGTGCTCAGTGGTGCCCAGGGACAGGACAAGGGGCAAGGGGCACAAACTGCACCCTCAGCAGCTCAACTTGAGCATGAGGAGGAACTTCTGTAACTTAAAGCTGATGGAGTCCTGGAGCAGGTTGCCCAGAGAGGTTGTGGAGAGACTCCAAACCCACCTGGATGTGTTCCTGTGTGCCCTTCTCTAGGTGACCCTGCCCAGGCAGGGAGGTTGAACTCCATCTCCAGGAGCCCCTTCCAACCCCTACCATGCTGTGAGACTGTGAAATTCTCCAGCACCTCCCTGGGCAGCCTGCTCCCAGGGCCTGATGTCTGACTCCAAGCCAATCCTCTTTTCCTATCTGCAGGTCTCTCTCCATTCATGGTTTCAGGCAGTTTAGGAAGATCTCTTCCCAGGCATCAGCTCAGCCTTTCAAAGCTCCAATGTTCCACCACCCAGAACACAGACAAAGGGATTTTCATAACAAACAATAAATCCATTTGGCTTACTCAGCCTGGTCAGATTCCCACTCCTTTGATGCCCTGCTGCCTACAGGAAATCCATGTGCTTTTCCTTTTCAGCTACAGCTTTGCTCCTCAGAACAGAAAGCAGGGGATCTGAGGCAGGACAAACCAGATCCCATGATTTATTAGGGCTTAGCAGGCCGAGGAGCAGGACCCCAAGCTGCTGGATTTTTGTGCCCTGCATTACTGAAGAGGCTTCAGCAGAGCTCTGTGGCTTGCAGGATTTATCTGGCAGAGAGTCAGGGAAGTTATTGACAAAGTGTTAATAGAGCAGAATCACCAAGATGGATAAATAGACAGAGGCTTGAAGATCTCAGCACCAAGAGTGGAGTCAAGAGAGGAATATTCAGTGGCCACAACCCTGAGGTACTTCAGCTCAATCTGCAATTGATTGCAAAACTAACCCCAACTGGAATTTAATCCCAAATCAGCTACCTGCCCCTCCATTCACCAAACCATTAACCACCACCTCCAGTAGGCATTTGAGGCACTGCCCTACAAATCCAAGCTTTCTGTGGGTGGAATTCAGCCTGAACCTCTTCCCTGCCCCTCCATTCACCAAACCATTAACCACCATCTCCAGTAGGCATTTGAGGCACTGCCCTCAACAAATCCAAGCTTTCTGTGGGTGGAATTCAGCCTGAGCCTCTTCCCTGCACCTCCATTCACCAAACCATTAACCACCACCTCCAGTAGGCATTTGAGGCACTGCCCTCAACAAATCCAAGCTTTCTGTGGGTGGATTTCTGCCTGAACCTCTTCCCTGCCCCTCCATTCACCAAACCATTAACCACCACCTCCAGCAGGCATTTGAGGCACTGCCCTCAACAAATCCAAGCTTTCTGTGGGTGGAATTCAGCCTGAACCTCTTCCCTGCCCCTCCATTCACCAAACCATTAACCACCATCTCCAGTAGGCATTTGAGGCACTGCCCTCAACAAATCCAAGCTTTCTGTGGATGGATTCCTGCCTGAACCTCTTCCCTACACCTCCATTCACCAAACCATTTACCACCATCTCCAGTATGGATTTAAGATGCTGCCCCAAAATACCCCAAGTCCACTTTGCTGGGTGGAATTGGATGATCTTGGAGGTCTCTTCCAAGCTGGTTGATTCTGATTCTATGAATTCTGCCTTCCCTGCCCCTCCATTCACCAAACCATTAACCACCACCTCCAGTAGGCATTTGAGGCACTGCCCTCAACAAATCCAAGCTTTCTGTGGATGGATTCCTGCCTGAGCCTCTTCCCTGCCCCTCCATTCACCAAACCATTTACCACCATCTCCAGTAGGCATTTGAGGCACTGCCCTACAAATCCAAGCTTTCTGTGGGTGGAATTCAGCCTGAACCTCTTCCCTGCACCTCCATTCACCAAACTATTAACCACCACCTCCAGTATGGATTTGAGACACTCCCCCAAAACAATCCAGGCTTTCTGTGGGTGGAATTCTGCCTGAACCTCTTCCCTACACCTCCATTCATCAAATCATTAACCACCATCTCCAGCAGGGACTAAAGGCACTGCCAAAAAACCCCAAGTCCACTTTGCTGGGTGGAATTGGATGATCTTGGAGGTCTTTTCCAAGCTGGTTGATTCTGATTCTATGAATTCTGCCTTCCCTGCCACTCCATTCACCAAACCATTAACCACCATCTCCAGTATGGATTTGAGGCACTGCCCAACAAATCCAGGCTTTCTGTGGGTGGAATTCTGCCTGAACCTCTTCCCTACACCTCCATTCACCAAACCATTAACCACCATCTCCAGTATGGATTTGAGACACTCCCCCAAAACAATCCAAGCTTTCTGTGGGTGGAATTCAGCCTGAACCTCTTCCCTACACCTCCATCCACCAAATCATTTACCACCATCTCCAGAAAGGATTTAAAGACCCTCCCCAACAAATCCAAGCTTTCTTCTGGGTGGAATTCTGCCTGAGCCTCTTCCCTGCCCCTCCATTTGCTCAGCCTTGTTTGTCTTGGTTTGAGAAGCAAACCCAAGCTGCACTTAACAAGCAGATTCCCCTCTTTTTTTGCTTGCTGTTTTCCACTTGACATATGTTGCACTCCAGCAAGTCAAATCAGGTTATATTAGTGATCAAACTGAATCAAACAGCACAGCCAGGCTGGCTGAGGCAGTGCCTTGTGAAGTGGTTCCATGGGTTGGATTGGATGGGATTAACTCCATGGGTGACAGAAAGCATCACAAGAAGCGCCCAGGGAAGAAGGAGGGGGTGGGAGAAGCAGAGGAGGGGGCCAGTAGTGGCAGATGAAACACAGACATGGATGGAGAGAGGTCAGCTGGCCTTTGGAGGTTCCTCACCCTTCCATCTTTCCCCCCAAGCAAATCAGCCTAGGCAGGAACATCCCTACAGCTCCTCAGCAGGTCTCAACTTATTTCCTTAACTCATTGGATTCCTGTAGATGTCATCAGGCAAAGCAAGAGCTGTGCAGAGGGATTCACAGAGTGGTTGGGTTGGAAGGGACCCCAAAGCTCATCCAGCTCCAGCCCCCTGCCATGGGCAGGGACACCTCCCACCAGCCCAGGGGCTCAAGGCTTCATCCAGCCTGGCCTTGGACACCTCCAGGGAGGGGGCAGCCACAGCCTCCCTGGGCAGCCTGTGCCAGAGTCTCCCCACCCTCACTGCCAAGAATTTTCTCCTCATCTCCACTCTCAATCTCTCCTCTTCCAGCTCAAAGCCATGGTCCCTTGCCCTGGCATTCCCAAGCCCTTGGCCTTCCCCAACTCTCCTGGAGCCCTTCAGGTACCAGAAGGCTGCTCTGAGGTCTCCCTCTCTTCTCCAGGCTGACCAGACCCAATTCTCTCAGCCTGTCCCCACAGGGGAGGTGCTCCAGCCCTCTGAACACCCTGGTGGCCTCCCCTGGCCCTGTCCCAGCAGCTCAGTGTTGCTTCATGGGGTGGCAGATGTCCTGCAGCCCCACTGCCCTCTGGCTGGCTGGCAGACTGTGCTCTCCCCTGAGAGCCACAGGATTGTTCCAGTTGGAAAAGACCTCCAAGATCAAGCCCAACCATCAAACCACCACAGGCATCAAGGCATGCCCCAAAGTGCCACCACCCTCACTGTACCCTGCCCAAACTCAGCTGCCTGAGGGGCTGCTGACCGAGGGAATGATCTCCCTGGCCTCCTTCAACACCTATTCAAACAACCATTACATTCTCAGCCCTGCTTCTGCCAGAGCAGTTCCCCAAGCAGAACCCACATCCAGCTGAGCAGCCAACACAGCTGCACATGCTCAGAAGGCAGCACACATGCAGCAAGTCAAAGCCTCTTAGCAGTATGAAGCCAGAAGTCTCAATTTGCTCATTAATGGAGATGTTCTCCAAGGAGATAATAAAGAAAGAACTACCACTGGCAGCACATTAAAGAAGCTGATGCAGACATGGAATTGCTGTCTGCTACATCCTGGGCTGCAGCAGCAAAGTGTGGCCAGCAGGGCCAGGGAGGGGATTCTGCCCCTCTGCTCCACTCTGCTGAGGCCACAGCTGCAGCTCTGGGGCCAGCTCTGGAGCCTCTGTGCCAGGCAGGATCTGGAGGGGCTGGAAGGTGTCCAGAGCAGGGCCACGAGGAGGAGCAGAGGGCTGGAGCTGCTCTGAGCACAGCCTGAGGGAGCTGGGGCTGTGCAGGCTGGAGAGGAGAAGGCTCCCAGGAGACCTCATTGTGGCCTTCCAGGATCTGCAGGGGGCTGCAAGCAAGCTGGGGAGGGACTTTGGAGGGTGTCAGGGAGGGATAGGACTGGGGGGGGATGGAGCAAAGCTAGAAGTGGGGAGATTGAGATTGGCTGTGAGGGAGAAGTTGTTCCCCAGGAGGGTGGTGAGAGCCTGGCACAGGTTGCCCAGGGAGGTGGTGGCAGCCTCCTGCCTGGAGGTGTTTGCAGCCAGGCTGGAGGTGGCTGTGAGCAACCTGCTGTGGTGTGAGGTGTCCCTGCCCAGGGCAGGGGGGTTGGAGCTGGCTGAGCCTTGAGGTCCCTTCCAACCCTGACAGCTCTGGGATTCCATGAAGTGATAGCCATGAGTTAGATAACCCATTTCTAACCCATGCCCTCATCTGGAAGGAGCAAAGACATCACAGTATGTTGACAGCTGCTGCACATCTGGAGATCCAGGACATCAGACCACAACGAAGAATGTGATCTCTATCAGTCAATGATATAATCTTGAGACTCAGGTTGGGGTGAGAGTATGGAAGGTGGTTAGGGAGCACACCCCCAGCCCAAACACCCTCAGCTTTGATTCACAACTGCCCAGGGAGGCTGTGGCTGTCCCCTCCTGGAGGGGTTCAGGGCCAGGCTGGATGAGGCCTTGAGCAGCCTGGGCTGGTGGGAGGTGTCCCTGCCCATGGCAGGGGCTTGGAGCTGGCTGAGCTTTGGGGTCCCTTCCAACCCAACCCTTCTGTGACTCTGTGAGGATTTGGGGAATTTGGATGATATAAAATCAACAATAACTGCTGTCCAAAACCCACCCCTGGAGAGCAGCACTGCTCTGTGTGGCTGGCAGCACCACTGAGCCAACCAAAACCCAGCTCTGTGCAGCTCAAAGGCTTCTGCTGACCTGCAGGCAAGGCTTAGCCAACTCTCAGCCTCTCCCAGCAGGATTTGGCCAAGCTGAGCATCAAATGGGGAAATATTCTCCCTCTGGTATCCAACAGCTCTGCTCATGAAGCTCAAGTCACAGCAATCTGACCCCCAGGGAGCTGCTGAGGCCATGGACCACAGTTTGAAGCCCCCACACCTGGGCTTTTACCTCCATTCATCCATCCTGCTGCAGGTTCAGCATTACCATGAATTAGAGATGAAACCATGTGGGGAAAGCCATTGCACTTCAGAAGTGGAAAGCTTTTAACACAGCCCAGGAGAGAGTGGGGGGAGAGGAGGGGAGGGGAGGGGGAAACCACTCCCAGAGGCAAAAAAACAACCCAGGAAAAAGTTTAATATTAATGCTTAAGATTCTTCCCCCTTGGGAAACAACCAAGATGAGAAGATGTCCTCCAACATGGAGAGGTACTGACTGCAGGGATGATTACAGTTAGGAAGGTAGATGGGGATAGCATCCACAGGGACTCAGGGTGGGGAGTTTCTTTGCTCCAGAGAGCTCCCAACCCCACCTGGCTGAGCAGGAGGAGAAAGTTGTTTGCTGTGAGGGTGCTGGAGGCCTGGAGCAGGCTGCCCAGAGAGGTTGTGGAGTCTCCTGGTGTGGAGAGCTTCCAACCCCCTGGGCACTGTGCTGCTGGGCAAGCTGCTGTGGGAGCCCTGCTGGAGCAGGGGGCTTGGGCTGGGTGATCTCCAGAGCTCCCTTCCAAGCCTCACTACACTGAGATGGTGAAGTGTTTGAGCAGGAGGTGCTGACTCTGATCTCCAGGTGATCAGAAAAACACTCCCAAGCACTTTGAGTTCATTACCCATCCTGAAACACCCAAAGGTTTCCTAGCACCTGGCCTGGGGATTAATTATCCAATCAATCTAAACTATTCCCTGTGAGGACAGCCTGAGGGAGTTGGGGTTGTGCAGGCTGCAGAGGAGAAGGCTCCCAGGAGAACTCATTGTGGCCTTGCAGGATCTGAAGGGCTGCAAGAAAGCTGGGGAGAGACTTTGGAGGGTGTCAGGGAGGGATAGGAGTGGGGGGGGATGGAGCAAAGCCAGAAGTGGGGAGACTGAGATTGGCTGTGAGGAAGAAGTTGTTCCCCAGGAGGGTGGTGAGAGCCTGGCACAGGCTGCCCAGGGAGGTGGTGGAAGCCTCCTGCCTGGAGGTGTTTGCAGCCAGGCTGGAGGTGGCTGTGAGCAACCTGCTGTGGGGTGAGGGGTCCCTGCCCATGGCAAGGGGGTTGGGGCTGGCTGAGCCTTGAGCTCCCTTCCAGCCCTGGGATTCCCTGCTGCTGACTAAAAGGAATTCTTTGATTGCCACCTTTCAGAGTGAGGAATTCCCAGCTCCCCAAGACATCTTCCTCAAGAGCTGGGAATAATGTAGTGTTGAGCAGAAAGAGCTGCCAAGGGGCTGCCAGCACCTTCCCCACAGGAGCCTCTCCCAACCTCTGCAGGAGTCAACAAGTCTTTTTTCCCCCTTTTTATCCACAGGTTGACCTCCTAATGACCAAAACTGCTGCAGCCAAATTAAGGCAAATGTCAGTGGCCCTGTCAATCTTGATCAGCTCCCCCAGGCAGAGCAATCACATCTCCAGCAGAGGAATCTAAAGTGCACTTTCCATGGCTCTGGTTATTTACTCAGCCAGCTAAAAAATAAATCTGTAGATATAAAAACCAGGCTTTGCCCTAAGCAAACCAGGCTGGAGAAGAACAAATTTGGGTGCACAAACAGGGGAATGCAAGAGCAAACAAAGCCAAGGGGAAGGAAAGAGCAGAGTAAAGTCACCCACTGGAAGGAAAAGAAATGCTTGGCCTGGCTATGGCTCTGCTCTGAAGGAATCCAAACCAGCAGGTGGGAGAGAGTAGCTCCTCCAGGAAAATGCAGCCTGCTCCTGTGTCTCAGCTCTGCACTGCTCTGGGCTGGTTGGGTTTGGGGGTTTTCTTGCCAGATGATTCCATTTTGATGCAAGCTTTGGAAAGACCTCCTGGGTTTTATTGGGTTTGATTGGTGGTGATGAGCACTCAGGCCCCAAGTGCCCCAACACCGAATGCAGCAGGTGGGAAAGGGACCCTCCAAGGTCATCTTGCCCAACTCTTCCGTGGCTTGCTGGTGCTCAGCAGCTCACCCCACAGCAGTGAGGTATTCAGGAGCAGGTTGGATGAGGCTTGGAGCCACCTGGGCTGCTCAGAGGAGGCCACAACAATGATGGGAGGGCTGGAAGCCTTCTGCTGTGAAGCCAGGCTGAGAGAGTTGGGGTTGTTCAGCCTGTGGACAAGAAGGCTCCAAGGAGAGGCTCCTGGTGGCCCTTCAGGCTTACAGGGGCTGAGAAGAAAGCTGGGGACAGACATTCCCTAACCCTTGCTCAGCCTCTTCCTGCTCCTCTGCCAGCTGAGAGCTGTGTGAGCACAGGATGCTACAAGGCATTGGATGCAGGTGCTGCCCAGAAGTGATCTCAGAGCTGGCTGCAGGTTTAACCAGGGAGCTGCTGGCAGCATTTCCATGGCTTCCCCTCAGATACAGCCAGCCATACATGGATCAAGGTGCTGTTGACTCAAATTCCCCAGACACCTGGAACTCCACTTACCTCTGCTGCTGAAAGGCTTTGTGACTGTTGAGGATCTTCCCAGAGAGTAATTGGCCATTGGGATGTGCTGCCCAGGGAGGTGGTGGAGTCCCCATCCCTGGAGGTGTTCAGGAAAGGCCTGGACGTGGCACTTGGAGCCATGGTTTAGTTGTCAGGAGGGGTTAGGCGTTAGGTCATGGGTTGGACTTGATGATCTCTGAGGTCCTTTTCAACCTGGTTGATGATTCTATGATTCTAAGCTGCCCCTGCTCATGGCAGGGGGGGTTTGGAACTGGATGATCCTCAAGGTCCCTGCCAGCCCAACCCATTCTGTGAGCCTGTTCTAGCACCACCACCACTAAGGACCTCCAAAGGATGCTGCACGCTTGGCAAGCAGGCTGTGAACTGTGCCAGGAGGTGTCCTTCACAGCTCTGAGCCATTAATAACACAGCTCCACAGGCTGAGAGCATTGCAGAAGGTTGAGAATTAGATGTTAATTCATTATTTAAAGTTTCCTTCTAAAAATGAGACATCAGATGGAGAGCCCAAGATAGTTTTTCCTTGATTACTCTGTTGGCTCCAACACAAAGTTGTTATTTAACAAGCAGGAGCAGAGAGGAGCGAGAGCAGGTTGTGCTAGCAGCTATTTATAGGCTCCAGGAGGAGAACACAGGGATGGAGAGGAATAAAACCACATCAGCAAGAGCTGGTGATGCCTCACCTGAGACTTCTCAGCTGATGGGGAGGACTCTCAGTGACACGAATGCCAACTCCTGCAGGCTCTGCACCGCCGTCCCAGCACCACCAACACATTCCAGACACCTCCTTACAGGTCCCACTCCTCATTAACTTTGATGATCACAGCCTTGAAGAGCCTGGCCTTTGGGTGGGTGACTCCTCAACTCTCCCTGTTCCCCTTCCTCAGGCTGAGCTGCAGATCTGCATTCAGCAGAGCGTGCCAGATCGATGCTGCCTCTAAACACAAACATTGGCTGCTGCTGCATGGGGAATCATCTGAAGCCTCAGAGCCACTTCTCCCACCAGCACTTCCATGCAAGTGCAAAACTAGGCACGCAGATCAAGTGCAGATTCCAAGCCCTCTAAGTGCTGTGTCCTGAGCCTGGGTCACAGCCACCCTGTGAACGCTCCAGACTCGCAGTAGAGTGGCTTTAAAACTGCCCAGGGGAGAAAGGACCTGAAGGTGTGGGTGGAAAACTGACTAAAGATAGACCAGGGTGTGCTCAGGGGGCCAAGAAGGCAGACTGCCAGTATCCTGGCTTGGATCAGCAAGAGGGTGAGCAGCAGGAGCAGGGCAGGGATTGTGTCCCTGGGCTGGGCACTGGGGAGGCCACACCTGGAATCCTGGGTGTCCTCACTCCCAGAAGGACATTGAAGGGCTGGAGCAGGTCCAGAGAAGAGCAACTATCACTGGAGGTGTTCAGGAGGAGACTTGATAGGGTGCTTGGTTGCATGGTTTAGTGGATTAGGTGGTGGTGGATGGCAGGTTGGACTCAATCTTGAAGGTCTCTTCCAGCCTGGTTTATTCTATTCTAACCAAGCTGGGGAAGGGTCTGGAGAACTGGGCAGGGGAGGGGCAGCTGAGGAAGCTAGGGGTGTTTAGTCTGGAGGAGAGGAGGCTGAGCAGAGACCTCACTGCTCTCTGCAATGACCTGAAAAGAGGTTGGAGCCAGGTGGGGTTGGCTGCTTCTCCTAAGGAGCAAGCAATAGGACAAGCAGAAGTGGCCTCAAGTTGCCTCAGGGGAGGTTTAGGCTGGACATCGGCAGCAGTTTCTCCCACTAAAGAGTTGTCAAACCCCAGCCCAGGCTCTCTGGGGCAGTGGTGAAATTCCCCATCCCTGTAGGGATGGAAAAGCCATGGAAATGTGGTGCTGAGGGACATGGTTCAGTGGTGGACTCAGCCCTGACCACTGACTGGCTCGACCTGACCTCAGAGATCTTTGCCAGCCTCAGTGACTCCGTGACTGTAAGGAGCCTGCAGCAGATCAGAAGGGATTCACCTGCAGACCCTCACAGACATCTACATTTGAAGTGGATTTTTGACCTTAAATTCCACCACTTGGG
Source organism: Dryobates pubescens (assembly GCF_014839835.1). Taxonomy (NCBI): domain Eukaryota; kingdom Metazoa; phylum Chordata; class Aves; order Piciformes; family Picidae; genus Dryobates; species Dryobates pubescens. The sequence goes on from NC_071612.1 coordinate 1,175,246, forward strand.
TGCCCAGCAGCAGCAAACAACAATCTGATTAGCCACCAAAAAAACCAAAGAGAGAATAAATTCAAGTCTGAGAAGTCTTCAAAGATCAGACTCCTACACGAGGGCCACAGAGCTGCCAGAGCCCTGTGCTTCAAGTGCTAATTGCTTGGAGGGAGCCTTCCACTGTCAAACCTCTGTGCCAGCAGCAGTATGGACTTCTAATGGCCTTAATTAAAGGTCTCATGTTTAGCCACCTCGGTTTAGACACGAAATTAAAGTTCTACCAGCTGCCACTCACCTCCACAAAGGGTTTTACAGGCTCTGACTTCTCAGCTCCTGTGTTTTTTTCACCCTGCTGTGTTGCTTTCCTGCAGCCCTCCCCCCGAGCCCTCCCCAATAAATCTTCATTATGGAGACACCTTTATTGTACTCGACCACATGCACCTTCCAAGGGAGGGTGTGGGGAGGGGGGGAAAAAGCCTTCTTGCCATCAAAAAAAGGGGGGAAAAAAAGCTGGCTGGCAGAGCATGATTTACAGTAATTAGCAAGATGAAGAGCCACAATTAACTGCAATTAGACAACAGAAGATTGAAGGAGAAAAATCACCCCGCGGCGCCTCAGTAAATAAGGCCACGGCTGGGGAAGCTTCTTGCAGGTGAAGCAGAGCACAGCTGGGCAGCCTCAGCCACAGGCCAAAAGGCTTCTTCATGCCAAGGAGAGGGTTTGCCAGGCAGGAGCAACAGCTCAGCACAACAGCTTTCAGGGCTGATGCCACACGGGCACAAGATGCACGGAGCGAGTTGGGTTGCAGGAGTTGGGGCTGTTCCGCCTGGAGAAGAGGAGGCTGCAGGGAGACCTCAGAGCTGCCTGCCAGGACCTGAAGGGGCTCCTGGGAGGGACTTTGGACAAGGACTGGGAGTGCCAGGATGAGAGACAATGGATTTGAGCGGGGAGAGGGGACACAGAGTGGAGATGAGGAAGAAATTCTTGGCAGTGAGGCTGGGGAGACTCTGGCACAGGCTGCCCAGGGAGGCTGTGGATGCTCCCTCCCTGGAGGTGTTCAGGACCAGGCTGGATGAGGCCTTGAGCAACCTGGGCTGGTGGGAGGTGTCCCCATGGCAGGGGGTTGGAGCTGGATGAGCTTTGAAGTCCCTTCCCACCCAACCTCTCCATGGAACTCTGAGTTTGTAGCACTGAAAGCTCACAGAACACCTGGGTGCCAAGCTGGGCAATAAAGGGAGAGATGCAAGGTGGTTATGAACCAGAGCAGATACCACAGAAGCATTAAGGCTGGAAAAGACCTTCAAGATCATCAGGTAACATCAACCCAACCCCAGCATGGCTGTGAAAACAAGTCACAAAGTGCCATGCCTAGGTGGTGTTTGAACACCTTCAGGGATGATGACTCCATCCAAAGGAGGAGAGGGAGCAGAGGAAGGGCTTCAGGTAGGTGAGGAAGGAGTGAGGAAAAACAAAGGGCAAGGTAGCCCTCAAGCTGAAAAACTGACTCCTCGAGTTATCAGCCTTAGGACAGGTTGGGTTTAGCACCTTATTGATTATTACCAACCTGGATATGTTAATTGAGTTAATGGGAGCCAGGAGGGTTCAACCACATCAGAGCTATGCCTGGGAGGAAGCACACGATGCTGAGCCACAGAATGACTCCATTGCACCACTGTGGGTGTGTGGAGACAGACCCACAGCTATGGTTGGGTGAAAGCTGAAGCTCTGTGGAAGCAACAAGGAGAAATCCTGTTCATTACCAGGAGCTCATCAGTGAGAAACAAAAGAGGAACCCAGGAATGCTTCACACAGGACAGGAATGTGCAGTTGAAGAGGAAGCTCGGTGCTGTTGCACATCGTTTCCCCAGCAGACAGGAGCACAAAGAGCTCAGTTCCCAGCCTCATCTACAGTGTTGGGAGCCTTTGCCCAGGGAAGATGAATTGCAGCCTGCAGGAGTACTGCAGAGAGCTGCGTGGATGGTCAAGAAGTGGGAGACAGAGGAGGAGAACACCCCCAAAATTGCTGCTTTAGCCTCGAAAGTTAGCTGGATTTGGGGGCCAATGAATAAATTAGGGAGAGAGAAGAAGAAACAGTTATGAAATAAGACAAAGTTGGGAGGGGAAATAGAGACAAAGTTGGCTGCAACCTCAACATTTTAAATATCAGAAGAATTCAGTCCTGGAGTAACCTCCCTCCCAGCTCTCCAGAGGAGGGAGGGAGGAGCTGAAGCAGCAGAGCTGTGGCACTCTGTGAGGAAGGTGTGATGCTGATGCCTGTGAAAACCTCTTGCTCACCCAGGAGAGCACACACACAGCCACCTGGGGACCACCAGCCACGGCTGCCTCACCCTTGCATGTTCTGCTGTCTTCCTACACAGAGTTATCTACCCTGGGGGGGTGAAATTATTCCTCCCCTCCCCAGCTACTAACCCCCAAAATGAACTTTGCCAGACCAGCTCAGTTGGAAGCAAGTGAAGCTCTACTTACAAGCCAATGAAACTCTAGTTACAAGCAAAGCTACAGACCAGAACCACAAAGTGCAGTGAATGTGTACAAAATAGTGCTTACAGTTTATAGACTCACAGAGCTGCCAGGGTTGGAAGGGACCTCAAGGCTCAGCCAGCTCCAACCCCCTGCCATGGGCAGGGACACCTCACACCACAGCAGGTTGCTCACAGCCACCTCCAGCCTGGCTGCAAACACCTCCAGGCAGGAGGCTGCCACCACCTCCCTGGGCAGCCTGTGCCAGGCTCTCACCACCCTCCTGGGCAACAACTTCTTCCTCACAGCCAATCTCAATCTCCCCACTTCTAGCTTTGTTCCATCCCCCCCAGTCCTATCCCTCCCTGACACCCTCCAAAGTCCCTCCCCAGCTTGCTTGCAGCCCCCTGCAGACCCTGGAAGGCCACAATGAGGTCTCCTGGGAGCCTTCTCCTCTCCAGCCTGCACAACCCCAACTCCCTCAGGCTGTGCTCAGAGCAGAGCAGCTCCAGCCCTCTGCTCCTCCTCCTGGCCCTGCTCTGGACACCTTCCAGCCCCTCCAGATCCTTCCTGGCACAGAGGCTCCAGAGCTGGCCCCAGAGCTGCAGCTGTGGTCTCAGCAGAGTGGAGCAGAGGGGCAGAATCCCCTGCCTGGCCCTGCTGGCCACACTTTGCTGCTGCAGCCCAGGATGTAGCAGACAGCAATTCCATGTCTGCATCAGCTTCTTTAATGTGCTGCCAGTGGTAGTTCTTTCTTTATTATCTCCTTGGAGAACATCTCCACTAATGAGCAAAGTGAGACTTTGAAGCAAAGATGATTCAAGGTTCTCCTTGTACATGACACATGACCTCACAAAGCCATTTGGAAGGTCCCCAAGAGGAACTTCCTCACTGACAAGCCCAGGGGCCATTCACCCCACCATCAGCCACCAAAAGGACCAGAGGTCACTCCAGAGTGCTTCACCCAACCAGCTCCACCTTGCTGGATGCACCAGGCTGACACCCAGGTCTGTAATGGTTGGACAAGGTCCCACACACCCCCCAGCACTTGATCTCAGGAGGATCTTGACTAAATGAGCCTGAAAAACAAACTTCCAGAGGGAGATAGCCAAGGGTTTAATGCTGAGAACCTCTAAGAAGGGATGAGACAAACCCCAGTATGGAGCCAAACCTTTATGCTCCCGAATTTATTGCCCCTTTTGGGCTTAACTAAAGCCAAACTTCAGGCAAGAGAGTCCTGAGAGCAGTCATCTGCCAACACATTGAGATAATTAACTGTGCCTTCACATAAGAGGTCTTCTGGATCTGCAGAGAGGCAGGAAGCCCACACTGAGCACAGTTAATTACTCTACTCAATGATGATAAACTACTAATAAAGGCATTCCAGTTCTGGAGCCTCATTTCTTCCCCAGGTTTCTCAGATTCGAGTTATTATTGCAGATGAAATGTGAAGTCACACACACCAAAAAAAACCCCAACAACCATTTTTAATGCCCCAACAAGGTACTTATGGGCAAGCCAGGAAAATCTTCAGCCCATAATCAGATACCAAAAGGAGAATAAAAATCAATCACTCCAGAGCTGCACACTGAACATAACACCAGAGCTCCTTGCTGATAACCCAGGAAATATCGACTGCCTTGTTCCTTTCAGGCACAATTTGTTGTCCCAGGAGTTATTTCAGGTCTGACAGATAAAAGTTCTCACCAATCATTTCCCTTCATCAGGCAGAGCACAGCATTCGAAGCCAGACATCATCACCTAGGAAGAGCTCTCTCCTCAGAGCAAATAGGTCATGCTCTGAGACCTGGCCCCTGCCCCTCGGAGCTGCGCCGCCGGCCCCGGCCCCTGCCCCTCGGAGCGGCCCCTGCCCCTCGGAGCTCCCCCGTCGCCGGCGCCGGCCCCTGCCCGTCGGAGCTCCGCCGCCGGCCCCGGCCCCTCGGAGCGGCCCCTGCCCCTCGGAGCTGCGCCGCCGGCCCCTGCCCCTCGGAGCGGCCCCTGCCCCTCGGAGCTGCCCCTGCCCCTCGGAGCTCCGCCGCCGGCCCCGGCCCCTGCCCGTCGGAGCTCCGCCGCCGGCCCCGGCCCCTGCCCGTCGGAGCTCCGCCGCCGGCCCCGGCCCCTCGGAGCGGCCCCTGCCCCTCGGAGCTGCCCCTGCCCCTCGGAGCTCCGCCGCCGGCCCCTGCCCCTCGGAGCGGCCCCTGCCCCTCGGAGCTCCGCCACCGGCCCCTGCCCCTGCCCCTCGGAGCGGCCCCTGCCTCTCGGAGCTCCGCCGCCGGCCCCGGCCCCTCGGAGCGGCCCCTGCCCCTCGGAGCTGCGCCGCCGGCCCCTGCCCCTCGGAGCGGCCCCGGCCCCTCGGAGCTGCCCCTGCCCCTCGGAGCTCCGCCGCCGGCCCCGGCCCCTGCCCGTCGGAGCTCCGCCGCCGGCCCCGGCCCCAGCCCGCCGGAGCTCCGCCGCCGGCCCCGGCCCCTCGGAGCGGCCCCTGCCCCTCGGAGCTGCCCCTGCCCCTCGGAGCTCCGCCGCCGGCCCCTGCCCCTCGGAGCGGCCCCTGCCCCTCGGAGCTCCGCCACCGGCCCCTGCCCCTGCCCCTCGGAGCGGCCCCTGCCTCTCGGAGCTCCGCCGCCGGCCCCTGCCCCTCGGAGCTGCGCCGCCGGCCCCGGCCCCTGCCCCTCGGAGCGCCGCCGCCGCCGGCCCCGGCTCCTCTAGCAAACCACCACATCCTCACTCAGAAGCATCCAGAACTTCTCTGACTACAAACCCCAAGCCTAGAAGCAAGCACGAGGGGCTCAGCTCCCCCTTCTCGTAAGGGCAAGCGGCTTGCAGCTCACTTCCCAAGGTCAGCAGACACTGAACGGTTGCAGCAGTACTCGATGAGCAAGTGTTTAGTAGCCTACTCTTACCCCAGCTCCACCAGCCCCTCCAAAGCAGGTACCTCACTCCTCAGTGTTGCTCAGAGCTGTCCTCAGCGTTGCTCAGAGTTGTCCTCACCAAGCTCCAGCTGAACCTTGTAAAGCTACCCCCACACCTTCCTCCCTTTAAGAAGCCTCCCCAGGCCCTCAGCACTCTGGTTTGCTACCCAAACACAGGAACAGCTGCAGAACAAACAGGGCTGACCCAACCAACCCAGCACCCACCAGGCTGTGTTTAATTAGCATTGATGGTTCCACTCTGCTTCAGCTTCATCAGAGCCCACCAAGAGACACCTGCCCTGCAGAAGGCCCCCACAAGTCTTGGGGTCTCTGGGCTGCTTCTGTGTTGCAGGGGTGGAAATTAACAAGGAGTTTAGGACACTCCTGCAGGTCTGCTCCAAAGCTCTGGTGTGTTTAACACTGAACTTTTGCAGGTCTTATCTCCAAGCCCTCTGCAGGGCTGCCACGGTGAGACTCAGTTCCCAGGTGGTCCTGGCTCATCTGTATCCCTCCCAGAGGTCTCCTCGATTGACAGCTCAAGTAATGATGATGATGATGATGAGCTACAGCTTGGCTTAATGAGTTGAACAGCTCAGCCCTTCTCCTCCCCCACATTCACAGAATCACAGAACTGTTTAGGTTGGAAAAGCCTTCTAAGGCCATTGAGTCCAACCATCAAACCATGATGGCCATTAAACCCTGTCCCCAGGTGCCATGGCCACAGGTTTCCTGCACCCCTCCAGGCATGGGGACTCCACCACCTCCCTGGGCAGCCTCTGCCTATCCCTGACCACTCCTGCAGCAAAGAAATTGTTCCTCATCTCCCACCTAACCCTCCCCTGGTGCAATTTCAGGCCAGTTCCTCTCCTTCTATCACCTGGTCCTAGGGAGAAGAGCCCAACCCCAGCCTCACTGCAACCTCCTCTCAGGGAGCTGTAGAGAGCAATGAGGTCTAATAAGATCCTCTCTCAGTCCTCTGCTCTCCAGACTGAGCAGCCCCAGGCCTCTCAGCTGCTCCTCACCAAACCTGCTCTCCAGACCCTTCACCAACCCTTCTCTGGAGACACTCCAGCCCCCCAGTGTCCTTCTTGGAGTGAGGGGAGGGTTAGTGCTGGAGTTGGTAGTGCTGGGTTAATGGTTGGAGTTGATGATCATAGGATCATGGAATCACAGAGTCATAGATTCATGGAATCACAGAACCATCAAATCATGGAATCATAGAATCATGGAATGGCTTGGGTTGGAAGGGACCTTTAAAGGTCACCTAGTCCAACCCCCCTGCAGTCAGCAGGGATCTTCAAGGTCTTTTCCAACCAAATCAGCTCTGTGCTTCCATGATTCTAGGCACACACAGACATGTTACAGCAGAGCACAGATGTCCCTTCCAGCCCCAACCATCCTGGGATCACAGCCTCAGGATGCAGAACTTAATGATCCTCATGTGCCTTCCAGCCACAGTGTGGCCAGCAGGGGCAGGGAGGTCATTCTCCCCCTGTGCTCAGCAGTGGTTAGGCCACACCTGGAGTCCTGTGCCCAGTTCTGGGCTCCTCAGGTTAGGAAAGATGTTGAGATGCTGGAAGGTGTCCAGAGAAGGGCAACGAGGCTGGGGAGGGGTCTGGAGCACAGCCCTGTGAGGAGAGGCTGAGGGAGCTGGGGTTGCTTAGCTTGCAGAAGAGGAGGCTCAGGGGAGACCTTCTTGCTCTCTACAACTCCCTGAAGGGAGGTTGTAGCCAGGAGAGGGTTGGTCTCTTCTCCCAGGCAACCAGCACCAGAACAAGAGGACACAGTCTCAAGCTGTGCCAGGGGAGCTTTAGGCTGGAGGTGGGGAAGAAATTCTTCACGGAGAGAGAGATTGGCCACTGGAATGTGCTGCCCAGGGAGGTGGTGGAGTCCCCATCCCTGGAGGTGTTTAAGAAGAGCCTGGATGAGGCACTTGGTGCCATGGTTGAGTTCATCAGATGGTGCTGGGTGAGAGGTTGGACTTGATCTTGAAGGTCTCTTCCAACCTGGTTTATGATCTTGAAGGTCTCTTCCAACCTGGTTTATGATCTTGAAGGTCTCTTCCAACCTGGTTTATTCTAATTCTATTCTAATTCTATTCTATTCTAATATACAGCCTTGGAGTACAGCACTTGATGATCCTCACAACAGGTTCCAGTTTCTAAAGCCCAGCTGAAGATCCCAAGACATGAGAGCCTGGAATTGTGAGCTGGAGGAGCTCCCTGGCAGCTTCCTGCTCTGAATGAAACACCTTCCCGAGGAGCCGGGCAGGCTGCAGCCACAGCTCAGCTTGTTAATTATGTTGTGCAAGGAGCACGATGCTGAACTCCTTCCTAGTGAATGATTTATTAACTCCAGCAGCAGCAAACCTCCTCTCTAGCACTAACACACCAAAGACAAAGGAGGTAATTACCGTGCCCAAAGCACTTTAACTCCATTCCCACGCCGCACCCAGCACCACCGTGCCCTAAATCACTGCTCATTTACACCTCTTGGTGCCGAGATGTTCAGCAGCAGCCTCGGCTGGCGGTGACTTTGGGGCAAATCCTGGCGTAACAGATGATGGCTGCGGAGGGGAGCTGCCAGATGGTAACAGACTGCTGGCTCCAGGAGGATTCATTGGTGTGCCAGGCTCCAGCAGCAGCTCTCATGAGTCTGCCTGGGCTGGTGGGACAGGAGTCACGCCGTGAGGAGTGCTGAAGGACTTTGGGTCCCTGCATCTGCAAAGCAAGTTGGCGGTGCTCCTAAAACTCATAGGCTCACAGAATCACAGAGCCACGGAGTCACAGGAGCAGGGGAACACAGGAGCAGGGAGTCAGAGAATCCTGGGTTCTAGAAGTAGAGAATCATAGATTAGAATAGAATAAACCAGGTTGGAAGAGACCTTCAAGATCATCGAGTCCAACCTATCACCCAGCACCATCTCATCAACTCAACCATGGCACCAAGCACCCCATCAAGTCTCCTCCTGAACACCTCCAGGGATGGTGACTCCACCACCTCCCTGGGCAGCACATTCCATTCCATTCCATTCCATTCCATTCCATTCCATTCCATTCCATTCCATTCCATTCCATTCCTGTGGGCAATCACTCTCTCTGGGTAGAACTTCTTCCTAGCATCCAGCCTGAACGTGCTCTGGCTCAGCTTGAGACTGTGTCCTCTTGTTCTGGTGCTGGGTGCCTGGGAGAAGAGATTCATAGGGTGACCAAATCACAGCCACAGAATCATAAAATCACAGATCCATAGAATCACAGAACCACAAAATCACAGAGCCACAGGAGTAGAGAAAACACAGGAGCAGGGAGTCAGAGAGCCAGAGCCTCTAGAACTACAGAATCAGAGCTTGGTAGAGTGACCAAATCACAGCCACAGAACCATAGAAGCACAAACCCAGAGAAGTACAGAATAATGAAGTCACAGAAAAATAACATCACAGAGCAATAAAATCACAGAACTACAGAAGCACCAAAATCACAGAGTCCTCAAATCACAGAATCCCAGGTGCACAGACCCACAGAATCCCAGAGTCACAAAGTCAGAGGTGCATAAAACCACAGAAGCAGAGGACCACAGAATCAGAGAACCACAGAATCAGAGGACCACAGAAGCAGAGGACCACAGAAGCAGAGGACCACAGAAGCAGAGGACCACAGAAGCAGAGGACCACAGAAGCAGAGGACCACAGAAGCAGAGGACCACAGAAGCAGAGGACCACAGAAGCAGAGCACCACAGAAGCAGAGGACCACAGAAGCAGAGGATCACAGAATGAGAGATTCAGAGAATCCCAGAATCCCAAACCCCCAGAATCCCAAACCTTCACAGCCCAGCCACAGGATTGCTTGGGTTGGCCAAGGCCTCCAGGGTCACCCAGGCCAACCCTCAACCCCACCCCCACCCCAGGCCATCAAACCAGGGCCCCAAGCGCCGTGGCCCCAGGGTCCTGGGATGCCTCCTGGGATGAGGACACTCCAGCAGCTCCCTGGGCAGGCCACTCCCGTGCCTGGCCACTCTTCCAGGAGCTCGTTTTCCCTGGCCTGACATCAAGCCTCTCCTCCTCCCAGCGCTGGAGCCTCTCGCTGTGCCTGCAGTGGGTCTGCAATCAGCTCCTCTCCATAACCTGCATTTATTTCAAATGCCTGCGCCTCACTTGGCTGAGATGTTTCATTTCTCCTGTCTGGCACCTCTCCCAAATGAGCAGATAAAACATCCTCGTGCTGGGGGGGGAACAAAAGACCCAGCAGCAGGAGCTGCTCAGACAAATCTCTGCCGCCCGATCGCCGCCCCGAGCTCCTCTCGCGCCCGCACGCCGCTCGCGCGCAGCCCGCCTCGCCTCCAAATGGATGTCAAAAGACAGAGTGGGGAGGAGGAGGGGGGAAAAAAGAACCACAAACCCAAAGCCAAGCTCAAAAGGGGCAGGCAAGGTGTAATTTTTAAGGGGAAGCATAAACATTGTCAAAAGCAATAGAGCTAAGTGGAGCTTGGCTGCCTCTTACCGAGGCTGCCTCTGTAGTGGGAGTAAATCAGAGGAGATCACAGCGTGAGGCTTTGGCATGACAGGAGGATCACTTCCAGCTCCAGGAGGCAGGGAAGTCTCGCCTGGATGAGCAGCACAGCTGGCACAGCAACTTCCCTGGTTGGTTATTTATTGCTTCTGTTGCCTCAAGCAGGTTAACCTCCCCTCCACCCACCCCCCCCCCGCCCCCAGTGACAGGCACCTACAAACATAGCCCTGGAAACATCATCACCTTCCCACCGTGCTGCCAATTCCATCTCCGAGGACCCAGGGAAATCCCTCACAGCAAAACCACATCCTGGTTGGTGAGGCTGAGCTCACCACAACCCCCCCTCCTGACTTCTTCCTTCAGGAGACAAGGAGCTTCTCAGCCTCAACAGTCCCTTGCTGCCTGGAGGTCGTCCTCCCTTAGAATTAAAACTTGATTCAACATTATAGGAGCATAGAATGGCAGGGGTTGGAGAGGAGCTCTGGAGATCAGCCAGCCCCAGCCCCCTGCTCCAGCAGGGCACCCACAGCAGCTTGCCCAGCAGCACAAGGACCAGGGGGGGTTGGAAGCTCTCCACACCAGGAGACTCCACAACCTCTCTGGGCAGCCTGCTCCAGGCCTCCAGCACCCTCACACTGAAGAATTTTCTCCTCCAGCTCAGGTGGAACCTTCTGGGTCTCAATTTGTGCCCCTTGCCCCTCCTTGTCCTGTGGCTGAGCACCACTGAGAAGAGCTCAGCCCTATCTTCATCAGCTCCACCCTTCAGATACTGATCAGCATTGCTCAGCTCCCCTCTGGGGCTGCTCTTCTGCAGGCTCTCAGCCCCAGGGCTCTCCTCCCAGAGCTGCTCCAGGCCCCTCGGCATCTTTCCAGCCTCCCCTGGACTCTCTCCAGTAGTTTCCTGCCTCTCTTGCACTGGGGAGCTCAGAACTGGACACAAAACTCCTCACTGTGCTCCCTGGGGGAAGCTGGGACAATGAATATTCATCTTCCTGAGGTTTTAAATACCAGGGTAGATTTGATGGTCTGCAGATAAGCTGAGGGGAACAGCCAGCAGCTAATCCCTTGTTTGCCCAGCAGTGCAGGCATGAAGATCCCCTGTTTACCATCACCCCAGCCAACCTCCTCTGTTTATTCATCAATAGCAGGCATCTGGGGGAGTTTCAGCCTGGCACAGCTCTGCCCTGGACTCAGCAGGTTACCTTCCCATAATGTCAAACATGCTGTAGTGAGGATAATTAGCCATGAGTAGCATATTTGATTTGTACAGTTTTGTTTCCTAGAGAAGGTAATTTGTTGCTTGGTGAGCTGGGTACATCATCCTCGATGAGATAAACACCCTGAGAGGTGCTGGAATTTGGTGGGATGAAGGAAAGAGATGTAAAAGACAGGGGGGATGAGAGGGAGTTCGTGAGGGTAAAAGAGAGGCTGATTCCATAGGCAGAGAGGCTGGCTTGGGCTAAATTGGCTTCTATTAACAACTAAAGCATTCCTCAGCCTCTGCTCTGCCCTAGTGGGATCACAGCTGGAGGAGTGGGGCTGGGGCTGGGCTCCCCAGTTCCAGAGAGACAGAGGACTGCTGGAGAGAGAGAGGCTACAGAGATGCTGAGGGGCCTGGAGCAGCTCTGTGAGGAGCAAAGGCTGAGAGCCCTGGGGCTGAGAGCCTGCAGAAGAGCAGCCCCAGAGGGCAGCTGAGCAATGCTCAGCAAGAGCTAAAGGAGCTGTGGGGGGCAAGAGGCTGGGGCCAGGCTCTGCCCAGTGGTGCCCAGGGACAGCACAAGGGGCAACTGGAGGTGGGAATACTGCAGCTGGGGTGGTGCTGAGGAGCTCTGTGAGTCCCTCACATCCAGCAACCTCCCTTTAGCACTTCCTGCTCCTGCCCTGGAGCGCTCAGGGACTGGCACAGGCTGCCCAGGGAGGTGGTGGAGTCCCCATCCATGGAGGTGTGCAAGAAACCTGGGGCCATGGCACCTGGGGCCATGGTTTGGTGGCCATGGTGGGGTTGGGTCGAAGGTTGGACTGGAGGGTCTTGAAAGTCTCTTCCAACTGAAACAATTCTCTGATTGTTTGAATGATTATGCAACCAAACCATTTGGTGATTCATATTTTGGATAAGGGGAAAAAAGAAGACAAAAAAGAGGGGGGTGGGGGGTGGGGGGTAAAGGGTTATTGATTTCCTTGCTGGAGAAAAGGGAGAGGAGAGTGCAGGGAATCTGCCATATAGATATTGTTAATTGTTCTCTGCTGGTTCTGCTTCCCTGGAGAGCTTTATTAACAATCCCCTTGGCAGGGTGCAGCAGGATGAAGTAGGCAGAGCACAGACACTGAAACTGCTCTGGAGGAAAGGAAGATGCAGAGGAAAGTTCTGGAAGGGCACTGGGAATGTTCTTCACTGAGGGGATGAAAGAACAAAGCCCCTGAGCAGCAAGCGGTGGCTGCAAGATCAGCCAGGGCAGGGCACAGCCCTGCTTCCCATTGCACCCAAGGAAGACCTGTGGCAGTCCAGCCCCTGGAGGGTTTGTTCAGTCCCAGTTGGATGCCAGCTAGAAATAACAGAAGGGAGTTTGAGGAGGAGGGGAAAAGTGAAAGGATTTGGACAGCTCTGGCTGGAGAGTTCGACACGGAGGCAGCAGATGTTGCATCCTCATTCATGCAAGGTTGGGCTTCATGCAGTTTGGTGTCACTCCAGGCTGGGGATGAAGGGCTGCAGAGCCCTGTGGAGAAGGGCTGGGGGGGCTGGGGGGTGTAAAGCTGGGCAAAAGCTGGCACTGTGCACTGCCAGCCCAGCCCCAGCCCTGTCCTGGGCTGGTCCCCAGCAGTGTGGGCAGCAGGGGCAGGGAGGGGATTCTGCCCCTCTGCTGTGCTCTGCTGAGACCTCCCCTGCAGTGCTGGGGCAGCTCTGGGGTCCTCAGCACAGCATAGGCAGGGAGCTGCTGGAGCAGGGCCAGGGGAGGGCACAGCAGTGCTGGCAGAGGGCTGGCAGCCCTCTGCTGGGAGCCAGGCTGGGAGAGTTGGCCCTGGGCAGCCTGCAGAGGAGAAGGCTCCAGGGAGAGCTCCTGGTGGCCTTGCAGGGCTTCAGGAGGACAATCAGGAAGCTGGGGACAGACTCCAGAGCAGGGATCCTGCTGGGACAGCACTAGGGGGGATGGTTTGGGCTCCAAGAGGGAGACTGAGAGTGGAGAGAAGGGAGAAAGGTTTGAGGCTGAGGGTGGGGAGAGCCTGGCCCAGGCTGCCCAGAGAGCTGGGAGCTGCCCCCTGGCTGGCAGCAGTGCAGGGCAGGGGGCTTGGGGCTGGGAGCAGCCTGCCCTGGCTGGGGCTGTCCCTGCAGGCTGCAGGAGGCTGCACTGGATGCCCTTTCAAGGTCCCTTCCCCCCCAGATCATTCTGGATTCTATGATGTTATGGTTCTTTGACTCTCTGGTAGCTGTGAGCTGCTCCCTGAGCTGCTTCCTGAGCTGCCTTTGCCACCGCAGCCCTTGGGTGTGCTCAGCACTGCTGGTGTTCGAGGCTCACACAGCACCTCAGGGCCAGGTCACCTCCTTGGGCTTGGGACTGGCTTGGGTTTTTTCTCATGTCCTTACCCTATTGAAAACCAAAGCAGGAGGAGGACACAGAGAAGCAGAGAGAACCCCCAGCAAGCCATGCTGCTCTCAAAAGGCTGGTAGCTGATGAGTATTGATTAGGTCAAGGTGACCTATTCCAACACAATGCTGTTCTTCTGGTCTCCAATTCAAAACAGCTCTGGTAAATAAGATTAATAGAACCAATTTGCTGCTCCCCAAGTAAGGTTGTAATACAGCTCCACAGCACTGGGTTCACATTGGCAACAGAAATTAACAGCCACTAAAGCACCATGCAAGCACAGGGAGGCATTTCCAGGGCAGTGTGCAGCCATCAGGGCCTTCATTGATGCCGAGGTCTCAGCTGATAGGAAGTGGCAATGCTCTGCAGGATTCAAAGAGCTGTCACAGACCTCTCTCCTACCTTCTTTTTGGCCCTCCCCAAAGTTCCCTGTGTTCCAGCTGCCCTTTGGCTTCTGCTTGAACTGGGCAGCCCAGACCTGGCCCTGCTCCTCCAGCTGTGATCTCAGTAGGGCAGAGCAGAGGAGCAGGAGATCCTCCCTTGCCTTGCTGGCCCCACTCTGCTTCATGCACCTCAGGATCCTTTTGCCCTGCTGTGTTCCAGGGGCATTTAGCATCTCCTGGCTGAAACTAGCCAGCTCCACACTACTGAACCTCTCTGGCTTCCAGGCTCTGAGTCCCCTTGGACATTCTCCACTGAGCTGCCCTTTGCCTTTCTTGCTGAGAGCAGGAGCCACAGAGGTGGTGGAGCAGCCAGGCCAAGCTGCTGGTGGATTTTGTCCCTTCCTTACACCTCAACCCAAGGGCTCCAACCCACAAGGCACAAGCATCTCCCCAACCTCTGCCAGCATTCAGCAATATGCTAATCTGGGTACTTACAGGCTGCTGCTTTGATTTGTTTCCCATTTCCTCCCAGCTCCAGGAGCTCCATTAAGAGGTTGGGAAACTATTTAAACAGCTCAAAGAAATTATCAGCTTTGCCTGCTCTCAATCACCTGCAAATTCCTTTTCCTCTTGAAGAGTGCAGGGTTTTTTTTCCCTCCTCTACCTGTCAGGCTGGGTGTAATTAATGCTGTCCTCCTGCTCTCCCAGCTGCCACATTCCTTCCTCCCCCCCTCTCCATGCCACCACTGCCTTTCCAAGTTTGGAGGAGATGATTATGCTTCTAAAAAGCAACCCCCCCACCCCCCCAAAAAGAAGTGGCAATAGGAAATCAGCTGCAGCTTGGCTCAAAAGCTGCTGCAGGATATGCTGAGAAGGGATCTAAACACAGAGAACCATAGAAGGGTTTGGTTTGCAAGAGAGCTTAAAGACCATCCAGGTCCAACCCCTCTGCCAAGGTCTCCTCCTTGCTCAAGGCCACCCTGCCTTGGAGCACTTCCAGGCTTGGAGGCTCCACAGCTTCTCTGGGCAACCTTCTCCAGTGCCTCACAACCCTCATGGGGAAGAGTTTCTTCCTACTGTCTAGGAAGAACCCACTGGATGGGTTCTCCAAGCCTGGCACAGGCTGCCCAGGGGGAGGTTTGGGTTGGACAGTGGAAGAAACCTCTTCACTGGATGGGTTCTCCAAGCCTGGCACAGGCTGCCCAGGGAGGTGGTGGAATCCCCATCCCTGGAGGTGCTTCCAAGAGGCAGAGATGCTGTGCTGAAGGCCATAGATTGGCACCAGCCCTGTCCCTCTTGAACTGGGGACCCCAGAGCATGGTCACAACACCCCAGACATGGCCTCAGGAATAGACTCACAGAACAGAATCATAGAATCAATGAGGTTGGAAAAGCCCTCAGAGATCATCGAGTCCAAGCTGTCACCCAGCACCTCCTGACAACTAAACCATGGCTCCAAGTGCCACATCCAAGCCCTTTCTGAACACCTGGAAGACCAAGGACGGGTCACCTGCCAAGTGGCAGCAGAGGCAAGGTGCACAAAGTCACCTGCCCTGCCCACCCCAGGCAGCAGCTTTGGAGGGAGCAGCCCAAAATGAAGCCACAACTGTCCTGAGCTTGACCCAAGCCCTCCTCTCATCTCCTCCTTGGCCAAAACCCTCCTGAGCTCCTCCCTGCCCCAAGACCTCCTCAGCCATCCTCACTGAAGTTGTGTTCTGAAGAAATCTGGGGCCACTGATGAAGATGGCCCCTCCAGGTGAGACAGAGAGAGGCCACAGCAGGCACTGCAGCACAGCTTAGAGCCTCCTCAGAAGGGCAGGGCAGAGGGGGAGGAGATCCTCCCCTGCCCTGCTGGCCACACTCTTCCTTGTGCACCCCAGGGTGCCCTTGGCCTTCTTGCCCACAAGGGCACCTTGCTGTCCTGTGGATACCTTGCTCTGCCCAGCAGCACTCCAAGACCCTTCTCCAGGGAGCTGCTTTCCAGCAGGCAGAGAACTTGCAGCAGCTGAGCCACGAGGGGGGACAGAAAGCCTTCTCCTGCAGTATTTATACTCAGCTGCTGCAAATCCAAGGGGGCAGGGAGCTGAAGTTTGGAGCTGATTCAGCTTTCCACAGCCAGAAGCCTTCCTGGGTTGAATTTGCTGTGTTGGGTTTGGTTACTGGTGGCTGTTTTGTTGTTGGGGTTTCCCCCCCGCCCCCCCATAAGAAATGGATCTTTGGGGGTTATTTTTAATAGGGATGTTAAAAGATTTAGAGCAGAGACCTTGTTCCTTTCTGAACCCCACACCAAAGAGCTCCTTGGGGCACTCTCTGCTCCATTCATCTGTCCCATAGACACCAAAGGCAATGGGAAGGAAGGAAGGAAAGAAGGAGGGGGGGTGGGGGAGTGGGGAGAGGGAGGGCTGCAGCCATTTATAGCCAGGGGGGGGAACAGGAAAATCTGTTGCCAGGAGCAGCCTTTCCCCTTCTGTTTTCTGGGTTTCCAATATGTTCTCTGTGTGCTTCCAAGCAAAACACTCCCAGACATGTCTGCCAGCAAGAAACAGAGCTGAAGGAGGAGTGCTGTGGGGTGTTTTTTCTCATGTGGTGATCTTACATCATGGAGAGGGAGATGGCAACCCCCAAAGGCAAACTGAGAATCACAGAGTCCTGGGATGGCTCAGGTTGGGAAGGGGCCTCAGAGATCATCTACTCCACCACCCCCCTGCCTTGGGCAGGGAGACCTCTCAATAAGAAGCTGGTGGACAGTTTGATGGGGGGAGAAAAAAACCCCAACAACAAAAAGGACATCAAAGCTCTGTGGCTGTCAGCCTGCTCTGTCTTGCCTCAAGCTCCTGAAGTGCTGTTTGGTTTGCTGCCTGATTGCAGAGGCACCCAGAGACCTGTTCAGAGAGTGGCTCAGGTTGGAAGGGAGCTCAGAGCTCATCCACTCCAACCCCCCTGCCAGGGGCAGGGACATCTCTCAGCTGGATTTGGTTGCACAAAGCCTCATCCAGCCTGGCCTTGGATACCCCCAGGCAGGAGGCAGCCACAGCCTCTCTGGGCAGCCTGTGCCAGAGCCTCACCACCCTCACAACTGAAGAACAACTTCTTCAGCTCCACTCTAACCCTGCTCTGCCTCAGCTCCAAACCATTCCCCCTTGCCCTGGCTCCAGACCCCCTCAGCAAAAGTCTCTCTGCAGCCTTCCTGCAGGATCCCTTCAGGTCCTGGCAGGCAGCTCTGAGGTCCCCTTGGAAGTGGCTCCACTGCCCACTGCTGCTGTGGGGACTGCTGAACCATTCCTGGCTCCCAGGCAGGTCCTGCCCAGCCCTCACCACAGCAGCAGCTGGCTGAGGCTCACAGAACCCCAGGCGTGGGGAGGGGGTTGGAAGGGACCCCTGGGGATCATCCAGTCCAGCCCCCAAGGGACTTGCAGTGAGCTCTGCAGCCTGGCAGCTTTTCACTCACCCAGAGGATTTCCTGTGCCACACTTTCTGCTCTGTCCCCTGACGTTCAGCTGGTGCTGACCCCTGGCAGCACAAGGCTTGGAGTGGCTGCAGAGCCTTCAGGCAGCACTTCAGCTGCCACTCACCAAAGCTGGCAGCAGGTTTGGCTGCTGCTCCACACCTGGACCTGTTTTCATCTTGCATAGCCCGAGGTGACATCACAGGAGGGTCTGCTCTGCCTTTCAGAAATCGAATAGCCACTTTTCCCCTGGATCCCCTCAGGAAGCAGTGAGGGAAATTGTTTTCCTGCCCTGCAAACCACTTCTGAAACTTTCCATTCCCCAGCTGAGGTGGTTTGGGCTCTTTGTGTTGCCTTGTTGCTTGTTTGCTCCCCTGAAAGCAATATACTCCGTTTCCCTCTGCCCATTTCAAAGCACTTGGATTGGTATCAAGCTTGAATTCTGAGCTCCTTTCTTCCCCTTGCAAAATGAAAAGTGCTTTTCGGCTTCATGTGGTGGCAGTGCAGGAAGTTTTTCATATCAGCCTCTCCACATCAGTTTGGGCAACTCCTGCTCTGAAAGGAAAATATTTGCTTGAAAGTCTTGCAGCCTTCTGCTTAACCTCCCCCTGGCAGGAGAGCCGAGTGCCACTGAATCAGAATGGGTTGGGTTGGAAGGGAGCTCAAAGCATCACCCAGCTCCAGCCCCCTGCCGTGGGCAGGGACACCTCCCACCAGCCCAGGCTGCTCCAGGCCTCATCCAGCCTGGTCCTGAACACCTCCAGGGGTGGCAGGGGGCAGCCACAGCCTCCCTGGGCAACCTGTGCCAGGCTCTCCCCAGCCTCACTGCCAGGAATTCCTTCCTCATCTCCAGTCTCAGTCTGCCCTCCTCCAGCCTAACTCCAGTGAGGCTTTTTGCTTTGCATCTCAACATTTTCCAGCTAATTTAGACACCTCAAAGGATTTTCTGCTTCGCCTCACACCCTGATTTTCCTCTTCCCCTGCTCCAGCTTCTCCTGTCTTTAGTTTCTCTGGGATTCTTGGACTTACCTCTCCTCCTGGGAAACCTGCTGGGTGGCAAGGGTCAGCAGCACCCCACCTGTCATAGAATCATGGAGTGGTTTGGGTTGGCAAAGGCCTCTGAGGTCACCCAGTCCAACCAACAACCCAACCCCACCACGGCCACCAAACCTTGGCCCCAGGTGCCGTGGCCACAGGGTTCTTGCACACCTCCAGGCATGGGGACTCCACCACCCCCCTGGGCAGCCTCTGCCAGGCCCTGACCACTCTGGCAGCACAGAAATTGTTCCTCCTCTCCAACCCAACCCTCCCCTGGCACAATTTCAGGCCAGTTCCTCTCCTCCTGTCTCCTGATCCTAGGGAGCAGAGCCCAACCCCCCCCTGGCTGCAGCCTCCTCTGAGGGAGCTGCAGAGAGCAAGGAGGTCTCCCTCAGCCTCCTCTGCCCCAGGCTGCACACCCCCAGCCCCCTCAGCTGCTCCTCCCCAGAGCCTTCCTCCTCTCTAGCTGGGGATGTCCCTGCTGCCTGCAGAGAGCTTGGGACCAGCTGGCCTTGACCGATTGCCTCTGTTGGCAGAGAAAGAGGAGAACAAAACCCCCAGCATCCAAATGGGGTCGGGAGGGGGGAAACCCAACCGAGTGAAGCCGACTCGGAGGTTTGAGTGAAGGCTTGGGGAGAGGCACACTTTCAGCAGCCACTTCCTGAGCCCAGAGCAGGCAGCAGCAGCAGCACCATTAACAGCATGAATAAAACATCTTTTCAGATGCAAAAGCTTAAGGGGGGGGTGTGGGGGCTGGGGGGTGGGGGGAAAAAGCCTCTTTTGGAGCGCAGAGCTGGCAGGTAGAGAGGCAGGTGAGTGACAGGGCCGGGCTGGGGCTGCTCCAGGCTTCAGCAACCCAAACAATTTGCGGGTTCCCAGGAATTTGGAAGGGGGGGAGGGGGTGGGGGAAGGAGAGAGAGAATAAAGACTGAAGATGTCCAATTTAGCCACACCTGCCCTGAGTGCCATGAATGAGGAGGTCTCCAGAGCATGCAGCACACGACAAGCCTTACATAAATGCCCTACATCAGCCCAGTGCTCACTTTCTGATCTCCCCAAATCCAACAGAATTATTTATAGCTCCGGATGAAATATTCATGGGGAAGTGGCCACTGCAGCCAGTGCCTTTCAGCTATTTATTTCAGGGAAATTTCACTTTGGGGAGGGGGGTTTGGGGTTGATGGGGAGGGGGTTGGGGGGGTTGGGGTTGTGCTGCTTTGGTTTGGGGTTTGGGTTTTTTTTTTTGCCTCTCTCTCTCATTATGGTAATAATTTAGGTCAGGCAAGAGGCAGTGATCTCATTGGGCTGGAAAATCCTCTGGGGAGTTGTTGTCAAGGGGCAGGGCTGGGCTGGGCACCCCCTGAGGGCCAGAGGGTCTCCAGGAGCCTCTCTGCACTCCCAGAGGGAAGAAGGGAGAGAGGCTGATGGGCTGGGAGAGAAACTCCAGCAGCTGGGCTGGGGAGAAGAACAATGCCATGGGATGGAGACACAGAGACACAACCCAAGAGCCAAGCCCAGCCCTGAGGGCAAGGAGGGCACCACTGGCACCACTGATGCTGGGGGCAGGCACTGGGCAAGGCCCAGCCTGGGCTCAGCACCAGATGGGAACCAGAGGCAGGAGCTGGATGGAGGAGCACAGGGCTGGGGCTGGAAGGCAGCAGGGACAGAGTGCTGCTGGCACAGCAGCCAGGCAAGGAGAGGCTTGGCCCTGGGCAGCCCTCAGCTGGCTCCTGAAGATGCCCTGCAGGGGCTGCAATCCCTTGGGGGGCACTTGAGGCTCCCCTGGCCTGGCTGCTGCTCCCCACAGCTGCCACCTCTGCCTTCCTGCCCCCCAAGGGGTGGCACAAGCTGTGGAAGTGCCCTTGGGGTGGGCAGCAGCAAGTGTGAGGCAGAGGCTTTGTGCAGCTCAGGCCTTGGCAGGAGCTCTGCCCTGAGCTTCTCCCTGCTAGGAGCAGCCCCTGGCTGTGCCAAGCTGCCCTGAGCTTCAGCAAGGACTTTCCTGAGCAGAGCAGAAGTACTAACAAGGGTATCATAAATTCCTTGCAGCAGGTATTTTATGGGAAGCACAGCATCCAACAAGCCAACTCCAAGCCTAAAATCAATAGCAGCATTTCCACTGCAGCCTGGATGAAGCCTCACAAATGATCTTTTTAATTACAAGAGTTCTCCCCCTCTCCAGGGCTGCTGCTACAGGACAGCATCCTGAGCAGTGCCTGTTTCCTATGGCCAGCAGTCAGGCAAGCAAACCCTGCCCCCTCCCCCTCCCCCTGCCTGCAGCAGCCTTGGAAATTCCCTTTTTGGTGTAAAAATCCTTTGAAGGACGAAGAGAAAGGCACAGGAGCAGCAGGAGTGATGCAGTGAGGAAGTGCTGCAAGCTCTTGTCTTAGACTCATGGAGGTGTTTGGCTTGGAGGAGACCTCTATGACCAAGTCCAGCCCCCAGCCCAACAGCCCCATGGCCACTAAACCCTGGCCCCAGGGGCCATGGCCACACATTTCCAGCACTGCTCTGCTTGGAAGAGACCTTGGAGGTCATTGAGCCAAACCTTCCTCAGCACCTCCAGGGGTGGTGACTCCAGCACCTCCCTGGGCAGCCTGGCCCAGTGCTTTTAGGCCATCAGGGCTGACTCTGACTTCAATTAGATTTGCCTCCAACTGCAGTCAGGTTCCCTGGCTAAGGAAAGATGCCCTCTCTTTCCCCTCCCCCTCTCTTTCATACCTTATAGTTTTGGGCTCCTTTTTGGTTATTTTAGGGTTTTTTTTTTTGATGTTTGGGTGGTTTTTTTACCTTGACTGCAGAGAACATCTTCAGCTCCAGAGAATAAAGCTAGGAAAGACCTGAAAGGAAGAGTGGAAGGGCAGAGCAAAGCCCACTGCAACACATCCATTTGTCTGGGTGCATGCATGCAAGGTGCCCACAGCTACCCAGGGACTTCTGTATGGGTGTCCTACTAGGAAGAATTTTCTCCAGGAGGTCCTGGACTACCATTTGGAGTCCAAATAGTTGTGGGTTTGCCACCAGCAGATGTCACAGGAACCTCTCCATTGCCAGCAGCCAGCGGGAGCTGCCTCCAGCCCCTCGCTCTCCTCTGCAACTCCTTTCTCTTCCTGGACAAGAAACAACTCAGGAGTTAATTGAATGTCATTCAGCCTGCTGAGCTGTCCAGGAAAGAAGCAAGGAAATGGAAGTGTCTGCAAACATCTGAAGCTTTCCACAGCCCAGCTGGCCCCCAGAAAAAGCAACCCTGGCCTGACAGAGCCCAGCCGAGAGTGACAGCAGAAGGCAGATCCCTCCCTGGCAGTGTCGTGCATGGCAGAGCTCAGCACCACTTTTCCTCCCATTGATTTCCCCAGCTCATGACTGCCCTCCAAATGAGGCCAGCCTCCCAAACCACATCTCAGCACCCCTCACACCTCTGTCCTGCTGCTGGTCACTAGCAGCTTGCTGGGGCTGGGCACAGCTTGCTGGGAGCAGGGCTGCCCAGGGCAGGACACACAGGAACACATCCAGGGGGGGCTTGAAAAATCTCCAGAGAAGGAGACCACATCCCAGAGCACATCCCAGAGTGCCATGGCCACACATGGGGTGCTTGGGTAAATCACAGAGACCCCAGCATGGTGAGGGTTGGAAAGGACCTCTGGAGCTCACCCAGCCCCAGCCCCAGCTCCAGCAGGGCTCCCACAGCAGCTTGCCCAGCAGCACAAGGACCAGGGTGGGTTGGAAGCTCTCCACACCAGGAGACTCCACAACCTCTCTGGGCAGCCTGCTCCAGGCCTCCAGCACCCTCACAACAAACAACTTTCTCCTCCTGCTTAGGTGGAACCTCCTGGGCTCCAGTCTGTGCCCCTTGCCCCTTGTGCTGTCCCTGGGCACCACTGAGCAGAGCCTGGCCCCAGCCTCTTGCCCCCCCAGACTTCAGATGTTTCATAGAGTCACAGAACCACAGAATTGGTTGGGTTGGGAAAGATCCACAAGGTCATTGAGTCCAACCCCACCATGGCCATCAAACCATGGCCCCAGCTGCTGTGGCCACACCATTCTTGCCCACCTCCAAGGATGAGGACTCCACCACCTCCCTGGGCAGCCTGTGCCAATCCCTGACCACTCTGGCAGCAAAGAAATTCTTCCTCCTCTCCAACCTCACCCTCCCCTGGCACAATTTCAGGCCACTTCCTCACCTGATCCTAGAGAGCAGAGCCCAATCCCCACCCCACTGCAGCCTCCTTTCAGGGAGCTGTAGAGAGCAGTGAAGCCTAGGTGGTGTTGGGTTGGTTGATGGGTTGGACACGATGATCTTGAAGGTCTCTTCCAACCTGGTTTATTCTCTGTATTCTATCCTATGTATTCTAATAAGATCCCTTCTGGGGCTGCTCTTCTCCAGGCTGCACAGCCCCAGGGCTCTCATCCTGTCCTCCTCACACAGCTGTTCCAGCCCTTCATCATCCTCATAGCCTGCATTAGACTCTCTCCAACCTGTCCCTGTCCCTCTTGAAGCAGGAAGCCCAGACCTGGCCACAACACTCCGGCTGTGGGCTCAGCAGGGCAGAGCAGAGGCAGGCAGGGGAACCCCTGCAGCCCCAAGCCTCCTAGGCCGTTTCAAACTCACCTCTGGCTGTGTCCCACATGAACCCCTGCTCCCAGACTCGCCCTGCCCAGCATGTGTCCCAGCAGGGTGGCTCCCAGCCACGTTCCTCATGTTCCTGCTCTCTCCTCGCTGGCGCTGCCTTCATCTTCCTGCATGTTTTATGCAGCTGTATTCATAATTAAAGAGCAGCATTTGCTGCACAGTGGAGTCCTGAAAGGTTTTGCATCTCAGGCAGCAGCAGGCTGTAATGGATCAAGAGCAGGATGCCTTTGCTTCACCTTCTGAAAGCCATTTGCACCTGAGGATCAGAGCAGCCTCCCCTAAATGGCATGTCCTGGAGCAAGAAGGATGCCCAGATCCCCTCTTTTCCCCCCCCCAGGTTGTCATTACCCTGCTCAATAATGCAGCTCTGCTGGCTAATTGAAAGGCAGCAGTGTGCCCAGGGAGCAGGTGTGTTTCTCCCAGCCCTACCAAATAATTTAGGCTGCCACACAATATTTTGACAGCCCCTCTAGATGTGAGTGTGTGTCTGGGAGGGGGGTGGGGGGGTGTGCCTGTCTGACAGGCAGGAATTCTCCTCCAAGACAAAAAGCTCTGGCAGATGTGCAATAAGGAAGGACATCAAAGGCTCTCACAAGCCCAAGGAGGTCAAGCTGAGACCAGAGATGTGACAGCAAGAATCAGATCTCAGTGGCTTAACCAAAAAGAAAGAGGGGGGGGGGGGGGTGGGTGTCGTTTCCTGAGCTGCCTTCCCAGCCTCCACGAAACAAACACTTGGGAGCTGAGATTGCCTCATTAAAAGGGCACTGAGGGGCTGGCTTTGGGGCAGCCTGCCAGCAGCTGGGGGCTCCACACCTGCTGAACCGCTGAGAGGGCGAGCAGAAAGGGCTTCGAGTAATAGGATGAGAGGGGAAACAGCCTCAGGTTGCACCAGGGGGAGTTCAGGTTGGAGATGAGGAACAATTTCTGTCCTGCAGGAGTGGACAGGGGCTGGAACAGGCTGCAGGGGAGCTTTAGGTTGGAGATGAGGAACAATTTCTGTCCTGCAGGAGTGGACAGGGGCTGGAACAGGCTGCAGGGGAGCTTTAGGTTGGAGATGAGGAACAATTCCTGTCCTGCAGGAGTGGACAGGGGCTGGAACAGGCTGCCCAGGGAGCTTTAGGTTGGAGATGAGGAACAATTCCTGTCCTGCAGGAGTGGACAGGGGTTGGAACAGGCTGCAGGGGAGCTTTAGGTTGGAGATGAGGAACAATTTCTGTCCTGCAGGAGTGGTCAGGGGCTGGAACAGGCTGCAGGGGAGCTTTAGGTTGGAGATGAGGAACAATTCCTGTCCTGCAGGAGTGGACAGGGGCTGGAACAGGCTGCCCAGGGAGCTTTAGGTTGGAGATGAACAATTCCTGTCCTGCAGGAGTGGTCAGGGGCTGGAACAGGCTGCAGGGGAGCTTTAGGTTGGAGATGAGGAACAATTTCTGTCCTGTAGGAGTGGTCAGGGGCTGGAGCAGGCTGCAGGGGAGCTTTAGGTTGGAGATGAGGAACAATTCCTGTCCTGCAGGAGTGGACAGGGGCTGGAACAGGCTGCCCAGGGAGCTTTAGGTTGGAGATGAGGAACAATTTCTGTCCTGCAGGAGTGGACAGGGGCTGGAACAGGCTGCCCAGGGAGCTTTAGGTTGGAGATGAGGAACAATTTCTGTCCTGCAGGAGTGGACAGGGGCTGGAACAGGCTGCAGGGGAGCTTTAGGTTGGAGATGAGGAACAATTCCTGTCCTGCAGGAGTGGACAGGGGCTGGAACAGGCTGCAGGGGAGCTTTAGGTTGGAGATGAGGAACAATTTCTGTCCTGCAGGAGTGGACAGGGGCTGGAACAGGCTGCCCAGGGAGCTTTAGGTTGGAGATGAGGAACAATTCCTGTCCTGCAGGAGTGGACAGGGGCTGGAACAGGCTGCCCAGGGAGCTTTAGGTTGGAGATGAACAATTCCTGTCCTGCAGGAGTGGTCAGGGGCTGGAACAGGCTGCAGGGGAGCTTTAGGTTGGAGATGAGGAACAATTCCTGTCCTGCAGGAGTGGACAGGGGCTGGAACAGGCTGCAGGGGAGCTTTAGGTTGGAGATGAGGAACAATTTCTGTCCTGCAGGAGTGGACAGGGGCTGGAACAGGCTGCCCAGGGATGGAGTCCCCATCCCTGGAGGGGAAACCTGTGGCCATGGTTTGGTGGCCATGGTGGGGTTGGGCTGCTGGTTGGACTGGATGATCTTAGAGGTCTTTCCCAACCTCAATGATTCTGTGATTCTAAGCCAGTCTGTGTGACACCACTGAAACCTTCACCCCCTTTGCACATTGCTCTGCACTGAACCTTGAATTTCAGAGGTCAAGTTCCAAGCCAGGGAAATATCTCTGCAAAGGAGAGTCAAAAGTTATCAGGAACACTTCAAATCACTTTGGGCTCACTGGCTGCAGACCTTTGTCTGATAGAGAGTCAGGGAATCATCTGAGGCAATTGGAGTTGTTCAGCTGGGAAAGACCTTCAAGATCAGCCAGTCCAACCAGGCTCCAACTCCACCCAGTCTGCTGCTGAGCCATGGCCCTCAGCCCCACATCTACACAGCTTTTAAAACCCTCCAGGGGTGGGGATTCAGCCACCTGCCCAGGCAGCCTGCTCCAGGGCTTGACAAACCCTTTCAGTGAAGAAGTTTGTCCTGATATCCAACCTAAACCTCTTGTGGAGCAACTTGAGGCCATTTCCTCTCATCCTATCATTTGTTCCTTGGGAGAAGAGCCCAACCCTACCTGGCTCCAACTTCCTCCCAGGGAGCTGCAGAGAGCAACGAGGTCTCCCTCAGCCTCCTCCAGGCTGCACACCCCCAGCTCCCTCAGCTGCTCCTCCCCAGCCCTGCTCTCCAGCCCCTTCCCAATGCCCTCAGGTTACACTGCTGGTGTAAAAGGCACTAAGATGAAGGTCTCCTGGCCACGAGTTTTGCCTTTCCTTGCTCTGGAGGCAGTTGAACACTGCACAGACACAGAGGTTAGAGCCCTCAGCACAATGCTATCCTCGAGGGCTGTTCCCTCCTGCAAGCAGAGCAGAGCTTCTCCCTCATTAATGCTCTGCTGATGTTCATTACCTTCACCTTGTTGATTGAGCAGAGCAAATATTTTGCTTTCTGATTGCAGAAAGCGAGGCCTTGGCCCAGGTCAGGGCTGCTCTTCTGGGGGCTCCAACCCCCTCTGCTGCACCCAGTGGCCCAGCAGCCGCTTGGCAGCGCCCATCCCATCCCATGGCGATGAAAAGCAGACCCTGTGCTCTTCAGGCGAGGGGTCCTCTCCTCCTTCCCCTCTGAGGAGCCGCTTTAGAAGGTGTGTCCTGACGTGACCTCCCCTTGGTGCTGGCAATAAACCTTGTGGGACCGCTGGAGAAGGAGGCAACGTGCCCGGGGAAGAGGAGGGCATCTGTGCGGGCTCAGCCACAGCAGCCTGCTCCCTCTGGCCTTCAGGAAGACCTTGCTGCAGATTCCAGTAGCTAAGAACTCCAACGACAACCAAAATGTTCCTCTGGTTCTCCTCTTCCCTTCTCTCCCTCTCTGTTCATCATCCTGCCCAAAGCCCAAAGAGCTCTCTCCAACTACAGCTAAATGCAAATCCCCACACTTGAGAGATTTCACACCAGCAGGACCAGCTCAGCCACGGCTCCACCACGCCCACAGCCCCACCACGCCCTCGGCCCCACCACTTCCACAGCCCCACCTCATCCACAGCCCCACCACGCCCACAGCTCCACCACGCCCACAGACCCACCACGCCCTCGGCCCCACCACGCCCACCGCCCCACCTCATCCACAGCCCCACCACGCCCTCGGCCCCACCACGCCCACCACCCCACCACTTCCACAGCCCCACCACGCCCTCGGCCCCACCACACCCACAGCCCCACCTCATCCACAGCCCCACCACACCCACAGCCCCACCACTTCCACAGCCCCACCACACCGACAGCCCCCCCACATCCACAGCCCCCCCACACCCACAGCTCCCCCACGCCCACAGCTCCACCTCATCCACAGCCCCATCACGTCCACAGCTCCACCACACCCACAGCCCCACCACGCCCACAGCCCCACCACGCCCTCGGCCCCACCACGCCCACTGCCCCACCTCATCCACAGCCCCACCACGCCCTCGGCCCCACCACGCCCACCACCCCACCACTTCCACAGCCCCACCACGCCCTCGGCCCCACCACACCCACAGCCCCACCTCATCCACAGCTCCCCCACACCCACAGCCCCACCTCATCCACAGCCCCACCACTTCCACAGCCCCACCACACCCACAGCCCCACCTCGTCCACAGCCCCACCACGCCCACAGCCCCACTACTTCCACAGCCCCACCTCGCCCACAGCCCCACCACGCCCACAGCCCCACCACGCCCACAGCCCCACCACACCCACCGCCCCACCACGCCCACAGCCCCACCACGCCCACAGCCCCACCACACCATCTCCTCTCTTGCTACAGCAGCAGCTGAGGGCAGCTCAACAGGGAAAGGCAATAGCAGGCTGGATGCTGCCTGCTCTCCAAGAGCCCATCCCGGGCTGACTGCAGCCATACTCTTTGCTCCCATTTCCCCTTTCCCCCTCAATTTTGGTGGGTTCTGTCCTTCTGTGGAGTATTTTCACTCCTCTCTGCCTGTGTTTGCCAGGCAGCAGTCTGCTCACCCTGGCATCATGAGGACCAGGGAGGAGCTGCTGGTTTCTGGGAAGGGGCTGCAGATGGGAGCCTGCAGGGCAGATCCAGGGTGGACAGGAGGAGGAAGTTCTTCACGATGAGGATGGTGAAACACTGGACTGGGTTGCCCAGGGAGGTGGTGGAGTCCCCATCCCTGGAGGGGTGTGAAAGCCCTCCAGATGTGGTGCTGAGGGCCACGGTTCAGTGGTGAGCTGGCAGTGCTGGGTTAAGGGTTGGACCTGGTGAGCTTAAAGATCTTTTCCAACCCAAGCAATTCAGTGAAATCAATGAAACTCAGTGCTCAGCAAAAGCCAGGGAACAGTGAGTGCCCTGCTGGAGAACACTGCAAAAGGTTCTCAGACAATCACAGAGCTGTCAGTGTTGGAAGGGAGCTCAAGGCCCATCCAGCTCCAACCCCCTGCCATGGGCAGGGACACCTCACACCACAGCAGGTTGCTCACAACCACCTCCAGCCTGGCTGCAAACACCTCCAGGCAGGAGGCTGCCACCACCTCCCTGGGCAGCCTGTGCCAGGCTCTCACCACCCTCCTGGGGAACAACTTCTTCCTCACAGCCAATCTCCATCTCTCCACTTCTGGCTTTGCTCCATCCCCCCCAGTCCTATCCCTCCCTGACACCCTCCAAAGTCCCTCCCCAGCTTTCCTGCAGCCCCCTGCAGACCCTGGAAGGCCACAATGAGGTCTCCTGGGAGCCTTCTCCTCTCCAGCCTGCACAACCCCAACTCCCTCAGGCTGTGCTCAGAGCAGAGCAGCTCCAGCCCTCTGCTCCTCCTCGTGGCCCTGCTCTGGACACCTTCCAGCCCCTCCAGATCCTTCCTGACAGAGAGGCTCCAGAGCTGGCCCCAGAGCTGCAGCTGTGGTCTCAGCAGAGTGGAGCAGAGGGGCAGAATCCCCTCCCTGGAGCTCTCCTTTGGAGTACCAGGAGGTAGAGCTGAGTGTGCCCCAGAGCCAGCACTGCTCCTCACAGCACCAAGCTGCAAGTGCCAGAACAGAACAAGCCTGCCTCAGAGGTGCTGGCCCAAAGCAGCACACAACACACTCTGTGCTCTGTGCCAGGAAGCTTTTCCCTTCCCTGAGTTCAGTAATGACCACCAGAAAAAAAACAACCAACCAAACAAACCCAAATGTGCCAATGAGCCCCCAAGGAAATAACAGCACATAAAGTGCTGCTGCAGATCAGGAGAGAGCTTTGTTGTTTACAAGCAGATAAAAAGGAGCAGATTTGATGAGGCTCGCTGCAAAGGCAAGACCCAAACACAATCACTGCAGAGATTGAACTTTCAATTCCCTCCCAATCCACCCTGACCTCTGTCACTGCTGCTCGTTCACAGCCAGGGCAGCTGGATTAAAGGAGAGGCCCTGCACGGTAAAGCAGCACTTCCAGCAGCTTAACAGCTCCATTTCAGCTCCACTCCCTGCCGCCCTGCAGTGCCTGAAGGGCCTGGGGGGCATTTCTCATCCAGCTCCACTGAATTCCCAGGCAAATGATTAAGCTGGAGGTAGGAGCCTGGTTATCAGTCCAGAATCAAAGTGGGTCCATGAGTGGAAAGCAGTTCCCACCACAAAGCAGCTCATGGAAAGAGGTCAGGCATGACACAGGACACAAAGTCAGACACAGGTGCCAAGGCAGTGCCCTGGAGAGAGCACTGGCAGCACAGTCTGCATGGGGCACACTGGGACAAGCATCACACTTCAGGACATCCTTTACCTCTGTTTGAAACCTCTCAGAGTCATCAGCTGAGATCTTTCCCTTCTCCATATACAGACCCACAGAATTCCAGATGGTGAGGTTGAAAGGGACCCCTAGAGATCCTCCAGTCCGACCTTCCTGCTCCAGCAGGGCTCCCCCAGCAGCTTGCCCAGCAGCACAAGAACCAGGGCAGGTTGGAAGCTCTCCACACCAGGAGACTCCACAACCTCTCTGGGCAGCCTGCTCCAGCCCTCCAGCACCCTCACAACAAACAACTTTCTCCTCCTGCTCAGGTGGAATCTCCTGGGTTCCAGTTTGTGCCCCTTGTCCCATCCCTGGGCACCACTGAGCAGAGCCTGGCCCCAGCCTCTTGCCCCCCACAGCTCCTTCAGCTCTTGCTGAGCATTGCTCAGCTGCCCTCTGGGGCTGCTCTTCTGCAGGCTCTCAGCCCCAGGGCTCTCAGCCTTTGCTCCTCCCAGAGCTGCTCCAGGCCCCTCAGCATCTCTGTAGCCTCCCCTGGACTCTCTCCAGCATTTCTCTGTCCCTCTGGAACTGGGGAGCCCAGACCTGGCCCCAGACCTCCAGATGTGGCCTCACTAGGACAGAGGAGGAAGAAAGCAGAACCTCCCTCAGCCTGCTGGCCACACTCTCCCTCATGCAGTGCCCCAGAAGGTGAAATGGAACTGCCTGAGGATGCCGAAGAGGCTGAGCAGAGTGAGGCTGTGCAGAGTGAGGTTGAGCAGAGTGAGGCTGAGCAGAGTGAGGCTGAGCAGTGTGGCTGAGCAGAGAGAGGCTGAGCAGAGAGAGGCTGAGCAGAGTGAGGCTGAGCAGAGTGAGGCTGAGCAGTGAGGCTGAGCAGAGTGAGGCTGAGCAGTGAGGCTGAGCAGAGTGAGGCTGAGCAGTGAGGCTGAGCAGTGAGGCTGAGCAGTGAGGCTGAGCAGAGTGGCTGAGCAGTGAGGCTGAGCAGTGAGGCTGAGCAGAGTGTGGCTGAGCAGTGAGGCTGAGCAGTGAGGCTGAGCAGTGAGGCTGAGCAGAGTGAGGCTGAGCAGAGTGTGGCTGAGCAGTGAGGCTGAGCAGTGAGGCTGAGCAGTGAGGCTGAGCAGAGTGTGGCTGAGCAGTGAGGCTGAGCAGTGAGGCTGAGCAGAGTGAGGCTGAGCAGAGTGAAGCTGAGCAGTGAGGCTGTGCAGGGTGAGGCTGAGCAGTGAGGCTGAGCAGTGAGGCTGAGCAGTGAGGCTGAGCAGAGTGAAGCTGAGCAGTGAGGCTGTGCAGGGTGAGGCTGAGCACACCACGAAGCAGCCTGCTCCGCCTCAGCCGACAAGCAGACACGGCAGGCTGCCGCTCCTGCCCCCCCAGGGCACTCCTGCCAGGGCTGCTCCTGAAGCTCCAAGGAAAGGTGATGAGTCAGTTCCTCTATCTTGATCAAATTCCTCTGGAACTGCAAGAGCAGCAGAATGCACTTTTATCTGCGGGGAAAGGCAGAGAAATAGAGGGCAGAGATTAGACTCAAAGGACAGCAGCAGCACACTCCAAAAGCTGAGATTCTCATTAAGCCAGGAAGGGGGGGAAGAGGGGGAGGGAGAAAAAGGAAGGAGGGGGAAAAAAACCCCAGTGACAAATGTGCTGTGCCGTGGGGGAGATAATGGAGGAGGCCAAAGGAAAGGTTCACTCTGCACAGGACAGTTGCAGTTCTCTCCAGCACGAAGTTTGGGCTCTTCCAGGAAAGACAAATGAAAGGAAGACCCTAAGGAAGGCTTGAGCAGAGGGAGGAGGCTGCTCCCCAGCACGTTGTGCAGGCTGCCACCATCAAATCAATAGGAATGAAGTGGATTATGCCATGAAATAGAAGCATGCCACTGTTAAACAATATTGTGATCCTTCATGGTGTGAAGGGGGGGGTGAAAAAGAGAGAGAATAAAAGAGGGGAAGCAGTGGCTTGTGAAAGTTCTGCTTCTCTCTATTAAAGAGCAGGATGGAATTACCTGATGGAGGGGAGAGAGAACCTCCTGCTTCAATAGTTTTCCTAATGTACTCAATCCCTTAGAACTCACTGGGAAGCTGAAAACCTCTCCTGAAGTTTATAGACACAGAGGAGAGTCTCAGGCAGATAAAACCCCAGGGAGGATGTGGCTGCCTCCTCCCTGGAGGTGTTTGAGGCCAGGCTGGATGAGGCCTCCAGCAAGCTGGGCTGGTGGGAGGTGTCCCCATGCCTGGAGGCATTTCAAAGCCATGGAGATGTGGTGCAGAGGTTTAGTGGTGCCCTGGCAGTGCTGGGGTTAAGGCTTGGACTCTATGATCTTAAAGGTCTTGAGGGTGATGATTCTGCCCCTCTGCTCTACTCTGCTGAGACCACAGCTGCAGCTCTGGGGCCAGCTCTGGAGCCTCTGTGCCAGGAAGGCTCTGGAGGGGCTGGAAGGTGTCCAGAGCAGGGCCACGAGGAGGAGCAGAGGGCTGGAGCTGCTCTGCTCTGAGCACAGCCTGAGGGAGTTGGGGTTGTGCAGGCTGGAGAGGAGAAGGCTCCCAGGAGACCTCATTGTGGCCTTCCAGGATCTGCAGGGGGCTGCAAGAAAGCTGGGGAGGGACTTTTGGGGGTGTCAGGGAGGGATAGGACTGGGGGGATGGAGCAAAGCTAGAAGTGGGGAGATTGAGATTGGCTGTGCGGAAGAAGTTGTTGCCCAGGAGGGTGGTGAGAGCCTGGCACAGGCTGCCCAGGGAGGTGGTGGCAGCCTCCTGCCTGGAGGTGTTTGCAGCCAGGCTGGAGGTGGCTGTGAGCAACCTGCTGCAGTGTGAGGTGTCCCTGCCCATGGCAGGGGGTTGGAGCTGGCTGAGCCTTGAGCTCCCTTCCAGCCCTGACAATTCCATGACTCTTACATCCCAAAGGATTCTCTGGCTGCTTTTATGTTTGTCTTTCACTAGAGTGTGGCACTCTGCAAGCTGCCACTTGTGGGGATGCTGAAGCACTTTTTTAACGATCTCCCCTCTACTTTTTGGAGCTGAAGTACCTGCAGCCTCTGGAAATTGAAAAACTGGACCATTTCAATTCATTTCACAAACATGGGCTCCTGCAGCACTGATGGGACAGACTCCAAAGGCTTTTCATTTAGATAACTTGGCCACGGCCAGAGAGGTTATTTCAGCTTATCCCAATCATCACAACCTCTCAGCTCTGTGGGCCAGGGCTGGGACTGCACCTCAGGAAGAGCTTTTGGAGTGTCAGCAAGTCTAAATCTGGTGTCTGCTGGGGCATGGCAAATGGGGGGGGAGGGGGGGGAATTATCTGCTGCCAGAGCCTTCAAATATGCAGTAATTCCATAACTTTCCACAGGTTCCTCCAGAGCTTTGGTCAGGACACACTCTGAGGCAGTTTGTGTATCACTCTCTCACCAAACAGGTGAGGAAACCAAAGCAGCTTTCATGAGGTCTTAAGCAACAGCAAATGGAGCCTGGAGCAGCTCTGGGAGGAGCAAAGGCTGAGAGCCCTGGGGCTGAGAGCCTGCAGCAGAGCAGCCCCAGAGAGGAGCTGAGCAATGCTCAGCAAGAGCTGAAGGAGCTGTGGGGGGCAAGAGGCTGGGGCCAGACTCTTCCCAGTGGGTAGGGGCAAGAGGCACAAACTGGAACCCAGGAGGTTCCATCTGAACAGGCTTGGCCCTGGGCATCCCTCAGGTGGCTCCTGAAGATGCCCTCCAGGGGCTGCAATCCCTTGGGGGGCACTTGAGGCTCCCCTGGCCTGGCTGCTGCTCCCCACAGCTGCCACCTCTGCCTTCCTGCCCCCCAAGGGGTGGCACAAGCTGTGGCAGTGCCCTTGGGGTGGCCAGCAGCAAGTGTGAGGCAGAGGCTTTGTGCAGCCCAGGCCTTGGCAGGAGCTCTGCCCTGAGCTTCTCCCTGCTAGGAGCAGCCCCTGGCTGTGCCAAGCTGCCCTGAGCTTCAGCAAGGAGCTCCCTGAGCAGAGCCTGAGCTGGGCAGTGCCAGCCCTAAGCAGAGCCTGAGCCGGGCAGTCCCCGAGCAGCCCCAGCCCTGCCCTGCCTCCCAGCAGGACACTTAACAAATGTTTCACATTCAAGCAAACAAACAAAGCAAGCAACAACCCAAAGAACCCCAGAGAGAAACAAAGAAGCTAAGCCAGGAAGCAAACAAACAACCAACCCACCCCAGGAGGTCTCCCAGAACCAAAACAAAACCCAGGGGAGGTGGAGAGCCTGCAGACTCCCGACCTCCACACAGCTTCGTTTGGAGACCTCCCAGCACAGCCTCTGAAGCCATCAAGGCACAGCTCTGAGCCACCAGTGGTTGCCATATCATTAGCCCATGGCATGACCTTTGGTGCCCTCCAGGCTTCTCCCCGTCCTTGCCCAGCCAACCCCAGTCCCTGGCCACAAGTGGCTGAGGAGCTGGCAGAGGACATCAGGTAGATGCTTCTAGCCTGTCTCTAATCCCAGGATTAACAGCAGGCACTTAGGCAGCTGCAGAAGAGGAGGATCAATGCAGTGAGGGAAGATCCAGCTGAGTCCAGGCAGGAATCATTTCCCATCCAAATGGTAGAGATCTGACTTAAAGAGCCATTAACAGCCCTGCAGAGCCGAGCCGGGAGCTGCCTGCCTTTCATTTGCCAGCATATTGAGGAGCATTAACTGGGACAATGGTGAGCATTAAGCAACCATCCAAGCACCTGCTGCAGTAACACTTCATCAAAAATCAATTATTCCATAACCACTGATTAATAGAACCCACTCGCACTCCCGGGAGCCTTTCAGCCTCTCTGCTAACTCAGGAAGCTGGGGAGAAGAACCAGGAGGAGAAAGAAACTGAAATAAAAGGAGAAAAAAAAATAAAATGAGAAAAAAAAACCGAGAAAAAAAATAAAAGGAGAAAATAATAAAATGAGAAAAAGCAAAATGAGAAAAAGCAAAATGAGAAAAAATAAAATGAGGAAAAATGAGGAAAAAATTAAAACGATAAAAAAGAGAAAAAAGTAAAATTATAAAAATAAAATGAGAAAAAGTAAAATGAGAAAAATAAAATGAGAAAAATAAAATGATGAAAATAAAATGAGAAAAAAATAAAATGAGAAAAAATAAAATGAGAAAAAAATAAAATGAGAAAAAAAAAACCGAGAAAAATAAAATGAGAAAAATAAAATGAGAAAAAAAATAAAATGAGAAAAAAATAAAATGAGAAAAAAATAAAATGAGAAAAAAATAAAATGAGAAAAATTAAAATAGGAAAAAGTAAAATGAGGAAAAAAAAGATAAAAAAGAGAAAAAAGTAAAATTATAAAAATAAAATGAGAAAAAGTAAAATGAGAAAAATAAAATGAGAAAAAAATAAAATGAGATAAAATATGAGAAAAATTAAAATGAGAAAAAATAAAATAAGAAAAAATAAAATAAAAAAATAAGAAAAAATAAAATTAGGAAAAATAAAATAAGAAAAAGTAAAATAAGAAAAAATAATAAAAATAAATAAGAAAAAAATAACTGAAATAAAATAAGAAAATTTTAAAAAATAAAAAGAAAATAAGAAAAAGAAAAATAAAAGAAAAATAAAATTAAAAAATAAAAAATAAATAAGTAAAAAAAGAAAAAGTAAAAAAAATTAAAAGAAAAAAAAAAGAAAAAAAATAAATAAAATAGATTAAAAAAATAAAGTAGGTAAAACAAAAGAGTAAACTAAACTCAAGTGTGCCCAGGACAATTGTTCACAGCCTGGCAGCTGTAGGGAAGGCCCACGGGGAGGTGGCCTTCACTGGACAGCGATGCTGCCATCCTGCTCTCCCTCTTTCCACATTAACATTAGGAAGGTGGACTACAGGGAAGCTGGGATGGGGCAGAGCAGCCTTCCAGGAGCTGAAGGGCTCCAGGAAAGCTGGGGAGGGACTTGGACAAGGGCTGGGAGTGCCAGGACAAGGGACAACAGAGCTGGGAGAGAGGAGACTGAGAGTGGAGATGAGGAGAAGATTGTTGGCAGTGAGGGTGGGGAGAACCTGGCACAGGCTGCCCAGGGAGGCTGTGGCTGCTCCTTGGAGGTGTTCAAGGCCAGGCTGGATGAGACCTTGAGCAGCCTGTGCTGGTGGGAGGGGTCCCTGCTGTGGAGTAAATGATCTTTAAGGTCCCTTCCAACCCAAAGCACTCCATGATTCCTGTTATGGAATGGAATGGAATGGAATGGAATGGAATGGAATGGAATAGAATAGAATAGACCAGACCAGGTTGGAAGAGACCTTCAAGATCACCGCGTCCAACCCATCATCCAATCCAACACCACCTAAACAACTAACCCACGGCACCAAGCACCCCATCAAGTCTCCTCCTGAACACCTCCAGTGATGGTGACTCCACCAGCTCCCTGGGCAGCCCATTCCAAGAGGAGTGGGCTGAAGATAGGAGGGAGGAGGTGACCTAGCAAGGGCAGTGTGGGTCGTGAAGGCACAGGCAGTCAAGGTTGCTGCTCCATGGGTGCACAAGCAGCCAGCCCATACCTTGCAGCCTCTGCACTCTTCACATCCAGTTCCAGCTGCAGTCTCTCTGCCCTGACAGCAGCCCTGGGTATTAACCTACTTGCTGCAGGAAGCCAGGGAGCAAAATGCATCCAACAAAAGGATTAAAACTTCCCTGAGGCTAATTCCTGCCTTTTGCTCCACGTTCAGGCCATAATTCTCTCTTAGAGGTGCTCTCTTTGCTCAGCTACATCACAGCAATTACATCTCATTCTGGGATGTCTTTTTCTGGCTTTTCTCCACCCCCACCCCCCCTCCAAGTTGTTCCTTTTCAAACCTGGTCTCAGGTCTGCTTCATGTCCTGAGCAGAAATAGAAGGCTGCCTTTGAATGCTACCCTTCAGCAGTGTCCCCACTGCAGTGCCTCCTCTCCTTCTCTATCTTCTTCCCAACAAGGCCACTCTCTGCCAGAAGAAAAAGAGGCAACTGCAGGAAAGATTGACTTAGGAATGCCAAAAATTTCCTTTCTCGGGCTCCTCAGTTCAATACCTGCAGGGAGCTGCTGGAGAGAGGCCAGGGGAGGCTGCAGGGATGCTGAGGGGCCTGGAGCAGCTCTGGGAGCAGCAAAGGCTGAGAGCCCTGGGGCTGAGAGCCTGCAGAAGAGCAGCCCCAGAGGGCAGCTGAGCAATGCTCAGCAAGAGCTGAAGGAGCTGTGGGGGGCAAGAGGCTGGGGCCAGGCTCTGCTCAGTGGTGCCCAGGGACAGCACAAGGGGCAAGGGGCACAGACTGGAACCCAGGAGGTTCCACCTGAGCAGGAGGAGAAAGTTGTTTGCTGTGAGGGTGCTGGAGGCCTGGAGCAGGCTGCCCAGAGAGGTTGTGGAGTCTCCTGGTGTGGAGAGCTTCCAACCCCCCCTGGGCACTGTGCTGCTGGGCAAGCTGCTGTGGGAGCCCTGCTGGAGCAGGGCAGGATTGGACTGTGTGATCTGCAGTGGGTGACCTTGTGTGACATCTGACAGCTCTGCTCTTCACTGTGCTCACACAAACAGCCTAAAAGGATGAGTGCTGTGGCTCTGCAGTACCCTCCAGAGAGGCAAAGCAGGGTTTTTACTAAGGGAAAACTGAAAATCTTCCTTTGAAGTCTCTGGCTGAGCATCAACAAGAAGCACTCAGCCCTGAAGTTCCCTGAGCTCACAGTTTGGTTCTAGATGTCTATTTTTAAAGCCAGTTTGGATTCATGCTAATAATAATTAGCTTCAGTTTGAACACCTTCCTTGTGGGCAGTGGCAGTCACCTTCTAAAGGGAAGGAGCTCCTCATGTGTGATGAGAAACCCAAGCAAACCATTTCTTGCAGTTCCCAAGCAGCAGTGTGGAGAGTGGTGGCACTGCCCCTGGCAGCTGGGAACACACAGCTGTGCCTCTCCAAACCCACTCCATGGCCCCCAGGCTCTTAGTCTGTTGGCTCTGGGTTCCACAGCACAGACACTTCCCCACACAACCCAAGGTCTGTGCAGCTACCTGCAAGCCAGAACCTTCCTGAAGCCAACCAAGCTCGAAGCTACCTTCTCCCAAGGCAGCCTGCACCTCTGACTGCAGAGCATGGTTGGGCTTGATGATCCTGAAGGACTCTTCCAGCCAAACCAATTCCATGGTTCTATGATTCCCTTGCCCACTTGCAGTAAAATATGAAAGACAAAAGGCACAACTGGGACTGCAAAACCCCAGCAACCTGCAGCTGTTAGCTCCACATGCTGGAAGCTTCCCCCATCTCCCTTCTACTCCACTCACTCAGCTTTGCTCTCTCTTGCTTCCAAGGCCAAATGGAGAATGAGCAACCCCATGTCAGAACAGGGTTGGGTTTGATGATCATAAAGGTCTGTTTCCAACCCAAACAATTCCATGATTCCCTGCTCTCAGCTCCATCCCTTTTCCTTTAGCAGTAAGATAGGCAAGACAAAAGACACAACTGGGACTGCAAAACCCCAGCAGCCTGCAGCTGTTATCTCCACATGCTGGAAGCTTCCTCCACCTCCTTTCTACTCCACTCACTCAGCTTTGCTCTCTCTTGCTTCCAAGGCCAAATGGAGAATGAACAACCCCACAGCAGAAGAGCAGCACAGAAGCAGGTAGGAGCTGCAACACATCCATCTGGCTGCCAGCACGAAGAGCCACCTTGCACCACTTCCATCCAAGGGCTGCTGCTGCTCAGCCAAGTGCTGGGAACGCTGGCAGGGTGCAGACAAACACCTTCAGTCTCCCAGAAGTGGTTCCAAAGGAAGTAGCTGGTATGAAAACCCAGATTGATGAGAGCAGAGCAGGACTGGGCTCGGGGAGTGGAGTCCTGATGGCACAGCCTGGGGCTGGGCTGGGGCTGGCTCTGCAGAGTGCAGTGCCCAGAGGATGAGTTACTCCCCTGAATGGAACAGCCATTTGGAAACTCACACAGCCTGAAGAAGAGCAAAGCAATTCTAGAAACTGGGTTTAAACAACCTCAAATCTGTCCTGCTTGCAGTGCCAACTTCTGCTTAGACATTCCCGGTCTGCACAAAGGCAAATAAGAGCAAAATCTGGCCCCCAAACTGCCAACAGTGCTGGGAATGCTAATTTAGGCTTGTAAAATATTGAAGTATATGTAAAAGCAGAGCTCAGAGCTGAAAAAACACCAGAACTGGCTTTAAAATCCCAGCCTCCAGCACGGGGGGGTTGGAAGGGAGCTCTGGAGCTCACCCAGCCCAAGCCCCCTGCTCCAGCAGGGCTCCCACAGCAGCTTGCCCAGCAGCACAACACCCAGGGGGGGTTGGAAGCTCTCCACACCAGGAGACTCCACAACCTCTCTGGGCAGCCTGCTCCAGGCCTCCAGCACCCTCACATCAAACAACTTTCTCCTCCTGCACAGGTGGAACCTCCTGGGTGCCAGTCTGTGCCCCCTGCTCCTTGTGCTGTACCTGGGCACCACTGAGCAGAGCCTGGCCCCAGCCTCTTGCCCCCCACAGCTCCTTCAGCTCTTGCTGAGCATTGCTCAGCTCCCCTCTGGGGCTGCTCCTCTGCAGGCTCTCAGCCTTTGCTCCTCCCAGAGCTGCTCCAGGTCTCTCAGCATCTTTGCAGCCTCCCCTGGACTCTCTCCAGCTCTCTCCTGAATTGAGGAGCCCAGAGCTGGCTCCAGTCCTCCAGATATGGCCCTGCAAGAGCAACCTCTTTTCCAGACCTCCACCAGGCAGGCCAGAAGCCCTCCACATGGCCAGAGCTCCATCACCAGAGGAAAAACTCCATTTTACCATTGCTGGTGGCAGGACTCACACTTAGCTCTGTGCTCTGGCACAACCTGTAGCATGGGACACGGTGTCCTCGAGCCAGAAGCTGCTCAGATGTTAGCAGAGCCTCCATGGGACGCAGTACTTGGCTTCAGGAGGAGTTTGGGTGCCTTTCCCACATCTTAGGGCCATGGTTCAGTGGCTCAGCAGCAGTGGTTGGATTGTGAGCTCCAGGTGAGTGGTTGGACTTGATGATCTCAAAGGTCTCTTCCAGCCTCAACAGTTCTATGGTTCTCTGACCCTGGAGCAGGCTCTTCAAAGTTTTCACCAGATGCCCAACACATCCAAAGCATTCCCTGATGTATTCCCAGAGCCTGAGTCCCCTCAGAGCCTGAGAATGTGATGGGCAGCAGGGGGTTGAAGCACTGCAGATGGCATGAGCACCACAGCTGTCTGCCAGCTCCAGCTACCAGTGCTGGGCTGCTCTCTGCTGCAGGGGGAGCAACCCAGAGCAGCTGTGCTTAGATGTTGGACCACACCACCCCCAGGGTTCCTCCTGCACAGCATAACCTCAGCAGTGACTCCTGCAGGGCAGATTTCCTCAGGGATAGAAGGGGAGCATCATCAGCTGTGCCCTGTGGGCATCCACCAGCACAGATACTGCATGGAAGCTGAGGCAGGATGGAGATGGTCCAGCCAAGGCCAGCCACAAGCAGTGTGACCATCTTGCCTGTTGTGGCTTTTGGCATCCCAAGCAGGCTCAGGCAGAGCTGTTTGAGCAGCCAGCTGTGGAAGGCAATCAGGATAAGGATCTGCTCTTCCAGCCCTCTCCTATTCCTGGAGACCCAGGCAATCCCACTGTGGCCTCCACAGCAGGCAGAGAATTGTTTGTGTGTGCTGCTCACAGAAGCCAACAAAGAGCTTAGGGCCACAGTAACATACTTTCCCCTAGCCAAAACACATGCAGCAGCACTCAGAGCAAAGTGGTTTCACATCCTGACACCACCTGGGGGGAAAAACCCTCTTTTTTCCCTCAGAGGTAACCCCTTCCAAGGAACAGTTTGGTACCCTAGAATCATCCAAAGCTCATCCAGTCCAAGCCCCCTGCACTCAGCAGGGAAATCCTCCACTAGAGCTTCACCAACCCTCAGCTTGAAGACCTCCAGGGATGGAGCCTCAGCCACCTCCCTGGGCAGCCTGCTGCAGTGTTCCAGCAGCCTCCTGGTGCAGAACTTGTTCCTCACAGCCAATCTCAATCTCCTCTGCTCTCATTTCAAACCATTGCCCCTGGTCCTGTCCCTGCAGGCCGCTGGGAGCAGTCCCTCTGCAGCCTTCTTGGAGCCCCCTTACTCCTTAAGTATT
Source organism: Dryobates pubescens (assembly GCF_014839835.1). Classification (NCBI taxonomy): domain Eukaryota; kingdom Metazoa; phylum Chordata; class Aves; order Piciformes; family Picidae; genus Dryobates; species Dryobates pubescens. The sequence continues at coordinate 1,215,619 of NC_071612.1, forward strand.
TTCATTGCAGGTCCCAGCCCTGAGCACTTTGTATCAGCAGTGGTTGTGATTAAGCTTCCCAACAAACTCCTTTCAGACTCTGTCATTTGAACTCTGTCAAGTTCAGTGTTCGTGGAACTGGTTCCAGCTCTGCCTTCTATAAGCTGTGAGCCCCTCTGAGGTTTGTGCATCAGGCTGTGCAGAGCCTTTAGGATGGTTCAGGCTTGAGGACAAAGATAACACCTAAAAAGAAATAAATAGCTTATTACAGTGACTCCAAGCTCCAGGAGGGAGCTGGGGCTGTGCAGCCTGGAGAAGAGAAGGCTCCAGGGAGAGCTCAGAGCAGCCTTCCAGGAGCTGAAGGGCTCCAGGAGAGCTGGGGAGGGACTTGGGACAAGGGCTGGGAGTGTCAGGATGAGAGACAATGGCTTTGAGCTGGGAGAGGAGATTGAGACTGGAGATGAGGAAGAGATTCTTGGCAGTGAGGGTGGGGAGAGCCTGGCACAGGTTGGCCAGGGAGGCTGTGGCTGCTCCTTGGAGGTGCTCAAGGCCAGGCTGGATGAGACCTTGAGCAGCCTGGGCTGGTGGGAGGTGTCCCTGCCCCTGGCAGGGGCTCGGAGCTGGATGATGTTTAAGGTCCCTTCCAGCCCATTCTAGGGCTTAAGCTCAACTGGAGTGGAGCATTTGAAAGCCTTGCATGATGCAGATGAAACAACTCTGCTGTGGCTCTTCCAACAGCTTTCCTCTCCCTGTTGCTTGTGCAGTTCATTTTCTTCAGGGAAGCCAATGGAGCCAGAAGCCTCCATCCCTGCAGCAACCCAAATGTCCTTTTGATCAAGAGAAAGATGCAGGCCCTTAGATGAACTTGTTCTCCCCAGAGCAGCTCCTCCAGAGACTAATCCAAGCACAGGGGAAGGCATCTGTGGGGCAATCATTTCATGGAGATGAGAGGCTCCCTTCCACATTTGCTGTCCTGTTCTGCTCTCTCTCAAACCATCTCAAAGTAACTTCAGAAATAAGCTGTGGAGCTCTCCCCTGAGGAGTTACAGCCTGGTATTCCTATTTAGGTCCTGATATTCCCACTCAGGTCCTGAGGTTCCTACTTGGAGCCTGAAATTCCTACTTGGAGCCTGAAATTCCTACTTAGGTCCTGAAATTCCTACTTGGAGCCTGAAATGCCTAGCTGGAGCCTGAAATTCCTACTTGGAGCCTGAAATTCCTACTTAGGTCCTGAAATTCCTACTTGGAGCCTGAAATGCCTAGCTGGAGCCTGAAATTCCTACTTGGAGCCTGAAATTCCTATTCAGATTCTGACATTTCCACTTAGTTTCTGCCATTTCTATTTGGAGCCTGACCTTTATGTCTCTTTCATCACCTCCAAGCATTTCCATGTCCAGCCCTTCCCTTTGTAGCCCTTTGCTAAACTGGGTGGGGGAAATAAAATAGAAAGTAAAGTAAAACAAAGCAAACTGAAGTCAAATACTGCAAAATGAAGTCAAATGGCTTCCCAAAAGGGTTACAGAGCATTTGAGGGGGAAGAGGGGAGAGGGAGAAAGAGGAGGGGGGAGGGAGAAAGAGGGGGGAGGGAGAAAGAGGGGGGAGGGAGAAAGAGGGGGGAGGGAGAAAGAGGGGGGAGGGAGAAAGAGGGGGGAGGGAGAAAGAGGGGGGGAGGGAGAAAGAGGGGGGAGGGAGAAAGAGGGGGGAGGGAGAAAGAGGGGGGAGGGAGAAAGAGGGGGGAGGGAGAAAGAGGGGGGAGGGAGAAAGAGGGGGGAGGGAGAAAGAGGGGGGAGGGAGAAAGAGGGGGGAGGGAGAAAGAGGGGGGAGGGAGAAAGAGGGGGGAGGGAGAAAGAGGGGGGAGGGAGAAAGAGGGGGGAGGGAGAAAGAGGGGGGAGGGAGAAAGAGGGGGGAGGGAGAAAGAGGGGGGAGGGAGAAAGAGGGGGGAGGGAGAAAGAGGGGGGAGGGAGAAAGAGGGGGGAGGGAGAAAGAGGGGGGAGGGAGAAAGAGGGGGGAGGGAGAAAGAGGGGGGAGGGAGAAAGAGGGGGGAGGGAGAAAGAGGGGGGAGGGAGAAAGAGGGGGGAGGGAGAAAGAGGGGGGAGGGAGAAAGAGGGGGGAGGGAGAAAGAGGGGGGAGGGAGAAAGAGGGGGGAGGGAGAAAGAGGGGGGGAGGGAGAAAGAGGGGGGAGGGAGAAAGAGGGGGGAGGGAGAAAGAGGGGGGAGGAAGAAAGAGGGGGGAGGAAGAAAGAGGGGGGAGGAAGAAAGAGGGGGGAGGAAGAAAGAGGGGAGAGAGAAAGAGGGGAGAGAGAAAGAGGGGAGAGAGAAAGAGGGACAAGGGACCTTCAGTGCCACGTGAGGGTTTCTCTCCACAGTGACTATGATCAGTGCTGAGTGCACCCTCAGCCAGTTTGGAGGTGATACCAACCCGAGTGGGGCAGCTGGCAGAGCAGAGGGGTGGGATCCATCCAGAGGGAGCTGGAGAAGTAGGCCCACATCAGCCTCCTCAGGTTCACCAAGGCTAAGTGCCAGGTCCAGCACCCGCGCTGGGACGATGCTTGGCATCAGTCCGGGTTGAAGGTGAAGGGCTGGAGAGCAGCCCTGTGGAGAAGGGCCTGAGGGTGCTGGTGGGGCAAAAGCTGGGCATGAATCATAGACTTGTTCTGGTTGATAAAGACCTCTAAGAACATTGAGTCCAGCCAGCAACCCACCCCCCCCATGGCCACCAAATCATGGCCCCAGCCTTCCTGCACACCTCCAGGGATGGGGACTCCACCACCTCCCTGGGCAGCCTCTGCCAGCCCCTGACCACTCCTGCAGCACAGAAATTGTTCCTCCTCTCCAACCTAACCCTCCCCTGGCACAGTTTCAGGCCACATAAGGCATTTGGCCATCAGATGCCAACATCCTGCTGCTGTTCCGTGGGGCAGTGCAGGGAAGGAAGCCACCTCCTGTCCTCAGGGGAGCTGTGGAATGAGTCTGGGCTTTATTGGCTCTCCTCTGCCTGGTCTGAGCAAAGGACTTACAGCAACTCTGCTGGATTAGGTCTGAGTGCATCTTCACTACATCATGTTTATGATGCCCTTCACTCCCTCTTAGCTTCCCCAGTAAAAGCTCTGCCTTGCCCTCCTGGCTCCAGCCTACGTGACTCTATTTGACTCTCACTCCCAGCCAGGCAGGCTTTAGGCAGAGGCTAAACCATTCCCCTGCTGCTCTCAGGCTGCACTCCTGCTTGAAATCAAGGCAAGCCTTGAGCCATGAAGACCAGGCTTGTGAAGTCAGCACCAGCCCACTGGTGGTGCCTCTCTTGGTCACATTTCCAAGCCCATCCAGAGGTCAGTTTGGGTTTTTTTTTCCAGCCTTTTGGGTTTGTTTTCATTGTTTTAAGGTGGCCAAACCTTCCAGGGTAGCACAGCACCCAGCTCCAGCTCTCCACAGGGCCATACAGGGGGTTGGGTTGGAAGGGACCTCAAAGATCATCCAGCTCAAAGCCCCTGCCGTGGGCAGGGACACCTCCCACCAGCCCAGGCTGCTCAAGGCTGCATCCAGCCTGGCCTTGAACACCTCCAGGGAGAGTGCAGCCACAGCCTCCCTGGGCAACCTGTGCCAGTGCCTCACCACCGGTCCTCACAGGGAAGAATTTCTTCCTAATGTCTAGTCTCAATTATCTTCAGACTGGTGGAAGACAGGCTGAGATCAGACATTAGGAAGAACTCCCTGGATGCTGGACACTAAGCTCAGTTTTTGATATCTGAGCTGCTGCTGCTTGCTTGTGGTCACCTCTCCACCTCCTCCCCCTTCACATCCCACCCCTGGCTCCCCTGAGCATCCCAGGGATGCTGGGAGGGATCACTCACCGTTCCCTGTGTGCATTCCATGTCCTTTGGAAGCACGGCAACAAAAGCACCACTGCTGTGCTGATATTCCAAAGCTTTTAAGGTTGCTCTTCTGCCTTTGAGTGCAACTGGAGGAGTTTGATTGGGGTAACAACCACCAGGCAGAGAGAAGGGAAGGCTTCATGAGAGGAATCAAACTGTGCACAGATGGGGAAATAAAACAAGTACAGAACCCCAGAACAGCCTGGAGAGGACTTTTAAAGGTCATTGAGTCCAACTCCCCTGCAGTCAGCAGGGACATCTGCAGCCAGAGCAGGTTGCTCCTAGCCCCAACCAACCTGCCCTTGAATGTCCCCAGGGAGGGGGCAGCTCCCACCTCTTATCCCTTCTTCCCTCTCCCGTGCTCCAGTGCTGTAGACTCTCTTCTGGCTGTGCTGGAAAGCCCTGCAGCAGGAGCAGAAGGATTTTCCCTGACCTCTGGAGCTCTCCATCCTCCAGATCTGCCTGGTGGGTGGAGGGGAGCCATAAATTCTTTCTTCAGGCCACTTGGCAGAACTAATCTCTTTTAATCTGCCCTCTTTATGGCACCTCTTTGGTCTGAAAAAACCCTCTGATTTACTGACTGTCAGGAAAGACCATGAGGTCTACATCTTTCTTCAGCAGCTCACTTCCTTCAGTGGTGGTGAGTGGTGAGGGAGAGGATTTAAAGGATGCCTCTCAGTCACTGATGTCTGACAGAATTGCAGTTTTACCTCAACAGAGAAAATCATTCAGAGGGGATCAAGAATTTACTGATGTTTGCTTTACATGAAGGTTGTCTGCCCTCAGCCTCCTCTTCTTCAGGCTGCTCCTCCCCAGCCCTGTTCTCCAGACCCTTCCCCACCATTGCTACCTTTCTCTGGACCTGTTCCAGCCTCTCAATGTCCTTCCTGGAGTGAGAGACCCAAAACTGAACCCAGGATTTGAGTCCTTGTCTCCCCAGCACCCCCAGGGCCTTCCCTGCCAGGCAGCTTCCAGCCACTCTGCCCCCAGCCTGGAGCCTTCCTGGGCTTGCTGTGGCCCAAGGGCAGGACTCAGCCCTTGGCTTTGTTGAACCTCAGCCCACTGCCCTCAGCCATGGATCCAGCCTGGCCACATCCCTCTGCAGAGCCTCCCTGCCCTCCAGCAGACCACCACTGCCACCCAGCTCGGTGCCAGCTCACTGAGGCTGCCTCAGTGCCCTCCCCCAGGTCATTGCTGAAGGTGTTCAAGAGAGCTGGAGCAGCACTGAGCCCTGGGAGCAGCACTGGTGACCAGACCCCAGCTGGGGTTAGCTCCATTCACCAAGTCTCCTTTCCCCAGCTGCATTCACAGCTCCATTCACAACTGGACTCAGCTCCATTCCCCAGCTGCATTCAGCTCCATTCACAACTGGACTCAGCTCCATTCCCCAGCTGCATTCAGCTCCATTTACAACTGGATTCACAGCTCCATTCCCCAGCTGCATTCAGCTCCATTTACAACTGGATTCACAGCTCCATTCCCCAGCTGCATTCAGCTCCATTCCCCACCCAGACTGAACTCAATTTCCCAACTGGATTGAACTCCATTCCCCACCTGGGTAGCCCTCCATTCCCCAGCACTCCTTGGTTCCCTGACCCTGTTCTGCCTGAGCCATCAGGAGGCAGAAGCTGGCCTGCAGTGCACCCCAACCTTCGCCCTCCCACCCCAAGGAACCTGGCGGCGCTGATCCAAACAAAGCTCTCCAGGGGCACACAAAAGAAGCCACCCAGCTGCAGGACTGAGAACCATTTTCAGCCACGTCCTCTGCAGGGGGACAAAGCTTTGGAGCCCAGCTCGCTGCCAGGGCCTGAGCACTGCAGCTGTAAATCAGGAGCGCAGGGCGAAGGCTGCCCGGAGCCCCGCGTCGGGAGCGATCTGTTTTGCTCTGCTGGGTCGGAAATGCTTTGCCTTGATGAAACTCCCGAGCCCACTGGAGACTGAGACGCAGATGGATGAGCTGAGCAGATGATAAACCTGCTGCAGGAGCTTGTAGTTAATTGCCCATCATCTTTTTTTTTGTCTCCCCATCAAACACTCCCCGCCCACCCCGCACGGCAAAGGTAACCTGGCTGTCAGCAGCCATTTGTCTCCGGCGCTGGCTGCTCCTCTCCCTCTTGCTGCTGGAGTGCTGGGGGGGCAGGGGAGGGGGGGGACAAGACAAATTTTGCCGAGCACCGGCACAGCTGAAGCACACCACAGCTTCCAGCAAATGATCTCCCCTCTCTAATGAGGAGAAACACCTTCTGGAGCCGTTTGCATGCTAATATCTTTATTTCTGAAGCAATAAAGCAAGTTGGGGCTCGAGGAGCTGTTGGAACAGAGCTGGCTCAGCTGCGTGAGCCAAGGGCAGAGAGCTCACCACAGCTGGGGGAGGGCAACAACCTCCTGCACCAGGACAGCTGAGGGGGTGACTTGCTGGGGAGCAGCTCTGCAGAGATGGAGCTGAGAGTGCTGGAAGCTATGCTGGGGGTGATTCGAACACCTATGCACAACACTGGTGGGAAACGAGATGTCCATAAGCCAGGAAGGTGCCCCCAGGGCCCAGAAGGCCACTTGGAGTGCATGAAGAAGAGCATGGCCAGCTGGGCAAGGGGGATTCTCCTTCCTCTCCACTCTGCCCCAGTAAAGTTACATCTAGACTATTGGGTCTGGGCTCCCCAGTTTGAGAGAGACAGAGAACTGCTGGAGAGAGTCCAGGGTGGGTGCAAAGATGCTGAGGGGCCTGGAGCAGCTCTGGGAGCAGCAAAGGCTGAGAGCCCTGGGGCTGAGAGCCTGCAGAAGAGCAGCCCCAGAGGGCAGCTGAGCAATGCTCAGCAAGAGCTGAAGGAGCTGTGGGGGGCAAGAGGCTGGGGCCAGGCTCTGCTCAGTGGTGCCCAGGGACAGCACAAGGGGCAGAGGGCACAGACTGGAACCCAGGAGGTTCCATCTGAGCAGGAGGAGAAAGTTGTTTGCTGTGAGGGTGCTGGAGGCCTGGAGCAGGCTGCCCAGAGAGGTTGTGGAGTCTCCTGGTGTGGAGAGCTTCCAACCCCCCCTGGGCATTGTGCTGCTGGGCAAGCTGCTGTGGGAGCCCTGCTGGAGCAGGGGGTTGGACTGGGTGAGCTCCAGAGCTCCCTTCCAGCCCCTACCATGCTGGGATTCTCAGATGCTGTGACTGAAGCAGGGGATTTACATTGCTCCATGAGGGGGTCTGTTGCAAGCCCTTGGGAAGTCTCAAGCAGTGCTCTGCTGAACTAAGGTCTGGAATTGAAACCATCTTGTTGCCATTAAGAGCCATTGCTGTGCTCCATGTTCCTCTGGCAGGGCATGGCAGATGCCCATCCTCATCTTTGCTTCCCACAGCATGGCAGGGGTTGGGAGAGACCTCTGGAGATCTCCCAGTCCAACCTCCCTGCTAAAGCTGGCTCAGCTGCTTTGCTCTTGGTGACCACCTTACCTTTTTCCTCCATCAGAGGAGCCATTCCTCTTCCTTCAGGGTGTCTTCAAACAGCCATGAGATGGAAGGTGGTTGAGTGTTGGAGTTTCTTCCCCCATCCCTTTCAGAAGGCTGCCACCACATGGGGGATCTGTTTCAATACAAGGCTTCAGTTAGGGTTCTGCAAAGAGGCAGCTGAATGGAGGCAGAGCTTCAGGTCAGCCAGGGAGCTCTGGTGCCACACCAGGAGTGATGACACCACAGCAGCTCCCTGTGTGTCTTCAGCTGGGTATTTAACCCTCCCCTCAACTTGCCCTTTGTGGGGCAGGATCCTTGTCACTGCCTTTCCTTCTCTCTTCTTGCCCCCATTCAGCACCCACAGAGCTTGCCTACATCTGTGCCTGGCCGAGAGCTCTCCCTCTCACACCTCTGATTGCAGGAGAGCTGCTGCAATTAGCAGGAATTAGGTTATGAATGAACACAATTCCCCTTGTTCCCTGCCTGCCTAATGCAATTAGGAATCCCTCGAGGAAAGGAGAGAAAGGCAAATGAGGGAACTGTGAAGCCCTGCCTGCCACCAGAGCTGATGGCACTATAGACCAAACTATGGCCTCCAGCTGTGCCAGGGGAGGGCTAGGTTGGGTGTTAGGAAGAGTTTCTCTCCTGAGGGAGTGGTCAGGCATGGCAACAGGCTGCCCAGGGAGATGGCCACCTGAGGCTGAAGGTTTCCAGGCTTTTGACCCCTCTTCAGAGCAGATACTTCTGTGCCCGTGCAGAGCCAGCCTCGGCTTCTGGTGTGCACTCTGTGCCCCTGCACAGCCAGCCTCGGCTTCTGGTGTGTGCTCTGTGCCCCTGCAGAGCCAGCCTCGGCTTCTGGTGTGCGCTCTGTGCCCCTGCAGAGCCAGCCTCGGCTTCTGGTGTGCGCTCTGTGCCCCTGCAGAGCCAGCCTCGGCTTCTGGTGTGCGCTCTGTGCCCCTGCAGAGCCAGCCTCGGCTTCTGGTGTGCACTCTGTGCCCCTGCAGAGCCAGCCTCGGCTTCTGGTGTGCACTCTGTGCCCCTGCAGAGCCAGCCTCGGCTTCTGGTGTGCACTCTGTGCCCCTGCAGAGCCAGCCTCGGCTTCTGGTGTGCGCTCTGTGCCCCTGCAGAGCCAGCCTCGGCTTCTGGTGTGCGCTCTGTGCCCCTGCACAGCCAGCCTCGGCTTCTGGTGTGCGCTCTGTGCCCCTGCAGAGCCAGCCTCGGCTTCTGGTGTGCACTCTGTGCCCCTGCAGAGCCAGCCTCGGCTTCTGGTGTGCACTCTGTGCCCCTGCAGAGCCAGCCTCGGCTTCTGGTGTGCACTCTGTGCCCCTGCAGAGCCAGCCTCGGCTTCTGGTGTGCACTCTGTGCCCCTGCACAGCCAGCCTCGGCTTCTGGTGTGCACTCTGTGCCCCTGCAGAGCCAGCCTCAGCTTCTGGGGCTCTGTGCACCTCTGCTGTTTTCAGAGTGATGCTTTTGCAACCCAGAGTTGCCAGATTGCATCAAGCTAGAAGTCTCAATAAGGCTCTGGCAGTGTCTGGGCTCTAATATGTTTTCAGAGGAAGAATCCAGCAAGGTTTTTGTGATAGAGATAGCAGCCTATAAAGATAGGGATTGATGAGGAGGCATGACCTCTGAGAATCAAATTTCCTCTCCTTCACTGTTGTCCCAAAAGAGTCACTTCAAATTTCAGATAATCCTCAGCCCATAGAGCAGGGTGAGTGAGGAGGAACCTTAAAGATAATGATTAGCAAGATGGGGTTTGAACCCTGGGGAAGGTGCAGAGCTCCAGGAATTGATTTCACAGGTGAGGCAAAGCAGTAGGTTCAAGCCCAGAGCTGCTCAGGAGAGGAGAGTGAGCACAGCAGCAGCAGGATGGAAATGAGGGCTTTGCTCTGGAAGTGCAATTCCTCCTGCCATAAAGATGTGAATGGGAAAGTTGTTTGGTTTTGTGGGGGGTTTCCCTCCCCCTGGCTTTGTTTGCCCAGAATGCTGCTGGGAAGAAGGTTAATTTTGATTGTAGTTGGGATCCCTCTGAGCTTAAGCACTTTAAGCACCTCCAGGAGCAGATGGTTAGCTGATGGTATGAATAAGCCTATCCTCTACACTTCACTGGATCCATATTGATCCATACAGCAGAGGATCTGCCTTATAGATTTTAAATTAGCCTTCCTGTGGCCCAGGGTGGTGGTGGGGGCTTGGGATTCTTTTATCCTAAATGAGTCTTTTAGAGAGGCTTGAATTCTAAAAGCCACCAGCTCCTTCATGCCTAAGAATCACAGCAGGGGTTGGGCTGGAAGGGACCTCAAAGCATCATCCAGCTCCAACCCCTGCGGTGGGCAGGGACCCCTCCCCCCAGCCCAGGCTGCTCAAGGTCCCATCCAGCCTGGCCCTGGACACCTCCAGGGAGGGGGCAGCCACAGCCTCCCTGGGCAAACTTGCTGCCTGAAAGGGTTCCCACAGCCTGGCAGAGGCTGCCCAGGGAGGTGGCCGAATCCCCATCCCTGGAGGTGTTCCCCAGGGGCAGAGCTGTGCTGCTGAGGGCCATGGCTCAGCCCCAGGCTGGGCAGAGCTAGGGAATGGTTGGACTGGAGGGGCTGAAAGGCCTTTGCCACAGCCCCAGGGGCTCTGGGGCTATTTTCAGGCAGCCTTCTTTGGCCACCAAAGAAAAGGTGAAAGCTCTCCAGTGAAGGCCTCGCTGCTGGCATCTGCTCAATGATTTCTCCATTAGCACCTTATCAACAGGATTAAAGCCCAATATTCATCCAATTATTTTTATTTAGGCATCCAATTATTTTCTTGGATAAATATCACCCCATAAAACCAACAAATACACAAACCAAGCACCCAAACAAATATCATCCAATTAGCCAATTTAATTAGCCAATTATTAATCAATGATAATGAAATAATTAGACAAGCACAGAGCCTTGCTGTGCCTTGGGCACTTTCTGCCTTCCTCTGTTGCCATCACCCACACTGTCTGTGAGGAGAGCTCCCAAGGAGAGGATCCCAGAGCCACAGATTAGTCAGGCTTGAAATTCCCTCTCAGATCAGCAGGTCCAACCTGCTGCCCAGCACCTCCAACCTGCTGCCCAGCACCTCCATGACCACCAGCTCCATGGCCACAGGTTCCAGGCATGGGGACTGCACCACCTCCCTGGGCAGCCTCTGCCAGTCCCTGACCACTCTGGCAGCACAGAAATTCTTCCTCATGCCCAACCTAAGCCTCCCCTGGTGCAACCTGAGGCCATTTCCTCTCATCCTATCACTTGTTCCTGGGAGAGAGACCAGCTCCAGCCTCACTCCAACCTCCTCTCAGGGAGCTGTAGAGAGCAATGAGGTCTCCCCTCAGCCTCCTCTTCCTCAGGCTGAACACCCCCAGCTCCCTCAGCCTCTCATCAGAAGACCTTCTCTCCAAGGCCCTCAGCAGCTTTGTTGCCCTTCTCTGTTCCCACTTCAGCACCACAGAATCATTTCAGTTGGCAAAGCCTTTTCAGCCCCTCCAGTCCAACCACTCTCTAACTCTACCCAGCCTGGGGCTAAGCCATGGCCCTCAGCAGCACAGCTCTGCCTCTGTGAAACACCTCCAGGGATGGGGATTCAGCCACCTCCCTGGGCAGCTTGGTCCAGTGTTGAGAACCCTTCCAGTGAAGACATTCCTGCTACTGTCCAACCCAAACCTCCCCTGGCACAGCTTGAGGCTGCTTCCCCCTCCCTCTGTATACAAATCACAGCATCACAGAGCTGTCAGAGCTGGAAGGGACCTCAAGGCTCAGCCAGTCCCAACCCCCTGCCATGGGCAGGGACACCTCACACCACAGCAGGTTGCCCACAGCCACCTCCAGCCTGGCTGCAAACACCTCCAGGCAGGAGGCTTCCACCACCTCCCTGGGCAGCCTGTGCCAGGCTCTCACCACCCTCATGGGCAACAACTTCTTCCTCACAGCCAATCTCAATCTCCCCACTTCTAGTTTTGTTCCATTCCCCCCAGTCCTATCCCTCCCTGACACCCTCCAAAGTCCCTCCCCAGCTTTCCTGGAGCCCCCTGCAGACCCTGGAAGGCCACAATGAGGTCTCCTGGGAGCCTTCTCCTCTCCAGCCTGCACAGCCCCAGCTCCCTCAGGCTGTGCTCAGAGCAGCTCCAGCCCTCTGCTCCTCCTCATGGCCCTGCTCTGGACACCTTCCAGCCCCTCCAGATCCTTCCTGGCACAGAGGCTCCAGAGCTGGCCCCAGAGCTGCAGCTGTGGTCTCAGCAGAGTGGAGCAGAGGGGCAGAATCCCCTCCCTGGCCCTGCTGGCCACACTTCTGCTGTTGCAGCCCAGGCTCTGCTTGGCTCTCTGAGCTGCAAGTGCTCCCTGCTGGCTCCTGTTGAGCTTCTCCTCCCCCAGCACCCCCCAGGTCCTTTTCTCCAGGGCTGCCCTCCAGCCAGTCCCTCCTGCCCAGGCTGTGTTTTCATTCCAGACAGAGGGATGAGGGAGGGGAGGCAGAGCAATGTGTAATCTCTTCCTCTTAGCTCACTGGCAAAGCAGCGGCGGTAATTGGACGATTGATGTAATTGCACATCCAATTGGAGTAATTGCACATGCAAATCAGGGATTATTCTCCCAGTTATAAACCTTCTGTGAGCAGCCACAGAGCACTTCCCTGCTGCTTGAGGCCCATAATTGCCTGTGTGCTTTTCCCACCCAGCAGCCTGCCTGGCTGCCCGGGCTGCAGCCTACCTGCTCATTCGTTTCCTCACGCCGCTATTACCCAAATATTGAAATAGCCTTTAACGCAGCAAGCCATAAAAATCATGGCTCCAGCCATCAGCCTCGGGGCTGGGAACCCATTAGTGCTCAGCTCTGAGGCGGTTGGCTTTATGGGGAGGGAAAGAAAGGCTTAGGCGAGGTGAGGAAAGCGAGGGCTGGGCTCGGCTCCAGCCGGCACGCAGCGAGCCGGGAGGCTCTGCCGGCTGCTGAGGCTCTGCAAGGAGGGCATGGCAAGAGGATCCTTGCTGTGGTTTCCCAACCCTCCTGTGGCTAATGATGACATTTGAGGTGTGCTGGCTTTTGCTTTCACTCTTTTTCCCCCCCACACACACTTTTTCTTGGTGTTAAGAGATGAGGGCTGTGGCAGGGCAGAGTGGATGCTGGCTGTGAGCTTCCCTTCCTTCATCTACGTTCAGCTCTCATTCACAGAGTCACAGAATCAGCCAGGTTGGAAAAGCCCTCAGAGAGCATCGAGTCCAACCTGTCACCCAACACCTCCTGACTAACTAAACCATGGCTTCCAGGGCCACATCCAATCCCTTCTTGAACGCCTCCAGGGATGGGGACTCCACCACCTCCCTGGGCAGCTCATTCCAATGGTTAACAACTCTCTCTAGGAAGAACTTTCTCCTCGCCTCCAGCCTGAACCTCCCCTGGCACAGCCTGAGACTGTGTGCTCTTGTTCTGGTGCTGGTTGCCTGGGAGAAGAGACCAACCCCCTCCTGGCTACAGACTCCCTTCATTCACTCACAGAATTGCTTGGGCTGGAAGGGACCTTCAAGATCCTCCAGTTCCAACCCCCCTGCCATGGGCAGGGACATCTTCCACCAGCCCAGGCTGCTCAAGGCTTCATCCAAGCTGACCTTCCACAGCTCCACCAACTCCCTGGGCAGCCTCTGCTAATCCCTGACCATTCTTGCAGCACAGGAATTTTTCCACACCATCATCCTTAGCCTCCCCTGGCACCATTTCAGGCCATTTCCTCTCCTATCACCTGAGACTAGGGAGCAGAGCCCAACCCCCACCTCACTGCAGCCTCCTCCCAGGGAGCTCTAGGGAGCAATGAGGTCTCCCTCAGCCTCCTCTTCTCCAGACCCCCAGCTCCCTCAGCGGCTCCTCTCCAGCCCTGTTCACCAGACCCCTCCCCAGCTTGGTTGCCTTTCTCTGGACCTGCTCCAGCTCCTCAGGGTCCTTCTTGGACACTGAAGCCAGTATTTGAGGTTCCCAGTCCAGGGGGCCGATCCCTGCCCTGCTCCTTCTGGCCACACCATCGCTGATGCCGACCAAGCTGCTGGTGGCCTCCTGGCCACACTGCTGGCTCCTGTTCCAGCTCCTGTAGACTGCACATTAAGCCCCAGATCAGACAGACACAAACACATCCAGCCTTGAAGAACACAACCTGATCTGACTCATGTTAGTTGTTCATTTTAAACCTCTTTAAAGGTGACTCAGTCCCTGGACCGGGGATGTCTCCTCCTGGCCAGCCTAGCCCTGGGCACGCACTGCACCCTGGCTCTGTGGCCATCATCTTTAATGCTGTTAACTAATGTTTCCAATAACAATATTACCTCCAAGAGCTCTTTGCTCCAGATGTATTTTTCCAGTCAACTCCCAAATCTGGCCACTGGGTACCAGCTTGTCCTGAAATAAACAGAAGGTAGCAGGGCACCCGGAGCTGGGCATCTCCCCCTCTGCTGGGCACTGCTGAGGCCACACCTGGAGGCCTGGGGGCAGGTTTGGGCCCCTCACTCCTAAAAGGACACTGAGGGGCTGGAGCAGGTCCAGAGAAGGGCAACAAAGCTGGGGAAGGGTCTGGAGAGCAGGGCTGGGGAGGAGCAGCTGAGGGAGCTGAGGGTCTGGAGGGAAATCTCATTGCTCTCTAGAGACATCCCCGGTCCAGGGGCTGAGTCACTTTTAAAGAGGTTTAAAATGAACAACTAACATGAGTCAGATCAGGTTGTGTTCTTCAAGGCTGGATGTGTTTGTGTCTGTCTGATCTGGGGCTTAATGTGCAGTCTACAGGAGCTGGAACAGGAGCCAGCAGTGTGGCCAGGAGGCCACCAGCAGCTTGGCCGGCATCAGCGATGGTGTGGCCAGAAGGAGCAGGGCAGGGATCGGCCCCCTGGACTGGGAACCTCAAATACTGGCTTCAGTGTCCAAGAAGGACCCTGAGGGGCTGGAGCAAGTCCAGAGAAAGGCAACCAAGCTGGGGAGGGGTCTGGAGAGCAGGGCTGGAGAGGAGCCGCTGAGGAAGCTGGGGGTCTGGAGAAGAGGAGGCTGAGGGAGACCTCATTGCTCCCTAGAGCTCCCTGGGAGGAGGCTGCAGTGAGGTGGGGGTTGGGCTCTGCTCCCTAGTCTCAGGTGATAGGAGAGGAAATGGCCTGAAATGGTGCCAGGCGAGGGTTAGATTGGAGATGAGGAACAATTTCTTCCCCAGAAGGGTTGTCAAGCCCTGGAGCAGGCTGCCCAGGAAGGTGGTGGAGTCTCCAGCCCTGGAAGGGTTTCTAAGCTTTGTGCTGAGGGCCATGGGTCAGTGATGACCTGGGAGGGTTGGGGCCATGATTGGTAAAGGTCTCTGCCAACCAAAAGGATTCAGTGGTACCAAATCCCAGTTGATTCCAGTCCAATATCACTCCTCCCTTCCTCCTCTCAGCAGGTACACACAGGAGAGCTCTGCTCTAGAGCCCCTGCTCACTCAAACCACAAATTAGACCTTGGGAGGAAGTTTGCAGCTAGAGAAAAGATTTTCCTCCTTTAAAATGACTTTCCTGTCATTAGGAGGTAATTGAAAGGGAGGCATCACAGGGGCACAGCATGGTAGGGGCTGGAAGGGACCTGTGGGGATCAGCCAGTCTAACCCCCCTGGATCACCCAGAGAAGGTCACACAGGAACACATCCAGGTAGGGTTTGGGAGTCTCCACCACCTCTCTGGGCAGCCTGCTCCAGGCCTCCAGCACTCAGAGTACAGAAGTTCCTCCTCATGTTTTAGATGGAACTTCTCAGGTTCAAGTTTGTGTCCCTTACCCCTTACAGAGTCGCCACAGCTACAAACAGCTGCAGCTCCCCACCGACCCCAGGGTGCAGCTCCCCACCGACCCCAGGGTGCAGCTCCCCACCGAGCCCAGGGTGCAGCTCCCCACCGAGCCCAGGGTGCAGCTCCCCACCGAGCCCCAGGGTGCAGCTCCCCACCGACCCCCGGGGTGCAGCTCCCCACCAAACCCCAGGGTCCAGCTCCCCACCGACCCCCGGGGTGCAGCTCCCCACCGAGCCCAGGGTGCAGCTCCCCACCGAGCCCCGGGGTGCAGCTCCCCACCGAGCCCCGGGGTGCAGCTCCCCACCGAGCCCAGGGTGCAGCTCCCCACCGACCCCCGGGGTGCAGCTCCCCACCGAGCCCCGGGGTGCAGCTCCCCACCGAGCCCCGGGGTGCAGCTCCCCACCGAGCCCAGGGTGCAGCTCCCCACCGAGCCCCGGGGTGCAGCTCCCCACCGAGCCCCGGGGTGCAGCTCCCCACCGAGCCCAGGGTGCAGCTCCCCACCGACCCCCGGGGTGCAGCTCCCCACCGACCCCCGGGGTGCAGCTCCCCACCGAGCCCCGGGGTGCAGCTCCCCACCAAACCCCAGGGTGCAGCTCCCCACCGAGCCCCGGGGTGCAGCTCCCCGCCGAGCCCCGGGGTGCAGCTCCCCACCGAGCCCCGGGGTGCAGCTCCCCACCAAACCCCAGGGTGCAGCTCCCCACCGACCCCCGGGGTGCAGCTCCCCACCGAGCCCCGGGGTGCAGCTCCCCACCGAGCCCCGGGGTGCAGCTCCCCACCGACCCCCAGGGTGCAGCTCCCCACCGACCCCCAGGGTGCAGCTCCCCACCGAGCCCCGGGGTGCAGCTCCCCACCGAGCCCCGGGGTGCAGCTCCCCACCAAACCCCAGGGTGCAGCTCCCCACCGACCCCAGGGGTGCAGCTCCCCACCGACCCCCGGGGTGCAGCTCCCCACCGACCCCAGGGGTCCAGCTCCCCACCGACCCCAGGGGTGCAGCTCCCCACCGAGCCCAGGGTCCAGCTCCCCACCAAACCCGGGGTCCAGCTCCCCACCGACCCCCGGGGTGCAGCTCCCCACAGCTTTCAGCTGAGTTCTGCCTCTGGAGTCTGCAAGTCCTTTAAGGTCATTCTTCCACTGCAGCTATGGCAGAGAGGCTTCAAATGAAGAGTCTGCTAAGAGCAGGAGCCTCCTCGTGCCCTCTTGAGACAGCCAGGATGGTGCTTCACAGGCCAGCTGCTGGCTGCTGCAACGTGCTGGGGCTCCCTGTGGCCAGACTCAGGGGTCTGGGCTCTTCTGGGCTCTTCACCCTAGGAACAAGAGAGAGAATTAATTAACAGAGCAGACTTCACACCAGGGCACTGCTTCACTTGGTCTGCCAAAGGTTCTCAGGAGTAAGAAATCAGCCTGGCTACAAGACAGGGGGCTTGGGGGTGTGCTTTGAGCCCCTGCATTCCCCATGACAAGGTTTGGTTGGGTGGACCTTTGAGGAGAACTCTTCTGCTCTCTGCTCACCTTCCCTCCTGCCCTGGCACATTCGGTTCTCACGTGTCAGCCTCTGTGCCATTAGTCACAGGGCTCAGCTCCCAGACGGGAGGGGTGGTAAATAAACAGCCTAACAAAGCAAACAAATGCAGCAGCACAACAATTTCCCTTTTTATTTGCTGATCCTTGATCTGCTTTGGATCAGCTCCAGCCTCTTCTGGCAGCTTGCTCCGTGGCCATGGGGCTGCCTCTTGCTGGGGCTGCTTACCTCTGGTCCTGCCTGCAGAGATGCTCACAGGCAGGTCAGGGTGCAGAATGGTGAGGAGGGGAGAGGAAGAGAGGGGGCAGGGGAAGAGAGGGGGCAGGGGAAAACCCCTCAAAACCAAAATCAGAGAAGTTCTGCTGTGCCCAGCAGAGCTAATTTGAGGGGAGAGGAAGCAGGGCAGGGACAGCTCTTGCCCATTGCAGCTCCTTCCTCCCTTAAAGGTCTGACAGATACCATCAGCAGCCTGCACCTGGGGAGCAATGGAGCTGGAGGAGATGCTGCTGGTGGAGGCAGTTTCTCATAAAGCTCTGTGTTCCCTGGGCACCTCTCAGGCCTCCTCACAATCCAATTGACTTTTAATGGCCATCCTTTACCCCTCTCTTCTCCAGAGCAAGCTGCAGCTCAGCTGCTGAGTGGAAATCACTGAAAAGGAGCCCCAGAGCCACACAAATTCAGCACTGATTGCATGGAGGCTGGGAGAGGGAAGGTCACAGAGTGATGCAGCTCTGCCACCCAACCTGTGTGGTCATGGGATGAGAAACCAAGATTGAGTGAGGTAGGTCTGGTGAGAAGCAGCTGGGGGAACTGGGGGGGGGGGGGCTTGGTCTGGAGAAATAGATGAAGAGTTTGTTGTTTCTTTACAGACTAAACATGCAGCCAGCCCCACTTGGCCTTCCATGGCTGCTGAGAGGAGGTCTTGAAGGGGAGAGTTAGTCCTGAGGAGCAGCTGGGGGACCAGGGGGTGTTTAGTCTGGAGAAGAGGAAGCTGAGGGGAGACCTCACCGCTCTCTACAGCTCCCTGAGAGGAGGCTGGAGCCAGGTTGCAGCTGGTCTCTTCTCCCAGGAAAAAAGTGATAGGATGATGAGAGGAAACAGCCTCAGGGGAGGCTCAGGTTGGACATGAGGGCTGTAGCCTCCATAACCTCTCTGGGCAGCCTGTTCCAGTGCCTCACCACCCCCATGAGGATGAGCATCCTCCTCCTGCTGCTTAGGAAAACATCAACCCACCAAAGGGATCTCAAGCACTGCAACAGGTTGCCCAGGGAGGTGGTGGATTCCCTCATCCCTGGAGATATTCTGGGCTCTGATGGGGCTCTGAGGAACCTGATCTAGTTGGGACTGGATGAGCTTTGAAGGTCTCTTCCAACCCAAACCCTTCCATGACTCTCTCTCTCCCCTCCCCCCCTCAAGGTGCTGGAGCAGCAGCACCGAACCCCCAGCAGGAAGGAAAGCCCAAAGCCTTCCTCTGGCTGCTTCCCCCTGGTTTGCCGTTTCACAATCTGTATGCAAATGAAATTAGCACTGGCAAAAATAATTACAGTTGCTCATGGGAGGATTAATAACTGAAGTCTGCCCTGCTTATGTTGAGGCTTAATTTAATTCTGCTGCGTGGATTAAAGGAGGAAGCAAAACCCTGCGCCGGGGCTGGCGGCTCCGAGCTGCTCCCAGCAGCAGGGCTGCGCCGAGTGCAGTGCAAAGGATCGTGGCAGGAGAGCTCCTCCTGCCCCTTGGCTCTGCTCTGCTGAGACCCCCACCTCAGCCACTGCTGGTGGCCCCAGCAGGAGGAGGACATAAAGCTGCTGGAGGGAGGCCAGAGGAGGCCACAAAGGTGCTCCAAGGGCTGGAGCAGCTCTGCGGTGGGCACAGGCTGAGGGAGCTGGGGCTGTGCAGCCTGCAGAGGAGAAGGCTCCAGGGGGACTCAGAGCTGCTGCCAGCACCTGAAGGGATCCTGCAGGAAGGCTGCAGAGAGACTTCTCCTGAGGGTGTCTGGAGACAGGCCAAGGGGGAATGGTCTGGAGCTGAGGCAGAGCAGGGTTAGAGTGGAGCTGAGGAAGAAGTTCTTCGGTGTGAGGTGTGAGGTGAGGCTCTGGCACAGGCTGCCCAGGGAGGCTGTGGCTGCCTCCTGCCTGGGGGTGTCCAAGGCCAGGCTGAATGAAGCCTTGAGCAGCTGAACCTAGTTAGGAGACATCCCTGCCCATGGTAGGGAGATTGGAGGAGGTGATCCCTGAGCTCCTTTCCACCCTGAACCCACTCTGTGATGCTCAGTTAGATGCTGCTTGAAGAGAGAACAAAAATCACCCAGCCAGATCCCAATCTCAAAGCAATAAACCTCTCCCCCCACCAAAAAAATCCCCAGGCCCCCTACAGCTGATTTCCACTCCACTTGGTGCTGATTTCCTGCAAAGCTACCCAATAAACACATGGAAATCCAGAAGATTGGACTTGAAACAGGGGAGGAGGGGAGGGGAAAACCCTCCCAAGGGTGAAGTTCAGACAATCAGAGCCAAGACGACACTTGTCTCAGATCCTCTTACACTTGCACCCAGATTGCTAACAAATTGCCCAAGGTCTCTGCACTGTGCAGCTGCCAGAGCTGCCAGGAGCTGTTTGCTGAGCTGCTCTGTGCCATCTCTGGCATTTCCAATTCCATTTCAACGCTGCTCTGCGGGGAAAGCAAGAGGGAAAAAATCCCTTCCCACAACATCAGAACCTCTCTGTTGACTTCCCCACCCCCCCCAGGTGGGTTGCAAGTTGTTGACAGCTCACAGGAATGGAGTTTTCTTTGTTCTAACAGCAGTGGTGCCTTGAATCACTGCAGCACAAAAAGATCCCTCCGGAGGAGCAGCAGCAGCAGCAGTGCCCTGCAGAACCCCTCTGCCTCCTGCCCAGCCACACAACCACAGAACTGCTTTCCTTGGGAAAGGCCTCTGAGATCAGTGAGTCCAGCCAGCACCCCCACACCACCATGGCCATTAGAACACATCCCAAAGTGCCATGGCCACACATGGTGTGCTTGGGTGAAGCACAGAGCCCCCAGCATGGGCTCCCCCAGCCCCCTGCTCCAGCAGGGCTCCCACAGCAGCTTGCCCAGCAGCACAGGGACCAGGGGGGGTTGGAAGCTCTCCACACCAGGAGACTCCACAACCTCTCTGGGCAGCCTGCTCCAGGCCTCCAGCACCCTCTCACCAAACAACTTTCTCCTCCTGGGTTGCAGTTTGTGCCCCTTGCCCCGCTCCAGGAAGGAGCCCTCTGCTCCAGATGCACCACCACAGTCCAGCAGACACAAGCAGCTCACTCTTACTTCTCTCCCTTTCTTCCTCCCTTCATGCCACACAATCACAGAATGGGTTGGGTTGGAAGGGTCCTTAAAGCTCACCCATTTCCAGCCCCCTGCCATGGGCAGGGACCCCTCCCACCAGCCCAGGCTGCTCAAGGTCTCATCCAGCCTGGCCTTGAGGGCTTCCAGAGGTGAGGCTATGCAAAACCACCATGGAGATGATTTAACTCAAGCTTCCCACAAGTGCCACCAAGCTCTGCTCACCAGCAACTTAACACCAAAGAGGAAAGGGCAAAAGGCCAATCACAGACATAGGAATTGCTCTGTCCACAGCCAGCTCATCCTGAGGGGGCAGGAGGAGACACCTTTCAGAGCCTGATCGAGCTGGAGGCCTTTAATTGACTTTATCAGCAGCCTAAGAGAGCTTCACTTTTCCCTGCTATCCATTAATGGGACCCAAGACCATCATCCAGCCTCTGTCTCAGGTTTACAGATTGATTACTGAAACACTACCCCCAGCTCCCAGCTCATTTGGCAGCACTTCTGCAGAGCTATTTCCTCCTCTCCTTTTTTTTCCTTCCCCCCTCCCCCCCTCCAAGCAAAACCCAAACTCTTTTTTCCCTGATGTAGTGATGAGATCTGGACCTTAAAGGAATCCTCCCCAGCACACTTCCAAATCACCTCTCAGCACCTGCAGCAGCTCAGGGAGGGCTCTGCTGGGGGTGTTTCATTCATTTCATTCATTTGCTTACTGTCAAACAAATCCACCTCCACCAGGAGCAGCTTTCTGCCTTGCTGAGGGAGGCTGAAAGAGCTCCACACAGCTGAGCAGGAGGCTTTGCTCCTGGCTAACCTCTGCAGGCCTCCCAACAGAACAGCTGCACTTACCTCCTCTGGGCAGATGGAAGCTGCCCACCCAGCTATGGACAAACAAAACCAATGCCTGTTGCTGTCTGCTGAAAGATCTTCATCATCATCATCATCATCACACACCTTGCAAAAGGGTGAAAACGCTGCCAGGAAAAGCTTTGGAACAAGTGATGTCCTCTCCTCAGAAAGGAATGTGACCAGAGGGCCAGGCTGGGGGAAAGGCTCCACTTGGCATTCTCTGCTGCTGCTGAATCAGAGCTCTGCTGCCCAAGGAGGACAATGAGCTCCTGGGGTGCAGGAGGAAGAGGGAGGGCAGCAGGTCAAGGGGGGTTCTCCTCCCCATCCTCTCTGTCCTAGTGAGGCCACATCTGGAGTGCTGGGTCCAGTTCTGGGCTCCCCAGTTCAAGAGGGACAGGGATGGGCTGGAGAGTGTCCAGCAGAGGATGATGGAGGGATTGGAATATCTGTGTGAGGAGCAAAGGCTGAGAGCCCTGGGGCTGAGAGCCTGCAGAGGAGCAGCCCCAGAGGGAGCTGAGCAATGCTCAGCAAGAGCTGAAGGAGCTGTGGGGGGCAAGAGGCTGGGGCCAGGCTCTGCTCAGTGGTGCCCAGGGACAGCACAAGGAGCACAAACTGGAACCCAGGAGGTTCCACCTGAGCAGGAGGAGAAAGTTGTTTGTTGTGAGGGTGCTGGAGGCCTGGAGCAGGCTGCCCAGAGAGGTTGTGGAGTCTCCTGGTGTGGAGAGCTTCCAACCCCCCCTGGGCACTGTGCTGCTGGGCAAGCTGCTGTGGGAGCCCTGCTGGGGCAGAGGGGTTGGAGTGGGTAATCTCCAGAGCTCCCTCCCAACCCTCACCACGCTGGGATTCTGTAGGCACACACAGAGAGATCCTACCCCTTACCACCCTGCAGGGCTGAGGGGCAGCCACAACCATGCATTTGCTCTGTGTGTATGGATATAAAATGGATGGATGGATGGATGGATGGATGGATGGATGGATGGATGGATGGATGGATGGATGTTTCACAACACAGAACTAACCAGGGTGGAAGAGACCTTTGAGATCATCCAGTCCAACCTATCACCCAACACCATCCAGCCAACTACACCATGGCACCAAGTGCCTCAGCCAGGCTCTTTTTGGATCTAGTATGTGGATAAACTCACACTCCTCTAGCCACAGAGAGAGGTGTCCCTGGAAGACACAGAGAGGTGCACCCCTAGAGGAGACACAGAGGTGCATCCCTAGAGGACACACAGAGGTGCACCCCTAGAGGAGACACAGAGGTGCACCCCTAGAGGACCCACAGAGGTGCATCCCTAGAGGACACACAGAGGTGCATCCCTAGAGGACACACAGAGGTGCATCCCTAGAGGACCCACAGAGGTGCACCCCTAGAGGAGACACAGAGGTGCACCCCTAGAGGACACACAGAGGTGCATCCCTAGAGGACACACAGAGGTGCACCCCTAGAGGAGACACAGAGGTGCATCCCTAGAGGACACACAGAGGTGCATCCCTAGAGGAGACACAGAGGTGCATCCCTAAGGGACACACAGAGGTGCACCCCTAGAGGACACACAGAGGTGCATCCCTAGAGGACACACAGAGGTGCACCCCTAGAGGACACACAGAGGTGCATCCCTAGAGGACACACAGAGGTGCATCCCTAGAGGACACACAGAGGTGCATCCCTAGAGGACACACAGAGGTGCATCCCTAGAGGACACACAGAGGTGCATCCCTAGAGGACACACAGAGGTGCATCCCTAGAGGAGACACAGAGGTGCATCCCTAGAGGACACACAGAGGTGCATCCCTAAGGGACACACAGAGGTGCATCCCTAGAGGACACACAGAGGTGCATCCCTAGAGGAGACACAGAGGTGCATCCCTAGAGGACACACAGAGGTGCACCCCTAGAGGACACACAGAGGTGCATCCCTAGAGGACACACAGAGGTGCATCCCTAGAGGAGACACAGAGGTGCATCCCTAGAGGACACACAGAGGTGCATCCCTAGAGGAGACACAGAGGTGCATCCCTAGAGGACACACAGAGGTGCATCCCTAAGGGACACACAGAGGTGCACCCCTAGAGGACACACAGAGGTGCATCCCTAGAGGACACACAGAGGTGCATCCCTAGAGGACACACAGAGGTGCACCCCTAGAGGAGACACAGAGGTGCACCCCTAGAGGACACACAGAGGTGCACCCCTAGAGGACACACCGAGGTGCATCACTTCCAACCCCCCAGCCATGCTGGGGTTCTGTGACACTTCCCTGAACTCAACATAAGCTCCAGCTGGGCCCAGCCCTGCTTTCCCTCCTCTCCTTGCACAAGCACACTGCTCAGAGGTGTTGCCCTTTGGAGCAACCCCTGCAGCCCATCCCTGTCGCTCACCACCCTGTCCCTCCACTCCCTCCTGGTGCTCAAAGGGAAGAGACAAGAAACCCCTCACCTATGATTTAATGTTGCCATTTAAATGCATTAAGATTACTTGCTGCAAAACCTTTAAAAACCAGGATTTAATGAAGGAATTAAAGCCAACTGTAGCCTGCCTCTACTGCAGGACTGATCCCAAGGAAGTTTAAGCAGCAGAGGATGAGAGGAATCTTCTTTAGTGCCTTATTAAAATAGGATGGGTCTGAAATGTGTCCAGGCTTGCCCTGCCCCATAAATCATCAGCTCTTTACTTGCATGCATTGGGCACTATGCAAAATGTCAATAAGCCTCCTCAAAGAGCTCCACATTACAGAAACATCTTTTAGCATCTATAAAACATTTGCACCTGAATGAGTCTCTGCTTTCTGCAGGCTCTTAGTGCCCTCCCCCCTCCCACCCCCCCCCCCCCCCCCCCCTCTTCAAGCTCACCTGATGCAGGCAGGACACTGAAGCATCAAAAAGGCAAACCAAGGTGGTTCAGGTTGAGAAGGCAAAAGTTCTTCCCCCTGAGGGTGGTGAGAGCCTGGCACAGGCTGCCCAGGGAGGTGGTGGAAGCCTCCTGCCTGGAGGTGTTTGCAGCCAGGCTGGAGGTGGCTGTGAGCAACCTGCTGTGGTGTGAGGTGTCCCTGGCCATGGCAGGGGGGTTGGAGCTGGATGGTCCTTGAGGTCCCTCCCAACCCTGACAATTCTCTGATGCTATGACTGTGAGTGGATGTGGCATGGGAAAGGTCACCATGGACTGGGTAAGGGCAGCAGGGGAGGGGGAGGTTGGAGATGAGGAACAATTTCTGTGCTGCCAGAGTGGTCAGGGACTGGCAGAGGCTGCCCAGGGAGGTGGTGGAGTCCTCACCCCTGGAGGGGTGCAAGAAAGCTGTGGCCATGGCAAATGGAAGCACAGAGTGTGAGCACAGAGTGGTCTGGATTGGAAGGGAGCTCCAAAGCTCATCCAGTCCAACCCCCTGCACTCAGCAGGGACATCCTCCACCAGAGCAGCTTCATCAGAACCCTGTCCAGCCTCACCTTCACCTTGAATAGCTCCAGGGCTGGGGGGCCTCACCCCCCTCCCTGGGCAGCCTGCTGCAGGGTTCCAGCAGCCTCATGGTAAGGAGCCTGTTCCAAACCTCCAGTCTAGGTCTGCTCTTCTCTGGTTTGGAGTCACTGCCCCTTGTCCTACCACCACAGGCCTCTGTAGACTTGGGGACCTGGTTTAGTGGCCATGCTGGTGTTGGGTGGATGGTTGGGCTCCGTGATCTCAAAGGGCTTTTCCAACCCAAACAATCCTATGACTTACATTGTACAAAGAGCAGGAGCAGAGACCTGAGCTGTTCCTCCTCCTCCTCCTCTGCAAGCTGCTGGGTTTCAAGAGAAAATTGAGACTTTCCTCTCCATCTGAAGCAGCTGAGCAAGAGGCACAAAGGTTGCTCCTCAACAGGAGTCAATAAAGAGGATTTAAAAGTTCAGCAGAAGGAGGTTTGCCTCTTGCCACCTGTTGCAAAACTGATCAGACCCAGGGTGCTTCCTATCAGGCTCCGAGAGGCTGAGGAGCAGCTCAGCAGCAGCAGCAGTTGGGGAAGGCAGCTGTGGTGACTGCTCTCCTCTCACAAACAAGGCAGTCAAGGCACAGGCCACAGCTCACAGGATGTCAGGGGTTGGAAGAGACCTCAGGAGATCATCAAGTCCAAGCCCCCTGCCAGAGCATGAGCATAGAATCCAGCACAGGGCACACAGGAACACATCCAGACAGGGATGGAAAGGCTCCAGAGCAGGAGACTCCACAACCTCCCTGGGCAGCCTGCTCCAGGGCTCTGGGACCCTCACAGTACAGAAGTTCCTCCTCATGCTGAGGTGGAGCCTCCTGTGCTGCAGTTTCCATCCCTTGCCCCTTGTACTATCCCAGGGTGCAGCTGAGCAGAGCCTGTCCCTGTCCCCTCCCTCCTGCCCCCCAGCCTTCAGCTATTGATAGACATTGATCAGATCCCTCTCAGCCTTCTCCAGACTGAACAGCCCCAGGGCCCTCAGCCTCTCCTCCCCAGGCAGTGCTGCAGTCCCTTCAGCATCCTGACAGCCCTGCCGTGGCCTCTCTCCAGCAGCTCCCTGTCCCTCCTGAGCAGGGAAGCCCAGAGCTGGATGCAATACTCCCGGTGTGACGGCACCAGGGCAGAGGGGCAGGAGAACCTCCCTCGATGTGCTGGCAAGTGCCTAGGCCAAGGCAACCTGGAGGAGAGCTGGAGGCAGCATCCCTGGCAGTGCCCACAGCTGCTGAAAGCTTTTTCCTGGAAAGCTGAGGTGATGGTGCTCCTCAGAGGCGTCCCCTGCGAGGGACGGAGTCATTCCGGCAGGCTACGCTTCTGCCCGGAGAGGCCCCTGATGGGCCATTAAGGCCATCAGCCTGGTTAAGAGACCCGGGGCAGCAGGATGAAAGCCAATTCCGAGACTCTCAAAGAACCAAAGCTGACTTCAGAGCACAGCCAGCTGCTGGGCTGCAGCGTCTGGAGGAGGATGGGTGCAGAGCATGGGCAGGTGGTCAGAGGAGGCAGCTGGGGCCATGGCCACAACTTTCCTGCACCCCTCCGGGGATGGGGACTGCACCACCTCCCTGGGCAGCCTCTGCCAGTCCCTGACCACTCTGGCAGCACAGAAATTCTTCCTCATCTCCAGCCTGACCTTACCCTGGCACAAGTTCAGGTCATTTCCTCTCCTTCTATCGCCTGATGCCAGGGAGAAAAGACCAACCTCCCCCCCCTGCTGCAGCCTCCTCTGAGGGAGCTGTAGAGAGCAATGAGGTCTCCCTCAGCCTCCTCTGCTCCAGCCCAAACCACCACAGTTCCCTCAGCTGCTCCTCAGGACTAACTCTCCCCTTCAAGACCTCCTCCCACCAACCATGGAAGGCCAAGCAGAGCTGGCTGGTGTTTGATCTGTTCAGAGGCAGCAAACTCTTGGTCTCTGCCTTCCAGAAGAAGTTTTGAACATGGAAGAAGTTTTGTTTCTTCCACCCCCTTCTAAATACCATCCAGAAGCACATCTTCTGCCAGCTCCTTTTACAGTGCTTGAAGACTTTCCATCAGCTCAATGAAAATGTCTTGCATGGATCTGGAAGCACCCCCAGGAGACAGGCTCTGGTATCGTTCCTGGCTCTGACTCAGTGGCAGAGAAGCTTGTTAGAGAAGGTAATAAAAGCCAAACAGCTAAGAACTGCACTGTGCTGAAAGCAGTTAGCAATTAAACATCAATGAAGGAGTTTTTGTGTGCCTGTATCAGCCAGGTTTTGCATCCCTCTAACCCAGAGGGCAGCTGAGCAATGCTCTGCAAGAGCTAAAGGAGCTGTGGGGGGCAAGAGGCTGGGGCCAGGCTCTGCTCAGTGCTGCCCAGGGACAGCACAAGGGGCAAGGGGCACAGACTGGAACCCAGGAGGTTCCACCTGAGCAGGAGGAGAAAGTTGTTTCTTGTGAGGGTGCTGGAGGCCTGGAGCAGGCTGCCCAGAGAGGTTGTGGAGTCTCCTGGTGTGGAGAGCTTCCAACCCCCCCTGGGCACTGTGCTGCTGGGCAAGCTGCTGTGGGAGCCCTGCTGGAGCAGGGGGGGTGGGATTGGATCATCTCCAGAGCTCCTTTCCAGCCCCACCATGGCATTCAGTGTGAGCCAGACACAAAGCTAAGGCAGCCCAACAGAGAGTCCACTGCTCTCCCTCTCACCCTTAAGCAAAGACAAATCCCCAGCTCCTCTGGAAGAGCCTTTCTGGTGACACAGCCTTCTCCATGAAAAGCTCTCCCTGTTGTTCCCTGGCTGGTGAGCACCATCCCCACCACTCTTTGCTCAGCATGGGATGAGTCACAGCAGCTTCCAGTACTTCATGCTGTGACTGAACTCCATCACCACAGGCTGCAGGCAGCACCCCCTGCTCAGGCCACATTTCAGCAAGCCTCCCACTACAGTCCACAGGCATTTTGCAAGGGCTATGGGGAAAGTAGCATGGAGCAAGGTCCATTGCCAGGCAAAGGAGATCTTGGTCTTCCAAGTGCATCATTCCCACTCCAGCCAAAACTTACATCAGGGCTCCTGCAGCAGGCATTTGACTCCTGCCAATACAGGTGTGGAGTCTTTGCCACTTTAAAGCAAGACCTCTTAAGTGCTGTGCACACTCCCTGGGCCATCTCTGCCTAGCAGGGACCACATCCCAGGTCAGGATGAGGTGGAAGCCACAAGAATCTGCAAGTGGGGCTAAGAGAGACAGAAAGAGCAAAGCAAATCAGAGCTTCATAAGGATGAGCTCCTTGTGAAGCCATTCTCTGATCAAGTCCTGGAGCTCAGAGTGAGGGCACAAGCTCCAGCAGGAGCTGGAGTATCCTTCACTGCTCATCACATACACAACAGTGCCACAAATACATCCTGAGGCCAAGGAGGTCAATGGGCTGCTGGGCTGCATTAAGAAGAGTGTGGCCATTGGGTTGAGAGAGCTTCTCCTACCCATCTAATCCATCCCCCTGAGGCCACATCTGGAGTCCTGGCTCAAGCTCAGGGCTTGCCAGTTCAAGAGATTCATCCATTCATGGGATGGTTGAGGTTGGAAGGGGCCTTAAAGATAATCAACTCCCAGCTCCCCTGCCATGGTGTGGGGCAGAGACAGGGAACTGCTGGAGAGAGTCCAGGGGAGGCTGCAAGGATGCTGAGGGGCCTGGAGCAGCTCTGGGAGGAGCAGAGGCTGAGAGCCCTGGGGCTGAGAGCCTGCAGAAGAGCAGCCCCAGAGGGGAGCTGAGCAATGCTCAGCAAGAGCTGAAGGAGCTGTGGGGGGCAAGAGGCTGGGGCCAGGCTCTGCTCAGTGGTGCCCAGGGACAGCACAAGGGGCAGGGGGCACAGAGTGGAGCCCAGGAGGTTCCACCTGAGCAGGAGGAGAAAGTTGTTTGTTGTGAGGGTGCTGGAGGCCTGGAGCAGGCTACCCAGAGAGGTTGTGGAGTCTCCTGGTGTGGAGAGCTTCCAACCCCCCCTGGGCACTGTGCTGCTGGGCAAGCTGCTGTGGGAGCCCTGCTGGGGCAGAGGGGTTGGAGTGGGTAATCTCCAGAGCTCCCTCCCAACCCTCACCACGCTGGGATTCTGTAGGCACACACAGAGAGATCCTACCCCTTACCATCCTGCAGGGCTGAGGGGCAGCCACAACCATGCATTTGCTCTGTGTGTATGGATATAAAATGGATGGATGGATGGATGGATGGATGGATGGATGGATGGATGGATGGATGGATGGATGTTTCACAACACAGAACTAACCAGGGTGGAAGAGACCTTTGAGATCATCCAGTCCAACCTATCACCCAACACCATCCAGCCAACTACACCATGGCACCAAGTGCCTCAGCCAGGCTCTTTTTGGATCTAGTATGTGGATAAACTCACACTCCTCTAGCCACAGAGAGAGGTGTCCCTGGAAGACACACAGAGGTGCACCCCTAGAGGACACACAGAGGTGCACCCCTAGAGGACACACAGAGGTGCACCCCTAGAGGAGACACAGAGGTGCATCCCTAGAGGACACACAGAGGTGCATCCCTAAGGGACACACAGAGGTGCATCCCTAGAGGAGACACAGAGGTGCATCCCTAGAGGACACACAGAGGTGCATCCCTAGAGGACACACAGAGGTGCATCCCTAGAGGACACACAGAGGTGCATCCCTAAGGGACACACAGAGGTGCATCCCTAGAGGAGACACAGATGTGCATCCCTAAAGGAGACACAGAGGTGCATCCCTAGAGGACACACAGAGGTGCATCCCTAGAGGAGACACAGAGGTACACCCCTAGAGGACACACAGAGGTACACCCCTAGAGGACACACAGAGGTGCACCCCTAGAGGACACACAGAGGTGCATCCCTAAGGGACACACAGAGGTGCATCCCTAGAGGAGACACAGAGGTGCATCCCTAGAGGACACACAGAGGTGCATCCCTAGAGGACACACAGAGGTGCATCCCTAGAGGACACACAGAGGTGCATCCCTAGAGGAGACACAGATGTGCATCCCTAAAGGAGACACAGAGGTGCATCCCTAGAGGACACACAGAGGTGCATCCCTAGAGGACACACAGAGGTGCATCCCTAGAGGAGACACAGAGGTGCATCCCTAGAGGACACACAGAGGTGCATCCCTAGAGGACACACAGAGGTGCATCCCTAAGGGACACACAGAGGTGCATCCCTAGGGGACACACAGAGGTGCACCCCTAGAGGAGACACAGAGGTGCATCCCTAGAGGACACACAGAGGTGCATCCCTAGAGGAGACACAGAGGTGCATCCCTAGAGGAGACACAGAGGTACACCCCTAGAGGACACACAGAGGTACACCCCTAGAGGACACACAGAGGTGCACCCCTAGAGGACACACAGAGGTGCATCCCTAAGGGACACACAGAGGTGCATCCCTAGAGGAGACACAGAGGTGCATCCCTAGAGGACACACAGAGGTGCATCCCTAGAGGACACACAGAGGTGCATCCCTAGAGGAGACACAGAGGTACACCCCTAGAGGACACACAGAGGTACACCCCTAGAGGACACACAGAGGTGCACCCCTAGAGGACACACAGAGGTGCACCCCTAGAGGACACACAGAGGTGCACCCCTAGAGGACACACAGAGGTGCATCCCTAGAGGAGACACAGAGGTGCATCCCTAGAGGACACACAGAGGTACACCCCTAGAGGACACACAGAGGTGCACCCCTAGAGGACACACAGAGGTGCATCCCTAGAGGACACACAGAGGTACACCCCTAGAGGACACACAGAGGTGCACCCCTAGAGGACACACAGAGGTGCATCCCTAGAGGAGACACAGAGGTGCATCCCTAAGGGACACACAGAGGTGCATCCCTAGAGGAGACACAGAGGTGCATCCCTAGAGGACACACAGAGGTACACCCCTAGAGGACACACAGAGGTGCATCCCTAGAGGACACACAGAGGTGCATCCCTAAGGGACACACAGAGGTGCATCCCTAGAGGAGACACAGAGGTGCATCCCTAGAGGACACACAGAGGTACACCCCTAGAGGACACACAGATGTGCATCCCTAAGGGACACACAGAGGTGCATCCCTAGAGGAGACACAGAGGTGCATCCCTAGAGGAGACACAAAGGTGCATCCCTAGAGGAGACACAGAGGTGCATCCCTAAGGGACACACAGAAGTGCATCCCTAGAGTCTCTCTCATACCATTGCAATTCCCAGGTGACTCTCCCCCAGCCAGCCAGTAAAAGCAGGAAGTTACTCAGCAGCAGCACCTTCACCTTTCCCTTCATGAAGCTGTTCCTCCTCCTCCCTGGGGAAATGGCTCACAATGCAGCTGTGGATCAGACACCCCACACATGACTGCTGCATTCTTTTCCCCTCTGCTCAGGACATGTAATCAGTTCCACTCCAGCAGCTGTGGAGCATTGGCAAGAGCCCTGGAGGAGCATTTGCTGAGGGAAAGGCACTGCCAGGGGAGCAGAGGCCGTGGTGGCAGCGAGCTTTAAGGCCACCAGATGATTATTTCATGCAGTGCCCTGCCGAGGCTGCTTTGATTTGTTCCTCCAGGATGGGCTCTGCCACAGCAGCAGAGCAAGGGGCTGCCCAGTCAGCTGCTTAAAATATGCTGGCTGATTTCTCACAGAAAGGGCCAGCAGTTTGGAAACTCATCCATTGGGTCAAGTGGAATTTATAGCTACACAGGCAGGAGCTGCCCTGGTAAGTGAAAACAGTTTGCCTTTGGAATTCTAAAGGGGAGCTGCCTCCTGAGAAGGCTGCACATAACATTTTAAGGACTGCTGCAAGAGTTCCACCCTCCTGCTCGGAATTGTTTGGGCAGGGAACTGCTGGAGATAGTCCAGGAGAGGCTACAGAGATGCTGAGGGGCCTGGAGCAGCTCTGGGAGCAGCAAAGGCTGAGAGCCCTGGGGCTGAGAGCCTGCAGAGGAGCAGCCCCAGAGGGCAGCTGAGCAATGCTCAGCAAGAGCTGAAGGAGCTGTGGGGGGCAAGAGGCTGGGGCCAGGCTCTGCTCAGTGGTGCCCAGGGACAGCACAAGGGGCAAGGGGCACAGACTGGAACCCAGGAGGTTCCATCTGAGCAGGAGGAGAAAGTTGTTTGTTGTGAGGGTGCTGAGCCCTGGAGCAGGCTGCCCAGAGAGGTTGTGGAGTCTCCTGGTGTGGAGAGCTTCCAACCCCCCCTGGTCCTTGTGCTGCTGGGCAAGCTGCTGTGGGAGCCCTGCTGGAGCAGGGGGCTGGGGCTGGGTGATCTCTTCCAACCCCTCCATGCTGGGATTCTGTGTCTCACCCAAAGATCCTGCACTTTGCTGGGAACTCAGCTGGCAGGCAGCTGCCCCACATCTGGAGCAGCAGGAGGTGCCCTCACTTGCGCAGGAGCTGAGCAGGTGCTAAGCTTCAAACCACCCTCAGCCTGCGCTCAGCCTGTGACACCACTCAGCACCACAGACACCATTTGACCCTGAGCAGCATTTCCATGCACACAGCAAAGCTACCAAGGAGCAGAACTTCCAGCAGAGCCCCAGTCAGCCTGTGAGGAGTACCCAGGCAGGAGAGGTCAGACACTGCTGCCCTGCTGCCATCCCTCCTGGCGTTTCATCCCACCTCATTATCTTGTGGGGCTCTTTCTTTGGGGCTTTTTTTCCTTCCCAGCTGCAGCTAAGTGACTTTTAAATGCAGTAGATCTCCTCTGAGATTCAAGGGCTGCTCCCTCCCAGGCCCCTTCCCAGGAGCCAGCAGGACTCTCAGCACCTCGGCAGTGCCATCAGGGCTGTCAGCAGAGGAGTGATGGGGGCAGGATTTGCGCAGTGGGAGGCTAATAGCTGACTCTTCCATCCAAGAGGCAGAAATGAGAGAGCTCTGAGGCTGCCTGGTCCATCTTTCTGCCACATCTTTCCCCAGCCCGTTCCGAGGCACAAGGGAGAGGATTCAGCACCTCTGGCTCCAGCTCCCTGTGCGGCCAGCAGAGAGGAGCAGCAGGGGCAGGGCTTACTGACAGCCCTCACCGTGAGGAGAGCCTGAGGCTGATTCCTTCTTCCGTTCTCTTGCTCCTAATTACACCCTCGGCACTTAGCTGTGGCACAGTTAAGGCTGCCCCAAACAGATATTGTGAGGGGCAAAGAGCTCCCTTCAGAGAGCTGAG
This sequence comes from Dryobates pubescens, assembly GCF_014839835.1. NCBI lineage: Eukaryota > Metazoa > Chordata > Aves > Piciformes > Picidae > Dryobates > Dryobates pubescens. The sequence continues at coordinate 1,247,951 of NC_071612.1, forward strand.
GAAAGAAAGGGCAGAAAGCAAGGAGCAGGGGGGAGGGAAGGGAGGAAAGGGGGGAGGGAAGGGAGGGAAGGGAGGGAAGGGAGGAAAGGGAGGGAAGGGAGGGAAGGGAGGAAAGGGAGGGAAGGGAGGGAAGGGAGGGAAGGGAGGGAAGGGAGGGAAGGGGAGAGGAGGCCAAGGAGGAGGGGAAAAGGAAAGTGGGGGGGAAGAAGAAGGAGGAAAGGGGAGAAAAAGGAGAAGGAAAGGAGGGGGGGAAAGAGAGAAAGGGGAAGAAGAGGAAGGAAAGGGATGGGGAAAGGAGAGGGAGGAAACTGGAACAGAAAGAGAGGAGAGGAAGCACAACTAAAGCTTCTTTGTGACGAATGAAGGAGAGGAGTTTCCCATCAGGGTGAAGTTCTGGACTCTGCAGTATCAGCAAGGCCAGAGGCAGGAGGTGGTGCTGGACTCAGGACACTGCTAAACTCTTTCTACCTTGAGGCCATTGACATTTGTGCACTTGGCTGCAGTGCCCAGAGGTCTCCCTAAGGAAAAGCTTTGCTGCCTTTGCCTCCCCTGTCTTTGCCCTTTTGGCTGCACGAAATCGTTTTCAAACTGTTTGATAGAAGAAATCTTTGAGGTGTTTGCCACACCCTGAGAATCACAGAAGGGGTTTGGGTTGGAAGGGACATCCAAAGCTCATCCACTCCAAGCCCCCTGCACTCAGCAGGGACATCCTCCACCAGAGCAGGTTGCTCAGAGCCTTCTCCAGCCTCACCTTCAATAGCTCCAGGGATGGAGCCTCAAGCACCTCCCTGGGCAACCTGCTGCAGGGTTCCAGCAGCCTCCTGCTGCAGAACTTGTTGCTCACATCCAACCTAAATCTGCTCTGCTCTCATTTCAAACCATTGCCCCTGGTCCTGTCCCTGCAGGCCTTTGGGAGCAGTCCCTCTGCAGCCTGCTTGTAGCCCCTTCAGGTACTCCAAGGTCTCCCTGGAGCCTTCTCTCCTCCAGGCTGAGCAGCCCCAGCTCCCTGAGCCTGGCCTTGCAGCAGGGAAAGCTTGTGCAGCCTCACATGAAATGGAAGGAAGATCTTCCTCCCCAGTGTTCATTTATTCAAGCTGAAACCTGAATCATAAAAATAATCACCATGAAGGGCATCCAAATCCCATTTTCTTCTCTGCAAAGCCCACACAATTAACTTACTTCTCTGTGCCTACCTGCTGGTGTGCATTGGCCCCACAGAGGCATGACTAAGAGCTACAGGAGAAGGATTTGGGGGGTTGTAAGAGCAGAAATGAAGAGGCAAGGAGCTAGAGGAAGAACTGTGCCCCTGAGAGCAGCCCAGCCCCTGCCCCAGCTCAGCTGGAAGCTGTGGCACCACTGTCCCTGCCCTGTTCAAGGGAGACATCCTCCTCCCTCCTCCTGCAAACATGGGATGGAGATTGTCCCCAAGTGGACAATGCATTTGTGGTGTGACAATTAGCTTTCAGCATGATAAACCTGAGAGCAAAACCTGGCCAGGCCAAGAGATTCATCACTGCCTTCTAGTTAAATCCAGCTTTATAACCCTATGAAATTACTCCAAGGGAGACAAAGTTAAACTGGGTCCTCAGCCACGGCAGGCAGGAGAGCTTTGATCCATTAACCTCAGATGATGAACCACAACACAAGGGGTGCCAGAAAGAAAAACACAAAGGAATTGCTTTACAGATCACAGAGCCACTCTCAGAGCAGGCTAATGACCACCCAGACACCCTCTACGTGGTCAGCAGCAGCAGAGCCCCTTCCAGAGGATCACAGAGGCTTTGCTCACACCACTGAGCACACAGAGCTCTGCTCAGCACTTGGCTTTTGCAGCTCTCTGCAGTCCTTGCTGGGACTGGAAAGAGCCATGCAAAAGAGGAGCTGCCTGGCATGCAGTAGCTTCAAAGGGTGCTGAGACAATGGGACCCCTCCCACCAGCCCTCATCCAAGGCCTCCTCCAGCCTGGCCTGGAACCCCTCCAGGCAGGAGGCAGCCACAGCCTCCCTGGGCAGCCTGTGCCAGAGTCTCCCCAGCCTCACTCTCAACAATT